>NC_090299.1:3885000-5256666 GCF_039906515.1 Pseudorca crassidens
TTGGACAATTAGATGCTGGTGCTTTCATTGGTTCAAGTAAAAACCAGCTAATGCGGAGGAAATATTCCTAAACTCTCGATACAGTAGATTAATGTAGTTTTCAATCTACAGCACTTGTACTGCTTCGTTTTCTACCTATGTATTAAGGAACAAGTGTCCATCTACCTCCTAAGATCTGTCTCAGGCTTTGCTCCTCCAGGAAGCCCTCCCTGACCACACCAGGAAGCCCTCCCTGGCCACACCAAGCCTCAGATGGTGTTTACGAAGCTCCTACGACATGCACATTCCATGCACTTTATCGATGTTGTTCCATTCACACCTCCCAGCAGCCCTACGAGGTCAGAAATAAGGACTCACCCTTTAGAGGTAGGAGCATTGAGGCTCAGAGAGGGGAAATGACCAGCCCGGGACACACAGCCGGTTTGTAGCTCCCTCTCACCACTGGTCATCTTGCTGCCCTAACAGACTAAGATCTCAGGAATGTCCGCTGAGGAGTGAATGAATGGATGGATGGACGGACGCACGGGTAAAACAATTCTGTCTGCAGCTTCCGGAAACTTCCAAGTGGAAAAATACAAATCCCTTGCCGTGGGAAACAGGGAGTTAATCCCCCCCCCCCCCCACAACGGAGCAAATACAACCACGCCAAACGCAGCTGGATGCCAATATTTACCACCGGCCACGGCGTCCACTGTTGACAGCGTCAGGCCTCATTAGGCTCAGACCATAGCAGCCTCCTGTGCTTTGGTGGAAGCAGTTTATTCAGATTTTAAAAAGTTCCTTTTCCCACACGCTGTTTCCTGAGGTTCAGGCAAGTAAGTCACCATGGCTGACAGCAGATGTAGCCCCCGGGCTGTCCTCGATTGTCCCTCCTGGCTCCCAGCAGCCTCCCCTGAAAATTAACGCCTGACTAGAGAGTGGGGATTTAACCCTTAGCTGGGCGCTGCGTGACTGTTTCCTTTGCCTCGCATCCTGGCAAAAACTCGGGGAGTTAGGCACTGTTACCCCGATTTTACAGATGGGGAAATGGAAGCAGAGAGGACTCAGGGGGTCATAACGTTCCCCGGCACCTCTATTCTAAGTGCCGTTCACGCGCCACCACCGAATCCTCACTCTAGTTCCGGGAGGACTGTTCAGCAATCAGCCTATTTTTCCTATGAGAAAACTGAGGCTCTCGAGGTTCATTCGCTCATGAAGGTCGCACAGCAGAACCGGGCTTCTCACTCAAGCAGCCTGCGGCTAACCCCTCACCGTGCACCTGCTGGGAGAGAGGACCTCACGTGCCAAGCTCTGGGCGCTGACTGCTTCCGTGGAGGACTTTTTCCTCCTCTCTGCAACCCCAGCAAAGTGGGCTGGTCTACACAGACCGTTCAAGTGTCCTGCGCCTGGTCAGAGACAGCCTAGGTGGCAATGCAGAAGGGAGGGTGGCGTGACAGCCTGGGGGTCAGTCAGGTGAGCAGGGGAGGGGAAGAGTGGGTCGTCCCACGGCAGGGCCAGGAGCTGCCTTTGGGAACTAGCATGAAATGGGTGGGGAGATTCTGAGGACAGCAATGCTACAGCGTCTGAGCCATGGAGGGACAGGAAGAGGCTGAGACTTCCGAAGAGAAGGGGCCAGACCTAGGTCCAGCGTGGGGCAGTGTGGCTAGGGTCCCTCCTGGTGGACCAAGCTGTCTTCACGGGCACACGGGGTAGATGTGGCCTGTTTGCAGGGAGGTGGCTGATGAGACAATTCACTGTGGACCGGCCCCAGGCCAGTGCCTGGCCCCAGGCAGGCGGGATAAATGGCAGCTCTCACGCCCCTGCCCCACCCCCGTGGACCCTCCCCCGCCACGACGTTAGATTCCCTGCACACCTTTCACGGAAAGTCGTCCGGCCTGCTGATGCAATCATACTTTCTTTTAAAATTAAGTAGGTCTCAGCGGAGGGAAAGCTGTTCATCAATTTCTCACCTTAAAGTTCCCGTAATATTCGTCGATTCATCCAGTTTTTGCCATGGGAACCATAATCAGGATTCCAGTTCCCACTTTTACCCCAGATTCCTGCCTGGGTGGACCCTGTTTCCTCTGCTTTACAGGCGAGAGGCCAGGGTTTTGATCCTTTGATTGGCTCTGGGGTGGAATTTCTCCACTTCTAGAAGGAGCCTGTACAACAGGTTGCCAGGAGAACCTGAGTCCCAGGCCCATCAGATGGCCCCAGGCCTTTCCGTCTCACCACTGGTCTCTCCCGGTCCCTGATGGTCAGGACCCCACAGGTCGCCAGCCCCGGGGCCGGGAGTTGTCGGAAGGGTGTGGGTTCAAATCCCAGCACAGCCACTTGTTAACTGAATGATGGTAGCAGTGACTTCACCTCTCCGAGTCTGGTTGCCTAGTTTATAAAATGAACAAGGATTAGTACTAAAGGGAAATAAATTGATTTATGTCAAAGGACTTAGTGCAGTCCCAGCACCCGATAGATACCTAATATCAATACGTCTCTGAGCCTTCGACTCTGTACCCGCAGCAAGGTCACAGGAACGAGAGAAGAACTGAGCCGAGTGTCAAAACCTCTTGAACACACGCCGGGTTCTGCACTGGGCTCTCGGTTCACCGAACGCATGTGGGTTTGAATTTATGTTGACGAATAACTGAACAGCTACTTCAACAGCACATGCGGTAAAAAGAGCCTCGAGCAGGAGCCAGGACCCCGCCTCCCCCCCCCCCCCCCCGTCGTTCCCAGCTCCCACCTGATGGCTGGGCTCCAGAGAGCTTAGGCCGAGACCTCGACAGGCTGCACTGCAATGAGGCCCTGCCCCTCAGCCCTGGCACTTGGGCGGCAGTGAGATAACCCAGGCAGAACCAAGGGGAGGTCTGCAAGGGCTCAAGGCCAGTGGCAGAAGCTGGTAACAGCACCAGCTCTTTCTCTCTGCCCAGGGCCTGGGGGATGGGGGGAACACCACACAGTTCCGAGTCAGCGGGGAGGGGCCGGCAAAGGGAAGCCTCTCTCTTCTAGGGCCTCAGAACGAGCTTCTGAGGGGCCTCAGCGCCATCCCCCATGGCAACCGAGAAGCCCCTTGCACCGGGCCTCTAGCTATGGTACCCGGGGGAGTTTAAAAGGAGAAATATTGAAATATGATACCCAGCCGGCCAGGGGTCAGGGCAGTCTGCTGAGTTCAAAGAATGCTGCCTGAGCACCTCTTCTGGGCTTGGGCCTGTGTCAGTCCCTGGAGAACACACGGTCATTGCCATCTGTATCTGTACCTGCATCTATGCCCATCTGCATCTCCGACTCCATCTCCATCTGCATCTGTATCTCTCCCTGTACCTCCGTCTATACCCATCTCCATCTGTTACTGAATGTGTGTCTGTGTCTGTGTCTGTATCATCTATATCTGTATCGGTATCTATATCTCCACCTCATCTTCTTGTGGTTAGGACTGAGGAATCTGTGTGGACTAGATGTAAGTCAAAGTGACCACCAACTTTGTATTTCTGAAAGATAATAACATTTGTACCCAAAACTGTTACTTGATTTCTAAGCAAGTCGTCTCACTGCTTTCTTTCAATAGGCCAGGAATCCCAAGGCCCTGAATATGAGAGACATGTCTATGCATCTTTTTCCCCCATTGAGTTTGGATTTCCTTGTTCTAGGAAGGAATAGTTTTCCTATTTGGGGCTTCTGAAAAGATAATATATATAAGTTTATGTAAAACATACATTTTTTAAAAAAATTTATGATTAGTTTCTGACTCCCCAAACCCTCAGCTGACTCTGGGCTCACGTACAGAGAAAGGCCTATGATCTAAATGCCAGGATGCTATTATGGGCAGAGCCTCTCTGCTCGACTGTTTAATTTTAAAATATGAAATCGGGTGGAACTTGTCCAGTTAATGCACTGGGAGGTAAAGAAGTAGGCAGATTCCTTTTAAAAACATGAAATAGCATTTAAGTAGGTTGTGCTTCCCATGGGTCACTGCTAATCGAATGGTTTTCTAATATTCTTTTCTCTCTCGGTTGCCGAGGCTGAAGAAATAAACCTTGCAGCAAAGCGTATCCATGGGCTGCCTCAGAGGGAAGGGCCAGCCTCTCTTTCTCCTGCACAGCGAACCTGAGTACAAGGATCACATCGGTAACATGGCTTCAAATTCCAGCTTTACTCCTTCCGGCCGAGTGGCCTTGGGCAAGTCATTTCCATTCTCTGCACCTCACCTGTGCTCCCTGCCCTCAAGGTGGTGGGTGCCAGAGGGGAGACAGACCTGTAAGCGGGAGTCATGGGGGAGGGACGAGGTGATCATGGGCGCTGTCACCAAAGAGGAGAAGTAAGAAAGGCTGCCAGTGGTGGTCCCACAGACAGACCAACTGAGTCCACACAGCTCCTCTCTATAAATGGTAGTAACTATTCTGATCACACCCCCGGCCATCCCATGTCCACATTTTGACGGCTTTCATTTGCACTCACACAAATTATCCCTTTGAGAACAGAGACTGCTAACCAGCTCAGGGTTCAGAATTGTTGATCGGCCTCATGGGGATCACTATGACCACAGGATCCTCTTCCCCAACCAGGGAGCAGTCATCCTCAGACGGAGGTGCTAGGTATGGTTTGCTGAGCCCTGCAAGGCCTTGTTCTGACCTCCCAAGAAACTTTTCCCTGGGAAGCCCCTCTGGTTCTAAGCTCACACATTCCTTGTTTTGATGGACAGTTAGACCTCGAGAGCCAGAGCCGGCCTACAGGCCGTCTCCTCACCTCTGACGGTGCTCCTCACGATGTGGGACAAGGACAACCCCAGCTACTCCGGGCTGCCTCCCGAGGGCCGGAGCAAGGACACACTTGGCGCGTTTGGGCCAAGCGTCTGTCTCGAGTCCACAGACAGATTTCAGGCTCCTCAGACGCCCATGTTCGCTCCTGGAGCCCATGCTTCCTTCCTGGGAGATCAGGGGTGACTGTTCTTCCCACGTAATTACAGTGGAAATTAAGAAAATCACTAACCCTGCTGTCAGGTGCATAATTAACTTGAGAAACTTAATTGTGTCTTAGCAGCGGAGGATCTCCCTGGCCGAGATGTACTTGAAAAAGAGAGAAAGAGGAAGAAGGGAAAATACACCTCCAGATTCCTTCAGTCTCAAGGCACAGAGACACAGTCAGACAACAAAAAGGTCCCCTTTGTAGGCGGGGATGCCGGGGTGCAGAGGAGTCTGCTGCCTTGCCCTGTGCTCGGTTTTGGCATATCTGCCGTGGAGGAAAGCGCCCAAGCCACAGTGTCCCGCGAGCCTCGCCTTCAGTCCCGGCCACTAGCGCCAGCCCGATGCCCGAAAGCCGGATGGTCAAACTACACAAAGGTCCCACTGAAAACCAGGATTCCAGGAGGGCGGCAGTGGCTGGCCCCCTACCCACCCCAGGCTGTCCCCTGCTAGAACAATCCAGGGCACCCCCCCACCCACCTCCCTGTCTTAATCCACGCATCGCCCAGGCCAGGCGGGAACCACAGCAGAAAACCATCTCTCAAAACTGTTCCTCCCACGCGCATTTATCTGCCATTTTTACGAAGTTCCTGGCGGCCCTCTGGCTTCTGTATTTCATGGCAAGGAATTTTCTGGACAGACGATAGAACAGGTCTCCCGATTCTGAAAGTCTGTTGTATGCCACTCCGCGTTTACAAAAGATCTACATGAGTACCTGTTTTCGCTAACCGAAAGAAGCTGATTTTCATTTTTACGGAAAAAAAGGTGAAAAGAGAAAATGACATTCAACATGTGTTTGCAGCTAGCTGTTAGAGAGGCAGTGCACCCCCCAAGCAGCAAGAGCGGCACCCCCAAGCCCCTTCCCCGGCAACTGCACTCAGCAGCTCAGCGGCCAGCCGCCAGCGCTGAGAACAGCGTCTGCGAGCCTCTGTGCTTCATCTCAACGTGCATCCGTCAGCGAGACGCGTCTTAAGGTAAGTGTTATCTCACTTTATGCCATTGTGGCTTAGGAAAGGTTTCGTAGCCAGGCTCCACTTCAGATGAGCAGGGAAGCCTGTATGGGGTCTGGACCTGGCTGCCCCACTAGGCTGTGACCTGGGGCAAGTTGCTCCCCCTCACGATCCGCTCTGTGCTGTGGGATCACGGAAGCACCTGCCTCCGTGGGTCACGTGGGAATGAAATGTCTCAGTTCCCAAGTGCAGGGTCCGGCACAGAGCGCACCCTCACTGTGGCGGGGACGGTGACTGTGAACTAATGGAGAGATCCAAGGTGGGATTCTTTGGAGGTGATGGTGTGACTTTTGTGACCCTCAGCTGGGACCCAGCCAGGCAACGAGCCACCGGGGTCAGGCTCTTGCTGAGGAGCTGGGATGCTCCTGGCACGAAGGGCAGCAAGACGGCCTTGACCTCCACTCAGTGTGAGCCAGAGCCTGGCAAAGGGAGGAGCTCCGGTTGACGAAGTTGCACAGCCCTGGGCAAGTCCTGGACCTTCCAGACCTTCTGTCTCCTCATCTGACAATAGCACTGTGGGGAGGACTGGAAAAAGACCCTCCTCATGGGAGGCAGGGCTGGGTGAGAGGTACAGCAGGCCTTCCCTATCCTCCTTTCTCTCCATCCTACAGGGACAAACAGCCTGACCAAAGGAAGAAGGCATGTCAGAGCACGGCAGGGCGGGGAAAGACAGTGGGATGTGGCATCCTCAAGCCTGAGGCCTTAGCCACTGAAACCAGCCACGTGATGCTGCTGTCTCTCCACCACTCTGACCCTCAGTGTCGTCTTCTACAGAACGCCGATAGTCATTCACAGTGTTGATGTCTGCAGTAAATGAGGTCACGTGTGTAGCGATAAAGGCCCCCACCTTATTTGGCCCTCCTACCGCGTGCAGGTAACTGCACGATCCAAACCGATGAGCAGGTACTGGGCACCGAGGTGCCGAGCCTGGCACTGATGGAGCGGCAGCCCTGGCCTCTCTGATAGAGCTCAGCTGTGTTTGCAGCCACGGGATGTCCACAGCCCCTCGGCCCCCTTCCCTGATCAGCAGGTCCCTCCCCGTGGCCACGTCCCTCTGCCGGGCTCCCTGTCGAGGCCCCCTTTTCAGCTGCGGCCCTTCCCCTCACGCCCACTTCCTTTCTGTGACTTTGGCCTTTTCAAATGTGGCCCATGAATAATGAATCCCTGTTATAAATTTAGAAAACGTCCTTTCTCCCTGCAACTAGGCCTTTCTCTTTATTTTTATCACGCTGGTTTGTAAGAAAAGGAATCTCTTGAAAACATTTTTCCCTCAACTGATTTCCTGACAACCAAAATTAAGTTGCTAATTTTACAGCGTCTCTGTGGAGCTCCACTGGCTTGCTGCCCCGAGTCGGGGGTCAGGGAAGGGGTGGGGAGGGTCCCAATAGCTTTCCAGAAAGTTCTAATTCCTGGGGGCAGGGTGGTGCAGCGGGAAGGGAGTCAGACCCAGATGGGAATCCTCACTCCCTACTCCCTGGGCGGCCTGGGCAAGCGCCTCATTTCTCTGAGCCTTGGGTATCTTATCTGAGCGACAGGGAGAAGAGGACGTTCTTCGCAGGCTAGGGTAGTGATGATGGTGACGATGACGGTGGTGATGGTGATGACGGTGGTGATGATACTGCCGGTATGACGTGTTGGGGGAAGGTAAAGGGAGCCGCTACTAAGGACCTCTCGTGCCAGACGCCGCACCAGCTGCTTTACAATCATACATCAAAGTTCTGAGCTCAGTGATGCCCTGATTCACTGGGTGGCCCCAGTAAAGGGCCCACGCCCTCTGGGTCTCAGTTTCTTTCCTGGGTCCTTCAGTCTGAAACTCCTTCACAGGGTTGCCATGCAGCTCAGATAAGGAAGCAGAGAGTCAAGTGCAAGGGGCTCCTGTGGAGCCAGAGCCTGGGCCCAGGCATCAGGACTGCAGACACCAGAGGCCACTCCCCTCCCTCCTGAGCCTCAGTTTCCCATCCGCACAGTGAGGTGGCTGACGTCCGCGATCCGCCAGGCCCTCCTGCTGGGAGATGCCACGAGCCAGATGGTCCTCAGGGCAACTATTTATTTCCAAGATGAACAGGGGATACTGAGGCTTGGGTGGGTGGGGATATCAAGGAGGGAATCTTCACGGGTGCCACCTGTGCCGGGACAGCACGACCTCACGACAGCTGCTGTTCCCATTTAATAGATGAGGAAACTGAGGCCCAGAGAACAGGGGAGAGCTGCCGAAGGACACGCAGCTGGTTGGGACAGAATCTGCCCGCTTATGTAGATTAAGCAGGATGTTTGAAAGGCAATCCCGGAACGTGCCCAGCTCTCCCCTCACGGCCCCACGCCTGCCTGTCCTGACTTCCAAGGCCTGTGCTTCTCATTTTCTGCATTTTCGATTCCAGCCTGTTGGGTCCACCCCGTGCAATCGTGTGTGATACTGGTAAGGGGAGGGGGAGGGCCTTTCCCAAACCACTGTGGGCGGGCTGCGAGGCCCGGCGCCTGGGGCGCCTGGAGCGTATGTGCAGGGCGGGTGCTCTGGGCTCTCTCCGCTCCCAGCACAGTGAGGGCAGCCTCCTCTCTTCTTCTGTTTCTTCTAGATGCTAAGCAGCTGCGTGTGCTGGCTGACTGCACTCAGGAACCTCAAAGGAAGCAGAAGACCATCTCACATCATTAACAGCACGGCCAGAGCAGGCAACCTGGGGTCCTGGGGCTAGCGCCGCACTGGAGCCAGACAGACCACGATTGGATTCCCAGTTCTGCAGCGAGGCAGCTGTGTGACCTGGGGCAAGTCGCACACCCTCTCTGAGTTCCCACTGCCGATGGGACTCCATCACAGCACAGCCTCGTGAGACTGCCTTGAGGCTGAAGGTAGGGGGCACACTTCAGGGCTCAGCGTGCCCTAGGTTCTCAGCAAACGAGAGTGCCCTTCCCCGACTCCTCAAGGGGCCACTGCCAGGGCTAAAACATGATCACTTTTGGACAGTGCTTGGCACAGACTAGGGGCTCAGGGAAGGGTACTGCCCACAGCACCTACCATCCTTCTGAAGCCTGTTTCCTTTGTCAGCATCAGAAGTGGAGGAGGTCCCCTGCAGGGCGGGTACGCCATTGTGGTCACCAGGGCCCCCCACTTTCCAGTGCCTGGGATGCATCCACACACACCACTGCTCCTGTGTGAAAGGCCAGGCCAGCCCAGTCATTCCTGCTTTACAGAAGAAGATCCTGAGCTTCCAAGAGGAGCAGTGACTTGCCCAGGCTCCCAACAGGGCAGGACTAGAGCAAGGCGTGGGCTTGGGTCTGGGGAAGTCCGAACACCAAGCCGGGCCACCTCTCCAGGGTCAGTGGGCACATCCCAGTGATAGCTGGAGCCAGGGAGGGCACCAGAAGGGAGGAAAGGGTGGCCGAAGTGGGCAGCCTCAGAGAAAGCTGGAGGAGGCCACAGCCCGACAAAGACCTGGCCCAGACCTGCCATGCCAGTCCCGCTAGGAAGCAGGTCATGGAGGCCAATGCCAGCCTGGAAGTCCTTCCCCCCAGACCTCAGCTGACTGCAGCCCCACCCCTGACCTGGGAGAAGATTAGCTTTAAAAGACACGCGTGCAGGGCAGTGTGTTTGCATGTGAAGGGGATAAGAAGTAACATCTACGGAGCCCAAACCACATGCTGGGTATACCCGGTGGGCACTCAGACCTGGAGCAAGACGTGAGGGGCCCCATTTTACAGATGACGAAACTGAGTCTCAGAGAAGCATGGAGACTTACAGGGTCACACAGTTGGAGAGAAGTAGGTGACCATTCGAGCCCAGCCTTGCTTCACTCCCAAGTCCTCCTGCTGCGTGGACGCAAGACACCCTGGGGCCTGAATCACTGCAGGTCCAAGTAGAGACAGATTCCTAGTAGTTTCCGCTGTATCCAGCATCTTATCTGGGCAAGCGAAAGCACGGCACTGAGGCTGGATTACAGTCCAAGAGCCCACGCACAATCTCCAAGCCCACTGCGCTTGGCCTGTGGGACCCTGAGCCAGCTGGGTCTCCCTGGCCTCCCTAACCTTATCCGACAAACAGGGATAACAGTAACACTGCTGACCCGGATGATGGTTGTGGAGCATAGATGAGTTACCGTGCATGCAGAAAGGGCTCAGAGGAGCATGTGGCACAAGGACTTAATAAATGCTTAATAAACACCACCTGCTATTGCCAAAGGAGCGTTCCTTTTACAGATGCAAACACGTGAGCTCAGAGAGGTTAGGTGATGTGCCCAAGGTCACACAGTTAGTATCAGGAAGAGTCAAATCCAAATAGGTCTTAATCACAGCAATCCCTCTGCATTAATTCAGTCAACAAGCATGAGATGAGCACTTACTGTGTGCCACACCCTGTGCCAGCGCCTGGGTATCTGGGGACACCAACGTGCAAAGTACAGCTGCTGTGTCTGCTCTCAGGGAGGACGTGCTTTCATAGGGACCCGGGGACAGAAGCTGCAGGTATGATTCATGGTCAAGTGCAGGAAAACTTGTGACCAGGGTACAGAGCTGCTGTAGGAGCAGAGGCGAGGGTGGCCCGCACTAACACAGCCTCAGGGGCCACCTAGCCCCACGGACAGCCTCCTGGGGGACAGGATATCCACGCAGGACTGGATGGTGAGTACAGGTTACTCAGGCAAGAGGGTATAGGGAACAGCATGTGCTGAGGTCTGGAAAAGAAAGCCAGCATTGTGTGCTCAGAGGACGTCGAGGGGGTTCAGGATATGGGAGGAACTCAGAATTGGGGAGGTGGAGAGCTTGGGGGGAGGATTTGGTTTGTACCCACAGGAGGGCAGAGGGAAACCAGTGAAAGGATTCACTGTCAAGAAAGGCAGCACAGTGAGGACGGGCTGGAAGGGGAGGACGGGCAGCTGGTAAGGAAGGGGACCCCAGCCTGTCCCCCATTTCACTGGATCCCTCCGACGGGGCGGGCAGATGGGTAGGGTGTGGAAGGAAGCGAGCTCCAGGGGCTGTGATGCTCGTGGAGCTGTCTGTCTGTCTTTCCTCTGCATGTGTGCCATCCCCACTCCCGCTGGGCATGCCCCCTGCCTCTTTTAGGGAAAGGCAGTCTCTAAGCTGGGTTCTCTGGGCTGCAGGGGCTCTGAGGCTGGTCCCCCGCCAGTGGCTGTCCAGAGATGCCAGCATGGCCCCTAGGATGGATGCGTTAGAAGGCCAACCCAGGGGGCAGGGGCATTCCTGCAAGCGAGCTCTGCGGCCTCCTCAGAGGGCACTCCTGGGCTCTGCCCGTCCCAGGAGGAGGGCTGCCCGTGAAAGTCTCGCCCCCTATACTGGCCCTGCACTGCCCAGGCTGGGCAGAGGGACACGCACGTGGGCCCTCACCCGGCCCTGAGCTGAGTCGGGTTCCCCACACAGAATCAGAAGGGAAACCGTCGTTTCCACAGTGAGGGGAGGCCGGCGCAGCTTCTGGGACCCCCCAGGCAGGCAGGGCCCAGAGAATGAATAACCAGTGTGGAGAACTGCAGGTCCTTCTGCAGAGTCCGGCAGTGGTCAGCACCCCTTCCCCAGCTCAGTCTCGGGCTCACAGCCCCTCTCTGTCCCACCCCTGCTGCCCGAGTGTGGCCCTTGCGGGTCTGGGCTCTGGGACCCACTTGATCTGCCCTCCCAGGGCCCGATCTTGCCCCCTTGCATCGTGCCCTGCTGTGCCTGGCGCTCACCGCCCCTTCACACCACCCCTACCTCTCTCACCCCCTCCACGAGGCTCAAGAGCCCTGGCCGGGCTCACCCTGCCCAGTCCACGCACTTCCCAGCAGGACTTCTGAGGGCTCGAGCGCCCGAGCAGGGGAACAGCTTACACGTGCTTCCCTGAAGAGGAAGGTTTTTCACTGGGCTTTGATGGGGCGCCTGTGTTTCCCCAAACACAGACTCTGCACGTCAGAGATGGGGCATTGATCCAAACCACGCGTGATTATTTTGATTCTGAAATTCCATGCCTCGCTTTTTGTGTACAGACAGAATGTTCAAATCTGAAATAACAGGGTTCTCAACACCAAGTCAACCACAGGACACATGGGCGGGGTCCAGGGGGGCCGGCGACACGTCGTGAGGATTGTCTGCCGCCAGGAGGAAGGCGACGTCTTGAGAAAGAATTCCCGCGTGTGTAAGACCCTCCGAAATCGTAACGCTGCCTGGAGAGCTGCAGTGATCGGCAACGGGGGCTCCTGAAATGAGGGTGCTTAGAAATAGCAGTGCCCGACAGACACACTACTATGTAAAAGATAGATAATGAATGAGAACCTGCTGCAGAGCTCAGGGGACTCTACTCAATGCTCTGTGGTGACCTAAGTGGGAAGGAAACCCCAAAAGAGTGGATATATGTGTACGCAGAGCTGATTCGCTTTGCTGTAGAGCAGAAACCAACACAACTCTGTAAAGCAACGCTACTCCGATAAAAATTAATTTTAAAAAGTTAAGACACGTTGAAGACTTTGACATCGTCGTCACTTGTTCGATTTTTAAGAGAAGGCATTTTAGTCAATTGTATGAATATTCTAAACTAGTAATTAAGATTAAAAAATGTGTTCTGGCTGCTCATGGTAGTCAGATCGCACATAGGTGTCAATCTCAGTTAATTAGGGTTACCAAGGGGGAGGGGGTGGGGGAGGATGGTGTGGGAGTTTGGGATTAGCAGATGCAAGCTATTATATAGAGAATGGATAAAGAACGAGGTCCTACTGTAGAGCACAGGGAACGATACTCAGTATCTTGTGATAAACCATAATGGGAAGGAATTTTTTAAAAAATGTATATATATACATACATATGTATATATATATATATATGTAACTGAAGCACTTTTCTGTACAGCAGAAATGAACACAACATTGTAAATCAACTATACTGCAATTAAAAATACAAAGAGGGCTTCCCTGGTGGCACAGTGGTTGAGAGTCCGCCTGCCGATGCAGGGGACGCGGGTTCGTGCCCCGGTCCGGGAAGATCCCACGTGCCGCGGAGCGGCTGGGTCCGTGAGCCATGGCCGCTGAGCCTGTGCGTCCGGAGCCTGTGCTCCGCAACGGGAGAGGCCACAACAGTGACAGGCCCGCGTACCACAAAAAACAAAACAAAAAAACCAAAAAAAATAAAACATAAAAATACAAAGAAAAAAAAAAGAAACAGCAGTGTCTGGAAGGGCAAATTCAGGGAGGCAACCTGAGTGCAGGACTCCAGGCAACACACCCCTGCCAACCGGCTACTGGAGAGAAAATCAAGGAGCTGCACGGTCCCGAAAGACGGCTTCCGGCTCCAGCACTGCAGGAGTTTGAGGCTCCTTCTTTCCTGCCTCTGCAATGATTTCAAATAATTATTGAATGAATGAATGAATGAGAAATGCATGGCCACATGAAAGAAGCCAGTGACCCAGTGACCATTTACCCTGAAAGTAAGTATGGGCCTGTGGGAAGACAGAGGTGGACCTACCTGCCCAGCATGTTTTAACCATGGAATTCTGTACTCATCTATGTGGCAACTTTATGAACTGACGTCAGATTGTGATTTATAATAGGAATATATATTCTCCCTCCATTCCTGGCACGGGGCTCCTAAAACCCTGGGAGTTTCCCACATGACAGAGTCATAACTGTGTTTTTTGTTATGTCAATGAGGTGACTTTTGGAAAGACCCTAGGTCACCTAAGGATGGGAGTTGCTAGGCAGTGGAGATGACATGTGATTGGAGGGTTGGAACTTTCAGTCCCCCCAACCCAAGCTACTCCCTCCTGGGAGCAGAGAGGGGCTGGAGGTTGAATCAATCAGCCAACAGCCAATGATCTGATCAATCATGCCTGTGTAAGGAAGTCTCTATAAAAACCCCAAAAGGACAGTGTCCTAAGAGCTTCCAGTTGGCGAACCTGCAGAGGTGCAGGGCTAGTGGTGCCCGGGGGGCATGGCAGCTCGGGCCCCTTCCCCAGGCCTTGTGTGTGTCTCTTCCATCTGGCCACTCCTGAGTTATACCCTTTATAATAAACTGGTGATCTAGTAAGTAAAACATTTCTCTAAGTTCTGTGAGCCATTCCAGCAAATTACTCAAACCCAAGGAGCGGGTGTGTGGAACCCCTGATCTGTAACTCGTCGGTCAGAAGCTGGTGTCTGAAGTGGGGAGCAGGGGGCAGTCTTGTGGGTCTCAGCCCTCCCCCTGTGGGGTCTGACGCTCTCTCCAGGTAGACAGGGTCAGAACTGAGCTAGACTGTAGGATACCCAGTGGGTGTTGAGAACTGTTTGGTGCTGGAAAGAACCCACACATCAGAACTGGTGTCAGAATAGCAACTACTCTGCAAGGGTCCAAGGTGCAAGGGTCTCCTCTCATCTCCTAGGTGCTCAGAAGACAGAAGAACGGGCAGCAGTCAGGACTGATTACACGTCCACAAACAGGGTGTGACGCTTTGACATGAAGTGGCAGTGACGTGGGTGCCACTGGTGGTCCCTTTGTAAAAGGAGCAGGGCTCTATGGGCCCTTCCCAGGACAGACCTGCCCCCGACCATGTCCTCCACCTGCCTCTTGTTTATAGAGAAACTTTAGCCAAAGAATAAATTTAATCGGAGAAGTGAGAAAATGCAGAAGCAAAGGAAAATAGTCAAACAAGAAAAAATAATAGGAGTTTAGCCATAAAACAAGGACCTTTAGTTCCTCCTCAAGGGCTCTAGAGAATATTCTGAGCCATGTCCTATGAGCTGTTTGGTAGATATTAAAACCCCCATCAGGTGGAAGAAGTTAACTACACACTGACCAGACTGTAGCCGTGACATAAGCAGCCACAATGCCGAGAACTGGCCTCAAGAAAATGGGAACAAACCGACCCAGGAACTAAAGATTAACTGTACTTAAAACAATCAAGATGACACTGATCAGACCACCACCAACAAATTTCAAGATGACTGTCAGAGCTGACTGTGCTGTTTCTGCATGTAGATGCCCTCCTCCGCGTGTGCACCCCTGAAACTCCCCTTTAAAAGCTCTTGGCCCTGTCAGCAATGGGGAGTTGGTTCTTTGGGACGTGAGTCCACTTTCTTTCCAGGACTGCCGGCTTCCTCAATAAAGCGATCTTTCCTTTTACCCAACATTTGTCTCTCAGTATTGGATTCTTGAGCAATGAACAGCCAAAGCTAAGTTTGGGAACGCCTTCGCTGAGCCTGTAAACATGGCCACCCCTGTCCTGTGAGTCTCAGGGGCTGTGGAGCCCGAGGCAGGGAGGTCTGGGAGGTGCTGTATAACGGGTGGGGGGACACCGGGGAAATCGGGCAGACGGTCTGCAGGAGGCCGGGTCTACTCCAGAGTGGGTCTGGGGGCCTACATAGGTGAGGGCGTCTATATCACATGGGGGGGGAACAGGGCACGTGGGGACAACTGCCCCTCCTTTCCAACCTGATTTCCCAAAGTCTGAGACTGAAGCTGACCCACGGGGCCCCAGTCAGAGCCCCACGACCCACTCTGGACCCTAGCTGTGGGACCCTCCCGAAGACTGCACAGCTGTGGCCACCACTGTGGGTCTTGGAGAGCCCTGGCGGGGCTGGAAACACTCCCTTGGTGACAGTAAACCGGGGGGCCAAACCCGAAGGACTTGGCCACAAAGGTAAATAGAGGGCGCACGAACCCCATAGCCCTCTTCCTGAGTCTACGGCAGAAGTCACTAACTGATCACCACGCGGTCGCTGAGACTGCCTTCGTTTCAGCATCTCTCCCGGCACAAAGTCCAGGCACCAGACGAGCAGAATGATCTTCACTGCCGAAAACTCTCACCCCCTCTAGGCTAAACTTCTGGGGAAGAACTTGCCCGTGAGCAAGCCTCTCTGCCCTGGACTCTTTCTCCTTTGTCCCTGGGTGGAATCGGGCCGTGCCTGATGTCTACAAAGAGGAATTTTAATAGAATCGTGGCAAGCCTGGGAAATACCACCATTCGCCGTGACCCCTAATTAAGACTCGGAGAGCACACAGCCGGCGTCGCTCGATGCCACAGCTGCTGGGACTTAATTGAGGGAAAGAGAAGCGCAGAGGTAGGTGGCCAGGCAGCATGTGGCTGGGGCGGGGAGCTGAGCCCCTCCAAGGCGGCTCTGAGCTCCTGAAATGGGGCCGGACCATCACACTGAGTCTCCTGGAAGCGGATATTAATACGTGGTATCCCCGCAGGCTCTAATCCCCAGAAGGCAGGAAGGGCAGAGGCCAGCGGAATGCTGCTTGGTCTCTCCAACACAGGCGGGAGAGAGAGAATTTTAACAGCTCCATTTTCAAATTTTCCCACACGATTTAGATCATGGCCAAAAAGCCACCACCCAAGTGTCCATGCTGGCGGTGATTTTCGGGCAGCCTGGACAAGAGGCGAGGGTCTCAGGTTCAAGACCATGCTCTGCCTCTCCCCACGGGGATCCTGGGCACGTCACGGCCCCTCTAGCTTCCATCCCTTCCCCTGACAAATGGGGCAGCTGGACCCACAAGTGAAGGTCCTTCTGATGCCATGGGCTCCTTTGTTCAGGGAAGGGTCACACCGAGGCCCCTCGTGCACACACGTGGAGGGTGAGTCATCCAACCCCACCTGGGAGGGGAGGGCAATGGGGCTTCTAGCCCTCTGAGCAGGCCCTTGGGGAGACAGAAGAGGGGTAACACTGGGGCCAGGGAGCATCCTGGACAGGAAGGGATTGTAACCTCAGCCTCTTCCCTTCGGGATTTGTAGGGGGTTGAATAGTGACCTCCAAAAGATACGTCTGTATCCTAACCCCCAGCACTGTTCATGTGACCTTATTTGGGAAAAAAGGTCTTTGCAGATATAAGCAAGTTAAGCATCTCACGACAAGATCATCCTGGATTATCTGAGTGGGTCTTAAACCCAGTGACAAGTGTTCTCATAAAGAGGCAGAAAACAGGACACACAGACGCACAAGGAGGAGGCCTGTGAAGATGGAGGCAGAGACTAGAGTGGTGTGGCCACAAGCCAAGGAATGCCTGGGGCCACCAGAAGCGGAAGAAGTAAGGAAGGATCCTCCACTAGAGCCTTCGGAGGAAGCACAGCCCTGCTGACACCTCGATTTTAGAGGTCTGGCCTCCAGACCTAGAGAGAAGTCTGTTCATTTAAGGCCCCAGTTTGTGGTAACTTGTTACAGCAGACCCAGGACACTGACCCAGGCTCAAAGTTATGGGGGTGGGGGTGGGGGTCTCAGCTGGGACAGGAGGGGATGGCTCAGCCCCAGGTGCCCCAAATGGGACCCCCTCGTGAGAAAAGGGGCTCCATTCTGGTGACCCTGCCTGGGGCCCGGGGGGCCCGGAGGAGGAGCTGGGTCTGGAAGACCCTCTGCCCCCAGCCGCCCTGCAGGCCTGTGTGGACTCAGGGCAGCCTGTTGAGGGTCCCTCAGCCGGGACACGGCTCGTTTTCAACCGCTGAGGAGAACATTCGGAAAAAGCCTCAAGGATGCTGGAGACCCTGCTGTTACGGGCACGCAGAGCTCCAAGCAATTCAATGGAACAGGAAAGAGGTGTTTCTTCCCGCGAGTGGGGATCCAAGGCGGTGATGATGGTGACCTCGATGGGCCTCGCGGTGCCTGGTACCCGGCACGAGCTATCGGACAGCGGCCAGGATGGTGACCGTGATGCAGGCAATGGTGACGGGGCTGTGGGTGCTGGCTGGGTTTAAGGAACTCCCGGGGGCGAGCGGCCACACCCCAGTCCAGGTCCGGAGCCGCCTGACGCCCAGCTCCGAGCCTCACTCCTGTCTCTTCCAGTTCCCAGGCTCTCAAGCCAGCATCTCGTCCTCCACCTCCGGGCCTTACCCAAGCCAGCTCCTCTGAGTCCAGGGCAGGCTCCCTCCCAGCGGCGCCTCCCTCCTCTCCCTCCACCTCACAAGCCGTCCCCATGGCAACCGTCCTCCCCGGAGAAGCCAGCCCTGGAGCCCCAGCTCCCCACCTCCACTGCTGTGTCCACACCAAGGCCTGATGAGTAGGACCTGGAGGCCAGCCGACCCCATGACCCCTGTCTCTCCTCTCGTGTTTTCCATGGTGAGGAAAAGTAAAGAGAGTGCTGGGACGTTTAAGGGAAGAGCTGCAGGAGGTGGCTGGCTTCCCGTCGGGCTCAGGAGGCTGACAGGAGGCTGTGTGGTGAAGAGGTCCGCAGAACCAGCCTGCTGTGGATGAAGGGGTCTCTGCAGAGCCAGGCTGGAGCCCCGGGTGATGGGGAAGTCAGGGGGGCAGTCCCCAAGGCTCTGGGCTGGGATGACCCTGGTGCTCTGCCCAGAGCCCGTCCTGCCCAAAGCAGCCGTGTGCCCCGTAACCTGGAACATGCGACAGTGGGACCCGGCTGTCCACGGCAATAAAAGGGGCGAACAGGTCTCACCTGGAGATCAGGACTGCGGGTAGGCTCAGGAGGGCTGTGAGGACCCCCGGAAAGGGAATGAGGGTATGCGGGTTTCTGGCAGGACCCTCGGGAGCCTGTGCCCCCAGGGAGGTCCTGCCTGGGGCCAGAGCCCTGCATCGCTCTCGCTCACTCATTCATTCAGCAAATGTCCCCTGAGGGACTTCCCTGGCAGTCCGCAGTCCAGTGGTTAAGACTTCGCCTTCCAATGAAGGGGATGTGGGTTCGATCCCTGGTCGGGGAGTTAAGATGCCTTGCGGCCAAAAAACCAAAACACAAAACAGAAGCAACACTGGAACAAATTCAATAAAGACTTTAAAAATGGTTCACATCAAAAAAAACCTTAAAACAAACAAAAAAGCTAGCAGTCTCAGGGCTCTTGTGTTAAAAAACGAAACAAAACAAAACAAAAACGCCCCTTGAGCATTCACCTCCAGCCCCTGCAGGAACCAGCCAGCCAGGCTCCACACTTGGGGAGGGGCCCCCCTTGCAGCAGGGGTGGCAGGCAATGCACACACACACACACACACACACACGCACACGCACGAGAAAGGAAGAAGGGACTGGCCAGAGGGATGGGGTCGGGTGCAGTGAAGGCGGTTCTCAGGACGTGACATTTAATCTATAACGTCCCTTCCAGCTCAGCATCCTCTCGTTTAAAGATAGCATCATTTTGTTTTTTCCTTTTAAGTAAGATCAGAGTGGAAAAAAGAGGAAAACCCCCGCGGGGGTGTAAGCGAGCCGTGGACTGAAACCCTGTTTTTTCCACATCACCATCAGCGCTTTCTGGCCAAAGCCTTTTAGATCCTTTTGGGGCCCGCACCCCTGTTTGTTCCACAAATCTCACTAAAGCAGGCTTCGCCGCGATAGTATTCCTCCTCGCGGCAATGCTACCGTAATCCCCAGCCAGCCACTCCGTCCTGGCTCCATCAGAAAGAGAAACCATGAAATATGAAGAAGATAAACTTGATACGGTACAGGTCACTTTGGTTCCTGACTTGAGAAATATGGGAGTGTGTGAGCCGGATGACAGGTGCAGTGGCCTTTCCCAGGGAAGATAGAGATGTGATTCTCAGCGCACCTAAATCAGTCACCTTGGAAAACACGCTTGGAGGCAGCAGGCGGCAGGTGAGTTCCCGTGAGATGATGGGGGCTTTGGGGCTGGATATCTCTAAGATGCCTCTCATCACATGTTGATTTTTACTGCGCGATATTTTCTAGGAAACACCGGCAAAGCAAAGAAAGGGAAAGCACCTGAGTGCTTGAAAAAAAAAAAAAAAAAAAAGCTGGGAAATAACATTTGTAGACATAGAACAGCCTGGCTTTCTGACTTCCAGAATTTCTACTTTCTAAGTCGGCGGGGTTTCAACCTTTTCGGTTTCAGTTTCCCAGGTATGCAGACTCAGTGATACCCCCTTTTTTAAGGGGCTGACAAGGGGTGATGTCAGCCCCTTAAAAGAGAATATATTCGGGAGGTGGTTGGCCTGGGACCTGGCACGTAGTAAGTGCTCAATAAACGTGAGTTTCCCCTCTCTCTTCCCTGTAAGCCCCACCTCTGACAGATGAAAGATTTGCATTAGATTATCTCAAAGTCCCCAAATTCTAAGAATCCAGGTGGAAAAAGTTCTGCTTAGACTTGATCTCAAAGTTATTTTCCTATTTACCTTAGTGGAAAATAGTACAAAAATGCCTTACCTTTCATTCACTCATTTATTAAAACAATACACACGCGCACACACACATCAGGGGCTTACTGTGAGCCTGGGACTATTCAGCTTTGGTTCACTGGCCCTTTCTAGCAAAGCCATGAGGCTGGCAGGGCAGCTGGTACAACGACAAGAAGCACTGAAAGCCCTGAGGCCATATGGCAAACTGGTAGGGGGCAAAGGTGGGCTACCTGAGTACCCCGTGCTTGTATTGCGTTGGCCAAAAAAGTTCTTTCGGGTCTTACGAACTTTGTGGCCAGCCCAATATTTCCTGCTGGGACGGTACACTGTTGGGAGGACTGTGACAGAAAACCGACATGACATGCAGGGGATTCCAAGTGCTTTTCACCGTGTTGATGCTTTAACAGAGTATCTCATTCTCCTCCATCAGCCCCCCAAGAGGGAGTTCTAAATACCCATCCCTGCGTTTCACAGACAAGAAACTGAGGCTTGGCGCTCTCCAGGTCCATGCCTCAGTCCAGCGGAGATGCACGCGATATTCTCCAGTCCTTTCCCCTCGATGGGAATGCCCCCCCCACTCCACCAAGGAGGGCTCTAGCCGAGTGAGCACATGCTACAGGACCCTGCCCTTCTGGCCACAGCTAGCTGTGCCGGGCCTGGACACTGGCCCTCGGTGAGTGTGTCATAGTCTCTTTCCTGCCCACCTGGAACTAGGTCTGGAGAAGCTGGCCGAGCGAGTCCCTGAGCTGCTCCATGATATGGACACTTGGTCCAAGGCTGCCGTGTTGGACGGGGCATCTGCGGAGCAGGCCAAGAGCGCCCAGATGCGGGGGCCAGCGGGGGAAGAGTTAGTCCCCCAACGGGAAGAGGGAGAAGCAGCCATTTGATGAGGGAGAGACAGCGGACAGGTCCCACCCCACTCTCCAAGCCCCCGCCCGCATGCCACGATGCTCGCCCCCCAGGGCTGTCTGCCCATGGGCTCAGGAGCGCGTCTGGCTTCCTACTAGAGTCAGTTTGTTTTGCAGCCCGCAGAGCCCTGACTAGGACACGAAGCGTGGCTCCATGGTTCAGCCTCAGCTCTCTCTGCTCCCAGACGCTGCAGGATTGTACATCAGGAGAGCGACAGAGAGGGCAGGGGGCGGGCCCAGAGGCGCATCCTGGCTTTGGCCGTGGCCTCGGGGTAGGTGGCGTGTTGCCTCCTTTCCTACCCTGGTGCCCAGTGTCCTATGTGTCCATCTTCAGAGTTACCTGATTTCATACCTGCTAAGGGACAAGTCCAAGTTGTGATCAGCCTGTCATTATGCGCCCCTGTGCCTGCCTGGCTAGGCTCCTCCTCCCTCAATCCCAGGCACAGGCATCAGCAAACCCAGACCAGCTCTCACACCCTGCCCTGCTCTGCGCGGGATTCAGTGCTGGCCCAGACCTCGGAGCTTCCCACCCGGTCAGAGCTGGGATCCAGATGCCCGCATGCCCTCACTCCTCCACGCTGGGGCTGCCCACCTGACCGTGTGTCACTCTCCAACTTGCACACTTCCTCACCACCTTGGGATCAACTCCAACTCCCTCCGCTGGAATGCAGGCCTCTCTTCACGTGACCCCAAGCTGACATTCAGGCCTCACCTCCTTCAGCCACCACCACGCCCAAACAGCACACCAACCACTGGCCCAGCATTTTCCAGCCTCCCTGCCCCTGCATGTTTTGTTTTCTGTTTTCAAAGATGATGTCCTCCAGGTTGGCCTGGAAAACTCCTACACATCCCCCAAAACCCTTCTCAAGTGTCACCTCCTTTTTGTGGTTCTCTCTGAAGCTCCCCGGCACACAATCCCGGCCAATATTGATTGCTCTTTCATCTTTTCTATGACGTCTCACTCTAAAGCATGGTGACAGTGCATAAGACTTCTTGGCATGTGTGTCATCCCCTCACTAGACTGTGAGCTCCTGGAGGACTGAGGACAAGTCTCTTGTCCGTGTTGGGATTCCCCAGGCCTAGCGAACCCTGGAATGTCACAGGCACTCCAAAAGTGCTGTTTGAACTGGATTAAATTCCTCTGTGGGCTCCTGCCCAGCAGATAACTTTGAGTTTTGTTACCCCAGGGCTGGCTTTGAATTAACTGAGGTGATCACTACATCAGCCTCCACAATTCAGGGCAGGAAGAGAAGACAAGGTCCAAAGCCCGGGTCCTGGGTCCAGCACGCCTTTCCCAGGAAGGGCGGGGGCCGGGGCAGAGCATGTGGTTTGCGGGTTAGCTCCCTGCCCACCTCCCCCCAACACGTGCTTCACCCCCGATCTCATGGTTTCACCATCCTCCCCGCTCCAGTAACCCCCTGGCAAGGCCATCTCTGACTCTAGGACACGGCAAAGGTGGGGCAGCGTCTTCTATCCAACACGGAGCGAATTGGACCCAGCGTCCAAGAATATCAAACAACAGGTTCTAACCAAGCCGTCCCTCCCCCGACAAAGATGGAGGGCCGACTCGGCCTGCTGGGCGGGGTGGTACCGATACTCACCTACCCACGTGGTGTGACCCGCCCAGGCCACCGGCCTCGGACCCCGTGAACAGGGCAGCCCCCTCCCAGCACACACCACCGAACACTCTGCGATCCCCCTTGGGCGAATGCTCGATGGAGGCCCTCCAGCAAGTCTTTCTAACAGGACGGGGTTTGGGGGTGGCGTTGGGAGTGCATTTCATTGAGGAAGAGTAGGCCGGGCTGGCCTCACTGCCTGCCCCTCGCATCGGGGTCAGGGGTTCGGCACAATCTAGTTCAGTAACGGCCACATGTCGGGAAGAAACTGGGCTCCTGGTAGAGGCGCCGACCCAGGAGAGAGTGCCCGTGACAGCTCGGCCTCTGCAACAGGCCAGGCTGATGCAGGCAAGGGCCACACGCTGGGGCTTCCAACGACACACATCTATCCCCTCACAGCCTGGGGCGCAAGTCTATCCAGGTGTCCCCAGGGCCACACTCCCTCCGGAGGCTCCAGGGGAGGGGCCTTCCTGCCTCTCCCAGATGCTGGCGGTCCTCGGCTTGTAGACGCGCCCGTCCAACCTGCCTCCGTTGTCCCCTGGCCCCTCCCCTTCTTATCAGGACCCCAGTCACGGGGCTCAGGGCCCACCCCGCTCCAGTGGGGTCTCATCTAAGTTACCTCTGCAAGGACCCCATTTCCAAATACAGTCACGTTTGGAGGCTCTGGGTGGGCAGGAATTTGGGGGGAAACTATTCACCCTAGTGCAACAAGCAAAGTGCGTTCTTAGCAGGGAAGGAGGTCTGAACAGAAGCTGATGGAGGAGAGAGAGGAGGAACCCAGCAAGACTCCCGGGCACGGCCGGGTGACATGGCTGGTGACACTCTCCCGTCTTCACTGTGCACACCCTTCTCCCTTCGGACGGTCTCTAACACTGGCCTGGGCTCCGTCCACCCGGGGCACCCACTCTATTTTCCCACAAAGACCCAAGTATCCCGACAGCACTTTCCCCACCGCAGGGGCTCGGAAGGCCCTTCCCTTAAGGTTCCAGAGAAACACCTGAACCGTGGCCTGAAGTTAACTTTCACATGTTGAAACCCAGCATCTCAGCGTCCCCAGTGGGCTCAGGGGTGGGTCCTGACCAGGCCGGCCATGGCGACGGTAACTCACATTCAGGACCGCCCTCAGGTCCCCCAACCTCCCCAAACCTTCAGGCTGGGGATGCCGGCCCCGACTCTGCATCTCTAATCTCGCCAGGTCCCCCCTGCCGCTCGGGCCTCCAGGACCGCGGCCTCACAGAATCCCCACGCCTGGAGTTGTCCCTCCCCAACCACACAGCCCACCCGCCTGGCGCTCATTCTGTGCCCTTGCTCCCCTGTGTGCTGTGATGTCCCCAGGGGAGGGGACGGTAGGATGAGGTCTAGGTGCAGTGAAGACCCCTGTGTGCTGAATAAAATGAATGGAATCACCACGGCGGGTGTAGACTCTTTTCAAGGTTGCAGACGCCCTGGGCTCCGTGCTCTTCCCTGCAGACATAGCTCCAGGGAACTCACGCCCCAGCTCACAGCTGGGCCTTGGCGAGATGGGCCCGTGAACGGGTCTTTCTTCCGAGCCAGGGTCAGGTGGAGGGCGGGGCGCTCAGCATCTTCCCTGCGGCTGGGCCACCAGGAGATCACAACAGCGGCCGTAAGCGCACACCTCCGAGGGCCACTCTGCTCTGCGTTGGTCACATGCAGTCCTGCTTTAACTGAGCAGCCCCCGACGGACAGGGAAGCCGGGGCCCCAGCAGGGCCACCATCGGCCGACACGTGGCCTCGGGGCAGTGTGGCCGATCCGTCCCCATGGCTGGCCCCGGCCTCAGAGCTCTGGGTCCCTGCCGGGTGGCTCTGGGTCCGCTGGGGCAGGCTGCCTCTGTTTTGTGCAGCAGCTGCGGGGAGGGGGGCAGGACTGGGCTGAGCACCTAAAACACACCTGGCATGTGCCCCTGCCCCCTCTGTCTCTTCCGTACCGGTCACAGGCAGCGGGGACCGCCAGACCACTTCCTCCACGTCCTGGCCACTGACCGAAGGGTCGTCAGGCACCCACAGCCGGGAAGCCCTGTGGCGCACGCGCTGGGGGTGCAGCGGTGACCAGAGTGGACCTGCCGCCCCGCAGGGAGAGGCCCTGACACGTGTGTTGGGGACTTGCCAGGTGTTTGGTCCTCACACCAGGGAGAGAACAGGACAGACCCAGCCCCTGCCTCCTGGGAAGGACAGGAGACATGCAATGAACAGCTAGATCACAGAGTCCAGAGGTGGCCGGTGCGGAGGAGGGGAAGGGATGGGTGACGAGTGATGGGCAAGGATGGTAGCAGCTGGGCCGGGGATGCTGTTTTAAAGAAGGGGGCGTGGAAGGCCTCACCCAGAAGGACATTTCAACACAGACCTCAAGGAGGTGGGGCAGGTGACGCAGGGCCGGGGGAAGGTCTCCTGGGCTGGTCAGAGCACCCAGGAGGAAGCCCTCGATGCAGTTTCCTTGGCCATCACTGAGTCTAACCATTTCTTTCTGCTTGTTACTCACATGTTACTGCACACCTACTATGCACCGGGGCTCTTCTCAAACTGCCTCACTGAGCAGACGTTCACGCCTCCACATTCATCAGGGCTCACAGGACAGGCGGACCTGCCGCCAAGGCCCTGAGCCACTCGCAGGCAGCGTGCTTAGCACGCTGTCCCTTCGCTGCGCCCCTGTACCCATCCACCTGAGGGCTAGAGGGCCCTGGGGGCTGGGACTGGGGGCCTAAGGGCAGGGACGTGGGTCCCAGGGCTCGAGGTCACGTACACGGCTGCAGGCCGGCCTCTTCCACAGCTGACACTGAATCTCTGCACCCAGTGCCACTCTGGGAAGGGTGGTGGCTACACCCTCTGCCGGGGGTGGGGGGACTCCGTGAGGAAGCGTACTGGGGCATCTCCGGCATCCCGGATCCAAAGCCCCCTCCACTCGGCCATCCCCAGTCACGCCACCGTCACCCAGGGGAGGCAGCGGTGCCGCCTAGCCTCATCTTCCCTGGGGTCCAGAACCACACTGGACTGAGCCCTCACCCAGCACGGCCCAGGGATCTTCTTGCTTAGATGCTCTGCTCTCCCTGCTGGGAGCCCTGGGCCTCCCTCAGCCTGCGCGGCCGTAGGGTTCACCACCCAGCTCCCCTACAAGCTCCCCCATGGCCACCAGGATCGCTCAGTGGCCTTTGCTCTGACGGACGCCCACCAGAGACTCATACAAAGACTATGTCTCATACAGACTCACTCCCGAACACCAGTCCTGCCTCTGACCCAGCCGGCTGAGCCCCTCCCCAGGGCCCAGAGGGGACCCTGAGGGCTGTTTCCAGTCCCTGGTGGTCACTGATGGCCGGAAGGCCTCGGGTCGGGGGTGTCGGCACCCCAGCTTGTCCCCAGCTGGGCCCTGGGGTCGTGGCGTGGCTAGAAGGAGACGGGTGAGATCACAGCATCTTAGGGCATCCTTCTAGATGCCAGGAGAGCCAGGCAGGGGTGCGTCTCTCTGACCCAGCCCTGAGACAGGTTCTCTGAGCTGGCTACTTGAGGGAAACCTGCCCTTCCATTACGGGAAGCGGACAATAGGCCAACGCCCGGGAATAGGATGTGAAGCCGCGACCAGGGTCGGGGACAAGGGCAGTGCAGTGAAAGCTCGGAGTGGGTGCTGGATGGAGCTCTGCAGGGAGGGGCCGGGGTGGGAGGAGGGGCCAGCCCGGGGACCTGTGTGCCGCGGGCCAGCATCCTGGCTTCTCCGGGGCATTTTCCACTTTGCTTTTCCCCAGGCCCATGTCCCCACTGCTTGTTGTCAGGGCCACCTGTGACGGTTCATTGTCAACTGCACCAGGGCACAGCCCCAGTGGTCCTATCAAACATGTGTCCAGGCATTGCTGTGAAGGTACTGTTACCGACCAGGGTCCTTGGCCTCCTGTTTCAGTATTGTGTCAACGTGGTTCACATCTATGGTCAGTGAGGAGATTATCCTTTACCCTGTGGAGGCCCCTTATCCAATCTGCTCAAGGCCTTAAGAGCAAGTTTCCCAAGAAAGAAATGCTGCCTCAGGACGGCACCATACACTCCTGCCCGAGTGTCCAGCCTGCAGACCTGCCGTACAGCTTTCTGACTCACCAATCCCCAATTACAGGGACCAAGTCCTTAAAATAAATCTATGAACCTAGCTTCGCCTATGGGTGTAGCTATCTGTCTATCTTTCTATCGTCTATCTATCCATCCGTCCATCCATCCATCTACCTGTCCACCTGCCCGTCCATCCCCTCTTGCTTTTGTTTCTCTGGAGAGTCCTGGCTGACACGCCACCTGCGGAGCCTCTCAGGAAAGAGAACCCACTGGACACTCACCAGAGCCTGCCCTCAGCCCCTGCCTGCTCCCCACTGGGCGCTGGCACGGTGCCCTTCTGCAGTGCCTCGTTCGCTCCCCCGGGCAGCCGCAGAGCCCCTGATCCCAGCCACGGAGGCCAGGGTCGTTTGTCGTAGCCCTGTGTGAGGGACAAGAACGTGAAAACGGAAGCGGCGCTCAGGGCCAGGGACACAGTCTCTACTCCTGATCAGTGTTTTCAGGTGCTGAGCCCCTGCCTGACCTCCCTGAGCAGTGGAGGAGAGTCAGTCACTGCACTGTTTTCCGAAAGCCGGGGGCAGGCCCGTTGTAACCGCAGCACCGCGGTCCAAGCCTGAAGCTGGGTGTGTGTGTGTGTGTGTGTGTGTGCGTGCGCGCTGGCACACACGTACGTGTGCATTCAGGGCCCTTTGTGAACCGATCCCTTGTTCCAGCCTCATCCCACCAGGATCCCTATAATATGACCCCTAGACTTCCGCCTACCCACCTACTAGAAGGTTCCAGGCATCCCGCCTCTGAACCTTTGCACCTGCTGCTGCCTCTGCTCAGAGCAGCCACCCTCCAGCCCGACCTGAGCCCACGGGTTGACCCCCATCTCTGAAGCCGGCCCCGGTCAAGACAGACTCTTCCCCACACGTGCCTCCTGACACACCCACGTGCCTCCTGACACATCCATCCCCTTGTTGGACATTGTTGTCGCTTTAGGTATCTAAGTCACCCCACCGGCCTCTGGGCTCCGGGGGGACACACCCTGTCCCTTGCACCTGGGTACGCCCAGCATGAAGCAGACCTTCCCCCCTCTCCCCTGGGGCTGCTGACCCAGTCCCTCACACTCCATTCAGCAAACACATATCTGCGGATGTTTTATTGATGGGATATTTGTCCTAGAAACAGTTTTCATGTTTACTCATTAGCTTTGGCATTCCTAATAACATTCCTCCTTCAGATACTTTAATACCAAAAAATTAAGAACCCACGTCCAGAACAAAGGTTGGCTGACGTCGCGAGCCTAACGGTGTTAGTTCAGCAAATTCCTCCGCGTCCAGCGTCCAAAACCACACGCGCCAGGGGCTCATACAATTTTTGTGAAAGAAATCAATGAAACAAGGTACCTAATGGACAATGACGGTCTCAAGGAGGAAGAGGTTTTTTTCTTATTAACCCTTTCAACCCACGCAAGTCGTGCTTTCCTCCACAGTCTGAGCTGATGCCGTTTTGACGATGAAGTTAATCCTGTCCCGCACCCCAATCGAACCGGTTCCAGAGGGCGGGAGCCCCCCAGCGGGATGTTAACTACAAACATGACGAATTCCCACCCGCCCCGTCTCAGGGAGCCCTTTCCTAATGGGGTCGGCGGGACACGTGGCCCGACACCCTCTCTGCCTCTCCGCACAGCTCCCGGCTCCTTCCGAGACACGTGCGCACGTGGGGAGGGGCTGAGGGATGGGCGGAGGGTCTCTGTCCACCCTTCACTCCCCTCACGGGCCCCTCCTGCAGGGCAGTGACTGAGCACTTGGGTTTGGCACCGACGTGCAAGGCTCTTCGAGACCTGGGCTCATCCTTGCCACCTGCTCCCCCGTGCCTGCCCCCCAACCCAGTGTGGGCTCTCTGGGGGCTCCACGCCCCCTCATCTCCCTAAGGCGGGGAGCCCACCTAGCTCGGCCCCCTCTCCTTGACCCTTCCCCACCCAGTGAATGACCATTTGGCCACAGCCCCTCCCAACCCCTTCCCTGAATCTTCCCCAACCAGCAGGTGAAGGAGGTCCCTCTGTGCAGCCAGCCACCGGCCCTTCCCTCTGTCCCAGCACATCCCGGGCCTGTCCATCCTCTGTAGGTTGAGGGCTCTCTGGACATGCGTCCGAGGCCCCTCTGCCGCCAGCAGCCAGCCCAGGGGGCACCGGGAACAGCAGTGGCAGCAGGGGCATCCTTGTGTGCCCTGGGCTACCTGCTGGTGTCCCAGCAACCCAGGGTGGGAACGCTCCTCCCTGCTCTGTAGGCAAGGAAGTGGAACCTCAGCCGTCAGGGTCCAGGAGCTAGTGAAAATCCAAGCAGACTCAGATGCCCAGGTCTTCCACCAGAGCCCGGGCTCCTGCACCTTCAGTCTCCAGGCCTGGAAACCCGTGGGCGGGGGACAGGGCCGAGACAGCTTGGACCTTGGCCTGCAGCAAAGCTTGTGTAAAGGCCGCCCATCGAGGGTCATTCTGCAAAGCAAGACTTGTTTCTAGACCCAGAGGAAGGAGTCTCATTGCTGACCTGGCCAGCAGCACCAAGGGCCTGCCTCGTCCGCACATGCCTGCCCGGGCAACGGCCTCCTCCCAGCACCCACGCGCACGCAAGGGGACGAGACCCACGCGGGCCTCCTGTAGGTGCCCGGTCTGCGCGCTGCATGACGGTGGGGGAGGGAGCCCAGCGAGCCTCTCCTAGGAGCACTGCTGCCCCTTCCCTAGAAGGAAGGCGACGGTGGCGTGGCCAGGATGCCCGGCCCGGTCCGATCCTTACAAGTGCCATTTAGAACAAATGAGGGCCCGGGTGGCAGCCACGGGTCCGAGGCTTTTCATATGAATTCATGAATGGAGCCCTGGCAGCGTCCAGGGTTTCCCTGAAAAGGTAATCACGGGGGAGCACAGAAGCTCCGTACTCACGAGGGAGAAGGCATGGAACTGCGCTCTGGAATCTGAAATGGGCCCCACAGATCTGAAGAAGGTCTCCTCCGAGCTGCCTCTGACCCTGCAGGACCCCAACCTAGAGCTACAGAAACACGCCCCCAGGTCCCCGGCCTTTGTCTCAGCTGTTCCTTGGCCTGGAACTCTCTCCCCTTTGGCCCCTCCAGGGCTGGCCGCCTCCCTCATCGAGGGCCAGCTCAAATGGCTCCTCCTGGGGGGGAATCCCTGACCGCCCGTCTGAAACGCCAGCTCTTGTCCCTTCCGCCGTGGCCACCTGCCGTCTCCACTCACCACGCTCACGCCGTGGACGTTCACACTCGAAATGTTCACCAGCACCGAGCTCAGTCGAGGGCTTGGGGTGACGCCGTGGGGCTAATGGGGTAAAGCGTCAGCGTGTCTTCTTTTAATGGGCTGATGTCTCCTGCACAGGCTCGGGAGCTCCGAGGGGCCGGGGCGCCTTGTTCAAGCGCTCAGCCCTCATGGCCCTCCTCTCGGCTCAGAGCCCGGCGCATGTGTCCCCAGGCCTCTCTCCAGGAACGTGACAACAGGCCCTCCCTCTGAAGCACCCTGTGGCCCCCTCAGCCCCAGGCAGACCAACTTCCCACCCGGCTCGAGCCCGCGCACCTGTCCAGCCGGCCCCTACCTGTGCCTCCACTCGCACCGCCCTCTGGACTCAGGACGGCCCAAAACACTCCTGCCTTCTCTTTCCTGCCCAGGCCGTCCCTCCCACCCAGACCCCGCTCCTGCAAACCTATCCAGAGACTTAACTCAGGTGCCGCCTACCTACGGTGACCTCTGAGATCAGTGCCGCAGAATCACTTAGAAAGCTCCGCTGCCATTTAATCAGCACCTAAAATAATCACGCCCTCTCCGAATACCCCAGGGATGGACCCTCATGATGGCTCCAGTGAAGTACGAGCACCTCAGTGTGCAGTTGAGGAAGAGGAGGCCCAGAGAGGTTGCGGTTTGTGTCCTGAGCCACACAGCCCTGAGCTGCTCTTCTGAAAGCCGTCTGCGCCCAGCCTCACTCCCGGCCCCGGCTCCCTGCCTGGGTGCCTCCTGCTCTGCATCTCAGACAACCCTGATCACACTCCAACCCGTGACGCTTACACATGGTCTTCTTGCAGAGCAGACTCCTAAAATCGTTCCGGAACACCTGCTCTCTTCCAGTGCCCAGGCTGGTCCCAGGGATACTGACGTGACTGGGATGCAGATGAGGGAGATAAAGCAGTTTAGGGGCAGCCATGCGCAAAAGGCTTTGGGCGCCACAGGGCAGTGAGGCCAGTGCGATGCAGTGCGGGACTTGGCCACCATACACAAGGCTGCAACCCGAGGCTACGTTAACAGACACAGCTCTGTAGCTAGAAGGAGTGTGGGTCGTCCCACTGGGACCTGGGCTATTCACACAGAAGCCTCTTGACCAGGGACTGGGGAGAAACGGAACTGGAGCATGTTCACAAGAGGGTGACAGAATTATCTGGGGACAGAGATCCATGCCCTGCGGTTGAGATGGAGTCAGGCGTGGAAGCTGGGCGGGGGTAGCATGAGGGGCACAGACCTCGCTTCTGAAGCCAGGAGGGTGGAGCCTTAGACAGGAGCCCGCCCTTAACGAACCCTGTAGGCATCTCCAATGTCGAGCGCCACTGGGCTGGAGCTGCCAGGGCCCCATGAGCAGGACAGACAACCAAGTGATGGAGGCACCCAGGGAGGATGCACAAGGGTCCCTGTGCTGGCCAAGGTCCCGAGGCCATGGCAGCCGGGGTGTGGTGGTCTCCTCATCTCATGGGGTTGAGAAAAAAGAATGAGGCATCCGAATCTTCCTGGGGGAAAATTCCAGTCTGCTGTTGCCACCCCTGGCAAGGTCCATGCAGACGATGGCGGCAGTGTGGGGTGACAAGTCACTCGGCCACACTTGACAGCTTCTAACAGCAGCACGCAGGCCCTGTGGATCGCCCAGACTGCCGTCCGGATGCCCAGGGGCCCGTGTCACCTGATGCAGCCCCGAGGGCTGCAGCTGCCAGCACCTGGACAGGAGCCAGGCTGGCTGAGGCAGGGACCCCAGATGCTGGGGGGACACTAAACCATGCCACCATGTCACCCATCCATGAAGCCTTGGGCACCCACAAGCCTCACACACCTCCAGAGCGAAAGGCAACAGTGTGTTCCCCGCACCCCCTGCACCTTTCAGACCCTTCCCAGTCGGCGCTCTGTCCAGACACACCCCGAAGAGAAGCCAAGTGATGGTGTCTGGCCAGGGTCCTGGGCCCTCCTAGGGTCTCTGTCTCACCAGACTCACAGCCCACCCGGGGGATGGCTTCAGGAGTCTGCCCAGAGCCCCCTGCCCAAAACTGTGCTTCCAGACTCTCCCCACAAGCCTTTGTCCACCAGCAGCCAGAGGGACTTTACAGACATGATTCCACTTTGGGAAATAGGATGAGTGTAGGTGGGCGGGTAGGTGTATCAAAGAAGATGCAATTTCCCTAAACTGTTCACTAAGCTGCCCCCCACCTCCCCTGCCCCCGCACAGTCCCAGACCACGCCTCCCAGACCCCCTTGCATGAGGTATGGCTGAGTGACTGAGCCCTGGCCAGGGGAATGGGTGTCACTCCGGACTGGGCCATTAAGTCCCCCACCCTCGCCCCCTTCCCCAGGACCTCGAGGACCACAAGCAGGGCAGAGGAACCACAAGATGGAAGGAGACTGGGCCCCTGAATGACCACAGGGAGTAGAGCCCAAGGCCCCACCCACCCCACAGGCCACGCCAGGCTGGGCAAGGCCAGGAAGACACCTCCAGGTTGGGGGTTGTTGGTTAGAGCAGGTAACACCCTGAGACAATGTTTGGCCTCATGTCCCTGTGCATGGAAAATAACTGGAGGAAGGTTCCCCACGTGGAGAGCGGCGGTCTCCCACCAATGAGATTCGGGGTCATTTGGTTTTAATTTCTAACAAACTGGACTCTGCAGTCTGATTTCCAGCCCTGGCCCTACCCTGGCCTCTCTGAATCTCAGTTTTCCTCATCTGCAAAATGGGAACAAGAGAGAACCCCTCCCATCCTCAGGACTATCATGCAGTGACCCTGTGACTGTTTAGTTCCAGAACAGGCGCTGCTAGTAAGTCATGCTTTCTGCTTGACTTGTTTTCTATCTTTGTCTACAGAGATCATATATTAGCCCTATTTAAAGATGCGTAACTGTTAGAAGGAGCGAAGCCTCTATCTTTGGCAGGTGCGATTAAAGGTGAATCTTTTTCTTGTCAACATTTCTTACGTCTTCTATAAAGACTCTGTTTTTATAAAGGAGAAAAAAACAAACTTTAAAAAGAATGATGAATGCATCTGTAGTACAGCCCGCTGGGGAGGGGAGACATGTCACTACAAACATCAAAATCAGCAGAAACAAGAACATATCATGCAGCCCAGCTCCTCCCACCGGCCCCCCGCCCACAGCGGACTCACCGCCTCCCTGTACTTGACCCCGTGTTCCACCCGGCTGCAGGATAAAGCCACATCACCACACGTTTTACACCGTAAAGAAACCGGCAAGATGTGCGCTGTTCTGCTAAATTAAAAAGAAAAAGTATTAGCAGCTCAAAGGAGAATCGCAACCGCGAAAATTAAATATTTATGCCCCGGGGACTCTTTGGGGCTAAATGTAGGAGAACATTCCAGACACTGGGAAAGCTGAAACTAGCCTCATTTCAACTTCGCAAAAGTCCTGTGAGGGGGCGCTTTGAGTCCTCCTTTTACAGAGAGGTCAAGTAACTTGGCCAGGACCCCCAGGACCTGGGGCAAAGCCCCCAAGGGCTCCCTGGGCCTCAGCCCGAAGTGAGGGGGAGCCAGGGGATGCCCAGGGCGCCGTGGGACCGGCTGCCCACCTCTCCCCTCCCCAGGCGCACGCTTGGGCTCCTCCCCCTTCTGCACCAGGCCCTACACCTGCCGGAGCTCCAGAAAGTCTGGGTACCGGAGGAAGTTTAGGGTGGGCTTTCATTCTGTTTTTCATTTTTCATTGATTTCAATGCAAGTGGTCCCAGCACACTGTTTCTTGGGGTCCCTATGAATGTGTGTCCCCCCAGTTCTACCTCTCACCACCACTGAGTGGATACAAACACCCTAAAATAATCCATTCTCGAAGCAACACATACCTCCCCAGATGACAAATCTGACCACAGCCCTCCTCTGCTTAAAATCCTGCTGAGGCTCCCCCTGCGGTCAGGACTCATGGTTACCTCGGCATTCAAGGCCTCTCATCAGCTGCTCTCTCCTTATTTCTCCCTCCACTCCATCCAGCCTACTCCTCACCCACATGCCTCTCCCATTTCCCTGAATAGACCACAGTCCCTCAGGCACCCTGAGCTCAGGCTGTCTCCTATAGCACCCGATTTTCCCCCCAGGGAACTTCTATTCATCCTTCAATGCCCATCACAAAAGACCCCACCCGTCCCACTCCCATGGCGGCTTCTCTGACTCCCTCAGCTAGTCAGCAGCTCACACACGAGGGTTTGGGCAGGTTCTGTGGTTGGATCCCAGCACTACAACATCACATGACAGTGAAGCTGTCTGGGTTCATTTCTCTCCTCTAGACTGGAAAGTTCTGGATTGTAAGGATTTCTCCCATTCACTGTGACATCTCCGGCTCTTAGCTTACTTCTGGCCAGAGGAGATGCTCAACGCATGCTTCTTGAGTGCAATACTCGAATTAATTAATACTGTGATTCACAACTGGTTCCAAAAACCAAATCAAGAAATAAGACCCTCTTGCCGCTTCTCATTCTGCGTCCTGAGACCCACCGGCACGGGGGTTCAGGGTGGCCCGTTTGAAATCACAGCCGCCCCACATCCTGCTCTCTGCTGCTGTATCTAGGCTCTCAGTGCGTCCACTGGGAGACCAACGTCATGCCAGTCTGGCGCACATCAGTATGCAGGTGCAGGCCTCCTGCTGAACAATTAATCAGTCCATCTGTATGCGCTGCGCTGCGCTCTGGGACCGCGAACTAGCGGCACTGCTGTCTCCCCAAATCCACCCAACTTTCCTCCCCACTATTTCTAAATTCAAAAAGCACAAATCACTGATATAACTTTTTCCCAAAGTTAAAGAGCAAACTGCTTTGCCGGCTCCAAGGTCTACTGTCTTAACAGGACGTGGGGAAACAGCAAAGCATTTAGGAGTGGATCAGGGTTTGTCCCCAGAGGCCCTTGAACCGGGCCCCCCACCCAGGGAGATGAGATACAACTCACACCTCCACTCTGGGAAGGAAACATTTACTAAGCAACTACTATGTGCCAGTGTCTCTTTTAAAAATACATGAGTGGGGCTCCAGGGAAGCCAAGTGACTGTCCCCCCTCCCACCCCCAAAGCCGGACACCTGGAATATGTCCAGGATTCAGACCTAGGGCTCAGACATCAGGGCCCCATTTGCTTTCCACTAACAGGCCACGTGGTAAATCCTAACAACGTGGGACTGAATTCCCCGGAGCCCTCGTTGATTCCTGCCATCACTCACTCAGAAGGGCTCCCCAGCCCCACTGTGGCAGTCAGAGCTGGCCTGGGGGCTCCAACCCTGCCCCTCACTCCCTGGGTTATATAAGGTCAGCGACTCAGTTTCCTCGCCTGTGCAACGGGGCTAAAGACAACAGGACCTCCCGGGAAGGGTGGTGGTGAGGGCTGCATGAGAAGCACTTAGAAGCATGCCTGGCACACCGTGAGTGCCCGGTACATGCCATCATTATCCATCCACTGGACAACCACCGGGCAGCTGCAAGGTGCTAAGCGAAGTAGGCACCGGGGACCAGCCAACCTCCCTTATTCACTTAGCTCCTCCTACGTGCCAGACCCAGAGCTGGGTCCTGAGGTCACCGAGTCCTGTCCTTGGAGAAGGTCATGCAGGGCAGCAGAGGGCACCCTGGAAACAGCCCCCAGTCACACGCGTGCCGAGAATGTACGTGGCCTCCCCAGCAGGGCCACGAGCCCAGGATTTTGATCCGATCATCAACACAACATTTCCGGAGTGTAGACCACGTGCTAGGTGCTATGCCTGTTTTCACCTTGTCTCCTGAACGTCAGGGATCCCCAACCTACCAATCGGCCTGGAAGAGGCCACTGCAGCACTCTGAGTCCTACCCCCGCCCCCCAAGCCCATCCTTAGATCTCGTGCTGCCCTTCTCCCCATTCCACAGGTGAGACAACTGAGGCTCACAATGTAAGTAATTTGCTCACAGCCCTAAACTGACCCCCAATGTTCCCCACCCGCCTGCCCTTCATGGGGCACCTGGTGGGAGAGCTGGCCCCTGGTACAGCCTCAGCAAATGCCAGTCCCTGCCCTTCCTGCGGTTTCAGAGTTTTCACCTGAAAACACAGGGCGCCAGGAGAGGGGGAGCCAGCGAACACACTCTCTGAGTGTCACATCGGGCATCCTCTCCGTGGCACTTGTGCTGTGGCTTTTCTTTTCTTTTTTTTTTGCGGTACGCGGGCCTCTCACTGCTGTGGCCTCTCCCGTTGCGGAGCACAGGCTCCGGACGCGCAGGCTCAGCGGCCATGGCTCACGGGCCCAGCCGCTCCGCGGCATGTGGGATCCTCCCGGACCAGGGCACGAACCCGTGTCCCCTGCATCGGCAGGCGGACTCTCGACCACTGAGCCACCAGGGAAGCCCTGGACGTTCCACCTTTTTCCTAGTGATCACATAGAGTCTGCGGCCACCATGCACAGAAGGAATGGCCAGGCCGGCGGCTCAGAGGCCAAGGGGAAGCTAGGCCACTTAGGGGTGGTGGGTGAGGCCGAACCCAGGCAGAGAGAGTCAAGGTGTGGGGGCGCAGAACTGGCCCTAGTTCTTGGCTTTAACTGCTTCTTTCACATTCAGACGGGAAGGAAGTCCCTTTAGAGCAGGGGAGAAAAACAGCGGCAGTAATTATTTTATTAAGGACCAGGGAATAATGAATAATTTACTTTGCAGAAAGGATTACACCACTGATTGAATCTCCACGTCCTCAGGCCTGCCATTACCTTCTCTCCAATTTCTTTTGACATTTCTGGCGGGGGGGGGGGGGGTCCTCAGAAGCTTCCAGCTCACTTTAGCTCTGCCTCAGGGTGGGCGTTCCTGACACTACCCTGGCGGGAGGTGGCCAGAAAGGAGAAGAGGAGGCTGGAGAGGGCAGAGTGGGGAGAGAAACAAAGTCTTTACTTGAAACGTGGTGCCTTCTCTCAAGCGCGGGGACATGAAACATTTCAATAACTCAGCTGCATATACTGAACGCACCGCCCTAGGCCTCGGGAAGGCCAAGGCGAGTTCTTAGCGGGGTCGAGGCCGGCCGCAGTCAAAATACAGCATCAGCTGGACCAGGATGGGGGATGCAGGATGGGGGGTGTGTCAGTTACTCCCAGATCCCAACATCCAGCCAAGTGGTCTTCCCTTTCCCACCAAATTCCCGCTCCCAAGAAACGAAATCTTGCCCGATCTCGATTCCACAGCTCTCCGCGTGTAATTCCGACAAGCCTGCGGTTGTTCCCACGGACACGGAAATTCATTGTGCCGCTGAGCTGCCCAGACTGCCGCGAAGGGCTCTAGATGCGGGGATACGACAGGGCTCGTTAAAGCCCAAAGGGAAAAGTGCTTTTGACGTTGCATGTAATTTAATATAAATCGGACCCTTTATGGGAGTCTGGGATTCAAGCTACAACTTCAGGCTGCTTTTCCACCGTGCGGCAGCTCTGAAGGGCGGGGCTGGCCCCCAGCCGTCTGGGCCTCAGATGGCGCATGGGGGTCTCGCGGCTGCACTGGCCACAGACTGGGGGCTGCTGCTTAGTGCCCAGGTGGGTCCCGGCGGAATTCAGTGCATGAGGTGCCCTGGGATGCGTGCGCTGTGCCACCCTCCCTCTGGGGGTCTGAGATTAATCAGCCCCCGCTGGGTAGGGGGGAAGCTGGGCTCCAAAGACAAGAATGATGCAGCGTGGGAAGTGTCAACGCCCACCCCGGCTCTGGAAAGCCGGAGGAGGGTGTGTCGCGGAAGGGAGTGGGGCACGTGTTTGGAGGGAGGATATTCACGCAGCTCAGTGCAGACAGATAGCAAAGGCCAGAGCCACCGGCCTTTCTTTCCACCTTCCTGGACGTGTGAGGGAGCCCCTCCGAGCCTCAGTTCCCACCTCTGTAAAATGGGGGTGATAAGCATGTGTCCTCCTTGCTTCTGGCGTCCAGCGCAGTGCCTAGCACACAGCAGACCCACGGGAGATGTTTGTTGAATGAATGAACGCCTGTTGGATGGACTGAAGAGGCTCACTTACAAATAAGCCTGACTCAGGGGGGTCCAACGAGAGCAGCTCTGGGTCGCTGAGGTGAAAGGGTCTTGGTCTCCCCGCTCAGGGTCGTTCTGGGCCTCTGCTCGGTGCGTGTTTGCTGAGCAATGGGGCAGGGGGATGTGGAAAGCTGGCTGGGGACAGGCCGCTGGGGAACTTCAACAGGACTGTCTGTGCAGAGTCATCCTTCCTCAGGAATCTCTCCTGCTTCTCTGAGGCCGGATGCCCTGAGGGGTGAGAGGCTGGTGAGGTAACAAGGGTGCCGGTTCCAAAGGGCAGGGCCCCACCAGGCTGTCTGTGTGAGTCTCTGGGTGTCTGTATGTCTGCGAGGCACAGAGCCAATACAGATAAGACACAGACCAAAGGAGACTGGGTAAGTCGGCCTGGAATACAAATCGTACGTGTGTTGGACCTTCCCCGAGCAGCCCACACAGAGACAACAGTGCTTCAGTCTCCTGCAATGGGAGGTTGTGGGAGCTGGTGGTTCAGCTGGGAGGCCCCTGGGGAACATGTTAGCATAGACTCCAGACTCGCCATGGAAGTCCAGGGTGAGAAAATCCGTCTCAGTCTCATAGGTAGGTCCCGGGCGAGCAGCGTACAGTCAGGGAGCCTCTGGGGCAGCCCCGGGCTGGGACTCAGGCTGGGGGTGTGACTGCGGTCCCGTGATGCCAGCCTGCAGCAGGGACCCCAAGGAGGAGGGCCAGGACTGGAGGGCAGTGATGTTGGCAGCCCAGGGTGGGCAGCCTTGTGCTCCTGGGGATGGGCAGGAGCTCAAGGTCAGCCCAGTGTGTGGGCTGGAACGGGAGGTCCTGGTCCTGCCTCCCTGACGCTGAGCAGACAAGACCCCTTGAGCGTCCGTCCCCATCTCAGCATCGGGCGAGTTAGGCCAAGCTTCCTGCCACGTGAGGGCCCTCAGGGACGGCACGTCCCTCACGAGCTGCAGAGACGCAGGGCAGGAGCTGTGCGGCACAGGTCCTCTTGGAATCTGGCACTGTGCTCCTCAGCATGGGGACCCCAAGATGCCACCGCCCCAGCTCCCACGGGCCAGCCCAGGAGTCTGCTGCCGGCAGAGGGCACGGGCGCCCCAGCAGTCTGCTCAGACCGTCCTCCCCCAAACTCACCGAGCACCCAGGAGGGAGAATCCGCAGGGCCCCGGGGTCACAGCTGACGAGTTGGAGGAGTGCCGAGCACCGCGCCTGGCGCCCCACAGCATCGTGGCCTCCCTCCACACCCCTCCCACTAGCTGGGGCGCTGAGGACACCAGGCCCTGCGTGGCGGCCCCGAGCGGCGGCATCGACACCGATGGAGGACATGGTCCTCCGCGTGTCTGCTCTGCCCAGGCTCCCGGCTGCTGCCTGCCCCCTCCATCCCCGCCAGCCCAGAGGCGGAGGCGGCCTGCCCCAGCACTTCTTCCCAAGTGGACGGCCACTGGCTCACGTCCTTGACGTGACCAGTTGGCATCACACAAACCCCAAGGCTCTTGAGCCCAACCAGGCCATGTCCCTGGATACCCCAGCCCTGCCCTGCCCCCTCTACTGCCCCAGAGGGTGACAGAAAAGGGGCTGGCTGGGGAGGTTCATCCGGAGGTGGGACACTTGAGGCCACGCTGGGAAGTCAGATGCCCCAGGACAGGGTGGGACAGCTGCCCCCGTGGGAACTCAGAGCACAGAGCCTCGTCCCAGGGGCCAGGTGGCACTGCAAAGGGAAGGCTCGGATCTGACCCGGGTGTGGCCCAGTTCAATGTCACACAGTCTGCGCTGCACAGGCTCGAGGTGAGACCCTGGAGGGCATCCACGTTCAAAACAGCAGGCTCACTGCCTAGACAGGGGGGAAGCTTCCAGGGCTTTGCCTTAGAGCCCCCCCCAGGCTGCCAGCCCCTCCATATACCCCCTACTAATCCATTACTCGGACCCTGTACTCCACAGGCCAGAACCTGTGTCCTCCCCCGGCAGGCTGGTCTGTCCATCTCCAAGCCTTTGTACATGCAGTCCCACCTCCATCTCCTGCTCATTCCTCAGGGCTCTGGGTAAGCATCACTTCCACCAAGAAGCCTCCCAGGCAGGGCCCACTGTCCTGGTGCTGGGGCTCCCCTTGGCCCAGCCCTGAGCCCTGGAGCTGCCCCACAAGATGGTCGGCTCCTCTTGGGCCAGGACCACAACTTGGTCATCTGACCCAGCATTGCCCAGCCCAAACCTTGGAGGAAGGAGGCTCAGGTCACATGTGATGAATGAATAAGTGAAAAGGGAATCATACCACATCAGTCTCATTTATCAAAGGATTGTAACAACTTTTAAGCTGTAGGACCCTTTGTCCCAAATAAAGTCTTACCCAGAAGCTCATGTATCAGAAATGAAATAGATGAAAGTGAGCTGCTTGGCTTGAGGACAAAAGGGTGAGCAGAATTTGACCTGGCTTCCTCTCATCCTGATGAGCTCAGTGGCCCCCAAAGGGCTCAGGGGAGCACAGCTGGGAAACTACTACGGGACCGCGTAAGACTGGCTCGATACGCAGCCTTCCCTCGCGCAGCAACGTTCAGTATCTCCCCAGTACCCACAGTGTCTTGTCCTCGCCTGTTGTCCACAGCTCCCACCCTCCGACCTCAAACTTCGCTACCAGCCCAGCACTGCAGCCCCACACGCCCTGCTCGCAGCAAGGCTTCCGTGGGACCCCCGGCTTCACGCAGGCTGGTCTCTCTCCTCTCTTCCTGAAATGCTCTTCCCTCCCTCAGATTTTTCCACAGCAGTACTGTGCCACCCACAGTGCCCCGAGGGGGGTAGGGTATCACCCACCCAGGTCAATGGCCAGGTTTGCTTCAGGGTATCCCTTCCTCCAAGACACCCCAGCCCACAGGCCAGAGATCCCCTGCCCTGCCCTGGAGCTCAGGCCCTCTCTGCAGAGGCCCAGCAGGCAGCCGGAGCACGTCAGCTCGGAACTGAAGCCCAGGGACCTTCCAGTCTCCCTTCCCGGCCTTTGCCCGAGGCGGAGACACGCAGACACACACGAAAGGAAAATGCATTTGCTGCAGCCCCTGCTGAGTCAGGCCCCCGGCCCCAGGCCCATGTCTGTCACTCGGGATGACACTTGGGGCACTTAGCCGGCTCGCTGGCTGAAAGCCGCTTGGGGCCATGGTGTTGCCGTCCCCTCCCCACCCCTGGCTGGGCCTCCGCCTCCTGTCCTTCCTGGAATAAAGTCACCGGCTCTGAGGCCAAACAACGCTGAGATGAGAGGACAGAATTCAGGCCGAACAAACAGGATGCTGGGGAAGAGAAAACGCCCTTCGGGGAGGGCTGGGGTGGGGGGCAGGAAATGTGTCTGCAGACCTATTAGGTGCTACATGTGTTGAGCACCTACTGTGTGCTGGGCCCCGGGAAGGCCTGGGGAAGCCACAGAGAGGGATGGACTGGAAGACTGCGTCTACATGGGGCTGAAATGCTGAGCGCCGGGCTTGGGCCTTCACGCTGACCCCACAGCTCAGCAGCAGGTACCCCTGCTCTTCTTTGGGGACAAAATGGAGCCAGAGCAGTGGAGGGGCCAGCCTAGGTCAACACCCAGGAAACACCAGGGTGGAGCGGGCAGTGAGGTTGGAGGCCCCGTGCCCAGCGTTACCAGGTGTGAGCGTGGCGTTGTGGCCAGGCACCCACCCCGGGTCTGGGCCGCTGGGTATCGGGTTTCTCCATTTCTGCAGACGCAGAGTTGAAAAGTCTTCCATTCACGTCGGCGAAGATCCAAGCATTTGCAAGAAGACGCTCCCTTCCTGCTTCCCTCTTCACATCCCAGGTGGAGACGGAGCTGGTGGTCACAGAAACCAAGTCCTCCAGGGAAAAAGTGCTTCCCCCTCCCAAAAAAACGTGGCTGCCTCTCTCCTATCAAGGTTTCTCTCCCGCAAGGAGGTCCCTCCCACCCACATACACAAGCTTAGGGGTGGGAAACAGAGTGGAAAAAACACATGTAAAGGCAGATTTGTAACTCGCCCTGAATGTAAACCAGAGACAAGCCCCTTGGTGCCTCTGATTTCAAGGAAGGAAGTATCTCACTCATTCATTCACCTCACAAACAGCAGGGAGCACCTGTGATGGGCTGAATCGTGTCCCTACCGAAATCCATTATGTTGAAGTCCTAACCCCCAGCCCTTCAGAAAGCGGTTGTAATTAGAGATCAGGTCGTTGAAGAGGCGATTAAGATTAAATGAGGTCATTAGGGTGGGTACCAATCCAGTCTGACTGGTGTCTTTATGAGAAGAGGTGATTAGGACACAGATATGCACAGAGGGACAACCACGTGAGGACAAAGGGAGAAGATGAAGACGTCCGTCTACACGACACGGAGAGAGGGCTCAGGAGAACCAACCTGTTCCCGCCTTCATCTCAGACTTCCAGCCTCCAGGACTGTAAAGAGAGAAGTTTCTGTGCCGCCCAGTCTACGTACTGTTATAATGGTCCCAGAAAAATGCTGCAGCGCCTGAAGTGCGTGTGCCGAGCGCCTATACTGTAAGGTGCTACTCTGATTGCTTTACCTGGGTTCACTCATCCTCCTGGCAATCCTATGAAATAGGGCCTGTTATTAACCCATTTTGCAGAAGCAGAGACTGAGGTACCGAGCAACTGAGTCACTGGCTAGGCACTGAGGATAACGAGATGGCCATGACATTGCCCTGCCCTCAGGGACCTCGATGTCCCATCCAGGAGTCCGGGGTGTGGACAAACAACTAGCAGTGGCTCAGGGCTGGGTCAGAAACTGCACAGGTGGGGCCACTGTTTGGGCTGAACCCGGAAAAGCATTTTAGTTTTTGGCAGGCAGAGGGGGGGTGGGTGGAGCCTTCCAGATGGAGGCCTGGGTGCATGGCGTGTTGAGAAAAAGATGCCAGAAGGAGCCCAAGGACTAGACTCTTGCGGTCAACCCAGAGGGCCCCCCATGCCATGGCCAAGTGTGCACAGGCCAAGAGCTTTGGGAGAATCCCCTCTCGTGAGGGAAGAGGAGGTGCCGTGATGTCCAGGCGGGGAGTGTGGGTGAGGTCTCAGCTGTGTCGATGTCATGGGGGGTGGGTGCAGGGGTCCTGAGTTGAGCAGGAATGACAGGGGAGGGGAGGGGAGAGGCAAGTTCCGGAGGGTGGAGCAGTCTGTCAGAGCAGGGTCTGCAGGCGGCTCCTTCCACCCAGCTCCTCTAAGGTGGAGAAATGGGAGGCTCAGAGAGGCTGAGTCACCTGCGGGAGGTCACACAGCACTGGTGGCAGGGCCTTCCCATTGACGCCTGGATAAGCCTCTTCTCTCCAAAGGAAGGAAGGAGAGTGCCCTCAACAGGCCCCTCACCATCCACGCTGCCCGTTCAGCTGTGCCCATTCCCCACCCACAACAGCCCACCCCGAACCCCACCTTCTGGCTTGGAATGTTCTCCGCCTTGAGGGGGAGAATGGCTCGCCTTGTCACCCGCCCTTCAATCCTTGCTGCCATGCTGCTGGCTCCTTGGGGAGAGTAAAGGGAGGTGGAACGTGCCAATCTGAGGGAGGCGTGGGTGTGAGCAGAGGGGAAAACTGACCCAATGGGCTGTCTGCCACTGAGGCTACCTACATGTCCAGAGGACACAAGCAACTCCTACCTGGCGGCTCTGAGCAGCTCTGGGGGGTGGGGGGAAGGTGAGACACCTTGTTCCTCGGGGCCCAACCGGAAACAGAGCATTTCCTTTTGCTGTCCCTCGAGAAGCCTCGAGCTTCCTGGGAAAGCACCCTTTGTGTCCCAATTCCTAGGACTTGGGGTAACTAAGATGCAGGAGGAATCAGTTTAGACAAACCAAAGGTCAAACCAGCTGGTCTGGGCTGACTCTGGCCCCAGAAGGGCAGTTCTGAGGGGGCTGCCTGTGTGTTGGGGGACACCTGGGCTGACCATCCGGCCAGGGCCTGTGGTGGGCCAGACTCTGGGCTTCCCACAAACGTCCTGCAAGGAGCACACTGGCCCCATTTACAGATGAGGAGATTGAGGCCCAGCGTGACCAGGGGCCTTGATTAAAACCCACTGGTTGTTCAGAGTAGAGAGCGGGAGGAGAGAGGAAAGCAACCCGAGTCAGGACACAGACTCTGAATTCTGCCAGAAAGTCACCTGCTTCCTGGGCCTCAGTATCCTCACCTGTAAAATGGGGCTAATAACATCACCACGGCACAAGGCAGCTGCGAGGATGAAGGGGCGCTGGTCAGCGGGGCCAGCACCAGGTAAACCCAGGGGAGAGCTGGCTGGCCGCCTTTCCCAGGCTCCGTGCCTTGGTCTGGTCCCCTCACGCCCTGCACTCCTGCAGAGGTTGGGCCTGGGACTCACAAGGCCAAGCCCACCTGCTCCTACCTTCAGCCCTTCCGTGGCTCCCACTGCCCTGGAGACAGAGCCCAAGCTCCCCTCAGGGGCCGTCCAGGCTCGTCCCGACCCAGCCTGGCCACGGCGGCTGTGTGCACCGCTTAGCCGTCACACCTCAGAGCCCGGCCTGTGCTCTTAGGGGTGGGGACAGACGGGCCTGCGGGCTGGGGATTCCTAACGCCCCATGGTGGGTCCCACACAGGGGTGCCCTGTGGCTATCTGTGAGTAGAACCTGGAAACTACCTTCCCTGTGCCTTAAGGGTAAACTGAGGCCCAGTGTGGGCCGTGGCTTGGCTTCGGGGCTCCAGGCCGGTCTGTGGTGGAGCCTCCCAGCCGCCAGGCCAGGCTGCGTCTCCTGCTGAGACCTGGGTCTGGGCCCTGGTCACTTCATTCATTCACCTACTCACCTGGTCATTCATTCATTCATTCACTCACTCACTCGTTCTGTGGCTGACGGACACCTCCCAGGTGCCGGGCCCCCTCCAGGTACTGGACACCCGAGGGGAGAGCCCTGCATGACGGGGCCACATGTGTTGGGAGAAGCAGCGATGGATTGGATCATTAAGCAAACAGCTTGCAAATGTGGTGAGCGCTACCCAGCTGGGTACAGGGCCTCCAGATGTGTAACTAGCTGTAGGGGGGCTGGGGGCCCCTCCCGTGGTGCGGGAGAACTTGGTGTGCAGGAACCAGGCTGCTTCTGAGCAGGAATGAAGAGGAGATGGTCTCAGCTGAAGCCCTGTTCATGAAGCCCGACCCTGCTGGGAACCGCAGGGCCCCAGGCAAGGGCGGGGGAGCGGGAGGCCAGGGCCACTCCCCCCGTTCCAGTCATGCTGCCTCCGGTCTCTCTAGTTCTTCCCCTCGGCTGGAGAGGTGGCCTGGCGCCAGCAGCGGGACGCCGGGGAGCCTAGCTTCACCAGGCGGACCTCACGAGTCAGAGAAGAACCTTCGCCAAATCCCCCAGACACAGATGAGAAAACTGAGGCCAGGGAGGGCAGACAGGCCTGGGGTCACAGCCGGTCCGCAGGCCGGGAACCAGAGCCCAGATCCGTGGCTCTGCAGGCCCCGCCCACATCCATATGGGACCCTCCATCACCACGAGCAGGAAGATGCAGCCCCCCAGTGCGTCCCGGGGGCCCCATTCTCCAGGTTGTTTGAAGGGTAAAGCGAAGAGCAAATGGTATTTGTTTAACGAATTTCAAGGATCAAGAATTTCCAGATGTTTCCCCAGGTCGCACCCCTCTGCCTGGCCCCAGGTGCCTCCCTCACAGAGGCCCCTCTCGGGGAGAAGCGGCGGCTCCCTTGGGACCCCTGGGCGTGGCGGAATTTCTGGCTGTCGAAACCCCACAGGGAGGAGGCCGTCAGATTCCTGGAAAACTGGAGTGATTTTCCAGGCCAAAGACCGCCAGAGACAACACAGAATCCACCTGAGAAGCTTGACCTCGGGGCCCAGCGCGGGGAGGGGACGTGCAGGAGGCTCCAGGGAGCCTGGCGGGCAGCCAGCCCCCCCACGCGAGCACTGAAGCCTCAGGGAGTAGATGGATGGATGGATGGATGAATCAATGAACGAACAAATGACACCGCCGACATCTACTGAAAGCCGTGCCCTACGCATCACCCATCTGAGCGAGACTCCGGGTCCCAGGGGCGATTATCACCCCACCTTACCTACAGGCAAGAGACAGAGGCACGGCACCACGTGGAAACTTGCCCCAGTTCACCCACCAGCGGGTGGCAAAGCAAGGATTTGCATCCTGGTCAGTCTGTACGAATTCTACGCTGCACTATTGTGCAGGTGCTGGGGAGGGGTCAAGGGAAGGAAGGAAGAAAGGGGGGAAGGGAGGGAGGCAAGCAAAAATCTTCCTTTGAATACATGAACTGGAAGTCCAATCTTTGTCTCTGCCGGGCTGGCACAGGGCTCTGGAGCACGCCTTGGCCACATCCAGGGACTCAGGAGATGCTCTGTGCTCCGAGCAGCAGTCCACCTCCAGAGGACCACACCTGAGATCCTGGCTGGCTCCCCACGCAGGTGCGCCGGGAGACCCACACAAGGCTGTTGGCTGTGGAACTGGCCGATAGAGCAAAACAAGTGGGAGGAACAAAACAGTGTCCCTCTGAAGGGAAACAGATCGACTGTGGGTTACCCATACAATGGAATCGCGCCTGTCAACAGGGATGCATTTCATAAACACAGCACTGAGTGAGGAAGAACGAGCCACGAGCAGAGACATCCAGCCTGGGGCCACTGGGGCAGATTTAAGGCGCACGACGCAACGGCATCCCTTGTTTGTGGACACAGACAGATGTGGTGAAGCCATGAAAACACGGGTGAGGACAGACCACATCAGAGTGAGTGCGGGGGTCACGTGGGCGGGGGACGGACTGCCTCGGCTGTGTCTGCAATGCTTCCCTGCTCTCAACAATCTGCAACACGTATACAAGACGTTAACATCTGCCTAATGCCCACGGACATACAGGGGTCGGTGACATGGTTTCCCATGGCCCGAACTGTTTCATAACTGCAATGTTTTAACGTTAGGATCCATCTTTGACGGCAGCAGCGTCTTCCTGGCAGGTGGCAGAAGCCGGGATTCCTGTCCTGAGCCTGCTTCCCTGGATGTGGAGCCCGGAGGACCCCAGATGCTGGCTCTGACTGCCATGGTTTGAAGTCCACATTCCCAACATGTGGAATCATTTACTTCTCAACTGTGCGTCTATGCCTCCATGGGAAATAGAACATTTTCCAAGATGGGATTAACAAACAAATTAGAAGTGACAGGATCCAAGATGATGGCTGAACCTGAGGAGAGTGGTTCGACCTCTCCAAGCCTCAGTTTTCCCATCTGTGAAATGGGTGAGAATGGACACTGCGATACTGCCCCACAAGGTCGTCCTGGAGAAGCGGTGACCGTATTCAAGGGGTGAACAACTAGCACAGGACCCTGCGTGTCCTAGGGGGCTCTCAGCCAGGCATCTCCGTCCAGGCTCATCAGTTGTTTCACAGACCCTCCCTCTCCTCCCAGAACGAAAGGGAAGCTCCCCCTGCGGCATCGGGGCTGCCTGGGAGGGGGCAGGGACAGTGGCTGGCGGCCCTTCCACCAGTAGAGGAAGTGCCTCGGCCCCCCCTCTCAGGAGGGGTCTCCTGGCCGTGCCCTGGTGAGCAGGGCCTGTGTGCCCCCAGCCAGCCAGTCTCCCAGCAGAGCCCGGGCCTGTCTAGCCCCACCCCATCCCCAGAGCAAGGCCCTCCTGTGCTCAGTAGCTCCCACGGCTCCCCAGTGCCCTGCCAGGCCCTTCTGGATGGAAGAAGGAGAGAATGACCTGGATCGGGAAGGCGGGGGCCTGTGCCTGGGAGCGTTCGGCCCCGGTTTCCTCAGCGGGAGGACCAGTATAACCCTAATCTCTGCTCCACTTCCCCGGCTGCCACGGGATCCAAGGAACCCAGTGTGTGCAGAGACGAGGAAGGCCGAGGGGCCCCGAGGGGCCTGGGGACTCAGAGGGCGGCTGCCTGGTGCATCCCTGGCCCCAGCTGTCTCTGTGACCTGCAGGTTCTTAAACCACCAGATCTCACCTTGAGATGGGGCAGGCACACGCCTCCCTCCGGGCCGCGGGGAGGACTTCCCAGGGGCGCACCTGGGCGGCTCAGCAAGCACCTGGCGCAGGTAGGCCCTACACAACCCCGTGGGCAGGACGGCTATCCCACAATCCTACATATGGCAATGGCAAAAGCCCTAGAACAGACAAAACGATTTTACAAAAGGAGAGCTTTGGAGGACTTACACTGCTTGCTTTCAAGGTCTACTATAATCCAGACAATACGGTATAGACAGGAGAATTGACGTATGGGTCCCTGGACAGAACAGTCCAGAAATAGAGCCACACGTATACGGTCAATTGAGTCTTTCACAAAGCTGCAAAGGTCACTAGACCGAGGAGATGTTGAAACGAGGTCATGCTGGAATAGGGTGAGCCCCCTACCCAATATGACTGGTGCCCTTCTAAGAAGGAGGAGAGCTGGGTAGACAGGCACACAGGGAGGAGCCCCTACCCAATATGACTGGTGCCCTTCTAAGAAGGAGGAAAGCTGGGTAGACAGGCACACAGGGAGGAGCCCCTACCCAATATGACTGGTGCCCTTCTAAGAAGGAGGAAAGCTGGGTAGACAGGCACACAGGGAGGAGCCCCTACCCAATATGACTGGTGCCCTTCTAAGAAGGAGGAAAGCTGGGTAGACAGGCACACAGGGAGGAGCCCCTACCCAATATGACTGGTGCCCTTCTATGAAGGAGGAAAGCTGGGTAGACAGGCACACAGGGAGGAGCCCCTACCCAATATGACTGGTGCCCTTCTATGAAGGAGGAAAGCTGGGTAGACAGGCACACAGGGCCAGGTGTGACAGGCACACAGGGCCAGGCCAGGTGAAGACGGAGGAAGAGATGGGGGTGATGCTTCTAGAAAGCAAAGATCGCCAGCAAAGCCCCCAGAGGCCAGGGCAGAGGCCCGGAACAGAGGCTCCCTCACAGCCTCAGGAGCCAACCTTGCAGACACCCGGATCTCTCGGCCTTCTGGTCTCCACAACGGAAGACAATAAACTTCTTTCGCTCAAGCCCCCAGCTTGCTTTGTTATGCAGCCCAGGAAACTAACACAAGGACGGAGGGATGGAGAGGATGCCGCAGGCTGGGTTCCGAGGAGAGAAATCGGGTCCTCCTGGGAGGTGGTCTGGAGAGCTGGGCGGAGGTGCGGCCACGCCACAGTCGAAATCTTCAAATCCCTTCCACGCCCCCTCCCCCATCAACCTGGCTCCTCCCCACCATTTGCCTGGCATATTCTCAACCTCGGAACCTCAAAGACCACCCAGAGGCTGCGAAGCCCACGCTTTCACGCCGGCCTGGACCTCCCCACTGAGCCCCGACTGCCTGTCCCAAAGCCGCTCTCACCCTCGTCACCTCCATCCAGGGGTCACCATGTGCCGTCCCCCACCCCACCCCTCTCCTCCTGGGAGGAAGGCCTCCTCCCATCCCCTCCTCCCCTGTCTCACCACCCCGGGCGAAGGTCCCGTCCTCAGCGTCCCTTCCCCGCCCTCCACGCCATGCCCTGGGTCAGGCACCTGCCTCTCACCTGGATGTCACAACAACAGGCTGACAGGTGTGCCTGCCTGGATCCACCTCCCCCAGACCAGCTCCCAGCTGCTCAGGTCAAACATGTGGCTGGCCCCTGGCTCCTCCCACTAACGTTTCACATTCACACCGGCAGCACATCCTGTTGGCTCTAACTTCAAACAGATGCAGAATCCACGGCCGCCACCCACCCCTGCCACTCAGACCCTCCCCTGGATCTCACCTGGGTCACTGCAGTGACCTCCAACTCCTCATGACCGGCGTAGTCTCCTTGTTGTTCCTGCACCCACCTGCCACAGGGCCTTTGCACGGTCCCTCTGGAGCACGCTTTCCCCAGACACCCACCTGGTTCTCAGCCATACCTTCTCAAGGTTTTACCCTGATATTCTTGAATCACTGATCACCCCCGCTCCTGACCACCCCCATGTAATTTCCCTCCCCCTCACTCATCACCTCTTTCCATCTTACAACACCTCCTTACGTATTATAATTGTTGTTTAATTTCTGCTTCCTCCCACTAGTTCCAGGAACATGGGGTTTTTCTGTCTGTTTCATTCATTCAAATGTCCCCAGTACTTAGAACAGCAGCACTGAGCCCACAGTAGGGGCTCAGTACACAATTGCTGAATGTGCACCTGAAAGTAAAGCAAAAGAGACACAGTGTGGCCCGTCTGCCCTTCGGACCTTCTTATTTTCCCGCTTCTAACAGAGTAAGAGGAACTCTGCCCACATCACCAGACTTCTCCCTGCGCCCGTGAGGATGAGATGACCTACTTCACCTGCCGGGAAGGCCCTGCCAGCTCCCCCAGGTGCCGCTCCTGCAGCCGCCACCCGGGGCAGGCCGGCCGAGTGGGGCTTGTTATGTTAAGACCGTCCTGGAGCTGCAGCCTGGCCTGGGGAGGTGACACACTCCACCGGGCGGGAGGGTGCCCGTGGGAAAGTACCTGTGCGAGCTGAGGGATGTGCCAGGAGGAACGAGGACTCGGGGGGAGGCGCACAGGACCACCCCGAGCGGCTGGGCACAGGGAGACACTCAGCCAACACCGATGTCCTGGGCCCATGAGGGAAGGTCTCCGGGCTCTGGAGCCTTGTGTGTCGAAGGCCCTGGCCGTCAGAGTCCCACACACTTGTGTCTACACCCGCCCCCCACGCTTCCTGGCTCCTCTGGCCTCCCTTCTTTATGCCCACCCACCCTGGGGGCTATGTCTTCACAGCCTACAGACAGGGGTCCTAAGTGCCTGGAGGCGGAGGCCACTGGGGCTGGAAGATCCAGTGCCTCCCAAGGCTTTTGGGTTGTGGGGACCAGGAACCAGGGGCTGCCCTTCAAAGGCCCCTGCCGCTCAGGCCTGTGTGTCCTGGAGCCGAACTCCAAACCTACGAGACTCGCCAGGGGCTCAGAAGAGCTTCACAAACGCGTCCAGTGGCTGGTGTGTCACAGGTGCTCCAGCAACACCCGGGTACCTCGCCCCAACCCCAGAGGCTCTCCGTGCAGGGGGGTCTCTGCCCCAGGCTGCCCAGGGCCAAGGCTGGATCCAAACCACAGCCAGTATTTAAGGTCAAGGTCAGCAGTGCCCAGGATCTCTCTGCTGTGGATGGAATGAATCATGTCCCCTAAAAGACAGGCTGAAGTCCTAACCCCAGGACCTATGAATGTGACCTTATTTTGGAAATAGAGCCTTTCTAGATGTAACTGGTTAAGATAAGGTCACATTGGACTCGAGTGGGCCCTACTCTGATGACTAATGTGCTTATAAGAGGAAACTTGGACAGAGATACACAGGGAGAAGGCCGTGTGATGACCGAGGCAGAGATGGGAGTGACAGCCACAAGCCAAGGACGCCAAGAAAGAGGCAAGGAAGGACCCCTCCCCCCCCGCAGCTCGGCCCGCCCAACACCTTGTCCTCAGGCTCTGGCGGGGGCCGTGGTTTCTTCCTCTGTTGTTACTGTGAAGCCGCGGCCCCAAGGGGGGCTCTCTGAGGGCAGCCGGTCCCTGGTGGGCACGTCAGGTTCAGCTGGAGTGGGAGATGCCGAGCCTACCCGCCCTCCACATCACGCGTCTGTGAAATGCCAATCACCCTGTAGCCACTAAGGCCCGGGAACCACCCCTCCAAGAGCACGTGCGTCTCGACGCGAGGGGCGGCGTGGGCGAGCTGACCCCGTCCTTGGGAGCTGGGGGGACAGGGCTGATCTGGGCTCGGCTGACTTCCGGTCCAGCTCCTCTCTGGGGCTCAGAAGATGCTCCGATGGCATCGCGGCATTCCCCACAGCTCAGCCCTGCTTAGGAATCCCACGGCCCCTCCCCCTGCCCTTGAACTCTGCCCGGCCCACCTACACACACACCCCTTTTGGCTCAGGTACGAGTCCCGGCCTCCCACTCAGCTCGCTGGCAGCCCTCACCTCGCCCTGGCCGCCTCCACTCCCTGCCCGGCTCTGCCAGCCCACCCCGGGCCTCTGTGCTGCGGAGGCCTGGCTGTGGGGCGGGCCCGGCTTCCCGGGGGCTCTCTGGAGGGCTGGGGTGCTCTCCTGGAGGATACCCTGACCCTGGCCCTGGGCTCCCCGCCCATGCCTGTCACCTGGGCGCCCTCTGTCCCCAGACCTCACAGAGACGGTACTTGGGTCAATCTGACCTCCACCTCTCGGAAGTAACAACGACCCTTGTGAGGGCGCTCGCTGGCTCCGGAGGCCCATCCGCCTCACGCCCTCGTCCCCTGGCCTGGCCGCTGCGCCCACAGGAGCGCGCACCCACCACCGGCCTCACGCCTCCCCCACTGCGGAGCCTCCCCTGGGTGCTCACTGCATCCAAGCGCTGTGCTCATGCCACCTTCCCAGAGGGCCACGCGGGCCGCCTCTGGGAAGGTGGCCTCATTTCCACCTGGCGTTAGAAGGGTCATGGGCATGGTTTGTCCCCAGGACCCGAATATCCGCTCCTCATTCATCTACTTCCCTGTTAAGCCCCAGCTCACAGCAGGGGCTGCAAAAATACACGGGAAATGAGTGATTGTGTGAACCCCACCCCTGGGTCCCAGCATGGCCGGGCAGGTTCTGGGCAGGGACGGGAATGTCACCCAGAAGAGGCAGGAAGGGCCAAGAGGAAGAGAGGTGGCCCTGGGAGGGGCGAGGGGGTGTCAGCCTCGGGCAGGGCCGCGGCAGAACCAAGGGAAGGGCTGGGAAAGGCGGGCAGCGCTGTGCTCAGATTCCAGAACACGGGCTGGGGAGCTCCGCCGGGCTGCAGCCTCTGTCACTCTGCGTGGGCAGAAGAGCAAGCAGGTGTCACCATGTACCTGGGGACAGCTCCTTCCGGCCCACACGGCAGGGCGGCTTTGGGGGCTAGTGGTGAAATGGCGGTCAGGGGGCTGGGCGAAGTGCTGAGAAACGGGCCATGTTTTCTGTCCTTTGAGGCATCAGAACCTTCCTGGTTCCCTCCCTCTCCAAGCTGGTCCTCCTGGAAGCAGGTGGCCAGCAAGCTCCATCCCCACCTCCTGTGCGTCCCCTCCTGACCTCGGTTCGACATAAGGGTCCCACCCATGAAACACCCCCCTCTCGCCCCCCAGTCCCAGTGGGACCAGGCTTATCTCTACTTGGGAAGAAAAAGTAAATAACTTCCAGAGAAATTCTTTTAAACAAATGGAATTTATAAAAAAATACAGCGATCGCTGCCATTTGTTGGACCGTGGGTGGAGGATGAACGCCGGGCACATCACTTCCAGCACTTTCTGCAGGGTGACATCAGAGCCGTGTGGAGCAGCGCTGCCACGTCGGGGCCTGGCGCATCTGCTCAGCACACACGGACCCCATGACCCAGGAAGCACAGAAGTGCTCCAAGAACGGTGGACGCACATCAGAGACACACAGGCAAGTTCAAAGGGACCCACTGATCTGATCTGAAGCCATTTAGGCATCAGAGAAATGGTAGTCATGGATTATAATCTATTAAATAAAATAAACATTCACGAGTCCATATAGGAAGGAAGGAAGGGAGGGAGGAAGGAAGGAAGGAAGTGGGGGAGAGAAGGAAAAACTCTTTTTTTACAGAAGAATTCTAACATAAATACAGAGGGAAGATGGGGTTAGCAAATGATCAGTGATGCTAACAGTGGATAAACATTTTGGTGAGAACAGAATAGTTACATACTCTCAAAGTACCTTTCTAAATATTATTAATTACAAAAAGAAACAGTAACTTCACAGGGGAAGAAACAGGCAGATCTTCAGCAAGTGACCCCAGATCAGCAGTACTGTGCTGCTTCACAACCACTCTTCTCACGTGACACACAGAGGGATCCTGCCACATCTGACTGTGAGGAAGCCTGGGCAGACCAAGCAGAGGGCATTCTGCAAAATAACCCGCCTGGACTCCGGTGTCACAAAAGACACGTGAAAGCTGACCGAGGAGCCGTGGCGAGCATGCACAGCCCGCGACCCTGGAGCTGGGACACGGACACAGAGCAGACCTGGGGCCACTGTGCAGTTTGAACATGGGCTACAGGTTAAACAATAGTGCTGTGTCAACGTTACAGTCCTTGATGTTGATAAAGGCACTGTGATTATCCGAGAAAATGTGCTTGTCCTCAGGAAACACACACTGGTAGTTGGTTGTAATGGGCCACGACATCTCCATACTCTCAACGGGTTAGGAAAAAAGTATCTGTACATATAAATGCACGAGGACGGATGGGTGTATGAGAGGAAAGCGGGGAGGGGAAACCACAAAGCCAGTGGGGCAAACATGCCTCAGTGACGGGTGGCCAGGAGTTCCTTGCTCTATTTTTGCAATGGTTCTCTAAGTTTGAAATTACACCAGAATAAAACACAGCCTCCCCCAAACAAAACACACGTGGAGCAACGAGAACTCTCCGAGCGCTGCTGAGTGGGGACTGGTACAACCACCGTGGGAATTTCCGTGTGCCGTGGAAATCCATCATCTACTGGATGTCTGCCCGCTGATCCCCGCAATTCCGCTCCTTGAGAAAATCCAGCAGAGGTGGGGACACGCGCGCCCCTAGATGTGCACAGAAATGTTCGGAGTGGCACCGTCCACGCCAGCCCCAAACTGGACATGACTCAAATGCCCACGAGGGTAGAGACTAGATTAATAAATTGTGAATTCACCCAACAGATTCTGCACAGAAATGAGGGCCCGCCCAGCAGCACGGATGGATCTCATAGGCGCAATATTGCAACTTGGAAGCCAGACACGAAACAGTCCGGTTCCAGGCAGGGGTCGGGGCAAGGGTGGCCGGAGGGTGCACTGGGGGCTGCCTGGCATTGACACTCCGTCTGGATCTGTGTGCTGCCTCGGTTTGTGGATCTCCACTGAGCTGAGCACTTAGAATCTGTGTCTTCTCCTGTATACATGCAATTTTTTTTGGGGGGGGCGGTACGCGGGCCTCTCACTGTTGTGGCCTCTCCCGTTGCAGAGCACAGGCTCCGTACGTGCAGGCTCAGCGGCCGTGGCTCACAGGGCCCAGCCGTTCCGCGGCATGTGGGATCTTCCCGGACCGGGGCAAGAACCCACGTCCCCTGCATTGGCAGGTGGACTCTCAACCACTGTGCCACCAGGGAAGCCCCTACATGCAACTTTTTAATAAAAATTTAAAAATTAGGGGGAATTCCCTGGCGGTCCAGTGGTTAGGACTCTGCACGTTCACTGCCTGTGGCCCAGGTTCGATCCCTGGTCAGGGAACTAAGATCCCACAAGCCGCACTGCATGGCTGTAAATAAATAAATGAATAAATAAATAAATAAAAATTAAAAAAAAATTAGAAAGCCCAAGAGAAAAGTCTCCTATATACTTTTTTAAAATGAAAAACAATTCTGTGTTTCATCAGTGAGGAGAAGGTTCTGGGCCTCTGGGAAGGGCAGCATTGGGGGGAGGAGACCAAGGCAGCAGTGCTAAGGGCTAAGCAGGAGGTCAGGGGCTGCCTGGCCAGGGCCCTGGCACAGGCTGGTCCAGGCCACGGGGCAGGGCCGCCTGCCTGCCGGTGCCAGTGCCCACAGTCCTCGTAGGATGCCAGTGGGTGCTCGGGAATCTCAGGTGACGCACTGAAAGAAGAGCAGGCACCCGGAAAGTGTGTTGAAGTGCCTGTCCCCGGGAACAGGAGGTGGGGCACCCGCACCTCCAGCCCCACCTCTTCCCGTGAAACCCGGGAGCCGGGCAGCCGCTCGCCTAGGCTCACTTCACCCCAAAGGCCGTCCCTCCTCTGGTCCAAAGGAAGCACAGTCCTAGGGCGGGTGGGAAGAGCCCAGCAGATCCTGGTTTCCACGTGCTCTTCTCAGCCCCGCACCCCAAGGGAAGGCAAATGGAAGGAACCGGCCACATCCCTCCACCAAGGCTGCTGCAGCCTCAGGCCCCAAGGCCTGGCCCACATAGCTGGGGGTGCGCAACGCCCCTCTGAACACTCAGAGCCCCAGAATCTGAGACAGGGCACCACGCAGGGGGCTCACACCCACCGAGGGACTCGGGCGGCCCCAGGGGAGCCCCTACCCCCAGGCCCCTGACCCGTCCACCCCGGGAAGGCCCCATGGGGGCGTTGAGCTGTGTGGAAATCAGGCCAAAGACAAGGCTGGCTCCGGAATTCTCCATTTTAATGAACAGGTCCAGCTCAGGACACCTGTGTGTATCTCCCCAGCGCTGACTCTCTTGCTTGATAATTCATGGAAAAACTAAGGAAGAAAAATGATAAGATAAAGAGTGACACGGGAATGAAAGAAATTCCTTTCATGTATGTGCACTTTCATATCAACTGTGGACCAGCCCACATTCAGCAAGGTTCCAGAAGGAAGAAACTGGGCCCAGGGACCCGTTTTCTGGTGCCTTCCTCACACGTGGCTATCCTGGGTGGCCGATGGCCACCCCCCGGCCCCTGGGAGGCCCTCATCTCCCCGAATCCCACGGGAACCCTGCCACCGCCCAGCACCTGCCCCGACTCCCCGTCACTGTGCTGTGGCTGACGGTGCGTGCGGCCTGGCGGTGGCCTCTGGTGCCCCCTCTACACCTTGCTGACGGGTCCGGACTGGGGTGAGCAGTGGCAGGGCCGACTGCGGGTGGAGAGGGGCCGTCAGGGCTGGAGGCCCACCCCCCTTGTCAAACAGCTGGGAGGGCGGGGCTTCGTCTCATCCACGGGCACCACCGCTTGCTCAGGCCGGACCTCACTGCTCACTGCTCAAGCTGGGGTCCTGGGGGCGGCCTCACAGGTGCATATGATGTGTGAGTGTCCGTGGACCTTTCTGGGGAGGAGGCTGGGTCTTTGACTAAATGCTCCAAGGGGTTCTTGGGCTCAGCGCAGTTCTCTGATGCCCCTGCCCACTGCGGGACCCTCTCCCTATACCCCAAACTCTAGGCTGCCCTGGTGATAGGCAGAAGGAAAGCCTGTGCTGTGCTCTAAGTAGGGAGAGGAAGATGTGACACGTACGAGCCCACGGGGACAGCCCAGGGGGGCAGGTGACGGTGAGCAGATCCCGCCACCCGTTGGAGCCTCGGTTTTCTGATCTGTAGAATAGGGGTGATCACACCTGTCTCATGGGGGTGCTGAGGCAGACCATTAGAGGAGATGTCCATGAGCTCCTTTCCCCCCAAGAACCAGCATCCATCAGTCTGCTGGGGCCAGCAAGACCCAGCTCAGTGTCCCCAGCAGAATGGCTGTGCAGGCACTGAATAAACTGCAAGCTTCCTCCTTGCTGTGTTTTCATTCTCATGAAGCCCTGGTCCACGAGCTGCTGCAGCGCCGCCTCTTTCTGGCCTCGCCCAGGCGTCTCCTCCTCCAGGAAGCCTTCCTGAGGCTCTCAGCCCAGTTTAGGCGCCCACTGTGGTTTCCCCTCGTGCCATATTTTCATCATCGGTCCCCCCGGCACCCTGTGAGCCCCTCTGGGGTGGCCACAGGGCGTGACCCCTACTGTGTCTCACGCCCAGCACAGGGCTAGCACACAGTAGGTGCTGAAACATTCGTGGGACACACACAAGTGTTTCAGCTGAGGCCTGGCCTGGAGAGGCCCAGCGGTCACTTTCAGATGAATTCTCTGGAGGAAGAGGGGCGCCCAGGCCTGGGTTAAGAGACCTGAGTGGGCGCTCTTTTCTGAGAAGGCAAACCTGGGCTCTTAGGTAACTCTCCTGGGCCCCGCCATCACCCCAGGAAGACAGGTGCACTCGGCCTGAGTTTTCAGACTCAATGCAGGGGCTTGTTGGCTGGGGCTGGGCCCACTGGTCCACTGGTCAGCCCTGTCCAAGTCCAAGAGGAAGACCCCATCCAAGGTGGTGATCATACTGGCCCACTGGCCTCAGGGCCCGGACATGGGCGGGAGAAGGCAGCTCATGCCAGGTTCCCAAACATGGATGCCTTGTGATGGAGGGACTTGGAAATTGTTGGACTGTGCATGAGACATCTCCGGGAAGAGCCCTAGAGGCTGTTGGTCTGCTGGTGCATGTCCCTTCTGTGGGACGGGGGGGACTGCAGCCCCTCCTCTGGCCTGGCCGGGGGACACCTGCTGACAGTTGCACGGCAGATCTCAGCTTCCTGGGACATCACTGGCCACACATGGCGGCCTGTGAGAGCCCAGGAGGGCTGAGCACCATGTCTCACAGGTGCCCCATCCATGCAGAGCTGAGATGCCATCCCATCACCGTCCCCCCAACCCAAAGCAACCTGAAGTGGGCAGTCAGGGCAGGGTCTCCACATGCCCCTCCCTCTGCCCGCCCCACACCCAGGTCTGGGAACCATCTGCTCCCACCAACCCACTTCAGAGCTGTGACTGCACATAAGCCCAGCCACACACCCGGGCACGCAGGTCATCCAAGGACGGTGACCACCGATCACCTACCGAGGGCTTCCCACCTGCCCCTGCGGGGCACTGCCCCGAAAGCTCTGCCTGGCTTCACTCCTCACCCTCCACAACCACCCTGAGGGAGGCACCATTGCCACCCCATTTCATAGAGGCAGAAACAGGGACCAGAGAGGTTCAGTAACTGGCCCAAGGTCACACAGCCAGTAGGCAATGAAGCCAGGAGTCCAGCCCAGGCAGGAGCAGGCTCCAGGGCCTGTGTTCCTGACCCTCACACCCGCTGGTAGAGTTCAAGGCCTGACTCCACCAGTCCACGGCCTCTGCCTCCGTGTCCCATCCCTGAATGGACGCTCCCACCTCCAGGGTCCTCAGCAGGACCAATGATAGCGCAGGAGAAGGGTCGGCTTTGTGGCTGCACCGCCAAGGATGGGGGCTTTAAAACCTCTTCCTCCCACTGGGCACGTCTTTCTGCGTTTCTAAGTTGCCTCTTAAAATGTGTTTCATTGTTTTCTTTTTGCAAATCCTCCTCCTAAGACGCACTGAGATTTCCCGATCGGATACGGCTGATTTACTTTCCCCGAATGAGCATCTTAGCCACTCCCTGCTGTTTTCTTATCGTTTCCCTCATCAAATTTCTTTTCGATTAGAAAGCTGGGGGCCGGGTAAATTAGCTGATTGCTGCTGCTGAGGCCACGAGAGCGAGCGCGCAGGGGCGCCAGGATGCCTGGCCGCGGGGAGCCCGCCAAGGTCTCCGCCGGGTGGATGGAGGGCACCGGGGAGTACTCGCTCAGCCTGGGCGCTCGTGACCGCACCATCACCCCCAGACCTCTAGGCACGGCGTGTGTTGTAGGCGTGTGTCTGTGCACACACTCACGTGTGCACAGACGGTTTGTGCAGAGCCCCGAGTCAGGGCTGGGCCAGCCCCATCTCACCACACCCCGGGGGGTGGGGGGAGCAGGCCAGCCCTTCATGTTCCTTCCTCTGCCTTAATCTCCTTGCCTGGGAGATGGCCCCGGCAACCCCCAAAACGAATCCCGGCAGTGGAAGTGCGTCACAAGCCAGCCCCTCGGCTCGCTGGGACCAGTGCAGTCGACACCACCAACCCGGGTCTTGCTTCCTGCATGGCTCCGCCTCACCCCATCTGTCCTCATCTTCATCTCAGTGACCCAGGACTCTGCGAGGGTCACTCCTTCCTGCGGACCTCCGTCCCCACGTCACCTCCCAGTGAGGTCAGGTCTGGTCTGGTGCCCAGCTCGACACTTCCTAGCCCTGCTCGCAGCTCAGCCTCTACCTTAGCTGTTACCACCCTGGGACCGCCTGTTGATTTCACTTGCCTATATCGTCGGCGGTTTGTCTCCCCTCGGGCAACATGACCCCCGGGGGGCAGGGATTTCTGCCTCAGTGGTCCTCGACGTGTTCCCCTCTCCCAAGACAGAGCCAGCTGAGACCCGGGCCCCGCGTTTGTCGGGCGAATTCATGAACGCTACATGACCACCATCTGCAGCCTAAACCTCCCTCTGCCCTGCGCTTTCTGGGCAGGGACCACCAGGGCTGAGCACCTCCGTGAAGTCAGGCGGTCCTGCAAAGGCCCAGCCACGGCCAGACCCGTCAGTATAAAATATGGACAATCCATCCTTCAATTAACGAAAGTGAATCAGTTCTCCTCAATCCCAGCTGCCTTCCAGGGGCGCTGTGAAAACAAGGGCATCCTCCATGGCCTGGGGGGAGGCCGTGGCCAGATGGGCTGCGTCCCGAGGACCCACGGCTGCCAGCTGGCTCGGGCCTGGGGGTGCACAGGAACTTGCTTCCTTCCCAGACAGCCCTCCAAGCAGAGCCCCGGGCGCGTGTGCCCTTGCCACTCTCTGCCAGCATCCGTACTCATCCCCGGCATCATGGTCACTGTCAAAGGCTGCTGGGTCCCTGAATCCGGGCGCGCTCCAGCTCCTGGCCCCTCCCCACCTTCCCACCTTCCCACCCCACTGCTATCCCCACTTGTCCTCACTTAGACACTCTGGCCCATCCCACCCCCGCAGGAGCTCAGGGGTGGTGACAGATGGTGGGCCAGGGCCAGAGGCTACCCTGGACTTGAGTCACTGTTAGTTTTGCTTCACTCCCTGCCGGGTTCGAACGCTGCTAAGGGAGGGATGTTACAGATGCCCAGCCCAGCAGGCTCAAATCTCTGTGGCCCAGAAAGGGATGGGGCTCTATCTGGGCCCCGCCATGGGGTTCAGGTCCCAAGCTTAAGCTTCGATTGCATGTAGGGTCTGGCTCCGATGCAGGGGCTGGGGTGAGAAACAGCTGCAACCGACCCATCAAAGACCCGCAGGGGCCCGAGTGCCCCCCTCCACACACACGAGGATTTGCTCTTCCCTTCCCAAGAGTCCCCCGACACTGACACAGGTGCCCGTAACACTACCCTGGAGACCCAGTCTGCGCCAGAACTCGCCTCAGGACAGCCAGGACTCTCCAAACCCAGGCGCTACTGTGGAGGCCGTGCTGGCAGCAGGCAGCATCCGTCATGCCAGGCCCAGAAATGGCCCCTTTCCCCCATCTCCTATCACCATGGAGACCTCCCTTGTCTGGACGGCCCAGCTTCCATGGACCAACCCCGCCACCCTGGGAAGGCTGCCCTCATCACCCCGTTGCTCTGAAACCCCCCAGATTCACCGTGTCCCCACTGACATTGGGGCCGGGCCTGATTTAGCCCAATGGGACATTTCTGGAACAGTCACGGAGTCTTTGGGGCCACTCGGCAGAGCAGAGAGAGGTCAGGCTGTGCAGAGGGGCCCGTTCAAGCCCGGCTTCACCACTCACTGCTGTGTGACCTTGGGCAAGTTCCTTAACAAGTCTGAGCCTCAGTTTCCCTGTGCATACAACTCGTATAATAAAGGTGCCCCTCCTGTGGCACCTGCTGGAGGATTTATCGAGGTACCACATCGGAGCTGGGCACACACGGCTGCAGATGCCTGTGTTACCCCATCGAGTTATGACACCAACCCCTGCCTGAGCTGAACGTTTGCAAGTTCCTACAGCTTGGAGAACACTGGAAGTCGGGCCAAGGCACGCCGCCCAGAGGGAAACCCGGACCCGAGATCACCAGGCTGGCCTTAGAGAATCTGTTGGTCAGATGTCCTGGCCACTCCCAGAAATCCGTTCCACTGAGTCAAGTCTAAATGCTGAGGTTGGCGGGGAGATTCTGACGGACACAGGAATGGTGGGTAGTGGGTAAAGAGAGAGAGGAAGTGAAGGAGACAGAGAGACGAAGTAGGAATCTTCCCATCTCAGTGAAGTAGCCTGTTTTCCCTCCAGAAAGTGGCATGTGCAACACTTTGAAAACATATGCTTGATAACTGACCCCCGAGGGCCTCGCCCAGGCCAGCCGTGTGTGCTGGGAAGGTCCTTTCCAGAGGAAACCCCAGTGGCAAGGCCCGCACAGCCCTTCCAGTTCTCCACTGGCTCGGGGGCACCCACGGGCCGGCCCCAGGATCCAAGCACGCGCTCGCTGGCCGTGGGAAAAGAGGCCCCGGGAATAGCAGGGTCGACCCCGAGATCTCTGCCTGAGATAAACTGGGCCCTGGTCCCCAGCCGCAGCTCCTCGACCATCTTCCCGGGTCTGTGGCCAGACGAGTGAGATGCTTCCTGCTGAGGGGTAAGAGCCACAGCGCTGAAAGCCACCACGCTACCCTCCCGGGTCCCGCGGGGAAAGGGCAGGGCTGCCCCACTGTGGACCTGGGCTGTGGGCCCGACTCTCGGGACCGGACCACCGCTCCTCTGCACCTCAGTTTCCCTTCTGTAACCGGAAGAGGTTGGATGAGATGGGGACAGAGCACAAACACCCCAGGGCCGGGGGGTGGCGGACAACGGCCAAAGCTAGGCCCCTTGTGGGGGGCAGCCCCGTGGCCCATTTCTCCAGAGGTCAGAACACCAGGCTGCCTGTGGGAGATCTCGAAATTCTTAGACTGAAAGCTCAAGAGGCTTATTTTAAAGGCCTCTCCTGGCCAAAGCAAACATGCCTGAGGAGGAGGCCTGGCCCATAGGGCCCCAGCACGTGACCTCCGCAGGCCGAGAATCTCCTGCTGGAATTCAGCACCCGGGCCTCCCGACAACTCCGCGATGCTCAGAAGCCCAGCCTGTTTCTTTCTTTTTTTTAATTGAAGTAGAGTTGATTTACAATGTTGTGTTTAATCTCTGCTGTACAGCAAAGTGACTCAGTTATACACATTCTTTTCTCAATATATTCTTTTCCTTTATATTCGATATCCAGGCTGTTTCTTTCCGATTCCTCATCCAGTCCCTGAAGGCGCTGGAAGCCCTCTGGTGTCAGGTTGCTGATGGGAGCGGAGTATGTTTCATGGAGGACAATGGGAGGGATCACAAAGGAAGGGAAAGCTTCATCCTCCCAAACCAGTTTCTCAGGTTGACCTTCCCAGGGGAGGGGCTAGATTAGGAAACCAGGGGCAGAAGAAAGGGAGACAGGGGCCTTCCGGGGGCTGTCTTACCTAAACGTCACAGGGGTGGGATGGAGAAGCTATGTACGTCGCCCAAGGCCACTCTGGCCAGTACTGGGAGTGTCCACACTGTCACTCCACAGCCGTCCAGGGCCAGGGATGGGGGGAACCCAGCAAAACGGAAAACACAAGGCTCCAGCATCACCCTGCTGGTTGCAGGCAATGTTAGTTTAGCAGAACCTGATGCTCTGGAATGTGACCCAATGAAGAAAGCAGAAGAGGGGTCACGGCGGCCTTGGAATCCTCCACGCAGGGCTCCACCCTCACCTGTGCCCCCAGCCCCCAGGCTCCTGGGCTCAGCCCACACAGGGCCAAGGTCAGGGGCAGGGCGGGGTCTGTTCCACCCTCCTGCTGATCCCACACCCCACGTGGGCCAGAGAGCGCCCCCCCAGCTGTCCCAAGAGCCAGCACCTGCACCTTCAGGAGGCGGGGAGCATAGGGGCTGTGGTCTGAGGTCACTTACACCCCGACTTTGGCTCTGGCTGTGATGGGCACTGGCCGGTGACCTTCCTGGGACAGGTGGGAGCCACTTACCAGGTCTCGTGTGCACCCCTTAGAGATAACGAAGCAGTGGTCCCTTGCCTTGCTTCTCCTGCTGAGACCCGCCTGGGAAAAGCTATCACCCACAGGGGCTGTGAACCGAGGAGCTGCCAGGAGCCAGCCCCGCTGGGGTGAGGAAGGGGAAGCCAAGAGGAGGGGCTGCTACAGACGTGCTGGGGGACTTTGGGCAAGCCGCTGGATTGCTCTGTTCCCCACCTAGTTCAGAGGGCTGTGTAGACCCGGGTTCTACAGCCAAGAGGCAGCCCCAGCCTCCACACTGGCAGACAGAGGCAGTGAAGCCAAGAGAGGGAAAGGGACATCTCGGGGAACCGTGGCACTCAGGCCAGGATCACCCAGGAGCTCCCCAATCCTTTCTGCCCTTGGCACTCCTGCTGGCAGAGGGTTTTCTGAAGAGGGGTGCGATTATTACCCCATTGTTCAGAAGAGGAACCAGAGGCAGGGTCCAGTCCCCACCGCCTCCTCCTCACACACAGCTGGGAAAAATGTGAGGCACCAGGGTTACTGGCCAGGGCGAGGGGGACCAAGGTTCCCGGGAAAAGCCAGCAACATCCTGTCTGCTCAGCTGGGTCAGCAGCATCCTCCCAGCCAGCTGCAATGGTAGACCTACCGACTCCTAGAAGGCTGGAGGTGTCCAGAATCTTCCTAAATGACAGGGTGCTGGTGCCAGCTCACGCTAGCACCCCCAGCACACATCAGCTCACACCAGCTCACACCAGCTCACACCAGCACCACCAGCTCACACCAGCTCACACCAGCTCACACCAGCACCACCAGCTCACACCAGCACCACCAGCACACATCAGCTCACACCAGCTCACACCAGCTCACACAAGCTCACACCAGCACCACCAGCTCACACCAGCACCACCAGCACACACCAGCTCACACCAGCTCACACCAGCACCACCAGCTCACACCAGCACCACCAGCACACACCAGCTCACACCAGCTCACACCAGCACCACCAGCTCACACCAGCTCACACCAGCACCACCAGCTCACACCAGCTCACACCAGCTCACACCAGCACCACCAGCTCACACCAGCACCACCAGCACACATCAGCTCACACCAGCTCACACCAGCTCACACCAGCACCACCAGCTCACACCAGCACCACCAGCACACATCAGCTCACACCAGCTCACACAAGCTCACACCAGCACCACCAGCTCACACCAGCTCACACCAGCACCACCAGCTCACACCAGCTCACACCAGCTCACATCAGCTCACATCAGCTCACACCAGCTCACCAAGCTCACACCAGCACCACCAGCTCACACCAGCTCACACCAGCACCACCAGCTCACACCAGCTCACACCAGCAGCACCAGCACACACCAGCACCACCAGCTCACATCAGCTCACACCAGCACCACCAGCTCACACCAGCTCACACAAGCTCACACCAGCTCACACCAGCACCACCAGCTCACACCAGCTCACATCAGCTCACATCAGCTCACACCAGCTCACATCAGCACCACCAGCTCACACCAGCTCACACCAGCAGCACCAGCACACACCAGCACCACCAGCTCACACCAGCACCACCAGCTCACACCAGCTCACACCAACACCACCAGCTCACACCAGCACACACCAGCTCACACCAGCTCACACCAGCTCACACCAGCACCTTTCAACTCCGCGGGTGGACCTCCTGTGTGCCAGGCACTGTTCTAGGCACTGGGACACATGCGTGAACCACACAGGCGAGGCTGCTGCTCCCTACAGGCTGCTGCCTGATGGGGGCAGACAGACAAGCCATCTATGAAAAATAATAGCAACGTTTGGAAATGGAAATTTCATTAAAATAATATCATCACAAATAATGCACGGAAACCCTGAGAGATTATGATAAATGCAATGCAGAGAAGAGAGCATGGAGTAACAGCATCTAACGGGAAGAGCTACCTAAGAGAGGGGTGTCAGGGACGGTGGCTCTGTGCAGGTGGCACTGAGCTAACATCTGGCTAACGGGAGCCTGCTATGTCCAGGGAAGGGCTTCCAGGAGAAGCTGGGGCAAAGGCTGGGGAGTGGGAGAGCGGGGCGGGAAGGTGGGTGAGGCTGGAGTGAGCACCAGGGCCACGGGAGAACTGACCCAAGAGGTAAGAGGTATTCCTTGGGGATCCCCGTGGGACGCAGGGAGAGGCTGCAAGGACCTCCAGGTGTGATGGAAAGCCGTGGGTCGGTTATAAGCTGGGCAGTGATGGATGCCCTTTGCTCTGTGAAGTTCACGTTGGTGGCGGGTGGACCCTAAGGGGGAAGGGAAGGAGCAGGGGAGCCAGAGCAGCGGTGGTTGCAGGTGTCCAGGTGCTGGAGGTGCCACGGGGACGGAGGGGGCAGGGGTCCAGGGTCGGGATATATCCTGGAGGAAGAGCCAACAGGGCTTGCTGGTGGCTTCGGTGGGGAAGAGATTTCAGAGGATGTGAGTCTGAGAAAGGGTGTACAGAATGGTCCGAGTCCTAACACACCCTTCTCCCAACACACAAAGGGCCTGGGGCAGGAGCACAGATGGGGGTTGGGGGCCACCCACTTCTGCCCCCACCCAGCTCTGCCCTGCACTGCGAGGGACCTTGGGCACTGTGCGGACTGCAGCCCGAGCTTCCCCTCCGCATCTGCACACACAGCCCTCAGGAGGGCCGGGGGAGGGGCCTGCCCTGGCTGCGGGAGGGGGCGGGGCCTCCACTCTCCCGGGGCTGCAGCACATCCCCTTGGCCCGTGGGACCCTCATCCTGTGGGAGGGTGTGGCCCGAGGAGGCCCCGAGAAGGGTGCTCTGAAATGAAGGGGGCCCTGGCCGCCAGGTCTAGTGGGGGGACTAGAGGTGGCACAGTCCATGGCGATAAGGAGGTGCAGGGCTGAGCGCAGGTCGTGGGATGGGGGGCAATGGGGTTCGGTTCAGACACGTCGAACCGAGGTCGCCTGTCTGGTCAACCTGCACAGTTTGGCGGGCTCCGTCTCCAAAACGAGGGGTGCAGGAAAAGTGATGGAAGGCACCATCGACCAGGTTGGCCCGTCATTTCACAGGTGAGGGGTCGGGGGTCAGTGAAGGCAGTGAGTGGCTGAAGGTCACACGGAGGGAGAGAGTGGCCTTTGGGTCCACCCCTCTGCCTCTGGCCGCCCTCTCCCGCAAGCCAGCCCTGCCCTATGGATGTCCTTCTCAGCAAGGGGACTCAGGCCATGATCTAACCTGCCCAAATACCCAGGGGGCTGGAGGAGGCCAAAGTGGAGACAGACTCAAAGCGAGGCCTCAGCAGTCGCCCAGCGGAGAGATGACGATGGCGCAGACGAGGGGGGGGACAAAGACATGGTGACAGAGCCTCCGGACCCCTCGAGAGCCATGGCTGTGGCTATCACCCCACTAGCCCCAGGACCTGGCGGGCAGAGATGCCGGGCCGGTGGCTTTGCAGCCCACAGTCACTGCACCAAGGGACTGTCAGCTACACGCTGGCCCTCGCCATCTCCCTCTACAAGGATTCAACGATGCGCTGCGGCAGCCGCTGACTTTCAACACCCGCTGAAAGGAGTTCAGGGTGGACAGCAGGAAGGAGGCCCTCTGTGCTCTGGGAAAAAACTGGCAGAACAGGTCTTCAGAGAGTTAGATATTCTCAGGAGACGATTTTATCAGCCCAGTTCTTGTATCTCCTCATATCTAGAAAAGCACTAAATTCCTTCATGGTGACGTCCGTTCCTCCTGACTAGCAGGAACCTTCTGCAAAAAATATGTGCTTGATCGCACGGACTCCCCCTTCGCCAAAGTCACAGATACGCTGGCCTTCCCCCCTCACTGTTCGGAGCAGTTTCTCAGAGCTCCCTGAGATGCTGTCCCCCGGGCTACAGTCCTCATTTTGCCCCAAGTACGACTTAACTCACAACTCTCACGTTGTGCTTTTTTTAAAAGTCGACAGGACTCAGGCCTGATTCAGTGACATCGCCTCCACACTGCCTCAACCAAGGGCAACAGTGCTGCTTAAAAAAGGACGACGAGGACGTAACAGCCAATGCGTCCTAGGAGCCAGGCCCTGGGTTACATATTTTCCATCCATGACCTCATTGGACCCGTTTTACAGAGGGGGTAACCTGGGCTCAGAGAGGGGAAGTGACTTTCCCAAGGCCACACAGCTAACAAGACAGAGCCAGGAGGAGCTCATCCCGGGCCTGAAAGCCTGGGCTTTAGCACCTCTCGTGCAGGCTTCAGGGGAGAGAAAGCTGCAGAGGAGCTGTGAGAACAGGGCGTCTCTTGGGAAACGTGTGGCATAGTGGCGCAGGGCGGGGGCTGTTCCCTCTGACACACCACTGAGCCCAGAGCTCTCTCGGTGCCTGCAGCCCGCATCCTGCATGGGGACCCAGGCAGAATTTCAACTTCACATACTGGGTAGGCCAGGGAAGGAGCAGAGCAGTGGCAGGGTCTCCAGTCTCCAAGGAACTGAGAACCAGGCCCGGGGCTCTGTGTCCAAGGAGGAAGCAAAGCCTGGCAGAAGAGATGGCAAACATCTGCTGGGCACCCTGGGCACGGTGCCTGCCTCTCCCACGGCAGCGTGCAGCTCGGTGCCAAGCCGCGGGCCCACTTAAGCGCTGTTTGGCGTCGCGCATGCCATGCGGGCTCTGGCTGGCGGCGTATGACAGATGGATCACTCCTGAATCCCACCAACCCCCCTGAGGGATGCTCAACGCTCTGATCTCAGAGGGCACTGTTTCCCTAGCACCTGGGCCTGCCGCCTCCTCCCCAACGAGGCGTACACATCTTTCCTGATACTCACCCCCTCCCCCCACGTCCGAGGTCACCCAGTCCACGTGGGGGCCTCCACCATAGAAAGGCCCCCCAGGATGGAACCCCAGATCCTAGCTCTGCCTTCTGGGCGCCCCCAGCACTGCCCACTTCCTGGGCCCCAGGACAGCACTTGGTAGTGTGGAAACAGCCATCATGCCCTCCTTAAACCATCTCGTCTCCAGACCAAGCCCCCCTGTTGCCTGAAATGGCCTGCATGCATGGCCCTTTGCAATGGCCCTCCCCTCCAGAGATGAAGCTATTTCCCTAACCCTTGAACGGAAGCTTGGTCTTGCCCCTGCTTTGGTCAATACAACATGCGGAAGTGACATCATATGAGATTCAAGCCCAGGCCTGCAGCCCCAGGTATTTCCCTTCTTTCTCAAATCTCTGTCCAGCTGCCATGTGTGCAAGCCAGGGCCAGCATGCTGGAGGACAAGAGGGACAAGTGGACCAGTAGCCCCCCCTGCCCCAAGCACCGGCCAGTGAAGCCCCGGAAGCAGAGCTGCCTGGAGGACGGGCTGCAGACACACGAGGGAGCCTGGCCGAGAAGAGAAGCCCCACCAGGTTCACCCATCCACACTGTCCAACCACAGAAACATAAGCCAAATGGACGGTTGTTATTTTAAGCCACTAATGTGGGGGCCGGTCGTTACGCAGCAAAAGCTAACCCGTATACCTCACCAGCCCCGCTCCGTCAGTGGTCTGTCCTGCAGGGGGCACGGCTTCCAGCTCCCTCAGGGGCTGAGCTAGACATCTTTGAGACGTGACGTCATTTTTATAAGGTCCCCTGCAGAGTGGAGACCATGGCCTCTGCTGGCCTCCACACACCTGCCTCCCTGCTAGCACCAGCTGGCAGTGTCCCTCCCGCCCTGCTTCTCCAATTCTCCCCACTCTCTCCCGTTCCAGGATTTGGCGTGGGTGGTCCGAATCCCCCCCACCTGCTCGCTCACTGGGGTTCAACCCGAAGTCTCAGTTGGATGCTGCTTCCTCCAGGAAGCCCGTCTAACCTCTGGTCTAGTGTCACTCCCCTCCTCTGCACCCCACACACTTCCTCTGTGACAGACAGCATCCTGGCCACCTGTCTGCCTCCTCCTTGAATGGAAGCCCTGGGAGGGCAGGGGCCAGGTGTCTCCTGGAACTCCGAGCGCCCCAGGTCTAGGAAAGAACCCGGAGCGGGTAAGTGTCCAGAAAAGCTAGCTGAGGGAGGGAGGGGGCGTGGAGAGGAGGCACGGGTGACAATGTCTTAGGTTGGTAAGGGCTTCGGGCTGACGGCACCTAGTAGGTGTTTCACAGTCAGGTCTGATTGTGTGAAACCAGTCCAGAAACTCAACCTCATTCGGGATCCTTCGAACCCTCCGCGGGCTTTTTCCCGTATGTTCCCATGTCGTCAGCTGCAGATGGGCCAGCACCAGAGCCCCTTCAGGAGCCGCTCCCCACAATCTTCTCCCACGGGCCCGTGGGGAGCCTCGCTGACCCTCCCACCCAAGGCAACAGGGCGGTCCTCGACCCACTCCCCATGGACCTGACCAAGGCTCTTGCCCCTCCCAACCCCCCAGCACTGGCATCGGCCTGAGCGCCGGGACTAGACGTCCAGAGTCGAGACATAGGTAAAGGGTCACGCCCGGCAAGGGCAGCTTCCTGGAGAAGCGTCCCCCAGTAACCGCCGCCCCTGCTCTGCAGAGCTGGGGGAGGGAACAGACCCATCTTACAGGTGGGCAAACAGGTTGAGAAACGGTGAGCCGCTTGCCTGAGGCCAATCGTGAAGGGCAGAGCTGGGACCTCCAGAATTAGGTGCCACAACGAACGTTAGTTTTTAACCCCAAACAAAGTAACATTCCCAGCGTCATAAAAATGGCTCCGTGGGATGAAGTGAGAGAGTGGCACGGACATATACACAGTCCCAAATGTAAGACAGCTAGTGGGAAGCAGCCTCAGAGCACAGGGAGATCAGCTCGGTGCTTTGTGACCACCTAGAGGGGTGGGATAGGGAGGGTGGGAGGGAGACGCAAGAGGGAGGAGATATGGGGATATATGTATACGTCTAACTGATTCACTTTGTGATACAGCAGAAACTAACACACCATTGTAAGGCAATCATACTCCAATAAAGATGTTAAAAAAAAAACAGCTCCGCATCTTGGACCCCGTGCTAAGCAAACTTTACCAAGAGTATCTCTCACTCCACCCCAGCAGGTCCCTTTTTGTAGAAGAGGCAGCCAGGGCCCAGGGAGAGGGACCGACTATCCCCGGCGCCGCCGGTCGACGGCAGAGCTGGCCAAGCCCCTTGATGCCGTTCGGCCGCTGCCACATTCCCTGGACGCTGCGCGGCCCGTAAACAGGTTTATGGCTCCATCCTTCAAAGCACACTCAAGCGAGGTTTATTACATAATAGAAAACAAAGATGGGTTTCTTCATATGCTTCCCACTCAGGGAGTTTTATTAAAATGCAGTAAATCTCCAAGACTGAGTGTGACTTTAATGCAAAGGGCAGGAGATGCAGACCGCAGGGAAAGGCGGGGCGGGGAGGGCGCAGGATGTGAGTGCGGGGAAGGAATGCAACATTCTGGGTCCTGCCCATCCCAGGCTCAGCGCCCACCCCAAGAACCTCAAGGAATGGGACTTTGTACTCAACTGGGTCCTGGAGGACAAGGAAAAGGAGGCTTTGCGGTCCAAGCACCTTGTCAAATACCACCTCCCTACTCCATGGCTCTGCTAAACCACGCCCCCCCACACCCTGCAGTCTCGCTGTCCCATCTTGCTGTCCCCTCCGAACGCTGCAGCCCTGCGCTCGCTCTAATCCACAAGCCCCCGCATAGTGTGCCACCACCTGTCAGACGGAGTTCAATGCTCTTAGGCTGGCACACAAGGTGTCCTTGGTCCAACCCCTGCTGGACTCCCCAGCGTGGCCTCCCACCCTCCTCTGCCCACCTCACGTTTTCGCCACTCCAGACTTCTTAGGATTCCTCTCACACCAGGCTGGTTCATGCCTCTGTGCTTTTGCACGTAATGTTTCCTGTCTAGAAGGGTCTTCCTCTGCCTGACTGCCCGGAAAACTCCTGTTCATCCTTCAAAGCCCAGTTCAGATATCACCTCCTCTGAAATGTCCAGTCACCCTCTCCCATGGGTTCCTTAACAGTAGATAGATGTTGGTCCCTCCTTCAGCTCCTTTCTCTCTGACAAGGTTGGTGTCTCATTCATGGCCAATCCTAAGGCCTGGCAAAGTGGCCTAGAGAAAAAGAAGATGCTCAAGAAATATGTACAGAATTCGATGATCTGAAAACAGTCTTACTATCTCATGTTCAATCTCGGTGTCCCAGCCAGGCCTTCAAGTGACCAGGTCACTTGAGACAACCTAAGGGCCATCACCTGTGGATGCCTTCATGCCCTGTGTGGTCAAAAGAATAATGAATCTCCAAACGTGTCCACATCCTGAAGCCTGGAGCTTGTGTGTTACCTTGTAGGCAAAAGGGACTTTGATGTGTAAATGAAGACCTTTGAGATGGGGAGGTTATCTTGGTTTATGCAAAAGAACCTAATCGAATCCCCTGGGTCCTTAAAAGGGAGAAACTTTCCAAGCTGTGGCTAGAGAAAGAGATGGGGAAACAAAAGAAGGATCAGAGGGAGGCAACACAGAGGAAACGACCACAAGCCAAGGAAGGCAGGCAGCCTCTAGAAGCTGGAAAAGGCAAGGGAAAGAGCTGCCCCTAAAGCCTCGGTAAGGAAGTCAGCCCTCTTCGCACTTCATCTTAGCCAGCGAGACCCAGAGCAGACTTGGCCCTCCAGAACTGTATGATAATAGATTTGTGTTGTTTTGAGCCACTGCGTTTGTGGTAATTTGTTACAGCAGCAAGAAAAAAACAATTCATCCTGTGCACCAGCCTGGCTCTTTACCACGGGTTTCTCCCAACCCCTGGGCATTGCCCAGCCTCTGCACCATGGCCCCACTGCCTAGATTGCCTGCTCCCCGCCCCCCACTTCACCTGCCCTTTTCTGCCTAGTGAACTCCTATTCAGCCTTCAGAACCCACTCCCCAGGTCCCTCGGATGGGACCCTGTGCCCTGGGGCACCACATCCCCTGAGGCTCAGCCGTGCCTCCCAGTGCACACACTGTAGGGCACCATCTTGGATTCTCTGCTCTCCCACCGGTTGGCCAGATCCTGGATGGCAAGGGCCTGTGCTCTGTTGATTCTGCATCTTTGGTGCCAAAGCAGTTCCTGACGCATTGTAGGACCTCGGGAAGCAACTGGTAAGTGACCAGGGCTTGGGGTGGTCAGGGTCAGAGGCCTCCACCCATCTGTGGAATTTGTAGGACAATAGGGAGGACCTCACCTTGCTGCCGAAGCTTTCCTTTAGCTGGAGGTACATTTGCGTCAGGAAAGAAGGCACATTTATCTTATTTCCTCTTGCCTAAATGGCTCTTTAATTTCTCTGCTCCCAGTACAATCAGTAACAGCCTCAGGGACAGACTCTCCAAACACTCAAATATACGGCGGAATCCCAGTACCCTGTAATCCGACAGGCAGGAAAGAAAGCCACGCTTACAATTCATCCTAAGAAAATAATCAGAAACGTGGAATAATGTACGTACCAGGCCAAGAACACAGCTTTCTTTACATCCTTACGTTAGTGAAAACTGAAAATGACGCAGATGTCTAAAAATGAGAATTTGGCTAAATAAATAATACCTCTTTCATCTGAGGGTATATTACATGGTCACTAAAAATAGTGGTTTTGAAAATATGTGGGAGCGTAAGAAAATGTTTAATACATAATATTAAATTGGGATTCAAAAATTATAAAACATGTATATATTTACATCTTAAAAAGACTGGTGAGGGGACTTCCCTGGTGGTGCAGTGGTTAAGAATCCGCCTGCCAATGCAGGGGACATGGGTTCGAGCCCTGGTCCGGGAAGATCCCACATGCCATGGAGCAACTAAGCCCGTGCGCCACAACTACTGAGCCTGCGCTCTAGAGCCCGCGAGCCACAACTACTGAGCCCATGTGCTACAACTACTGAAGCCCACACACCTAGAGCCCGTGCTCCGCAATGAGAGAAGCCACCGCGATGAGAAGCCTGCGCACCGCAACAAAGAGTAGCCCCTGCTCGCCGCAACTAGAGAAAGCCCACGCGCAGCAACGAAGACCCAACACTGCCAAAAATAAATAAATAATAAAATTTAAAAAAAAAAGACTGGTGAGAATATTCACCTTAAACATTAACATTTGTAATCTCATAAAGTGGCTTAACACGGAATTTTTTTTTTTTTTTTTTTGCGGTACGCGGGCCTCTCACTGCTGCGGCCTCTCCCGTTGCGGAGCACAGGCTCCGGACGCGCAGGCTCAGCGGCCATGGCTCACGGGCCCAGCCGCTCCGCGGCATGCGGGATCCTCCCGGACCGGGGCACGAACCCGCGTCCCCTGCATCAGCAGGCGGACTCCCAACCACCGCAGCACCAGGGAAGCCCACGGAATTGTTTTTATGCTTCATTTATTGTTTCTAAAATTTCTGTGATGATCATGTACTATTTTTAAAAAGGAGATTTTTTTAGGGAGAATTTTCTGGAGAGGAATTTAGCAACGCCCTTACCAAGAATACCTTTTAAGACGTTTAATGGCATTATACAGCGTCCCATTTTGAGGAAAGGGTAGGTGGTTACCACTGAATTCACCGTAGCTTTCAGTCAAGCTCAGTAAATCCCTGGGCACGTCCCTGTTGCGAGTTTCTGCCAGGTGCAGAAGCCACAGGAAACCCAGATCCCAGAAGAGACGGGGAGGTGGCTGTGGGATAGGGTCCCTTGGCACGTCCCTGTTGCGAGTTTCTGCCAGGTGCAGAAGCCACAGGAAACCCAGATCCCAGAAGAGACGGGGAGGTGGCTGTGGGATAGGGTCTGGGAGAGCCCAGAGAAGGGGCCCGACCCAGCCAGGGCGGGGGTGGGGATGGGGGACTTGGCAAGGACAGAGGGGGAGGGGAAACCTGGGCACAGAGGGATGGGGAGACAGGGAAAGCAAGAGGGGTCCTTCAGGGGGCTGCTGCCAAAGCCCGGGGGGTGGTGCGGGCTGCTGCCCTGCTGGAGGAGTGAAGGTGAGGGTGGGGGAAGAACCCTAGAGGGAGAAGCTGCAGTGCCAAGAGGACCCACGAGATGGTTCTTAGCTAAACGCAGGCCCGAGAAACAGCGCATCACCTCAAAACTCATAGGCCGCCCCTCCCCGCTAAGCATCTGTCTCCCATTTCTCAAAAAAGCGCCTGGGACGGTCGTATGGGTTGGGAAGCTGTGCTGTGTGCTCAACGCGTACAGGGTCGCCTGCGTGGGCCGCGCCGTCATCATCGCTGCGAGAGAAACCAGACGCCCCTGCGAACCATCAGAAAGCTAAATTCAGAACCAGCACGCTGCTCGGAGCCATCCTGAAGAACCCGGAACCTGTATGCTTCCTGATCTCGTCTGCTCTGTCCCTGAGAACTCTTCTAGAGCCCAAGGAAGTCCTTTCCAGCCTTCAGGAATGGGGTTGGGGGAGCAGGATGTAGGAGAGGGAGAGAGGAAACCACAGACGCACACGGCACGCAGGTGAGCCCAGGTGGGCAGGGGCTCCCTAGAGGTAGGTACCACACGGGAAGCTGGGACTCGGGCCTGACTGGGATAGAGGAGGCCAGATGTTCCCATCACCTTCCCAAGGCCAGGGGCTGCACTCCTATGATGCAGCCTCGGGTGCAGAAGGAGTTTCGATATGTGTTGCATGTGGACCTGGCAGAGCTTGGTGGGCTGGATGCCGGGGAAGGTGACGAGGAGCACGCATGAGATGCCACTGTGGCCACAGCAACGTGGAAGGCACTGTGTAGTAGGGAGAGCCGCCCCGCAAGAGCAGGGAGCCTGTGGTGCCCGAGGGCCTGGGATGAATCTTCTTCCAGGAAGTCTTCCCTGACTACCACTTCCTCTGCTCAACAGAGTGGGGCTGTCCAGCGCTCCCCTGGTTCTCTCAGCCCCATCACAGTGCGGATTACCTGCCTAACCATGGGTCATTTGCTTACCTGTTAACGCTACTAAACTATGAGTCTTGGGGGGCATTACCGTACCTTACTCAAATACAGAGGCTGGACGGAAGGATGGGCGGACCCATGACGGATGCGTGGGTGGATGGACGTGCACAGATGGAGAGATAGGGGATGGGTGCACCAATGGATGGATGGATGATGGATGGGAGAGAAGAGGGGAGGGAGGCCAGGGGGATGAGGAAGAGAGGAAAGAGGCAGAAGAGGAGGAAAAGCCAGTCGGCAGAGAAGCCAGTCGTCAGTTCTAGTGACCGGCGGGGGTCGTTGGAGCTGGGACAGAGGATCCCGGACCTGAGGAAGACCAGGTGCTGGGGTCAAGATGCAGGAAGAAGAGGCCTGGGCGCTGGGAAGACTGAGGGATTTCCTCAAACTTCCTGTGACCTCCCGGCCACCCCAGATCTGCCCCGGAGTATTCTGCAGGCACCTCGAGGCTTTGGAGGCTGACCTCATCCAACTGTTGATTCCAATTGCATTATTTATTGAATACACTCAAATCCTGGAAGTTTTCAAGTCAGCACCTCCCTCGATTCCTATCTGCTCTGAGTCTTGTTTAAATCAAACTCAGATCTCCATGGTGATACTCAAGCAAACACAGAGAGAGACTGGCCCAGGGGCGGAACACGGCGGGTGGAAAGCCAGCCGGACACTTCAGGGGAAGAGGCCGAGGCAGGAAGCTGCCCGCTGACACCTCCTAGGGGCCAAGCGTCGCGCACGCAGGACGTGTTGTCACGCTCACGGCCACCGCGAGGTCTGTGATATAGACGACGCCCGGGGAGGGAAGGCACAGAGCCAGAATGGAAACCGGATCTGTCTGGGGACACTGACCACGCAGCCACCCAGACCACAAAGGACTCCCAGCACCTGCCGTCAGCCTACTGTCTAAGACTTTCTCTCTAAAATAAGCCCCGCTCTTCCGGGCCACAGAGGGTAAGGCTTGTCCTCTGTTTAAAGTCCCTCACGAACACTCAGCACTGTCTACCTGTAAGGACCCTAACAGCACAACAGCTCTTTGCCCAGACATTCGGGGCCCCTAAGACACAGGCTGTGATGACCGAGGCTGCCCATGGGCTTCTGGAACGCTCTGCACACGGCCTGGCTCTGCCCACCTCACCCTCAGGACAGCCCAGCTGGGCAGACGTCCCCACCCCCAGGCCATCATCCGCCTCCGCAGAAAAGGACCTTGAGGCTTCTTCACGTCAGTGAATGTCAAGAGGCCATCGTCTGGGGACTTCCCTGGCGGTCCAGTGGTTAAGACTCTGCCTTCCAGTGCAAGGGGTGTGGGTTCTATCCTTGGTCGGGAAGCTAAGATCCCACATGCCTTGCAGCCAAAACACCAAAACATAAAACAGAAGCAATGTTGGAACAAATTCAATAAAGACTTTAAAAATGGTCCACATCAAAAAAAAAAAATCTTTAAAAAGAAAAAAGAGGTCATCGTCTAGCTGTGGTTTGACGGCTCAAATTCCCCAGACTCTGCATCCTCAACACATAACCCTACAATTCTCTACGTTAAAAAAAATGGAGAGAGAGGGAGATACCCCGGGACCGCAGAACCAAATCTGGTTTGAAATGAAATGGTATCAAAACACAGTAACATTACAGGTAAACAGAAGTGGTCTGGAAATCTCAAAGGCCAGCTCGTCTGGAATATAAAGTCTATACAGCAGAGCTTCCCAAAGCTTGTTCCTGTGGAAAACCAACCCCAGGAAATGCTCTGAGGAACAAAAATAAAATAATACGTAAAAATTAAAGTGTCTAAATAAAACAAAATTTAAACAAGTGATTGATGCAAATAAAAATTAAATTAAAATAAACTAAAATTTTTTTAAAAATGAAAGCTCATGGAATCAGTTGGGATGGAGAAATGCCACATGACCTTCTCCTGGAGATGTACGACGCCCATTGGTGTGTTAGAGACTCCAGTACATCCTACTGCAAAGGACCCTGATGGGTTTTCTTCCACCTAAGTAAGTTTACTACCTGACTTATATGACCACAAAACATGTATTTTCTGGAAACACCTATGACCACCTGTGATACTTTTGAGTGTCATTCAGCAAACATTCACTTCACTCCCCTCCCCTCCCCCACTGGTGTTGGGTTTGACCTGTGACTTGCACTGGCTAATGCAATTTAGCAAATGTGAGGGAACAGAAGCCTTATATGTTCTTGGGGGGTGGGGAGGGCTTGACTCTCTTGCTCCCGTGTTGTGCATGGGAAGAACGGGTCCTGATGGCCTTTGGCCAGTCAGCTGGGCTCCCAGCACAAATGCAGATGTAGCAGAGCCAGGACCACCAACCTGCAGCTCAGGTGCAGCTGCCCGGCCACCCCAGCCTAAGGCAACCAAATCACAGTTGCCCCGGGGGAGAGAAGTTCCCGGTGTTTCCCACCGAGTTCGGGGCGACTTGTTACACAGCATCATTGTCACTGCGGCTGAAAAGGACACCAGCCTACAGAAATACTCTCCTAAGAATCGCACTTCTAAGAATCGTGTATTATAGAGGAACATTCTTAGGAGGAAACATTCTTAGAAGGTGTTGGGAAAGAATGAATGGCACATAGTAGGAGCTCAGGACACAGTTGGAGGACACCCGTCTTAAAATTAAGGGTCCTGGAGAGGACTTGTGTTATTCACAGTGGAGAGGCAGGGTTGAAGAAAAAATTAAGCAATAGATGGGCACGAGATATGAACAGGTTAAGTCCCAGAGGAGGAGACTTGAATAGTCAATAAACAAAGGACAGTATGTTCAATCCCATGAAAAATCATGCAACTGCAAAATAAAATAATATTGAACTACGCTCTCACATCTGCTTGAATGCAGGCATACAAAGTCTGCTGATTCCAGAGACGTGGGGCTGGAATCACTCTGCAAACAGATTGACAAAGGAAGAGAAAAAGGAAGGTGGAGACGTGGACAGATAGTCTCTGCAGCCCTGATGAGAACAGCTAAATCCGGGGGATAAAAATCCTGGCGTTCCCACAGCAGGGGAAGGCTTAGCTCAACCAGCTTACGTGGCCTACAGGGATAAATTACCAATTACTCAGCGGGAGTATCAGTCACACTTCTGAAGGCAGCACGATGCCATTTACATTAATTTTTAAAACACAGTAAACCGTAGAACATATTGATTGTGGACAGACTCGTACTTGCGTTCTTAACACATGATGCCCCCGTGGGGACGATCCAGGCAGGGTTACTTCTGGGATGGGGATGGCGGGGCATAGGGGAGGTGGAAGGAGGGAGGAGAGAGCTGGGCTGCATCAGAATCTCGAGCGGTGTGTTTCTTTAAGAGCTGGAGGTCCCGGAAAGAAAAAAGAATTAACATCTATCACAGCTAGGGAACCGGTACTGGGCTAGACTAGTCTCTGCTGCGGTAACAGCTGAAGCCCTCAATTCCAGTGACTTAACCCATATTATTCCTGCTTACCATCCACTGGCTCAAACAAATCAGATGACCCCCAAATAACCACAGGGGAGACCAGGGAAGGGAGGAGAAGCTTGGATTATTGGGTGAGCACGTAGCTGTCTCTGGCACGTGGGTACCCAGGGAAGCCGGCACACCACATTCCGCGCTTTCTGTGCATGTTAAAGATTTCATGATTAAAGTGAGGACGGCGGGAGAGAATCGCCCTCCCCCCACCCCAATAAAAGGGTGGGAGTTCCACCAAGTCACTCAGAGAAAACCTGAGACCCGCCCCATGGGTATTCCCCAGGTTGCCCCGGCTGAAGGTCCTGCCCAAGGTCACAGGCGCGGGTAGAAGGGCAGGGCCGGCACGCCTTCACACCGTCCAGGCACAGTGTGAACGGGGCCGTGGACCAGGGGCTGCATCACGGCAGAGGGAAGGTGGGCCGAGGCCCACTTCCTCTCTGGCTCAGAACGCTCCCAGCCCCTCTTGTTCTGTCTGACGGTATCGGGGCCGACTCTCTGCTTCTAGCTCCTACACCACCTGCAGGGAGGGCCTCATAGATGCGAAGGGTCTTGTAGGTCCTGGCGGTGTTTCCCAAGGACCGCATCTCCACACTTCCATCCATTCCTTCATCTGTCCATCCATCCCTCCATCCTCTCAGTCGTATGTTTATCAGTACATCTATCCCTGCATCTGTCCACCCATCTGTATATGCATCCATCCATCCATCCACCCAGCGCCCAACATCACCTTCCGCGCCAGATCTGATCTAGGTTCTAGGCATCGGGAGACCGTCAAGTGGACCCCACAGGTCTCCATCCTCAATCCGTGTATGTTCTGCCAGGCAGGTGGAGGAGGGAGTGGGGAGCACGGAGAGACAAACTATACACGCAGGAACCCCTACACTCAAGGAGCGATGAGACAAGGAATGCCTGGGGACTGCTTTACGCTGAGCAGTGGGGTGGCTTTTCTGAGGAAACGAGGTTTATGCTGAGATTGAATGTCCACAAGGAGGCAGTACCTGAGCGTCAGCGCCAAGCGTACGCTGTGCCAGCTGCCGCAGAAGGGACAGGCCCTTGCACGGTCAAGTTTCAGCCAGCAGGCCAGGTGGCTGGAGACGGAGGAATAAGGGTGGGCGGGGGGGGAGTGGAGGAGTTGGGGGGGGATGGGATAGGAGTCAGGGGCTCAGCGTCTCTGTGGGGGATGTGACGTGGATGCCAGTCCAAGAGCCCTGGGAAGCCGGCAGGATGCTAAGCCCCGCTCCCAGCCAGCCCAGCCCCTGGCTACTCAACGCGTGGTCCCTGGACCAGCGGCCTGGGCACATCCAGGAGCCTGTCAGAAATGCAGACCAGGGAAGTCTGAGGTGCACTGCTCTGGACCAGCCCTTCCTGGGGCTGTTCTCCCCTGGGGCACTTCTGAGACGTCCCCACACTGCGTCCACATCTTCCAAGGCAGGGCCTGAGTGGTGGTAGTTTTTAAGAGCTTTTTCGGTGACTTTTACATACCTCCCGCTAAGGGCCCACCGCCTACCCACTGGCCGTTGCTCAGCTCTCGAGGGCTTGCGTTTACCTTGTTAGCAGCATTTATGAGGCAGCCGAGCCTCACTGGCCATTTGGGATCCAGCTTCGGAGACACAAAATGAGCCTCTCAGGACCCCAGCCCGCGTTGGCCAGCGGCAATCTGGGCTCTTGAAACTCGGCCCTGCGGTTGCCCAGACCAAGTCATGCGAGCCGTGAACACTGCCCAGCACTGCTCAGGGTTTGCCTAGCAGCCCAGCAAGCTCAGCGTCACCTGAAACTTGTTAAAAACGCGGCGCGTCAGGCCCCGCCCAGACCTGGGAATCAGAGTCTGAATTTCAGCCAGACCCCAGGTGATTCACACGCCCCTGAAAGTGGGAGAAGCCCAGCTTTGGGAGATGGATTTTTCAACTGGGGACGATATCGCCCCCAAGGGGGTACAAACTGGTTCTTGGGGGGTGTGAAGATTCTTACCGTTCATGTACAAAGCACAAATTCCACATAGAACTTAAACAGAAATACAGTGATGGGCAGATGAGGGATTGGGAGGAAAATGTCTAAGAAGGCTCCTCGCAGGGAGGGAAGGGGCAATCATGGAAAAACAGTGGGTCCCCGTTTTCACACTGAAAGGCCGGCCTCCTGGAGCCCCCTCAGTTCCTGTCCGTCACCCACTCTGCCTGAACTCCCTCGGCACCTAGCAGAGAGCCCTGAACCACGGGAAGAACCTCTGACGTCCTCCTGCAAGACGGGGTGCAGGAACACAGGGGGACACGTACAGATCATTTCGTTTTAATTTTCAGATTTCTAAGACTATTTATCCTGATCTTCAAATCGTTACAGTTCTATCAGGAGGAGATACAACTTGCACGTGAGGCCTTTAGATGTGCCACGAGCATCCTTGTTCTTCTGTACTTGCCGCCGCAGCTCCTGGCTCTGCCCACTGAAATGCCCCCGCCCGGACTTGGATGGGGAGTGGTGGCGATGCACGGGTGTTGGCCACGGGGGCTACCAGGGCAAGGAAACAGGACAGGACGTGGGCGTGTGTGCATGTGTGCATGTCAAGTCCCTAAGGCCTTGCAAGGAGAGGGGCTGGGGGGTGGAGGCAGTGAGGTGAGCTGGGATCCCCTGAGGATGCAGAGGGAAGTGTGGCTGAGGGGACAGAGGACAGGGACAGGTGCAGGAGCCATCGAGGCAAATAGATCCAGGTGTGATCCCGGAGCTTGGCGATGGACTGTGTACTGGGCTGAACGGTAGCACCAGAAAGATCTGTCCTCATCCTAACCCCCAGAGACTGTGTGCGACCTTATTTGGAAAAGAGGCCTTTGCAGATGCAATTAAGTTAGAGATCTGGAGATGAGATCACCCTGGATTACCTGGGTGTGTCACAAATCCAAAGACAAGTGTCCTTATAAGGAACGCACAGAGGAGAGACACACGCGGTGCTGGGGGGAGGCCAGGTGAAGATGGAGGCAGAGATGGGAGAGATCCGGCCACTAGGGGCGCCACCAGGAGCTGGAAGAGGCAGCAAGGCTCCTCCTCCAGAGCCTCCAGCGGGAGCCCGGCCCTGCCCGCATCTCGATTTCAGACTTCTGGCCTGTAGGACTGTGAGAGAACAATTTCTTCTCGCTGTAAGCCCCAGTGTTCAGTCATTTGTCCCAGCAGCCCCAGGACATTTGCACAGACTGGGCATGCAGGCCAGGGCAGGGTCAGCCGGCTCCTCTAGTTACCATTCGCCTCAGGAGGCTCCAGGAGGGGAGGTGGACCAGCTCTGTTCTCGTCCAACCCCGGAGGCCAACCAGCAGCTTTCTCAGTGGTGCGGGGCTCCCTCCCTCCCACCCATGCCTGCACTGATGCAAAGGGGCCCGGAGGCTGAACAGAGAACAGCACCCACGCAGAAGGAAGGGGCAGAGTGCTAGACCATTGAAGCCAGCCAGGGAGAGACACTCCTGACAAGCAGCCCATGAAATGCAGGACAATTAAAAATGCATTCAGCTTAGATTTCGGAGAGCCATTTCCAGAATGTAAATCCCACACCTGTCATTAAAAATGTATTTATTGCAATTACACAGGAGAATTCTTGGGAGGCTGGGTGCGCGTTCAATAAGTGTGTCTTTAATAACCCCATTGAATACGTGTTGCCAGGCACTGACACCCTTAACCTCCCTCCACGTGCACCCTAAACGGCAGACAGAGGGCGGTGGCATCCCAAGAAATGACCGATGCCATTCTTCCCCCTTCCAAACAAACTCGCACAAGTCTCAAAATAGAGGGGACATGAGTAGACGACGCTCACAAGAGAACATGCGATTAAACACAGAAACTGCCCACCCTGGCTAGGAATCACAGGCATGCGAATGAAAACGACACTGCAGTCCCTTTGGGCCGGTAGGTTAGCAAGTTTCAGAAAAGCTGTCAGCCTGAAGCCGGCCAGGAGGCAGGGCACTGCCCCAGGTGGAGAGTTGCTTTCCTCCTGAAAAAGAATTTGGTACTTGAGCATGCCGCCGTAAATCTGCTCAGTAAAGACGCGTCCCAGGGAACAAAACGGAAAGGAAGGCGCCATGCTGAAACTGCGTACGGCAGCAGCAGGGCTATAAGTACTAGAATGAATCGATGCAAGGGGCGAGTGCGGGGCCATAAGGCATGACGCAGCCCGTGGCACAACATGGAAAAACGGGAAACATCTTGTACGTGCGAAAGAAAGAAGGTTCACAACTTTATTCTATCTACGTCTCACTGTACAACTATCTCAGCATAAGAGGGATGAGATAAACAAAGAAAGTAATTGGGCCCCACGCGCGGGGATGTGGGTGAACTTTCTTGAAATGACTGATGCTTCTGCATGTATTTTTAATAAAGGAGAGAAAATGTCTGAGTCTAGAGACAGTAATGAGAAAGGAATGTGGAAAATTAACATCTGTTAATTTGCTTTGGATTAAAACTGACTTTAGAGGGTGTGCTGTCCTGGGGACGATTCACAGGTAATCTCCTTCAGCCGCACAACCTCCCATCCAGGGATATTTTATCCCCATTTTACAGACAAGGAGACTGAGGCTCTCGGGAAGAAAAAGAGGCCCCTGTGGAGCAGCTCTGAGGTGAGTGGTTTGGCCTCCTTGAGACAGGCTGGCACCTGGGACCCTTTGCTGTAGCCCTTGCACCTGGACAAACATCTCCTGGAGCAACAAAATACAAAGAAACTACAAGCGACTAAAAATAACTGCGAGCACCCGTGCAGTTGGGGCAAATTATGGACAACACGGATACAAACAGACAAAAAACCCAACTGCCACTTCTGAAGAGCCAGCAGCAAAAACAGGGTGTGGGAAGCAAAAGCAGGGTCCTGAGCATGCCCCCTGCCCCCCTGCACTCAACCCCATGGAAGGGGTGGTCAAACCACTTAAGCTGCCCCTTCTCCGGGACCTGCCCCTCCCCTCACCCCATATAAGGAACCAGCTCGCCGCCCTCAGGGAATGAGCAAGGGAACCTGTTGTTTGTTTTCGCTCCCCCCTGCTGCAGCAGGGGCCCCAGTAAAGCCTTGCCTGAATTTCTTGTCTGGCCGCTGATCAATTTCTATTGATTAAGGAGGCCAAGAACCCTGGTCGTTAACATCCTGGTTTCCCTACCTGCTTCTGAAGATTTCTGAGTCTGGAGGCCTGGTCCCCATGCTGTGGGGCTGGCCAAGGTCTGTTCCACCCGCCATGCTACCCCGACTAGGCCTCGCAGCAAATTTTAACTACACCCAGCAACTCTGTCTGAATCAGCACACGTTACCCCAGGAAGGCCCCTTGACTACCCGAAGCAACATTTCCGATAACCTCACTTTCTCCGTCCCCAGCGGTGCTGAGATGCTGTGAGAGCAGAGGGAAGCTGGTACCCACACTCAGGGTGGATTAGCGAACGTTCATGAAGATCTGGGCTGACAGACAGGCAGGAGTTGGGGAATGCGTTCGTTAGTCGAGGAATTCCGCTTGGAGGAAGAGAAGACAAGTGCCTCTCTCCACTTTGCAGCCCAGGGGACCTGTCCTTGGACCATCCACCTGGCAGGAGGGAGCCCTCCAGGGGCCGGCCCTTCCCACGGAGACTGGCCCTGAAACCAGTCCTCAAATGTGCATCTTCAAAGGGCAGCCGATGAGATGTCACTGGAACTTTAATGCTCTCACCACTTCCCGCTCTCCTCCCAAACAATGAACGGCCTTATCGGACCCTGGAGGGGCATTTTTGAAAGCAACCTCCTTGGTGGGCGAGTTGCTTCAAGGCACGAGATCAGAACAGTACCAACACATAAAGAAGTCGGGGGTCGCAGCAGGAAAACATCTGTCGCAGACTGCTTGTCCTGAGGCCGGCGATGGAATTGGAAAGCAGGCTGGTGAGTTTGGGAGGCAAATCCACAGCTGAGAGGGGCAGGCTAGGAAAGGTGCTTCTGTTGGAAAAGGGAAGGAAAACACACGGCTCCCCAGACCCCACATCAGCACCAGGGCGACCAAGCCGGCTGGTCCAGGGGCGACCAAGCCGGCTGGTCCAGGGCAACACTGTTCCTCATCTAGCAAAGAAAGCACCCAACTCAAGGGTCATTTCGGCAACTGGCCAAAGCATTACGGAATTCCCTCAGTAAGAACCAACAATGAATCATGGCGCGCCTTCACTGAAAGTAAAGCCAAAAGTCAAAAATAAATCAACTCAAGGTGGTTGCACATAAATCAGGAGTCCTGATCCGCAGCTTTCGGCGTTTTTAATGGATTTCAAATTTAAAAACCAATTAATTATTAGTCAAGAAACACATCTTGGAAAGCAACACGGTTCAACACCCAGACAACATGGGAATGGCGCACGGGGCCCGGCGGACACAGCATCCTTGCCCGAGAGAAGCTTTGAAACCACAGCCCAAGATGCTGGGAAACTTCCTTCCCCTTCCTGGGTGAGCAGACGTAAATACAAAGATAATCATAACCAAAACGACTTCTCAAGGCCTCCTTCTCTCCCACCTCATTTAAAACATCAAAGAGGCTGCCTAATTCTGGGGCTGAATTCACATTTCACATATAAAGAGATAGCACCCGTCGTTGGCCAGGGGCGTTATTTATTTACCAAGCTCTCTGGGCTGAGCCAGGAAGAAAGAAAGACACCCGGACGGTGAGGATAATCGGTGTGTTTGGGGGGCTCCAGGAGCCGTGTCGGAAGCGCAGAGCAGAAGCAGAGGAGATTGTGCACTGGCCTGAATTCACAATGCAAACCCCCTTCCCCCGGGGGAGGAAAACAGCAAGGGGAGGAGAACACAGACGGAAAGGAAAGAAAGCAAAGAAGCCTTCTGAATGGCTGGCTGTTCTCCAGCCCTGTCTGTGTCACTGACGAAACACTTCAATAGTTTCAACTTCTGTATGCGTTTTCTAGCCAAAGAAAAGTCGAGAGGCCGCCAGCCAATGGGGGCTGCTCCAGCCGGGCCTTCGGATCTCAGACCCCGGCCTGGGAGACGCGCAGGTATGGGAGGAGAAAAGGCCCACCCTCGGGCTGACTTACCGCCACAGAGAACTTTCCAGAACCTTCCCCATGTCTGCATGGTAATACTTCGTCAGGATTAAGATCACCTGTGGCGGCAACAAAGACAAATGCAGAAATCAGTGGATTTCAAGGTTCTGAACGGGGATATAATATAACACTTCCCCCACCCAGGATTTGGGGTGTCTCCAGTGTCAGCTGCCCGGGCCTCTCTAGTTGACCCCGGAGTCCCGGCCACCTTGCCCCAGAGCACTCAGACCCGGCGCTGGTTTCTGCTCCGCAGAATGATTTGGGGAACATCCCCGTCCTGTAAGGTCCACCCAGTAGCTGCCACTCGGCAGGAATCACTCCAGCTCGGGCCTGGACGGTCTCAAACTGTGGTCCAAGGGATGCTGAGTGGTGGTCCTGGTGGGCACAGAACGCATGGGGCAAGGCTTCCAAAGAGGGGCTGAGTCCCCACCAGCGCCTTCGAGAATGACCAGAAGCTGGCCAGCACGCAAGACAAGGGCATCCCCGGAAGTACATGGTGTCATTACGTTCCCCGGAGAGGCGGCTGATGACAGAGCCAGCGACGGCGGGCTGGGAAGGTGGGCGAGGACAGCTGGGACGGCTGGAGGGGCCCATAAATCATCGACGGCACACACACTTTTTATTGGTGCTGAACTATTCACCGCACACACTGGGCCCTACTTAACAAGACATCTTCATTTCATACCTGTGCAGGAAATGCAACTCTTTATAAAAATGAAAATCAACGTGTGTAAGAGCACCCCAAAACCCTCCCCTCAAAAATGTAACGATCACAAGGAAACGAGGCTTCATTCACCTGCCGGGCAGCAAAAGAGCCCCCTCCCCCATGACTTCACGAGCCACTGCATTTTCCTGGACATCACATTTCATTTCACTCACTGCCAGACCCTATTAGCTGCTCCCAGCATTCCCGTTGCCATGGGAACCCCGGGAGGTAAAGTGGGAACAGCCCCTGGGTCCCAGCGGTGCCACTGGCCTGGATAATTTAGGGTCACCACACTGGCCATCCCCAAGTTTGGTTCCTTCTCACGAGCAGGACTTTCTCTGCTCTCCGTCTTTGGGGGCGAAGCCGCTGCAGCAGTTTAGCTGGTCTTTCTTTCACTGGTGATTAAAGCAGGAAAGATATAAGGAAGGGATGTCAAGTGAAACAGGCCAGTGTGCGTTTTAGAGGCAGCGATGATTAAAAAAAAAAAAAAAAGAACCAGAGGTCTCGTCACTAGAGGCGCGACCAGCCTGTCTTGCTGGGGAACAAAGCTATTTTCTCCTGCCGCGCTCTCGGGCTGCCCTAGTCAAGCAGGAATCCTCTGAAGATTGGGGGAAGGCAGCAGAATGACAGGCCCTGGACGCGCAGGAGACAAGCGTATTTTTAACCTATTGATTTATATTTTATACTCTTGCTGTTCCCAGAGGGGATTTCAAGAAGCGGGAGTATGACAGCTGGAAGGGACCTCAAAGTCTGTTTAATCCAGCCCCATCCAGGGTGAAATCCTCACCCCCGCAGCCTTCTCGAGCACCTGCCATCTGGGCTCTGCTCGCATGCCCGGAGGGGTGGGGGGCTCAGCCCCTACCGTGGTGCCCGGGCCCCTGTGTGGGCTGAGCCCAGTCTCCCGGTAACTTCTGCCCGTGTGGACTAGTTCTGCCACTGTGGACGATCACCAAGGGGTTCCCCCTCCCACTCCCTTCTGGGTGACATTCCCCACTCATGTCCACCCCCTTCATCCTAAGCTCCAGCCATTCCTGGCCTTTGCACAAGCTGTTTCTCATCTTGAGACCCTCTTCCCCCCACCACCTCTAATGCCTTGGTTAAATGCTACTCAGCTTTCAGATCTCAGGCCAATTGACACCGCCTCCAGGAAGTCCCCCAGGCCCCTCCCCTGGATTCAATGTCCCCTCCAAAATCCTTCAGACCCTGCGCTTCCCGCTGCCCCAGCACAGCTCACGGGGTCTGTTACCAACACTGGGTAATGAGCCCTTTAGGGAGGGGACTGTGTCTTGTTTTATGCCACAGCACTGGGCATAGCGCCTGCTGTATCATGAGCACTCAAACCGCTCACGGGAAGAAACAGGAGGTGGCATTTCCCAAAGTGACGATAAATAAGGCAACGAAGCCAGGCAGAGGCGATGCCCTGGGCATCCATTCACAAGCCACCCTCTTCTGTCAAGAGGGCACCATCCCTCTTCGTGCAGGACTCGCTCTCCTAGCACCACCCTGACCTGCTAAGCCTGAGGAGAGTCTGGGGTCCCGAGACCAGGACCCGAGTCGTGCCTGCTCGGGGCTGACGCAAGGAGCTGCCCAGCTGGTCAGCCTGGGGGATGGAGAGAGCAGGGCAGCCGCAGCCGGCACCCCTGACTCTGCAGTTGGCAGCGGGAAGGACCCCTCTGCTTTGGGGGCAGAACCTTCAAGCTCCAGGCACCTCGGTTTCTGGATCTACAATGAGGAAATAATACCCAGCATCTCCTGGGAGGATGGGGATAAAGTTGTCAGCAGCACCTGGGAAGGGACCCACACACACCTTAACACTCGCCCATGCCAGCTTTGTCACCGACGTGTGGGCACCAGGGCACGCGGTTCACCCACATCAACTCTACCCCCGGCAATCCTAGGGGGCCACCGTGTTATGGTCCCCATTTGACAGATGAAGCAACTACAGCAGAGAAAGCTTAAGTACTGCGCCAAAACTGACTCATCCAGGAGGCAGACGAGCGGGATGCCTGCTTCCTGGACGCGGAAACTATGGGACTTCAGAGCTCAACTGCCAGGCTAAACCCATGTTCCGTCTATTCAACGTCGTTTCAAAGAGACGTCTATTCAACGTCATTTCAAAGAACTAAAATGTATGACATGCCTTCTGGGGCCCTCAGCTAGTGGGTTTGGAAATGAAATATCCCAGGAGCTATTTTTCCAGCAGCTGGTGTGTTACTGCAGCTCTGGGGCGCTTTGATCTGGGCGGGAGAAAAATCCGGAATGTGAGTTGGGGCTTCTGTGTTCGGCCGTTGCCAAGGGTCTCCTCCCCGCCCGAGGGGCCGCCTGAGCCCACTGGAGTCTCAGGACGGTAGGAAATCCAAGGAGAAGACAAGGATTGTGAGCTGCCCCTGCCCGCGGGAGGACAGGCCACAGCACCACTATCACCACACTATCCCGCATCACCCCCGTGTCCTGCTTTCTGCCTTCCGGTCCTCTGGGCCCTGGGGGGGGACAGGCTCATGCTGGGGGTGCTGGGGGCTTACGCGGTGCCAGCTCAGCGCGTTTATCATCGGATCCCCACTCGGCCCCCCAGGGAGGGGTCGCTGCTATTGTTCCCATTTTACTGATGAGGAAACCGAGTCACAGAGCTGACAACTCGCTCATCTGACATCGTACACGACAGAACCAGGGCCTCTTGTGGCCAATCCAGGGCTTTCATTGGCTCTGTTTCCATCCCCCGGCTTCTCCGTGATGTCCGCCTTCCCAGCGTGGGACGCAGAGATGCCCCTGGCTGCGCCCTCACCAAGGTCCAGGCGGCAGCCCTCCGCCCCGAGAGACCAAGCCGTGACCCCGGAGGAGCCAACCTCTCTGGACTTGCCCCAAACCTGCCTGTTCCTGAGGCCGCTGGGCCAGAAACCCTGTGAAGGCAGAGGCTAGGGTTAGTGCCCCTTTGATCCCCCCGAAATTCCCGGAGCTTAGCTCAGAGCAAAAGTTCACCACGGTTTGTTGAGTGAGTGAATGAATGAGTAAAGGAATGAATATCCCCGGACAGAAGCTGATGACGAGAGGAACCAGAATCTGTCCTTCAGGCCAAGCCACAGCCGACCCCACTACCCCGATGTCTGGGTTCCCTCCAGAGCCTGTCTGCCTGGACCACCCCTCCTCTGACCCCAGCAGACACTACCCGAGGGTGCAGAGCACGCCCTGTTCTTGAGCCCTGAGGCTCGCTCACAGCAGTGCCCAGCCCGACCCTCAGGGCAGGAAGCTCAGGAAGCCTGGTGGGCGTGAGATCCCCCAACCCCCTTACCTGGGGAGAGTGTCCCCGGCAGCCGGGCCGGTGGGCAGGCACCGACCTGTGCAGATGATCGGGCCTGCGCTCAGGAGGCCCTGCACTTGGTTTAATTCTCTGCTGTCACGTCTTGAAATTCTTAAAAAGCTTGAACAGGGGCCCTAGGTTTTCACGACGCAAGGGACCCTTTGAGCAACGTAGCTGGTCCCCAGGCAGCTGCCCGCTCCTCTGACGTTCCCAAGTTCAGTGCCCCTCCAGCCCTCCCCATGCCCTGGAGAGAGCGTGTCTACTGGACGCCCAGTTCTACCAAGCCTGCTGAGCCCTGTATCCCTAGTCAGGGAAGCAAGGAGGGCAGGTCAAGTCAGGGGCTGGAAGGAGGCCCACATGGGCATCAGATTAAACACCAGAGCCCACGGGAGCCTGGGACAGTTTCCTCCAGTGCCTCACTCTAGAAGTGGAGAGAGTGAGGTTCAGAGAGAGAAAGGGGCTCAGTGGGCACAGACGCTGGTCCCCAGAGATCCCGGTCCAGAGCCCAGCCACGCACCCACTGCCCCTCCCATTAATCCAGGGCCCGTGCCAGCCTGCTCCCTCACTGTGGGTGGCCAAGGGCTCTCTCTCTAAGAAGGAAAGGAAACCCTGGCGTCCATGATCAGCTCATGGAGAGACCCCCAGCTCCATCATCACCAGCCTGTCTCCGGCCCCCACTCCACAGTTCAATTCCAAACCCAACAGTGAGTCATTCGATGTGCTCGTCTCTCTTCTGTCCGGTGAGCCTGTTATATTCACCTTGTAACAGGGCGCCGGGCCTGTGTCTCAAAGCGCCTGAAAGGGGCTTGCGGTAACAGCCCAGTAGGTGGAGGAAGCCCCGCCCACCAGCCGAGGACCCTGATGTGTCATTAAGGGGTCTCTTGCTCTGAGGGCAGGCTGGTGTGGGGGAGTCTCGGTGCCCAGGGCCGATGGAGGCCAGTCCCACCTGGAAACAGCATCCACTGTGCCGTTTATATTTTCTCCATCAGGTCTCGCTGGCGCTCCTGCCACCGCTTCTCAGATGCATGAGAATAAAATGAGGAGGGGGCAGTGCAGCTGGACCACCCTGACCAGTCAGTTAAACCCTCTGAGCCCCGGTTTCCTCATCTGTGACATGGAGCTGATTCACGTAGGACCTCATGAGGCTGCTGGGAGGGGGATGTCTATGCACACGAGCTTATACCAGAAATCACAACACAGACGCCGGGGCTAAGGCCCCGCCCCCTGAGCGGTCCCCCGGCATGTTTCCAGGTCAGTTATTTCCGGAATCCTGGGGTTGGATTTACAAGAACATCACCACTGATGGAAAGCTGCTGGAGCCTCTTCCTCTCGGTCGGTACCCATCTGGGTCGGAGTCAGCAAGGCGGTGATGGCTCGAGGCACTGGCTCTTTGAGGGGCAGAGCGCTGAGCTGTGAGCTGGTCTAACCCCGGCACTGGCATGGGTTTCACCGAGCTTCATCTTCACCAAGTTTGCCATTAGGAGCGCTCAGCGCTGCCACCCGAAATGTGCCCATCTCAGAATGAGAAACATCCAGGTCACCTCCAACTTCGGGCCCTGAGCCTTCTGACAGACTTTCAAGCCTCCTTACACTTGCGGGCCTTCCAAGAGGTCAAGAATCATCAGAAAACAATAACAAATACTCAGGCTCAATTCTGTTGTCAATCAATAAGCATGTTGCAAAAAAAAAAGAGAGAGAGGGAGGGCAGCAAGAACTCAGGGCTAATTGTGAACTCTGCAATCAACTTCCGTCAGAAAAAGGGACAACTTAGAGTTGGCCCGTGAGGCCCCAGGAGGCCCCCCTGCATCCCTGATGTCCTCCAGGCCAAGCAGACAGAGCCAGCCATGGGGTGGACTAGGCTGGGGCCTCGCTACTCACGGTGGGGTCTGCACCAGCCACACTGGCTCCCCAGGAGATCCTAGAAGTGCAGAATCTGGGTGAGGCCCCACCCCACACCTGCTGACTCAGAATCTGTGCTTTAATATTTGAGAGGTTGCACTGGCAGGCCCTCACCTCCCCAGGCCTGGATCCCCATCTGCTCACCGACATGAGAAGCTGGGTCTCCTCATATCACTCAAGAGGGCCCTGTCTTCTCCATTCTCAGGCTGCTAACCTGTTCCTACTGACCTGGTGGGAAACACAATCTACCCTCAGGCATGCACTCACTGCCATGACTTTCAGTCACCCCAGGGCCTTTGCATATGCTGATATCTGTATGTAGAGCACTTCTCTGCCCCTCTGCACTATCTCCCTCCCGCTGTTGAGTGAATTAATCAGTTGAAAACTGGCTCCAAAAAGCCAAGACCATCTCCTGGTGTGGCCTTTCCCCACGCCCATGCCACCTGTCCACTTGCCCAGGTGTGGAAGTTGACTCTGGAATGTGTATGACATTCCATCATCTTGGAACCATCTTGTGGGTTTAGGAGCCCACCTGAGGACTGAGGCCAGAAAAGGGAAGTATCCAGCCCAGGGTCACCTGGTAGATACGTCCTCTGGCAGAAGCCCACTCCTGGCTCTCTGTACTTGTGATGCACTGCCCCCTATAGGAGAGATGCTGAGGGTGGGAAGGAGGTCAGGGTCTTTCACCGAAACCTCCAGTGATGACAGCAAATGCTTATACACCACCCACTCCACACCTTACATGCACCAACTATTCCATTACACAGATGAACAAACTGAGGAACAGAGATAAAACAATGACCCCAAGATCATAACGACTTGTATCAATACGTGGTGGGCCTTGGATGTGGGAACAAGTACAACAAATCAGGAATCAAACATTAGGAAGAGAAAACAGAGATCAAAAAAGAAGACAGAAAATAAGATTTTTTTATGGTGACTTCGAGTATTCATTCAGCAAACAGTCTACTCTCTCAACATGCCAGGCACGCAGATCCACAGAGAAGAAAGTGGCCAAGGACCCAGGGCCCATCGGTAATGACGTTGCCTCTGCACATGCGCTGCCGGGACGCTCGGAAGAGCACTGCCCAGGTGTAGGTATGTTTTTCACTCTCCGTAAAGATGTGTTCACGTATAGAACGTGTGGGAGGCCAACCACACGTGGGGATCTGTACGTATGATATGATGGGGGGACTGTGGATCACACCCACACACAAAGGGATGCTTTCTGTACCGAGCTGTAAGCTAAAGGCATACCCCCCGCCCCCAGGGGAGCCTTTGTGGAGGGCTGATCCAGCCATGGCATCTTACACCCTCTTCCAAAGAAGATGAGAGTCTCAGAGAGGCCGTGGGGGCCTTCCTGGGCCCCAGCAGGGGGACCCTCACGATAAAGAAGGCCCCGGCTTGTTTCATCTGTCCCACTGCTGGTCATGCCCCACCGGTTGGGCAGATTCTCTGTTCCCTTGAGCCTCAGTTTACTCATCTAAAAAATGGGAACAAAGGCCCCTGCTGTATCCACCCTAACCTCGTTGAAAGGTGACGGTGCATCGGAGAACGGACAGATGTCGAAGGACTGTAAAAACTGTAAAGTGCTCGGTTACAGTAGCCAAGGCAAGGGAAGCAACCTAAATGTCCATCAGCAGAGGACTGGATAAAGATGTGGTACATGTATACAATGGAGTACTACTCAGCCATGAAAAAGAGTGCAGCAATGCCACTTGCAGGACATGGATGGACCTGGAGATTGTCATACTGAGTGAAGTAAGTCAGGCAGAGAAAGAGAAGTATCGTATGATATTGCTTATATGCGGAATCTAAAAGAAATTATACAAGTGAACTTATTTACAAAACAGAAACAAACTCACAGATTTAGAAAAGGAACTTATGGTTACCAGGGGGAAGGGTGGGAGGGAGGGATAGTTAGGGAGTTTGGGACTGACATGTACGCACTGCTATATTTAAAATGGATAACCAACAAGGACCTACTGTAGAGCACAGGGGACTCTGCTCAATATTATGTAACAACTAAATGGGAAAAGCATTTGAAAAAGAATAGATAGATGTATACATGTAACTGAAAAAAAAAGACTAAATAAAGAAGATTCACACCTGGTCGTAATCAGGTAACCACTTCACTAGATTCCTATTTTTAAAAATAAAAGTTATTTACAAAAAAAAAAGAAAAGAAAACTGTAAAGCACCCTCCCAGGGGAACGGGCTGATGACCAGGAGGGGAGATTTTCATATCGTTGCCTGAAAAGAGAAATCACGCAAATGTTCACAGTGAATTGGGAACTGGACCGGCTTCATGAGAGACCTGCGTCTGCCCACCCTGCGTTGGGCAAGGAGGCTGATCTACAATTGGTGGACGTCGGGTGACCACCCTCCTGTGCAAAGTCCCTCCTGGAGAAGGGGCTGCAGCCTTGGCCCAGGCAGGGCACGTCTGGGGTTGGCAGCTTGCTGGCTGGCCTGGTGTGAGGCCCGCGGGCACCTCCCTGCCTTACGTACCCACTGTCAGAGCCTGAGGCCTGCCTCGTGTCACCATGTCCCTTGGCCTCTCTGAGCCCAGTGTCCTACTCTGCCCTGGGGGATGGCGCAGGACTCGGCAGATTCCCCGCCCAACAGCAGAGCTGCTCCTGGGCCCACGTCTTGAGGATGAAGACGTCCTACCAGACAAGCGCCGGCTGGCCCCGGTGTCCTCACTACCTGCACTTAGAAGGATGCCAGTCCAGGGAGGGAAAGGCTGGACCAGGACAAGGGAAAGAGCCGGAGGCAGGGGGGGCAGGAACCGAACTCGCTCACAGTGGAGCCTCTTTCCAGGTCCCTGGGACCCAACAGCCAACAGAATCACAGCCCATCTACCCCGTGGCCCGGCAATTCCACTCCAGGGAGCTCTTCTGTAGATGTCCTTGTGCCCATGAACTGAGGGATGTCCAAAGTTATGGCCCGCGATACTGTTTATAACAGCTGGAGACCAGAAACACCGTGCAGCTCCACCCACAGGCCCCGCCCACTCGCCAGGGCACAGCTGCCCATGGGAACACCGTGCAGCCGTCCAAGAGCAAAGATGCCCCACGGACAAGGCAGAAATGGCCCCAGGATGGTGAGCTCAGTGAGAGGAGGCGGGGAGGGGGGCGGGGAACAGCACAGTGTCACTTTTGTGTTAAAAACAGGAGAGGCAAAGCCACTGAATTGTACACTTCAAAACGGTTAAAACGGTGGCTTTTATGTTACTTGAATTTTACCTCAATTAAAAAAGTAGGGGTGGGGAATAAGGATCGATACTCATTTCCGCTTGAGGATGCATGACGACACGCTGGAAGGGAATATAAGAAACTTTTTAACGTGGTGGCCTTTGGAAGTGGGGGGTGGCAGGAGGGGGGGAGGTTTTCACCGGGGACCTTTTACTATCTGCAACCCTTGGAACCGTTGGCCTATCACCTCTTCCATCTGCACACATCAGGGGTGTGCATGCCTGTCGTGCATAGGCGTGCGTGTGCGTGTGTGTGTGTCACTACGGGCCGCAGGGCCACTCCTGTGCCTGTCACCTCTGATGAACGAGGCCGTCATGTCTGGCCACAGTCCTTCTCCCTCCTGACCTCAAAACATGAGAACGATGCCCATTTCATGCCGGTGCTGCTGGCACACGTGGCAGACAAAGACTAGACCCCGATGAAAGCATGCAGTTGGCACTCAATAACTGTCTGCTTACGCTCCCCCAGTGAAGACCACTGAGAAATCCCTTCCTAAATGAGCGGGCTGCCTGGGCCCTGGAGCAGCCCTGCTCCCTCCGGGGCAGCGAGGTGTTGGACCAGGTGACGAAAAACTGAGGGAGGGCCCCCCCTCCGCCACGCAGACATGGCTACGAATCACGACGCAGGGGAGGGCACGGACCCCTGCCCCTGCAGAAGCACAGGGCTCTTCCCCAAGGGCTTGCACACAGGGGCCCAGGAGAGAACGATGCACATTTCCCCATCATTTTGTTCCCTCAACAGCCCTGTAAATGGGCATCGTCGTTCCCACATCCCAGATTAGAAGCTGAGGTGGGAGGAGGGCAGTGGCCACCCCAGAGGTGCACTTGAGAGACAGCAGAGCTGGGACCAGACAGGTCGGCCTGAGGCCAAGACCATGGCTCTTTCTAGAACTGCCCCCTGCGGAGTTCTCCCCAGCCCGAGCAAAAGAGGAGGGGGCTTCCTGCTGACCCACAAGCTGGATGGACAGCCCACTCCCCACTCCCCCGGGAAGGCTGCCAGGCTCAGCACTGGACGCCTTCACCCCAGATGCATCCTCTGCAGAGGACTCCTAAGGGAATCCCTTAGGCTCAGAAAGTTGCGCAGCAGGCGCTGGTTCTCCAAAGTCGGGCCTCGGTCAATCCCAGAGCCAGCCGGCAGACACCAGGGCTGCTGGTAACGGTTGCCAACCCACCTGGCTCAGTGCCGCCACCCCAGGAGCCTCACCCACCCTCTCCCCCTGCTCCTCGAAGCCCTCCTTGATATTCCAAGCTGGGGGGGATCCCCACATGCTCCGGGAGCCTCCCTGGAGGTTCTCACTCCCAGTGGGCCAAGAAAGTACTTGTCAAAGCTGTTGACGTCACCAGACGCGTTCCACCAGAAGAGTCTTCTGCAGAGCAGAGAGCCTGGCTCCCCCCACCTGCCAGACCCTTCCTCCTGATTCAGTGCCCGGGCCCCCCACCCCTGGCTCCAGGCTCCTCTGCAGAGCCTGGAGGACTTCACAAGGGGCCGACCATGCTCCTGGCGCCCGAAGGGTCGTCTGAATCCTGGCCCCACAGTGTACGAGCCGTGTGCTCCCAGGCTTAACCTCTCAGACGCTCAGCGTCCTGATCTGTGACACAGGGACGACGCTGCCGGCTCCCAGAGCTGAAGCAGAGATGCAATGAGCGTGGTGGGTCCATGGTGAGCGAGGGGTGGGGTCTAGGATTAGAGTTAGGACTAAAGTTAGAGTTAGTGTGAGGTTTAGGGTTAAGGATAGAGTTAGGATTGCGTTTAAAGTGTGGGTACAAATAGGGTTACAGTAAGCGCTAGATTCGTGGGGGGGGGGTAGGGACTAGAGTCGGCAGGGGCTCTCTCTGTGAAATACCATTCTGCAGCTGGTGGTTCGGGCAGTAGTTGTTTAGTGATATTTATGAGAAATCCTGTGTGCAGCAGTGTAGGTGAGGTGCTATTCTGTACCATGAAATACTCAGGGAGAAGCTTGTTAAGTAAATAAATCAATGAATGGTCAGACCTACCTACTCACCACCATAGGCTCATCTGACCACCTCTGTGCCCATCCTCCTTTCTCCCCTGGCCCAGAGCCCTGCATCTTTCTACCTCCTGGGCCGGCGTAGCTGCCACCTCCTCCAGGAAGCCTTCCAGGATGTCTCCAGACTAGGTTGCTGATTTGATTACATCTGATTTTCCAGCAGAAGGCGTGAGCTCAAGCATGATGTTTTGAGGGCTGGGCCCCATCCCCTATCTGCTCTGCCCTGCAGCCCAGCGCCAGCGTGAGGCTCATTGCAGGGGAAGGTGCACAGCCTTGGACTGGGCCCAGCCCAGCCCACGTGCGAACCCTCAGTGCCGTGTGGCGTCCCTCCCTGTTCTAGTGTCACCTGCCCGTCAGCAACACTGGAGGATAAAGGCCACACGTCTCCGTCTCCAAGTGGCTGTGATGATGTAGTGTGATAACATGTGTGGAGGGCCTGGCACCCCGCTGACTCGACCAAGGTGGGGCAGGGCACTGACTGTCCCTTCCCTCCTCAACAACTAGCGTGAGCACAGGCAAGCTGACCTCGGTGACGCCTTGCCGCGCTCTGAGTCACCCGACCCCAAACAGGATCCCCTTCTTCCCACAGAGCTGTGACCTCATCCGGCCATTCTGTCTTGGGTCCTGGGGGCCTGGCAGCAGCCCAGCTGCAGGAACAGAAGTCAGAGGCCACCCAGCAAGTCCTGAGCTGGACCGCAATCCGCCTCGCTGGTGGTGATGCGCCACCTCCCCCCACCCCCACCAACAGGCTTAGGAGAGGCAGGAGGGAGCGGCTGCTGCTTCCAGGAGCAGGGGAGGACCTGGGAGGATCTGGGAGGTCCTGGGAAGGCGAGACCACTGCTCTCTGTAGATGCAGAAGGAAGATGACCCGACGCAAGGCCCCTAGTTCCAGAGGCTTTGGCCAAGACAATGAAGCAACCCGGGGACGGCATTTTGGTGGCTTGGGGAGGGCAGAGGAGGATTTCTGGTGAGGGTCTGGGGTGGGAGGGCGCTGGTTCCTCTCCCTTCCAGGGGGAATGACGTAGATGCACTTAGAGGATGTTGACCAAACAAGGCAGACAGGGCAGCCTGGACCCGAGCACCAGCTTTAACCCAAATGCAGGATTCCCTGCAGAAGAGGCTTGACGTCACTTCCCTGGTTCTGACAGTGGGCACATAAAATAACGTCATCGGAGGAAGCTGGGTGAAGAATACATGGCTCTCTGCACTATTTCTGTAACTTCTTGTTATTTTTATTTTTATTTTATTTTATTTTATTTTATTTTTGTGCTACGCGGGCCTCTCACTGTTCTGGCCTCTCCCGTTGTGGAGCACAGGCTCCAGACGCGCAGGCTCAGCGGCCATGGCTCACGGGCCCAGCCGCTCCGCGGCATGTGGGATCTTCCCAGACCGGGGCACGAACCTGCGTCCCCTGCATCGGCAGGTGGACTCTCAACCACCGCGCCACCAGGGAAGCCCGACTTCTTGTTATTTTTAAATAAAATAGTGTAATAAAGAGAGAGGCTTGAGAGACGGACCAACTAGCTGCAAACAAAAATAAACGGTTTGCGACTATGCAAGCCTCCCACCTTCCCCCACCCCGAGGACCTCAGGACGTGCCCACCTGGAGGGCCCCCTGAGACATGGCCGGGCCTGTGGCCGCGCTCGAGCCTGCTGTCCAGCCGGCACCGTGTTGGAGACCAAGGCCCATCACAAACGCCCATCGGGGAACAACAGCAATGATGGGGTCCCTCCGCATGACGGGAAGGCCCTGCCCAGGTGTCCCCAGCACGTGGGGACCAGACACTGCCCGGGATCTAAGAAGTAAAAGCGGAAGTTGGAGGCAAGAAAGAGAACAACGCACAGGAGCCATGGCCTTGAACCCATTCCCCCGCCCACTGGCGGCCAGGGCCCCTGCTCCCTAGGGAAGACAGTAAAAGATGGACGGTCCCCAGCGTAGGGTCCTGGGGGGGGGCTTCTCCTGGCCCCTACGGCGTCCACACTGGCAGCTGAAGTGCAGTCGTCTGCAGAGGCACACGTGCTCCCCTGAAGCCGCTTCCTGACGCAGCTGCCTGGCCTCCCCGGGAAGCAGGCGTGGCTTTTGACTACCTTCCAGCCCACAGGGTCCACAGCACACGGGCAGCAGCGCGTGTTCTTGCGTGCCTGAGCCACGAAGACCTCTTTATCATCACGAGCGTTAAAATCACATGGGTTTACGCTGTCCTGGCCCCGCGCTAAGCACTTTACAGGCGTTAGTTCATTTAACCCTCCCAGGAGCCCTGGTTGCCGGGAACCCCTTGGTCCCCATTTCGCAGGGGAGGCACACAGAGCAAGGCTGCCGTGACTCCAGAGCGCAGCCCCCCCGAGGCCTCTGGGGGCCTGGCTGGGAGAAGAGGCGCCCTTCGCCCTGTGCGTCCCAGTGGAACACGCCAGCGTGGAGCCAGAGGGCGGCGAAGCATGCTTCACCCTGGAACCAAACTCCCGTCCCAAGCTTTGGCCTCCGGAGGTGCCCAGTAAGGCAGGCTCGGGGCCACCTCCCTCACAGGGGAGCCCGGGGCTCATGGACCCCAGCGCTGCCCGACGGCCGACACGCTCACTGGTTCAGTGCTGGACGCCCCACGCTGATGGGCTTCCCTTGACCTTAGTGTGTCAGGTCCCAGGAGCCAGGCTGGGCTCGGGGCTTCCCGGGGACCCCAGCACCCCTCCACGAGCTCGCTGTGACCCGGCCAGGTCCCCCAGCAGCCCCTCCACCGGCTTTGCACGGGATGTTTTACGGCTCCAATTTCAGACTGCGGCGTGGCCGTCTCTCACCACTCCTCCGAGGCCCTCATCCAAACAGAATGCTGCGTTAACGTTGATTTATTCATGAGGCCTTGATACCACCGCACAGACAGGCCGACTCCCAGGGCCTCTGGAGCCGGGGCCGGGTCTCCAGGCCTCGCCTTTGTGGCAGCACTTGGCAGTGTTTGGGGAATGAATGACCTAACGGATGAACAAGAGCAGGCACAGGTGGACAGCACGCGCCAGTCAGGCAGGACGGACGGCCGCCCACCTGGAACAGGCCCCGCCCCCTCGCACCTGTAGTTCTTCACCTTCACCCCGCTCTCCTCCGCCCAGCCTTCAGCTCGCTGTTCCTAAACGTCCTTGCCCCCCACCGCCTGTCCTCCTCCCCTCACCGGGCACATCCCCACTCCCACCAGGAGTTCACCGCAAGCACGTCTGTCTGGAGAGGCTTCCAGAACCCTCTGCCCACCTCCAGCTCTGAGCCCCCTCAGACCCCGGACGTGGGGGGCTGGATGCAGCCCCCAAAAGGATGTCCACCAGAAGCCTGTGAATGTGACCTTATTTGGGAAAAGGGCCTTTGAGGATGGATCAATGCTTGGAGACCTCAAGATCGTTCTGGGTTACGTGAGTGGTCCCTAACCCCAGTGACAAGTGTTCTTATGAAGAGAAGGAGAAACGATACACAGGGAGAAGGCGATGTGAAGATGGAGGCAGAGATCGGGGTGATGCATCCACCAGCCAGGGAACCCCGAGAAAGGCCAGCAAACCCTCAGGAGCTGGGGGAGACGCCTGGGACAGAGTCTCCCTCCCAGCCTCGGAAGGAACCGACACTGCCAACTCCCTGACCTTGGACTTCAGGCCTCTACACTGTGGGAGAATAAACCTCTGCTGTTTAACCGCTCAGTTTGTGGTACTTTGTTATGGCGGCCCCAGGACCCTGATACAGGCACTCGCCCATTTTCCAGATGGGGACATTGAGGCTCAGCTTGTTGGAGGGGACAGCAGGGAGCGGGCAGGGCTGGGGTCTCCACCAGGGGCTGCCTGACTCCAGTCAGGGACCACTCCCACTGCCCCAGGTGCCCCTGCACACAGAGAGCTGGCCTCAGACAGAAGGGGGAATTGGGAGGCTCCACACAGCAGCCCAGCTCTCCGGGGGTCCCTACTCCCTCCCTCCCCGAGTTCCCCTCGGGAGATGCTGGGCTTCCGCCATGGGCTGGGCCCGAACGGAGAGCCAGTGAGAGAGAGCTCAGCTCCTCCATCCGTCAGCCGCCTTCACAGGCACGAAGCCCAATGTTTAAAAAAGGAGTCGAGAACTAAGCTTCGAAAGGCCCCCTATACATCGAAATCAGCCAGCAGAAAATAAACGTAGGAACGTTGCTGATCTGTGGAGAACGGCGTTTTTCCATCAGATCTGTTTGAGGGATAAAGTATATTTTAATAGGCGGGTCTTCGTAGATGGTTCCACTTCGGCTGTCTTAAAAATATTATTTACTGTCCATTTCTCATGACCTGATTGAATTTCAGCCACCCCTCCTTTTTAATAATCACCGTTAAGTAAAATTTTTTAGGAAATGACAGGATTTTTTTTTTCTTTTGGCCGTCGTTATTCAAAATGATGCTCTGTGTTTCTACCTGGAAGTGTGGGCATTTTTCAGATCTATTTATGGTGACGAAAGGTAATTGGAGAAGCTGTGATGCTGCTGGTGCCTCACTTCTCTCAACATAAAAAGTGCCCGGGGTATCTCCTGGAGGTGGGTGGAAAGTGCCTATCCTGTTTTTAAAACAGAAATCCTTCCCCAGGCTCCAGTGCCCTCCCCCTTCTCCCCACCAGTCTCCAGCCAGGAAGCCACATGTTCATCACTTCCAAGAATTTCTCTTTGAAAATTATGTTGTCACATCAGAATAGAGGAGCCCGGAACAAAGGACACGTAGGTGATGGGATAGTGAAGCCTTTGGCTGCATGCAACTGGGAAGGCTGAGATTTTGGCCACAGCAGCCCCTGAACAAGCCCCCCTGACCTTACGGAGTCCAGACAGGTCGGTCACCCACAAAGCCCTGTCCCTCAGGAGTGTCAGGAAAGCAGGGGGATTGGTGGATCAGTCACCAGCTTGGGAAGAAGCCAGCAGGGCGCATCTGAGCTCTGCAAAGACTAATTTATCTTCTGAGAAAGCCAGCGGGAGAGACCAACAATGGATTCTGTCCTGGTTTCCAGAATCTGCTCCCCTGAGCCATCTGGGGAGCAAAATGACTTCTGGGGGCCTGAGGCATTTGGGCCTCCGTGGACCACTTCCTCCATAAAAAAAATTAACATTTCTATTTTCCAGCTGCACTGGTGTAAAAAAAACCCAATATATTCCTATTATATATCAAAACATTTCCTTGACCTAAAACTTTCTCTTCTTCTGATTTGAAAGGAAATTAAAACATTTTTGTGGGTCTCTAAAGGTCTTGTGGGCCCTGGCACGCAGCCCTGTGCCTGCAGGAGACCCCCACTGGTCCACCACAGTCCAACCCGTCCTTCCCTCCCTGGACTCCTGGGCAAGCACCCCATCCCCGCTCTCCAGGCCTGCGGCCTGCCCCCCAGCCCTCCTTGCCTGCTGGTTCTCAAGGGCAGAGGCATCAGTGATACCCGTCCCCTCACCTAGGAGGACAGTGCCTTTCACATCTCCTCTGGAAGGGCACCCTGCTAAGAATCTCAGGAAATCTATAAACGTATAGGCACGTAAGCACAATTTTTCACCCCATTTCAGGGTTTACAGACCAGTCTGGGACCCAATCAATCTATGGGGCCAATAAGCCCTTTCCATTTCCCCCACAGGGCAGGGAGGAAATCAATTCCAAGCTCATCTCGGTGGCCTTCACCTGCCTTGGGGTCCTCTCCAGAGGCGCCTGGTCTCTGTGCCTCACGGGGCCATTAAGCGCAGGGACAACCTGGAGATGTCACTTGGGAACTCACTTTACAACCAGTGACGCCACATCAATGCAAATGAGGATGACGAGGCCTCCACTCCCAGGTGTAAGCACCACCGGTATCTCCCGCTGCCCAGACCCCTCACCTGCGGGAGACCTGCGGGACAAGACCCCCCCATCACTCCCCCACTCAGCTCCAGGCACCAGCTTTCCCCCACTCCTCGCCCTGAAATGCCTTCCCCAACCCAAGTGACACCACCCCCCCTTCAGGGGCCTCTCCCGTCTCGGGCTTTCCCGGTGATGCCGTGTCTTCTGACCTGCGTCACTTTCTTCCTCGTATCCCACCCTTGTGCACTGGCCCGTTTTCTCCCTGGAGGCTCCTCGAGGGTGGGCTTTGTGCCCACCGGCCTGGCATCGGGAGGGCCTGATGCCATCAAGGGGGTTTGCTCCTCACCACTGCTACCGACTGCGTGGCATCCTGCCTCCTCTGATGCTTCGCAGGTGGGGTCCGTCCCTCCTGGAGCGCAAGGACCAAGGGCTTGCCTGTCCTGCTTCCCTAGCGCCTGGCACACAGTAGGTCCTCCCGCCGCGCGTGGCTGCAGGCCAGGGCTGCTGCACCAGAGTCTTGGGCTGTCACGGCAGAAGGGGGCGGGAATGACCCTGCCCCTCCCACTGGGACATCTCGGGAAGCTTGGGATTAGACGTGTCCACTAGTCCAGGACATTTTTTCAAAGAAGGTTTCAATCGTACTTTGAGTAAGAAACGGTGGAGTAGGTGGGGCAGCTGGAGGAGCCTTTCCTTCTGCACCAAGACCCCTGTCGCTCCCCCCACCCTCCATCAACAATGCCATGCGTGTGGGGAATCAGCCTGCCCCAGGGAGGAGGAGGAAGTGGAGGAGGGTGGCTTTGGGAAAGTGGGCTTTCTGTGGAAAGGGGCCAGGGTGGGGCGGTGGGCAGGAGGGCCCTTTGATGTCACCTCCTGGGGAAGGCTGTCCCTAATTCGGGGTGGCCTTGAGCGTGGCCTGCTCCCCCTGGGGCTCATCTCCCAACTCCGGGCTCCCTGTCTCTCTGGCAACACCTGAGCCCGAACGCTGTCTCGGCTGGGCTGTAGGTCAAGGTGGCCACCCTGCCCCACTCAAACACGGCCAGGAATCCCCGTCAGCGTCGCGCAGCTGAACGGCTCGAGAAACCCATGTCTGGTCATTCAGGGGCCCCTTCAGCATGTGCACCAGAATCACCCCCCATCGGGAGGGCACCTTATGAAATTTTTTTAAATCAACCCACTGCTTTTACTTAAACGGGAGATTTTCACACCATTTCTATGAGTGGAAAAGTGAGCATGTCTGACTCGGAAGTCAATGGAAAGTAACCACAAGACAAATACAACTTCAGCTTCTGTAAAACCAGGCTGAAAACAGAAGCCCATCCCCTACAAATGCTATTTCTGTGAATCCAAAAAGCTGTGGGAGCTCGCAGACAAGATCCGTCCATATTCGTGGGCAGAGATTCTCTTCAAATAGAGCCAGGCTTGCATGGCGGCTCCGGCTAAGCCCCAAATCCCAGGCTGGGGTTGAGTACGTCTTTGAGAATGGTGACCCGGCCTCCGTCAGCCCTTATCGGGGCTTTCTTTCTGCCACACAAGCACCGTCACCAAGGCGGCCTCTGAAAGACTGTGCCCCTTGGGAGGAGACTCTCCTGGTGACATCCCCAGAAACCGCTTCCCTGGGCAATCTCAGATGCTCACACCTTTTCTGGAAGTGGCTGCTACTGAGAAATCTTCGGGCGCCTGCGACCAGAGATGTCCCACATCTCCTAACTGTGTCCCATATCTCCTAACCCTGGCTCGGGGCAGGTGGGAAGGCATAATGTAGCCAGCAGACTGGATGTAGGGGGGACCAGCTCCAGGAAGAGGCAAATCATCACAGTCATGCCTTGAACATCTGAGACTAAGTATTTTAAGAAAAGCATTTTTTAAATAACATTTGGTCGTTTTTAAAAAGCAAATGTCTACAGCTGTCTTCACCGTGTTTTCTAAGCACACCACAGCCTAAAAGAACGCGGGACGTTCTTAGTGGTCTTAGTATAAATCCTCCAAACAAAGCGACATATTTCTAGTGAGTCCCTTGCCTCTGCTTAGAAAAGGAGTCGCAGAAAAATCTCAGGGTCTACAAGGCTCTGTCCCATTCTAGCCAAGCAGTCTTGGAAAGTTGTCCATCACTCGGGGCCTCGGGCATACCATCTGTAAAATGGGACTCCGATGATATCTGCACGCCTATTGTGAGAAGAATGTTCAGTGAGGAGACTAATACCATGTAAGTCTCACCTGTGGATGGCGAAGCCTCATTCATACACCGTTATAATTGCAGCACCCCAGCCAGTGGCCTTTTAGCTTGCATACCTCATGTGATGGGATGCTCCCCACTTCCCAAAGCCCCTCCTCATCTTTAGCCGAACCCGTTTCCCCGAGTTTCTACCCATCAGTCCCAGCTCTGCCTCACGGGACCACACAGGCTGCACCTGCTGCCTGAAGTCACTCTACAGACACCGAACAGCAATCCTGACCGAGGCTCGAGTAGCCCAGCTCCCACTGAACTTGCCACAAGCCAATAAACTAGGGAGTAAACCACAGCCCGCGTGTGATTTCTAAAAGAGTCCTTATTTTCAAAGCAAGTCCACATGGAGAGGTGGCCCGATCTCCAATTGGCCTCTCTCCAACCCGGGCATCCCCAGCCACCCTCCCAGGCACAGGGTCCGGGGCAACAGACTTCCATGATGACCGCCCGCTTCCATTTCAAATGTGTGACTGGCACACTGATTACACCAGATCAAACAAAGATGGGCTACGTACGATAATGGAAAACTGAGAGGGATCTGACAGAAGGCTCTGTTTTGCTTCCTATCTCAGCCAAAGTCAATGACAAATGCCAATAATTTATCTGAATCCAGATAAATTCTGGACAATGGGACCAGAAGAGAAATAGGACCCTTCCTCTAACTGAGACGGTCACAGAAGGGACCCAAGCCTGGGTGGGATGCCACGGGCAAGCCTGGCACACGGGGTTCTCTGAGCAGCGGGGAAGGGAAGGTGCCCCATACAGGGGCTTTAAGTTATCTGAACGACCCCCTCCCCCCAATAATAAACATTAGCCAGGAGAGGAGCCATCCAGTAAACTTCAACAGAGATGTTGGTTGCATTCAAGGTCACTTTCATCAACCAAATTGGTTTCATTGTCATGGCCAAGAAAAGCCACCATCTTCCTACATTTGTATTTGATATAAATATACCTGTAATAAATAAACATGACCCTGCTTCTCTAAATACTTCAGGTTAGCCTAAGGAATTCTAGCTAAAAGCAGAGGAAAAAAAATTATATATATATATATACATATATATATGTGTATATATATATAATTGAAGGATATATATCTATTGATGAAGGATATATATATATATCCTTCATCGTGAAAACTGGCATATATTGGTAACTTGTTTGAAGAGAAGAAAATGTTGGAAGGGTTGGGTTTCTGAACACAAAAAAGATCTTCATTTCTGAAATCTAATTTACAAGCTCTCCCCAGGGTGAAGTCACTGTATCTTCCTCCAGAGGACGAGGCTGGGAACCATTCTGCTGAGACCCAAACATCTGGCTGAAGTGTACCTTACATTCGTGAAGCAGAATGCTCCCTTCGCAGGAGTGACGTGTTAGAAAGCAGGCCTGTCAAACCCAGTTCCACATGTAAACTTCCTGAGCTGACTCAGCTAAACCACAAGGCTGGAAACAATCACAAGCTGCGTTGGAGGGCGTTCTACCATCCTGAGTGAAGGAGCACCCTGCCACCATCACACCAGGGCTAAAAACAGACCCATCTCCATCAGCTTGACAAGGACCAAAAAACTTGAATCCAGAGCCCTGTCTAAAATTAACAGTGATTGAAAGTTAATGATGGGGCAGATTTGGCCAGAATGATTTCGACATGCATCAAGAGGTGGTCTTGGCTTTCAGACCGGAAGCTGAAGTGGTAAATGTCGCTGGAGCTCCAGCTGAGACCTCGGCCGTGTGGCTTTGTGATATCCTTCCTTCCACTAGAATCAGACCCTCGGCGGAAGGTCTGATCTGTCAGCCCATCACCGCCCTCAGCTCTGGTGCTGGGCTGACACATCTGCTGGTCAAACATTCAAAGCTGTGTCTGCGTGTCATCTGGGCACTATTGACTTAGGATAGCAAGCCTGGAGCAGTGTCTATTGGGCGAATAAACTGTAGCGTAACCATTTAACTCAACCAGCAAACACAAATCACGGGAACACAGTCAAACAACAGTCCGAGAAAAGACTCATACGCAGCATCACGAGAGGTATTTGAGATCCTATACACAGCAGGTCCTCTCTACACTTCCACAAACACGTTGAAAGCCTCTCTGTGTGTCTGTTTCCTCCATGAGACTATAAACGCTTGGAAGGCAACCACCACGACCCACATCCACGTTCCAATCCCAGCCCTAGTGCAGGGCCAGTGCCCAGCGGAGGAACCACAAACTCTCGATAAACTAACTGGGAATGTTGCTCCTTGTAACTGTTAAAACCTTCATACACGCACACCTACGTGCGGACCCACAAAGACATGGGCGCGTACACACATAGACGCAGAAAACGAGCCGGATGGAAACGTGTCCGAGTGGAAGAATGGGTGTTAGTGAATTGCTTTCTTTTCTCTTTTGCACACTTGCAGGTTTTTCTGTAATAAGCATGCTTTGTATTTACAACCTGGCGGGACATTCTGTGACAGCAGAGGTCGTGCTTGGTACAGCTGCGCACACTCACAGAGTTCTGTCCAGATGGGCTTTAAGGCAGCCAGAGGTGCAGACTCCACTAATCCAGCTGCGCCCCTATCACGTACAGAGAATCGTCTCCACATCTTCACGCGTTGAATTCACCCAGCTCTTGCGTTTATATCAAAGGCACTTATCTAGAACTTTCTGAGCTATAAGCATTCACCCGAACTAATCTTCATAACAACCCTATGATTAGGTACGAGTATCCCCATTCACAGCTGACGCTCAGAGAAGTTAAGTAACTCGCACACAGATACCACACAGCCGATGGTAGAGAAAAGGGCTTGAATGAGAGCGACAGACCGGCCAGGTCTACCGGACGAGAAATCAGACCCATTTGTTCCTACCCCTACCCCCATGCCGTGGACACTCGCAGTTCTGGTCGCCTGAGAGCCTCACAGACACCTCTAAGGATTCTTGGGCGGGTGGAGGTTTATTTCAGCGCAGCCAAAATATGCAAACGTGCGCGTGGCTTTGCTTGTGTTTTTGTTTGGCTGACGTTACCATTTCCACGGGCCAGCCCAGGCTGGCTCTGGGTGGCCACGCCTGAACTGACACACTCCGCCACGCACACCGACGTAGTGGGGTTTGGGGTCCCCTCATGATCCCCACCGCTGTTCACAAGAACTGGATGAATGAGACAAGGATCCCCACCCGCTGGCCCTGGCAAGCCCCCCACCTTCAGAAATCCCACAGCAGTGCGCTAACTGCCAGTCCCGGAAACAGATCTCTTACCCGGCCCCGGAAGTGGAAACGTGGGGGTTTTCATGCCCTGAGACGCAGGTCCATGGAGCTGGCCTTGATGCTTCTGGAATTTTTCCATTTATCATCTGAATGAGACACTGATACAGACACCCAGCACCCCTTTTCCATGATTCCGCATCCCCAGCCTTGACTCGGGGGTAGGAAAAGACACAGGTGTCCCATCTGAGGCCGAGTGTCCCCTTGATCAGAGCAGTGAGCTCATCACCAGCGGCGCGCAAGCAGGCACCTAGGCAGGACCTGGACGAGGTGTCCAGGGGGTTCACACAAGCCACAGCCGGACCAGGCGGCCTCACAGGCCCTCCCCCGTCGCGTGAGCCCATCCCGCACATCTCCTTTCCTCATGGCCACACCAGGAGCCCAGTGAGGGATGGACTCGGTCAGACATTTCCCTTTGAGGCTGCCCCCAATCCCAGTGCAGATTAGCGACCTACCGATTTGTCTGCAGCAAAATCCCAAAAGAAGCACAAAGGCCCACCGTAAGGCGAGCTGTGGCTGGGATGCCCCAGCTCAAGGCCTTTCCTCCTTGAGCGCCGTCCATCCAGGCAGGGATGCGGACAGGAGCACGCAGCCACCGCGTTCCTGTTGGGGAAGGGACGCAGCGCCGCCGGGGCCCCTTCTGAACACTGCCTGCAAAGCGTGGTCTGCTCGGTGACTGGAGGCCTCAGGCGTGGATGGCCACCAAGACGCCGGCCTTGGGCCCAGCAGGCACTAGGCCACACAGGGTCAGGGGCAAATTTGGCCAGAAAGTGTGAACAGAAAGGTAGAAATGGGCAGGTCAGGACATTTCATCCAAAAAACCAGTGCCCAAGGGTCTGGGGGGTGTCCCATTACTGCTGCCCATGTGGCAACTGATTGCCACGGGAGAAACTCAGCAGAAACAAGTTACCGAGTGACGGGTGGGGACAGAAGCCATGGCGAGCTGACGGGCCCCCACCTCCGTGGCTCCTGGGGCCTGCGTGTAGGCAACCCCACGGAAGCTCAGTTCATCTGCACGTCATCACAACCTGCAGCTCCCGAGCCCGTGGCGCACGCCAGGAATTCCAAATTGCCCACCGGCATCTAATAGTGTCCGGGCTCCTCTTCGAATACAGCGATCCTTGGTCCCCAGGGAGAAGGAAATAACTCCGGCTCTGACTCAATCCGTTCTTTCTACCAGATAATAAGTGAATAGAGTCCTACCAAGACATTGAAACCTGGAGGCTGAAGGAGGTGGAGTGCCAGACCTAAGTATGCAATAATGAGTTTATAATCCCTCTCAGGAGCAGTCAGAATGGAAACTGACATCGCCATGGAAACCAGGGAAGTGTGTGAGGTTCTCCAGTACAGAGAAGGGCTCTTCAGATGTGCTCCGGGCTGGAACCCGCCAGGGTGCGAACGGGCAGCTTCTCAAACCAGGATTGGCGGGAGCGGGGGGGGGGCCTCATGCCCTCAGAACTGCAGTCGGTACACAAGTGAGCACAGCCCCTTGCAAACCTCCACAGAAATGCAGCAGAAGGGTCCTCGGGACACCGTGGACCTTGGGACAAACAGCCCGGCTCTGTGCGTGAGGTTCCGAGAACGTTCGGCAAATGGCCGGCTCTCCTTGGTGCCGGGGAAGCCTCTCTCTGTCTTCAGGAGCCCGTGGAGTAGGGACAGAGCCCTGAGTCAGACCGAGGCCCGGGGCAGGTTCCTGGAGCGGAGACACCCGGGAGAGGCTTGACCCAGCAGCAGAGCCCGTGTGCACAAAGGCAGGGACTTAGCTGGGCTAAAGCACAGAAGAGCAGAAAAGCTCTTAGAGCAGAAGAGCAAGCAACTCCAGGCTGTGGCCAAAAAGCAACGGGCAGACGGAATACAGTCGGTTTGCCCAGAGAAATACCCCCTCGGCTGGTCATGAGGGTGGTGCCTGGGGCTGCAGAACCGCATGGGGTGGGTGCAGGAGACGGCCCCGGAGTTCCAACCGCAACCCTGCCAACCGGCTGCGTCTGCAGGCAGGCCATGGGAAGACGAAAATAGTTGCCCGATGGTGATGGGCGACCTCGTTTCTTTTCGGAAAAGCTTTGATAGTGTTGATGTATAATTTTTCAATAAAAATTCGTCACAGCCACACTGCCAAGGACCCTCATTTTAAATAGTTTGACTCGAGTTGTTAATCCTATTCTCAGCTTCCTTGTAACTAATTATCGAGAACTGGAATGACGAAGCTCCCAGATGGCCCGTCCGTCCTCTGAACACAAACTCCTCCCCTCATCCTCGTCTTTGCCCAAAGCCAACGTGCACACGCAGAGCAGGTAACTGGGGGGCCCCACGCCACCCCTCCCCCTGCCCAGGCTCATACGTCAGAAGAGAAGAGCAACTCTGCGGCAATCTGAAGTGTTTCTCAGCCCTTTTGGTGCCATGGACACAGCTCTGGCTGGAGGTCAGGGACTCCTACCCCAGCTCAGCTGGTGACCTCGAGTGAGGCCTACGCCCTCTCTGGGCCACACAGTCTCCCCCAGGCCCTTCCTGGGCGTTGAAGTGGATGATCTGAAGGGAAACTCCAAGCCTGACTGTCCTGGGCGCCCTGTGCACACGGCAGACACTGCACAACACGACTTGCTCACGCTGAGTGTGCTGAGCCCTGAAGCTGAGGCTGAAATCCCCCCTAGGAGGCCAGGCCCCGCTGTAGAATAGAGCCCCCTGCTTGCTCTCCCCTCCCCCGACACGTGAAAAGGGGACACGTAATCTGGGGTAGGTGGTGACGTCTGGAAAGCCCTTTGTAAGGAGCTGCCCTCCGATCCCCCGCAAATCTTCACGCAGCCCAGAGCAGAGGGTTTAGGCCCACAGGAAGCTCAGCCACTCAGAGGCAAAGCGGAAAGCGCAGCTGACACGCTGCTCCCGCCCCGGGCGTTGTGGGAAGGCGGGCAGGCGGGGGCGTCTGCCACCAGCTTGAGGTCTAGAGCTGGGAGCTGGGGTCAGGTTTTGGGGCCCTGCCAAAGCCTTCATTATGCTCGGAGAATGTTCTTTCTAAATTGTCTCTTTTTGTTTTCCCACTCCCCCAAATTTATTTAAAAATAAACGGCGTGAATTCAATGCACGCTTTCACAGCCCCATAATAAGCAATTTCCTAGTGAACGTCAGAGCCAACGCCACCTCCTGAGCGCACACGCACCCGGGCCTGTTGGCGATTTGCAGACCTGAACAACCAACCCCAAGGCCAGAAGGGTGACGGGGGTCCACTCGGAGGACTCACTGGGCAACCACCGTTTTCTGTTGTGTCCTGTCCACTCTTACTGTGCTAGCCACCTCCACAAAGATGCTATTGTTTAATTCTCCAACAACTCCGAAGCATAGATAAGATCATGCCTATTTTACAGATGAGGAACTCGAGGCTCAGAGAGGTTAATGAACTCGCCCAAGGTCACACAGCTAGCAAGTGGCAGAGCAGAAACTCAAGCCCAGGTTGTCCGAGTCCAACGCTCTGTGCCTCACAGCTGTGTATATGAAATTGCTGGTTCCCCATTCTAGCCACTGTGTTCTGGACACCCTGAAGATTGCCGTCGCCCCTCTTAAAGTGTGACCTCACCTGAACGGTACTCAAGGTGTAGTCAGGTCATTGAAAAGTACAGCAGACTATCCCTCCCTTGCCATAGACCCTATACTTCTGTTAATGCGGCCTGGGGCGGAAGTGTCACATGACTCCCCTTTGGGGAGCCTGTACTCCACGGAGACCACGGGGCTCTTCTAACTTTCTGCTGCAGCTTGGAAAGGATTGCCACCTGCTTCTGGGACAGCTGGATCGGGAACCTGGATGCACACATTACATCCATCCTCATAAGATTGCTTCTGTGACTTCAAGTCCCTCCAGCCGGGTCAGGCTCTGCCATTAACCTGTGCGTGGACTTGAGGCAGGGCCTCCCCTCGTCTCCCAGGAGCCTGTGGGCCATGGTTTCCTCAACTATTAAAAGGGATTCAAAGGCTCAACCTAGTGGCTGCCCAACCGTGGCCTCTCAGGGGCAGGTGCTCAATCAGTGCTTCAGAGAATACGTGAACAAATGAATGAAGGAACGCTTTCATCCAACAACTGTATCTTGAGGACCTGCAGTGTGCCCGGCTCTGTCGTGAACCGACCCCGCAGAGCAGACTGTCTCTCGGGAGGGAGGTGGACAAGCACACAGACTAGGGAGCACACAGCCTGCTGATGGCGACAAAGTCCGTGGAAGTGCCAGGGGGAGGGGCGTGGACAGCGTCTCGGGGGAGGGGGAAGGGGATGGGGGAGGGGAGGAAGGAAGAGAAGAAGGAGAGAAAGATCAGAGGGGGCGTGCCCCGGCTTTCTTTCCTCGTCCACAGAAGGACGGGAGATGCAGGACATGCCGAAGAGGATGCGGGTGCTGTGCAGGGATGCTCAGAGAGCCGCACCCAGGCCCAACCCTCTGCGTTGGCCTCTGGCACAGGCTTGCGTGTCCACGCTGATGGACGCTGCTGTAACACACAGAACAAGGGACACGGAGCCCACTTCCCATACCTGTCGGTGGCAAATCGCACACACTGACAGCCCTGGGCTTGTTTGGCCTGATGGTAGGGGCAGGGGCGGCCCCGGCAGTGGCGTCTACGGTCCCTGCCTAGCGAGGCAGACGGGCGGGCCAGGGGGTGGCTGTGAATTTATGTGACACTGCAAAGAAAGTGCCCAGTTTTCTCTCCTGGAGAGTCCCAGCGGAACGGTCCACATGTCGCTCATGATCACGAGTGCAGCCCTGGCTGCAGCGGGTGTAATAGTGAACAGCAGGTACATGTCGGGTTCCTGGGGCCACAAAGCTGCCCCCCGTACACACGGGATCCCCATTGCCACCAGGGAGGCCTGGGGCTCCACACGACACCCACGGGCAGGGCCGGCTGGTAGACACAAGATCTCTGTTTCACATATCAGGCTCTGTTTGAGATCCTTTTTTAAAACAAAAAAAACTTAAAAGAATTTTATTATTTTTTATTTTTTGGCCGTGCCGCGTGGCATGTGGGATCTTAGCTCCCCAGTCAGGGATCAAAGCCGCACCCCCTGCACTGGAAGCGTGGAGTCTCAACCACTGGACCTCCAGGAGAGTCCCTGAGATCCTTTTTGAAGAAATGGCTTTGGACCTGAAGAACATTTGAAAGCCGCGGACCACTGTGTCCAAAATGGACCTTCTAACCGCACCAGACGTCCCAAGCCCAGCCCTCGTCCAGGTCCCCATCTCAGGCTGCAGTACCATCCACCCAGGCACCCCCAAACAGAAGCCTGGGGGTGCTCTGACACCCCCTCCTCCCCCACCTCCTGCCCAAGTTACCACCAGCCCCCATCATTCTCATTTCCCCCGCACCCTCCACTTCCTGCCTGCCCTGCTGAGGTCACCCTAGGGGAGCCCCCGCCCTCTCTCTCCTAGACCACTGTAGCTCCCCCGGGTCCTCACGGGCACACCTGGGCCCCCTCTCTTCCCATCTCCCAAGCTGCAGCCAGGGCCATGTTTCCAAAAATGTCAGTCTGCTCAGGGCCCCTCACAGCTTTCATCCCAGCTCGTAAAGCTCTGCCCGCCTGGTTCCGCCCACCTCTCTCCCCTCTGCGGTGACAGCACGAATCACGGCCGACGCTGCTGAGCTACCGAATTGCTCTTAAAGCCTGACAGCATCTCTACCAAGCAGGGCAAGCTCCACCCCACTCCACCGATGAGATCTGAGAGGCACAGAACGATTATGCAGCGTGCAGCTCGGATGTGGCGGAGCTGGGAGTTGAACCCAGACCAGCTGGCTCCAGCGCGGGCTTCTTCCAGGCTCCTTCTGCCCTGGAACTGCAAAGCAGAGGAGCTAGAAGCGCCACTGGTGTGAACGCTGGTGAACCCACGTTCTGTCACTTATGTACTATGTGGCATCGGGTAAGGTTGTAAGCCCCGTGCCCTAAGGTTTCTCTTCTGTAAACTGGAACTAACAACGCTGGCCTCAGCAGTCACTGCCCTGTCTAAGGAATCGACGTGAATGCCGTCCGCACAACAGGGTCAGGCACTTCACCACATCTCGTTCTGTTTTGCAAAGGGAAGTAAGCAAAAGCCGTTCTCAAAGGGAGAGAAAACATTATTGCCAAGACTCCTCTGCCTGACCCTTTGCTAAATCACTGTGTATCACCCTGAGCGGGAGACGGCGACAGCCCAGCAAATGCAGCACCTGTAGGCGGACACCACGAGAGGTCCTCCCCAGGCCCTCAGCAGCGGGCCGCCTGACAGCACACCATGTGGACAAGTGGTGATCTCCAGGGACTCTGGAGCCAGCCCAGAGAAAAGGTCAGTCACGTGGCTTTTATCACATTGAGGGAAACAAGAACAAAATGTCCCCATGAAGACAGGTGCCTTTCCCTGTCCAAGGCCAACCCAGAACACTCCCACATGGAAAGAAAGGTGCTCACAAGTAAACTCAACTGATCTAAGATCAGCCTGGGTGTATGAGGCACCTCCTGCTAACAAGACCTGTGCTGGACCTGATTCTAACCCCCAGCCTGTGCCTAAGACTTTACAAGTTACGTAGGTGGTGGTGATGTTGGTGGTGGTAATGTTGATGCCATCGTGCTGGTGGTGGTGATTAAGACGATGACTATGGTGACGGTGACGGTGGTGGTGGAGGTGATGACGATGCTGACCGCTAACAATTACTGAACTCTCTGCACTGTACAAAGTGCAGTAAATGCTTTGTTCCACTCAACTCTCACAACAACCCTGTGAGGGGGTAGATACTCTTATTATTCCCATTTCACAGATGGACACAAGAGCCCCAAAGGACTAGGTGTGTTTCTCAAGGTCACATCCCTATTCACTGGCAGAGCTGACACTTGTCCACAGGTCCGTCTGATCCCTGACTACCTGGATGTAACTGTGGGGGTCTGCCGGTCGAAGAGGCGGGCTGAGGAGCTGCAGCAGGGTGAGAAGTACGTTCACAAGGAGTCACGACAAGTCCCAATGTGTTAGGAGAGCCTCAGGAAGGTCCCCGAGCTGGGCGTTAGTATGGGGGCTTCTGGGCAGAAGATGTGGCTAGAGTTGGCCAGGAGAGCCTTGAAGGCCAGGCCACGGGGCTCAGACGTTGTGGCTGCGCAGTGGGGTGCCAGTAGCGGAGGCCAGCAGTCAGCACAGCCCGCGCCCTGTCATCGCAAGGCTGGCCTCAGTGGCCATCCTCCACCCGGAGCGGCAGCTCTGCGGGGCAGGACCCTCTTCCTTGGCCCCAGGTCTTTGCCCCCAGCAGAGACAAGCTTGCCCCAGAAGCCCAGAAGCTGGTCCAGTGGCTGGATGGGTGATGAGCACATAGAACCAGCTCAGGGAGTACCTACAAATTAATCCATCGTGAAAAGCCAAATAAAGCAAAAAACGCCAATGGCAGCTTCTCCAGGGCCCGGGGCCAGGTCTCTGATCTTCAGTGTGGCGGGTAAAATTATCTACCTGGAAGAGGTGTGAGATAGAGGGGGATTCGCTGTGAGGACACCGTTTCTTAGCAAGCCTTGAGCCCATCTGTTAAAATGCCAGGACCCCTCACCATGCCTGCCTGAGATGCGCATGCAGAGGGTACCAACCCGCATCAGGCCGGCAGGTTCCGATATCTGGGTACGGGTTCGTTCACCTCAAGTCGCATCTTGCCCTCCTGTTCTCTCAGAGCCCCCTGCCTTTGCATAGGCTGTTCCCTCTGCCCTTCCACGTTCTGTCTCCCTGGCCCAAGATCACAGAGTCGGTCCTGGGGGTGAGGACCCAGATCCAGGCTTCCCGACTCCAAGTCCAGTGCCCTTTTAGTCCCACGCCTCCACCTCTCAGACAGGTGACATGGGGAGCTCGCGTCACAGACCAGGCCAGCACCAAGAGGACGCGTGCATGCCGCTTCCGGGCAGGGCCAAGCCCCGCTGGCTGTGCTGCACGCCTGCCCCTCGGGGCTGCCTCAGGAGAGCACGGGGTTCCTGGAGCGCCTGGGCGTCTGCGTCAGCCTCAGCATTCAAGCGAGGTTTCCGTCATTAGCATTCAACGCACAGGGGCTCATCAGTTTCTCTTTCCCTCCTTAGCCATCGCGTGAAGGGCAGTTTAATAAAAGCCTTACAGCTGCCAGCAGCAGGACCTCCAGCACCCGGATGCTCCAACACCCCCTCTCTCCACGTGGGGACAGCTCCTATTGTTTTGGAGTCAGGCAAGCAGGTTCTATACTTTTTCTTTATAAAATAATGTTATTCATAATCACTGACTCCCTGGGATTGTAATAACAGGAGCAGGGGGCCAATGCTGCTATTATGTGGTCCAGCCCACATCAGGCAGCCGATCGTGAGATTGCACCAAGGGCCTGGCAGCCAGGCCGTGCTCCCGGTGAGAAGCTGCTAATTTGGGCAACGGCAGTAGGCGTTCACTTCCAAATGAACGCGCTGAACCCAAATCAGATCCCGCTACCTTGCCTCTCTGCTTCCTGGCAAGGGGTGACATTAATGGGGGAAGCAGTCACTGGAGACGCACGCTCATTTCCAAAATCATCGTGCTGACAGTATTTCCACGAGGAAACTCATAAGCGATCATCATTTTTAAAAACTGCTTGGCATCTACGTGCCGCAATTAGGCATAATGAAGTTACCTCCAAATTATGTATGTTGTTCACTAAAATAATGATGCTACTGACGGGGAATATGGGGGGCAGATGGGGAAGGGGTGGGGCCCCCACGAAGAGTCTGATAAACACATGAAGGAGAATTTGTAAATCCCCGTGTGGCTGCGAGGAAGCCGAAGGAAGGGGGGTGATGGGCATGGAGCCCGGGGCTGGGACACGGGAAGGGGACAGAGAAACAGAAACCAGGGACCAAAGTCTGTCCTCTCCAAACTAGGGGACAGTTATCATCCCCAAGAGCAGAAAGATCCATGAAGAGGGGACCAGGACGGGGTCTGTGGAGCCAACCCGGCTCCATCAGTCTGGCACCAAGGCCTTCCAGCAGGAAGACAAAGCAGTGACCGTCTAGAACCTTCAGCCTCCAGGGACAGGGACTCGCCCCGATGGGCTGGGATAACATGGAGGAACCACCACGAACCCACGTCGGGAAGAGGGACACGGTGGGAGGGAACCAGCGTTCGGGAGCTCTCCACTCCCCAGATGTTCACCCACATGACTCACTGAATGCTCACCCTCCACCCTTGGAGGTGGGCACTGTCATACCCATTTCACAGATGGGGAAAACTGAGCCTCAGGCTCTCGGTCCAAACTCAGACGACCGGTGGCTGATCTGGGACTCCGACTGGATCCGGCTGACTCTCTGGGCTATGTCACCTGCTCCCAGTGAGATTGGGGGGGGGGGCTGCCAGAGGCCCAGAGAGGGGTAAATGTCCCCATTTCTTTAAAAAAAAGAGGAAATATCTGAATCCAGAAATAACGGCCTAGTGAGCTTAGCATCAATCCCAGAATAATAATGGAAACAATGCAAAACAGCGAGTTTTGAGAATTCAGAGAGAGAGAGGGCATCAGGACTCAAAAGTATGGACCCACCAAGAACATATGGTGCCCTTGGGAGTCAGTCGGGGGACACGGGCCGAGTGGTCCATGGACTCAGAGATGCTGTGGGCCCAGAACCATGCTCACAGGACCTGCACGTGGCCTGAGCTGTGACCATTTAGATCTGTCCTCACGCCTCTTGCATCTCTGTCTATCTCACCTAGCCCTCACGCAACACAAGGGTCCCAGCAAAGTCCCTTAAACTGAGTGCTGCCTTAGAGGGAAGATGCAGAAAGATGCACCTGAAGGTGAACGAGACGGAGCTCAGGGGTCACTGTGGCTTCCTGTCCACGTGGCCCACGGGAATGCCCATCTCTGCCTCTTGACAGTCAGAGGCAGGACCCAAAAGCATATGCAACTCAGCAGGTGGGGACTCTGAAGCCAGCCACAGATGAGTTCAAATCCCAGCTTTACAACCTCCTTCCCTGGCCCGTTCATCCATTCAGCCCTTATTAGCTGGGTGACCTTGAGTAAACCACTTAACTTCTCTGAGCCTGCAATTCCTCATCTTAAAAGGGAGATAAAAACGTCGCCTAGTACATAGTCAGGTGTGTCGTAAATGCTCAAAGATTTTTAATTTCTTTCCCCTCCTTTTGCTGTTTTTATGATCCACAAACAACTTGTGAAACGTGGCCTCACGGTAAAGTTTCAGAGGGGAGTGTCTGCCCCCGTGCCTGATGCCTGCCTGTACGGACCCTGCGAGGCCTGACCACATCCTTGCGGTACCCAGCCTGCACAGTGCTGGCCTAAAGTCTCACTCAACACATCGGACGTGGGAAGTTTCAGTGTCCTGTGGTCTGACACCTTCCATCCAACGGCCAAGTGAAGGGATTCCCTCCCACCAGGCTGCAGACCACGCCCAAAGCGAAAGGGCAGCTGCCCTGTGCTTCCTCCAGAGCTGGCAGTGGAGGACGCGGGCCCTCCAGGATGAGGGACAGCTCTTCCCTGGCACCATGCTGCCCCCACGGGCCACAGAGCCATCTGTCCGGCCTTGGGAGGACACAGAGGGCCCATGCCCATCCTCTTAGGAGGAGACAGTAGGAAACATATCACATGCCCTCCCCCCAGGAGCCCCATCCATCCAGGCAGGTTGGAGCTGATCCGTGAGGGTGACGTCAACCTGGTCCCTGTTCCAGCCACAGGCCGGGGTGGCATTGCGTGGCCCTGTTGTGGGTATGAGGATGGGTTGGTCATCAGACAGTGTGATGGACCACCTCCTGGGGCCCTTCCAAGCTGGGCTTGCCCTCCGCAGGTGTCCAGGGGAGGATGCCCGGATGGTGAGGGCAAGGATGAAAGGGACCAGGGAGGGGTGACCACAGTCAGCAGACCTCGATGCTGTCCTGGGGAAAAGGACGTGGATGGCTCTACAAGACTCCAGGGGGCCCCGGGCGGGAGCTAGAGAGAGAGCCGCCCAGGATGGAATGTGCCTTGCAGGAGATGGGAGGCCACACTGGACCACCCAGCAGAAAGGGCGGGGGATGGGGGGATGAGGTCAGACAAGGCTGGATCCTTTCCCTGCCACTGTCCTGCTGTGACATGTGGGCCACGTCCCCTCACCTCTCTGAGCCTCAGCTTCCTTGTCTGTAAACTGGAAATAAAGCAGTACGATGGTGCTATCATGAAGACTGCATAAGCTAATGCAGAAACAATGCCGTGTGTCGTCAGGCAACAGTAGGCAGTAGGCAGATCAATGGCATTTAACGCTGATCAATGGCGGGAATATTAAAAAGGTAATTATCCACCTCATGGGACATGAGCTAAAATAACAAAATACTGTGAGGATTAATTAAAACAATGCCTGTGATCGCTGGAATACGCTGGCTGTTACAGGGCACACTCTCAGTGATAGCTACGCTTACGACCGCTCTGCGTAATTACTATGCTTGCTGGCTCTTCCCCAGTGACAGCCACGGCAGCAGGCCTCCTGTGCCCCAGGTTGCCGTCCTCGCTGTCCCTCTGTCACCTCCTGCAGCGGGAGGCCCTCGGGGACACCATCTAGACACCAGCTGCCTCTCAGGCGAGGCTGGCCCCTTGGTGGCCCACGTGTATTCTTCAGGTTAAAGTGCTGTTTATACTCAATGCTCTCGACCTGGTTTTAATCCCAGGTACATTGATGCCTACAGCCCTCGAAGGGAATACACCCCACGCAAAAATAAATCATTCTCACAGAATGACGCTCTAACAGCAGCCGGCAAAGGTCAAAGACAGAATGCATTTTCTACCAGCTGTCAGGATCTCCAGCGTCGATCTTTAGAAACTCAATGGACCCTTTCGAAGCGGGAGCACAGATGAGGAACTCGGCTGGGGTATTTTTAGATGCTGCCGTGGCCCCTGCTTACACAAAGCCAATTAAACAAACAGCGGCAATCCTGAGCACTTTTCCTGAGTGGTTTTTCCTAAAAATAAATTACCCGGTGTCCGCGAGTGCCAGCAAGTGTCAGATAAAATATCTTGGTGGAGAAGTTTCAACACGTGCATTTGCAAATGGGGCCCCTTCAGCGGCATGTGCTGCGTCTGAGATTGACCCCGATTCTCCAGCCCCACCGGGGACTGGACATACCATTATCATCAATGATAAAGAAGATGGCCCGTCGAGGGGAGACGGTGCGCACAACCCAATGTTCAACCGCATTAGGTCACGCGCTCCCCACCAAAACCCCAAGAGTGGAGACCATGTGAACATGACGGACGCAGCAACAAGCATTCGGAAGGTTCTGTGACTCGCTCGAGGTCACTCAGCTGTGATGTGGGATTTGAATCTAGGTCTGCCGGACCACACAGCCTGTGCCTGCAACCAGTGTTCCAAAGGTCACACAGTGATGCATGGCGGGGGAGGGGGAGCAGGAAGACCCCATGGGCGAGGTGGCCGGGGTGCAGGGCCGGTGACAGCTCTGAGACGGTGCCCAATGTGGCTGGATTCTCCAGGTTTTCAAGAGAACCTGAACGTCCGGACTCTGAAGCAACAGCTCCCACTTTTTAAAGGTTAGTAACTATTATGAATTGAACTGTGTCTCCCCCCAAAATTCATCATATCTTGATGCCCTAACCTCCCAGCACCCCAGAATGTGACCTTATTTGGAATAAGACTGTTACAGATGAAATGAGTACGATGAGGTCATGCTGGCGTGGGGTGGCCCTAATCCACGCTGACCAGCGTCCTTAGACAAGAGTAGGCGTGTGACGAGACAGAGCGCAGACGGCGTCTCCAGCCAAGGAGGGAGGCCTGTAACAGACCCTCCTCCATAGCCTTGAGGAAACCAGCCCTGCTGACACCTTGGTCTTGGACTTGCAGCCTCCAGAGCTGGGAGAGAATGAGTTTCTGCTGTTTAAGCCACCGGGCTGGGGTTCTTGGTCCTGCAGCCCTAGCAAACTGATAAAGTTGCTAATTCTCAAATGTCTGAAGTGCTGTGGGTGACAGACAGCAGCACCGTGGTCCACGGCTTTGCAGCCTCTGTCCTGTTCTGACCTGAGTGGAGTCCTGACATAATGAGTGACGTCACCTTTACAGGGTGACAAAAAAGACTTTCAGGGCTTCCCTGGTGGCGCAGTGGTTAAGAATCCACCTGCCAATGCAGGGGACACGGGTTCGAGCCCTGGGGCGGGAAGATCCCACATGCCGTGGACCAACTAAGCCCGTGCGCCACAACTACTGAGCCCTCACGCCACAACTATCGAAGCCCATGTGCCTAGAGACCGTACTCCGCAACAACAGAAGCCACCACAATGAGAAGCCCGCGCACCGCAACGAAGAGTAGCCCCCGCTCGCTGCAACTAGAGAAAGCCCACGCGCAGCAATGAAAGACCCAACGCGGCCAAAAAAACGAAAACAACAACAACAAAAAAGAAAACCATAGTGTTAACGGATAACTTAAAGCAAAAACACAGCATCTTTTCTATTGACAATCAGACAGCCACAAAAATAGACGCAATACGGGCCACGAAGGAAACCTCGATACGTTCCAAAGATTCCTTCCAGAAAAACGAAGGTTGCTGTTATCAAGCTCACCCCTCTGCTCATCAGACGGTCAGACTGAAACCTACATCTGTAACTGCAGGTGCCTCTTAGGGGGTGTGACTCAACGCACACTGGGGTAAAGGCTTAATATTTAAAAGCCAATAGTTCAAAATTAAATTGAAAGTCAACCTCATAAAGAGGAAAGGACACAGCCTCAGTTTACTACGGGTGGACCCAGAAAATCCATTACTTTCCATGCCTCAGTCTCCTCTCCCATGAAATGGGAGTAATTATAACCATAATAACAGAAGGGCCAGCCAGCCCTCAGGATTGTGACCTCTATGGGTCTCAGCCCCCTTTTCTGCGAAATGAGAATAAAGAGAATATAATCATAATGACAATACTGCCAGCCCCTCAGGATCGTGACCTTGGGAAAGGAAACCTCTCTGAGTCTCTGTGCTGTCATCTGTAAAACGGGGTTAATGGAAAGACTAACATCAACCCAGGTGGCTACTGCAGAGATAACGTAAACCAAGTGCCCGGTATGCAGCAGGTGCTCACGGACGTCAACCAGTGACCCCTCTCCTTAACCAGGTCACACCAGCTGGTCTCCTCGCCCACGCTGTCGCCACGTGCTCCCGGCAGATCTGAAGTTGCACCGATGTTAAGAAAACAGATCCCACATCAGCTGACACCTGGTGTAGTATTTCCTTTCTGACCTGCTCAGGAAACCCGAGCCTGCTTTACTCCCTTCCTTGGGAACAGGAGATACGCAAATATTTTCCATTGGCCCCTTGTGTGGAAGCAGAGTCCCAAGGGGCCCACCTGGAAATGGTCCCTAACTGGAAGAACCACATTCCTCCCCGAGTAGCCATCTGAAGCGATGCTGGCAGACAGCACTGTCCACAGACGCCCCAGGCCCAGCCCCAGAAGGTAGAGCAAGCCAGGGGGCAGGGCCCGGGATCTCCCTCAGGCCCCCGCCCAGCCTGCAGCTGAAGGCCTGGACGGCAGGCGTCACGCCAAAATTAAACCTCTCATTCCAAACCAAGAAAGGATTTGTATTTCTCTATTTTCCCCCAACAGAGCTCACACTGTATTATCTCATGGAATCTTCTCAAAAACCCTCACCTCTAAAAGGTTAAGTCACCTCGAAGGAACAAAATTATCACTCAATTAGCAGCGCTGACGATTAGCGATTATTATCACTTTAAGTGTGCAATTAGCACCTCCTTCAATCCAGTTCCCTAGCTAAGTGTCCCAGCCCCTGGAGTCTGGCAGGAGCCAGGCCACTCAGAAAGCCACTTCAGGGACCTAGTAGCACACGTCACCATCAGCTGACGTTTTTTAGACAAACTTTCAGAGAGAGCAGTCTGTTATCTGCTCTCTCCCTTCATTAAGCAATCCAAATTTTCACATCTGGGATTAGGAACCAATAGTCATGCCAATGTGCGAATGTTTTATACTTTTTATTTAGATTTTTCAAATAAAAGAGCAAAGGCTGAGCCCTGAAGGCAGATTTGAGCTGGAAACTTCCCAAGTCCCAGGGGCAGGCGGTCAGAGACAGGGCTGGAGATGTCCAAGTGGAAGGAACAGAAGTATGCGCAAGGTCACGGACAGAGCAGCCAGGGCTCCCACCAGGCCCAGGGGCTGAGGGAGGAGGCAGGGTTCCGGTGAGCTCCAGCTCTCCCCCAGTTTCCTCACCTCTACAACGGGGCTCAGAATACCTTCTTCTCGGTTCATTGGGAAGATTCCATGAGATAATGGTTATAAAATGTCCGGCCCGCATTGGGGCAGAGCAGGTGGCTGGCTGGTCGCCTCCAGGATGAACCTGGGCCCATTCAGCAGGGCAGGACCGGAGGTGTCTTCAGAAACCCTGGGATCATTCATTCACGGACACATCGGCTCATTCAGCAAACATTCCTGAGGGGCCACTAGGTGCCGGGGGCTGCCTTAATCCCTGAAGACGTAGCTTGGAGCAGAATCAACGGGCCCCGCCCCTCTTGTCCACATCGCAGTGTGCGCAGAGGGGGCCGCTATGGACTGAATGTTTGTGTCCCCCTAAAATACATCTGCTGAAGCCCTAACCCCGCATGTGGTGGATTAGGAGGTGGGGCCTTTGGGGGTGATTAGGTTTAGATGAGGTAATAAGGGTGGGGCCCGCATGCCCACTGGGGTTAGTGTCCTTATAAGAAGAGGAAGACAGAGAGATAGCTCCCTCTATGTGATGAGGGGAGGCTCTGTCAGCAAACGGCAGGACAACAGCTGTTAACAAGCCAGGAAGAGGGTCCTCCCCTAGAACCAAAACACCTCGAACCCCGTCTTCCAGCCTCCAGAACCGCGAGAAATAAATACCTGTTGTTTAAGCCCCTCCGTCTGTGGCATTTTGCTATAGCAGCCCGTGTAAACTAAGACTGGGGCCAAGACAAAAAACAACCAAATAAACAAGCCAGATACACACTATGTCAGATGGTGATAAGCTATGGGGGGAAACAGCAGAGGAGGGGCCAGCTCTGCAGGGTGACTAGCCCTGAGGGCCGGAGGACAGCCCTACTCTGGGTGGTCTGATGAGAAACCCGCTGAAGAACTGACGCTGGAAACCTACAGGAAGGAGCCAGCCACATGCAGGCTGTTCCAATCAGGGGAAGTCAGTGCAAAGGCCCTGAGGCAGCTACATCCAAACTTGGGCAACCCAATGGACAGAAAGAAGGCTGGAGTGGCGGGGGCCGGGAGACCAGGGGGAGGGTGGGAGAAAGGGAGGTCAGAGAGAATGTGGGGCTTGGAGGGACCCAGGGCAGGACGCATCAGCCCCTGCCGGCTGGCCTAGGCCCCTTGATATCTTGATCTCACTCAGGCAAGAAGAACTGGCTGCAAATAAAGTGTTAGGTGTTTCCCAGAGGCCATTCCCTCTTCCCCAGGACTCACATAAGACCACATTTCAGTCTCCCCTGAAGTTGAGTTGAGCCCTGGGGCAGAGAGAACGGGAAGGTGGTTTCCCCAACATTCAGCCCGAGGCTCCCTGTGATGGGAGGGCCCCCCGACAGGTTTCATTCATAGCTGCCTCCGCTGGACCTTCAATGGCTTGCTACGAGCCCCCGCAGCCCTGTGCGACCCCTCCTTCCCACCCACGCTGGGGGAATGGAGGACACAGCAGAGACGCAGGGTGAAGGCACCTGGGTCCCCACGTCCCCACCTGCAGGAGCCCCAGCCCCCCAGGACCACCCTGCTTGGTTGCTGCATGAACAGAAAAGTAAGCACTTCGTGTGTAAAGCTGTTAACGTTGAGGGGGATGTTTGTTACAGCAGCAAGTCTCCGCTGGCTGACACAGATTGTGTGGCAGAGTTATTTGTCCAAAGATGTTCTAAGATGGTCCTAAACCAGAGGGATGTGCCCTGAGGCCAGGGGAGGCCAGGCACATCATCAAGCCAGAGGAGCACGAAGGGGTGACCTGGAAGGTCTGTCTGAGGCGCACAGGGGAGAGGGAAGAGGGGCCTCCCATTAGTGTGGCTCCCGGGCCCAGCTCGGGGTCCCTCCAAGCGAGCCCAGGGTCCCTCCCACAACTCGGGAATTATGCAAACCAATACAACGTCATTAGCTGGACAGATAAACAGAACAGACTGAGCACTGTCAGTGAAATGTGGGGTTTCTTTTCTGTGCATATGTTTGTGTTTTTCTAGCACTTGATATTGTTTGGAAACAAAAGATGAGATTGGGATAAACAAAATATTAATAAAAGCCACATCATATTTAACACGGAGGTAACAGTCATCCCCGACAATAAACCTCCCCATTGTGTAAAAAGAGTCAATCAGTGGTTCGGGTGATTAATGAGGTCGAATCTGGTTTTCAGGTACTTTGGAGTTCAGATTTTCCCAGGGAGCGCCAGGATCCACGGCTGTGGGTCCATCACCCCCTCGCTCCTTCCCTCGCTCGCCTTTCAACCCACGCCAGGCATGCTTTCTTATTTAATTAGTGCAGGTTTCCTCCCTGCTCTGGTTTGTAAGATGCCCTCGGAGCCCTCTGAGGAGGTCCCGCGAATAGAAACCAGGCCTCGCTTTATCGTGGGTGGATGGGTTCAACGTCTGCCTTTCGATCAAGAGGTGTGCGTGTCCTCCAGCTGCCCCCCTCACCCCAGGCGGCTGCGCTGTCCCCTCGCTGCTGCCAGCACTGCCCAGGTCTGCAGCGACTGTAGGAACGCTCGCCCCCGCTCACGTGGCACGGAGCTGCCACTAGAAGCATGTTGTCACCTGAAGAGCAGAGACGTGGCTGCTCAAAGCTGAAGATTCCAGAAACGGACAGAGAGAGGGCTGGGCTTCGGGTAAGGCCTGTGCACCCTTCCGGGGCTGTCCGCACGGAGATTCCCAGGCACGTGCCACTCCCAGACCCCCCAGATCCCGAGCACAGACGTCTACATACCAGAATTTACGGAAAGCTGTGATATGCCAGGTACCTCTGTACTAGGTGCTGGGCATTAGGACATAGAAAAAGACCCAGCCCAAGCTCTGGAAGCATTCAAAGTCTGGCGAGAGAGGCGGAGCTGCACAAAATATTTCACAGTTTAAAAGTGATTAGGGGGCTTCCCTGGTGGCGCAGTGGTTGAGAGTCTGCCTGCCGATGCAAGGGACACGGGTTCGTGCCCCGGTCCGGGAGGATCCCACGTGCCGCGGAGCGGCTGGGCCCGTGAGCCATGGCCGCTGAGCCTGTATGTCCGGAGCCTGTGCTCCGCAACGGGAGAGCCCACAACAGTGAGAGGCCCGTGTAACACACAAAAAAATTTAAAAAGTGATTAGGATTGTGAGACGTGGATACACAGAAGGGTTCAGGGAGCCCAGAATAAGAAGCCACTGACTCCATCTGCCTTGTCCGTCACTGTGTCCCCAGCATCTGGCACAGAGTAAGCTCAGGAAACGGGTGGACAGGCGGATGTGCATGGTGGGTGGGAGAGAGGACAGGTGAGAAGGCGTATGGACAGACAGGGGCCTCCGTGACGTCTCAGAGGAGCATGCGCTGTCCCCTCCTCTGTGGCCCCAGAGAAGCTCATTCAGTGAGAACTGCTGTCCAGACCCTTTTAACAAGACAGAGAGACAGACAGAGATAAGCGAGAAGAGACAGATAAGCCAAAGACAGAAGGAAAGGAGAGAGAGAGGTGGAGACATAACGAAGGGAAGCGGAGCTGGAGAACACGATGGGAGACAGGACAGAGCTGGAAGGAAAGCAGAGAGGGAACGTGCCGGCCGTGTGCAGTGGGCAGTGGGGGAGGTGAAGGCGGCCAGGGTCCACCATCCACATGGTTAACAAGGCTACAACCCAGAACACCGGTGTCACCGATGACCAGGTGACATTCTGAGCAGGCCGCTGTTGTGCTGTTTTATGAAGATCTGTCAGGAAGCAGCAAATGCTCCGTCCCGGGCTTACAGTTACACGGCGGGTGACAGTGACCCGAGCAGCAGAGAGCTGGTGGCTCCCTCCAGCCAACGGGCCAGGGGCTGGGAGGGACTAAGGGTGGTTGGGGGTTGTGTGTGCTAGCCACGAGGACACGGTCACGGCCCCCCACCGCCCTTACCGGCCACCTGGTCCGAGAGGGGCACACAATATGTAAACATGAGTACAGTGACACTACGGGCACCCGATTTGCAAACGCCAGCCTGGGACACCCCGACAGGACCACAGGAGGCCCCAGGCTGGCAGAGCACTCCCGCACCCCTCGCCGCCCCTGCTCGGCCCCCGTCAGTGCCCCCGCTCCCCCTCCCCCAGACAACACAGCGAAGGAAGATGCGCCCGCGTGGGCCCCCGTGTCCAGAGGAGTGCAGGGAACAGTCACTGTGCCGAGCAAACACAGAAGAAGGAAGTCGACCCCTGGGGCACCTTCCAAAGTGAGCCCGACTCTAATAGGGAGATGAGTGATTACAGTAGCAACTAAGAGCAGTGAATTTCGGGGCTTCCCGGGTGGCGCAGTGGATAAGAATCCACCTGCCAATGCAGGGGACATGGGTTTGAGCCCTGGTCCGGGGAGATCCCACATGCCGCAGAGCAACTAAGCCCGCGTGCCACAACTACTGAGCCTGTGCTCTAGACCCACAACTACTGAGCCTGCGAGCCATAACTACTGAGCCCACATGCCTAGAGCCCGTGCTCTGCAACAAGAGAAGCCACCGCAGTGAGAAGCCCGTGCACCGCAACGAAGAGTAGCCCCCACTCGCCGCAACTAGAGAAAGCCCGCGCGCAGCAACGGAGACACAGCGCAGCCAAAAATCAATCAATCAATCAATCAATAAGAGCAGTGAATTCCTCAGAGCCAATTAAAGTATATATGGAATCTAAAAAAAAAAAAAATCGTTCTGAAGAACCTAGGGGCAGGACAGGGATAAAGACACAGACATAGAGAATGGACCTGAGGACACGGGGAGGGAGAAGGATAAGCTGGGACGAAGTGAGAGAGTGGCATGGACATATATACACTACCAAACATAAAATAGCTAGCTAGTGGGAAGCAGCCGCACAGCACAGGGAGATCAGCTCAGTGCTTTGTGACCACCTAGAGGGGTGGGATAGGGAGGGTGGGAGGGAGGGAGACGCAAGAGGGAAGAGATATGGGAGCATATGTATATGTATAGCTGATTCACTTTGTTATAAAGCAGAAACTGACACACCATTGTAAAGCAATTGTACTCCAATAAAGATGTTACAAAAAAAAGAAAAAAGCAATTGTGGCCAATAGGCTTACGTGTGGCCTTGGTGAAAATCTCTACCGCCCAGCCCTCCCGGTGGACCTGGCCATGCCAGGCACAGGCTCCCCCACACCTGCCGCCCCAGGTCTGGCCTTTGGGATCCCCCGACCATCCGCTGGGTCCACCCAGCAGCCAGCGTGCTCCTTTGAAACACGCCTACCTAACGTCCTGGGCGGCTCCGTCATCTCAGCACGCTCTCACGGAGCCCAGTCGCACACTGGTACTCAGCTGGCCGCCCAGAATCTAGGTCCAGCCATGCCACCCTTCAGCAGCGCACAGCCTGCCAGGGGTGAGGGCCTGCAACCCAACCTCGGGGGTCAAAATTCCTAAGCATGGCATCCGACACCCTACTGAACCTGCCCAAGGATGCACCCCGTTATCCATGTATCATAAGCTCTTTTTCCATTGTATGGTCTTCAAAGGATCATTTGAAATTACTTAACACCGATCATCACGAGAAGTCAACCGATTTACTTAAGGACAGCCCCACGGTAGGGCATTGACACTGCCTCCTAATGGTCGATGCTGTAAATAACACTGATGTGAACATCTTCCTGTGGAGTGTCTTCCTGATGGTGAATGATCCATTGTCTTCAGAGAAATTCCCAGAGTGGGATTCTCCAGTCACAGGGTGAGTGCGCTTCTTAAAGAGGCTGCGTCAATTTACAGCCGTGCAGAAAACTGCGTGAAAATGCCCTTTCCATCGCACTTTGGCCAGCTCTAGGTGCTACCTTTGGTCCCCGCGCTCCCAGCCCCTTTTTAAAAACTTACCATACGTTTCTGCGGCCAAGGCACCCAAGAAAATGATAACGTGTTGATTAAATGCATGTGGGGAAGGCAAAGGGATGTGCGGCGGGTTTGCAAAGGGCCCCCCCTCAGGGTGTTTAAAAGAGAAAGGCTGAGACACCTGCGCAGCTGATCTGCAACTGTCCAGAACGGTCACCAAGGCAGAGCGGCCCTCGGTCCCCCAGGCACAGAGGAAAGGGCAAGAGAGCTGGAGTGAGACGAACGAGGACTTAAATCCCAGCAGCTCTGCTCAGCTGTGCCACCCCTGGGCCTCTGCTTCCCCGCAGGCAACTCCTCTCTCAAAAGCTTGTTGTCAGGATGAAGCAGCTCACGTATTCGGAGCGCTAGATTATTAACTGGCACAGGAGGTAGGTGTTCCGTGAAATGGAGTTTCTCCTTTGCAGGGTGGGTAAATTACATGTACGGAGAGGTGTGTGATCTCTGCATCCTCTGTCTAGAACCCAGGAGAATGTTAGCATCATATTCCAAATGTGATTCCAGCAATGTACACCTTGTCCTTTAATAATAGCTCACTTTCTGATGGCAAAAAGGCAGAAAAAGATAACTTAAAAACACAGGGGCTTCCCTGGCGGCGCAGTGGTTGAGAGTCCGCCTGACGATGCAGGGGACGCGGGTTCGTGCCCCAGTCCGGGTGGATCCCGCATGCCGCGGGGTGGCTGGGCCCATGAGCCGTGGCCACTGGGTCTGCGCGTCTGGAGCCTGTGCTCCGCAGCAGGAGAGGCCGCAGCAGTGAGAGGCCCGCGTACCGCAAAAAAAAAACAAAAAAAAACAGGATTCAAAACTGATTCCAACCAGCCATGTGACTTGGTCCAGTTACTCTGCGTCTGGAAACCTCAGTTTCATCAACTGCAGAGTAGGGGTTGATAAAGGAGCCAGGCTACTGGGGTCGGGGGAGCTGAATACAAGAATACACCACGAACATCTGATTTCAGTGCCTGACGTATTGTCAGAACGCAAGAAATACGAGTTATTTTTATGATTCCTCAGGTTCACAGAAGAGCTTCCTCACACGATTTGCTTTCTTGGAACGAACTCAAATTTCCTAATTCTTGCAAGAGAGCCAGCAGCGTTGGAAGAATGAGCTGCCTGGCGGACACTCAGTTAATGGTGAATAATTCCCCCAGGAATTCCAAAAAGGGCAACCCAGGGAGGCAAGCTGATGTCACGTCAGCTGCTTGGTCTTACACGCAGGACTCTCTCAACGAACTCCATCTTTACGGCTAATCTTAGGACATCATTAGACGATGGCAGGAATCATCCTCACTCCAGTTCGTCCAAACTGGTTGCCTGTTCATTTCACACGATTCACAAAAAGTTGTCCTTTTGAACTAGCACAGTGTCTGGGTGTTAACTGCAAGCCTATTAGCACAGACACTGTAATAATGAATTGAAATTTACATCGTGTGTAACCTCATTAATTGGCGATCATATCGGGTCTGACAGGTTTAACGCATCACTAAGGGAAAACAGTCTAATACGTGACATTAAAGATCTTATCAAGGTTAATTTGCCTCAAAATGTTGTTACTACATAATTTTTCATCTCCATGTTAGATGCTGTGGTTTAAACACACGGCGCTTTGATCTGGGAGGAAAGTATCCACACACACCCACAGAATCAGCAGAATCCTCACCTCTCAGGGGAGAAGGGAAGAGTGGAAATGAGCATGGGATTTGGAACCACTCTGGTGAGTTTTTCAGCTCTGCACTTATGTGCTGTGTGACTTCGGGCAAAACGCTGAACCTCCCTGGGCCTTGCATTCCTCACCTGCAAAGGGCTGCAGGAATCCCTATTTCACTGGATTGTCATGAGGCTGAAACAGGTACAGAGAAGGCCCAGCAGAATGCCTGTCACATAGTAGGTACTTTTTATTCTTATTCACCATCGCATTGTCAATAGCTGATACAAGGCATGGCACATGGGAAGTCCACTTTAAATGGATCCAGGGTTGCCAAGGAGACCACGTGCAAAGAGACAGATGGACAACATCAACAGACAAGCCAATGACAAATCAAATCCAAAGAGAGAGTGAGGGCGACTGGGGCAGGTGCCCCACCTCAGACAGGTGACACTGAGTGGTCCCAAACACAGGAGACCTGGAGGAGCTGCCCTGACAGCTTCCCTCGGGACTAAGGCTTTATCCTAACTCAACTCTGTTCAAGAAGCATTTATGTGGCACCTAGGTGGACTGGGTCATAGCTGTCCTCAAGCACTAATTTTTTTCACATGTTTGTAGGTGAAGACAATGCTGCATGACAGGAATAATAATAACCAATATTTTTTTTCTTTTTTTTTTTTTTGCGCTACGCGGGCCTCTCACTGTTGTGGCCTCTCCCGTTGCGGAGCACAGGCTCCGGACGCGCAGGCTCAGCGGCCACGGTTCACGGGCCCAGCCGCTCCGCGGCACGTGGGATCTTCCCGGACCGGGGCACGAACCCGTGTCCCCTGCATCGGCAGGCGGACTCTCAACCACTGCGCCACCAGGGAAGCCCAATAATAACCAATATTAATAAAATATTCCTCATAGACATGATCTTATTCATTTGATCAGCAGATATTCACAGAGCTCCTATGACTATGTACAGGCTCTATGTTAGGTGTTGGGCATGAAGAACTGAATAGGTTTGACATGCTCCCTGGCCCCATGGATCTTTCAAGCAATTATAATACAGTTTGGTGAATGTTACGATGGGGAAAATACAAGAAGTCATAGGCAATGATGGCAGAGGAAACTGGCACCACTGAGATCTGGGAAGACCTCTCCGGAAAAGGGACATTTAAGTTAGGCTGAAGGAGGAGAAGGGTCAATCCTTCAGGAAGATATAACAAGTACAAATGTACATGCGTCTAAAAACACGGCCCCAATATACATAAAGCGAAACTGTCAGAATGGAAAGGAGAAAAAGTAAGTTCAACCGTCACAGCTGGAGATTTCAAGACTCCATTTTCAGTAACAGTTAGAACAACTAGATAGATCAGTATGGATATAGAAGACCTGAACAACACTGTCAACCCACTTGACCTGACTGGCATTTATCCAACCCTCTACCCAACAACAGCAGGAAAAAACAGTCTTTTCTAGGGCACAGGGAACATTCTCTCATATGCTAGGCTGTAAAACAGGCCTCAGTAAGTATAAAAGTATACTTACTTACTTAAGTATATATTTACTTAAGTATACTTATACTTACTTAAGTATAAAACATACAAAATATGTTCTCTGACCACAATGGGACTAAATTAGAGATCACAGCAGAAAGAAATTTAGGAAACCCTCAAATATTGCAAAGTAAATAACATACTTCTAAACACCGATGGATCAAAGAGGAAATCACAAGGGAATTTAGAAAAGATCTTGAACTGAATGAAGATGAAGCACAACACGTCATAATGTATGGGATGCAGCTAAAGCAATGTGAAAAGGAACATTTTTAGCTTTAACCGCTTATATTAGAAAGGAAGAAAAATCTAAAATCAACCATCTAAGCTCCACCTCAAGAAGCGAGAAAAAGAAGAGAAAATCAAACCCAAAGTAAGAAGAAGGAAGGAAATAATAAAGATAGGGGCAGAAATAAATGAAACAGAGGACAGAAAAGCAACAGAAAGAAATCAATGAAACCAAAAGATGGTTCTTGAAGAAAATAAATGATAAATTTTTAGCTAGATTGACCTTGAAGAAAGAGAAGGAACTAGGCAGAGAAAAGAGAGCAGGAAGAAGATGAAGAAAGAAGGAGGAAGAAAATGTTCCAGGCAGAGGAACCAGGTAGAGTAAAAGCCCAGAGACGAGAGAGGATGGGGATGTGGTGACACTCCAGAAACGGAAGCACGGGGTACGGGAGAAGGCTGCGTCTTGTGGCTATGTCAATGTGCTTAGGTTCACCTCAAACGCCATAAGCCATCACTTGAAGGTTTTAAGCAGAAAAGAGACACAGTCAGAGGTTTTTATGGTCATTGCATCTCAAAGTTGGGAAACTGAGACGCGGAGAGGTCTTGGGACTTGCCTAAGGACACACAGCTGGCCAGTGGCATTGCTGGAGCACACAGCAATTTCCAACAAATCATCCTGGACAGAGTACTGGAGGGGCCGTCAGGACAGCCCCAGGTCGCCACCCATCACTGGGGCGGACTGCAGATTGATGGAGCTGCTGGCAAAGCTCCGGCAGTTCCTTCCAGCAACGTCATGCACGATTCTAAATAAAGAGACACGCTCTGCTGTCCTGAAATCATATTTAATCTGTTCTGCAGGCTTTATATTGGTCTTATGAGCACAGCACAACTCAACCTTTCCTGTGCCACACACTATGAGGTTTTAAGATTTCAAAACAGACACGAAGCAGAAATAAATACCACAGTCTCTGCTCTCTGCAGCTCCCAAGTTCTCCTCGGAAAATCAGGCCCCAACACGGTACAAGGGACCTTTTTATCACAAGGTCAAATCCCCACCCATCCCCATCGAATCCATCCAAATTCCTGGAGAAGAGTCCCAGCCTAGGGCTTCCCTGGTGGCGCAGTGGCTGAGAGTCCGCCTGGCGGTGCGGAGGACGCGGGTTCGTGCCCCGGTCCGGGAGGATCCCGCATGCCGTGGGGCCGCTGGGCCCGTGAGCCATGGGGGCTGGGCCTGCGTGTCCGGAGCCTGTGCTCCGCAACGGGAGAGGCCACGGCAGTGAGAGGCCCGCCTACTGCAAAAAAAAAAAGAGTCCCAGCCTACTCTCCCAGCCAGGGACACAAAGGAGGGCAGAGGAGGCCCCAGGCCCCCCGCCGGAGCCAAGAGCAGCTTGGAGGGGCCTCGGGAAGGACCACCACGCCGTCCCCTCCCACGGTGTCGGCGTGATGCGAGCTCTGCGTGGCCCTCGGAGCCGAAAGGCAGAGCCTAAAGCTTCCGAAGCCCTCGACCCCCCCCCCCCCCCGCAGAATCCTGGGCCTCACCCCGGTGCAGCCGGGCTCCTCATAGAAAACGGTCCCGAACGGCTGTTCGTGCAGATGAACGATGAGTCGGGTGTAAGCGGAAGGGGCTTTTTGATCAGCTTTGCAGCGTCTGCCTCACTTCCAAACCAGAACCCGTTCTCCCAACTTCTCATCCGGCACGGTGCCCCCTCCCTACGTCCTGCCCCCGTCTGGAAAGGGCCGGCTGGGCAAGGGCACATTTCTGCCCCTCATTTCGTGCTTCCCCCTCGGCCCGAAGGGTGGCAGGGACCACCCAGACTGCTCCGCCTTTTCCCGGTGCGAGGAGAGTTGAGGGGGGGTACCTGTCTCGGTCGTCTGCCCGCTCCTTGCTGCCCCCAGCCCTGCGGGAGGGGTGCTGCCATCTGGTGCATCTACTAGGGCTGTTCTGACCCCCAGTTGACTAGGGCGGACCCCTGCCATAACAGAACGGCACCCTAACCCTGACCCTGACCCTGTCTAACCTTCTCCTTCCGGCCAGCAGCAGCAGTAAAGGCCTGGGGGTGCTGGGCAAGTCGCCTGGTTTTCCTCTATTTCTACAGGGTTCCATGCGATAAGCCAGGCCCAGCCTCCTGGGGGCCCAGTGTCCCCTGGAGGACACTCAGCCTCTACTCTGAGGGCCCGACGACTGCGGACTCAGCAGAGACAGCTCACTGAGACCCCCAGGCTGGGGGTGGGTGGGAGCAATCTCACGGGCCTGATCGTTGACCAAGTCCCAGCGGCTTGTTCAGGTACAGACTTCAGAGATGGCCACTCGGAGGTTGCTGGCAGTGCCACTTCCCAGCGGCAGGCCTCGAACCAGTCACTGCTCCTGGAAACCTCACGACCCCCCTAACAAGACCTGTCTGCCCCTCTCGGGGACACAGGTGTGACAAGGCAAGGTGCTCTGTAAGTGGAGAGAAGCTTCCAATTTGAATATTCTGTGTACTGACTCACTGAATCCTCCAAACACGATGGACATAGGTACCAGTATGACTAGCCCTATTTTCCAGATGGGGAAACCGAGGCAGGAAGGTTGGGAAACGTGCCCAGGGTCACCCAGGTAGAAACAGCCACTCCGGGCTCTGCAGCCGGAGCCGGAGGCCTCATTCTCTGTGCTGTACCGCCTGCCACTGACGGAGGTCAAGCCTTTCTGCAGAGGTAGCAAGGAAGAAGGATTCGTGAGCACTCTTCCCGTGACAGGCCCAGGGCCACGGTGGCCACATGCCGGAGTACACCTGCCCCGTCCCGGGCGTTGGGACGGCTACGCCTCCCTTACGTGTGCCGAGGCTGAGGCTCAGCTGTGCCACCCGCTTCAATCTGTGTCACTCAGCTGAGCGAGTGGACGTGCTGGGAGGCGAACCGAGACCCTCTGGTTGCAAAGTCCCAGGTGCAGCATCGCACTGCCCACTGCCACTCAGAACTGCCCAGACCACACGAATCCCTTTGAAACCTGCGCTCCCGGCCGTGCTCTCCACCGACCCTGCCAACGGCACGGCCCGACCGGGCTCACGCCTGGCGCTATCCTTTCAGCCGGGCGGTCCTGGGCCGGACCCTTGGCTTTCTCAGGTGTGGTGTCACTTTGTCCTAACGGCAGGGTCACGTGACGGGAAGAGCCTCGGCAGAGGGGGCACACGGTGGTGGCCAAACGTCCTTCAGTTCCCATCCCCACCTTCACTTTCCCACACCTGTCCACACCTGTCCGCAGCATCCACCTCACGCGCCCCCGGGCCCCTCCGCCGCCAGGCCGGCACCCCAGGCAGCAGGCGTCTCCACCTTCAAGGTCACTGCGTCTTCTTCCTGCCTTGGCAACTGCAATTTCCAACTGAACACGTCACATCGGCTCCGTCTTCCTGCTCACAGCTCCGAGGGTTAGTTAACAAGCGTTATCATCACTGCCCACATCGGCGGTCCATTACCCAGCTCGGGCCATTCTTTAAGGCAGATTACTTTATATGAAATTTTATAGGGGACGCTTCATTACCCAGGCTTTAGAAATCCAGCAGGGAGGGAAGCCTGGAAAAGGGAGGAAGAGAAAAGCCTCGCGAGGCCTGCTCTGGGTACTCCGCTCCGGAATGCCGACGGGGCTGAGCCAGGGTCCTTGCAGGCACCCCGCACTGCCCTTTCAGACCCACAGCTCCAAGGACACCGGGACACAGCTTGGCCTGCAAGACAGCCCCTTCCGCGCATCACCGCCACACACTGCGCTTGGCTATCGTTCGCTGAAGGAAGACCAAAGACGTGAAGGCGGTCATACGGCCCCATTGGATCCATCCAGGGCCGGCTGCATAGCTTGTGAGCGTCAAGATGGCAACAGTAGCGTAAACTAGGCCCTCGCACGCGTGGGGCTCCCCTGAATGCAGGGACCTGCAGGACAGCCCAGTCTGCAGGTGGAGCAGCCCTGACAGGGGAACAGAAGGTACTGCCTAGAGTCTGGGGCACCCAGAGCGACAAGCTTTGGGTCACGGTGCTCTGGCCACAGACCACTTTTGAAAGATGACCACTTGGTTCTGCCCATCCCCGGCCCAGAGAAAGCTTTCTGAAAGTCATAGTGCACGATGCTCAGAAACAGAACCATCTGCAGAACCAGGAAGGCTTCCTGGAGGAGGGGCCTTGGAGCTGGGCTTTGGACAGGTAGAGGGGGAAGGACACTCCAGAGGGAAGGACCAGCTAGACGCTGGAAGAATTCACCGGTTTCCCACAGATGCTCTCAGGGGTCAACCCCATGCCACTGACATGTTTCCATTCAACAAACATTTCCTGTGCACAGATGCGGTCGGTGCCAGGCAAGGAGCTAGGGTCTGTGACCCAACAGTCAACAAGACCATCCCTCCCAGGCTGTGCATGACTTTCCTCTCTGAGAGGTGGGACCGCTTCCTCCTTGCTCTTCACGCTTCCTTTGCTGCTCACGGCTGTGGCCTACAGGCTGGGTTTGTTCCAGCTGCCCTCGCCATGCAGGAGGGTTGAGGGCCGCCACTGTCCAGTGACAGGGTTCAGGGGTGAGAGAGGAGCAGGTCCTCTTGGCTACAGACCTAAAAGCGCATCCTCGCAGCCGCCCTTGACAATGATAAAGCTGCCATTTGATCTCTGACGTTTGCCTCCTGCGTCTTACCACTCAGCTGGTCCCGCGCTCAGGATGGGAATGGGGGGTGTCACTGAATGTCCGTGGGACCCCACTTTTCCTGTTGAGGGACACATTCGCCTCTTCCTTGCCTGGCCTCTACCTCACTTTTGGCCCCGGGGTGGGCCTGCAGCCAGGCCCCGCGGCGTTGACACCCACAGGGCTGGAGGGGAAAGGTGTGCAGGTGCCACGGGCCTGAGAGCGAGCCTGCAGAGGGATAATCACATCTGTTTCATCGGGAAGACGTCGCCTTCAGACCCAGCAGGGAGCGAGGAAGGCCGCAGAGACTGACGAGATTCATGAAACCCACGCGGGAGGAGCCTTTCCAGGGGGGAAGCCTGGCATCTTTCAGGTCAGGCGCAGGCTGAGAGCCGGGCCTCTCCCACAAACACGAGGAGATGCAGAAACGCCGCCGTGGCTCAGGCGACTGTCCCTGTCCGCCTGGGACCTGAGAACCACGCAGTCCCGGCAAAGCGCCCCCGCCCAGCCTCCCCGACCACGACAGCACCGGTGAGCACGTCACACTCCACTGCAGGAAGCGCCACGTGGGTCTCGGGTTCGAGTCCTGCCCCGGCCTCTCACTAACCGTGGGGCCCCGGGCATTGGCGATCTGCCTCCCTGCCCCAGTCTCCACGCCTATCGGATGAAGAGAGGGGCACCAATCAATCTCACAGGCATTTCTGGGTCATAGAGACGCAGCGTGGCAGGGCTGACACGGCTCCCGGCGCCCCGTGGGCCTGTTGTAGGTGGCAGCCTCACGTACGGCCCAACGGGCAGCTCTGCTCCGAAGGCCGCCCTTGCACCCCGTGCCCTCCGTGACCACCCAGGTCTGTCTCGGCCCGAAGCTGCTCCGTGGGTCCTGCCCTGCTCCTCCCTCCTTCAGCCCTGTTACCGGCTGCCCCTCGTGCTCATGTCCAAGGCAGAACCGGGTTAGAATCCGGGTTGTGTTGTCTCTGGCCCTGGCCAGGCCCTTCGCCTCGCCGAGCCTCAGGCCGCTCATCTGTAGAATGGGGGTAACTGCCCCTGGCCGCTGCTAGCTGCAACCTGGCCTCAGCCCAGGGCGGCTCCTCCCTCCAAACCTTTGTTCTTAGACCCTTGACCTTTAGGAGACATTCATCCCCAGACTTCCCAACCCCCAAATTTACAAACATGGAAAAGTCTGAGCTGGTTTTTGGCTTTCTCCTGTTATGGGTTGAAACTCCTATTAGAGCCCTAACCCCCGGTTCCACAGAACGTGACCTAATTTGGAGACAGGGCCTTTACCAAGGTGATCAAGTTAAAATAAGGTCATTAGGGTGGGTCCTAATCCAATATGACTGGTGTCCTTATAAAAAGGGGACATTTAGACACAGGCACACAGGAAGAAGGCCACGTAGACCAGGGCGATGCGTGTACAAGCGAAGGAACCCCAAAGTTTGCCAGCAAACCCCCGTCAGCTCGGGGAGAGGCTGGGACAGATTCTTCTAGCCTCCGAAGGAGCCCGCTCAGCCCCGCCACTGATCTCAGACTTCTGCCTCCAGAGACAGTCAATGTCTGTAGTTTAAACCAGGGGTCCCCAACCCCTGAGCCACGGACCGATACCGGTCCGCGGCCTGTTGGGAACCGGGCCGCACAGCAGGAGGTAAGAAGCAGGTGAGCGAGCAACGCTTCACCTGCGGCTCTCCATCGCTCCCATTACCACCTGAACCATCGCTCGCAACCCGTGGAAAAATTGTCTTCCACGGAACTGGTCCCTGGTGCCAAAGAGGTTGAGGACCACTGGTTTATACCACCCAGTCTGAGGCACTTCGTTACCCAGCCCTGGCAGATGGATACACACCCCCGGTCACACTCCGGGTGGGAGTCGTGCTCCTGGGCCATGTGACAGCTGCCTGGTCAACGTCACGGACCTCCTCCCCCGCGGGACGGCTGCTTCTCGAGGACAAAGCTGCTGACCGTGCGAGGAGAGGCTCGGGCAGGCGGCACTGGCACAGCGGTGGCTGGACTTTCTCCCCAGCAGATCGACACGCCGTCCCTGAGCCCCTCTGGGCTGCTCCCCACCTCCAGGCTGCAGCAAAACGACAGGTGACCCCCAGGGTCACGCACGAAGCATCCAAGTCGCAAAGTCCAACCTGCTGGGAAGCCCTCAAGTGGGCCGAGGGAACCTGGGGAGGCCCCTCTGAGACGGGGTCTTCATGGGGGTGGCCGACGGGCGCTGCCGTGTCCCCGCAGACTCTGCCCGGAGGCCTCGCGTCTGGTCTGGCTGGGTCTCCGCGTGTCTTCCGTGGAGGCAACGGCTGCTGCTGTGGGAAGGGCTTCGGGGCGGCACGGGCCACGTGCTTCTGGAGGAGCTGCAGACCCACCTCCAGCAGCAGGTCCGAAACAGCCCGTGGGGTCCCAGGAATTGTAACCAATCACGGCGGCTGTCTGGTGCCCTGCCACTTGGGATTAAATAAATGGCTTCCAACTGTGATTGAGGCAGTGCACAAAATTAATTTTTAAAGAATAAGTGAGGGTATTAACATTTTATGTGCGAGCTGAGAGATGGGGACAGCAGCATGGGGGGAGGGGTGGACAGGAAAGTGCTACAGAAAGAGCACTGGGCCAGGAGTCCCAGAGCCTCGCATCCGGCCCCGCCCAGTCCGGCGGGTGACTCTGGGCCTCGGTTTCCACAGCAGTTCAGAGACGCTTGGACCAGATGGCGTCTTCGTCCATGAGCTCTGTTCAGCACGCTCTTCCTTCAACCTTGCAGCCTTCCTTCCTTCATTCATTCAACCGGCATGCACGGTGCCCCTCCCAGTGCCAGGGAACTCAGAGCCCAACAGGGACCCAACTACAGGGTGGGGTGGGGTATAAAGGCAGCTGCAGAACATCTGCAGGGACCCACACACCCGACCCCACGGAGAGCTCACAGGTCAGGGAAGGGTGTTTACAGTGGAGGAACAGCAGGTGCAAACGCAGACACGGGGAGAGGATGCTTGCTCCGGAAACTCGAAGGAGCTCTCGGTGCCTGGAGGGGAAGACGGGAGGGAAGGCTGCAGGGCCAGCTCTCGGGCGGCCACAGAGCCCCTGCTAAGGAGCGCGGACCTCACCATACACGCCGGCTGAGGGCGCTCAGACCCCGATCTTCCATCAGGCTTTATTTACGCCCTTGCAACCGTTCTCTGCACCGCAGCCAGCCTGCAAAGCCGGCCCTGTCGCGACACGAGGAGCCCTTCAGGGGCTCCACGCCATCTTCAAAGTCCGAGCCCCTTACTGTGGCTGGAAGGCACACTGCATGGCCTGCCTGCCACCCCCCTGGCCAGCCAGCTGACCTCCTGCCGGTGCCTCCAACAGGCCAGATTTCCCCACCACAGGGCCTTTGCACTTGTAGTCCTGCTGCCTCGAACGTCCCTCTCCTGACTCTGCTTGAACTTCTAGCACGTATCTGTCCACAGGCCACCTTCCCAGGAAAGCCCTCCCTGTCCAGCTCCTGCACCCCCGCTGCATCCTCTCCTCCCTCCGAGCACCAATCCCTAGGTCACCAATTACCTGCACAAGTAAGTACGTGCTTAGGTTCCCTCCCGGCCACCAGACTGCACTTTCCAGACAGGCAGGGACACACGCCTTCCCATGAGTACTGTGTGCTGGCCCCTCCCACCAGGCCCTGCACAGAGCAGGTATCTACTAAATCCTGTGAGTGAGTGAGCGCATGGACGAAACGAATGGACTCATGGAAACCCCTCTGGTCCCACCATTCTGAGATTCTGCGGCACAATGGCTGTCGTACAGTAATCCTCAGGCAGACGGGGCTCTGATGTGTGGAACTGCATCTTGTCAAACGAAGCCTCCCTCCCGCTTCAGCCAGGAGTATTTATGAAACTCCTCGCGTGTGCTCAAGCCCTCTGACACATCATCTCAATAATCGCCACCACCGCGCCGGCCGAAACAGCCATGATTCCTGTTTCTCAGGTGGAAACGGGCTCAGGGCAGCTTCGCGACGGGTCCGGGTCCAGGGCGGTCTACCCCCAGCGCCACGCTCTTTCTGACCCAGCCAGCGCGGCCCTGAGCCCAAAGCACAGCGATCGTCTGAACTCTGAAAGCTGCCTCACGTCTCGGGCTTCGGAACAGCACCTGGGGCCCGGCTCACTCGAGCTGCTCCTGGCGGCTCCGCGAGGATCTGGGAGAACATCCTGTGACCTGAGAAACCCCATCCTGGGAGACAAGAGCCCTTCAGCCGCCTGGATCCTCTCGGCCCAGGACAAAGCCCTGCAAACGCCCCTCCCTCCCCAGCCCCGAGGAGGGAGTACAGGAGGTTAGGGTCTCCCCCCACCCCGGGAGCACAGCCGTCACAGGGAGGCCATGCTCACCGCTCCTCCCAGGAGCCCCCACCGGTCGGAGCCAGTGAGTATCACTGAACTTTCTGCCAGGTACACTGTCACCTCCCTTCCTTCAGCAGAGCAGGGGGTTCACAGAATGGTGGGTAGGGGCCCACCTAGCTCATCTAGTTTCTCCCCTGGGGAGGGGGGGCGGTCCATCCCCTCCAGGACAGGAGGGCCTTTAGCTCCCGAGGCCGCCGTCCACGCCCTCGGATGACGGCACAAATCGGGGCACGGAACGAGGCAATTGTCCCCTGTCTGAGACTCCAAGTTAAAAAGTGGACCTGAGTGCACAGCCGGGGTGGGGAAGAAGTGGGTTATCAGTTACCATCCCCCAAATCGCACGTGAGGAAGCCAGGCCAACCCCAGCCAGTAGGGGGCAGAGCTGAGACGTGAGTCAGGCAGCCTCTAAACCCAGCGGCTGAGGTCCCCTCCCAGGCCCCAGCCCGTGCTCCACCCCCTGCACCACCCCGGGCACCCCTGCCTGCAGGAAGAGCCGCTCGGCCGCGCCCACCCGGCTGGGAACCTGGATCTTCTGACCTCACCAAGCCTCAACCTGCTTACAGGTGACTGGGCTAACGCAGCCCACAGGGCGGGCGGATTAGAAAGACGGGAGGGGCTGCGTGCGTCTAAGGATGAGGGCTGCTGATGAAGAGCCCTGGAAATTCCGCCTCCCACCGGCCTCTGGCAAGACACACCTGCCGTCCTGAAACAGCCACCTCCTGTCTGCAGGAAGACGAGAAAGTGGCGAGAGGAGAGGGAAGCCGAGCGTGAGGCCCACGAGGGGGAGAGAAGCGTCCCCCGGGAGGCAGTCTCAGCAGGTCTGGGGTCTGATGGAGGAGCTCCTCTCACGTGTTTTGGTTCTCTGCAAAATGCTCGGGTTATCAAAGCACCCTCCCACCCTTTAAAACTCCCTTCACTCCCAGGGGAGGGTGCAGAACAAAAAGCAGGTTTCTTTCTCTTTTCTTCTCCCCCCTTTCCCAGACTAAGCAGAGACCTGTATAAAAACGAGACATCTCGTGCCCTGTTGTTGGGACTCAGGGGCTGAAACTCAAAGAGCAAGGAGGTGAGAACTAGAGAGGTGGGGGTGAGGAGTGTCCTGGACAAGAGTTTCCAGGAATTGGGGAATTTCAAGCATGAACTTGGATCTGCCTTTGCACTGTTTACCAGCTCTGGGCTGGGTGAAGGAATGTAGATGCTCTCTGTGTAAAACCCTCCATGGCTCCCCACTGCCGCCAAAATCTAGTTCAAAGTCCTTAAGCTGGCAGATTGCATCTCTCTTCACCTCCTTAGCTTTATTTCCTCCTAACCTCCAGCCACAGAGCTCTCCTCTCTGTTCGGAACATGCCTGGTACCCTGATCCACACTGTTCTCTCTGCCAAGAATTCCCACACCCACCAGCTTCACCAGCCAACACCTACTCATCCTACAAAGCCTGCTCAAATGTCACCTCTTCCGTGAAGCCTTCCTCAGCATGTCCTGAAAAATAGGTCCCTCCGTCTCTGTGTCCCAGGGCCCTTTATCTACCACCACTACCACCTGATCACAGTGGGCTACCATGATCTTGCCTCGTCCCACCTTCCACAATGGACGGTGAGCTCCAAGAGGGCGGGCACTGTGTCCAGCTCTGCTCTGTATCCCCAGGCCTTGGACACATCTCCTCAGCTTTGATCCTTTGTTTGTGGCCCAGGGCCACGTGGCCTCCTACAACAATCAATGAGGTCCAGGTCGCCTACCTGGCTAAGCCCAGGATTCATGTGCATCTATGAAGGGCTCCAAATTACTCACAGATAAAGCTCAGCCTTGAGACTGTCCACTCACTCACCTACCCATCCAACCATCTATCCACCTATCCAGCCAGCCAGCCAGCCAGCCACCCATCCACCATCCATCCATCTATCCATCCATCCACCCATCCAACCATCTATCCACCTATCCAGCCAACCAGCCAGCCAGCCACCCATCCACCATCCATCCATCTATCCATCCATCCACCCATCCAACCATCTATCCACCTATCCAGCCAGCCAGCCAGCCAGCCACCCATCCACCATCCATCCATCTATCCATCCATCCACCCATGCAACCATCTATCCACCTATCCAGCCAGCCAGCCAGCCAGCCACCCATCCACCATCCATCCACCCATCCAACCATCTATCCACCTATCCAGCCAACCAGCCAGCCAGCCACCCATCCACCATCCATCCATCTATCCATCCATCCACCCATCCAACCATCTATCCACCTATCCAGCCAGCCAGCCAGCCAGCCACCCATCCACCATCCATCCATCTATCCATCCATCCACCCATCCAACCATCTATCCACCTATCCAGCCAGCCAGCCACCCATCCATCCATCCATCTATCCATCCATCCACCATCCATCCATCCACCCATCCATCCATCCATCCATCCACCCATCCATCCATCCATCTATCCATCCATCCATCCATCCATCCATCTATCCATCCATCCACCCATCCATCCACCTATCTATCCATCCATCCATACATACATACATACATCCATACATCCACCCATCCACCTTCCATCCATCCATCTGTCCACCCACCCATCCATCCATCCATCTATCCAACACACGTTTCTTGAGCAACTACTATGTGCCAGGCCCTGTGCTAGGCCTGGGGAATAAACACAAGAGGCAAGTCATGGCCCTCACAGAATTCACAGCCTCAAGGGTCTGACAGACAACAAAGAATCGAAGGGTGCGATGAGCGCCTGACAGCACAACCTGGGGGCTGCGGGCACCTGGTGCGGTCTGGGGAATCAGGAGTAGCAGTCATGACTGGCTAAGGGAAAGGGGAGGAGGGGGTTCCAGGTGAAGGAGCCAGCACAGAAGAAAGCGGAGCAAGAAAGGAACCCCAGGATGGCTGAGCTAGGGAGGGGAGGGTTGGTGAGAAAAAAGCAGGGCCAGGACCAGGGCCAGGACAGCAAGGCGGCAAGGGTACAGCGTTCTGAGGGGAACCTTTGCCCACAGGCTCCATCCCTGAGTGAGTCCCTCTTCGCATTCTGTGCCCCAGATGCCTTACCCCGGGCAGGCTTTGGGGGGGCAGGGGGTGTCGATAGGAACAAGATGATGGGGGATTCAGACGTCAGTCCAAAACACCAGACCGTGTCCGGTCAGCTCTGGTTTTAGGAAGCTCCCCTCGGCTCTGTGGAGGCGGCACTGAAGGGGCAGAGATGGGGGATGTTAGCTCAAAGGCCAGCCCTGCCGTCTCCCGCCCCATGAAATGCAAAGCTGGCTTCTCTCCGCCAGTTTCAGGCCCACAGTTTCCCGGGCCCCCTCCCCAGCCCAGCTCAGCGAGGAGAAATGTTTTGACAGAAAGAAATGCTGACCACAAGATACAACTTCATGTTAAAGGTATTTCATCTGTAAGCTGCTTCCTATTACTTTCAGATGGTTTGAAATAACTGTCTTGGAGCCTTCGGTGGGGAAACCTGGGCCGTGGGGCAGGGGGCCAAGAGGCGGAGGCTGGATCTGGGTCTCAGGGAAGCACAGGCACACGGGTCTGGGCCCTGGCTCAGCCCCAAGGGCCAGGGTCACGTGTGACCAGCAGTCCAGCAAGCGCCTCGCACCCAGACACGCGGGGGTCCCAGCAGCCCCCAACAGAGCGGAGGAGGACTTGCTGTCCCTGGGCTGGAGCGCCAGCCAGCTGTTAGAGGGCCTGCAGCCAGGGAAGCTGGCATCGCACGGAGGAACTCACCACCTTCTGCAACTGCATGGGTAACGGGCAGGCCCTGCAGCCCAGCCAGCCCGCAGGGCAGTTTCCTTTGGCATGAGATGAAAGAATAAGCAGAGGACAGTGGGGGGCCCAGACATTAAATTAACTCCACCCTCCAGGGGCAGGTGTGGGCGCAGGGTCCTGGCCTGGCTTCTCCTTCTAGTCCCAAGGCAAGTCGGAAACGGGAGCCCTGGTGGGAGTCCTGGGTTGGGGGCCGTGGGCCGAGCTGCCCTCCTGCCTGCATGGCCTCAGCCAGCTCCTTCCCTCTGCCTCCTGTCCTGGTGTAATGACCACAGTCAGGACGATGCACCGTGTGAAGGACGACACTTCCCAGCATGACCCTGCGTGGGTCACTCCCGCCCTCAGCGCCACGCTGCCACCAAGCCCGACCTTCTCCTCGTCTTGCTGATATAGAAGCTGAGCCTGGCCAAGGGCTGAGTTCGGTAAAAGGCAGCGTCGGCACATGAACCAGGTGCATCAGAACCCAGAGCCTCTCCTTGTTCTGCCTGCCCCTCCCCCGTGGCCGGGGCCCTGTGCCTGGGGCCACAGGCAACCAGAGAGGCTGAGGGTCTGGCGATCAGGCTGTGCTCATGACGGCATGTTCGGTTACAAGTTCTAGCCCCACCCATGGTGCACTTTCCCCATCCGCCTCTGTCCAGTTGGGCCTGGTGGGTGCAGTGAGGATTAGGTCCTTCACAGTGGGCCCTCCCTGTGTCCTTCCAGACCCTTTGCAGGGCTGAAAGCTGCCCTGGAGGAGGTGCCCAGCCAGGAGAGCCACTGCGACATCACCGAGGTGCGCACTCCAGCCACCCGGCCCCGGGGCCGCGAGCAGGTGGGGAAGGAGATTTCTCGAGGCTCCGTGTGACCCCCTAGCTCTCCCCTTGAGCCCGAATGGAGGCAAGTTTAGTGTGACAGCCGGCCGACCCACTCCCCTGCGACACCACCATTTCATCTGGAAAACAGCCACCAGCTGCAGGAGACCACGGGCGCCCGGGCGGCACTGATCCTCGGGAAGCAAACGGCCTCAGAGAAGCCGGGAGGCCCACGAAGCATCTGACCAGGTCACCCGGGCTGCTGGCACGTCCAGCAGGTGCTTCTGGCCATCGTGGGCCTGGCTGGGAGATGCCCCGTCATCGTGACCTTTCCTGAGCACATACTGTGTGCTGGGTGCTGCAGGAGCCAAGAGAAAGCTGCTGTTGTAACAAGGATCAACAAGGTAACACACAAGGGGCCTGGCACATAGTAGGTGCTCATTAAACACAGTTCTCTTCCCGCTTCTCCAGAGCCATGGTAAGCCTGTGGATGTTGGTTCATTCAAAAGCTACGCCCTGCAAGCCGTCCCCCGCCACCATAAGAGCCTTTGCTGGGCTTCCCACCTGCCCCCCTGGACTGACCAGGCGACTTGGGCAGGCACCCTCTCTCAGGATGGCCTGGTGGGGGGTGGACGTTGGAGACGGTCCTGCGTTCAAGCCCCCAGCCCACCCCTTCCTGTGAGATCTCCAATAACTCACTTCCCCTCTCAGAGCCCCCGTGTCCCCATCCGTCACATGGGCTCCAGAGGTCCACCCAGCAGGGTCTGGAGGTTTACACCAGATGAAGGACTGAAGCCGCTTGGCCCTCGGCCTCTCACAGAGCCCCACAGAGCAGCCTCACCGGTCACCTGGGAGCTCATCAGAAACAGAATCTGGCCTCACCCGGACCCACTGAATCAGAACCTGCATTTTAACAAGATCCCAGGGGATGGTGGGCGTATGAAAAGCTGAGAAGTGCTGCTAGGAAGACCCAAAAGGGTGGGCCCTTCCCTCTCACACCACGCTTGGGTTTGAAATCAATCCCCGACTCGCTCCAGTTCCTAAGCCCTTTCCTCCCACCTGTGGCTGGATTCCACCTCAGCTCTACGAGCACCACTCAATCCCCCAAGCCCCTCACGTGTGGGTCCCGTCACGCCCAGCTTCGCAAAGACACACACCGCCGGCCACCAGGCACCGGTCCCAGCTCCCAGCTGCCTTGGCCGAGCTCCACGCCAGCAGCCCTGGGCTCGGAGAGAAAGACCCCGCCCCAGCCCTGCCCAAAGAACCTTCTCAAGCCCGAGGCTGGCGGCGTGAACGGGCTTGGGTCACACGAGTCCCACACTGACCACGACCCCCCCGGCGGTTTCCAGACCAAGGAGAAAGAAACCCAGACTCCTCCGTGTGGACAAGGCCTCCACCGTATGCCCCAACCTTCCCCCCTCCTCCACCCTGTCCCCCAGCATCCGGGCTCTGGGACACACCAAGCACAGACGCCCTCAGGCCTCTGATCTGCTGTTCCCTCTGGGTCCCACTTGTGGAATAAACATGGTGGGAGAAACCCAGCCAGCATAGGCTCACCAGGGGGCTCTGAGAACGTTCCTTCTCTCTGAGGCTGTTTCCTCCGTTTCATGGGCAAAACGAAACTTGCTTCTCAGGGCAGGGGCAGGGCTCCCAGGCTGGCACGGATGCGAACTGCACTGCAGGGACCAGAGGCCTGTCCACGGCAGCACTGATCTTCACTTTCAAATTCTACATTTTATTTCTAAATTCTTATTTTGCTTCTAAATTCTGGGGGCTCTATACCAAGCAGAAGGAGGCAGAGGACCCGAATCCAAGGCCTGGCTGGGACACTACGTGCTGTTTCCCCATCGGGGAGACAATGTTGGACTGGGTGTGTCCAACACGAGTGCCCCACAGGCCAGGCGTGCGAGTGGTGGTGGAATCAGAGTCCCACCCTCCAGGGGGAAATACAGACACTTCTGGCACGGCTGCCCTGGCCTGGAGCTGGCCAAGAGGCTCTTTGCGGCCAGCTAATGGCCCCAAAGATGTCCACATCCTAATGCCCTAAACCTTGAATATGTCACCTCCCACGGCAAATGCGGTTAAGAACCTTGAGATGGGGAATTATCCTGATGACCCAGGTTGGCCCCAAATGCAGTCACAGTGTCCTTATAAGAGTGAGGCTGAGGGAGATTTGACCACCAAGGAGAAAACCGGACATGTGACAATGGAGTTCGGGATGCAAGCAGTGTAAGGAAGGGGCTGAGGAATGCAGGCGTCACCAGAGGCTGGACAAGGCAAGGCTCTGCCCTGGAGACTCCAGGAGAAGCGGGCCCTGCACCACCTACCTTTAGCTCCTTAAGACTCAATGCAGACTCCCGGCCTCCAGAACCGCAGGAGAAGAGATCTGTGTTGTTTTCAGTCACTAAATTTGGGGTCACTGATTACAGCAGCCACAGGAAACTCATACACTCTTCTTCACGTTTCCCTCCTGAAGGGACTTTGGCACCAGATTTTGGGTTGAAGGTTTTCACTAAAGAAAACTGGCTGGGGATTGACACAGACACACTACCATATAGTAAATCGATAATTAATGAGAACCTACTGTCTAGCACAGGGAACTCTACTCAGTACTCTGTAATGGCCTATATGGGAACAGAATCTAAACAAGAGTGGACGTGTGCGTATGTAGAACTGATTCACTTTGCTGTACACCTGAAACTGACACAACATTGTATCATAAATCAACTATACCCCCATAAAAAATTTTTTTAATTAAAAAAATAAAAGAAAACTGGATGTGAACTGGGCTCTCCCACAGGCTAAACTCCCGTGTTCGCAGTGGGGGCGGGGGTCCCATGACCGGTGGTTCAGAAGACCCGTCAGCTGCATGCACGACCAGCAACGCAGACTCTAACCGTCTGCACGTGGCTCCGTGCGGCTGGCGGGAGCTGTCCTCGGTGGGTGGCGGACTTTCCTTTTGACCTTTGGCCCTGCCCCAAGCTCGTACCACTCCCTCAATTCCCGGACCCCCCATGGGTCTTTCCAGGTAAGCCAAGTGTTAACTCTGCTTTCCCTGTGTGGGCCGCGGACAGATTGCCCTCCCAGCAGCCGGGTCCCAGTGCGGGCGAGTTCTCAAAGCCCCTATTGAGTGCTGGAGCTTGACCCAGTGGCCTTGCTGGGGAGCTCTGCGTCACAGGACTTGGAAAGAGCCTACGGATTCCTTCCCAGAGCCAGGACACAGGTCCGGAGGGATTCAAAAGCCACTTTTGCTCCAACGTGGCCTTTGTGCATGAGGCTTCCGAGTCGGCCAGGGACTCGGGGAGAATGCACCCCACCTGCCCACTGCTGTCGGCCAGCATCAGTCTGGAGCCTCTCAGGATGCAGGACTCCAGTCCTGCCTGAGCTAAAGGACAGGGTGGATGCAGCGAGCAGGGCTGCTGGCTGCAGAAGGCTCATTCTCAGGCCGACAGGGCCCGTAGGGATCAGGGACCAAGGTCCCCAGAGGGGCTGCCCTTGGCCAAGGTCACAGAAGGGGTCGGTGGCAAAATCAGTGCCCTCCACAGTGTGGTTAATGGTAAGGCATTTGTCTTTCCACCCTCACAGACCGTAAGTCCATGAGGGCAGGATAGGGGCTGCCAGCTGCCCGCTAGGTCCCTAATGCAGAGCACATGAAAGGCTCAAAAAACAATTTTTGAATAAATGAACCAATTCCAGACTCTCTGCCTGGGGCTAGTCCTAAGACAGCCCACGAAGCTCACTCACTGATGGACCTGGACAGACCTGAGTGTCGAGCCAGCTAGCCTCAGCCCCACTGGGCAAGTGATAACCTCTCAGAACCTCAGTCTCTTCATCTGTAAAATGGGAAGGACAATAGCCCTGCCTCCTGGGGTGGCCACGAGGACTCAACAGTGAACATACGTCAAAAGCCTGGTACGATGCCCGGCTCAGAGCAGGCGCTGGACCTGTGCGGATGGGGAGAAGAAGGAAGTTACTGAGAGTGTCAGGGTGCGTCCCCAGCCTCAGGAGCCCGTGGTCCAGAGGGAGACAAGAGAAACCTTTGCACGCCTTCAACAGGGCAGAGCGTGGGCGGCGGCCCCACAGACGCCAGAGTGAGATCCGGGGCGTTCACACGTGAAGGGTCCGCCCTCACATGCCTGGGAAAGAAAAGAGGCTTCACGGAGGAGGCCACGTGAAGACTGAGCCTCAAAGGACAGGGAAGCTTCCGACGGGCCACCCGAGGGGGAAAGCGAGAGCACACGGGCGGTTCCAGAGCGCAGAGCGGTCTGGGGCGGAAGGAACAGCGACGCCGCCGGGCCTGGATCTGGACGCTGAGTGTCTACCCGGGGCCTCAGGACAGGAGCTTTTTCAGAAATGGCGTCTTTGCAGATGTGACCACGTTAAGATGGGTCCGTGCTAGATTAGGGTGGGCCCTGAATCCAATGACTGGAGTCTCATAAGAGCAAGGATGGTGGGAGGGGCGGGGGTCCCGAACACAGGCCCTGGGGGAGGAAAGCCATGACGCAGCTGCAGGACATGGAAGCCCAGGACGGCCGGGAGCCACAGAAGCCGGACGAGCCACGGAGGGATGCTTTCCAGAGCCTCCGAGGGAGCGCGGGTCGGACAGCGCGTCTCAGACGTCTCCCCGGACTGTGCAGAACAAATTCTGCTGTCTTGAGCCCCCAGCTGTGGGGTTGTTCATACGGGCCTCCGGCTCTCACGTGAACCAGGTCAGAGCAGGAACAGGATGGTTGGGTCTGCGGCGAGGGGACACAGCCCCGGGAGCCCGGGCCAAGCAGCTGTGAGCAGGGCGGAGGCCCGGAGGCCCCTGAACTGCGGGGGATGGAGGACAGCAGGAAGGCCGCCATGTCCCCACTCCCACCGCCCACCCATCAATGGGGCCCTTCACAAGCAGTCCGCTGGCCCCGCTCCAGCACGCTGCCCTTCCACCTCCGCAGCCCGGGGAAGCAAGGCTGGCCTCCAGCAAGACCCAGTGGGACCACACTTCAGCGTCCCTCCTGTCCCAGGCCAGGAGGGTGACAAGGACATCAGCCTGTCATCACTGTCGTCACCAGCCTGCCTGGGTGCCTTGAGGGTCTAGAGGGGCCTGGTGGGGAAAAGTGAATGAGGCTGGGGTCAGGCCTCGGGCAGGCAGTGTAGTGGGCCCCAGGCCTCAGTTTCCTCCCCTGTGGAATGGGGAGAATTCCTCTGTCCAGGGTTTGCCGGGATCAGAAAAGGCAGCACAGGCTCAGGGCCTCCCGAGCCTCACATGCGTCTAGTTCTTTTGCCGCCACGTGCCTCGGTTTCTTTATTCGTAAAACCCAAGTGGAGGGGCCTGGATGATGTCCACGGTTCCCGAGGACACAAGCTCACACGCCATGGGGCCGACCTCCGCCGTCCAGAAAGCGGATGCCGGATGCTGAGAACCAGGACGTCTCTGTTTGGGAAGAACCCTCAGCGTGAGATCCCCCATCCCGGCCACTCAGAGCACGTGGGTCCTACTTGGGACCTGGCCTTGTGTCCAGCAAAGGACACGAAGGTCCCTGTGTCTCACGCCCCGGGGAGAAGGCACAGGGGCGACTGTGGACACCCAGCTCTGTGGCCTTGGGTGCCAGGCCGAGCCTTTTCGGGAGCCCCACGGCCCAGCGTGGAGTCGGCACCCCAACACTCAGCCCCCCAGTAGAGGCAGAGTGAACGCACCTTTCAAGCTCACACACCGCATCTCGGAGCTGGGGGCCCTGGGGCTGGGCTGGGCGGTCCATGCCGGTCCATGAGCCCCAGTGCCCCTCAAGTGACTGACAGCAGCTCCACTTTGACCGAGACAAGAGATTCAGCTCAAGTGACCAAGTTGCCCAAGAAAAAGACCTGCGCAAAGGCCAGTGCACGCGTCGGTTTCAGCAGCAGTGATGTCACAAGCTCAGGCAGAGGAAGGGAGAAAAGTCAACGGCCATCGGCTCGGGGCCATGCGCCCTGGGCTCCACTGCTGCCTCACGACAGTGGGGGCCCTGCTGTCCCCATTTGGCGGGAGAGGAAACTAAATCCCAGGGTCTGCTCGGGAGTCACTCGGTGAAACAGATCCTGCCACCCCTCAGCTCAAGGTCCCACTCCTGCCTGCAGGACAAGGTCTCTTTGTTTTAGGCCCCCAGTGACCTGGCCCTAACCTGCCTGAAGCCTCCCGGCTCCCCCTACTCAGCCTGTGATTCGGCCCAACATGCTCCAGAAACTGCAGGACACAGACCCTCATCACCTGCCTCTGAGCCTCTGCGAGCGCCAGGCCCTCTGTCCAGAACACCTTCCCTTGCTTCGACATCCCATGAAGGCCGACGGGCTCTCAAACGACGCTTCCTCTGAGAAGCCCTCCCTGCTCACTCCCATGCCTCTCCTTGGGGGTGTCAGGGCTCCCACCCTCACCTGCCACCCCCAGGGGTGGGCCCCGAGGGCGGCGCCTGGCACACAGTAGGTGCTCAGCACATGCTGGCTGAACCATGAGGGGTGTCATTGCAGGACGATCCGCATCTGTGTGCCTGACGAGGGGAAGGCCCCAGAGCTCAGGCTGGGAGGAAACCGGTGGTCACTCAGTCTCCCGATCTGAGAAGGACTGTGCCTGAGACGGCTTGCCAAGGGTGCTTCCAGAGCTGTTTGCATAATCCCAGGGACGGTGAGCTCACTCCCTCTCCAGGAAAGCTCCATCCATATCCATAGAGTTAACATTGTAAAGTCACTGTTCCATGGAGCGGCTCCTCTCAGCCCCACCCCGGCTCTCAGGGCACTCAGCAGAGACCCCTGTGTAGATCTGTGAGGCCAACAGGATTCCCTAAACTTCTCCCTTCCGAGATACAGAGAACCAGTTACTTTCTTTGCCTGTTCCTTCCCGCCCACTTTCATTCTTTCATTCAGTCAGTCCCTGGGGGCTAGGGACCACAAGAGGTGTCTTGGCCCACATCATCTAACTTAAACCTTATAATGGCGACCAGCCCCATTTTACAGATGGACACACTGAGGCTTGTGGGGGTAGGTAGGTGTTGGAGCCACACCTGCCTCACCTGCTACTCCCATCTTACCCCCGCGCTCCGCCCCATCCTCCCAGCATCTGCTGGTTTTTGTCCTGGTGGAAAAGCCCCTCCACCAGGCCCCAGGCCCCCGTGCCTCCTCGTCTATAAGTGGAGCTCATGCCCATCCCACCCAAGGGCTGAGAGGGCCCAGGAGATGGTGCCAGCAAGCCCAGCCCCACCCCCAGGGACCACACCTGCGAGCCGGCCAGTCCCGGCTTCACCTACACCAACCCACCTCCTCTGACGGGGGTAGGAGCCCACCCCATCCGCTTTGCCACCTTCAGAGAGATTAACCCGCTCCTCCCTGGACATGCAGCTCAGCAGAACCAGATTCAAACCCAGGGGCAGGACACTGGCACCCAGAGCTCAGCCACTGCACCGCGCTGCCACCAAACGGGGACAAAGGCCCAGGCCCAGGGAAGGGCAAACCCCCGTCCCATCTGTTTCGGAGGAAGACAACAGCTCTTGCACCTGTCACTCACACGTGGCAAGTCTGTGACTTTCTAAACCCTGGTTCCCACCCCCATACCCTCACTCGGAGGCTGCCTTTAAAAGCAAATGGAACTCAAGATGGGTTTGTTTAGGGAGGGGAAGGAGGGGAGCTCCTGGCAACCAGTCAGTCACCCCCCTGGTGCCAGGGTACGCAGGCTGGAGTGGCCCCGAGGGCAGGGGAACACGCCTGTCCTGTCCGTCCTGTCCCGTCCTGTCCCGTCTGTCCCGTCCCATCCTGTCCTGTCCTGTCCTGTCCGTCCTGTCCCGTCCTGTCCTGTCCTGTCCTGTCCTGTCCGTCCTGTCCCATCCTGTCCCGTCCTGTCCCGTCCTGTCCCGTCCCATCCTGTCCTGTCCTGTCCTGTCCCGTCCTACTTCACTGCTATGCTTTGCTCAGAGAATGAGGCAGTTGGGGGGAGGTGGGAAGGGGGAGAGAGAGAAGGGGAAAGAGAAGAGAAGAGGGAAAGAAGGGAGATGCCCCTTCAAGGGCTCAGCTGCAGCTCCGAGCTGATACCCTCTCTGACGCTGGGAGAGCATTTAGGAGCCCTGCTCATTGGCCCCATGAGGATCCAGCACCTCCGAATCCCTCCCCGCTCTGCACCCCTGCCTCACCCCTGCCATATGACAGGCCATCAGTGCAGTGACACCCCCAGGTGGGCGGGGGACGGGAGACGGACCAGAGCAAAACCCAAAGCTGTCTGGCCGAGGACTCTGCCGAGGCAGCCTGGCTTAGTGGAAAGGGAGAGAGCTTTAGAGCCAGACTGCCTGGGTTTGAATCCCAGCCCTGCCACCTGCTGGCTGTGGGGTCTGGGCACCCACCTCTCTGAGTCTGGAGCACCCCATCCATCACACAGGAGATCCCCGAGGGAGGCACCCCACCCAAGGTCGGTGTGAGCCTCCGACAACAAGTGGCACGCAGTGGGCCCCTGGTGAAAGTCAGTCCTGTCCCCTCCCACAGGACGTGTGGTGCACACCTATGTCAAGAGCACAGTCCATCAAACAACAAGCACTAAAGCTGAATGATGCTTTCAGTCTCCTTGACCTTTGAAGACAATTGTCCCATCCTGGGAGGAGAAGGGGGTTCTGCTCCCACTTCCCAGATAGGGAGGCTCTGGGGGGGAATTCACCTGCAAGTAGCAGACCAGGACTGGGCACCAGTGGGGAGAGTGCTGACTCCCCTGGCCCCTGGCGGTGGGCTCCCTTGTGACTGTTGGGATTCCCAGGCAGGAATCCAGGAATCAACCTGAGACAGAGTTATTAATGACCCTGTCCCTCCTTCGTGGGCTGGGGCACACTGCCTCCTCAAAGGAGCCTCCCCAGCTCCTCCCAGCCACTCTGATATTCTGCCCTCCTCACCTGCCTTCAGCTCCAGAACCACGCGTGTGGGAGTCTGAACCTGCCTCTTCAAAGTCAAGAGCTACCTCTTAATTAATCCCTTGGGCTAACGGTGCATCACTGAGCAATTTCACACTGTGCCCCATCAGGAGGCCCACAGGCTGCATTTCACTCAAGCCCAGTGTCCAAAAAAGCTATGATTCTCCTGGACAGTCAGCTTGCTTTATCTATGGGCCCCAGGATGTTGTAACCAATCCCGTTACCCTTTTTGCTTTGGTTTCTAGGATGCTCATCTTACATTTGGTTTTTGTTCTTTTCCTCCCATTACGTGCCCTTCGTACTAATTCCCTCAACTACTTGCTATTTTCAAGTATAAATGCATATTTTAAGTAAGCTCCCTAAAGCCATTTGTGGAACTAGGCAGTTACGAATACGTAAATAATATTCAATATCCTTGCAAACTGTGTAATGATGCAAAATTTACAAAGACTTTTCCTACACGTTGCAACATCCAGCAAATGCACAGTTATAGGAACTAGATCAGAACATCGTGGAAGGAAAAGGTCGAGGGGGTCTCAAGGACGCGGCAGATTTCAAGGGCAACAGAGCCCTCGGCCGCAGGGTGGAGTGGGGGTAGCAGGCAGGCTTAAGGCGGGCAGGGACTTCTCGGTGCCCCCCAAGCCTTGGCGCTCTGTGGAGGGTACTGGAGCTCCAGACTTCCTTTCAGCATCTGATTTGCAAGTCAAAACAGGTCCTCCTCTATCTGAATCCGAAGCACAAGTTCTCCAAGAAAAACTTCTCTCTGCAAAGCTTAACGGAGTCCATGCAGACTGGGGAGCGCCCAGGGGCTGCGACTTTTGAGGGGCTGGACAAGCGGGAGTGGGGTGTCACAGCCTCTCCCAGGACATCCCTGCCCCCTCCCTGCATTTCCAGCTTCCTTTCCCTGTTAGTCATTTGATGACGTCCATCCAGCGGTCCTCGAGGGCACAACTCCCAAGACCCTGGCAAAGCCGAGATGATCCAGACACGGGCCACCCTGGAGGAAGCCACCACGCAGTGGGGAGCTGGGCACATCACAGACACCGAGGCCATGAGGCTGACGGGGCGGGGGCGGGGCCGACAGGAGACAGGAGTCAGGAACGCGCCGAGCCGCGTGCAGCCAGGCGGAGAGAGGGAGGGAGGGAACACATTTTGCCCAGAGGAAGAGCCTGTGCTGGGGCCCAGGACAGAGGAGCGTGCCATGGGGCAGCGAACAGGGCAGCGGGGAGGCGGGCTGCTCCCTGGAACCGCACCTTCATTCTGCAAGCGGCAGAGAGCCACACTTCAAGCAAATAAAGGACGCGGTCTGAATTACTCCCAGGCATGTCCAGTTATGAAAAGGCCTGGCCTCGAGGGCTCGCCTCCCAGGGCCCCCTCGCTGTGCCCCCCAGAGTCCCTCCGCATTGCCTACTGCCCTCTCGGCTCCATGCGCCCCCGTCCCTGCTGCCCGTTTGGACACTGCCCTCTGGCCACCCACTCTGTCCACCACACCCGCTTCCTCGTCTCCATTGCCCTCTCTGCTCCTGAGGACGAGCGGCAGGTCACTTGTCTGGCCATCAGATCTCATCCCCTCCGGCCAAGCGGCCTCTGGTCTGACCAGCCCACCACTGGCCCAGCCCGTCGGATGGCAGGGACGTATAGCAATGACCTGTTTCCTGGTGAAATCTCACCAGGAATGAGCCAGGCGGCCCCGACTGCTTTGTCGTTTTCACCCAAGAGCAGAGGTCAACAGAGTCGCCCGAGTGAGAAGCACATAAGTCATGCGACTGCCCCGCTGCCTCCTCTTGCACTTGGAATAAAATCGAGCACCTTCCACATGATGAAAACCCCCCTCACACCCTGACTCACCCCGGACGCGCACCCTGGCACTGAACACACACTGCATGCTCCTGCCACAGGGCCTTTGCCCCCGCAGTGCTCCCGCCTGGACAGCCTCGCCCCACATCTGCGGTGCTGGCTGTGCTTCATCCGGGTCTGACGGAATCACAGACCCCCTCCTCACCCCGCCCTGCTGGTCATCCTTCAGCTCAGATCAATGGATCTGCTCCTCAGTTTCTACAGCACTTAAGTCCACGTGAAATTACCTGTTCACTGACTTGTCTGCCTCCTTGTTTTCTTTCCCCTGTTAGAACATGAGCTCCGTGAGAGCAGGGACTTTGTTCTGGTCACCATTATGTAAGAAAAGTAAGAACGGGGCGCTTTCTTCAAGTGAATGCGCGAACGGAGCGCACGGGGGTGACCGGACGGCACAAGCAGACCGGTGTTCACATCACTCCACCCAATCCGCCCCTGACCCTTTCCAACCTTCCATGGGCAAGTGACAGTGACATGGGGGCCCCATCTCCATGGTGTTCAGAGGACCTCTGGCCAGCATCATCAAAGAGTCACACACTCTGCCCTTCCTTCCGGAAACAGCGGCTCATCCAAACACGTGGATGTGTTTGCGTTTCTAAATCCTCCACGAGCAGCCGTCTGGCATACGTCAGCCGCGTCTCCAGCCATCTGGCCGCAGACTCAAAAAGCTGCGTCCTCTAAATAAACTGTCAAGTGTGGGTCTTCCCAGCAGGTGCAGGTGGAAAGCCTGGGCTTTTCCGTGTTCTTTGTTTCCAGACATCAGTAAAAAGCCTTCTCTCCTGTGGGGATCAGGGTCCATCCCTAAACCCTCAGCTCGCATGGCAGAGGGTGTGCGATCACCCGTGCTCTGCACCGAGCCGGCCCAGAGGGAATCAAGAAAGTGCGGCTTCCCTTGAGCCTCCACGGTATGGAAAGAAGGGATCCCTGAAGCTGAGTCTTCCAAAGCCTCCAGCATAAACCTCTCTAATTATTGCTTTAAATCTATCCAATGTGGTGGAAATCTATTTTTAAGTGATGCATATATTTCCCTTTCTTTTTTAGAAGAGTACACTGAATATCATTCAGTATCTGACACCACAAACCCAGCCATCTGTGAGGACCAGGAAGATAGTATAGAGGAGAAGCAGGGTGGGAGTGCACATTAGGGAGTAGGGGGGCCTGCAGCAAAGCAGAGAGCACAGGCCCTGCCCAATGTGGGGTGGTCACGATGCCACACAAGCTGACATGTGGTAATGAAGGACCAGTGCTACGAAACACTTGACTTACCAGTCTCTTGATTTTTCAAGAGAAACCAGAATTCCACATTTTTATGTTAAAGTTCATGCTTTTTAAAAGCTGGAAAATGCCACACTAGCTGGTTAGGACAAGTCAGAGGGTCCAGTCTGGTCCTTAAGCAACAAAACTCAAACCCAGCTCAATTCCTGACTAGAAGGACTGAACCCTCCACACTAGCAGCCTGATAAAGGAGGAGGCAGGCCCATTTCCAGGCATAATACTATTTACCTCCAGTCTACAAACAATGACTAGCACTCAATCAAAAATTACAAGACACGTTTTTGTTTCTTTTTTAAATAGAAACAATCCAAACGGTGAATGGAAAAGCACAAACTGTGGTCTCTCAGTACAATGGAACACTGTTCAGAAATGAAAAGGAGAAGACAACAGAAACATACTACAGCATGGATGCATCTCAGAGGCGTTGTATTAAGTGAGAGAAGCCAGACTCAAAGGCTACATGCCATAGATTCCACTTACACGACATCTGGAAAAGGCAAAACGATAGACAGAAACCAAATCAGTAGTTGTGTGCCTGGTTGTACACAGTAGGCACTCTGGCACACAGCAGGTGCTCCACACCTACTTGCTGAAGACATGGCTGGTCTCCCAGCTTCTGCATTTGGAGTCATTGGAGGTTTATGCCAACCTAGCCTCCTGCACTTTGTACAGACAGGAAATTCCAAATAACTGAAGCCCAAGGCTCTACAACATCAAAGACTTGGGCAGGGACAGAAGGGTTAACTTCCCATAAAGGCTGAAGCAGGAGGGAATTCACAGCGCGGTCAACACAGTCATGCTAGATGGCCATGACCTTTCACCCTGATCCACACCACCACCTGCACCAATTACCCCAGACAGGCAAGCCACATGCAGCCTTGCGTGCTGGTGAACTTAGAAATAATGACCTGTGCCCCCTCCCCTCCCCGAGTCCAGAGCGCTGAGGCTCCCGCGAGACGGCTCTGCTGGGCTGGTGGGTGGATGCGAGACACGTACCAGGTGTGCCGGAGAACCCCTCCTCCACCAGCTACCTGGGCCTCCCCCTGCACCCGGAGCTTGTCTGAACCACTGTGTGAATCCCACCTGTGTCATGTACAGACTCCAGAAGCCCCGTCCTGAAGGTGAAAGGGCTGTCGTGCACCCATGGGAGCAGCTCCATGGAGCGGCCCCCTGAGGCACCCGAGCCAGGAACGAAGTGTTGGGGGCCTTCTGCTCACCCACATTCCCATCACAGTGTACAGGAAGTGGGGAGGCCCCGGGCTCTCAAAGGAGGGTCCTGGCCACCCAGTGGTATGGGGGTGTCACATCACGCCCGCCCTGAGGACTAGGCCATCTTGGACTCAGGAGTGTGGACTGGGTAGCAGGCTCCAATCCTGGCTCCCCGGCCCACCGGCTAGGTAGCCTGGGGCAAGTGGCTCCTTTCTCCAGCAGAAGGTGGAGAGAATCCTGGCGAAGGTCTTAGGAGAGAGGGGAGCACAGTGAGGGAGCATTAACCATCAGCGGCTACCAGCAGGTGCATTTCAGGCCCAGGTAAACTGTGCTCCGGCCCAACTGTCATCGGAGAACATGGCTTGGGGCCCAGGGGTATCAGCTGCTGTAACAAAGTGCCACAGACCAGGTGGCTCCCACAACAGGAATTGATTCTCCTGATTCTGGAGTCTGAAAGCCCAAGGTCAAGGTGTGGGTAGGAACGATTCCCTCGGGCCTCTCGCCCTGGCCTGGAGATGACCACCCTCTCCCCAGGTCCTCACGTGGAATTCCCTGTGTGTGTGTGTGCATGTGTGTGTGTGTGTGTCCTGATCTCCTGGACTGGTCATACTGGATCGGGGCCCACCCTAGTGACGAATTTTACCTCAATCGCCCCATAAAGGCCCTCGCTTCAAATAAAGTCACATTCTGAGGTGCTAGGGGTTAGGGCTTCAGCACATGGATTTGGGGGGAAGCGCTTCAGCCCACCCACCTGGGCACTTGCTCAGCGTTTAATCGGCTGCTCCTGGGGCTGCCACCGGGTTCTCGAGCTTCTGCATGTTTGTTTAATCCACTGAGCCCTGGGAGGTGGGCAGGGGGACGGTCCCATGACTGGGAACCCCTTCTCGCCTTTGGAACATGCACCTGGGGACCTGGAAGGGACACGGGTGAAACCCACATTTCACTGCCTCCCAGCCGGTTTAAAACAAGGGGGAGACTTAGGTCCCCGAAGTCCGAACATTCAGCCCTGGAAAAACAGGATGGAAGAAGCCATGATCCCCACAGTGTGTTGGGGAAACAGACAGACCCCCAAGAGGCACCCCCTGCTTATGCGGAAGAGGAAGGGCTGGTGCAGAGGGCGCTGGAAGTCAGGGCTGCCATCAGGCTGGGGGCGAAAGTGCTGGGTGCTGCCAGGCCTCGTGGACACACAGACACCGTGCTGCACGCAGCTGCGCCCACCCCAACCGCGGTCGCCACCCAGGCCTGGAGGAGACATGCCATACGTGAGCACGCCCAGCCCCGTGCATGCTGGTCCCCCAGCGCCCGCAGGAGCCATCCCCTGCCCCAGCCCGCTCCCCGCCGATGCCTTATTCATCCATCTAGTCTTAGTTCAGAGGCCCCAGGCTGGGTCCCTCCTCCGGGCTCCCCCATCCCACATGCGTCCATCACTCCGGGTGTTACTACTGCCACAGGCAGCTCTGGCGTTGCCGAGCCCGCGGCCCACAGCACGGCACCAGGCACGTCGTAGGTGTGCTAATATTTATTGAGTGAGCAAGCTGTTGATCTGTAAACACTTTTCTCAGGGCACTGGAGACCCCTGAAGCTCTGCTCTGGTGCCCTTAAGGGTCTCTGATGCCGGGCTGCTCGGGGAGAGTGACAAGGACTCTGTGAAACCTCCTGACCCGGGGGTCTCCTGTGAAGGGCGGGCTGGCTCGGCCACTGTCACCCCTGTCACTGCACTGTGGCCACATGGAGTGAGACTCAAGGTGGAAGTCTGTCTGCTTCAGAAGGAGCCAGTGATGAAAATGGAAGCCTGAAGAGACCCCAGTTCCCTCATTCGAAAGCTCCAGAGCCCGAGGGGTCACCAGCCTCTGGGGTCTCACCTCCCTTCCATACGAGGTGGACACCCCTCTTACCCAGCTGTGTGTCCTGCACAGGGGACTGGGGCTGGGACTTCCCGTACCACGTTCAGCATGGCCGGGAACGATTCAGGGACACTGCTCAGAAGCCACAGATAGGACTCATGGGAGTAGAGGGCAGAAGAAGCTGAGGGACGTAAGGGAGACGAAAAGCCAAGCCTTCAGAGGTGAGAGAGAACCCTCAGCACTAGGAGAAAGAAGGCTTCCTGGAAGAGGCGGCATTCGGGCTGCATCTATAAAAGTTACCGTGAGAGATCTAGGGGAAGGATCGTCCTGGAAGGAAGGAGGACATGAGCAAGGTGACAGGGTAGGAGAGAGGTGACATGCACCTTGGAGTCACCAGCCTCCTCACCTGGCTCCCTCACCCGGCCCTGAGCCCTGTAGGTCAAGGTCCAGTCACGTCCCTCTCCTCCAGCAGCACCAGTGTGGCCTGACCCAGGGAGTGCGCTGGCAGGTGGTGAGGACTTACTGCCCTGGGTCACACGGCCAGGGGCTGGCAGAGGCAGGGCTGGAGCCCGGGCTGGCTGGCTGGAAGCCCCCGACCATCTACAATGGGGGCAGGAGAGGAACAGGGCAAGCGGTGAGGCCCGAGCACAGCTCCACACTGGCCTTCACGCCCACCCCTGTGCGGCACAGCAACGTCAGTTACAAGACCTCCGGGGCCCTGCTCCCTCTCCACTCAACATTTCCCAACGATTCATCAGGACGCATTAAGAAAATCCATAATTGTCTTAGGAACGCCGGAGGAAGGAGCTGTGTGACTACCGACCATGCATCCCGTTCTGCTGCCCCGTCCTGCATCAGTGCAGAGCCGTGGACGAGGCCAGCCTGCCCGGCCTCCCCTCTCACCGGGCGGGCTGGCTCGGCCACTGTCACCCCTGTCACTGCACTGTGGCCACATGAAGGAGTCAGACTCAAGGTAGAAAAGAGAAGGTGGCTGTGCAGCTGAAAGGACCGCTCCTATGGGGAGAAGAGGGGCTCTGAGGTCTCCAGCCTCCACGTGAGTTTCTGGGATCTTCCTGGACAGAATCCCAGCTGCTATCCAGGTGTGTTCCCTGCATGTCACTCCTGCATTCCCTGAGCACCCGCTGGGGTGGGCTCTGGGGTCTGGAGGAGGTGAACATGCTGCCGTTCCTGCTTTCAAGAAGATGTCTTAGTCTGTTTGAGCTGCTACAACAAAAATTCCATCACTGTGTGGCTTAAACAACAATCATTCATTTCTCACAGCTCCAGAGGCTGGAAGTCCACGATCAGGGCACCTGCAGACCCAGCCTCTGGCGAGGACCTGCTTCCGTCTCACTGTGTCCTCACGTGGTGGAAGGGGCAAGGAAGCTCTCTGGGGTCTCTTTTGTAAGGGCACGAATCCCATTCACGAGGGCTCCATCCGCATGACCTAACCACCTCCCAAAGGCTCCACCTCCCAACATCATCACACTGGGGATTGGGGTTTCAACACACGAACTGGGAGGACACAAATGTTGAGTCTGTGGAAGAGGTCCAGGTCTCTGAGGAGTGAGAGACCTTTGGCTGGCCCAGGTGACGGGTGTGTGGACTCATTGCTGTGGACCAGGGAGAGGACCCAGCTTTGTCGGAGGGCCCAGGATGCCCCACAGAGGAGGCGATGCTGGAGTTTGCTGAACCGAGGAGGAAAAGCAGGGCCTTCCAGGCTAAGGGGACAGTGCGTCAAAGGCAGGCTTGTGGGGAACGACCAGGGGAACTTGGTGTCTAGAAGGGACTGAGCGGGGAGATGTCCTGAAAGCAGGGCAGGGCCCAGACTGGATCCCATAAGCACTGGGGAGCCACTGAAGGCCTTGGAGCAAAGGAGTGACATCGTCAGAGCCATCTTTGGAAACATCACCTGGGACAGTGTGAATGTCGGGGAGGCTGGAGCAGCAAAGCCAGTGGTGATGAGGCAGGAGATAGATGGGTCCCAGGCTGAGCAGCTGCCACTGGCCTCCTGCTGCATCAGGTACCAGCAGGAGCACTGGGCCCTGATGAGGTGACAGACAAAGCCACCACAACTTCCCCATTCTTGCGGTCAAGGGGATTTCCCCGCCCGACGCATGTGCAGAAGAGGTCCTCAGTCTAGGGGAAGGACCAAAGGAGGGAGGAGACGCCAGCCCATAATACGTCCTGCCAACCTCCCAGACATACTCATCCTGGAATCCATCTTGGCTGAGAGATGTGCGTGCACCCCCCAGGAAGGACCCTGAGTCAGACCAAACGTGGGCATAAGCGAGATGACTGGCCAGAGACAGCCCAGAAAACTGCCCCCATATGAGCAACCTACGCCGCCCCTACTGCACACAGCTCGCTCCGAGTTTGCCCATGTGCTTTTCCACACAGGCTTCGCTTCTAATAAACACTGTCTCTATTTCACAATTGTGGTTTCCTTGCTGAATCCTTTCTTCAAAGAAGACAAGGACCGAGGTCAGGAAATCCCTGGTCGGGGAGCTAAGATCCCACAAGCTGTGCAGTACAGCCAAAAAAAAACACACAAGGACAAATACCGAGGTCCTTCTCCCAGCCATTGCACTGCAGAATCAGTGAGGCTACTGCAAACAAACAGACAAAGCCATGCATGTGTCCAGAAAAGAGCTCTCTGGGGTCTCTCTGGTAAGTGTACTAATCCCATTCATGAGGGCTCCATCCTCGTGATCTAATCACCTCTCAAAGACTGCCCTTAGTGACCTCCAGCTTGGGCCAAAGGGGTCTTTCTGTCCCCAAGGCTCGCCCCCTCCTTCCTCTCCATCTTACCCCAGCCATCCCCCTGCCAGGCATCCTCTCCCAACCTCCACTCCCTGCCCGCCCCAGGGTCAGCTCCTCTGCCCTTCATCCCCAAGTACTTCTCTCTCCTGTGCTGTTCTCCTCCCTGAAAAAGGAGGGCTGTGCCCTCCTTTGCTGCCTTTGTATTCCCAGGGCCCAGCACACAGTAGGTGCTCTGCGATTTCTGAATGACTGAATGGGTGATATATGAGCATTCCACCCAGCTGGTGTCACATGGTGTATCGATCTGAACCAACTGTGTTTACACCATTGCTTTGCCACATACTGGAGTTCAATCAGTGTGTCGGACATGGAATCCATCATCAGGGCACCTCATCTGCTTGAGAGAAATTAACCATCCTGTCCTCCTCCAGTCTGGGTGCTGCACACAGTAGGGATCCACAATTACAGGGTGGCCTGGCTGCCGCAGCGCCCTAAAAAACCACCCTGAGGCCCCTCAGGCCCAAGCAGGACTCCACCTGGCTGCACAGCCCATTCACGAGGCTTGGGGAGGTCGGCCGCCCAGAGTCCAGCTGTGCGGGACACTTACTGCCCGGCAGGCTCCGGCTCAGCCCAGAGGCCTGGAGATCCACGGGGACACCTGGTGCCGACGCTGGAGCCTCGTGACGTCCAATTACACAGAACCCGCGTCATGATGAGGAGAAGGGCCCCTGATCAGCAGAGTGGCCAGCTAGGAGTCTGGGGCTTCGGCCGGGACCGTGCCAGAGCTGAGCAGGGTCGTGACTTTGCCCCATCGGGCCCCCAGGTGGGCAGCAGAGTGTCTGGCGCACAGTAGGACATCTGTTCATCCCCTACCAACTCAGAAAAGTCCAAGGGCGGGACACCAGCGCACAGGACACCGGCGCACAGTAGGACATCTGTTCATCCCCTACCAACTCAGAAAAGTCCAAGGGCGGGACACCAGCGTGGGCTGAGCACCAACCACCTCCTCTGTCTGTGTAGCTCGTTTGATCCTTGCAGCGTCTGCATGGGCTTGGTATCGTGATCCCAACTTCCGGAAACTGAGGCTCAGAACCTGGAAGCCGCCTGCCCAGGGACACGCAGACAAGAAGCAGCTGCTGCACGTGTGGCTTTAGGCACCATCACAGCTTTTCCCGAAACACCGCAACCTAGGGGCTTAAAACAACCGAATGTGTTCTCTCACAGTCTGGAGGCCAGAAGCCCCAAATCAAGGTGCTGGCAGGGCCAGGCTGCCAGCGCAGGCTCTCGGGGAGGATCTTTCCTGCCTCTTCCAGCTTCCGGGGGCTCCAGGCTCCCTGGGCTTGTGGCCACATCACCCCAACCTCTGCCCCCATCTTCACACAGCTTCCCCTCTGCGTCTCCGTCCAAATCTCCCTCTTCTTATAAAGTCATCGGATTAGGGCTCCCCCTACTGCAGCATGTCCCCCTCTTAACTAGATCACATGTGCAAAGGCCCTACTGCTAAATAAGGTCACACTCACAGGTTCCGGGTGGACGTGAACTTGGGGGGAACACTGTTTGCTACTGTGAGCAAACACTGTTGCCCGCCCTGGTCCCCGATGGACCGTTCACGTGCAAGACAGAGGCTTCTCCACGGCTGGGGAGCTCATTTCGGTCACACCCGCCAGCCTCCCCACAGAGGTCTTCCGTCTGTCCCCTCCCAGAGCTCAGAGCTCCAAAGCCTCCTTTCCGGAGTTCAGGTGGGCTCACGTGGGGAGCTGGTGACTCTCCAGCTCCACTGGGGTCCCCACGTATCTGGAACTTTCCGGGACAGCTGGAGGGGAGGCTCCTTGCCAAGGAGGAAGCTGTTCACATCCACCACTGTCCTCGGGGAGCTGCACCTCGCGGCCGTGGCCAGACCAACTCTGTGAGGCCACGTGGGATCCCAGCTGTGGTCTCTGGCTGACCTTTCCGTGGCCCCTGCAGACGTGAAGGTTTCGGTGTCCCCAAGCGGGCCCAGGGTTTTGGGGGGAATTCGGCAGCACCTCTACACAGACAGGGCCCATAAGCTCAGTTCCAGCAAGTTCTTCCTGTGAAGGACTGACAGGTGCTGTGTGGAAATGGGAAGACACCCCCCGCCGCCGGGCCACGGGCTGCAACAAGGGGCACAGAGAGGCTCCCTGAGATAAAGGGTGGGGACCCCCTCTGCATATCCTGGCTCCACAGACACCCTGCCCAGAACCGCAGCAGGAGGCGGCAGCACAAGGTCCAGGGATGGTGGCCCAGGCTGGGCACCGCGAGACGCAGCCCTGGAATGACGCCTCGGGCCCTTCCTTCTTCTCCCAACTTAGCACCTCTTGTAAATGAATCAATAGGCCAGGGTTCAAATCTCAGTCTACCACTGAGTAGCTGTGTGACCTCGGACAACTGACTTAACCTCTCTGTGACTCAGTTTCCATGCGTTGTTGAGGAGATTGCAGGGCTTGGCACAGACCAGGCCAGGGGTGGGGCTGGATAACCGTCACTTCTGCACGCCAACATCCCTCTGGCCCTCCCACGTCCTGCTGTCATCCACGCTGCTCCCTGTGCCGCCAGTGCCTCTCTCCCTGCTCCAAGTTCCCCCAATCCACCCTTCCTTAAGCCTTCTCTAGGAAGCCTTCCCCACACCAGAGTGGAAAATTCACGTGTAAGAATTCCCACCATTTCACAATGCTGTGATCTTGGTCAATTCAGCCGCCTCCCTGAAGCCCCGTTCCCCCCTCTGCCCCTTGGGGTGACACCCCAGGCTTGCAGAGCTGCTGCAGAGAGGGAACAAGCAGACACACAAAACCGCCTGCCTGGTGCCCACCGAGTGTATGTGCCGGCGGTGCTCCCTGGATGGTCTGATCTGGGCCGCGTGACACAGCTCCGTCCCTCTGCCCACGACGGAGCTACACAAGGTGGGGCTGAGTCCCCGCCTCCCCCTGGAACCCAGCCCAGAGCCGAGAGGAGAGAAGATGCATTTGTAACCCCTGATTGAACAGAATTCAATTCCCACAGCTTTGCAGCTCCACTTCAGAAGAACTCAAATAAAGTATCTCAAACACATTTAGCAGCAAAGCAGAAGCAACGCGCCTGTGTGGAAGGTTCAGTTCATGCTCCCCTTTCAGATGCTTCAGAAAAAGAGCCCCACTCTCTCTGCTCTCCTGGTGTCAAAGAGAAGTTCAAACTGGCCCCTGACTGGGGCATCATACAAGGAAGAGGCCTGACCTTTGGCTGTCAGGAGGGTCGAAGCCCCTGTGTGGTTTTCAGGTGCATAAAAAGTGCTCTGAATCCCTGAGTCCCCCGTTGCTAGGAAACAAACCCAGAAGTCAGAGCCCTAAACTCCATCACCTACGTGCCTCCTATTTGCTGGGCCACCTAAGCGAGTCACTTGACCTCTCTGGGCTGCTTGCACATTTGTACACAGGAGATAAAGCACCCAGAGTTTCAAGGGAGTTCATGGCCATGCAAAGTGCACACAGTGCCTTAGACCCTACCAGGTGCTAGTGACCACACCATCAAGGGCCTCCAGGCTGGTGGGATGCTAGACCTGGAAGCCCATCACCCAACGTGCAGGGCCGGGATGGGTGGAAGGTGGCAGAGGGAGGGATGATTCGCCGGGGGCTCCATTAACAGAGGAGGCCACCAGGTGAGCCTTGCACAGGAGGAGAAAACACGGGGTCCTGTGAACAGTGGGCGCCAGGATTCAGGAGGAGTCTTGGGGTCAGGAGGCCTTGGCATAGAAGGTGAAAGGTCATGGGTGTGTGGACACAGCCGCTCGCACGGACCAGGCCAGGGTCTGCGGGTTATCCTGGAGAGACAGGAGGAAGGGGGGGGCAGGGGGAGGGGTGGTGCACGAGGACCAGAGGTGCTGGGGGCCGGCAGGAGCTGGGGGCAGGCGGGACAGCCAACGGACTCCTTTAGGGACAGAGATGCATCCAGCCCTGAGGTTGCTGGTGTGTCTGCAGTGTAAACCCCAACTCCATCACCCTCCACAGAAAGTCCCCAATTCTGCAGTGCTCCAGGTACCAAGCCAGTCCAATGTTGTTCTACAGACGAGCAGGCGCTTGCCCCAAATGCAGAAACCAGCGCCCCCCTTTGGCCTCCATGGCAGGGTGAGGTGGGCGGGGCTCAACCCCATTCACCCCAAGCATGCGGGTCGGTCGGAAGAACACCCAGCTGCCCCCTGGTGCCCACAAAGGTCCCCAGTGACCAGGAGGCGGCTGACCAGCAGGGGAGGCTGTCAGGCAGAGCCCAAGGTCACCAGGTGAGGCCGGCACAGAGGAAGGGAGAGGGGAGGTGGGGGGCAGGCTCCCACGTGAGGCCAACCAAGCATCCACCATCCTGGAACAGGGGAGCCGCCTGGGCCAGAGATGAGGAAGCGCCCCTGAATGGGGTGGGGGGGTGAGAGGGGCCAGAGGGGCGGCTCCCCTGACACCCCGACTTGGAGCAAGGTCCACACGTCCTACCTGCACCAGAGGCATGAACAGAGGGACTAGAGGGGAGCCACAGACAGCTGGTGAAAAAGCAAAAAGGCAGAAGCCCACACCCTCACAGTACGCTAGCCCGCACACGCACACACGCACGCACGCACACTGGTCCGGCTGCAGCTCTGCTCTCCTCCCCCGCTGTTTACAGAGCAGCTGTCAGCACCCACCCGCAGACATTCCCTTCCTGCGAGGAAAATGCGGAAACAATGAACAGCTCAGCACTGAGGGAAGCAGTGGGGCGAAGCCTGGAGGGAGCAGTGGCCGAGGCCCAGTCCCGCGTTCCGGGGCGGCCCGCGTGTTCCGGCAGGCACCTGGCCCCCCAGCCTGCACTGCCTCACCGGCAACGCGAGGCAACGCTCCCGGACGGGAGCGGTCTGAGAGCACGCGCAGGAAGTTGTGCACATCCAAGGGGCTGCCTTTCTTCTTTTCTGGATGAATTAGTTACGGAAGGTACTTCCAGGCTGCCTGGAAGTGAAGGAGAGGTGAGTCGTGCATGGAATCTTCCGGAATCCCCTCCCGGGGCCTGTGTGCGTCCTTCCAGCACAGCATGGTCTCTGTCTGGCTCTGAGAGCAGTCGGGGGCCGGGAAAGAAGGGGTCTGCACAGCGACAGGTCCTCGGACTTGGTCAGCCAGCTGCTCTGCCCCTTCCTGGGAATCTTTGGTCAGACCCTGCGCCCTACCGCAGCCTCAGCCTCCCGAAAACACAGCAGACCCTCGAGAACTGGATTGTCTCGGGAAACCCAGGAGGTGGACAGCGTGACCGCCAGGCATCAAAATAGCTCCGACCCCCCAGGGGGTGAGGGTCAGACAGACCCCTCCATTGTCAAGGAATTAACTCTAGGCGCTGGGCGTTGGAAAGCCCCCCCCCCCCCGCATCTTAGGAGTCCCCTACAAGTTCTCCCGCCCACCGTCCCGCTGACCTGACATCAGACCTGGTTGTCTGCACTGTGCCCGCACCCTCCAGGGACCAGGCCACCCCTGGCCTCCGAGCAGCTCTGCACAGCACCCTGAGCAGAGCCCGTATCTGCAGGAATGACGCCCAGACCAGCACAGAACACGTCTGACCTCCCCCTTCTCCTGGAACGGAGAGTGACCCCCATGCATACGCCCAGCCCCGGGAGCCCTCCCTCCTGTGGGCCCACCGGGAATCCCGGCCCTGCTCTGCTCCAGCGTCTCTGCCCTCTACCCAGCCCAGGTCCAGCTCTTTGGAAAAGAAACCCGAGAGGGGGCCAGCCTCCACTGAATACTCACAGTGCATCACAAACACCACATCGCTCACACAATCCTGAGGACAGGAACAGGGCCCATGGACAACATAGCCTCGAGAACCATCTGTTCGATGAGCACACTGCACGGATGGGAGGAAGACAGGCCGCCCATCCACCCACATCCCACCTCCTCCCCATCAATCCTCCCACCGGCAGAGCCTGGAAAAGATGCTAAACACGTGTTTGTGAATCAATGAACGAAGGAAGGAAGGGAGAGAGAGAAGACAGAGGGACGGAGGAGGGACGTCTTCTCTCCCCAGAGTATCGACCATAAACCGTCCCTATTCCTAACAAGGAGGAGGGTTTTGAGTCCGACAGGTCCACCTGTCTAGCCGCTGATTGTGTCTTTATTCCTTTCGTCTTTTATCTGTGTCCTCCATCCCCAGATGAGAATATAAGGCCAAAAAAAAACAGGAAAGGTTTGGTCTTTTGCCCTTCGCTGCATCTCCAGCGCTGAGACCATGCCTGGAATACAGCAGGCGCTCTGTAAGTATGTGGTGAATGAATGAATGAATGATACGGAGTCTTGGTAAACAAACTGTGCGTTGGTTTCCAGATGTAAATTGAGACTGACAATTGCATTTCCTCCCTAGAGTTCTTAGGAGAAAGCCCCCGAAATCACTGTGCACAGGGCCTGGCTAACCGGGAGTACCCAGCCACTGTGACCCCTTCACCCTCCTGCCTCTGGCCTCCTTCCCCCAGGGTGCTCTCACAGCGGGTCCCGCAGTGAATGTCACCGTCCCCTGCCGGGGTGGTAAGCTCTGCTGAGCTCTGTGCCCAGGGCTCGGCTGGTTATACATGGTGTTTTTCTTTGTCCGTGATTCAGCGAATGATGGTTAAGCACCTACTGTGCTGGCCCCATTCAAGGCCCAGAAACGAGGAGCAGGCGGTGATGATGAAAAGATACTCAGAATTCAGTACCACAAACCCTCAGCTCCCCAAAGAGTTTGTGGGGTACGGAGGGCACCCCAAATGCCAAAATGAACTCTTCTTCAAAAAGTCTCGTTAAACTTGGCGGTGGCACTAGGTCACCGCAGCCTAGATTAAAAAAAAAAACAATTGCAAAGAAGAACGAACGAGAAGGGACCAAGAGGATTTGACTGCATCCTGAGATGGCGCAAATTCACACCTAATGCATTTCAAGGACCAGCAAGAGGCGTGGAGGAATCTTAAAGCAACAGAAAGCGATGAGCTGGCTTTCTTTTTAGAAGAGGAAGAACGGGAGAAAGGAAAAGAGAAAAAGCGTGAAAGACATCATCGTCACCAAAGATAAGATCCACTAACAACTCCTTAAAATTGAGTTCCCAACACAACTTAAAAGTTGCAAGAGGGGGGCTTCCCTTGTGGCGCAGTGGTTGAGAGTCCGCCTGCCGACGCAGGGGACACAGGTTCGTGCCCCGGTCTGGGAAGATCCCACATGCCGCGGAGCGGCTGGGCCCGTGAGCCACGGCCGCTGATCCTGCGCGTCCGGAGCCTGTGCTCCGCAACGGGAGAGGCCACAGCAGTGAGAGGCCTGCGTACTGCAAAAAAAAAAAAAAAAAAAAGTTGCAAGAGGGAAGAGATATGGGAACGTATGTATACGTATAACTGATTCACTTTGTTATAAAGCAGAAACTAACACACCATTGTAAAGCAATTATACTCCAATAAAGATGTTAAAAAAATAAAAAAGTTGCCATCTTTACTTAATGAAGGCGGGGAAGCCTCATCGGTTTGGATGTTGTGTGTCCCTGGGGAGGTGCCTCCCCTGCTCTGGCCGTCTTCTCTGACCTACCGCACCAGCTCCTTCTTGAAAAGGTCCTCCAGGGCACTAATTTTGGAAAACTGAATTAGATTTGCTTTCCATTACTCTGTCTGAGCTCTGTTCTGCACACGGGAAGGAGGGCCACGAGCACCTGCCATGTTAATATTTCATCATGAACACGGCACCCAGCCCACGGACACCCTCGGCCACAGAGATCTGCTGGTGAAATCACTGCCTGGCTAAGACCCTCACACAGCCGGGGACACAAACCTAAGCTATTAATACATGATTAGGGAAGCTCTGAAGTGCTAATCAGATGATAGTCTTATATTTATCGACACCATAAAATGCTATTTGATATCCTTATTATATAGCGTATGAAAAGAGACACTCGTATATACACACACACGGATTGATTGTGTGCTAGACATCATTCTAGAAGCTGTGGGTACGACGGCAGACAAAATGGACAAATGAGCTTTCGTCCACTGGGGGAGACAGACGGTAAACAAACAAACGGGACATGGTTACGTGTAACTGGCAAACGCACGGAGAAAAACCGAACGGAGGAGAGGCCCAGAGCAGGTGGGGTGGGCCCTGGGTTGTGATTCTAAATAAGGAGATAGGGAGGCCTTCCTGAGGAGTGACGCCTGTACAGTGCCTGAAGGAGAAGACAGCACCGGGCAGACACTGGGCTGCAGGAAGGGCATTTGGGGCAAGTGCAAAGGCCCTGAGGCAGGACTGTGCTCAGCAGGAGGCCCGTGGGCTGGAGCAGGTTGTCATAGGAGATGAGGCGGAGGGGGGCAGTGTGGATCTCAGAGGCCCGGTGATGAACTTGGCTTTCTGAGATGGGAGCCACTGCCCAGAGATTAGTCATTTATGCATCTTTTCTCCAGCCACGTGCAAGCTCTTTGAGGGAAGGGACCACAGCTGACTCCACCTGCAACCAGCATCCTTGCAAATGCCTGCCCCATACACCCCGGGGAAAGGAGATGGTGCCTGCAATCGGGCCCCAGGGACAAGACCAGGGACAGGAAATAGTGAACGAAATGCCACGTAATTGAGTTCTGAGCCGGGAAAGATGTTCTGCAGGCGGAGACAGTGCAGTGTAGAAGGATGGCCCACCCACCCACTTTCTGTGCCGCCTGTGGTTCCCAGGTGGAGCACAGAGGCCCCCGCAGGGGTGACGGGAGAGGCCGGCGAGGGAAGGTGAGGATGGAGAGCACGGCACGTACGTGGTGCTGTGTCCGTCGGGTTTGCCCAAGAAGGAAGTGAATAATGCAGGAAGAAGGGTCCTAGGTGTTAACCACATCCTTCCAGATCAACTACAGCGCAATCCAGAAACATGTGCTGAGTGACAAACCATTTGGGAGGTCAGCTCGGCTAATGGAAAAAGAGTGGAAACTGCCTACTGTCACCTCGTTTTGATTATTTCAGGAAACTCTCCCCTGCGGCCCCCCTGAGGATTCACAGCACACAGGGCAGGCGGAGGGGGCAGCTGGGTGGATTCCGACCAGCCCCTGGGCTCGTGCGGCAGCAAGGGCAGCCTAGGCCTTTGGCCTGGGGGGTGGAGGGGTCGGCGAGCTCTGTCCACAGGGCTCCCCAGGCCAGGCCAGTGTGCATCTCTGCCACAGCTGGGACCACAAGCCGGGTGTCAGCCTGGCCCCCCGAGCCCCGGGCTCAGCCCTCTGGGACGTAGAGAACAGCCTCTGAGAACCCTGTGTGACACCGATCCAAGGCCCACTGGCTCGTTTGTTTGTGCATTCTCGGGGGGGTGTGGTCACCCCGAGTGTGTGTAGAGGAGGAAGCATTCAGCACCGGCTCCCTGACTCCCCCACCACAAGGTAGGCGCCGTGAGAGGGGGGGGTTCTCTGTTCTGATCGCTGCTGTATCTTTGATGCCTGGCACATAGTAGGTGCGAAACAAATATTCGTGGAATGAACGAACGAGGTGGGTGAAAGGACACTGAAGGCCGAGCTCTGGGCTACGTCGTAGGACCCAGAGGTGAGCCAGACAGTGCCTACCCCCCGCCCCCAGGAAAGGGGCCTCCACTCCCACCCAGAGTGCCTCCAGCTCCATCCCTTGGAGAGGACCCTCTCCTCCCTCAGGCCCTCCCACTCCTGGGCCCCCTCCTCCAGGAAGATCTCCAGGCTCCCCCACCACAAGAATCCAGCTCAGCTCCTGATCAACGCACTAGTCAGTGGCTCTGAACGAAGGGACAATGCCTTTCCCATCTCCCAGCCGACGGGGACCAGCAGAGGGCAGGTCGTTCTCGCCGGACCCAAATCTGCCAGCCTTTAGTTGTCGTATCAGCTTCCAACGAGAAAAGCCGGTTCCACCGGACCCTCCCTCCTGCCCTTCTAGCTCAGAGGGGTCTCTAGAATCTGCCTTGCCGCCCCTGCCCTATACTCTTGCCACAGCTCGGAGGGCAGCCGGAGTCAGGGCAGGGTGGGTGTCTGGCGTCTCTGGGGAAAGGATGAGTCAAGGTTAAGGCCAGCTCTCTGGCTCACGTGCCTGGCTGGGTGTTGAGATGGGATCACGGAGGGCTCAGAGGCGGGTGTGCCGAGCTGGAGCCCAGGCAACACAAACGGACCGCAGGCAGCCGGCCCGGCCCATCGGGCCCCAGGGGATCAGATGAAGTGCTCGAATCAGGGGTGCCCACGAGCAGAAGCCCTGGGCCACGGGGTTCCCGATTCCACGTTTTTCAGACAATTGGACAACCAGGGCTATCTAAAGGCCCTCGGCGCCTTTCCCGTATACCTTTAAGGAGAACAACAAAAATCAACCGGGTAGAAAATTCTCCAGGCTCTAACACACTCTCACTTCACAGGAGTGTGGGTGCTTTCGCCTTGTTTTAAAAGCAAGAGAATAACATTATCCCCAGCTGTTCTTTGATGTTCCAGGCCAGATGGTCTCGGAGAGATTTACCCGGGGGCCGCGCAACCCATACCGAAAGGAACTTAGCCTTGCTCGGAGGGAGAGCCAGCTGAGGCGAACCTCTCTAAGGGGAAGGCGGTGAGCTGACTGGGGCGCGGGGCGCATCACCCACTGCTCATCACGGCCCAGCCACCAGCCACTCAGACGCACCCGGCGCCCACCTCCCGGGGGCTCCCAGCTGCCAGGGCAGCCCCTACCCCCCGCCAGGCCGCCCACTTTGTCTGCAAAGTCCCTATTCATCCCTGCAGACCAAAGCACAGTGAATCCCGCCACCGCAGGGCTCAATGCTCCTGCCCCCGTTTCTGCTTACCTCCCCACCGGCTCACCACCGTTCCGCTTTATGTGCTGAGCTGGGGTTTGGGGGCTGGGAGGGGCAGCAGGGCCAGGGTGGCCCTTTTGTGAGGCTTCCCACTAATGCCCCGCTAATCCCGCAATTTGCACAACTCTGCAGTGCTGGGTCACTTTTAATTATCTTCCCACCAGGCCCTGTCCGGGAGGAGGACAAACGCTTGTGGGAAGGGAGGCCGTTGGCTCTGAGAAATACACTGGCCACAGAGGCCCAGCTCCAACACATGGGGCTTCCAGGCCGCTGGTGCTGATGCTGGCCTGGGCCGCTGATCCCTCCGGGAGCCGGAGAAGGCTCCGGCCACCCTTCCCAGAAAAGTGTGCATTGTTGCCCGCGATTTCCGGGTATCCTGGCCTCAACGATCAACCCAGAAGCCAGATGTGACCCCAGGAGAGACCCAGCCTGACCTCTGGCCTCCCATAACTCCCTTTCCAGCACCCCAGCCCTTCCTCGTTCACCCCTGCTGGGGCTCCTCTGTGCCCGGAACTCACCCCTGCCTCCCCCAAACACGGGGAGAGCCCCGGATTCGAGGACAAGTGGATGCCTCCAAACCCCCGCTCTCTCTTCCCTCCACAGCCCCATCCTGGACCCCGAGCGGCCTTGCACACACACGCGTGGACACCGGCATGGACCCCGGCTCCATTCTCCCCCATCTGTAACCTCCCTCGGCCAGACCCCGGGCTGCACGGGCACACACTGGCTGCACAGCCCACTCTGGGAGGACAGACCCAGAGAATAGGTTTCTCAGGCCCTGGAAGCTAGCTCGGGCCATCTGGGCACAGAATCCCAGGGTCCCAGGTACCCCGGCTGTGGCTGGAAGAGGGACCATCTCCAGGAGGCCCGTTCTCCCGGCTCCCACCGACTCTTTGGCCCTCAGAGAGGTCACGACTCGAGGAAAGGCAGAGCTGGGCCCCGCAAGTGGCATTATGGGTCCCCAGCAACTCCTGAGACAGGGCCTAAGTCTGGGGCTGGCCTGGCCCTTGGATTCACAGAAAATATGTCTCACGCTCCCTCCTCAGCGGGTCTCCTGTCGCTGGGTTGGAAACAGATTCTAAGCCTCCAGAAGCTCAGACAGGGACCTGGGAACGTGGGCCCCGTGAACACCAGACCCAGAAGGGAACTTCAAGTCACTCAGCAGTGGCAGCAGCTGACCCAGGGCCCCAGAGCCTTAGGGGTCAGCAGGACCAGAGTCGGGATCCCCCTCCCAAGCCAGCACCCCCCACCCAGCAACATCCCCGGGGAGGACAAACACAAAAGCGGCATTCATGCAGGGACGGGGCTGCAGCCGGATGACGCGAGAGGCGGGCGGATGGCCGGCTTCTCCTCCCAGCCCGACTCGCTGGTTCCTCCCGCAGCTATTGAGCACCGCGTGGGACCCCGAGACGGGCAGCGGGAGTGCGGGGGTGACTCAGCCGGGGTGTTCGCCCTCCAGGAAGTAGAGAGCTGGCATGAGGAATCCCTGTCCCCTCCACCAGGCACAGAGCGGAGGCCCGGAGAGCGAGCCCACAGGCGTCCGGGGAGGTGGGGAGGACACCCCCAGAGAAGGAGAGAGGTCAGCTGAGTCTGGAAGCCAGAAGACAGCAGAGCAGGGGCACGTCAGAGGGGCACCTGCACGTGTGAATCCAGGGCCTTGAAGACACTGATGTGTGGGGAGCCGGCAGCCACAAAGCTGGTTCTGGGCATCTGAGACGCGGCCAGGCACGTGGTGGCCGAGAAGTAGAGGCACCCGTGCCCCACCGTCCCCAACAGACAGGGGCTGCCGAGTGAGAAGAAGGCCGCCGCGGGCTCTGCCTCTAGACAGTTTGCTGTTTTCAGCTGCTGACCTGCAGGAGGGAGCGTGGCCTTGTCTAATGTTTGCAAGTATTAACACATTCACCGCCTCCCCACAGCCCTGAGTGGCTGTGATACGGATGCCCATTTGACAGGTGGGGACACCGAGGCTGAGAGAGATCCAATCACCTGCCCAAGGTCCACACTCCACCAGTGCGGAGTGTCCGCAGGGGCAAAAGACAGGGGGCCACTGGGGGTCCCAGGGGGCCCTTTGGAAAAGAGGCCGCACACAAGGCTCACCACTGTCACCACTGGAGAGGAAACAGTGTCCGCCAGAGAGGAAGAGACTTCCGGCTCCTAGTGGCCATGAGAGCGCAGGGGTTCAGCGGGGGCTTCCTGGGCGCCGGCGAGACGGGGGGGGGGGGGGGGCGGGGGGGGGGCGGGGGGGGCACCAGATGGAGGAGCCCCGGTGACGGGGTCAGCCCGGGGCCGGCCAGCAGGTGGCACTGCAGCCACAGTCCTGGGCAGGCGCTGGGTTCCAATTCCCCGTGGATGCCCCCTCCATCCCCACGGGGATCAGATCCCTGCTGACCTCAGGGGAGGCTGGGAGCTGCTTCCTGTCTGCAAGGCAGACCTGCCCCGGCCATGGGAGGTTGTCAGCTTTGCCTTCAAGTGTCCTAACAGAGCACCTGCCATGTGCTCGCTCCCTCGTGTCCACCCCCCGGGCGGGCGTACCGCAGTCCAGCTGCGGAGGTGTTAGGAGGCCCGTCTGGCAGGTGAGGAAACTGAGGCTTGGGTGCAGGAAGTGTTCACTTGCACAGCGGGGGGCACCACACCCACTCTGGGCACGTCCCACCACCTCCCCCCCCACCACCACGACAAATCAGGGTGATGGAATGGTCCTGTCCGCACGCGTGTACCGGGGCCGCCCTGCGGGTGCCCCCACGCACAGGCCCAGGGCAGGCAGTCTCAAACCAGAGCGTGCAGGGTTTCACCAACACCTCCCACCCGCAGACCCCTGCCCTGGGCTCCGGCCCCTGTGGACCACTCCCACGGCGGGGCGGCTCAGCCTCCGCTGGGCATCCAGCCCCCACTGCCAAGGCAACGTGGCACCCGGCCAGGGCTCTTCATCCGCAGACAAAGCCCCAGAGCAAACCACCCGGCCGGCCGCCCCAGCTCAGGTTGCCGCCTGCAATGGCCCTGGCCGGGACTCCGCTTGTTCATGGAAATCAGGCCTCCACCATGTTCCGGGGGTTTCTGTGGGGCTGGATTCACAATTGCCTCTTTGTGTGGGTGGCCATAATGGTGTCTCTGGAGGGGAAGAAGGAGGGAAGGAGAGGAGGGGGAGGGAGGAGAGATGGGGGAGAGCGGGGAGGAAAGGAGGGGGAGGGACAGAGGGGGGATGGAGAGGAGGGAGGGGAGGGGGAGGGAGAGGAGGGGGAGGGGAGGGGAGGGGGAGGGGGAGGGGAGGGAGGGGAGGGGAGGGGAGGGGAGGGGAGGGGCGGGGGAGGAGGAAGAGAAGGAAGATGGAGGAGGGGGAGGGAGAGCCAGCAGCTGGGTGAGGGCGTTCCCCTTTCCCATGTCATTTAGATACTGGCTGGGCCAGAGGGCAGAGCAGACTCTCCCCTCCACAGTTCCAGAGCCCTGCACCCACACCACCAACAAGGCTGGGGTGACAGTGCTCCCTGACAAAGGTGGTCCCTGGACGCTGTCAGAAGCCACGCTGGTGATCTGAAGGTCTCCGTGCCCCCTCCCAGAAGGCCTCAGACGTACCTCCCAGGGTCTCCATTCTGGGGGGACGACGGCCGTGGGAGACCTGGTTCTGGCCCTTGCGGGCTTTATGTGCAAGCAACATGGTCCAGGACTGCTCGACGGTTAAAGGCCAGAACAACTCCCATTCATCCAGAATCCAGAGGGCCAGGAAGCCCAAAGAACCACAGTGGTTTTAGAGGATAAATAACAAAGAAACGGGGTAGGGGTTTATTTGTTTTTCAAATGAACTTCTGGGAAATGAAGTCCAATCAGGCCAGAGAGCACACTGATAGCACGTTTGACATCTGCAGTCACATTCAGAGACATCTCTATCCAGAAACCGCCAACAGCTCTGCATGACCTACAGGATAAAATCCAAACCCTCACCTTAGCTGTTCCACACCTGCGAGGCTCTTCCAGTCTGGTTCTGACCCACCTCCCGCCTCATCTTCCCTCCCTCCTTCCCTTCACCTCCCAGCCCCGTCCCGGCTGCTCCAGAGAACGCACTGTTCTCAAGTTTATCACCCCTCACATCCCGTCACAGACCTTTGCTTCAGATTTTCTCTCTATAAGAAACCCACCACTCGGGGCTTCCCTGGTGGCGCCGTGGTTGAGAGTCCGCCTGCCGATGCAGGGGACACGGGTTCGTGCCCCGGACCGGGAGGGTCCCGCGTGCCGCGGGGCAGCTGGGCCCGTGAGCCACGGCCGCTGGGCCTGAGCGTCCGGAGCCTGTGCTCTGCAACCGGAGAGGCCACAACAGTGAAAGGCCCGCGTAACGCAAAAAAAAAAAAAAAGAAGAAACCCACCCCGTATCTGTCCATCCACACCACTTCCAAGAAGCCCCCCCAGATCACCCCTTCTCCACCTCCCCAGCACCACTTCTTGGATCGATGAGTGAGCCGTGTGTGCATGTATGTGATGTTCAGAACCTCTCGGTTAATGAGGATGCAAATGAACCGTAGCCAGCCTTCCTCGCCCGCTGCGTGCATCTGAAGGCGACAGCCGGGCCTGGCAGGAAGGCAGCACTGCGGCCTCGGAGCATGTGAAACCATGAACAAAAGCAAAGTGGACGCCCGGCAGCAGTAATGAGGATATGCTGAGCGCCTTTGGAAGGAAGGAAAGATCCCAGCAGGCCAGGCCGTACAACGCGACCTGCAGAAGGAGGCCTCGGCATGGTTAAGACCTAAGAAGTTTACACCAGCAGCGCTAAGGAGAGCCGCTCGTGGGAAGTGAGCCCTGTTGTCCTTCTCGGCCAAAGAAAGTATCGCATCTCGACCTCGGGGGCCGTCCAGGGAGCAGCTCCTGGAAGGAGGGTGCCTGCGCCAGCATCAGAAACATCGGCCCGTGTCCGGCAGCCCGGGTGAGACAGAGCCCTCCGGGGAGTGAGAGGTGGGCTTTACACACATCCCCCAGATGGTCACACCTGTGACGGGTGGCTCCACTTCTAGGAATCTCTCCTAAGGAAAGAGTCTTAAACTCCAAAAGTGGTATATCCGTACTCGTGGAGAGCTAAAAATAAGCAACAGCGAAGGAACAGTGGAAAAAATTGGGGAATATCCACTCGGTGGACATTTAGGCCGCTGTCATAAACAGTATCTGCGAGGACCGTGGAGGGGCGTGGGGAATGTATATGCTACAAAGCGAAGTGAAAAATAAGTCAGGACACAAATGCCTGCGGTCAGGAAAGTCTGAACCCCCAGACTCCTGCAAGGAAGAAAGACTGGAAGGAAATTTACCAAAGATAACCGGCCAGGGGCTGTCTGCATGCGGTTGCCATGGCCACCCTCCTTCTTCCTGCTTTTCTGGATTTCCTAATGAGCACACACTGTTTTTCCTTTTTAATTACTAAGTGTCTTCTGGACAAACACATTCAGCACACTGCCAAGTTGCATGGCAACTTCATCTTCGTTTCCGGCGCCAGGACAACTTTTCCAGGAAGCACTGGAGATGGCCGGCCCACCAGGACCACCACGTAGCCCCCTCCCAGTTCTGGCCAGCCCAGCAGGATGCAACTGGGTGGCAGACAGATGTAACGGAAGTCCGCAAACCCCTCCTTTCGTTAGCTCATTTCCTCGGTGGCCCACCTCCTCTCCCGTCACGAGCTACATGGGATGATAACAGAGAAAAGAAACAAGGACAACCTCAGACACATACAGCCTTTTTCTCCTGCGCATCCTGAAGACACGGAGATTGTCCCTCCCAGGTGCAGCCGGGTCCCCGTGAGTCTGTCTGTAATCGTGGCCTCCACAGTGGCCCGCTTGGGAAACGCAGGCGAGAGTGGCCTCGGTACCTCTACTGTGAGGGGAGGAGGGGCTCAGCTCCCCTGTCTCTGCGGGAGATGGGAACACCCAGAGCACACTGGATGTGCGGAAAGCCGAGTCCTGGCATCCCTCGGCCTGCAAGGTTGGTCCGGTTCTCCAGGCAAGTCCCGGCCCTGAGGGACGTCCTCCCCAGACCACACGCCACGTCCCCACACGCTGTCTCCTGCCCCTTTCCTCGGCCCTGCGGGACCAGTGTGGACGCGTCCCCAACCCGGCTGTGGAGGCATTTAGGTGAACTTGGACAAGCCGAGTGGCCTTCCTCTCTGGGCATCAGCTTCCTCATCCGTAAAGACAGAATTTATGCTGCGTTCTCTGGGCCCTGGTGAGAATCACACGCAAAGGCCCGACCGTGATGGGGACACAGCAACTGCAGCATCTCAGTGACCTTCCTCCATTTCTCCATCCTCGGAGATTCTGACACATCCGCTCTTAGCCCTCCCCAGACGCAGTTCACTGACCCTTTCCACTCACGCTGAGGAGTTTCCGCTGCTCTAGAAGAAATGCTGGCCTGGATACCCCGGGGCCTGGTCCTCAATCTCCACGAGACTCTTCTCTCCCAGGAAGGGCGCCACTATGCACCCGGGGTCCAGTCAGAAACCCGAAAGCCGTCCTGGAAGCCTCCTCCTTCAGGGGGCCCCCCGCCCATCGCCAGTCCCGTGGATTCTCCACCCCGTCCTCCTCTCCCCATACCCCCAGCCTCCAGGCTGGCCCAAGCCCCGGGCCTGGCTGGACAGCAGTGGTCGCCTCACACCCAGGGCTCCGGCCTCCTCCCGAGGCCGCACTTCACCGGTTGTGCACCTGCAGCTGGAGGGATCATATGGAAAGCAAGCCTGATCCTATGTCCTTCCAGCTGGCAACCCTCTCCCTACTTTTTACTGCTTTTGCTTAAAACTCCTCTCACTGGCTACGTGACCCCCTGCTCTGAAGCCCTTCTCCCGCCCCATCTGCTTCTATTCTATTCCAGCCACCTCTGCCTTGAACAGCCATGGTCGTTCCCACCTCAGGACCTTTGCACATGTCACGCCCTCTGCCTGGAACACTCCTCCATGTGCCGCTTCACTCAGCCATCTCTCTTCCATCCCTGGGGAGTCTCTGCTAACACGGCCCCTCCTCAGAGAGGTCTCCTGACCCCCAGGTGAACCGCTCCCCCAGCACCGTGCTCCTTTGCAGCAGTGCTCAAGGCTGGCGTAATTAAATCACTAACCGTGAAATTAGTTCTTTAACGTCATCATCCCCTACCAAGCAGGCCCGGCCGGGATCACGTCTGCCTTGTGCCTCATCATCTGCTCAGCAGTGCCAGGCTCAGGGCAGGCCCTCAGCCTTCACTCACTGAACAAATGAATCCACTTCAGTTAACAAATCAACTCAGAGACCAGCCCCTGCCCCCACTGCCCCGCACGTGCACACGCACACACACGCGCAAACGCACACACACGCACTCACACGTGACAGCACGGGAGGGACACCGGCTGGGAGTCCACAGACCTGGATTCCAGGCTCCATCCTCTCACTGAGTCACTGTGGTTCGCAGCAAGCCCTTGGCCTTTCCAGGCCTCAGTTTCCCCATCTGGACAACGGGTTTGTGGGACCAGGGGATCCCTGAGGGCCTCTAAGCACTAAGCTTCCATCGACGATGCTAAAACCCCTGTGGAAGGCACAGGGGACCCAGCGGTGCGGAAGATGCACCCTGCCCTTGGGAGCTTAGAGCCCAGCAGTCCACACAGGAAGTAGGCACAGGTGGGGACGGCCCGGGGGGCAGCCGTGGAGAAGCCTTAGTGAGGAGAGCCCGCTGGCTGTAAGGTGAGCACGGAAAGGTGAGCATTTCACAGGTGAGGAAACTGAGGTCTGAGCAGAGTCAGCAGCCACGTCTCCCCTCTCCAGGCCCCTCTGCCCCCTGGGCCCTGGCTCGTGCAGCCCAGGGACAGAAGAGCAGGGAGGGTGGGACCAGAGGAAATGAAGGGAGGACCTGCCCACAAGGCAGAGAAGGGGGAAAAAGGATCTCCCAGAAGTGGGAAATGAACCCAGGAACAGGGCTTTGTCCTCAGGTGAAGGGAGGTGTGTAAGCCCCGGTAGGTCCCCCTCACAGCCCTGGGGTCACATGACAGGCAACACTGCACAACCAGGCGATGGTCTGTCCTCCTTCCCTCCTGTCTAAAGGGCTGAAGTCAAGGCCACGAGGTTCTGGGGCCACACGAGGGAGGGGCCCAGGTCACCGGTCACTCCCCACCTGCACGAGAGCAAAGTCAACAGTCACCGTGTCAGCACACGGAGATGCTTGTTACAGCAGCCAGCACTGCTTGTCCTGACTAGTACGCAACAGACGGCAGTGACCCTAACCCCCGAGGGCCCTTCCTGTGGGCCTGCCATGCACCGTGGCCTGTGTTTTACAGCCGCTGCTGTACTTAACCCTCACAACCGCACTAGACAGTAGGGGCTATTGTCTCCATCCTACAAATGGAGAAGCTGAGGCCTGGAGAGGTTCAGTGGCTCGGCCAAGGCCACGTGGTAAGCGTGGACGTGCTCCTCCGTTGTCCCTTTGACTCTGCCCTCCGCAGGGAGGGGGAGGAGGGACCATATTCAGCGTATGAAACAAGCACAGAGAAGAAGTCCAGGTTCACAAGGATGAAAGGTTCAAAGAAAGTTGGAAATGGCAGTGGCTGTCACACCCGCCCCACGCCAATGCCCCACTCTAACCCGACCACAGCCGGCGAGGGAGGGGCAGGCCTCAGCCCCTCCCCATCACCCCAATATCAAAAATCCTGTGACAGACATAGAGAAGAGACTGGCGGTTGCCAAGGAGGAGGGGGGCTGGGGAGGGATGGGGTGGGAGCCTGGGGTTAGCAGATGTAAGCGTTCACATAGAGAACGATAGACAACAAAGTCCTACCGTACAGCACACGGGTCTACATCCAATATCCTGTGATAAACCATAATGGAAAAGAATATGTTTTTTAAAAAAGGAATATATATATATATATGTATATATATACACACACACACATATACATATAATTGAGTCACTTTGCTGTACAGCAATAATTAACACAGCACTGTAAATCAATGATATTTCAATAAAATAAAAAAAGGACCTTAATGCAAAAATACACAAAACGTGTGTCATTAACGAGTGATGCATATCCCGTAAATGTAAGATTACTTTAATGTTTGAAAAACAAACTTATGTAATTCACACACAGACAGAACAAAGGAAAATAAATAAAATTTTCTCAACAGAGGCAGAAAAAAGAGTCCTGTGACAACCTAAAAGTCTGGCCCGAGTTTGGAGCAGTAAAGTCTGACACACACCCTCCCGCCCCCCCCCAAAAATAGGAAAGGGCTGGGGGAAAGGGGAACCGCCAAGATGGTAACAGGGGTTGCGTCAGCCTTAAAGGGACAGCTGCTCTGTGAGCTGCACCGTGCTGTTCTTCTACAGCGAGCAAATACAATTATTCTAACGACAGCAGGAAATCAGACAAAGAGGCCACTCGGCGGGGTCTGGGGACAGGGCTAAGTCTTCGAGCTCGTCCCCCGGAGCTGCGGTTCTGCGGTCCTGCTGACCCTGCTCTCAGTGACAGTGGGGATGAAAGCCTCGTGGGACTCCCCAGTAATTCCCGCCAAATCCCAGACATCTTGGGGCTCACAAAGTTGGGCCATAATGGAGTTGACCGGCCTCCCCTGGGGCCAGCTGTCAGGATCCTGCGGCACAGGGTCACGCAGCTGCCTACAGCCCACCCCCATGCAGTGCCCTCCCCCAGATCCCCAGGAGGGTCAGGAGCCGACTCTGGGGGCTGCTTTTCTGGCAGTCGGAAGGGGACTCTTGTCCTTCTCCTCCAGTAGCGATCAGGTGGCTGCAGGTCACGGTGGCGAGGAAGTTATGTGTTAAGGGTCCTTTACAGGCCGGAGCGTGGGCGGGGCCTCGCCGCATCTCCGGAGGGCCGGCTGTGCCGACTTCCATCTCTATGTGGGATGTGCAAATAGCCCGTGTTTGTTCTCTGACACCCGCCTTCTGCAGCTCACAGCTTTCATCCTTGAAGAGCTGCTGATAAGAGAGTCTGAAAAATGCTAATACCAGAGGAAACTCCCTGCAGAGTTATAATGAAAAGCTTTACATAAATTGTGATATTTTACGAATGTCCCAGGTCTGGGAGGGCTTTATTAACTGCAGCTCTATCTTTTTGGCGGTTGCCACGGATCCACGTTGCCGACTTCAATGAATCCAATTCATCAAACACGTACTGAGTGCCCACTAGGTGTCAGGCACAGTTCCAGGCTTGAGGGGAGCCTTCCTTCCATCAACAAATATTTACCCGGCACCCACTCGGTGGTAGACACTGAACAACAACGGGGAGGAGAGCCAGACCTTGTCTGCAAGGCACTGAAGACAGATAAGTGACTGCTCAAAGGCAGCATGGCGGGCTCTGAGCCGTGCACCCCGGAAGACTTCCTGGAGGAAGAAACATGAGGCCGAGTCCCGAGGAGAAGTGGGCCAAAGGGAGGGGAAAGAGGGCATTCCAGGCGGACAGACGAAGGCCCAGAGGCATGAAGCCTCACAGTGTGTCCAGAGAGTCACAGAACCAGATTAGCTCAATCGCTAATCCGGAAAGCACCCAAATCTCCAGGAATACTCCCCAAACTGCACCTGGGTCCTCTGGATGGGAGATACTGGTGTACCATCCACCCTAGATAGATGGTGATTTCCAACTGCTAACCCCTCAGGGTCTAATATTAGTGCCAAGCCCAGAGGGTGAAGGACTAATTGACCAATAAAGTCAACACAGAAGGCCACAACCCAGGACAGCACAGGGCACCCCGGAAGCCTAGAGGAGAGAAGGGAAGGCTTCCTGGAGGTGGTGGTGCCTGGGCTGCAGAGCAGCCACCTCAAGCAAGGAGGGCCTCATACCCACAACTCTGCTATGGACTGAACTGTGTCCCCCCAAATTCATATGCTGAAGACTTAACCCCCAACGTGACTGAGGTAATTAAGGTTAAATGAGGTCACTCGGGTGGGACCCTAAACCAAGAGGACTGTGTCCTTACAAGAGGAAGAGAGAGATCTCTCTCCACCATGTGAGCACACAGTGAGAAGGCGGCATCCGCAAATCAGGGCGCAGACTCTCACCAGCTACAGAATCGGCAGGCACCTTGATCTTGGACGTCCAGGCCCCAGAACCGTGAGAAATAACTGTCTGTGGCTGAACCCCAGTTATGGTCACAGCAGCCCGAGCAGACTGGGGCCGACCCCGTCAGCCCCCTCCCTGCCTCCGGGGGCCTCCAACACAAAAGCAGTCTGGAAAACGAGGGGGACCATGCGGCCAGGGTCCCCGGCGGGGCACCTGCTTGCGGTGGAAGAGGCGCCTCCGGGGCCGGGTGGAAGGTTCAGGTTCTCACGGTCCAGTCGGCCTTTTCCTTCAGGTGCTGGTCTGAGAACACGGGTGACGGTGCTGGCTCATTCATGGAGCTTCTCCGTGGATTAACTCGTTAATTAATACACCGCACTCTTGAATTTTTAAGCAGTGCCTCAGAGCCCCGGGGACGGCTGTCTGAAACCATCGGATGCAGCCGAGTGGCGTGAATTGGTTTTCATAAAGGCCCCCTGCCTCCCTGAGCTGGATTAGTGGGCCAACAAGCCGGGCTCCCCCTCCGCACATCCAGTGCAGCCACAACAAAGCCACCAGGAAAGGCTCCGGAGGGGGATCTGATGGGGCTTTCAACGGACAGTTTAATGCTTGCCTCCACACAGGACACCATTTTTAAAAGAGCAGAGGAAGCGGCCTTACCATCAAAGCGAAAACCACCTTAAATAAATCTACTGTGTCCTTCGCTCTTTTATGCCCCAAGACGGGAAACCCACCTCCGCCTGCAACGCGGATCAATACTCTGAATTCCTAAGATGGTATTTTTTTCTCTCAGTCAAGTGTCAAATTAAAGACAGTCAATACTAGTATTGTAGTGTCTTTCTTTAAAAAAAAGAAAGAAAGAAAGAAAGAGAAGACAAATAATCTCATTGGATGAACTCTAAACCTGTATAATTAGACTTTTTCCCCAGAGGCTGGCGGGAAGCAGCTGGTGTCGGGGCCCGTGCGCTGCTTCCATGGACGCAGTGGACGTGCAGCGGGGCTCCAGCACTGGCCTTCCCACGGCCGCAGAGAAACCTGGGGACCCCCACAGACACCCCCATTCCTGCCCTCAGGGAGTGTGCAGATCAAGTCAACACAGAGGGCTGGGGCCCAGGGCAGCACAGGCAGCTCGCCCCCCAGAGGAGAAGGGAAGCCTTCATGGAGGAGGAGGCCCCCAGGCTGGGCCGCAGCCACTGGCAGCAGGAAAGGCCCATACCAACGCCCCCGGGCTCCCGTCTCTGCCCACAATGACCAGTCCCTCCTCAAGCAGACCCACGTGCAGCGCCAAGTTCACCTTCCCGAAGCTTTGTCACAACATTCGCCTCTCACAGCCTGTGTGGATCCTGCTGCCTGAGATGCCCATCTCTGCAGCCTGGGACCCAAGGCCCCTCCCAGTCTGCCTCAGTTAGCATCCTCTCTGCCCGGGCCTGCTCTGCTCTGGTCAACCAAGGCCCATGAACACTCAGAGACCTGAGTTCCAGTCCCGACTCTGTCCGGACCTTTGTGCCCATGAGCAAGGTTCCCTCCGGGCCTGCGTTCTCCACCTCTGCAACTGGGGGCTGGCCTGGGACCAGTGGCGGCCACGCCCCCTTCTGGCCCTGGAACCAGCCCAGCTCCAGGCCAGACCAGCCCGCCACCCTTTGTCCTGCCTGGCCCCCTCAGACCTGCAAGAGGAGAAAGGAAACCGGCCTGGGCAGACGGCGCAGCTCAAACTTCAGGCCTCTCCAGGACCCCTCCTTTCTCATGCACCCCCTTCCTCTCTGTTTCCCACAGCACCCGCCTTCCTGGCCAAGCCCAAGTGGGCGGCTGCCTCGCCTGCCCCCCGGGCACAGGCTGCTTCCACGGCTGTCCTGGCCTGTTGTCTCCTGCAGCATCTCCTGTCCCGGTGCCTCCCAGGAGGCAGGGCAATGTTGCCCCCGTCACACAGGAGAAAACTGAGGGCCCGAGCGGTACAGTGAGAACAAGCACAGGCCTGGGGACCCGCTGGCGACTCTAGGAAATTGTTTACAAGCTCACGGGCTAGTGGAGGGGTGGACAGTGACACCTACCCAGGAGGGGACCCAGGAGGATGGATGCGGGACACTACGAGGGCAGCTGGCCCTCAGCAGGGCACGGGAAGGGCACCTGCTCATGGTGACAGTTAATGGGGGGCCAGTCCCAGCAGCAGGACCCCCAGGTCTGGATCCCGGGAGCCCCGCCTGAGCCACCCAGGCTCATCAGGGCCACACCACACATCTGAGAAACTCACCCCCTCAGCAGGAGAAACTTTAATTTGCTCTCAGTTTTGCTTTAAAAGTCAGAGGCCCATGTGCTCCCGGCCCCCTTGGGACTCCGGAGCCTGAGGCAGACGAAAGGAAAAAGGGGTTTGACTCGGGTGGGACTGCTCTGGAAGGCTCTGCTGGCGGTCTTGTCTCCCTAAGAAGGAAGGGCTGAGTCCCCAGGCAAACGGCCCCCACCCACCCCTCCTGGGCTTCCCCGCCCCCGCTTGGTCAACTGTCAGGAGCTGGAGGGCTGACTGCAAAGCACAGGGAAAGCCCGGGAAGGCGGGGCTCCAAGCCGTGGCTCCCGGCAGGCAGCCGTGTCTCTGGGGAGGGAAGCTGCAGAAAATTCAAATCGATGCCCCACGACGGCCAGGCTGCTGCAGCGTGGAGCTCCTGCAGGGTGTGTGAGACGGCAGGCAGGTGTGGTGGGCCGAATGGTGTCCCCTCAAAGATACGTCCACGTCCCAAGACCCAGACCCTGGCCATGTGACCCGATGTGGACAAAGGGTCTTTGCAGATGTTAAGATGTTAGTAGAAAACCAAATATCGTATAGTAACTCATATATGTGGAATCTAGAAAAATGGTACAGATGATCTTAGTTGCAAAGCAGAAATAGAGACAGAGAACAAAAATATGGATACCAAGGGGGAAGTGCGGGCAGTGAGATGAATTGAGAGATTGGGATTGACATATATAAACTATCGATACTCTGTATAAAATAGATAAGCAATGAGAACCTACTGTATCGCACAGGGAACTCTGCTCAGTGCCCTCCAGTGAGCTAAATGGGAAGGAAATCCAAAAAAGAGGGGAGATATGTATACGTATAACTGGTTCACTTTGCTGTACAGCAGAAACTAACACAACATTGTTAAGCAACTATAGACCAATAAAAAAAAATTTTTAATAAATAAAAAGATGTTAGTGAAGGATCTCGAGGTGCGAGCATCCTGGCTTATCAGGTGGGCCCTAAATCCAGTGACAAGTGTCATTAGGGCACTGTCCTGCCCCCTTCCTGTAGCTGTTCACAGGCCACCCAGGCAGAATTGTACAAGGCCACCGTTTCACTTTGCGATGGCTCACCAGCACCTCGGGTCTCCCCAGCTTAGAGCAAACAAGCCGCACCCTACTGGCCCCCATCAGGGCGGCCAGTGAAGGAACCTGCAAGCAGATCCCTGGAGGCCAAAGGATGAGGCCCACAGCGCAAAAAGGATCCCCTCACTCCCGTGGCCCAGGTCCCTCCACGGCTTCCCAGCCCCATCAGGAGAAGCCGTACCTGGCCTCCAAGGCTCCCCACATCCCTGCCCCGCCCGCTTCTCCCACCTCCCTCTCCCTGGACTCCTCGCCCTGGGTGCTCCAGCCAGACTGGGCTCCTCCCAGCCCCCGAGGGTGCCTGCCCTGCATTCGGCGGCAATCGCAGGAGAGACAGATGGGCATGAATCGCCCGCCTGAGCCCCTGTGCTTCAAAACCTGCCTTTGACTTAACTTCAGCCCACAGGGGTGGGCACGGCCGAAAGGGAAGGAGGCCACTCTGCAAACCTCCAGGCGATGGCCCAAACGAAATGAGCCTGGAGGAGGGAGGCCTTCCCTAGGCCGATGCCGAGACAACCCATCTGGGAGTTGGGAGACTTGGATCATCATTCCAGCCCCTCCACTGCCACCCCAAGCCTAGGTGGCTCGACTTCAGAGTGCCCTCCACTCATTCATCCATTCACCATGCCCTTCACTCACACATTCATTCATTCACCCATTCATGCCTCACGGCCTCCGTTCATCCATTCATCACACCCTTCATCCGTTCATTCATTCGTTCACCCATTCATTCCTCTCGCCCTCGGGTTCCTCCATTCATCTTGCCCTTCGTTCCTCCACTCTTTCATTCACCCGTTCATTCCTCACGCCCTCCGTTCATCCACTCATCGCACCCTTCACTCGTTCATTCCTCCATTCACCCATTCATTCCTCACGCCCTCCGTTCAGCCATTCACCGTGCCTACTGTGGTCTGAATGTCTGTGCCTCCCCCAACCCAAATCCACGTGTTAAGATCTAATCCCCAATGTGATGGTGTTAAGAGGTGGGACCCGGGGAGGGGGGCGCCGTTAGTGAGGTCATGAGGACGGAGCCCTCACGAATGGGATTAATGCCCTTATAAGAGGAGGCCAGACACAGCTCGCCCCTTCCCGCCACGTGAGGATACAAGGAGAAGGCAGCTGTCTGCAACCCGGAAGAGGGTTCTCACCAGAACCGGGCCGTGCTGGCCCCACGCTGTGGGTCTCGCAGCCTCCGTGACTGGGAACAAGTACGTTTCTGTTGTTAAGCCGCCACGCCTGTCGTACTTCCTCACGCAGCCCGAACAGATGAACACAGTGCCTCCCCTTCACTCCCTCAGCACAGACTCCACTCAGTCAACACAGACACAGGCACTAAGAGTCAGACATTTGCCCCACCTCCCCCCCAGCCAACGGCCACTCCAGATGAGAACTCCACCGCCCGCTCCAGCTCTCACTCCACTTTCTCCCCCACCCTCTCCCGCTGGGCGTTCGTACTCGCACTCCCTACAGCCCACAGCTGCCTACACCATCTCCCCCGTGTTCCTGTCCCTTATCTGTCCTCCCCGCTAGGACACAAAGCCCAAAGAAGCAGGGACCTGGTCTGGTTCATCACGGTGTCCTAGAACAGTGCCTGGTACACAGCGGATACTCCACTCACTGCGGCGGTGAGTGAATGAGTGAGTGAAGGAATCCACGCATCAATGAATGAATCCTCACCTTGACTTTCCAGCGCAGATGTTCACACCCTCCCTCCCCGGGGCCGGCAGGGACAGGCGAGCTTAGTGGGTGGTGTTTGCTGACGGAGGCCCTGCCTGCCGTGTACCCAGGGGCTGGGAACAGAGGCCTCAGGACAGACCACCTGGTTTTGATCCCAACTCCACCACCTGCTGCTGGGTGAGCCTGGCAGTGGGATTATTTCACCTCTCTCAGCCTCAGTTTCCTCATCTGTATACGGGGGACATCCAATCTGGGGGCCTAAGGCCCTGACGTGACTGCCACCGCACACAGACAAGCACGGCTGCCCTTAACCTCCAGCTCTTGCCAGGCTTGTCACACGACTAGTGAAGGAGCTGAGAATAGGCTCTGTGATCCGGGCTGCTGTGGTGTCCCCTATAACATACAGCCACACCCTCGTTAAGTCAAAATAGTATATGACAGCAAACAGTCCAGTAATACAAACTGAGTTCATTTCCACCTTGTAATCCCAAGTCCTTTGCATTCAGATTAACAAGGCATATGGGCTTACGCCTTCAAACCTTGATATTTTGCCCCAAATGTCATCGCATGATCTACTTTGTAAGGGGTGGAGGGGGGACATTGTCTCATAAACATGTCCATAGCTCTGACAAAGCTCTAAGCCCTCCAGAAAGTGCTTGAATAACTGTATGTTGATATTTAAACATGCATTGGGAGGCAAAGGCCCCCCCCGGCCAGACACAGATGTGGCAGCAACCTGCAGTGATAACATCACCCTGTCAGAAACATCAACCTTCATCTCTGGGCCACTGGCCAGGCCTGGGCATGGGGCCAGGAGGGTGGCCCAGGGCTGAGTAACATGGGAAGAACCGGGTAGTGAAACCAGACTCTGTGGTGAGAGGGAGGGCAGAGCGAAAGGAGAGCCCGATCAGGTTCCCTTCCTGTTGGAGCAGAGCAGCTGCCCCAGTTCTGAGAAGAGCAGCTGCCCCAGTTCTGAGCAAAGGAGGCACTGTCAGAGCTGGAATGTGTTTGTGAGGCCTGGAGCAAACGCAGCCACTGGGGCACAATGAGTACTTGAAGATGAGGATCCTCTGCATTGATTTCTGGCCCGAAAAGGAGTAAGAAGGAACCAGATGCCCCAGCCCCCACCAGCGGACATCACTGAACCTCAGAGGCCCCTAACAATATAGCACATGAGGGCTCACGCCACAAGGGAGGGGACGAGAGGTGAGAGGAGGGAGGAACTGACACCGTTATTCCCAACAGAACAGCCCACCAGGCTGCATCCCCACGGTCTGGACACACTGCCCACCCAAATGGCTCAACGGAGGCTTGAAAGTTCTCCAGGTTTGCAAGAACCGGTTGGCATGAAATGAGCGTTCGCGACACGGGTCTGTGAAGAACGGAGGATGGAAAGTTCTAGAATAAGAGCAAGATGACCAGATCCACGAACAGCCCAGAGCTGGAGAGTCCAGAGAAAGCCCTTGTGCTCAGAGGCTGAGGGGAAGGGGGGCAAGGGCAGGACAGGGGGACCTGGGTTTCCAGCAGGCAGCCGCTGAATTCAGACCTTCGGGAGTCAAATGACACCCCAAATCCAAACGAGGGGGCTACAAAGGAATTAGGTTTGCAAACATGTCAGGCAGTACTCGGCTGACACGGCTGACAAGCAGAGACAGGAGAACCGGTCCACTCGAAAGATAATGATTTCTCGCCAAAACAGCATTCCCATCTCAAGAGCAGGGCGGCAGCTGTCACGAGAGTGACCCTCACACTCCGATTCCATCAGCAAGACTGACAAGTAAAAACAGTTCTGTGCAGCACGTAGAAGGCGGAAGGCCTCTGATCGTCCTCTGCTGCGCTTTACCACGTGCCTGCTTTCCAGCGCTGTGTTTCTGCAATTCGGGGACGTTCTGGACGGGGGCACAGTTCTAAGAGTGACTTGATCTGTGGTGTGGCGGGGCCATCCTGTTTTCACGGAACTAATTAAGCTCTCGCACCAGGCTCTGCAGCAGATGGGACGAACGGCCTCGATTATTCAGTCGCAGGTTAATTCATTTATGTAGCTCTCTTCGGATGCCTGCTGCACGCCTGCTAGTGACAATTCCTGGGTACCAGGCGCTGAGCGAGCGCCGTACGCGGGTCAAATCCCTCCTTCCTCACTACAACGGGACAGGGTCAGTACCGGTCATCTCTGCATTTTACAGAGGGGAGGCTGAGGCGCCAAGAGGGTAAGTGACTTAGTCAAGTTGACTGAATCCCAGCAGCTGCCCTCCTAACACATCCCAATCCACCTCCACCCACATTGCCACGTTGAATCAGACCCAAATACCCCACTAAACGCTGGCCCTCCCAAAATTAGAAGCAAGGTTCCCTCCCATTTAGGACAAAAGAGAGACAATGAGTGAAAGATGGTGTTATCCTGCTTTAAGAAGGAAAAGAGAGGGGGTCCCCAAATACCCATTCTGCCACAGTTTAAGAATAAAGACACTCTTTCATATAAATTCTGGAAATGCCAACCACGGTTCCAAAACCCAGGCATTTTTCAAAGGTTGACTTTGGTCCAATCCGTCCGTCTTCACCTCTTGAGAATGCAATTGTTTTTAAAGGTATGTCAGCACCACCACCCCTCTTCCTAAAGGGGCACAGAAATAAGAAGGTGACCTCACGCACGCAGAGTCCCTATTGTTCTGTGGGTGCCTGATATGAAACTGCGGCGGGGGGTGGGGTGGGTGGCCAGGCGTGCTCGTTGCTCTCCGGCCGAGTTCTGACTTCTAGTCCTTAGGGAATATGAGTGACGCCACCCAAAGAGGAGGAGAGAGGCCTGAATTCCAGGTAACTTTCTAGTACCTAGAACGTCCCAAACGTGTCAGAAGCTGCAGCAGACGGCCATTTGATCTGTGTGCAGCCTGTTTTCAGAAAGGTTTGAGGCTCGAAGGTTAAGGGCAGCTTGTAGTGTGGGTGTAAAGACAATGTCTCCTGGGCAGTGATCGCACACTGGAGCTGAAAGTTGCAGAAATGCAACACGGACGACTAATCGGGCAGGAGGCAAGCTGGAGGGGAGGGGGAGACCCAGAAATAAACACTTTTAAACCAAATTTTATTTTGAGTTTGTCCTACTAGCTATAAATACAAACGTAACCCACGACAGGTTGATGGGCATACAGAATGCTCTCTTCATCCGTGTCTCCAAATGCGGCAGATCTGTATCCCTGGATACAGGCTCCCGCAGCACCTATCCCCTGATCCTTCCAGTGTGTCTCCCTCTGGTGCAAAGCTGGACAGCTACCACCTACGTTTCCTACACCACATGGAGTGGAATGCCTTCACCGTCCCTTGACAACGCAGAGACTGCTGCCTTTCAACTTGTTGTCCTGGTTTCTGGCAGAGCCACCCTGGTAAACTGGGATTGGGGATTAAGCCACCAAACTGCATTTTGAGCCTTTATAGGTAATAACTGAATGAAACTGACCATTGCATTTTCTGCAAGGATATGGGCTCACCCCAACAGCCACTGGTATCACCATTCAGTTCAGAAAAGCTCTCCTGAGCAACGGGTTTACGTGCATCTGTTCTACTTTCCCTCTTTACTCTCGCTGCTAGGAAGCTCAGAGCCACATCTTTGGCCCCCCTTTAGCAATACGGCAAGTATTTTATGCACTGAGCCTGTCCCTAGCTCCATTTTTTTTTTTTTTTTTTTTTTTTGTGGTACGCGGGCCTCTCACTGTCGTGGCCTCTCCCATTGCGGATAACAGGCTCCGGACGCGCAGGCTCAGCGGCCACGGCTCACAGGCCCACCCGCTCCGTGGCATGTGGGATCTTCCCGGACCGGGGCACGAACCCGTGTCCCCTGCACCGGCAGGCGGACTCTCAACCACTGTGCCACCAGGGAAGCCCCCCAGCTCCATCATTTTTTCTCATTTTTTTCCTTGCTTAGTTTGATTTTATGTTGCTTTTACATTTTCGTAAGCTACCTCAATTCCTCTTTTTGAAAAACAACCAAAAAAAGAGAAGGTACATTAGTAAACAGAGACATTTAAAATACATTTCTAGGAGCCCCCCTTACAGCTAGGGTCACAGCTGGGATGTCAGTTCTCAGAAGCACTTCAGCAAAACTTAAATCAGTGGCTGAGTTGGGTGCGGGGGGAGGTGGTGTGTGGAGGCAGCTGCTTTGCAGGGGTGGATGGTGACCCGCGAGGGTGGCTCCACAGATGGGCTTACTGGCCACTGGCTTCCTGACCGCGGGCCAGGAAGGCGTTTTTCTAGAAGCTTCATCTTGGAGATCCAAGCTTTGGCATGCTCTTCAAGCCCTTCCACGGATTTTGAGAGCAGGTAATCCCTGCGTTAGATAGCCTTTCAGGAAGTCGGATAGAAGGGTCTCCTATCTCTGCAGCCGCATCGCGACTGATCCATTTGGTGCGAAAAGAGGGACCCTGTGGCAGCAGCGAAGGCAAAGCATGATGCCAGGCTGCTCTCTGTGCTCTAACGCCCCATCCCTGGTGGGCAGAGCTGCCCCAGGGATGTGGATACGGGTCCGCACAGCAGAGACACTCCATAACGCCTGTTGAAGGAGGGGAGGGAGGGATGTCCCTGGGTCTATAAACAGCTGTACTCTGGAACCTCTAACATCACAAGCCCAGCACCTTGCCCTGTTTCAAACGTTATCCGACAGGCTAGACCCATGGAAAGGAAGGGCTAAGAGGACCGTGGGCGGCTGGCATCTCTCAGAAACCGCCTTCCTCGTGGACAGCTCTCTTGAAACATTGCCATAGTCCTGGCCTCTCTCTCTTTAAAAATAACTGCAAAGCCAGCACGATGCCCGAGAAGATGACGATTATGGAGACCCCGTCACGTTCAGGGAATTAATTCCCACCAGATATATGCCAGTTTGGGCAAAGCACTGAGACTCCAGGGTGCTCAGGGGAGGGAGGGCTGCAGCTCCCGCCCAGCCCGGGAGGCAGCAGGGGGCTGCGGGGAGACATGAGCCCAGGAGCGGCCGGACGCAAGCCCGGCTCTCCCACTCCTGCACACCCTTCAGCGGGTTGTTGAGCCTCCCCGCCCCGGTTGCTTCACCTGTCACATGCGCATAATGACAGGGTTTCCTCCCCAAGGGTGAGGGACAAGAGAACCACCCTGAGGTGTGCACAGAGGCATCCAGGGCGCAGGTGCGGCCCCCCATAGCCCCGCTCCACAAACACTTCAGAGGCCAGAAAGCCAGCGCTCGGCTCTCAGCCCTCTGGGGGCCAGAGCCCCAGGGCACAGACGAGCACAGCTGGGCCCTGGAGGAACCGCCACGCCGCTGCCCTGCGGGAGGGCCTGGCAGGTGGACAGGCTGCTCAGAGCGTCCCAGGACGGGCCATCAGGCTGCAGACCTGGCCCAGAGGATGACACGCCCTAGCCTCCCCACAAGCCATGGCAGGGGGACATCCCGCCAAGACTCCAGTCGGCATCACCCAGGAGGGGGCCTGACTGGATTCGGGGCTTAGTCAGCACCTCTGCCAGGATGCCAGGGGACCAGTGCTCACAGGAGGTGAGAACTCAGAGGCTGCAGGGGCGAGAGCAGGCCCTGAGCAGGACGGCACCGCTGCCACCTTCAATCTGAGTGATGCCTGTCAAGCCCCAGTCCCCTCACCAGTAAAGTGGGGCCGTGTCGCTCTCCCAGAGGCCACCGTGAGAATGAACATGACCTTGGACGTGAGGGGAGGCTCATGAACTGCTGTGTACGTCCAGGGAAGTTTCGGGAGCAGCCCCCAAGCACAAGGCGCTGCCTGCAGCACATCCTGCCCTTACGTTTACTTCCTGGTAACCTCAGGCAAAGCCATTTACACCCAGGCCTCAGTCTCCTCATCTGTGAAATGGGGAGGATGCCAGAACCCGGGCAGGTGAGTGCGCCGACAGGCCCAGCGGGGTCTTAATGAGACACGTTTTGCTCACGGTACATGTTCAGTCCAGCCTCCAGATCAGAGAGCAATTGTCTATAAAAAAAAGAAAACCCCAGAGCAAATGCTACTCCAGGAGAGGATTCATTTATGGTGCCAGGAAGGCTGTGAGGATCTTGGGCTAGAGGAGGGGCGCTGGAGGGTCCAACAGGCTGGGACCTGACTCTGGCACTGCCCAGCCCGGCCCCTTGGCCTGGCACCATGGGCTTCCACTCCAGTTTATGCGGTGGGCAGTGTGGGCTCCCTGGTGGGTGGGGTAGGGGGCATGGGTGGACAGGGACTTTTTTGCTTCCAGAAGTTCAGCTGAGAGTTGAGGAGAGCGGAGTCCAGAGCCCAGGTAGCAACTCATTTCTCTAATCTAATCTAATGATCTTTCCCTCTGACCTTCAAGCAAATCACCAGTTTCGTGGGCAGATAATGAGACCCTGGTTTGCCCCAGGAATTCCGAAACACAAAGGGCATGTCAGATCCTCAAAGCTCTACATTCTCCCTGGGACTCCTGGTTACCTTTTCAGGGCTGTTTTTCTCGTCTTCCTCACGTCAAACCTGCCTGCACTCGGCAGGCAGCCCACGTATGAATCGCTGCCATTTGGGGGCGACGCAGCAGCCGTCAGCTGGTGACGGAACGCCTTCGGCCCAGGTCACAGAAACCTTCGGCTTTAAAGTGCCCTCTCCTCGATGGTACATTTGTACGTCAGAAAATCCACCCCTGCCCTGGCCCCTCTTCACCTCTGCTTCCCTCCTCAATCCCCTGCCTCTGCAGTCAGGTTTAAGCTGGGCTTTTTTTTCTTTTTAACATCTTTATTGGAGTATAATTGCTTTACAATGGTATGTTAGTTTCTGCTATATAACAAAGTGAATCAGCTATATGTATACATATATTCCCATATCTCCTCCCTCTTGCGTCTCCCTCCCACCCTCCCTATCCCGCCCCTCTGGGTGGTCACAAAGCACCGAGCTGATCTCCTTGTGCTATGCGGCTGCTTCCCACTATAAGCTGAGCTTTTGGAAGCCAAAAGAGGCCTCCACCCACCCATGCACTAACCACTCACCCGCTATCCACCCTCCACTCAGCTGAGGGAGCCTGGGGAAGCCCTCGCCATGCCTGGGGGGCAGAGAAAGGTTCCTGAGGGAGATGCCGCTGAGCTGGGTCTGGAGGGGAGCTATTAACAGAGCCCAGATGTTTAAAGGCCCAGAGCAGGTACCAGGCACTTGGTCATTCCAGTGTGGAGAGTACACCCAGAGGTCATGGGATGCGGGGCTGGAAGGTCCCGAGCAGGGAAGTGGTTTTTAGAAGCTCCCTGGGTGCAGGGTAAGTTCTGTGGGCGAGAACCAGGCCTACCTGAGTCCTCCCAGGTTCCTGGAGGGAGGGGAGGCCGGGAACCAGTGGGGGGCCTGAGGCAGAAGCCTTTCACCAGATGCCGGGCCAAGGGGCTGGCGGGTAGGAGACGGCTTTGATAAACAGGAGGTTATCAGAAGTGACTGGTCTGGGGAATGACCCAGGACCAACAGACATGAAGTCCCTTCGGGTGGGTGCGGGGACTCCTGCTGAGCTGGAGCTGGGAGCTCAGCCCCGCCCGTGTCTGCCGGCTGGGGCGGCACCGGATGCGGGTCCGGGGGCGCCTTGCACCCCAGGGTCTCCTGCACGCGGTGTACGGGGGGCTGCCTTTCGAGCCAGGGGGTAACAGCAGTCTTTCCAATGTCCTAGGACATCTCAGCGGCATTCTGGACGATTCTCCGCACCCCCAGCAAAGTGCGGCTTGCCTCTGGGAGTAACAGAGGCCACGGGTGTCCAGCGGCTGGAAGGCAACCTGGACAGTCAGTGCTGAGCTCACACGGGGCAGGGCGGGGGAGTGTTAACTTCCAGTAATTGACAGAAATCCCCTGGTTATGCGGTTGGAGCAGCGGTACCCCTCCCTCACCGGGGGTTTTGCACCCAGCACATCACACTCTCCAAGCCGAGGGTTTGGGCACTTGTGTGGACGCCCTTGGCCTTGCATTCTTGCACTGGGGTGCTCAGTGCAAGTACGAGGAATAGAGAATGAGGAAATAAATAAGACAGGACACAGCGGCCAGACCCTGGAGGGAAGTCCGATGCGTGTCACAGTAAACGTCACATCACTCCCCCCGAAGCTCACCTACCTCCACCACGGGAGAACTACCTCAAACCCTCCCTCAGAGCCTATGTACTCTTAGTTCACTCACAAAGATAGTAAATTTAGCAGCGCAGGTTTCCAGACCACAGGAGACCAGAGGCACAAAATGGCAAGGGGAAGGAATTCCAGAGGCCGCAGGAAGTGAGCGCTGAAAGCCTGGCCACTTCATCCTAAAGGAAAGGCGACCCGTGAACTTGATCCACAGAGAAACACAAGACGCCAACCTGCTGAGATTTGCTTCCCGGGCACCTGCTGGGTCCCAGGCTACGTGGCCCACCTAACGCTCACAACAGCCTAGAGATGCTCAACCCGGCTTTACAGACGAGGAAGCTGTGACTCGCATGAGATAATAGCCAGGACGCACTTGGCAGGCGACAGAGCTGCCCCGTGACTCCCAGAAAAGCACATGAGGCCTACTGAAAATACTGTCATCAAAAGTCATTAAAAGAAAAGAAGCACCGGCCCTGAATGTTTGCGCTTGGAGAGCCGGGGTTCACAGGCACGCCCCGCTCACCTCAAGGCCCCGGGCACCCCGAGAAATGCACACCAGCACACCCGTTCTAGGGAAGAAGCAGCCACGCTCGGCGAGGGGCGAACGTGGTGCCGAGCGGTGTGGCCAGGACACGGACCCGAGGCTGTGAGCCCAGTGCAAGCATCTCGGTCGGGCCGGCCCGCACCTCACACTCCGAAGACCACTGGCTCGTGCCGCGTGGAGCGGACTCTGTACGCAAAATTTTAGGATGAACGAATGAATGAACGAACAAGCCCTCCCTCCCCGTGACAGAGAAGTGAAGTGGAACCATATTCAATTCAAAACGCCTCCAACCTTCAATACTTCACAGACACTGGCCACGGGGAAAGGACGCCGAGTAACGAAGCTGTTTCCAGGCTGACTGGGCAGTGACCGGACGCCAAGAAGAGAGCAGAGGGCGGGGTGAAAGGTCACAGCAGGGAAGACTGCAGTTAATAAAGCCCAGGTCGCAGGGCAGCCAGGGAAGATCCAGTTTCGTTCGGAAACTTGGAGCGCTGGATATTAGAACACGGTGTCTGAGGCACGGTGGCTGGGTGTCTGCTCCTCCCGGAGGGGTCTGCTGAAGGCCAGGCCTGCGAGCAGTGGAGACCAGTGTGCTCCCACTGGTCCCTTGGGCTCCCGCCCCCCTACCAGGCACCCAGCTTTCTTGCGACCAAGCACCCAATCTTCCCAAACAGCCTGGGAAGGAGGGCTGTGACAGAACTCTGTTCACACACGGGACACTGAGGTCCGGTTCAGAGAGGCTGGGACGGTGCCCAGAGTCACACAGCTTTCAAATGATGGAGCCAGATTTCACCCCCCAGCTGTCCTGTTCCAAAGCCCCTTGATAAAGGGCCCTGCTCCTCGGCTGGCACACGCAGTAAACCTGGAGATCCAGGGCCTGCCTGACTTTCGATCAGATGCCAGAGGGAACAGTTCAGCAAGGCAACGTGGCCACCCTACCCCCCAGGTCCCATTTGGTGGCTTCTGAGGTTCTAAGAGCTTTGCCCCCCGAAATGTGCACACAGCCCTGGGTCTTCCCCGCAGCACCCTGCAGCCCGGCACACACCGGGAGGTGAGTGAGGCATCCTCTGGGGCTAACACTCCCCCTTTCCGTGTGCTGCCCCCCACCACTCCCACAAAGCCCTCCCACCTCACAGTCACGGTCAGCATTGAATTGAATCTCCCCATTTCGCAGATGCGGAAGAGGGGTTTGCAGGAGGCCACGCGGGGATCCGACTGCTCCAGTCATAGTTACAACAGTATCAGCAACTGTGATACTCACAAGCGACGTCTTTTTTTTTTAACCTTTTACTTTATATTGGAATATAGCCGATTGACAATATTGTGACAGTCTCACGTGCACAGCATAGGGACTCAGCCACACATATACACGTATCCATTCTCCCCCAGACTCCCCTCCCATCCAGGCTGCAGAGTTGAGCAGAGTTCCCCGTGCTCTACAGCAGGTCCTCGTCGGTTATCCATTTTAAATACAGCAGCGCGTACATGTTAATCCCAAACTCCCTGACTATCCCTTCCCCCCATCCTTCCCCACCCTCGATGACCACAAGTTCCTTCTCTAAGTCTGTGAGTCTGTTTCTGTTTTGCAAATAGGTTCATTTGTATCACTTCTTTTTAGATTCCGCACATAAGCGATATCATACGCTAATATCATACGCGACTTGTCTTCCTCTTACTTCACTCAGTATGACCATCTCTAGGTCCATCCACGTTGCTGCAAACGGCATCATTTCAACGTCTCACACTTTCAAAGTTTGTGCCTCTACATGCCCCAGAGGGGAGATGCCGAGACTAAGGACCGAGCACTTGGCATCCCCCTCACGTCCCCCTCCGCCTCACCTCACACCTGAGACCCCCGACGCGTGTTCCGCCCCGTCTTCCCAAGTCCCGAGGGGACTGAGCCCCAGTGCCCGCAGCGGACGCCGTGTGGCCCTGCGTGCCGCTCACTCCCCGCTCCCCTAACTTCTGGGGGAAGTGAACCACAATGGGGAAGACACAGGACTGGCAGGTCGTTGTCGGCCAAGCCTCCATGTGGGCCCCTGGGGCAGGGGAAGACCGTGTGGAGGATAGGACATGCTTCCACAGTCCCAGCAGGCAGAGAGCACCCGTGTTCCTTCCTCCACCCACCTCCCCAGCCTTTCCCAGACAGGTCACACCCCTGATCCTGGAGATACTGCCTGCTGGTCTTCGTTTTCGCTGTTGTGCCTTCGCATCTGCTTTGTGTCCTCCTAACTCCTCCTAAGGGTATTGGGAGATTACATCGCAAGTTGCTGGCCAGATGCCCTTTTTTTTTTTTTTTTTTACATCTTTATTGGAGTATAATTACTCTACAATGGTGTGCTAGTTTCTGCTTCATAACAAAGTGAATCAGTTATACATATATATGTTCCCATATCTCTTGAACAAGTCCTGTCCCCACCACGTTCTAACAGCCACTTAAGACAACAGCGAGCACACAGCTCATCCCGTATCCCTGGATGGAAGCCCGGCACCTCCCACTCCACGCGGCTCCCCTCACCCCGCACTTGGCCATGTCGGTCCAGGGCTCGCTGGATGGGAAATACCAGCCCCCAGGGGGATGAGTAGAAACGATGACAGAGAAGCAGCGGCGGGGGGGCATCTCGCAGAGCCCGGGCCAGTGGGGGAAGTTGGAGTAGAAATGCTCTGGAAACTTTTGCTTCTCTGAACAACCTTCCGACCTCCTTGGGAGTTCAGCTCACGCCCGGAGCACAGGATCTGACAGCGATTATCGCAGGCCCCCTGCTGCAGATAGGATTACTCCACCTCAAATGGCCCGTCCCTGGGAAATCCGAAGCCCACTTCACACGGGAGGAGTGCCCCACTCCTCCCCACCAGGTTTCGCCCTGAGGAAGCCTGCACACAGGTACCCAGTGTTTTAGGGCTCATCCTAGCTTGTCTGGTCTGGTTTACCAGAACATTGGTTTGACCGGATGCGTTTACAAAAAGAAACCTGCGCGCTACCCCGCGTATCTGTACATTCCATTACTACCGTATCTCATAGATTCTAAGACCTGTGGGCTTTTTTTTTTTCCACATTTTAACTTCTTTGAAATTGCAATGTGGCTTATAATCAATGCCATTCCTTAGTGGTGAATAAAATAATGATGCAATTTAGAGAGCATCTAAGAGAGTTTTTAAATTGCGTGAAATACAGCAGCTGAAATGTTTAAATATAGCAAGGCTAAGATTGCACCTTTTTTCTTGCTGACACCCCACCTTGCCGTATCCAGATCAACTCACGGCAGGACTTTCATACCCTCCGTGGTCACAAGAATGGAGTCCTTTAAAATGGACTTGCACTGGAGGGAGAAATGCTTAATTAAAGTGGCAAAGGTGACCCTGGCAAATCATAGAGACACCCCCCAACCCCATCCACATGACCTCAGCACATGTTCACACACTTCCCCATGCCAACCTTGCTGCCTCCATGCTTAAATGCCCCAGAAACCACCCGCTGCCGCTGGGTAAAGTCAAGACTTCTTACCGAACTCCCAGAGCCCATCCCCCTTCTGAGCTAGCTCTGCAACCTCAATCTCCCATCCAGGGCCCAGCCCCCGCTTCCCTGAACACACACACTCTTTCTTGCCTCAGTCCCTTTGCACATGCTGTCCTCTCAGCTCTTCTCCAGCTGGGAAACTCCTATTCATCCTTCAAGACCTCAGGCTACTCATCACGCAATCATCATCTATTCAGCACCTGCTACATGCCAAGCCCCGTCCCAGGCACCGAGGAAGCCACAGCAAACAAAGCAGGCAGAGTCCTGCCCTCCTGGAGTTTGCATTCTAGAGCGGGGAAGCCACAAGGAAAACAAGCGCTCTGGAGTGAAGCCATTGGGAAGAAGCATAAGGGCTGGGGTGTTGACATCTTAGATACAGCAGCTAGGGAAGGCTCCCTGAGAAGGTGACTTTGGAGTATACACCTGAAGGAGATGGGGAGGGGAGGCATGTGGCCATCAGGGGAGGGCATTCCAGGCTGGGAGAACTGCAAGTGCAAAGGCCTGAGACGGGATCATGCCTGGAACATTCAAGCAGTAGTGAGGAGGCCAGTGTGTTTGGGCGGGAGAGAAGCAGGAGACGAGACTGAATAGGAATGGAGACTGGACCCAGTAGGGCCTTGTGGTCCACTGGGATCATGTGACTCTTTCTCTGAGAGAACTGGAGAGACCAGGGAAAGCTCAGAGCATTGCCATCCTCAGAGCTCAGGGTGATATTTTCACAGGATCCCTGAGAGCAGAGCAAACCAAAGGGACCAGGGCAGGAGCACGGAGACCAGCTGGAAGGCTGTCGCAGTAACACCTACCTCCGTCATAGAGCTTCCTGCAAAAGCCTCAGCATTTGGAGTTTGGCCTGTTGTCGTCATGGAAATGGCCGGTTCCCTTGGCAAGAACTGCGCTTCACCCTTCCAAGTGTCTGCCCCGTGCACGCGGCCGTGCCAGGCGCAGGTGTGAATGAATGAATGAACTGACGAGCAAATGAAGGGATGCCGGAGAGGACATTATTATAACCAGCGCTCTGCTGTCTCTCGGTGCCCAAGAGGAAGGCCAGCTCAGCTGGGGGTGGGGCGTGGCTAGTGCAGAGGGGCTGGGTTTCTAACCATGAACCTCATTCCTCGGTGGGGTGTACGGTTCTAGCTCAGAAAATAGAGGGTTTTCTCCCTTGACGTCCTGAAGCTTCTTTCTACTTATTTTGCATTTGGTAAAATGCTTCACAACAAGAACACTAAAGCTCTGTGTTGGTCCTCGCCTCCTTGACAGTGGCTTTAAGGAGAACTGTTGGATCTAGGCAGCATCGTTTTTTTCATGGAAAGGCACATTTTCATTTTAGGTTACGTTTTCTAAGCAACACTTTTCATAGCAGCTATTGGTCCCCAGACGTGGCTTTAAAGACATCCACTTGGCAGAGATGTGGCGGTGGAATCTGTAAGTGACTGGGCTGGACCACCACGCTCCGGGTCAGAGGGACGGAGGGAGGGGTCGGGGTCCCATGCTGGAGGGGCCGGGACACGGGCCACGCCATCATCACGGCACCGGGTGTCACGGACAGAGGGACAGGCACGGCGGCTGCCAGGCCCTCCTCCTGCTGGAGTTTAGATCAAACCCGCTCAGCGAGCCCTGTCAGGGTGAAGGCGCCAGGAGGGAGCTGCGATATTTCTGGAACACAACGTGCTTGCACGGCACGCCCGCCCACACGCACGCACTCTGCTCCCAGGCAGCCTGCTCTGCCTCCACCGTTCATCCGGGACCCAGCACCCACGGATGTCCCTGGATGGGATGACGAGGCTTGAAGCCCACATCACGTTCATTTCCCCCGGCTGCCGTACAAATGACCACAGACCGGGGGGCTTAGAACAACAAAAATTTCTTTCCCCCCCCCCCCCCCCGCAGTCCTGGAGACCGGAAGTCTGAAAGCAGCATCCCTGGGCAGAATCCAGGTGTGGGCAGGGCCGGGCCCCCTGGGGCAGAAGGAGCTCTAAGCCCCTCCTTGTCTTTGGACAGGCAATCCCGGCGCTTCAGGCTGCATCCTTCCCATCTCCACCTCCGTCTCCACGTGGCCTTCTCCCTCTGCATGTCCCTGTGTCTCAAGCCTCCCGCTCCTTTCCCAGGTAAGGACACCAGTCATCGGAGTTAAGGCCTGGATGATGTCCCCCCTTAATGTGATTAATTCCTCAAAGACCCTGTTTCCAAACAAGCTCACGTTCGCAGGTGCCAGGGTTGGGACGTGAACACATCTCTGTGGGGGACACTGTTCAACTCACTACACCCACCATCAGGCCAAGGGGACATGAGCCCCGGTCAACACTGCAACCCTACCCCTGCCGAGCGTAGGTCCCTTGCACCGACCCCCAACTCCCTCTGCCACTGGCTGCTCGCCTATCTCACCCATTCCAGACCTCTGCTGTTTCAGAGAACGATATGCCATCCTCCCAGGACACCACCAGCGAGCACCCTGGTGTCATCAGGTCCTCGTCCCAGCACTCAGACATCAGCTCCTCCAGGCAGTGGTCCCGGGGACTGTCGCTAAGCCCAGCACAGGGCCTGGAAGAGGCGGTGCTCCGTGTGGCCAATGCTGGATCAATGGCCGGTGTAGCTCCTGGACCCTGCTCCCCTCCGCCGCCACCTCCCCTCCGCCAACCACCAGGTCCCGACCCCTTTGCTTCCAGAAGTCTCCCTGCCGGGCCAGGCTTCCTCTCCCAGGATCCCTGCACTTGCCCCTCCCTGGAATGCAGCCTCAGTCCTGTCTCCTCTCTCCTTCCCTCACTAACCCTGCTGCATCCTAGAATGCCCTGCTTCCCCTGCCCCTCTCCCCACTGACATTCTAACTCAACAATCATTTGTCACCCCTCCCCCCATGCCCCAGACTGGGGCCTCCTCCAGACCCTTCCTCACACTGACCCCTCTCCCTGGAAAGCCCACGGGCTTGCTACCCTCTGCATATGCTTTAAGACACATTTCCAGCATCACCTCCTCCAGGAAGACTTCCCTGATTCTTTTCTGTCCCCCCAGGCTGGATCGGTACCTCCTCAGTGCTCCCGCCACCTTCCCAGCTTCCTTCACTCATAGCCGGGTCCCCACTTGTCCATCAGGGAGGCCCGGAGGAGAGCGCTGAGCCTCATTCTCTGCAGAGCCCCGCCGATAAGCAGCAAGGCCGTGCCTGCCTCGGGCCCTAAGCGATCGCTGTTATCGCTACTAACGACAGTACGCAACCCTGTCTGCTCTGGGCGCCAATGCCTCCCATTAGTTGGCGGCCATTGCTCGACAGGTGGGCCGTAAGGGGAGGGTGACTGACAGATTGGTATGTGGATGAACCCGGAGCTGTCTGTTTGAGCGAATTATCATCTCCTTCCAGAGAAAGCACTTTCACCAACTCTCCCAGGAGCTCCCACTAAGGGAAGGGGTTGCACAAAAGAAAGGAAGCTTTAAACAACTCGGCAGGATCCCTGTGTGTTTGCTGAAGGACTCCCAGCCTGCATCAGCTGACCCCTCCCCCTTTTAGCTCCCCTCCCTCCACAGACACGTGGACACAAGACACGTGACGTGGACCTTGCCCCATCCAGGGGCCTGAGTCTCGGGGTCCTTCAAGGATAGGGACCACCCCGCAGCAGAAGACCTGAGGGGTGTGAGGCTCGCTCTGGGGGCCCTGCAGGGGTCCAGGCCCGCTACTTAGATCACGTTTCAGGCCGTGTCGACAACCAACCGGGTTCCCTCCCGGAAAGCCCCTTCTCCACACGGCTGGCGCCAGCTGGCTCCAACATGCCCAAGGCAGGTGTTTGCCAAGTTTCTTGAGCGTAAAGGTCACCTACCTGTGGAGCTGTCACAAAGGCAGACCTTCACCAGCAGCTTCTGTTCCTATTACTAACTGACAGATGGACTGACAGCCCTGCACCCACCGTGCCCAAGACAAGCCCATCTTTTCATCCTTTCAACCTTTCCCTCCTTTATCCAACAAACAGGGCCACGGGACCAGATGCAGGACCAGATGCGGGGAAGCATGTCCCCAGTCGGCTCCAAGGTGGGGAGACAGATCCCCCTCTGGAACGGGACCCTCAGAGCTGGAACCAGCGGCGGGAGCTTCTCCAAGGACCCCAGGCTCTGCCCTTGGTTAAGCAGGTGTCTTGTGCAAAGAATTGAAATAAACATCTGTGAATTTACACACCACTCTTAGGTGAAAAGGGGAAAAAAAGTTAGCGGCCGTAGTAATACTAAAAAAACAATGAGATTTTAAAGGCTTGGGGGAAAGGAAATGCTTCCTCGTTTCTAACAATCCCTGTGTCTGTCCCTTGTGGGAGTAATTTTCCAGCTAAACTAGGGAGGAGGCGCTCGTTTAACCCACTCATTCAATCAGTACACATTTACTGAGAAACTATCAATACTAAGTGCTCGGAGGGGGCTCCAGCCCCACGGCGGCCCTGATACCAGCCGCGCCCACTGGCAGTCCCAGGGATGCCCCGGCCTGCCACGCCTCCTCCCACCGAAACTTCAGGACACCCCGCGAGCCAGCCACAGTGGGGGGGGCACTGCGGCTCGGAGCGGGTCATGACCTTGCCTAACGCCCCCACCACAAGTGGTCGAGCTGGGACTTGAGTGCAGGCAGCCTGGCTCTGGCGTTTCAGGCTGAGCACGGCAACGCTGGACAACTGAGGCGGAAGGTGACCCGTGTCTTTACTGACATCCAAAGCAGCAGAGCCTGAACGGCCGCTCCTATAGGTCCCGGGCAAACAGGGAAGGCCTCCTGGAAGAGCTGGCCCTGAGGACACGGGAGGTGAGACCTGCTGAGGGACAGGCCTGCTCGTCTCCACACCCTGGTAACCAGGCCAGAGCCTGACACACCGGAGCCCAGGGAGGCTTTGTTGAATGAATGAATGAATGAATGAATGAATGACAGCAGACTGGTGTGGAGACAAAGAGGTCCTGATGCTGTTTTGGGTAGGAATCGCTGTTTCTGTGTCATCTTAGACACATCCCAGGAGACGATGTGACGTCCCCCTGAGCCAGCTCAGAGCACAGCGTGCATGGAAGGTCTGAGCAGAGGTTCCCTGGAGGAAGGAAAGAATGAGGGAGGGAGGGGGCGGGAGGAGGAGTCCACAGCCTCCCATTCATTCACAGCCATTCCCCAAATCAAGGCCAGATCTCAGATATTTCAGCCACTGAGTGCACAGCCTTCCCCCAACTTCCACTGAGAAACCCTGAACCACCAAGCTGTGCACCCAGGCCAGGCCACCAGCTCCTCTGCAGCCCTGGTGGTGACGAGCACAGGCTTTGGGCCAAGACCCCAACTCGCGGGTGGCAAGAAAGCCCCCCCGCGCGCGCGCACACACACACACACACACACACACACAGCTCTGCAGCAGCTCGGAGGGTGGGGTGCAGGACCCCAGTAAAGGGGAAAAATGCAGGGTGGGTCTGCTGAGCCCACTGCCCTGTGGAAGTGGGGCTGCGGGGAGGAAAGAGAGGAGTCTGGCTTTCCACAAACGACTGCAGCCTTGGCCCTGGTCCTGGGCTGAAGACAAAGATAGAACAGAGGGCTTCCCTGGTGGCGCAGTGGTTGAGAGTGCGCCTGCCGATGCAGGGGACGCGGTTTCGTGCCCCGGTCCAGGAAGATCCCACATGCCGCGGAGCGGCTGCCCGTGAGCCATGGCCGCTGGGCCTGCACGTCCGGAGCCTGTGCTCCACGGCGGGAGAGGCCACAACAGTGAGAGGCCCGCGTACCGCAAAAAAAAAAAAAAAAAAAAAGATAGAACAGAGCCAGCCCCCTGCCCTTGGGGGAGAGAACGAGACCCTGCGGTGGGCAAGTGTCCCCCACCCAACACACGTCCACATCCTAATACCCCAATCCTGCCACGTGACCCGATTTGGACAAAGGGTCTTTGCGGATGTTAAGACGTTAGTGAAGGATCTCGAGGTGAGATCATCCTGGACTACCCGGGTGGGCCCTAAATCCAGCGACAAGTGTCCTTATGAGAGACAGAAGAGGAAAAGGCAGAGTAGCAGGCCACACGGGGACAGAGGCAGAGACTGCGGTGATGCGGCCACAAGCCGAGGAACACCTGGCGGCACAGAAGCTGGAAGACGCAGGAAAGAGCCTCCCCTGGAGCCTCCTGACGGAGCCCAGCCCTGCTGACGCACCGACCTTGGAGTCTGGCCTCCAGAACGGCGAGAATAATTCCTGCTGTTCACATCACCCCGTGTGTGGTGCTTTGTTACAGCGTTTGAGAAAAGAACACAGTCAGGCTGGACCCTGACATGGGAGCGCGAGACCAGAACCAAACAGAACCGGGCCACCCCCGAGGCTGGGCTCTACCTGCAGGCAGGGGCCTCCTGTCCCAGCCGGGCAGCCCGGCCTGACGGTCCTCACCCTGGGGCACCGAAGGGCAGGACGGCAGGAAGCAGAGCGCTGGCCTGTGGAGGAGGTTCCCTCGTCAGAGGGGCCCTGCTGCGCCTGCCCCCAGCCCCAGTGTCTGAGGGCCGGGGAGAGACCGGCCTATTTTCAGTCACAGGAGGAAACGAACGCCCTCAAACAAACGCGCCGCGCGGCGCTTCACCGAGAACCGCGCAGCCTCGCCATCTGTAACATGAGGCGCGCCCACTTCCCAGGGAAGGAGGATGCTTCCCTCGCTCTGTGCACAGGTGGTCGGCACGAGCCACCGCAAAGGGCTGGAGGGGGAGACAGAAGGGTCCAGGGGACAGCGGCTTGTGCTCTGGGGACACCCGTGGCCAGGCCAGTGGGGGGGGCGGCACCCACACCTGCAGAGTCGCGCACCCCACGCCCGTGGCCAAGTGTGCGGGCAGCGGCCTGCCCCCTCCTTCTCACCCGCTCACTGAACAACGGCAGCTCGAGGGTCACCTCCAACGCGCCTCCCTGGGCAGGAGAGCTCCGGGTCCCCTTCCGCATCCCGCAGCCCCACCGCGATCCTCATCTCAGCGCGGGGCCCCAGGCTGCCTCTGTGTTTACCTGTCTGCTCCCCGACCTGTCCGGAGCCCCGAGGACGCTGCCTTAGGCCTGGCACACACAGGTCCTCAGGACACGTGCGGAGGATGAATGAAGGAGAGCGTGAGTGGACGAATGAAGTTCTCGGCCGGCTCCCAACATCCCCGGCGTCCCCAACGTCCCTGACGTCCCCGGCGTCCCCGACGTCCCCGGCGTCCCCAGCATTTCCAGCGTCCCCGACACCCGCGACGTCCCTGGCGTCCCCGGCGTCCCCGACACTCCTGACGTCCCCAGCGTCCCCAACGTTCCTGACGTCCCCGGCATCCCCGGCGTCCCCGGCGACCCCGACGTCCCCAGCGTCCCCAACACGCCTGACGTCCCCGGCGTCCCAGACGTCCCCGGCGTCCCCGACGTCCCCGGCGTCCCCAACACGCCTGACGTCCCCAACGTCCCTGACGATCCCGGTGTCCCCGACGCCCCCGACGTCCCCGGCATCCCCAACACGCCTGACGTCCCCAGCGTCCCCAATGTCCCTGGCGTTCCCGGCGTCCCCGACACCCCCGACGTCCCTGGCGTCTCCGGCATCCCCGACACGCCTGACGCCCCCGGCGTCCCTGGCGTCCCCGGCGTCCCCGGCGTCCCCAACACACCTGACGTCCCCAACGTCCCTGACGTCCCCGGTGTCCCTGACACCCCCAACGTCCCCGATGCCCCCAACATCCCCGGCGTCCCCAACACGCCTGACGTCCCCAGCATCCCCAACGTCCCTGACGTCCCCAGCGTCCGTGACGTCCCCAACGCCCCAGACGCCCCCGACGTCCCCGACGCTCCCCAACGTCCCCAACGTCCCTGACGTCCCCGGCGTCCCCGGCATCCCCGGCGTCCCAGACGTCCCCGGCCAAACAGCAGGGAGGAGACACAGGCCGCGGCAGGTTGGCTGAGTGACCCGCATCAATGCCAAGTAGAGCCTGGCCGCAGGCCCCTCGCCCAGCCCGGTCTGGAGGAACCCCAGGAGGTGGGTGTCTACTGTGCACCCTGCCACTCCCTCAACCCCAGCACAGAGGAGGGGCAGCCCCAGGATGGTCGCCGGCCCCCCGGCCATGGCCGCCTCGACGCAGCGTGAGTGGAGAAGATGGGTTTAGTGACAGCCTCCGCCCACAAGGCTGCTCGGCCGAACGCGGGAAGAGAATCCCCGAGCCGGGAGGGGACCACGCGAAATCCACGCCGGGTCACACACGTACAGCAGGTTACACCAGGTCAAGACGTGCCCGGCTCCTTCCCGGGACAACGGGGAAGATGACAAAGCCCAGGGCGGGTGTCCTGCCCCACTTCTAACACAGTGGTCACAGAAGCAGAACTTCGGGGCCTCCCTTGCAGGATCCTGCCGACCTCTTAAAGCCAGGCTTTCCACAGGTGACGACACGGCAAGCAGGGCAGAGACAGGGCTTCCCGAGGCCCGTCGGGGTGAAGCTAGACTGTGCCCTGTCTCCCGATTCCTGGCCCACGTTTCCCTCCTACACCACGTGGCCAGCCTCACTATTGATTCCAACGATGACTGGAACCTCTCTCATCGCTAATCCGCACAGCTGACACTGAGTATCTACCACGGTATTCTGCACACACACATCTGCCCCTCTCGGGGTCACTGGGCCCATTTCCCAGATAAGGAAACTAAGGCTCACTAGGGTGACATGATTCAACCCAGTTCAATCCTGGGTCTGGAACCTCTGGTTCTCTCTGCAGTGTTCTGGGAACAGCAGGTAAACGTGTCAACTGTTGGGACGGGTCCCTGGAACGCCACGGGACAAAGATTCCAGCCACAGACTGCCCAGAGCTCCTCCAACGCGGATGACAAAATCCCACACCGGCTGGCTGAGTGCCGCAGTTATTTCGCCAAGAACTTCTGGGTCTGAAGACAGGCCCAGACTCCCTTCACCTCCCCGACAGCCAGGCAAGGAGAGCAATGCCCCAATCCTGGCTGGAAGGCAGGACAAGACCCCAAATGCCCAGGCCGGAGTCACCTTTGTCCCCACGGGACGAAGCCTTCCTGGTGGCCAAGGCTTTCCCAGGACGGGAGCAGGCCAGGGCAAAAGGCCTTTCCAGTTCGCCCTCAGGTGCCCAGACACTGACCCGCAGACGTCCCTGCAGGTGGAGGTCACGGCTGCACTGCACAGGCTTCCTGGGAGATGCTGACAGCAGACCGTACCCACTGGGCTCCTGGGTCTCCTGGGAAGCTCCCGGGACCCTGCAGCCTGGAAGCCTGTAGCCTGCATCAGCTGGGCCTCAAGCTCCCCGCCTGTGAAATGGGGGTGCTCTGCAATCCTGTCTTGCCGTCTCAGGGGGAGTGAAGGGAGAACGTGGGGCACGGGCTCAGCACAGAGTGGCCACGTGTGACCCTTCGTACGCCATCTAAGGGTGAAGACCCTGAAGCCCAGGGAAGGTCGGCCAGGTAGCCCCCCGACTGCTGTGGTCCACCGCTCGCCGCTCTCCTGGTCTGCAGCTCGGCCCCCCAACAGCCCAGCCACGCCTGCTTCGAGGAGACAGCCCCCACCGGCGCGGGACCCGGGCACCTGATTGCAGGCGGGATCCTCTCTCGCAGATCGAGAAGAAAATTAAGTGAAGTGGCTGCTGTTGAGGGGGACAGGGTGGGGAGCCCCGGGGGGCCCCCGTATTTCAGGCTGGGGGTGATGGCGATCACTCACTCACGTCCCAGGAAGCCAGCACGGGGAGGCTGGGTCACGGGACCAGCAGCAGAGGGGCTGGGGGAGGGGCGTGTGGCGGCAGAAGGGGCCCACGGCTGGGCAGGGAGAGGAGGAGGCCATGGGGACAAGCACGCCTGCTCCACCATCTGAGTTCCTGGAGCATCTCCCCGAAAAGGAAGCTAAGGCTCAGGAAGGTTCCAGAACACATCCAAGGTCACTGGTCAGTGGAGAGGATGGCGGCAGACGGTCCTTCCTCCACACCGCCTGGCCTCGAGGGGCGGCACTTGGGGCAGAGACAGTGCCCACCCGCACGAGGACACTCCAGAGCCTCCTTCTTGGCCAGGGCATCCGAGGGGGTCCTCCTGGCAGCCGCAGTCCCTGGGGGCACTGCCCCCACTGCAGATCCGCCCGGCCTCGGCCAGCCCCACACGCCACGTGCAGCTGGACCCTCTCTGCTGCTCCCTCGATTCACGTGCAGACACACACTCAGCCAATCCACCCACTGGAGGGATGTGAAGCCACAGCCACGCAGTTTCCACGGCCACAGCTGCTAAGGGATATCCTGGAGGTCGGTACCACAATGTGCCCAGTGGTCCCCTCATGAGAACCCTCAGGAGGGTGGCCACGGGCTCTCAGGGACCCTCCTGGGCCACCTCACCAAAGAGCCCCGGTCACCATCCAGCCTGTCTCCTTGCAGATACAGCTGACCCTTGAACGATGCGGGGGTTGGGTGCCGACCCTTTGCACAGTCAAAAGCCCGTGTGTACCTTACAGCCAGCCCTGCACAGCCACAGTTCTGCACCAGCAGATTCAACCAACTGCAGATCTGTTATTAGCACTTAGTATTTACTACTGAAAACAACCTGCGTGTAAGTGGACCCACGAAGTTCAAACCTGTGCTGCTCATGGCTCAACTGTATTTCCTTAGTAAAACCTATCCCTACCAGCAGTTACCTGGGAATCCTATTTGTTGATTTGTTTCTTGTTTTGTGTCCCTCATACCAGACTGAAAGCTCTGAGAGGAGAGGGCAGGCACCTGTCCTTGTCATTTCTCTATCCCAGAGCTTAGACAGTGGCCTGTAGGGGGAGGCCCTCAGTGCACTGTGGACGGATGGATGGATGCATGGCCAGGTGGATGACAGATTCGTGGATGGATAGATAGGTGGGTGCGTGGATGGATGAATGGGTGGATGGGTTGGTGGTTGGGTGAATGAATGGATGGTAGCATGAGTGGATGGGTGGGTGGGTAGAAAATGGGTAGATGGGACAGACAGATGGACGGACGGATGGGTGGATGGATGGAAGAATGAATGAATAGAAAGAACAAAAATCAGGAAGAAAGGAAAGAAGGATAGAAGAAAGGAAGGGAGTATCAGCATCTCCTGCCACTCTTGGCAAAGAATAACAATGGAGTGCTGCACAGTTTCAAAAGGAAGAAACGGAAATCCGGAGAGCTTCTTGGAGGAGGTGGCCTCTGAGATAACCCCTGAATGCTGGGCACAGGTTGGCTGGATGGAGAAGGGGAAGGTGCAATCAGATCCTGCATTTCAGTTGAGGCCCTTTGGAGTTTTCATTATCACCTTCCCACTCCATTAACACCATTTTTATAAAGCTAATTTCCTAATGCACCTCCACCCCCAGGACTCCTATATCTTGCTCAAATCTATCTTGTATACACGTAAAATGTATTTATCAATATTGTTTGGTTTTTTCCCCTGGAATGGAATGTAAATTGCATTTCATACATGATGCAAATTCTCCAGTCCACGCAAATCAAATGAAAAGGACCTTGGATGGCTGGTTCGCCCGTTTCTTTACAATGTCAGGACGCATAGAGGGCCACATTCAGGGGACCCTGGCCTGCACATAGCCTCTGCGCCCTCTGTCACCACCAGGTAATGCTGCTGTAAAGGGTGTTTCTTCCTTTTATCTCTTCTCAACCCAGTGTCTCCGGCAGTTTGCTGAGGACTCCGATTCCCAATCCACTGTAATTGAATAATCAGTTGCTGCTTCCTTAATAACTAAATTTATTAAATGCAGAGTATACACAGCTGGTCATTCAAGGAACTGATTTGCAAGTCAGAGCTTTTGAGCGATTGTTTAAAGAGAAGATCCATGTGTTTCATAAATCTGGAATGTGGGGGAAAGAGGGAGTAACAGCAAGACAGGGAAATAAATTTCCATGGCGTGATTTGCGTTCGATAAATATAATGTCATGCCTTGGCCCTGGGGGTCTTGGCAGACAAATGGCACACTTACTAACAACGCAGCACGGACTGCCTGGGCCAAAAAGCAAGACGTGGTGCGTTGGGGCCCTCACGGAGCCCCACCTGAGCTGCCTGGAGCCAGACCCTCCCTTCGAGGGACCTCCGAATTTCAGCACCTGAAATCCCCTACATGAGAACTGCCAGCCCCCACGGCCTTCATGGGCTGGACCAAATACCTGCCTTAAAAATGTAATGTTAGAGGGACTTCCCTGGTGGTCCAGTAGTTAAGAGTCTGTGCTTCCACTGCAGGGGGCACAGGTTCGATCCCTGGTCGGGGAACTGAGATCCCACATGTCATGTGGCCAGAAAAAAAAAGAAAAGAAAAACCAAACCACCACCAACAACAAAAAAACACATAAGGGGAGAGAGTGTAAGAGAACCCCCAGGCATTCCAGCTCCTGTCACAGTGCCCGGCACTCACAGAGGGAGACAGGCAGTGAAGGAACGTTAGGACTCTATTCTGTAAGTCAGCCTTTCGCAATCTGGTGTGTCCTACAGATGTTACAGGTGTCCTGGGGTGGGGGGAAAAACCAGGGTTTCATGATCAAGTAAGTTTGGGGACACTCTGTTAAAGTTGATACACTTCTCCACTACAGGACTTGTCAGAGCCTTGAAAGGCAGCTGGGCAAGCTGAGGCTATAGGACACTCTCCCGGCTCCTCCCAACACCTATTAGGAGAAACTAGACCCGCTGCTCCCTGGCACTCAGCTCAGGAAACGCTACTGAAAGAAACTGAGAGCCACCGAAGACTCATCTCCCTGATCCAAAGGATGTTTCCCATCACGAACTCTCCTTTGCTTAGAGCGGCGGCAACACCAGGCAGGCAGGCACACCAACTGGACCCAAGCACGTGCGTGCTCTCCAAGGACGAAGGCACCCAGACTAGGCCAAGCCAGGAAGCCCCGTCTCCCACTGACCCAGCCAACCTGGGTCCTGGGGCAGGTCTGGGCATCACACGGCTGACACGAGCGAGGGGGTCACACGTGAAGCCAGCCTCTCTGGAGGGTGGGAAGGGCACGCGGTCACTAATTCTGGAAACCCTCGATAGGTGCAGAAATGAAGAGCCAGCCCAGGGCTCCCTTGCTGGGGAGGTCAGGCTCCGGCCCAACCAAGGGAGCCCACCCATGGCCAGCCTGGGCTGGGTGCTGCCGACACCCTAACTGGACCACCTATGGCCTCCTCCATGGGATGCCTGGTATAAGGAGTGCCAGACAAGCCCAGAGGCAGTGATCACACTCACAGAGCTGGGATCAGGACTAGGAGGGGCAAAGGGTGCAAAGACAGAGGCTGTGGGAACTCAGAGGCTGGGTCTGACCCAGGCATGTAACCCAGGGAGGCTTCCTGGAGGCTGCATGGGGGGCAGAGGTGAGGAACTCGAAAGATCCTGGCCTGAGAGGAGCCCACGGTCCAGCTGTGGAGACATGAGAGCAGAATCGATGTCAGGCCTCGGGAATTCTGGGGCAAGTCCTGGTACCCTTCAGCTCTTTGCCAGATGAGAGGCAAACAAGGGGGCCCTGACACCGGGTACCCCCTATTTCCATCCCAGACCCCGAGACCGGAGCCCAGCCAGGCACTGGCTCACAGAATCATCTGGTTTAGTCTCCCACTCTGCTCCAACCTTGGTTCAGGCCCAGGTCCCACTGCTCCCTCACACCCCACCCCACCCCACCCCACCCCTGCACATGGCCCAGCAAACCAAGCTGCCTGTCACTCTCCCATGCTCACTTTTGCTGTTGCCTCAGCAGGGAATGCAACTCCACACATCTTAAGCCTTCAAGGACCTGCTGAAATGCCACTTCCTCCAGGAAGCCTTCCTGGTTCTCGTCTCCTCACCACACTCTTCCTTCACTCTGAGCTGGAGCAACCTCCCTTTCCCCAAAACCCTCCTGACTCTCTCTCTCTCTCTCGTAGGGGGGCAGAGTGCTTTCCTGCCTGGTTTAGGGTTACTACGTTGGTGCGTCGTCCCCAGGACAGCCCGTGAGCGTTTTGGGTAGTAATCATCTCAGCTCTCGCCCACCCATTCATTCACTCCTTCCACAAACACCTGTTGAAGACCCTCTGGTGCTGGGGACACAGTGGTGAAGGCCAGGCGGGCAAATGGTGACACGCTTCTCCTCATGTTGCCCCTTCTGTCCTCACGATGCAGCGACATGAAGGAGGAGAGGCAGCCTCCCGTGGGTGGTGGGCCCGGAGGTCCTGGGGCATCCAGGGGGCAGCCCTCATTGCTCATTTCCCTCACGCTCACAGGCAACGATAACTTCCTGCATACGGGGCTCTGTGTGCGCCGAGTCTCGGAGGAAACAGGCAGGAGGGGCTCCATCCTACCCCTCCTACCTGAGCCTTCTGGGGCCCGGAGAGGGGCAGTGGGCGTAGGAGGCAGCAGCAGCAATCACAGATGGGGGAACCTTCTGCTTCTCCCCCCAAATACCCCTCAACACCTGCCAGCTCCAGCCTGGGCATCAGGGGAAACCCTTGTCCCGCCCAGCAGGCTGGGTGGCCCAGTGGTGAACACTCAGGGCTTACAGTCAGCCCAATATGGGAGCAAATCTCTGCTCCATCCTCAGTGATGCAGGGAGCTGGCTGCTCCTCTCTGAGTCTTGGGTCCTCACCTGCAAAACAGGGAAGCTGGCTACAAATACCAAGGGATGTGAAGAGTGCATGAGATGATGACTAGGAGAGAACCAGGAATCACAAGACAGCTGGGCACACAATCATCTCCTTAGACGCTGCAGGAGTGAACCTCTACCCCAAAGAATGGACAGGCCTGGGCAGGGCATGGGAAGCAAGAGGGGCTCTGGGAGGGGCAGCACCAAGGACTCAGGCCACTGCTGGGCCACACAGGACAGCCCCTGGCCCTGGGCAGCTCCACTGCCCTCACGGAGAAGCACACAACACAGCGTCCTTCCCTGAGCTCCTCCTGCAGGCTGCGAGCCTCGGAATATGACCCCTTTGAGCCCCCACGACCTCCCCGGCGGGTGTGCACATGGGCCCTAAGGACGTCCTGAGTTCGAATCCCCCAGGAAAGTAACTTCACTGCCTGGCCTTCAGAGTCCACGTCTAAAAGATGGGAGATAATGGTGCTTTTGCACTGGGAAGAGATATTGTGAAGATTAAACAGATAACAGGTCTGTGTCAGCTGGGTCTGTGCAAGAAACCGCAGGCCCAATCAAAAGTTAATGGCAGGAGCTTCCCTGGTGGCGCAGTGGTTAAGAATCCGCCTGCCAATGCAGGGGACATGGGTTTGAGCCCTGGTCCGGGAAGATCCCACATGCCGCGGAGCAACTAAGCCTGTGTGCCACAACTACTGAGCCTGCACTCTAGAGCCCGCGTGCCACAACTACTGAAGCCCGCATGCCTAGAACCCGTGCTCCGCAACAAGAGAAGCCATCGCAATGAGAAGCCCACGCATCGCGACGAAGAGTAGCCCCCGTTCGCCGCAAATGGAGAAAACCCGAGCACAGCAACAAAGACCCGACACAGCCAAAAATAAATATATGTAGAAAAAAAAAAAGGTTAATGGCAGAGGATCTGCAGCACGAGGATTCACAGGGATGTGGGTGGCGCTGGGGCAGAGCAGGGCTACTGAAGCGCCCTGAGCCCACAGCCTGAAGCCTCACCACCAACACGGAAGGGGGAGGATGCCCGAGCAGAAGATAAGGGGGCCCAGGTGAGCAGGGGCACAGAGCAGGATGGAGACGGGCAAGTGGCTCTGGGGGAGACCAGGGGAGCTTGAGCCCCACAGAGTGTAGAGCGCCTGGCACCTCACAGGAGCCCCAAACGTGTCCAGTGAAGGAAGTTAAGAGACTTGCTCTCGGACACACTCCCTCCCGGTCAGTGAAGGAGCCGGACGCCAGCCCAGGCCCTGCTCCTTGGACAGCACCGAGCAAAGCAGCCTCTTCCGGATTAAGGGTTCTTACTGGCAGGTGCCCCGAGCCCAGACATGCAAGCCTGACCTCCAGATTCATCCCGCAGGTTAGGTTACTGCCCTGTGTAAGGGAAGTGGGAGATCACTCCTCTGCATGAAAATATCACTTCTGTCCTCTGGCCAGCTGCCCACCTCCAGGGCCAGAGGGAGAGGGCCGATGATTTGCACATTCTCATAATGCCCTGCCCCCTCTCCCACCCTGTGGGCCCCAGATGTGAAAATATCAAAACCTGCTCTGTTCAAGAAGGACTGAGAAATTCCCACTGAATTTCTCAAATCACCAGCAAATGCCCCACAGCTGTAAATTAATGATGATGCCACGTGATGGGTGACAGACTGTCTCCATGGCGCCCCTGACGCCCACGTCTGCAGGGCACTGGAATGAGTGGTGCCCACACGCTGCCAGTGAGCGCCGAGTGACAGCGTGAAACGTAGACAATATTTGGGGAGGAGCAGCAGGCAAGGGTGAGGGCGATCTCCCGGGTAAGAGCGCAGCCCCTCTCACAGCGGGGCCCCTTCCTCCGTCCCCTGTCCCGCCGCAGGTGGACAGCCCTGTGAAGCAGCACCTGCCCACAGCGACTCACAGGAGGCCTCAGTGCTCCCGCAGGAAAGGCCCCTGGCACGCTGGGTACGACCGTGCCCTCTGGAACTGGACGGCCTGGGTTCAAAGCTCAGCTCAGCCACTTGCTAGCTGTGTGACTTGAGCCAAGCTGCTTAACCTCTCTGTGCCTTGGTTTCCCCACCTGTACAATGAGCCTGATAACTGTAGCACCTGTCCCACTGAGGAGGTGTGAGGATGAAATGAGTCCGTTCACCATAAGGCCTGGCACACAATAAACACTCAACAAACGTTAGTTGTCTGTATCATCTTCCCCCTAAGCTGCTTAGAATTTGCAAGCATGGCAGAGTGTGCTACGAAGACTCAGCTGCTGGTACGGAACTGTCAGCACTCAGGTGCTTCCCAGCCAGGACCAGAAGCCAGCCTGCACGGCATCCTTCCAGAACAAGGGTCCTCAGCTTCGGCACTGCTGACAGGTGGACCCAGATCCTTCTCTGTCGTGGGCGTGCACTGTGGGACGTTCAGCAGCCCTGGCCTCCACCCACAAGCACGCCGTGCCCGTCGTGACAGCGGAAAACTGCCCTCCATTGAGAAGCCCTCCCTGCTCTAGATGGAGGCGGGACTCCAGTGTGTCTGCATCTAGCGGGAGAGAAGGGGGGGGGAGGAGGAGAGGGGGAAGGGGGAGAGAGAACGTCTGCCAGGAGCCACATCTCCATTCACAAAAGCCAAGTTCAAATCCTACGACCATCCTCGGGGCTGGTTCTGCAGGGGGCCTATGAGGGGCTCTGATACAGAGGGGGCTTTGCTTTGCCCCTGGACCAAGCATGGGAAGGGATTGATCTGGGGTGTTTTGTTTTAAATAAACTTTTTTATATTAGAAGGTTTTGGAGTTATAGGAAAGTTGCGAAAACAGTGCAGAGAATTCCCGAGTCCCGCGCACCCAGTTTACCCCAGTGTTAACAGTCTACGTTTCCACGGTACCTTCGTCACAGCTAGTGAGGCAAGATGGATACGTTATAATTAACGAAAGCCCACACTTCATTCAGATTTCACCCGTTTTCCCCTCACGTCCCTTTTGTATCTGAGGATCCGTCCAGGACACCAGGCGACACTGGTCCTCACGCGTCCTCAGGCTCCCCTGGGCTGTGACCGTTCCTCAGACTCTCCTTGCGTTTCACGGCCTTGGCAGTTTTGAGAAGTGCTGGTCGGTGTTTTGCAGCCTGTCCCTCAGCTGGGGTTCGTCAGATGCTTTTCTCATGATTGGACGGGGGTCACGGTTTGAGAGGAAGAGCACAGAGGGGAGGCGCCGCCCTCCCATCACGTCAGGGGCACCGCCATCCATGTGGCCGACCCCTGCGATTGACCTTGACCCCGCGGCCAAGGTCGTGCTGGCCAGGATTCTCCCCATCCAGCTCCTCCCACACCCCCACTCTGTGCTCCTTGGGAGGGGCCCGCCGTGCACAGCCCACACCTGACACGGGGCAGGGGGCCCCTCCTGGAGGGTGGAGGGTCCGCGTGAATGATTGGGGATTCTGCCTGGTTTGTCTCTTCCCTGGTCTGGGTGTTTCTGAGTTGAGTCTCTCTGGACGACCAGCCTGGCTGAGCACCGACCTCCCAAGCCCCAGACCAAGGACCCTGAGTCCTTTCTGACAAGGAAAGGGGTCACTGTGGCTGGTCCACACCCAGGCCAGAGGCCACTCGACGAAGAAGTCGGTCCGAGCTCTTCAGCGGGACATCACGGCCTCTGGTCACGTTCCCAGCACCGCCGATCCGCTCTGACCCCGCCTCGACACTGCCCCAGTCCCTCCAGCCAGACAGGGCTCCCTGTCCCTCCCCCGCAGAGACCCCCCACTTCCCACCACTGTGCTGCCTCGCCTCTCTCCCGCCACCCCTTTCTGCAAGATCCCACCGGCTCTGGGATGAGCTCGGGACCCTGGTGAGGATGGGACGGCCTGGTGCCACCGCTCGGTGTAAACGGCACGTGTCATTTCCAGGGGACGGAAGAGGCAGGACGCAGCCATGGATTCAGGATGGAACCTCGGGGCCTTCACACCCAGAGTCAGCCTGGGGTCCCTCCTCCCGCAAAGCCTGAGCGTAGCAAACCTCGGTGCGGGGGACTCCTGGGGACGAGGGACTTGGATGGGGGGATGGTAACAGGCTGTCCAGGAGGCTCACAGGTGGGGAAGGCCGGCGGGTTCACTATGTAAATGCCTAACTGCCGTCATGACCCCCCAGGTCTTCCAGCTGTCTCTTGGCTGGGAGAAACCCGGCCACGGGGGCCTGAGTCCAGCTGGGTGAGGCTGAATCCGAGCGGTGCAAGGGGGTCCAAGCTGGGGTCTCCACCGAGAGCGCTGGCGCGGAATTGGGACCAGCCACGCGGCTCCCCAAGGCTCCATCTGGCCGACAGAGACGATGTCGCTCGGCCCGGTGATCTGCTGGAGGGATTTTCCATCTGACTGCTTCGAATATTTCAAAACGAAATACAGCAACGATTTCAGATGCCACCCTTGAGGACCCAGGCCGGCTGGAGATCCCTGTCTGTAATAAGTTGTAGAATTGCTCATCTACTTGGAGTTCGGTGCGGGGAGAACCAGGCGTCCCTGCAGTGGTCCCTGTTCACGTCTAAAGTTCCACCGACACAGGAACATGTTAAAAAGGGGGGTGAGGAACACCCTCCTGACCCAGCCCCCCAGAGTGGACATTTCACCCCAGACACATGCACTTCTAGGCCCAGTGCCCTGAGCTCTGCCCTGCCCCGTCCAGGCCCCACCCGTACTACGGCTGCGTCTCTCTCTATCCCAGCCACACCCACGAGCTCCCCAGAGCTGCCTAGCATGGGGCCGCGGCTCAGGCACCCTCGCCTGCAAGGCCCTGGTCCCACCCACCCTCCTGCCTCCCCTGGCCAGCCCTCCCAACCCCTCCGGAGCAGTGGTTCTCAAACTCCAGGAGCGCCAGCAACCCCCAAACGGCATGAAAACACACTGCTGGGCCGCACCCTGGAGTTCCTGATTCAGCACGTCAGGGGGCAGGGCCGAGAGTCTGCACAGCCCAGTCGCAGGCGATGCTGCTGCTACAGCCGGTCCAGGGAACCCCATTTGAGAACCACTGTCCTAGAAGGCTTCCCCCACACCCTCCCCGCCTCTGTCTCACAACAGAGGAGGCCCCGAGATGGGGCCCAGGGCCCACGCACCCCTCCACTCTGCCAGGCCACGGTGGTAACTCATCAGTTGCCCGGGGGACGCTGGGCGGCCTGGGCTGTGTCTCTCCTGGTCACTGCTAGTGTCTGCAGACCTGGGCACAGTGCCTGGCAGTGGAGGTCAGTACGTATCTTCTGAGTGGAGCAGAACTTCTCAGGGTATGTTCCATGAGGGGGAACGAGGAGTGATTAGAAAAGTGTCCCATCATCATGTAAGCCTGGGAGACAGCGGGTTAAGTGGAGGTAAACTGCTTCTTTACAGGACTTGTCAGGGCCTTTATGGTCACTGGACCATGCGCCTCTCGAAGAGGGCACAGGACCCAATCCCCGTGCTTTCCTGACCGTGGATCCCTTTTTACACAGAGCAGCTTATGGGGTTCCCGTCCCAAGTAACCTGTTGTTTGGGAGGGCTGATGGTACATGCTCACACACACACACACACACACACACACACACACAAGCACAATGCAATTTTACATACAAAACCAAACTAAACCGACGCCTGTGCATCAGCTTCACACTCACTACCACACGCTGGCGCCCGTTCCCGGGGCAGAAAGACACGTGCTATATCCGCGGCTGCAGAGACCTCATGTCTTTAACCAGCCCCGTGCGTGAAACCATGTGGGTCGTTACCAGTTTTTCACCATCCTAAACAATTACAAGAGGCGTCTTCTTATCTGCGTGCATCCGGTTACTTGCCCACGTGTCTGGGCTGCTTTGCAGAACTTCATTACACTGAAAAATAAAGTTCTGTCCGAGTACGCGTGGTAGGTCTGGATACAAACAATAAAACACACGTGCCCCGGAGTCGCGGGTTCATCAACGGGCCTCGTAGCATCCCCGGACCCCTGACGCGGTACCTGGAACTGCAGGAGGGAGCTGCCGCTTCCAGAGAATTCTCGAGGGAATGTGGAGCCCGCAGCAGGGAAGGCCTGCCCCACAGTCTGCCCTGGAGCCCATGGACGCCCCCCTCACTTCCCAGTCATGCTCCCGCCCGGCCACCATCCGGCCAGCCTGCCCACACAGACAAGTGATAATAGGTGATGACATCTCAGCCTCGACGGCCCCTGTGTGCCCGAGACCGACGCTGGGTGTGCCCGTGCGGCTCAGAGGACACGGGCCTGCCCCAGGGGCAGTAGCCCCACCCTCTCACCCCCACTGCTGGGCGTCTCGTGGGGCCCCCTCCCGGGGAAGCATCTTGGGCAGCGCCCCGTCCTCACCCACTTCGTCTCGGAAGGAGCCCCTGCACGCGGTGGGGCCTCTCCCTACCCTGTTCCTCTTCCTCCGCCCCCTTTTCTGTGATGAACCTGCCCAATTCCACCCCCTTGGCGACCTGCCACGGAAGCAGCTCTGACGGAATTTCACAGATGTGCTCGAGGCTGCAGGGGCTTGGGAAAGGAGCTCTTAGCAGAGCGTGGCCTCCGGACCCCAAGTCTCTGACTAACTGGCAACCGGCTAAATTGAACACACACCCCAATCCCTCCCCATTGCACAGATGGGGAGACTGAGGGCTGCAGATTTCCCCCCTGCCGACCGAACCCCGTTCTGCCCTGGGAGGCAACGTGCTCAGCGGAGACCCCAGCCTCCCCAGACTCCGTGGCTCTGGGGGTGGCCGTGTGACCCAGTTCTGACCCAAAGACAGAAGCGAGAGTCACCGGGTGGGGCTTCTCAGCTCTTCTAAAAGGCGAGGCTCTCTGAAGGCTTCCCTTTACTCCTCACCTCCCTACCGGCTCCTTCCTGCTTAGAATACAGACGTGATGCCTGCAGGTCAGACAGCTGCCTTGCAAACCTAAGGATGAAGCCACACGCCGAGCCAGCAGAGCAGGAAGGAGAAGGAGCCTGGGACAGAAGCTGCCACCCCAGAACCAGCTGGCTCACCCCAGACATTTTCTAGTGTGGGACAAGTATACTCCTAGCCAGTTAAACCACCAGTGGCCAACTGCCCCCCAGAGCAAGGGGCTGAACTAAATTCCAATCAGATGGACAAGAGGCAGCTGGAAACTGAGGCCAAAGGGACCAAGACAGCTTTGAAACACAGAGATGTCAGGGAGAGAGGTAACATTTGGGGAGCCCCTGCCACACCCCAAGCACCAGTCGAAGTTATTTCTTCACAACTACCCACCCAAGGCACCAATAGATAGTTCTATCAATTATGGAAAGGAGCAGGCTTAAGGAGGAGAGAGCTCTCCCACCTGGAGTCTCAGACGTTGTGAAAATACCAGAGCAAAGCTCAACATCGTGGTCATCTTGGCCCAAAACTTTCTTCCCCACTGCGTTATAACCACCCCTTGTCCAAGAACAGCATCTTATGACTTAGTGAGGCCTCCTACACACCATGAGGTGAGACCCTCTAACAACTGGACAAGGCAAAATGTATCCCTGGTCCCCCAACCCATCCTCCATGTTGTTAATATACGTGTGTATATTTCTTAAAAAATAAAAAACAAAAAACCCCTGTTTGATCAATTCCTTAGGAAAATTTTACGGTGACTCCTCACAAAACAAATTCCTCTAGAATTGGTTCCTTCACTTAGCAGAGACAGAACAAGAGAAAAAGACAGAGCTCAGAAGACATTGTTTGAGCCCCTGGATCAAGCCATACCTGAAGCTAGAGCTCTACACAAATAAAAAGATATTACCCTAATGCACCCACTTTAGAGATGAAGAGACTGAGGTCCAAAGAGCTCTATCTTACCCTGAGTCAGTCAGCTTTTTGGCGGCAGAGAAGGGACTCCGCTCTAACTCCTGCTCCAGGGTCCTCGCCGTCTTCCACGCCGCCTGGGGCTGCTGCCCTCCGCCGACTGGCCAGCGCCCTGGTGCTGCGGCGGCTCAGGCAACCAGTCTCTACTAAAAGGCCCAGTTCTTTTGGATTCAGTGAAAGCCTGAGCTCCTCTTATTAGGCGGCAAAGCAAAAGGGAACCCGCTGTTCTTGGCAGACATACGCCGACATCTAAACAGCCCCAACTGCAGATGCGACAGCCCCATGTGCCCAGATGTTTCTCACCTCTTTGTACCCAACATCTCGCCTTCTCAAGGACACAAAAGACCTCAGGCTGGCTACGTCCACCCTGTCTTCATTTCATACCCAAATATCCCCAACATCTGCCTCTCAGGCGGGGAGACCTGCAGAATATCAGGGGACGTCTGGAAGATAATTATTCCACGGGATCCAAAGATACATCTCACGGACATAAATCGGGAAGTCTCTATGGAAACACACAAAAATGCACGTTATTTTATTAATACTCACAACGAAATGTCTCTGGAATACGCTGCTCATTTTAAACCACACCAGAAGAGCCAGCGTGTTTCTTATTAAAGAGGCTCTGTGGGGGTTTTTAAATTATAGACGGAGCAGCCTACAGAGAAAAGAAAGCGTGCACGTCCAGGAGGCCCAGGTGATGGGATAACTGCTAGGCTCGAGTAGACTGTCATCCCTTTCTTACGTAAGACACGTTCTTGCCTGAGCCTGCCAAGGGCAGAGTCCTGCACGCGGGGCCAGCTCGGGGCCACTCAGGATAAACGTCCGTTCCTAAATCAGCTCTGACCGGAGAAGAGGAGCCAGCAGTCCCCAGAACCTTCTCTGTTATTGTTCACACACATCTGTGCTGCAGCGGGAAGGGAGCCTGGTTCGACTCCGACTCCCCCACGTACCCCTGTGAGGCCTTGAGCAGGTTACATCCCCCTCCACCTTTATTTCCTCATCCATAAAATGGGCATCTCATAGTACCTATCTCTTGGAAACTCTGAGGCTTAAATGAGGTGAAAAGCCTTTGATGGGTATCTGGTCCAGGGTAAACTCTCGCAGATGGTGGCTGCGGAGGAATAAAAAAGGCCACGAACGCTCTGGCGTCGCTCCCATCGAGAGGCGAAATCCAAACCCGCCTCCCCTTGAACCCGGGCCGGCTCTGTACCTTCTCCAACCAAAGAACACAGCAGAAGTGACACTGTGCTGGCGTCTGGCTTCAGGTCTTAGGAGACTAGCGGCTTCCGCTTTTTGCCTTTGGGGACACTCGTTCTTGGGACCGCCATGGTGTGAGAAGTCCAAACCCATGAAGAGGTTGCACGGAGAGAGAGCGACACCAGGCTGCCCCAAGCTGCCCCGGCCGTTCCAGCCCAGGTACCCAAAACAAGAGTGAGGAAGCCACTGTGGACGTCCAACCCAGTCGTGCCTTCAGACAACTCCAGCCCCACCGTCATCTGACTGCAGCCAAGCAAGACCCGTGCAGGTGAGTCCAGTCTGCCCGCATAACTGTAATAAGAAGTGACTGCAGTCTACCCGCATAACTGTAATAAGAAGTGGCTGTCTTAAGACAAGGAGATCGGGGGCTATTAGTTTCTAAAGCATTGTCTAGATACCCTGACTGATGAAACCTCACCATTCACATACCACTGCCAAAGTGACTTACAACAACAGGTAAGGGGACCAAGATGCTTCAGAAGCAGATGGCTAAACTCTGCTGGCCTGGGGACTTCCCGGGTGGTCCAGTGCTTAAGAATCTGCCTTCCAATGCACGGGACGCGGGTTCGATCCCTGGTCGGGGAACTAAGATCCCACATGCCGCGGGGCAACTGAGCCCACGCGCCGCAACTACTGAGCCCGTGTGCCGCAACAAAAGATCCCGTGTGCCGCAATGAAAGATCCCGCGCGCCGCAACCGAAACCCAACACCGCCCAAAATAAATAAATGCTTTGTAAGTAAATAAAGAGAGAAACTCTGCTGGCCCACCAAGTCATCATCCCTCCAGCCCCAGACACAAGCTCTCGGGGGTCCCCCCCCCCTCAGTTCTCTCCACATCCTGGCCTAACCCAGAGGCCAGCCTTTCCCACTAAGACGACGAGTGGACTGCTCCATCTCTGCAACACTGGCCCTCTTAAGGTATGGACGTATTTTTGCAAAACTCTGATTAAAGCACAGGGCTTCAAATACTATAAATGCAACAGAAGAATTATATACCAGGGAAGAGGAATAAAATTAAATAAAGGACAGAGACCTTCAAAACTCAAGTCAAGATGAGAACACTGAGAACGAGACATGCCAGGTGCCCAGCCAAGGTCACAGAGAGTGATACTGAGAATCGCCACCATTTCCAAAATGCCTTCACACGCCAGGCGCTTCAGGACGCAGCCTCTAATTCTCATCAGAAATCGTCCAGAAGGGGCCGTCATCCTCTTTTTTAGAGATAAGGAACCAGAGGCCCAGAGAGGTTAAGCAACTTGCCCAAAGTCATACAGCCAGGCCACACACCTGGCGTTTGGGTGCAAAGTCTGATTCCGGCCCAGTGCCCCACGCTGCCCTGTACCCCACCAGAACGAGGGGTGTGACCTTGCAACCTCAGTTAACATAGGTAGAGCGCCTTCCAACTGGTAAAACCTCCGCCGTGCACCATCTCCCCATCCAGCCCTACCTGTGGGTCACGGAACGGCCCCAGTTTACAGATGAGCATCCTGGGCTGGGGAAGGCTCCGCTGCCTGTGGCCACACACGGTGAGCAGCTGAGCCGGCGTTTGATCTCGGGCCGGGTGACTTTCTCCAGCGCAGCCTGGGGCCTCCCAGCTATGTAAGTGCTGGGCTCAGATCTCAGGTCCGGACAACTCTGCCCAGGGCTCCCCTTCCTCAGGGCACCTCTTCACGTAACACAGGGAGGGAGGAGTCTGGCTTCTTAGGTGACTGGAGCGCGCGGGGGTAGGGGTTTGGGGCAAGAAGGAACGGCACCCTCCAGGGATTTGGATTCGGGCTACAAGAAGGGTTTACAAAGCACTTCCCCGCCCCTTCCGTTGTATCTGACCCGACGGTCCTCAAGGTGGACTCCCAGCTGACATCACTGGTGACGAGGAGACTAAGAGCCAGCGAGGGAGGAACCTTGGCCATGACCGCTCGTGCGGACACGGCAAGGCCAGCCCTCCCTGGGCCTCAGTTTTTACATCCGTCAAGAGAGAGTCACCAGCCCTCCGGCTCTTCTAAGACTTTCTATGTTTACACCCCAGATCCTCCAAAGAAATCATATAGGAAACATCCCCACGAAGACTAATAAATTTGCCTCTTCGTTTTGTTTTACGACACCATTTAGGGTTGGCCAAACAACCAAAACGCTCCAAGTGTCGAAGAAATGTTTTTCATTATATTTTAAAGGAATGTTTGGGTACAAATACTGCATTGTTTATTCATTCCAATAATTTTCTCTTCCAAGTATTCCACTGAAAACCGGATAATGGATTTCATTACCCAGAAACATGAAAGCTTCCAATGAGCGCAAAAAAACCACTGAAGACAGCATCGTCCACCTAGAGTACGTAATTCTCACTCAGCCACATCAGCTCCACTAGAAACAGAGCCTTCCCAGCTCTGCACTCAAGCTGTGCTCTCTGCCGTGCACACCTGCTGGCCCCGGGGGGTGTGGGGTTTCGCTAGAGACCAGTGCCGTCGGGGAGCACACACCGAGTCGGGGCCAGGGCAGCACGCCACCCCCCATCCCACCAAGTGCCTCTGGCCTTCAGAGCAAGGTTCTCACCTCTGCTTGCTTTGCACACAGCTCCTGAGCACCGGCTGTGTGTCCCGTGGAGAAGGCTGGGACGGGGGACATCAGAGCAGGCTCCCTGGAGGAGAAGGGAGTGGGCAGCGCACGGCAGGATAGGGGTCCTACCCGTGGAGATGGCGGGGTCACGGCTGGACAGCACTGCTGGTGGGAGGAACAGCAGGGTCGTGGGGAGAGAGTGCTGGACGCTCATCACCGTCTCCGGGTGGACATTCACCTCCACGCCCGAGATGCAGGGACGGGGTAACACCGTCCTGTGGGCGTCTCTTGCAGGCGAGGCGGGGCTCTGCGGGGGAGCTCAGAACGGCAGCCACGGACTCCCCTCTGGCCCTCACCAACCCTGCCCGGTGCCGTCCATCCACAGGTACCATGAGACCCAGAAGTATTTGGTGCCAAAGAGGACAGGAAAGAGCCAGGTGGGCGGTGTAACCTCTGAACCCTGAAACCTGCAGACTAGACACAAGAATGCAGCTTCCAGTGAAGAAAAAAGGACAAGATGGGGTACAGGTTCCTGAGCGGATGTGGCCAAGTACCCCAAACACAGACTCAGGGGCACATGCTGGGGCACAGAGGACCCAAGCCGTGGAACCTCTCGGCACTCTCTCCTGGTGTTTTCTACACGGCTGTGGCTTTCAGTATTAGCCCAGGACTGAAACTACACAGTCTGGAATTGCTGATGGGCAGCTGGTGGCCCCTTAAAAGGGACTTTCAGGAACTCCTGGGAGCCAGGCCAGGACGCATCCAACCCCTGTGCAGAAAACCAGGCTGGGGTCAGCATCACGGACCTCAGCCAACACTTGGGCACTAAGAGCAGCCCGTGGTCCCCGGAACTGGGAGTCAGGCCCCACGTCCCAGCCCCGGCCTCCCCAGCACCTTTGGAAAAGTCCCGTAACTTCCCCAGGGCTCGCTTTACTCATCTGTACAGTGGGACACGGGTGCCCCTTGGCCAGCCTCTCAGCACTGCTGGGTGGAGGCTGCCTCCGTGCCTGCCCTGCCACCCCTCCAGGAGACGGTGTCCACCTCCCGTGTCAGCCTGGAAGGAGGAACAGCTGCCCTTCTCGGAGCACGTACTGCGCGTTGGGCCGGCACATCTACTGTGCCCTGTCATCCGCCATGACCAGCAAAGGAGAGCTGCTGGTCACGGGGGGTGACAGGGCACAGCAGGTGTGCAGGTCCGACTCCCACCTTCCAGACAGAGTCCCAGGTGCACAAGACTCGAACCCTGGTCCCTCTGACCCGGAGCTGGGCTCTCTCGCAGCATCGTTGGAAGCCACTACTTTTCCATCTCTCTGATGTTTGGAGGCAAGACATCCCTGACAGACCTCAGATCGCTGCAGGGACAGCAGAAGCAAAGCTGACTGTGACCAAATTGGGATTCAGTGTCCTGCTTTCAGCAGATTCTCCCCATCCCACTCCCAGCTCAAGGCCCTAATGGGGTCTCCCAAGGGCCAGAGGTCTCCCCAACAGTCAGAGGTCACAAACCAGGACCCCAAGCCAAAGCTGGCCGAAAGTCAGGGTTTTCTGACAAATGCACGGTCTTAAATTCTTTGAGGTTTGAATACCTTGAGACAGGGGGTTCTGTCCAGTTTGCCCTGCTCCCCACCACTCTCTAATGTATCCCCCAGCCCCCTTCACTCATTTACATGACCTGCCAGCATCTCACGGGCAATCCCTCAACTATGACCTCTGCCCAATACTGGCATTTTTTAGAGGACTGTGGGGTGCTGTGGATGGGGAAGCTAGGGACAGAGTGGCTGCAGCAACCCCTGCCGCTGGCAGAAGGGACCCCAGGGCAGGAGCAGAGGGGCCCCGGCCCCGGGACAAGGGCCTTTTCCCTGATGTGCTGGTGGTGGTTTCACTTTGCAATCAGAGCTCAGAGGATACAGAGGTTCCTCTGTACTCTCTACATACCCTCAAAAGAGGGGGAACACGCCCTGATCACGTCCCGAGTTCAAGTCCCGGCTCCCTGATTGTTTGGAACCTCTACATGTGCGTGTTTGGTCAAGTGAGCCCCAGTTTCCACATGTGTTAAACAGGGACACCAGTAGTTCCTGTAGTGCTGGGTTACTGTGAAAATAAGTGAGTTCATGCCCATGCCACTGTTAGCGCTGCACCCGGCCCAGAGGAACAGGTGAGCGTCCTCTGAGAGGCGGCCGCTTATGGTAACGCTACACCAGGATGCACGCCCCAGGACAGCAGGACCTTCACCTCCAGGAAGTCTTCCCCGACTGCCCCAGCCCTTCCTGACGTCCATGTAACATGGATGGTCCAGCTCGCGTGGCCCTGCCTTGGGACTTCACCTCTCAGGGCCTCGGCTTCTCCGTTGGTAAATGGCGTACAGCCCTTCCCCCCACACACATTGCCATGAGGACCAAACGAGATCCTGTGTCCATGTCGAGTGGCCTGTGCTGAGCACACCGCGAGGGGTCAGAGCACATTTCCAGGCTGATTTCCCAGAGTCTGCTTACAGTGAGGCCCAACTCGCACTCGCCTGCTCCAGGCTTTCCTCCCCTCTGAGAACACACGGGCCCTGAGAAGGGCCTTGGCAGGTCTGCCGGCACGCACTTCACATGCAGGGCGGGGAGAGCTGCAGGGACGCCGTGCCCAGGGTGGATGTTACCGGCTCCTAGAGGGACAACATCGTGTTCAACCGGCAGCCGGCAGCAGCAGCAAACACCGAGGCCACAGAAAGGCTCACACGTGAATCCCGAGAATCATCTTGGAGATAAACCCCCACGTGGGTTAGCGCTCAACTCTGACTGCACACAGAGGATGGACGGGGAGCCGGGCTGAACCGACGTGGCAGCTGGGTGCGTCTGGGCGGCCGAAGCCGACCGGGTGATGAAATAACCGAGGGAGACATCCCAGCAGGTAACTTCCTCATCAGCCTAAGTGGCAGCCTCTCCCTGGTTCTGCCGTGGTCTCTGCCAGTGTGTCTGCATCCCCAAGAGAGGACACACAACATGGTCAAGAGAGCCAAGAGGGGGCGTCCCAAAATTAACCAAACATGCAGGAAGACTTTCATTCCGCTGTCCACCCGCCCTCCCATTTCCTCTGCAGCCCCAGCGTATTAGCAAGCAGATTCGGAGAATACAGAGAGATGTGTCCAAAACGGCGAGTGGAGGATAAAATAAAGCGGCCTGACCAGGACCACTCACAGAGCTCGTGGTCACCGGAGGACAACCAGCCCCAACCCCCGGGCCGTCGCTGTCCGGTCCCTTCCCCATGGTGCTGGCCAGGGTCCAAGAGGGACCTGGGGCAGCGAGGCCTGGACTGAGGGGAGAAGCCGGGACTTTACAAAACTTGGTGCCCTCGGCCCACCAGCCGGGCCCCCAAGAACGCCTCTTTACCTACACCGCCGCATGAGATGGGAATCTCTGGAAGGAGTTCTGAGGCTGACAAGGGCTCATGGGGTGGATGGGGCAGCAAGGTGGGCATTTACAGATGTGTGCGGGGTCACACTGCCTCACTGCTTCCAGCCACCCTGGGGAGTAAGCACAGCAGGAATTATCACCCGCCCTCCCCTGCGTGCAGAAGGGCAGAGACCTGGCGGTTACGCAACCAGCCAAGGTCCCAGGCTGCTAAGGGTAGGCTGCAGATTGCAAATAAAAATATAGGACCGGGGCTTCCCTGGTGGCGCAGTGGTTGAGAGTCCGCCTGCTGATGCAGGGGACACGGGTTCGTGCCCCGGTCCGGGAGGATCCCACATGCCGCGGAGCGGCTGGGCCCGTGAGCCATGGCCGCTGAGCCTGCGCGTGCGGAGCCTGTGCTCCGCAACGGGAGAGGCCACAGCAGTGAGAGGCCTGCGTACCGCAAAAAAAAAAAACAAAAACAAAACAAAACAAAAATATATAGGACCCACAGTTAAATTTGGATTTCAGATAAACTACAGAATATTCAAGTCGTTTCTTAGTATAAGTATGTCCCTTGCAAGATGTGAAGTTTGAATAAACATTTTTTAGTAGAAGCACATCCCAAATATGACATGGGACACACACTAAAAACGTACGCGTTGTTTATTTGAAATTCAAATTTAACTGAGCATCCTGTATTTTATCTGGCAACCCCAACTGAGGGTCAAGCCAGGTCTGAAACCCGTGTCTCCTGCTACAGCTGCTGTCTTTAAGAACAGAGTCCGGTGTGCAGGGTCTACGATGGCTAATGTCGTGGTCACCACCGCCTCTCCAGGGAGAAGTCTATCGGTTACAGCCACAGGATTCTAACAAGAACCAGGGCTGAGAAGGTTAAATCCTCTTTAAATGACAGCACCCCATGATCCAGCCCAGAAAACAAGAACAGGACAGAACTCATCAGGCAGCAAAGCCTCAGAGCAGGGCCCAGGGTGGCCCACCTCTGCTCCATTCCAACCTCGAGAACCAGGAATGGAGAAGGCATCTCGCAGAATCAGGGGCAGATAATCACTTCTAATTGCCATCTCTCCAGCCTCCATGCTCCCCAGCAAATCAGAGTCTATCTTCATTCCAGCTGACACCCTGACGGCTCCACGTTTTATATCAAACAAATTACGAATCCCCAGGAAGGGCTCCTCACGGTAATTTCTGGTAAAACATTTTTTGCAGAAGTAAACCCTGATTAGAACAAAGCTTGCCCGTGTGCACCTCTCCTCCATCCTCCAGGGCAGCTGAAATGTTAGTTGCCACTGTCAGGGCCCAGCGCTGGGTGACCAGGGTCCTCCCCAGGGAACGAAGGCTCCTCCCCAGCAGGGACGATGATGCTTGCAGACACCTGAACGCACCCAGAGTATACCTGTGACGCCATCCCCTGTGGCCCTGGGATCACTGCCCCAGCCTTGAGCTGCGAGGTCAGGCCACTGGTCCAGTCACACCTTGCAGGGGCTGAAGCTGAAATGAGAACCCACGTCCAGCGTGGAGACCAGACTCCTTCCCGTGACCGGAACAACCATTCTGCTGACAGACGGGAGACCAGCACGGTAGCTCTCCGCTAATGGTTCCACAGCGGTGTCTATCTTCCCAGAGCAGTTCACCAGATGGATGGGTGAACGCAGCATCGCCCCCGTTAACCCTCTTGGACAAATACTGGGGTTTTTATCTCCAGAGACAAAGGAATCAAAGCGTTGTTTCTTTTCCCTTTTATTCCCTTTGGTAACATCTGAAAGGGCAAGGCGGGCTTCTCAGGCCTTCTCACCCAGAACCTCTGGCTTCTAGTTCACCGGAAGGAAGCAGCAGGCAAAGGGCTTGACCCACTGCCAAGGTCAGCTCTGGCCCAGAGACCAGTCAGTCCCCGCCCAGCTCCTGGAAGGCCGTCCTAAGTCCCTTCCCCCAGGAGATCAGCAGCCCAGGGCCCCACTTACATCTGGGGGAGGGTACAGGGAACAGGAAGATTCCAAATGGGAAACTGAAGCCCCCGCGCCGCCCCCCGGTAGCCATCAGGGCAGAGGCAGGAAGAGAAGCGCAGCTCCGTGAGGGTCGCTCATTAGGGCCTGGAGGGTTCCAATTAGACACACTGTATCAGCGAGGCAGCTATTCTCAGCAGAGAGCGTCCCCTGCCCACAGGAGGCCGGGTCACCTCGCGGCCACGGCCCTGCCCCAGTCCCTCGTTCCTGGCCTGCGTCGCCTCTGCGGAGGCCCAGACACCGCTACTGTGTCCATGCGGGGCCCTGCCAGTGGGGAGAAGGGCTCCCTGACACTGACCACGGGTCGAGCACAAGGAAATGCCCCGCAGGGAGTGGGGGGCAGAGGACCAGAGCAAGAAAAAGGAAATGAGGGACAGGACACGGAGAAAGACATTCCAGGAGGCAAAGGACAGGCAGGGCCCCAGACGCAGAGAGGAGGACAAGTAGGTCCCTGGGAGGAATGGGGGCAGCTGTGTCCCGGCTCCCGGAGCAGCGGAAACCGGAGTGGCAGGTGCCCGCCCGCCGAGAGAAGCCCAGGATCCGGAGAGCACAGGTGGGTGGCCGAGGGGGGGCAGGAAACAGGCCACACCACCTGCTCGGCTCCAACCAGGCGGCTGGGGGAGGGGGGGCCACGCACTCCAGACAGTGCAGGAGGCAGAAGAATGACAGCACCGTGCGCGGGTCACGGGAGCAGCTGGATTCATGTGCTAACGCTACGCGGGGGGACAGCACAGCCCACACGCCTCACCATGCCACCAACACAAACACCCGAGGACACGTGCTCCGCCCCAAATCCGCCCTCCCCCTTCCACGCACGCACACACGCACGTGCACGCACGCACATTCACGTGTGCATGCACAAGCCGGCCCCCTCCCTCCCGAGAGCAACCAAGCTGTTCTGGGCGGACAGCGCCACTCAGTGGTCCACAAAAGAACTACCTGCCCTGCTGCCTCTCGGACCCCAGCAGGCCTCCTAACAGCTGCGTGGGTATATACCCTATTTTTTTCTTTTTTCCTTTTTTTTTTTTTATTTTTTGTGGTACGCAGGCCTCTCACTGCTGTGGCCTCTCCCGTTGCGGAGCACAGGCTCCGGACGCGCAGGCTCAGCGGCCATGGCTCACGGGCCCAGCCGCTCCACGGCATGTGGGATCTTCCCGGACCGGGGCACGAACCCGTGTCCCCTGCATCGGCAGGCGGACTCTTAACCACTGCGCCACCAGGGAAGCCCTATACCTTATTTCTTTAAAAAAAAGGTCGACTCAGTCTGGATTTGGTTTTATACACAGTAAAGAACATCGCCGGCAGCATCTATAGCCCTTGTAGTTCCCAGGGAGCCCCTTCGTATGCTCCGCAAATCCTCCCTCTACCCCACCACCTCTTCTAATTAAATCTGTTTTTCCTCAAGCTCCAGCATCCACAATTAATAAAACCGTTGTTTACTCTTTCGAGTACATCTGGGCCACTGAACAGTCGTGTTCTAATCATTTCATTTTGCCTCTGCAAACGCAGCCTCTTCATTCCCACCATGAGTTAAACAGAATCTTGTCTACATTGGCTTTGCATCAGAAAGAGCATTGTTTCTGAGAGAAAATGCATTTCACGTTTCAGACGACATTCAACAATACCCTTGGTCCACAGTCCATTAGTATCTTTAAAACCCCTGAATGTTTCGGCACCGTGTTCTTTCACTTGCGTTCTCTAATTCAGAAGCGAAAGAGACCCCAAAAAATCACGTCAGGTGGATCGTGGCGCAGATCTTAGAGAAATTCAGCTCAACAGAATGTCCACAATGGAGCAACTGAAGGAAAAGGAGGAACCGAAACTCCCCATCCTTGGGACCAGCACCCTACTGCTTCCAAAGGGCTTTCTCATGTGTGATGTGAGGCAAACCCTCGAAACTCCCCTCCCCCGCCCCGCGATGGGTATTCTTCTTCCCACTTTACAGTTGGGACGCCAGAGGCTCAGAGACACAAGACTGACCAAACACTCCAGGATACAGACTCACCTCTGCTCTCCTCACAAGGGCACCCGTGGCACCAAGCACGATACCTGGTCTGCAGGAAGGACTCGATAAAATTGCTGAATAAATACGTGAATAAATGAAAACAGAAAACCGCTAACACCAGAGTCAGACCCCAGTCCTGGGACTCCCGGGTTCACTCCATTTGCTCCCTGGCTCCCCTCTGTTGAGACAGATGGGTGGGGTCCCATCAGAGGAACAGCCGGCGCCACTGGTGACGCCTGTGAGCCAAGAGGGGTCTCTTCTGCAGGGAGTTCGTGGGCACGACTGGAGAGCCATGAGAAGAAGGAGGTCTTTTCCCTAACCCGATAAAAATTGTTTTAAGCGGGAATCCCTCTGCATGACGAGCTTTCACTGGGCATTTTGAAAAGGCCATCTATTTTTATTGCCATCAATTCTGTTAAAGTTGGATTTCCTAAAGAAGAAGAGGGGAATTGCCCACGTTATCTGCTGCTTGTCAGAAACCACATTTCTATTTCCATTCGCGCTGGACTCGAGGCCCCTGCACCTCCGCCTGTGACTAAAAATAGCCGCCTGCCACCGAGCGGCCAGCCACAGAGGCCCGTGTCGTCAGATGGCTGAAACGGAGCTCGGCGGGGGCGGGGGGGGCGGCCCTGCTCACCCCCAGGGGAGCCGTCCAACTCCCCGAAAGCTCGGGATCTCCATCTAGAAAATGACACCTGCTTCTCACTCCTGTGAGCTGTGAGCCTGCACCAAAAAGTTAAAACCACAGTTAACGAGCTGTTCACAGTAACTGCAGGGTGATACGCTGAGGGGGCTGAGAACACAGGCTTCAGCACCCCCTCACCTCCTGGCCTCGTCTCCTACCACGCTCAGCCCCTCACTCACTCCCCTTCACCGACTGGCACTCCACTGGTCCTCACACAGACGGACACATTCCTGCCCCAGGGCCTTTGCACTTGCTCCCGGCCTGGGTGCTCAGGCTGCAGACACCCCTGCGGCTCATTCCCTCACTTCCCCACAGGGATGGCTCCTCTGGCCACCCTCCCTAAAGTGTCACCTGCACTTCCACACCCTCACACGGGTGAATGCATGTACATGTGTGTGTGACTGTATGCAGGCACGTGTTTTCTCGTTCCTGTGATTGCAGCAGGCCCCTTCTCCGCGAGGATGCCAGGAGAGAGGGAGTTTCAGCTATGTGGTTTCCTTCTTTGCCTCTTGCACCTAGGACAGTGCCTGCACGCGATCAGTGCTCAGTAAGACTTGTGGAGGTGTGCACACTCCCTCAGGGCTGGGCAGTACCTACAGCTGATGCTCCACAGGTGCTCATGTCCGTCTGCAAATCAAATTTTGGCGCTAGCCACGTGACCAAAAGGGCTCGCCCACCCGGGGAAGCTGCCCTTGGAATCCAGACAGGTGCCTCACCCTTGCTGTGAACTCTAAGTGTCTCCGCCCCTGAGCGCTCATCAGCATGGCCCCAGTGGACCCCAAGGGACAAGGTCAGTCCCTGCAGCAACCAGGACCTGGTCTCTCAACAGGCCCTCAAGCAGCCAGGATGGATCCCAGTGGGGGCTCAGCCAGGGGCTCAACAGCGCGTCCCCAGGAAGCTGTGCTGCCCAAACACTTCCCTCTAGTCACCCCCAGGGAGCGGTTCTCAGCCACAAGGCACAGGCTTCGAGGTCAAAGGAACCGTGACAAGACCTTCTGTGTGACCTTGGGGGAGTGGCCACACCTCTCTCACCCTGCTCTGCCCATCCTGCGGGTAAACTCCCGCCTCTGTCTCTACGAGCCTCCACCCGTCTCCTCTGCAAGGCTTCCCCAGTCTCCAGCCCAGAGCAGTCACTGCCCCTGACCCATGGCTGCCTCGCGGCCGGAGCCTGGGTGGTCCTCTGTCAGGCAGCTGGGGGGGCGGCAAGCTGTGCCCATGGTACCCAGAGCTGAGGGAGTCTGGACCGAGCACCACCTGTGTGCCGGGCACCGTGACAACCAGACATGGGACCCTGCCCTGAGGGGCCCAGGTGGCGCCTGGGGGACAGATCACAAAGGACAGCGGCCGAGGGCAGCCCCTGGACTCAAGCCCATAGCTGGGGTGAAGCTGGGGTTTCCTCATGCTCCGGAGGCCCCCCAGGGAGGGTGGTTGTCTGACTCTCTGGCTGTACTGCCCACGGATGGCCCAGAGCCATCACCATGCAGGGTCACCAGGAAGAGCCCTCCTGGAAATCCTCAGGCCAACAGCCCTCCGAGGGCACAGGACGTAATTCAAAGTCATGCTCTCTTCCTAAAAAGAAAGACCAAGAAATTGACAATGGCTGTCAACTCCTTGGGAGCTCAGCACAGCCCTGACCCCCTTCCCCCAGCTACTCGAAATCAGTTCAAGCCATCAAAGGAATGGGTACATTCGAGGGTGATGGACAAACCTGCCACCTTGGTGACGGTCCAAATCCTGGGTCACCATCGAGAACCCCAGCACCTGGGGACACCGGGCCGCCAGGCTGGGGGCTCAGTGAGGGTGACCGATCCGGCATCTGCAGCTCTCTCTTCCCCAAGCCCAGGACCACAAGGCACCCGGGCCTGCCCGCCGCAGCACGTGGCCCATGCAGAGACTCACGTAGGCCTCTCCCACCACTTCCAACCTGTCCCTCAGGTCCAACTGCCATATTCTAGTGATGAGGAAACCGAGGCCTAAGAAGGAGACAGGACAGTGTATTACTCAAGTCACTCTTTGAACGCTCATAACCACCATCTGATGTGTGCACGGTGATGACGTCCATTTTACAGACGGGGAAACTGAGGAACGAGGGGCAGGGACTCGCCTGAGGCCCCAGCAGGCAGAGCCAGGGACAGGACTCAAATGCAGGAAGGATGGCTCTGACTGACCTGGAAGGTGCCGCACGGTACAAAACAGGGGGGCCTTGTCACACCATCTGGGGACTTCACGATGCCCTGTCTGAGAAGCACTCCACCACGCAGTCACCACCGGCCGCGTATGGGGTCTTCCGCTGGGCCGCGTGCACCCAGCCCCATGGCCGCGGGAGTCTGCTGCGCTCTGAACCCCTCGAGGCGTGGTCCGCCGAGGCTGAGTCCTGGCTGCAGGTGTGAGGGGTCCGGCTCCAGGTGATGCCCTTAGGGCCTCTGTCCACCATGGAGCTGGAGCTCAGCAACGGCCAGAAGACACGGTCACGGTCACCCTGACTGTGCTCACGGGGCTCCCATCCCGTCACGGCTTCTGCAGGTCAAGGCCACAGTGAGCAGGGCAGCCCCTGGACCGTCCCTCCAGCTCTCCGGTCTGGCCTGCCCTTCCCCCTGCTCCAACACATCCCAGGCCTTCACCTCCTCGCTGTTCCTACCGCCTGGGGCGCCTCACCTCTTGCAGCACGGGGGTGGGACCACACCTGCCTCTGGCCCATCTACCTCCACCACTGGCGGGCTACGGCATCAGACTCCTGGGTTCAAACCCCAGCCCTGCCACCCTCAGAGGTGTGACCAACCCTCTCAGTTCCTCAGCTTCCCCACTTATAAACAGGTGGTGATACAGTAATGCCGGCCTCATGGGGCTGTAATCGTAACAGATGAACTGACCTGAACCACGGGAGTCCCAGAGCGGGGCCTGGAGGGGCAGCCGTGAGGTTTGGCTACCACAGTGCTGTACCCATCACTCTGCCCCGCCATGCCTCACCGTGGCCATGCGGCCGTGTCCCTGTGGGACCCCATGATCCCCAGGGGCAGAGCTTTGCCCAGCCTTGACCCTGACACCTGGTGCCTGACAGTCCATTAAGTGGAATTAAACTGAGCACCTGGGCTCCTCCACCGCGTCTCCCACAGGTGGGAGGGGACTCACGGCCTCCCACCCCAGGAGGGGGGAAGGCAGGCGTCTACACAGCACGGCGCCTCCCCCGGAAACGGCTGCAGCTGGCCCAGCGGGAGCCCACACCTCCTGCAGAGGCCGGCGGGCTACCGAGGCCTCCACTGAAATGTCGCAATGTCGGAGCTGAGCGGGAGTCTGAAGGTCACAGACCATGGGCTCGGCAGGGAAGCAGACTAAGAGCTCGGGACCAGAACCCTGGAGGGCTTCAGAGCTGATGAAAAGAATGAACCCGCCGCCCTGGGCACCGTGGCTTCTGGCCTAACGCGGCCGCGCACCATGCCTCGCTTGCTAACTGGAGCTGTCCGGTGACCAAGCGCTGGGCCAGGACCCACGGCCTGGACGCCCTGGGCAGCTCACCTGGGAAGGGAAGGGGCACCGCACCATGATCAACCACGGCAGCCTCCCAGGACGGAGGCCACGGCATCATCGGGGTCCCACCTTCCTCCGCTCTGCCAGGGCGGCCTTCCCACCTGTCCCTCCCTCCTCCTTGCTGGCCCGGCTCCCGGGGTGACAGGGCTGGCGGAGGCTCTGCCCCCGCGGCCATGCTACCAAGGGGGAACTGGGCTCCCGACCTGAGCGTGTCACATGGGGTGACATCGAGTGCCCTCTGCCACCTCCCACCAGTAAGGCCCACCTCACTCTCAGGCCCCGCGAAATGCGGTTTCCTAGAGAAACTGAGAACCACGTGGGGTTTCTCGTCCCAGTCTCTGCAGCGGGGGAAAAGCCAGGGCCGCAGAGCGGAACGCAGAGCCAGCGGTGACCAGAGCTCCAGGCGCCCCGACGTGCACGGAAACCACGGAGGCCTCCCGCCCGCAAGGCGGTTTGAGCCGGTCTCGTCTAGATGTCAGGAGGCAGGAAAGCCACAGCCGCCGTCTGGCTTGCATCTCAGGATTGCTCAAGTAGCGTGGAGACCCGCTGGCCACTTTCCTGAGCGTGTGTGAGTGTGCACGGGCGGTGGAGGCGTGTGTGGGCGACGAGGACACACTCATCCCAGCCTGCGATGCCCAGCCCGCTTCCAGCTACGGCCCCATGGGTCGCAGAACTAACTTGCTAGCAAAGAGCTTGTCATTCAGTTTAGATGCTCGTGATCTTGGCGATAAGGAGGCCCAGAAGTGAGAAAACAAAGACAGGAAAAGCCGGCGCCCTGGCGCTTCCTGGGGGTCCTCGAAGACACAGAACAGCTGTGCCACCCATCCGCACCCCCCAGAACAGAGCAGGGCCTGGCCGTGAACCCTCGACCAGCGAGACTCCCTGCCACAGTGGAGCCACTGTGTCTTAGCCTGAACGGTGACACTGAACAGGAGGTAGCCTGTGAAAGCGGGGACAGATGGCGGTCTGGACTAGTGGGTCTCGGGGGAGGGGCCGGTGCGTTCCTTGTCTTGCACGGCATGTAGCAGGCTGTTAGGGCCTGCAGAACCACGGCCCTGCGCCCTCCACCTGTTAGGAATAAATCCGGTCATAAATATCCCCTTGCGGGGTCCGTCATAGGCGTCAGGACTTAACCCTCGAGCACACAGGATGGCGCCAGCCACAGCTATGGGGCACATTCCACACAGCTCCGCCACCTCCGACCCAGGGCGCCCCCTGCTGGAGGGGCGTGTGGGGCACATTCCACACAGCTCTGCCACCTCCGACCCGGGGCGTCCCCCTGCTGGAGGGGCGTGTGGGAGCCGAGCAAGCCCGGGCTGGGGGTCAGCTGGACTCGGGTTCAGATCCAGCCTCTGCTCCTTAGGCTTTGTGACCTCAGGCCAGCGACGTGGCCTCCCCCAGCCTCAGCCGTAAAGGAGGTGAGTGATGCCCGCCTCCCTGGGTCCGGAGCAGAGACGGTCGTGCCTGCACAGCCGTGCTCCAGCACACACGCACAGACATGACCCGAGGCCTCTGACCCTCCCGACGCGATGGAAAGCCGTTACAGGAGATCAGAGGTTGGGCTTCCCTGGTGGCGCAGTGGTTGCGAGTCCGCCTGCCGATGCAGGGGACACGGGTTCGTGCCCCGGTCTGGGAGGATCCCACATGCCGCGGAGCGGCTGGGCCCGTGAGCCATGGCGGCTGAGCCTGTGCGCCCGGAGCCTGTGCTCTGCAATGGGAGAGGCCACAACAGAGAGAGGCCCGCGTACCGCAAAAAATAAAAATAAAAAAATAAAGATCAGAGGCCCCTGGGCTGGGGATGGGAGGGGACTGCAGGGGCGCTTCAGATCTGCCACAGCTGCGGCTTCTCACCCTGGTGGTTTGCAAACACAGCTCCAAAAGCTAACTTTGCTCCCATGGCCTATGTTCCCTCCCCTGAACCTGGACAAGCTTGTGGCAGGTTGGCGGTGGAGGTAACACTTTGTGACTTCCAAGGCTGCGTCCCAAAAGGCCACGGGGCCTCCGCTTCTCTGCAGGAGCCCCACGCTGGGGCCCAGGACGGCCACGCACGCACTCCACTGCTCTGAGGCCACCGTGCCAAGAGGAAGCTCAAACCGGTCCACGGGCAAAGCCCTGAGAACCCTGAGAGCTCGTGAAGAGAGGGGCGTCTACACCGACCCTAGGGAACCCTCCAGCCCCCAACTGTGCCCTGCTTGACAGCCTGGGACCACAGGGGGGTGCCAGGGTCTCTGCCGCTTCCCAGGACTGGACCCAGCACACACATGGTTCCATCCTGACAACTGCTAGGCTGGCTGAGTTCCAACGACTAAGAGGAGAAACGAGGAAGAGTTCAGGAAACAATGCAACAAGCATCCCTGCCGTGCTCTGTGTCTGGCCAAACGCTGTTGTCAGTATTCCTTTCCATTCAACAAACGCTGTTCCTTTCCATTCAACAGTGGTTGTGGCCCATCCTTAGCCAAGAGCAGTACTGCACAAAGATGAAGATGCAGTGGTCCCTGCCGTCCAGAGTTCCAGGCCCAGCAGGCCAGACCCAGACACCCAGGAACCGTAATGACGGTTGGATATGACCCAACAATGATAAAACCGTGTGTGCAGCAAAGCACCGGTGTGAGCAATCAGTGTGACTCTGTCCAGGGGAATCAGGAAAGACTTCATAGAGAAGGCGATACCTCATTAGGGTTTTGAAGGATGAACAGGAGTCTGCCAACATATTTTATATAATTGGATCCTACCCTCAATCACTCCCTCTTCCTCCCTCTCTCCTTCCCCACCCGCCTTCTTTGAAGCATTTTATGGGACATAGCATTTGCACATCACTCCTCCATCACTAAGGTGGAGGGAAGACTGGTCTGTTTACCATCATGTAGACAAAACACCCAAGCAAAGAGGGCAAATGTCTTCCCTAAATAAAATGCATAATGAAGCTCAGAATCCTCGATCGGGCCCGTGTGGCCCCCAGGAGGCTGGTGGGACAGGTCACAGCCTCAGGACTGCCCTGGAGGGGAAGGGAGGGCAGGCAGGGGAGGGGAGGGGAAGCGGACCTCCAGCCCCTCCCTGATTTCACGCTTCCACGGCCCCCCGCCAGGACCACCAGGATCACGAGGTGTGGGCAGAAGAAGGAGGTGACTAAAGCAAAGGACCAAAAGGCAGGGTTTTTAAGGACAGAAAAGACAGCTGCCTCGTGCCTACGGATGCAGAGCCTGTGGATCTGGGATCGCAGCTCTGCCTTCCACTCACCCCACCCCCATCACAGACTATTAAAAAGTAATTCCGAGTCGCCCGTGTGGCGCCGTAATGGTGCATCCGCCTCACACTAGAGGATTTGGCCAAAGGAGGCAGGTTTAGAGGACGAAGTTAAACGCAGTCAAGCCCGCCTTCCCCAGCCTGCTCAGCCGCGCCCTGCGGGGCTCCTGCGTCACCGGCTAGGGCTGAGCTTCACCGGAGCTTCCGTCCTCCCAGCAGGTGGGTCAGACTCGGCCTCCTACCCGCGGTGCCTGGGGGGCCCTGCAAACCAGCACACCAGGCCACCGCAGACTTCCCCAACCAGCGCAGGGGTCCCCCCCATCTGCTGTGGCAGCCCCACTCTCGTTGCACATCTCGATTCACTTGCTGACACAATTGAGAATAATGAGATCGGACAGCCATCGGGCTCCTACGCTGTGCCTGGGAGGCGTCCGTAACCCCACTGAACACATGAGAAAACTGAGGCCTAGAGAAACCACCCACCGCACAGCTGCCTAAGAGCATGGATTCTGGAGTGCGGCAGCCAGGTTCAAATTCCAGGGCTGCCACTGAGCTGCGATTTACTTAACTCCTTTGGGCCTTGGCTCTTCTAACTGCAAATGGGGTGCGAGCAGCACCCGCCTGGTGGGATCGTTGCGAGGCCTGAATGAGTTCACTCATGCAAAGCCGGAGCGCGGACCTGGAGCGACAAAGCGCTGGGTGAGCGCGTGTTGGGGGTTGGGAGGGAGAGACCCCAGCCCGGCCGGGCCACCCCCATCACCCCTGGAGCCCTGGTCTGCCTGCTTCCTTGGGCCCCTCACAGCAGCCGGGCAGCAGCGGCTCAGATCTAGGCGGAGGGTGGGCCGAGAGGAGGCTCCCCCTGCTCTCCGCAACAAGCCCCTTCTCGGCGGGTCCCAACCTTCACTCCAGCAGGCCTTTCAAGCAGGGGCCTCCCGGTTACACAGCTTGTCCTGTCCAAGGTCACACCTGGAATCAGACACACGGCAGCCTAGCCCGCCCCCCAGGCCGCCACTGCCTTCCAGGGCCGTCATCCCCCTCTCCCAGCAGGCGTGTACATACCAGCCCTCCCCAGGGGCACCTACGTTTGTGCCCACTTGCAATCCATCCACGTCTTACCAACCATCAACTCGAGTCATTTATCTGTGGAAACCAGAGGCCCACGTGGGGGACCTCTATATTCCCGGGACACTGGAGTGACCGCTGCCCGCTGGAGCGGCAGCTGAGAGCCACAGCCCGAGCACTGGGGAGGGGAGGGGGGCGGCTGTGTGTGGGTGCATGTCCAGGGGCCGCAGGAACCTTCTCGGTAACCCAGCACCCTCCTGTGATGAGCACACCCGCCGGACCAGGCTCTGACCAATGAATGACTCCTGGAATATGCAGGTCACTGGTGAATAGAACCAGGATGCCTTGCTGACCGGCACTCAGAACACTTCCAAACACTGAAGGACACAGTCTGAAGGCTCAGCTATGCAAGTCATAAAAGCCTTCATTCAGTAAAATTCCTGGATTTCTGTTTTAATCTTCCAATAAAACTTCAGCAAAGCCTCGGGCAGAGAGGGGCTGTAGGGTAACCACAGCCACTGTGAGATCACAGGAGAAACACTTCTGGGCTGGCTTCACGTCCCCAAAGTGAAGAGGCCAAACAGCCTGTAATAAGCGCAGGCCAAGGCTGACGGGCTTCACCCACGTGCGAAAATAACCGTGGGGATCCAGGCCCAGCAGGAGCCCAGAGGCCAGCCTCGGCAGCCACGCCCACGGAGGCTGGAGGTTGAGTCGGGGTGCTGGGCAGGGAGAAGTGAGCGCCGGCTTCCCGGCCTGTCCAGCGCTGGGAGACCACTCAGCTTTGGACCCCCAGCTCCCTCACTCCCTCCCCCAGATAAAGGTGTGTGTTCCAGCCATGGAGACTGCACAAACTGGTCCCCACTGCACCATCCCACAGTGGGCCTCGCCGGACCATGCAGCCTCCAAGAAGCCCTTCCCAAGCCCAGCCCTTCGCAGGAAGGGACCAGAGAGCCCGTGTGACACCTGCACTTGGAGCCACTGTGACTCTGGGTCACATCGGCGGATCTTTCCAGAAAACATCTGCATAACGGCTGCTGGTGTGTTCAAGGTTCATGACCTTTGACTAGTGACCCTTTCAGGGAATTTGTCCTAGGAAACTGTCAGACACATAGATAAAGAGTTGCCTCCAGAGGTGTTGATTTGGTTAATGATGTCAATACCATTGTTCATAATGAAAACTGCTCTTCCTTCCAAGAATACAACTATAGAAAAACAATAAAGAAATGACAGTTTGGGCTTCCCTGGTGGCGCAGTGCTTGAGAGTCCGCCTACCGATGCAGGGGACACGGGTTCGTGCCCCGGTCCAGGAAGATCCCACATGCCGCAGAGCGGCTGGGCCCGTGAGCCATGGCCGCTGAGCCTGCACTCCGCAACGGGAGAGGCCACAACAGTGAGAAGCCCGCGTACCGCAAAGAAAAAAAAAAAAGAAATGACAGTTCTTAAGAGGTGCAAACTTCCAGTTACAAAATAAATGTCACAGGCACTAAATGTACAGTGTGGGGAATACAGTCAGTAATTATGTAATATCTCTGAACGGTGACAGATCGAATCTAGAATTATCACGGTGATGATTTTGAAAGGCACAGAAATATCCAATCACCATGTTGTATAACAGGAACTAACACAGAGTTGTAGGTCAATTATACTCCAAAAACAAGCAAACAAAACTCAGAGAAGAAGAGATCAGATTTGTGGCTACCATAGGTGGGCTTAGGGGGACGGGGAATTGGATGAAGGCTGTCAAAAGGTACAAACTTCCAGTTGTGAGATAAGTAAGTACCAGAGATGTAATGTACAATGTGATAAATATCACTAACACTGCTGTATGTTTCACATGGAAGTTGTTAAGAGAATAAATCCTAAGAGTTCTTACCATAAGGAAAAAAGGCGCTTTTTTTTTCTATTTCTTTAACGTTGTATCTATACAAGAGGACGGATGTTCACTAAACCCATTGTGGTCATCAATTCATGATGTATGTAAGTCAAATCATCACGCTGTACACCTTAAACTTATACAGTGCTGTATGTCAATTACATCTCAATAAAACTGGAAGAAAAAAATTTTAATAAAGTTCTAAAACAACAACAACAAAAGATGTGATTGGGCTTCCCTGGTGGTGCAGTGGTTGAGAGTCCGCCTGCAGACGCAGGGGACATGGGTTCGTGCCCCGGTCCAGGAAGATCCCACGTGCCGCGGAGCGGCTGGTCCCCTGAGCCATGGCCGCTGAGCCTGCGCGTCCGGAGCCTGTGCTCCGCAGCTGGAGAGGCCCCAACAGTGAGAGGCCCGCGTACCGCAAAAAAAGAAAAAAAAAAAAAAAGAGTGATAGTTCATTCACTGTAGTTTTCGAAGGATTTCCAACGACGGAGGAAAATGCTGACAACAACATAATGTTAAGTGTACAAAGAATTCCAAACTGTATCACCGGGTTCTAATCTTTGCTCAGAAAGGGAACGATCAAAAGGTTGGACACTGTTATCTCTGAGGATTATCAGTAATTTCAGGTTTCTTTTTTCTTAGAACTTTCTTCTTGCAAGGTCTAAGATGAGCACGGGTTACATCCTTAATCGATCGTAACATGAGTCCGGATTTTCTGCTGTTCGGTGGGTCGTTGGTTTTTAATGAACTACACACCTTGGTCAATTCAGGGCTCCGGAGGTCTGAGATGTCAGCATCTGGGGGCCCCAGGAGGGAGCAGGACCAAAGCAGAGGAGCCCTCCCTCCACTGTCCCGGCAGGGGTCTGCCCGAATAAGAGACAGAAGAAGCCCCTGCAGGGTAACTAGTGGATTAACTGAGGCAGAGTGGTGAAAGACGAGCAATGGTTTTCCAGCCTCCATTTGGTTCCTCTGCAGCAAATCTCTCCAGGCCTGCCCTGTGACCACACCTGCTGTGCCTGGCCCCGCCCACCTGTGCACTTCCACACCCACCTCTGCCACCCTGAGCCTCTCCAGCTGTTTCCTGAGGCTCCAGCTCTCTCTAGCCACTTCCCCGGGGTGCCCTTTCTCACCCCATCTGTTCCCCCTGCCTAACCACAGCACCTGCGCCCCCCCACCTGCTCTGCTCCAGCCACGCCACCTTCTTTTTAACAGTTTTGTTGAGACAAAATTCACACAGCATAAATGTGACTGGCTTCCTTCACTCTGCATTGTGTTCCAGAGTCCATGCATTTCGTGTATCCGTGCTTCATCTCTTCTAGTGGCCAAATAACATTCCATGTATGGGTACAGCACAGTGCCAATCCATTCATCAGTGGAGGGGCATCTGGGTTGCTTCCACTGTGGGCTATTGTGAATAACGCTCCGATCAACAATCACGTACACATTTCTATGTGGGTTTTTACTTCTCTGGAGTAAAAACATAGATGTACATATACCTAGGGGTGAGACTGCTGGGTTGCGAGGCACTGCCCTTCTTTCTGTCCCCCAAACCTGCCAAGCCCATTCCCAGCTCAGACCCCGCTCTTGCATGCAGGCTCCTAAGCCATCCCTGATCACCGCAGGTCATTGTTGGTTTGATTTTCTCCGTAGCATTTACCACCATCTGAACTTACTTTGCTGGCTTCAGGTTATGTGTCTCTCTCCCCCTGATAAAATGCAAGCTCCACAAAGGGGGTTTGTCTGATTTGGTCATGACTGAATCTCTACCGCCTAGCACAGGGCTGGAGACTCAGGCGATACGCAATGCACATGGGCTTAATTTAATGTAATTTAATTCCCCACATCTCAGTGAAGGGCCTCCTCTTCCAGGAAGCCTGCCCTGATCCTTCCCCAGCAGCCCTGGTCACTGCTTACTTGTCCATCTGCTCCCTGGACTCGGGGAGGCTGGCGGGCAGGGCTTACATGTCTTCTTTCTCTGCCTCACGTGTGCCCACGCGGGCCTGGCACACAGCAGGCGCAGGTGAGTTGTGCCAGCTCACGGGTCCCCCTGACACCACTCCACCTTGCGATGGTTCATACCGCTCAGGGAACTGGGTGCTTTTCTCACCTGTCCCACGATTCAACTCGCCCTCTTGCACACCTCGAATTGGAAGGACACAGAGTGTAACCCCCGCCACTGAGGAAGCCCCGACCGAGTTCTCTGATCCTGCTGGCCACTGCCTGAGAGAGAGCGCCCCATGGAGGGGTACAGCCCAAGAGCTCGTGGAAATCCAGGCACTGGGCCCGCCCACCGACTCCCACTCAGGACATTGGAGGTGAGTTCTGGCCTCTGCCTTTATAACAAGCTCCCCCAGGAGAGTCTGATACACACCAGTTTGGAAATAAGTCATCGAGGACATCAGTTCAGCAACTCAGGGGGAAAATATAAACGAAAAAGAAGGTGATACTATTTGCCCACCAGAACATGGGGACATCTGGTCAACCCCAGGGGTGGGGAGCCGGCTCTGCCCGTGTGAAGGAGAAAGTCAACGTGATTAGGTGCTGAACTGGGCACCTCCCTGAGCTGGTGCATTTGCCCACATAAGTTATTATGATTTCTTAAACATCATTCTGCTTCTTAAAGCCTTCTTTCCTCTCTCTGACAAATCAGCGGGGCTTTACTTCGTTTTGGAAAATCATTCCTTTTTTAAGAAACTGTGTGGGTGCTGCTTAACTAATCATTTACTTTCTATAGCAACGTGGAAACAAACTGAACGCGCAGTGTGCTGAAATCATTTCTTGGAAGGTTCACGCAAGCTCACCCCCTAAATCCCTTCCCACTGCACAGTCCCAGCAAGCACTCGGGAAGGGACTAAAAACAGCAGGTCTGAGCACCAGCCTGGGGAGGGCACCCCACAGTGCTGCACACAGCATAAGGGCACCTCCCCTCTGAGCCAGGCAGCAGGCCCAGCCCTTGCCTGAATCAACCCCACCCACCGAAATGAACACTGAGCAGATAGGTATGTCCAGAAAGTCAGTTTCAAGGGACACCAACACGTAGGCCTGCCTGAGACGCACCCACGGCCCCACCTGGGTGTAGGAATCAGGAAAGCAGGCCCCTTCCCTTCCTCCTTCCTCTCCTCCATCCATGTGTTCCTCTACCCCAATTATTTTCTGAGGTCCTACTATGCACCAAGCCTTAACTTAGGTATTAGGGTGCAGAGGTGAATTGGAGGCCCCTGTTCCAACACTGCACCCTCCAGTGGGGGAAGGTCACACCAACACCAATATGTACCGCACACCAGGAGAGCGTGGCCCGGTCCCCTCTCGTCCCGAGCCTCCGTCTCTGCTTCAGGAGCTGGGGAAACAGCACGGAGCTGGCCCTCCTCACTCCAGGGCGGCCTCCCCACATCAGGGCTGCAGCCAGGGCTTGAGGACAAAGCCAGACTCAGAATCTGCAGCCTCAGCCCACCGCCAGCGACGCTAAGCCCGCCGGGCTGGGCGGCCAGTACTGGCTGCTGTGTTAATGCTGGGAACGCTTTTCGTGGAACTAGCACTAAAATCCATTCCACAAATCTCTGGCTTCTTACGCCGAGTGAGCCAAACGCTCCTTTATCTTCACACGGACACGGAGGCGTGACTCTGAGGCCGCGTGGTGGCCCCTGAGGGGCCTGGGCTGGGGCTGCTCCTGGCTCCACATCAGGGTCCCATCTGTCCTGCAGGGCCTCCCGCGTGCCCGCCAAGTTCCCAACCCGTGACAGCAGTTCTCAAACGTGGCTGCAGGTCAGAATCATCCAGGTGCCCAGGCCCACGAAACCAGGCTCCCTGGAGTGGGGCCCAGGCAGCAGAAACTCTAAAGCCAAGTTAGGGACCCCCGGATCCGGAGGACTTCGGCACCCGGGGCACCTCAAACTCAGCATGGCCCCGAAGTCTGACACCGTCCCTGTATTCAGGAAACTATTTCTGATAGAGACAGAAAAACAGACAGACAGACATGCAGACAAAAAGATAAATCAAATAGAGTTTTCACAGTGTAATTAAGGAAACGGGTGGAGACTAAAAGGACACGTTTAAGGAGACTGATGGGAAGTCTTTGCTGAAAAGATCCCCAAAGTGAGACGGAGGGAATTGCGGGCACACGGAGGCTGAGATGGGGAGGGCCTGGCATGTTCCAGAAGCTGAAAGAACGGGGCTCTACAGAGTGCAGAGGGCAGGGTGAGTGGAGGCCAGGCAAAGAGTCTGGATTTTATCCCAAGAACAGTGGGAAGCCCCAGGACGGTTGTCCACATGCAAACGTGGGTGGAGGGATGCGTATTAGAAACAAGACACGACACCCCATCAGGATCCATCGTCACAGTATTAAAGGGTTGCCTTCTCGACCTTTATCGTCAAATCCCCACCAGCTTCAGAGACTTGAAAACACACATGGAGTATGGAATCAACCATTAGTTAAATACAGGAAAGGTATCAAATCGATTTTAAATTCCCTAATCTCCTATTTCCATCCCATATGCCGAGCAGAAATAGAGAAAAAGAATATGCATTACGTTTAACAAGGCACAGCGTTTTAAATGTCTTTAATCTCTGGAGAGAGGAATTATTTCAGTGGGCTGAAGCCGATACCTATAATTAATATCTATGAAAAGTTGAACCCAAGAAAAAACTTTTTCAGGCTAAAAACCCTCATGTGATTTCTAGGTAATTAACAGTTTGGTCTCCACCACGGTAAAAATAGGCTTCCACCTGAAACTAATTCCCTTCTTGGCTACCAAGGCCATTCTTTGAGTGATGGAGGAGAAGAAAGCTATTTGAATCCATTTACGCGGCACAAATAGGAAGTGACACCTGGTCGGATGGGAGGTGAGCCGGCCAAGTGCAACTTGGAGCACAGAATCTCCTTGTTTGGGTTTCTTTCACTGTTTAGCACAAGCTTCTACTTCAGCCAAGTCCGACGGCTCACAAACCTCCAAAACTGAGCTTCTGCTCCTGGAGGGGCCCTCCTGAGTCCTGGCCCATCCAGTGGCTCAGCCCACCCTGGCCATTCACCCTGGTCTGCAGGGAGAGCTCCGCGTCACACGCGGGGCGGCCAGGCCACCGAGGGGTGCGATGGTCCGCGCAAGGTCACAGATAACCAGCGGAAGGCGCAGGCCTGGGACCCTGTTCCCCAAGTTCACCATGACCCCAGCTCAGCTTAGCTGTCCCCTCTCCAGGGCTCTCAACTGTCCCCCAGATCCCTCAACCCTCGCCATCCTAACATCCAGGCATCCATGCAAGACCCCGGCCCTGCAGAAGGAGCTGCCCGCCACCCCCCTTCCGTTTCATCCATTTGTGCACCGTTGTCACACACACATCCGCACACAACTAAGTAATAAGTAACTTGAGAGCAGAGGGCACAGGCCTTGGGCACTTTGGTTGTGGGCATGAGGGCCACACCCTTTCACCCACCCCGAGGGATCCGCCTTCTGTTCGCAAATGTTCAACAAATATTTGCTGATTCGATATCATTCAAAGTTGGCCATGGGACCTCCCTGGCGGTCTAGTGGTCAGGACTCCGTGCTTTCACCGCTGAGGACGCCGGTTCGATCCCTGGTCAGGGAACTAAGATCCCATAAGACGCGCAGCGCGGCCAAATTAAAAAAAAAAAAAAAAAAGTTGGCCAAATTTTACCTCCAAGCGGCTTAAAAACCTTCATCTTAAGTAAAAGCACGCAGATTCAGGCCCCTGGTAGGGGCTGTTTGTCCCGTGGACCCCCAAGCAGGTCTACAGGCAGAACGATGGACCCGAGAGGCCAAAAAGCAGCCAAGTCGGTTAAATGCGCTTTAAAAATAACCTTCATTTACCTGCAACTCACTACGGACGCTTCCACTCGCCCGTCTGTTCCACAGACATTCACTGAGACCCGCTGTGCCCGAGGGCTCTGGCACCTGCAAGGCTGCGGGGGCCACGGTGCCCCGGGGAGACGAGAGGAGGCACGACACTATGGTCTTGAGTGGGGGCTCCGACGGGGCAAAGCAGGGGAGGCCAGCAGTTAGGAGCCCAGGCTGGAAGGGTCCAGGTTGAGGAGACGCGGTCACAGGGGCCAAGGCCAAGAGACAAGGGGAGGGAGGGACCTGAGGACAGTCGGTGGCCGCTGCGGCATAAAGGCCAGGCAAGGCTGGTGAGAGAAGAGGGTGGTGACAGGCTGATAACAGCCCCCAGAGATGCCCACGTCCTAATGCCCAGAACTGGTACCTATGCTACCTCGTAAGGGACTCTGCAGATGTGATGAGGGATCCTGAGGTGAGCAGGTGGTCCTGGATTATCCAGGGGGACTCAATGTACTCACGAGGGTCCTTGTAAGAGGGAGGCGGACTGGACTGCAGCCCGGTGAGACTGACGGTGGACTTCTGACCTCCAGAACTGTAAGAAAATACATCTGTGCTGTTTCCAGCCACCAAGTTTGTGTTGTTTGTGACAGCAGCCAAAGGAGGAATCAGTGCAGAGAAACGTGGCCTTGGGAGAACGGCCCTAGCCACAGACCCCACCCGTCTGTCCACCACTGCTGGCCCCAGGTGGACCAGTCCTGGGCTGGGTTTCCACTGGTGGCGGTGCTCACCATCACAAAGACAAGGCAAGCTGATCTCGCCTTCGCCTCCGCTTTCTAATGTATCACCTGGCAGCAAAGCTGGGGCCACTCAGCAGTGCCGCGCATCACCGTGCTTTCCCTGAGGTTCACAAGTCAACAAGACACACAGCCCAGAAAGCCAACCAGTGAAGACAGGCATCCTTCGCGCCCATCCGGACGACACACCCTGCCTGCAGCACTGCCTTCTAACACAACCTCAACTCGGTGCTGACCTCAGCTGCTCCCAGCAAGCCCAGACACCCTGGAATGTGCCGTCCCGGGAAGGGGGTGAGCCTCCCGTCGCTGGAAAGATCCCAGCTGGGGCTCGGTGGCCTCTGAGTCCACCCCGGGACTCCTCCTTGGCAGCCATCCTGTGCACAGTAGGTGCCCACATGGCATCTGCTGAATGAATCTGCCCCGAGGGCCTTCCCACCCAACAGCTGTCCTTTCGGTGGAAGAAGCTGACTTCCTTCTCGGAGACAAGCGGAGGCCCATCTGTGATTCACCTTCTCCCACGAGTCCTGTCAGACACCAGGGCTGGAGACTGGAGGCAAAGACACCAAAACAAAGTCGCAGCCGACTTCCTGCCAGAGGGGAGCCAAGCCCTGCCCACGGCTCGCTCACCGCAGGGAGCTTCTCCCTGCAGCTCAGGGTAGAGACGGGACATAAAAGGCTGGGGAGGCTGCTGCAGCCACCCCAATCCCTGGAGGCTCAACCAGGGCTGCTCGGGCATCTGAGAGCCTTTCCCAGGGTCCACCCCCAGGCCCTCTGGGTCTCCATCTGGAAAGAGCCCTGGCCTGGGACCCTGCAGACCTGGTCTAGCCCCACTCTGCCACCCGCAGCTTGGGACTCTGTTCAAACCACTCGACTTCCCAGGGCCTCAGTTTTCTCATCTGTAAACTAAGGCCACGGGGCTCTGAGATGCCTCACGACACCCACAGCCCTGCTTGAACTCAGCGGCTCCTGACTTCCTTGGGTTGAGATTTTGGCAGCACAGGGACAGAGAGACTCAAATCACAGCCAAATCACGGAAGCGTGGGGCCCCTCGGCTCCAGGCCAGGATGACCACACCAGGCACGGCCCACTTCCCTGACCGCCTTCTGTCCATGTCACCATCTGAGAGGGCCGCCTCCAGCCTGCCTGGGCTGTCCTGCGGTCCACGACCAGGGCGCCAAGACCTCGGGTGTCCCAGGACACGCCCGCCCCTGCCCGGGGTGGCGTTGGCTGCCCCCTGCACTTCACCCCACGTCCAGCCACCGCCGCTAGGCCCCAGTGGACCTACGGTGTGCATTGACCAAAAGACAGCACAGGTGGCCCGCACAGGAGCATCCAGGCCACCGTGAGATGCGGTGAGTGCCACACACCAGGAGTCTCCTCTGCTCTGAGCTACGTGGACGCGGGCATGGCCCCTGGCAGAGCCGACAGGCCTGGGGCTTCACCGCTCAGCACACCATAAAAAGCAGAAGTGTGGGGCTGTCTCGGCCTTGACCATGTGGAAATCACGCAGCCCATAACTGACCCCTCTGGGAGTGCAGGGCATTGGGGGAGGGAGTGGGGTGTCATCAGCGGCCATGGGTATTCTCCCAACGTGGAAGGATGACCCTCCAACGACAAAGCCGGGAGAGACGCGACGCTGCTGCTGGACCCCCCAACTCACGACAACGCCCTCTGCAGGGTCCTACCCAAAACTACGCTCTCGGTCTAGTGCGCGTGGGTCCAGGGTTGGGGCCCTGGCCTGACAATCAGCATATCAGCCCTCTGGCCGAGGTGACGGGTCGGGGTGGGCATGTGACCCATGCCGGCCAGTGGGTCTCTGTTCTGGACTTCCACTGAGAAGGACTGGTGGACGGCAGCATTCTCCAGCCTCAGGTTCTCAGGGAGCCGTGACCCGGGTGGGCTGTCGGAGAAGGAGGCCAACACACAGGGAAGCTGAGCCCAGGGACAGGGACAGAGGCTGAGGGACACAGGCTGAGAGACTGCACCTGGGGCCCCTGGAGCCAGCCACACCTGAGGCCAGAACCCTGGACTTTCTGGACCTGTGAGCCTACGAGTCCACTTTTTCACTTAGGCTAGTTGGAGTCGGGTTTCTGTGACTTGTGACCAAGAATCTTGCTTCACACACCCCCTTCTGTGCACAGCCTTACAGAAGCCATGGGAATGGCAGGAAATAAGAACACACACCACACCCTCCTGTAACCTTAGACCGAACCAGGAAGACCTGACCAATCGGCCCAAACACACCAGGTGGGGACACAGGATGTGACCAGTACTGCCGATTAGAGGCTGGGGGAGAGGAAGGCCCCAGAGGGCCGAGTGACAGGAGCCAGATCTCACTCCTGGGCCCCCTGCACTCTGTGCTTTCTCTTCCTTCCACAAGAATTCCTCTCCCCACTGGGGGGACGGGAACTCCACCAGGGCAGCCACGGAGATTCAGGGCACTAAAGGAGATGTAACCACACATATTGCTGGGAATGTTCTTGAAAGAATTAGACAGAAACAGACACCAGATAACGTTCATTATATACTTGCACTGCTATAGAAAATGGACATTACATTTTCCTCCAGGTGAAGCAAGAATAAAAGGGATTAAGGATTAGCTGACAGAGTCTTCGCCCCTCGCCCAGGCCCCCTCCACCTCGTCACACCCACTTCCCTCCTGACGATCTGGGGACGTGTATGCACTTGGTAAGATGATCCACGTCTTCTAAAAGGCACCGTGACATACAAAGTAACCTATCTACAAAACAGAAACAGACTCACAGACATAGACAACAGACCTGTGGTTGCCAAGGCTGGGGGGGGCGGGTACTGGGAGTTTGGGGGTGATAGATGCAAACAATTACATTTAAAATGGATAAACAAAAAGGTCCTGCTGTAGCGCACAGGGAGCTGTACTGAATATCCCGTGATAAACCATAATGGAAAAGAATATAAAAAAGAATGTCTCTGTGTGTATAACTGAGTCACTTTGCTGTACAGCAGAAAGTAACACAGCATTGTAAATCAACTAGATTTCAATTAAAAATTTATTTTTAATTAAAAAAAACAAAGAGGGCTTTCACTAGTTAGAATTTCTGTTGTCTTTGTTAAAATTCTGAGAACTTTATTTGATTTCTTTGATATAGCATAGATGAAAAACAAACAAACAAAAATAAAAGGCACCATGACAAATGTTAGGTAAGTGACCGTCCCAGTGTCACCGCCTGGCTCCTCCCAGGGACCCTCCCTTCTGGGTTCTCCTTCCCCCACCCCACCCCAAATTCCCAAACTCACCAAGATGCAACAACGGGCCCAGCCTTTGCCCTGCTGTTCCCACTACCTGGATGCCCTCCTTCCTCCCACCCTCCTTTCCCGGCCGCCACCTCTGGGAAGCCTTCCCAGATTTCTCCAGGAAGGGACGTTCAGGGGGAAGTTTTGTTCCCTGCAGTAGGATGAAGACTCAAAGTCAGAATTCATTGACTTCAAGAAAAAAATGCAGACACATGAAATTTCTTGCAGTGAGTTTGTGGCCCCGACTCAGCCCTGCTGTAAACTTTCAGGCGTTCTGAGGAGCAGAGGGAGCTCCCGGAAGAGCCCTGTGGGCACCGAGGTGCTGGCAGCTGGCAGGCCACCACCACCTCCCCCAAAATGCCTCTCTCGTAGGCTCAGGAACGGCCGATGCCACTCAGCAGGTGGGAGATTCTTGTATCCCCTTCCTGGAATAAGAGGGGTGCCAGGCTCAGTGGGGTCTTGACTGGGAGAGGACAGGCGGCCCTGAGCACCACAGCCACCATCCCAGGCACCCCCAGGTCCAGAGAGGACGTCGGACAGAGAGAGGGAGGGAGGAAGCGCCAAGGACAAGGGCAGCCTGGCTGCTTTCCCTGAGCGCTCCCCACTGCAACCCTGCACAGCACCGCCCAGGGCACCCTCCAGACCTCCTGGAAATGCCACCCCCTCCTTGGGACCCCTCCCTGACCACTACCTCAATCGGGCCCTTGCTTCCCCTACCCCAGTTAGAGACCCCCATCATCTGTGCCTTCCCCCACAGCATCCCTCCCACCTGCCCCTGCCCTTGTGTCCCCAGGTCATCAGGTCATTGTCTGCCCCTCTCCCCAGGCAGGGACCATGCTTCATCCTGGCCATGTCACCCCTTCCACCTGGCAGAGGGTCTGGCCCATAACTCAGAATCGATGAACGAATCAACCACTGCAAAAGCCTCTCTGAAACGCTCTGGGGCAAATGCAAACTCAGGCCAAGCCCCCACGGGCATCAACGAAAGCTCTGGATTCGCTGGTGAGTGGGGTCATCTGGAGCTCGGCCCTCCTCCATCACGCTGAAAACAAGCTGAAGATGGCATCGCGGTGAGTTAAGAGGGAAACACCAGACTAGAAACGCTGACCTGTGAGTTTGGGATCACGTGCACGTCAGGCCAGCCGCCACAGTTAGGGAGCTCTGCCCGCCCCGTACCCAAACGTGCAACCCATCGGGGACCAAGCCTACCCACAGCAGCCCAGCAGAGGGGCACGTGCCGGCACCTCCAGCCGGCCTCACCGCCGGCGGCCACCTTCCAGCGGAGGAGGTCCAAGGGCTTCCTACCAAGCAGGGGCATATGGTCCGCACAGGCCCCCCACCCCCGGTCGTCCCACCCACCCCAGGACGGGCCAGCCAAGCCCAGAAGGATGAGGTGGCCTGGAGGGGCCGAGCAGAAGCTGGCCGCCCAGCATGGAGCCGAGCCCTAGCACGCACCGGCCTTCAGTCCGCAAGGCCCGAGCGGGCCTCGTCACCCCTTCTAGGATGAGAAAGACAAAGGTCCATGGGATCAGGAGCTGGCCGGGGCCACACGTGGCCAAGAGGCGACAGAGCAGAGTGGACACCCCAGTGGAGGGCAGTGGGCGTGAAGAGGGCCTGAGTGTGGTCGGGGGCAGGTGGGTGAGGCAGACAGGACCACCCTCCGGGCCCTGCCCGTCCCAAGCCAGGGCAGGGGAGCCAGGCAGCTCGCAGACCCAGCCAGCGTCTCGGAGCTCCTTCCCGTGCTCACGAGACCCAGACCGGGGCACGGCCGCAGGCTCACCCAAGAGACTAGAGAAGATTCATCCCCACAGAGGACCCCGGGGACCCTGAGGGAGACAGAGCACGGCAATCCCGGCCCGCGGGTCCTGCTCGGCCCCGACTGAGGCAGAGAGGGGACAGAGCCACAGCCTCTCATCCTTATAAAAGGCTGCGTGGGCCCTGCTCGCGGGCTGTGGGGCTCAGGGGATAACGCTGCGCGGGCTCTGCACTGGGCACAGGGCAGGCAGGGCTGGGGCCCCATCACGTGACAGGAGCCTCAGCCAGAGCCCCGCCCCCGGTCCCCTCCCACCAAGCCCCTGCCCTGGCGATAATTCCCCATCACTCCAGTGGACAGCGTCGCTTGGATATACTCCAGAAAACAGGACTCCCAGGAGCCCTGGAGAACTGAGGGCAATCCGCTTCCTTCCCCCATGTGCCATGTGGATGGCCCCCAGCCCCACCCTTCTCCCAGGTCAGAGGTCAAGGTGGCCAGCACCAAAGTCGGCCAAGTCTCCACATCCCAGAAGAGCGAGGTGCCAGGTCAGGCAGGGCAGGGCAAGGCCACCTCAGCACCCAGGGTCCGTCTGCTTGCTCCTCTGTGCCAGGGAAGGCACATGTGACTGCAGGGCCGGCTCCCTCCCTGGGGCAGGGGAAGCTGCGGGATCTAGGGGAAGCAGGTCCCAAAGGGCCCTTCCCTCCAGACCCCGCCCCCGTAAGGCCATGGGTTTCGGGTTTCCCCTTGGCTGCCTGCCGGGCCTCTGCTCCGTGAGATGGAAAGAAAGTCTGACTTGACCTTAGGAGGTGAGCATTTCAGGTGATAATTCGTATCAGGAAACTTGCAAAAAAAAAAAAACAGACGTCAACGAGAAATCCTCCCTCTAAAAGTGGGCTCCTGGAGCCCACGCTGCTGGGCTTGGCTGTGCTTTAGCAAACTACTCAGGAAATGGGACGAAAATGGAGCCACGCCACCCCCCGCACGTCAGCGGGGCCCTGGCCAGATGCTGGGGTGAGCTCCGAGCCCACACATCCCTCAGCCCCCCAGGGAGTAAGGGGAGGGTGCGAGCACGCAGCCACAGCCTCCGAAGGTGGCACCTTCTCAAGCGTTAAAAAGGTAACGTGCTGGGACTTCCCTGGTGGTCCGGGGGCTCCCAATGCAAGGGGCCTGGGTTCGATCCCTGCTCAGGAAACTAGATCCCCCACGCCACAACTAAAGATCCCACACGTGGCAACGAAGATCCCACGTGCCGCAGCTAAGACCCGGCTCAGCCAAATAATAAATAATTTGTTTAAAGGTAACTTGCTGATGTGACTTTAAAGAAAAGACACGGGCAAACACAGAACGAAGGTGACGAGGACCAAAACCATTTTCGGGGGCTCCCCCACCCCAGGGCTGATATCAGGACCTAGTTATCCCCGTAAGGTTGGCCCAGAGGAAACGCTCAATGCAGGTCTGATGGACGGATGAATGAACGAGGGACCAAGCGGGTGACACTTAGAAAGACACCCATCAGAAAGCCGACCTTCCCAGTTTTCCCCAGATGGCCCTCCAGGAAAGCACCTCCGTGTTTAAACCCACCCAGGGTTGCTTATCTGCTGCAAAGCGGAGCCAACCATCTCCTGGGTGCTGTGTTACGTTTTATGTGAATGAAATGAGGCTGGGAGCAGAGAAGCAATTTAAAAGCGCCAACTTCATTTGGGGACTGATGCTCCCTCCCCACTGAGCACCCCGGCTCCTGGCTGAGCCACCCCAGCCGAAGGGCAGAGGCCCGGCCAGGGGGAGGCACAGGGCGCCGTGGCCTGGCTGCACGGCCACTGCTGCCAGTCGAAGCTTCTGGGCAGAAAGCTTTGGGCAAGAAGCAGTCTCTCCCTCTCCCCCAAAGGGCTCTTCCCTACGGGGAAGGCTCAGGATCCTCACTGAACACAGGTGGGGACAAATGAGTGCTTTACAGAGCTTCAGAGGTCACAGGGGGAGCAGGCAACTGAACAGGGAGGCCAGCTCTGTCACCCACCGGCCACGGGGTCCTTCCCAGATCCTCAGCAGAGAAGGAGGTGGGCCGGGCCTCTGAGCTCATAGCCCTTCAGGACCAATGAGCCCCTCCTATCCTACTCATCTGGTCAGTTGCCAATGTTTACTGAGCATCTGCTAAGCACCTAGCACTGGGAGACAGCAGAGAACAGACAGACCAAAGCTCCGCCCTCGCGGGGTCCACACCCTTAGGGGCCTGAGGGAGACAGGACACTGGGAGCAGGCACTGGGGTGGGGGTGGCGGAGAAGAGAATCATCCCCACGGGGTCCGTCTGTCCCCTCTCTTTCCCAGGAGCCACGTCCTACCTGGCTTCTTCACTTCTATTCACTTCACTTCTACTCACCTGTGATTCCCCGCCAGCTCTGCTGGGACCACAGAATCCAGGGGCCCATGAACTTGGGTGGAGAAACAAGAACTGGGTTTATTTTCATCAACTCCGACTGAAATTGGGCGTTTCCTTCATCATAAAGCAACAAGTCACAATGTTGTCATTAGTACCTGGGACTTTGTCACCAACAGAAATCACAGGTGTTTTCCCGGGCACGCTCACAGCTGTTGCCGACCCCGAAATATCGTTTACGTCCATCACAACTTCAGAACTGTGGTACTCATCACACTTGCTGCTAACTCTTGTTGATGTGTTACTAAAGAAATCAGCTTTAATATTCTGGTAACTTTATTGCCATAACATTTATTTTTTAATAATCATCCTTTATCTATTCTATTCTATAATCCTATCTATTCTATGTTATGCTGGTTATAAAAACTACATTCTGAGAAACTTCATGGGCTTCTCCAGACTTGGGGTGGGGAGAGTCTATGGCACAGAAAGAGCTGAGAACCTCTGTGCCAGGATGGGCGGGGGGGGGGGGTCCTTGGAGCCGGGAAGCCCCTCCGCGTGTGTCCCGGGGCAGCCCGTGGTGTGACACCCAGCAAGGCACCCAGCAGCCGCCTCAAACGACTGAGACAGAACGGCTGCAGGAATTAAATAAAATCCCCGAAGCCCCTGCACGGTCAAGTGATCAATCAGCACATAAACCTGGATGGGGTTAAGCAGTATCGATGGGAATAAACTGAAAAAAACGTAAGATTTTTTACTGAGCGCTTCATTTTTACGAGTGAAAATTGAATTATTTAACTGGTCAATGAGCTAGTCAATAGGGAAAAGGGCCTAAACGCAGGGAGGAAGTGAAGTGCACGTGAACTTGAAATACAAACGGCAGGAGCTCCAGACCACGCCCCCCTGGACCATTTCCTACCCCCCGCAGGCCCCCCACCGCCAGACCAGTCAGCCTATTTCTGACTTTCCAACGTTGACAGATCTGGATGTCCTGGGCTCCAAGCAACAGCCCCTCCCCTTGGGTCACACATAGCAGAATGGGGGGTTATCAGAAGAAACCAGAAACAGCACCACTCCCACCCACTGTACCGTCTCCCTGCTGTGTCCTTTCCAGGTATGGGATGGCCCTTAGTGCTGTGAATATTTCTCCCCCAAAACCACAGGGCGACAGGTTTCTTTGGGGATTGCAACCACGCAACTAATTAGCAAGTGGGCAAAAACTCAAAGCAGACACAAGAACGATGTCTGCTGTAGTTAAGACCTCAGGCTCAATCCAAAAACTAACACAGAATTCTGCAATCCCACTTCTGAGTATACAGCCAGAAGAAGAGAAAGCAGGGGTCTGAACAGACATTTGTACCCCAATGTCCACAGCAGCGTTGCTCACTCTAGCCCAGAGATGGGAGCAGCCCAAGGGTCCACGGATGAATGAACAAGAAAACAAATGTGGTCCATCCACACAGTGAAATATGATTCAGCTTCAAAAAGGAAGGAAATTCTGACACAGGCTACAACTTGGATGAACCTCGAGGACATCATGCCCAGTGACGTAAGCCCGTCACATAAGGATAAACACTGTGTCACTCCACTTATATAAGGTCCCTAGAAAAAACAGCCAAATTCACAAACGGAAGGAGAATGGTGGTTTGCAGGGAAAGGGGGAGACAGGAGGAGATGGGGGGCTAGTGTTGAACGGGGACAGAGTTTCCATCTGGGAAGATGAAAAAGTTCTGGAGGTGGATGGTGGTGACGGTTGCATAACAATGTGAATGTACTTCATGCCACTCAACTGTACACTTAAATTGGTTAAGAGGGTAAATTTTATCTGTATTTTATCACCATTAAAAAATAAAAATAAAGAAAAAAGAGTAGAAATATTTCTTGCACTAAAAAAATAGCACTCAGGGACTTCCCTGGTGGCGCAGTGGTTGAGAATCCGCCTGCCAACGCAGGGGACATGGGTTCGAGCCCTGGTCCGGGAAGATCCCACATGTCGCAGAGCAACTAAGCCCGCGCGCTGTAACTACTGAGCCTGCGCTCTAGAGCCCGCGAGCCACAACTACTGAGCCCGCGTGCCACAACTACTGAAGCCCGCGTGCCTAGAGCCCGTGCTCCGCAACAAGAGAAGCCACCGCAATGAGAAGCCCGCACACCACAACAAAGAGTAGCTCCCACTCGTCACAACTAAAGAAAAGCCCACACGCAGCAACGAAGACCCAACGTAGCCAAAAACAAATAAATAAATAAATTTATTTTTTAAAAAATAGCACTCAGGCTCAAGAGTGAAGAAGGAGATCGCATCTCAGACCCTTTTTAGCTGTGTGACTTTGGGCCAGTCCCCTGGATGCTGTGAACCTTTCTTTTCTCGTCTGTAAAATGAATATAATAATCGTATCTATTTTTTTAGGACTGTCTCCAGGACTAAATGAGTTAATGCCTGTGATGTGCTCGGCACAGCCATGGACACATAAAAGGGGACTGTGATTATTAACTTCATTATTACTAATCAGAAGCAATATGTAAATAATGAGAAATTGTTATTATAAGATAAAATTACCTCCGAAGGAGAAGCACGGAGGCAATCCTAAATGCTATCTCTCCAGCTAAGGCCTGGAAGATGGTATCTCTACCTCTGACGCCTCAGAACTATGCACGGCACAGAAAACTCATAAAGAGCCCTTTCTGAATTAAAAGTGATCTGAAGAGAAGCAGCCACACTCAGCCTGGCTCTTTTCTTACTTTAATTTGAACTTAATTTATCTCTGAGCATCAGGAAACGGCGTCATGCAAGAGATGTGCCCTGTCGGAGTCAAGGCGAGCTCAACATTGCGGGAAATGATCTGCTTTTGCAAGAAAATCACGAAGGAAGGAGGGTGCTGTTATTTTAAGATCTTCGAGCTGGTGTGAGAAGAAACTAATTAAATGATTGTAATTTTCTGTGCAAATGCAGCAACTTGACTACTGCAGAGATGCAAAATAAGAAGGAACTTTTCCACCTCAAAAGAACAGCGGAGTCTTAATTTTTTCTTCTTTCCGGTTCTCCAGTGACAGCTCACATTCAAGTACTCCTATTAAACGTTTAAAACAACAAACAGAGCTTATGCGGGACAAAGATGATGTGCACACTGTGTGCTCTGGGAAGTGTCCTGGAATCACGGGGCTGGAGTAGAAATGGTTTTGTTGCTGCCCTCAGTGGGCTGTCAGTCGCCAGCTCACAGCGCAACTGGGAACAGGTTGCGAGAGTCTGTGCTCTGCAACCCACCGGAGGGACGGCTGCACCGTGGGAACCCGCGTGGGGCAGAAGCGGGGCCTTCGCCATCCCCACCATCCACTGGACAGAACCGGAAGGGCCACGGGTGCGTGTTTCCATGGCGGTTCTATGCCCAGCATCCAAGCTCACGCCCCGAATGAGGCTTTCAAAGGGCTCCCACAGGCAAGAGCAGGCTGGGGACAGACCCACACGCATGCTTCACCCTCCAGATACTGGGATGGAGACCTTGTCGTGACCACGATGAGAGCCAGAGTTCCCCTGCTCCCTGAGCTTCCACACCTGGGCACACGCTGGCCAGGAACAGGGCTGCAGTAACAGCTGGCTTCACGGGTCATCACATCCCTCCGTGCTCCATAAAGCACCCATGCAAACTCGGGAATTAGGAGCGCGAGGGCGAAACGGGCTATTGGTAAGAATCTATAAATAACTCACTCTTCGGATGCTAAAAAAAAAAGAAAAGAAAAGTGAGGAAGCTCCCAAACAGAAGGCAGTTTACAAGCTCGCCCTCCGGGTCTTCCTGAAATGGAAACGCTCAGGGATGCTCAGCGTGTCGCCAGCGCATGTTCTCATGGCTCCAGCTCTGCACTCCCACGGTGTCATCCTCGGGGGCTTAGCCTGCCTCTGACAAATTATAATAAAGTAACATGTTAAAACAACAGGAGCTCCAAAGAAGGCCTAATGCAAGCACTGGGCTGCCTTCTAATCTGAAGGGGCGTGCAGAAGAATCAAGTTAATTTATGACCTCTTTAAAACACTCTCAGGAACCCTCATGCAACCACAAATTAAATAGCCACTTCATTAAAGTAAACGTAGATCTGTGCAATGTGTTCGGGAACGTTATTAACAGGGCTGTTTTGATGCCTTTGAGCCAAAAGCTTCTTGATTGACGGACCTGTTCTTTCTCTGCCTGGTGCTCCGGGGTCTTCAGGACCCCGGGCCTCTCCCTCAGCCTGCACAGTCTCACCATCGCAACATCCTCCTCAGCCCAGGTGACACTGACTCTACCCACCCTTCAGAGCTGCTCGATCATCACCTCCTCCAGGAAGTCCTCCCTGACCTCCCCAGCACAGATCCTTAAAGCACCAGAATTCTGTAATGAACTCCTGTCCAGTCCCAATGTCCTGCCAGGACAGGGGCCATGAGTGATTTTGCTTGTCACTGTACCCCGGCACCTAACAGACCCTCTTAGAAAGCAGCTGCTCTGAAGGCTACTATGAGGTCTCTTCTCACCTGGGGCTCTCAAACTTTGTGTGATCTCTCCAGGCACAGACAGAATGCAGAAGACCCTAGGTGGTCCCAGGCACAGGGCAAGCATACCCCCAAGTACAACACTGCTGCCTTGCATGCCAGGACTTCCCCAGGCTCTGTCCACCAAGCATACGTGTCCACTGAGTGACACCCATCCCACAACACAGGCTGCCCTCGCTCTCTCATCACTCTTGGTCCAGCCGCCAGGCCCAGGGTCCCCGACAGGTGGCACAGCTGGCTTCCTGACAACAAATGTGACAGGCACTCAGTGCTGGTCACAGCATCCCGTGACCTCTGTCTGCCTCTGTCCGTCTCTGGGTGGCCATTGGCCGCCCTTGGTGAAGCTGCCACGACAGAGAAGTGCTTCATCTGGGGGCAGAGGCCCACAGCCAAGCACTGAGCAGTCACAACTCAGCCACCCATGAATCGGACCGCTCTGTCCAAGGGAGTCCCCACCCCAAAACGCCGGGAGGCCCGCACTGTGCTGGTCTGGAATCCCGAAATTTCTCACGGAAAGTTCAGCAGACTTGGAGCCACCAAGCCCGCCCACAAGAGCGGAGCGGAGCCGTCACCACGAAACCACAGCCGTCAGACTCAAGGCTACAAATCAGCTTTGTCGCTGGATTCACTCAAGAACCCGAAGGGCTTTCCACGAAGGCCTTCATGGTCTCTGGACGCTGGAGCCTGGCCATGAGCCATGAGGCCTCCGTAGGGGGTTGGGGAGCCACGTCCCGTCCATCCTCACCTGAACCCTTTCTCAGACCTGCTCTTCCCTCCCTCGGCCCCCTCCAGGGCCCTGGGCCAGGCCTCACCGTCACAGCAGCCTCCTCCCCGAGTCTCTGTACAGGTCTCACCTCCACGGCCCCTCACCAAGCCCACCCTGCGCACTGTCCCCGGGTCACTGGTTGAAACTCAGCCCAGCCCTGCTATCACTCCCTGAGCACCTGCTGCAGGCCAGACCCTGTCCAAGCACTTTACGTGGATTACCCTACTGAACCTGCACCACAGACAGACCTATGAGCCTTCACTTCCCCCAAACTTAAGACACTGAGGCCCAGAGAGGTCAGTCCATCCACCCCAAATCTCAGAGCCAGAGAGGAGCAGGGCCGGGTACAAGCCCAAGAAGGCTGAAGCTCAAGCACCAGTAACCCCCCCCCCCCGCACTGCCACGCTAGGCTGTTCAGCCTCATATTTGGGACCCATTAGAAGTGGACTTCAACCAGTTTCTTCCAAACTTCTTTCCTCTGATTCCTCTCCACGCACAATGCATTCACTGTCTCCGTGTATGACACAGACATACCTTCAGATTCCCACCTCCCAGACCTTGCTCAAGCAGTTCCTCACCCAGAATGTTCCTCTCCATCTCCCATATACTCCCCCTACTCGTCCCATAAGTCCACCCTGATGCCACCTCTTCCATGCAGTCTTCCCTGATTTCCCCACTGGGGAAGATGGTGCTCACCCCTCGTATCCCAACTGTTCACATCCATCCCTTTTTTCCCCACAGGACTACTCTGAGCTCCCCTGCGTTAAGCTCAGGGGATGCAAAAGTAATTGAGGCCCCTCCCCTGCTGTTACGAGCTGAACTGTGCCCCCCTCACTGCCCCCCACAAATCACATATTTAAGTCCTAACCCCCAGGACCTCAGGATGTGACTATACTTGGAGATATGGTCTTTAAAGAGGGGATTAGGGTAAAATGAGGCCACTGGAGTGGGCCCTGATTCAATATGGTTGGTGTCCTTATAAGAAGAGATTAGGACACAAACACAAAGAGAAGACAGCCATCTATAGGCCAAAGAGAGAGGCCTCAGGAGGAACCAACCCTACTGATCCCTTGATCTTGGACATCCAGCCTCTAAAATGGAGAATGCATTCTGCTGTTAAAGCCATCCAGTCTGTGGCACTTTGCTGTGGAGGCTAATACACCTGCCCTCAAGGAACCTGACATCTGACAGCTGTGTTAGGTGTGACCCATTTCACACCTTCAGAAGCTCCATGCTTCTGACTTGGAGCTCTGGCTCTCTGGGTATAAAATATGCACAGATAGCAGGTTCCTGAAGATCCCTGAGCAGAGAGCATGAATAGTCAGGGCAGAATCACCTCTGCATACAGCTCCCCTCGACATCCTCAACCCTGCAGGACAGCACAGAGCAGATGTGGAGCGGGGGTGGGGGACATGCCGATCTGCTGCCCACCAGCAACAAAACTGAACCAACTGGGCCTGGCTGCAGGAAGCTCACATTCTAGTCCACTGCCGCATCGAAACTGAAGTTCCAGTGCCGTGAGGGAAGGCGTACAGGCGAGCTGTACTTAAGTATAACGCGCACGCGATTTCCCAGAAATGGTAAAATTGGGACAGGGCACGGCACCGTCCCATTGGGGCAGCATGAAGCCCTGACCCCGGAGGCAGGGACCTGCATTGCCATGCTTGTCTCCAGATCACACCTCTGCCTCTGAGGGCAGCTCGGGAGACCCAGAACCTGGAGCCTCCGTGCACGACCCATTCTGGATCCATCGAAGGTAACACCAGTTGGTTTCAATGAAACACTCATTTCACACCTAACAATTCATTTCTACAGCTAAACGGCAGACAGAAAGGCAGTGTTCGAACTTCCAAGCTAGTCCCCTTCTGTATCTCCATGGGAGCGGGAAGAAACCGAGCCTTTGGAAGGAAAACGCACATATGTTCTCAGCGCTACAGCGACGGGGCCTGTCCTGGAATAAGCTCGAATCCTGCCGTTCCTTTCTGCAGATGCTCTAAAACACCATTTTAAACAGTCTATCCCTCCCCACATGCTTTTTTTAACTCTGTAAAACACCTGACATGGTAAAGCAAACACCACCTCTGCTCTTGTAGAGCACATCTGCAGAGCGTAGCTCCTTGGGTTCGGATACCTGTGCAAATCAGATGACATAAAATTTTTAAAAGACTCTGCTCAGCAAATCAGCCTCAAGTTAGTTTCTTTTCCGTTTTAGCTTTCAAAGATGGGGCTTTCAAGCGGAGGTGAACCACGTGCAGAATCCTGGCTAAAATCCTTAGCCCTGCGGCTGCCAGAGGGACCAAAGCGCATTTCCGAGACACTTCACGTGCGGAGAAAACAATGCAACGCATGCGCGGAGTGCTGAGAAAATAATGGTTTGAAAAAAGGGTTTTCCTTGGCTCTCGGTTACAGCTTTCACTCCTCTTGAGTTCTTCCCAGGCAAGTGAAACTCTTAAAGCATCACCTGCTCCCCAAGCCAAAGGATGATGCGCTTATCCAGCGAGAACTCCCGTCTCCCCGACTTCCCAAGCCTGAGAATGGGTGAGGGGGGGGCGGGGCTGGCAAGAGAAGTGGGAGGTGCTTGAGCCAAACGCCGGGTCAGCATCTCCAGAACCACAGCCGGTAACAGTGATGAGTACTCGGGCTTCGCCTCCCGTCTGCTGAGTGCCAGGCCACGCCCTGCTCTCCACAGCCACCCCGGCCCCCCATTTCCCAGAGGCCAGGGGAGAGCTGCCTCTCTCAAAGCTCCTCCCCGGATCTGGACTTCCCACCGCCCACTAAAGAGAAGTCAGCACCTCCCCACATTCCCACTCCCCACTCCCAAGCCCCCCCTCCAGGCATTCAGCTGCCAGCAGCCAGGAGACAGTCACACAGGAGTCACTCAGCTCAGCCACTGTCCCCAAGCAGCAAAGCCAGGTGGGCTCCTCTGCCAGGCCCCGCCCCCAGGGCCCCGCCCCACTGGACCAGACTCTCCTCAGCCTCTCCAGGGGAGCTGTGCTCTCAGGATGGGGGTGGGCGGGCGGGCTGGGTGTCAGTGAGCCCTGAAGGTGCTGGTCCCACCTGGGAGGCTGCTCTCCACCCCTCTGGGTCTCCCTAACTTCTCTCACCCCTACCGCCCCCCACCACGAAGCTGAAAAGAGTGAGCTTCTGGAGGAACAACCTGGGGGGAGGGGGCTTGGTTTGGATGTTCCGGCTCCACTGGTCTGACTGTTAATGCTTACTGGTTCCTTTGAGTTACTGGTGTCCAGGTTACCTTGCAGTCCCTGAGTTACAGCTTACGGTACACAGGACACGATTTGCTCCCGAGTATTGGGAAGGAAGGAAGAAGGGCGGGATCCAGCTGCACGTCTGGGGTCTGACCCCTCTCTCCAGATGTACGTGGGGACGTTCCCCCAAGGGCTCTTCGAGGTAGGGGCGCCTGCTCCCCTCCCTAAAGCACCGCCCCTCAGGGCCCTGCCTGCCCCCTGCTGGCCGGCGGAGCGCAGGGGGTCAGCGCCGACCCGCCCCTCCCCCCAGGGCTTCCAGTCTGACTGGAGACGGTGACCAAGGACCAGAGACCCGGCACAAGCGTGAGAAGCTGGCTGGGGAGGGGGTCCGGCAGGGCGCCGCGCTCTGGACCAATCAGGCCCATCCAGTGCCGCCCCTGCCCCAAGAAGCGCATCCACCCGCCCCTCCCTTCTCCCGCAGAGTTCCCCAGCCAGCGGGGCTAGACAGAGGAGGTGGGTAAAAGTGCCGCCCAGCCCAGGCTACACCCCTGCGGTGACTAGAGAAGCACCTGCATCCCCGCCCCTCCACTCCCAATGGACGCAGGGGCCCTGGCCCAGCGCGGCTTCCCCAGAACTTTGGGAAGCCTTGGTCAAGGAGAAGGGTCGGGGCTCAGCCACTGGACAGTGAGTGGACATTTACGGAAAGGAGTGACGAGGGGCTCCCATCTCTTCTCCCCATAACCTCGCGCGCACACACAGCTGCCACCTCCCTCCACCACTCCCTCTCCCAAAACTAGAGATGATCCACGTGGGGCTGCCGACAGGTGACCCCAAGACAGATGACCACGGGTTATCTGCTCCGGCGGGAATAGAGCGGGGTGGGAGGGAAACGACCCTGTGGCACCCCCCCCCGGGGAAGAATATGAGGGTATCCCCATGCCCGGGACACACCACCAAAAAGGAGGCGGGATCCAAGAGGGGGCAGGACCCACAGAGCTGGTGGAAGGAGGCGCCAGAGGACCTTAACAGAAGTGTGTTTGCAGGGCAAGGGGTGTCCAACTTCCAGCTGGAGCGAGGCCGAAGTAGCGGCCAAGGTGGGGGAGGGCAGGGAGTGCAAGGAGCTGGCCTCCGCTCCCAGCCCCGCGAGTAAGCAGATCCCGGCGCATCCAGGTGCGTCAGCGGCCGGTCCTCAAGGCAGCCGCGGGTCGCCCTACGGGAACGCGGGGAGAGCGGCGGCCCCAGAATCGAGGGTCCCAGAATCGGACGCCGGGCTGACCGGGGAAGTCCTAGAGCCCGTGGAGGTGCCACGAGCGGGGTCCCGGGTAGACCAGGGTGGAGCGGGTCCTGGAACCAAAAATCCCAAAGCAACGCTGGGTGGACCGGGTGGAGTCTGAAGGCGATAAAGGCGCAACACCGAATCGTGAATGATCTTAAAGGGCCTGGGGGCGCCCCAAGGTGGCCGGGGTCCCGAAACCTCTGGAGACACCCACCCCCCAACCTGCGATCTGGAGGCCAGTGGGGCCGCCCCTGAGGTGGCTCAGGGTCCCGGAAATCAGCGGAAATGCCCCCCGAGGTGAGGCAGGGCGCTCACGTATCTGGTCCCCAAGTAACCAGTGGCCAGGGGCCAGCAGGGCGCCGCCGAGGTGACTCTCGTCCCCAAGTCTCCGAGAATGCCCGGGGTGACCGCGGGGCCGTCCGGAAGTGGGGGCTCCGAGGTGTCCGGGGCAGGGCCCGGGGGGACGCGCGGAGGTCACTTACGCTGCTGTTCTCGCCTGTCCAGTGCACCATCGCCTGGTTGTGCGTCGCGTCCCCCTTGAGCACGAACGACGTGCTGATGAGTGAGACCTGCGCTTGCGAAGCCGCTCCGGCCACCGGAGCCGCCCGTGCCCAGCGCCCCTGGCCCGCGGCGGGGGCGCCGTCCTCGCCGGGACCCGGAGCCTGACCGGGACCCGGGGCGCCGGGTTCCGTGCCACGCGCCTGCCGGTCCTCGCCGCCGCCGGGCAGCGCGCGCCCCGCAGGCGGGCTTGGCGGCGCCCGTGTCAGCCGGGCGCGGGGACCCAGGCGCCAGGACTCGGGGGAGCGCCCCGCCGCCCCGCAGGCGGCCAGCAGCAGTAGCAGCAGCAGCAGGAGCGGCCGCGAGCGCGGCGAGCGCGGCGGCGGCGGCGCCCGGGGGCTAGGGGCTCGGGCGGCGGGGCCGGGGCCCTTCGGGGCGCGCGGGGGTCCCCGGTGCGCCATGGTCGCCGAGGGGCGGCGGCGGGGCCGGCGGCGGGGCGGCGCGGGCAAGGGAGACCGCGGCCGGGAGAGCGGAGAGCGCTGGGGAGCGCGAGCGAGAGCTCAGAGAAAGGACCCGTAGAGGGGAGGGAGCCGGCGGGAGGAGGGGACTCGCCGCTCCGCCGCCGCCACCCGCGCAGCCGAGGGCGCACCGCCACCTGCCGGCCGGCTCCGTGCCCGCCCGTGCGAGCGCCAGCCGCTCAGGAACCAGGGGCCGGAGGTCCTGGAGCAGGCCGCCACCCTCCAGGGCCACAGGCCACAGACCCCTCTCCTCCCTTCCTTGCTCCTTCCTTACTCCTTCCCTCCTCTCCCGCCCTCCTGCCTTCCTTCCGCCCTTTCTTCTTGTATTTACTGACCACTTACTCTGGGCCAGCAGAGTTCCAGGCAGTGGGGACACAGGGGTAAACACAGCCAGGTGCCTGTTCCCACTGCTGAGTGTCTAATGTGGGAGAAAGACCACACCTAAGTGGACACGTTCACGGACAAAATCACCCCAGAGAACCAGAATGAAGCCAGACCGTAAGTGGGGAGGTGGTCTCCGGAAGGAGCCTCTGAAGGAGTAACAGTGGAGACAGGACCTAGCTCCTTGAGGGTGAGGAGGAGACCTTCTAGGCAGCCGAGGGCCCTGCGAAGACGCTAAGGCAGCTTCCAGATGACCTACAGGTGCAGCCACTCCTGTGGCTTAGGCTTCAGGACTTGCAGACAGTGGCTTTATGTCCCAACCCCGGGGGCCACCAAGGGGGCAGTCCCTGAACATAAGGACAGACGCCTGGGTGAGGAGAGGGTGTGGGACAAGGTCCCATTCAGAGCCTGGCAGCCACGGTGCAGAGCTGGGGAAACAGAGGCTCAGCGCACCAAGTCCCCACCCAAGGTCATGAACCTACTTTAGGTAGATTTCAATGTAACTTCATTGAGCACCCACCATGTGCTCCGCACTGGCCTCAGGGAAAAGACACAGGAGCACGAGATTCTCCGAGGCAAGGCCAGGGTCAGAGTAGCTGTGCATCCTCAGCCAGGGGCCACCCCGCCTCCTCCTTCCCCAGTGGCCCCCACATTAAATAAAAATCCTCAGACTCAGGCTTCCCTGGTGGCGGCACAGTGGTTAAGAATCCACCTGCCAATGCAGGGGACACGCATTCGAGCCCTGGTCCGGGAAGATCCCACATGCCGCGGAGCAACTAAGCCTGTGCGCCACAACTACTGAGCCTGCGCTCTAAAGCCCGCAAGCCACAACTACTGAGCCCGCGTGCCACAACTACTGAAGCCCACCTGCCTAGAGCCCCTGCTCCGCAGCAAGAGAAGCCACCGCAATGAGAAGCCCGCACACAGCAACAAAGAGTAGCCCCCACTCGCTGCAACTAGAGAAAGCCCGAGCACAGCAACGAAGACCCAGTGCAGCCAAAAATAAATAAATAAAATAAATAATTTTTTTTAAAAAATCCTCAGGTTCAGCATCCCCGTCACACTCACCTCCCAGTTGGGTCTCTTTGCTTCAGAGAGAGAGAGAGAGAGAGAGAGAGAGCGCAGAGTGAGAGAGCCTAACGGGGCCAAGGAGCAAAGGCTCGAACGTTTGGGAAAGACAGACAGTGGGGCTTCCCGCTGGCCCCCAAAGAGCTGAAGCACCCAGCACCCTGTCTTCTGCTTGCTCACCCAGGCTCACCCGGAATTCATAGCCAATAACAGACTGGGCTCGCCCTCTGCCCAGTGCTGGGGTGGGGGGCGGGGCTTGGCTGGATACCTATGAAGTCTCCTACCTTGGAATGTGCCCTCACCCCCTCCGTGGTGTAAATTCCCCATCTGTCAGAGTCTACGTCTCCAGCTCAGGCCCAGGGTCGGGAGAGGAGGGGGAGCCAGCAGCTGTGGGAACATCTGGTCTAGCACGGGGAGCAGAGAAGAACAGAACAGGGTCAGCGCAGCACTGACGGGAGGGGAGACAAAACCAAGTGGCAGGCGGGCACTAAAATGACGCTTACGAGCAAAGCAACACTGCAGACGGTGGCTGGCGGGAAGGTGCTCGCTGCACGGCGGTCAGAAGAGCTGGGTCTGTCCCGCCTTAGACACAAATTCACCAAGAGGCTCCCTGATGCTGGCTCAGCCTCCATGTCCCCGGCTGTGAAGGGAAGGGGGCTGCACAGTCTCTAAGGTCTCTTCCAGTTGTTTGTTCGTTTTGTTTTGTCTTGTTTTTAAATAAAGGAAGGCCTCCAAGTATTGTCCTCAAGAAAACTTGACAGTGACACATGATCGAGCACCTACTGTGTGCTGGGCACTTTCCTAGGGACTGGCTGCGTCCTGGAAAAGAAGATGGGGGCCTCTGCTCCTGGGGTGGGTGATGTTGCAGGTTATATTTAACTCTCACCATCAGGCTGTCCCCATCTTACAGTCACAGAAACAGACTCAGAGTGATGGCTGCCCAAGGTCACCCGGCCAGAGTCAGGGGCCAGACTCCAGGCACGTTTTCTGGCCCCAAGGGGGCGCTCTTTCACCCCACCCCGGTTACTTGCCATCTGTGCGTGTTACCCCTCCGAGGCTTGGAGAGCTCAGCCAGGCAGGGAGGTAACGTGAACACACATCACCCCCAGGCTCAGACCGAGGCCACATCATTAGGGATTTGGTTAATGTCCCAACAAACCGGGGAGAGGGTCCAGGTCTGGAATGCAGAGGCCATGATGCCTCACCAGTGCTCCCTCCAGAACAACTGGCTGCCTCTGCCCTAATAAGGCCACAAGGCATTCGGAAGAGCAGGACTGATTCATCCCTTTTCTGAATCCAAATCCGGAGACGCTGTGATTCCCCGGATCTCTCAGCTCACAAACATCACTGGACCCCCAGGAACACAGTGATGAGGGAGACAGACAAGTTCCCTGTGCTGGGGAGGAGCGTCCGTCCTCATGCAGCTAGACAGATCCGGGGGAAAACCTAGACAGTGCTGCGTCCCCAGGAGAAAATAAGGCAGGTGTGCGATGGCAACGAGGAGGTGCTGGGGGCCAGGTGACTTGGAGCTGAGAGGCCCGGCACGAGCCTGGCGGGAAGAGCCATCCCAGCAGAGGGGGAGCACGTGAGCCCCGGCCCGGCCCAGAGCAACTGGGTATTCGGAGGAGGAACTGCCAGGCTTCACTTGTAAATGGTGCCTTTCCTGACAGGTACGTGGGGGCCCCTGGAACCCCAGGCCAAATCTTTTAGTTTCAAGACCCAGCCTTGCTTCCCGGTTCCATGACAATGCTCTCATCCAGAAAGCAGAAGAAATACTTTGTCACTCCAACATTTTTTGTTTTGTTTTGTTTTGTTTTGTTTTTTGTTTTTTTTGCAGTACGCGGGCCTCTCACTGTTGTGGCCTCTCCCGTTGCGGAGCACAGGCTCTGGACGCGCAGGCTCAGCGGCCATGGCTCACGGACCCAGCCGCTCCGCGGCATGTGGGATCTTCCCGGACCGGGGCACGAACCCGTGTCCCCTGCATCAGCAGGCGGACTCTCAACCACTGCGCCACCAGGGAAGCCCACTCCAACTCTTAATCAGACTGCTTGCTCATTAAAAGTCTCAAGCTTTTTTAAATGATCAAAGGTCTCTAGTGATAATATTTTAATTTCTCTTTATAACCGTGACGAAGCTCGGCAGACGCGGCTCCCCGAGCAGGCCCGTCTCAGAGACAGTCAAGGAATCACGAGCGATACTCACCAGGGACACTGGGGGACCCGGCAGGAGGGAGACTGAGGGAACAGGCTTTCGGGGTGCTGGTGGGGTGCTGGGCTCCACAGAGGGGAGCCCCGGCCGCTCCCTCAGCTGCCCAGCTCGGCCTCCCGCGACGCTGAGAAGCTCTCTGCCTGCTCCGGGGCAGGAGGGCAGCGGTGACTTGCAGACAAGTGTCCTGATGACTGTCAGGGAACAACAAGGGTTCGAGGTACCAGCTTTGCGGAGAAGGATCAACCAATGCCACAGCCTCATCACCAGGCTGGCCGGGGAGAAGGCAGTGGGGACAGCTGGTCGGGACACTAACTTGGACCAGGACAAAAGTTTGCTCCCGCAACGGCAGGGAAACGCGTCCAGACGGAGGAGGAAGACGAGGCCCCACAGCGAGACAGACAGTGCGCTGGCTGCCCCGAGCCAAAGAGGGCGGGGAGACGGGGAGGAAACGGCGGCAGCTCCTTGGGTGGTGCCGCGTAGGGGTGCATTATAGGCAGTGGTGAGGGTGGTTGCTTTTTGGTGGTGGCAGGGATTTCCATCCCCAGAGCACCGGCACTGTGGGCCACCAAAGCCCTGACGTGTGAGAGGCTAGCCAGGTAGTAGGCCCGAACCGGACAGAGAGCAGATGACAAGTGGCCCTTTCCCGGCCATCAGGGCTCTCTTTAATCACGGACACCGCACAGTTAGCGCCTGCAAACAGCTTGGTTCATTTCTTCCGCTCATCAAATGTTTACTGAGCACCTACTGTGTGCCTGGCATGAGTCTAGGCCCCAGGGAGAGAGCAGGGAATGAACCAGACCAAATCCCTGGAGGCATAAACAGGAACTGGTGGTGAGACCGGGAAGAGTGGTCCTGGCAGAGGGACCAGCGTGTGGCGCGAGCTGGAAGAAGACAGCATGGGGTCCTTAGAGGAACCAGCGGGTGAAGAGCTCCAGGGCAGCTGAGTGCAGGGCAGGGCGGGCAGGGCCAGTGAGAGCGGAGGCTCCACGGTCCCTCAAGCGTCCACCACAGTGTCAGGGGACCAGGCGATGACCAGAACCAGTGCCCAGCCTCAGGAAGGTCAGCGCCAGCAATGGGGACAAGGACGTCAAAGACACTGCAGCAGAGACGTAGATACCTCCCCAGCACGGGGCACCAGCCCTGCTCCAGGCCTTTGCAGGGCTGCCTCGCTCCCCGCCCCGTAGCTGGGGGGAGGGGTCCATCACCGTCTCCTTTTCACACAGGAGGAAACTGTGGCACAGCATAACCAAGCAGAGGGGCTCGCCCAAGTTTACACCAGCAGCACGAGGGTGGCAGTGGGCCATGAACCCATGCTTCCGCATATGCCAACGAGCTCTGGGGCGTGGGGTGGGCCCGGGGTGCCCCACCTCTCCCCATGCCAGGCTCCTCTGCCGCAGCCTTCACATCTGTAACCCTCCCGACCCTGTGGGGCTGGGTTGACTGTCAGCTCCACTGATACCCGGTGAGACCAAGGCTCTCGGCGTGACAGTGTCCGGCCTACCCCGTGCAGCAGGGAAGCACAGGCAGTGGGGCCTGAGCCTGGGCCCCCCAGCGCCCTGCTGCTGCCCACTCTCCACGTGACACAGAACACTGTGGAGACAGAGCAGGGGCCATGACCACGCTGGCCAGTGCAGGGCGGGTGCCACCCGATACCCCGCTCTTACTGGGTTGGAATGTGGCTCAGAAGTGAGCCCTCAGGGCCTCGGGGCACTACAGTACCTGACCATCTCCTGATGGGCACCAGGGGAGGCTGGGAAAGTAGCCCCCACGGGCCCAGGGAAGTGGGATCCCCCGTCTGTCCATCTGGGGCCAGAGCCCAGTTTGGTCAGCATAGTGGGCAGGGCAGAGAGGAGAAAGGCTGGACCTGGGAGTGACATACAACCAAAGAGAGACCATCCTTGGGGAAGACGGCAGAGGCCGGAGTCTTACCACTGAAGCCGAATGCACAGGCCCTGGGCTGCCGCAGGAGCCCAGGGAAGGTCTAGGGACCAAAGCAGGGAGGCGGGAAACGGGGCGGACACAGCCAGCCCCGGGGGGCACAGCCTCCCTCAGCCCCACCCACCCACCGCCCCACACACCAGGGTTCACCGGAACTGGGGAGGGGGCAGAACTTGCCAATTGCCTCCCATGTGCCAGTGTTGGGGTGCATCGTTATTTTGATGTTAGAAACGGAGGAGGAAACAGAGAGGCCCAGAGAGGCTAAGTCACCTGCCTTGGATCACACAGCTGGAGAGCGGCAGCCCTCGGGACAAGGATGCTGATGGTAATGTTTCAGGTGCCGCTGTGAGCACACTGGCAACACCTGCCTCACAGGTGGGTGTCCTGTGTCTGCAAGCGCCCACCTCATCAGTGTGTACTTAGCGTGCGCTGGGGGGAAATGAGCTCAGAGCGCGGGCGGGAAGCGAGGCTGGAGCTGAACTCCGTCCCGGCCCTGCAGGGCTCTGGGTGAGTCAGTGAATGTCTTTGTGCCTCTGTCTCCTCCTGTGTTCAGTAAGAATGGTCATCAGTCGTTGTGCGGATAAATGAGTGTCTGTAAGATGCTCAGGAGGGCATTTCTGCAGAGTGCGCTGCAGAGAGAAGGCCTTCACGGGGGACAGGGACAGAACGACCCACAGTAAGTCCCGTCTGTGTCACACACACCTCATCTATGGTCTGTGACCGTCCACTCTGAAGACTCAGTCCAGACACCCAAAAGCCCCGTCTGGGATGCAGCGCACGTTCATTCATAACGGAAACGTTCCCCGAGGCCGGGGCAGAGCAGCAAGTCCCAGAGATGCTCAGTGGGTGGGGGTCTCTAACTCAAGGGGCCCCCCTCTGCCCGCAGGGCAGCCCCCTGGGAAGCCAGCTGCCTCAGCCTGGCCACTCAGTGCTGTGTGCCCGGGGCCTCAGTCTCCCAAAGGGTGAAACGAGGGGGTGAGCTACGTAAGAACTTCAGCAGGACACGAGCCCAATGAGGCACCCTCCAGAAATGTACCTGTGGTTTAGGAAATGCCTCTGAGTCTATCCTGTGACATGTACGTATTAAGGACGGAAAAGTTCTGCAGTTTCAAAATCTGTTTCATTTTGATTACTTCAGTTTCCCCCCAACTTTCTGACCCTGTAGTTCTTTACTTCTACTTAACAGCACGAACACCCCAGAGAACACGGGCTATTATGAAAACATGAGCACGGAGGAAGAAATGGAGGGAAGAATGTATTCTGTCAGAAAAAATACATTTGAGCAGGTCTTGAATGATGAGTCGGGACCCAGCTGGAGTAAAACAGAGGGTACGGCGCACACAAGGGACAAAGGAATCAGGGTGCCTGGTCCGCTCAGGGTGGGCACATGGGCCTGGCCCTGCAGGACGGAGCCGTGGCTGCCAGACTGGAGGAGAAAGCGGGCCCAGGAGCTACGGGCTTGCACCTTCTCCTGAGGTCAAAGAGAACCTTCTGGGGTTTTCAGAAAAGGAGCAACAAGATGAGATTTGTGTTGTGGAAAGCTAATTCCGGCAGCTTCTGAAAGCTGGAGCTTGGAAGAGAGACAGAGAGACCAGCTGGGGGGCCATGGCGTTGGTCCAGGAGAGCAATGACGAGACCTGACCAGGATCGTGGGGGGCCATGGAGAAGGAGAGGTAGAGGCGGGTCCCCAGAACCTCTGATTATGCAAGAGGAGAAAGGGGGAGGAGTCAAAGAGGCTCTGAGATATTTGGGAAAACAAGGATGCCATGTTCCTCATTAGGGAACAAATCTGAAGGAGAAGGTGTCTGCGGGGCATCCTGAAGGTATTAGTCAGGTGAGGCCAGGCGGCGCCGCAGTAACAAAGAACTCCAAATCTCAGAGGGGTAACCCAAGAAAGGTGTACCTCACCCATTCACAAAGTCTTATGCAGGTCGACTGGGCCCCCTCCAGCCTGTGGCCCCGCGGTCTGGGACACATGACCTCCAGGGTCACTGAGGCAGAGGAGAGAGAAGCACACAGGATGTTTTGTGGGGGTCAGACCTGGGAGGTGCTCCATCACTCACATCCTACTGGCCAGAGTCTGAGTTGACGGCCTCCACCTACCTGCAGGGGAGGCTGCAGATGTAGGAGCATGTGGACATTTGGCGAGCCCTACTCGCCACGGTCACACTGCCAGGGAGGCTCCAGAGGCCCTTGGAAACGGTGATCAGCGGAGTATCAGGGCCTGAGACGTAGATTTGGGCATGACTGTTGAGTGAGACCACCCAGGAAAAAAAAAACAAAAAGGAAAAGAGAACAATGGGGGAAAAGAGGTAACACCTCCAAGGTTGTATTTAGGAATTCCCAGAGGACGACAAGATCTAGTCCAAAGTCTGTTGTTTCCAAATATCTGATTATTTGTTTTCACGTAGACAAGGCATCCAGAATTTTTGCGGAATTTTTCAGTTTCCATATGGTTCCTTGGCATCGCACAGGCAGCTAAGAGCAGTTGGCAGGTGTCTGAGTACCACACCATCCATAATGCTCTGTGTACGGCCAAGGGCCTCACGATGACAGATTTGTCTGGAGCAGAGGTTTTCAAAGCCTTCAATTTCAATAAACGTTTTTTCCTTTTGTTTTTTTGTGGTTTTTTTGCGGTACGCGGGCCTCTCACTGCTGTGGCCTCTCCCGTTGCGGAGCACAGGCTCCGGACGCGCAGGCTCAGCGGCCATGGCTCACGGGGCCAGCTGCTCCGCGGCACGTGGGATCTTCCCGGACCGGGGCACGAACCCGCGTCCCCTGCATCGGCAGGCGGACTCTCAACCACTGCGCCACCAGGGAAGCCCTCAATAAATGTTTTGAAAGAGACCTCACCGTATTCTTGCCTTTAAGATTCACTTCAGAAATCAAAACTTTTGCTACAAAATTAATGAATATGAAACTGATTTTTTTAGTTTAACTGCTTTGTATGCTTAACATTTTTTTCAAAAATAAAATTGTCCACAAATAAAATTTTGGTTGAAAATCATGGTTTGAGGGAAAACTCACTGTTTTCCTTGGAAAGTGCTTCTGCCTTAATCAAGACTACCAGAGAAGCAGGGGATGCTCCTTCCAAATGGCTCCTGCCAAGCCTTTTCCTGAGGCTACGGTCCCAACTCGGAGACCATGAGCTTCCTGAGCCCTGGGACTGTGTCAGTGTTTGTTCTCCACTTATCCTCACTATCCAGCACCCAGCTGGGCACAGAGTAGGCACTCGATCCATATTGGGTAGAGGGATGGAGGGATGGAGGGATGGATGGGCCTTACACTGAAAACCCCTAGACATTCCGACTTCTAAACTACAACTGCTAAAAGGAACAGCAATTTGCTGGAAGGGAAAAGCATTGGACTGGGAGTCAGGAGACCCAGGTCCTGTGTCAGCACTCCAAGGGCTGAGCTTTGACAACTTGGGAAAATCCCTTTCCCTGTGGATACTACTCTTCTCCTCCTCTGCTAAATGAGGTCTCACCACTCAAGCCAACCTTTATACCCTCATATCCCGTCACTTCTCCCCTTCCCACATCCTTCCAAGGGCCCTGAACTGTGCCCCAACATTCCTAGTCGAAAATGCACTTCAGGGAGGCAGAACTTGTACTTACAGCCAAGTGAAGAAGGTGGCAAATCCTCTCTCCAAAAGTCAATTATGAAACTGCACAAATTGATAAAAACAACCATTTCCACACTCTGGAAGTCAGCCAAGAGCATGCAACCATGGGAGAAGTGTTTATGCTTGAAAACGGCTGAACTTCAGGTACAAACACTGAGTCTGCAGCTTTCTGGCCCAGGGCTGCTCCCATACCACCGTCCCAGCTGGGGAGACTCAGAGATCCTGCAAGGTGGGGCAGGCCCTGAGGGCCAGCAGCTGCCGTGCCCCGGGGGAAGGGGAATCACACTGTTTGGAACAGTCGGTGATGGCCACGCCCAACAGCATTGTCTATGGCAATCACCATCCTGGAGGTTGTGTAGAACGACTGAGGCTATGTGACTCTGGAAAGGGCGCAAGCCAGCCACAGACTCCTAGCTGACCCTAAGGCCATGTATAGGCACACAGGAAACATCCAAGGCCTAGAGAAAAGGGAAAGCCGGGCAGACTTGAAAATGCCTAAATTTTGAATGTGTTCCTCTTCTCTCCACACACAGGTCTTTGACCTGTGTCAGATAGATAGATAAAGGCTTACTAGATCAAGGTGTTTCAGAATGACGTCTGATCAAAAACCGGCTGACCTCTAGGCTATGCAGAAACAGGGGCTCAAAAGCCGGACTTAAAAATAAAAATTAGAAACTTAAAAAAAAAAAAAACCCGCAGCAGCAACTGCACACAGCAAGGGAGATGAATTTCCCAGATTTAACCCAGACATGTTACTAAACAAACAAACAAATGAACAAGCAAAAAATAGCAACGACCTTCTGGAGGAAATCAAAATTCAGAGCTGCTACAGTATATAACCTAAGATGGTCAGTTTTCAACACCAACAAAAATACTATAAGAAATGCAAAGAAACAGGAAAATGTGACCAATATCTGGGGGTGGGCAGTCCTTAGAGGTCTCCAGAAATTGGATTTGGTAGTGAAAGGCTTCAAAGCAGCTATCAGAAATATGATCAGAGAATTAAAGGGAAGTATGGCAATAATCAGTCAACAAGTGAAGAGTCTCAACAAGGAGGAGAAATCATGTAAAAGAACCAAGGGCAGATCTGAGATAGCAGGAGAATCAGTGAACGTGTAGAGTAATGCAAATTATCAATATGAAGAACAGAAGAAAGAAAACATTGATGAAAAACAAACAGAGCCTCAGAGACCCACAGAACAGCTTCAAGCACACCTGTGTGTACTGTGGGTCCTAGTGGATAGGAGAGAGAGAATGGGGCTGAAAAAACACCTGAGAAGTCATACCCAAAAAGCTTTGAAGATTGATGAAAATCCTTAAACATCCAAGAAGCTCAAGAAACCCCAAGTAGGTTAAATACAAAGAGATGTGCACCTAGGCACATCATAACCTGTTGAAAGACAAAGAGAAAACATGAAAGAGAAGACCAACTTACTAGGTATTGAGGAACAATATGATCAACAGGAAGAAAAACAGGACACTGTGGAATGACACATTCAAAATGCTAAATGAAAAAGAAGGGCCACTAAGAATTCTATACCCAGCAAGACTATCCTCCAAAAGAGGTAGATGAAATCAAGATATTCCCAGATAAACAAAGAGCGACGGAATTCACTGCTAACAGACTTGCCTTACAAGAAATACTGAAGGAAGTCCCTCAGGCTGAAAAGAAATGACACCAGATGGTAAATGAAATCGATAAGAAGAAATAAAAAGCACCAGAAATGGTAAATATGAGGGTTAATATCAAATACTCTACAAATACTCTTAAATTCTTTAAAAGACATTCATAACAATCACAACTCTTGTTGTTTTGTTTATAACTTTAAAAATGTAATATATATGTGATAATCATACCACAAAGAGGGGGAAAATTGAAACTACATTAGAGCAAGGTTTCCACATTTGATTGGAAGTAAGTTAGTATTAATCTGAAGTAGATTGTGACAAATTAAAATGTATTTTGCCGTCTCTAGAGCAACCGCTAAGAAAATAATTTAAAATATATTATTTTTTTAAAGGGATTAAAATGGGACATTAAAAATATTTCTTTGACACAAAAGAAAACAATAAAGGAAGAAGAGAAGAACCAGACAACAACAATAGCAACAACAAAACCCACAGGAGAAATAAAGAAAACAGCAAAATGGCCAGTGAAATGACATATATATATAAATTCCATTAAATGTGAATTAGACTAGGGGACTTCCCTGGTGGCACAGTGGTTAAGAATCTGCCTGCCAATGCAGGGGACACGGGTTCGAGCCCTGGTCCAGGAAGATCCCATGTGCTGCAGAGCAACTAAACCCATGCGCCACAACTACTGAGCCTGTGTACCTACAGTCTGTGCTCTGCGACAAGAGAAGCCACTGCAATGAGAAGCCTGCGCATCACAATGAAGAGTAGCCCCCGCTCGCCACAACTAAAGAAAGCCCATGGGCAGCAATAAAGACCCAATGCAGCCATAAATAAACAAATAACTAATAAAAATAATAATTTTTTTTAAAAAAAGAAAACAGAAAAGCAATAGAGAAAATCAATGAAACTAAAAGCTGGTTCTTTAAAAAATTAACAAAAATTGACAAAGTTTTAGCCAGATGAACAAAGGAAAACAAAAGAGAAAAAGAGGCACAAATTCCCAAAATCAAGCATGACCGATAATAGAGAAATTAATGCCAACAAATTATACTACTTAGATAAATGGACACATTCCTAGAAATACACAAATTACCAAAACTGACTCAAAATGAAATTCAAAATCTGAATAGACCTGCAACAAAGAACCTGAGTTAATAATTTTAAATCTTCCTACAAGAAAAGCCCAGACGCACACAGCTTCACTGGTGAATTCTACCAAATATTTAAAGAAGAAATTATCAATCCTTCACAAACTCTTTCAGAAAATAGAGGAGGGAACACTTTTCAATTCATTTACTCCTCAATTTATCCCTTATTAAACTGATACCAAAACCCTTAATCAAATAGCAACAAACTGAATCCAGCAACATGCAAAAAGGATTCTACACCATGACCCAGTGGGATTTATCCTAGGAATACAAGGTTAGTTTACAACCAAATATCAATTAATGTAATACAGCGTATCAACAGAATAAAGGAAAAAAATCACATGATTATCGTACAGAAAAAGCATTTGAAAAAATTCAGTACCCACTGATGATAAAAACTCTCAACAAAGTAGAAATAAAAGGGAATTCTCCAGCCTGATAAAGGACATCTACAGAAGTCCACGGCCAATATTATACTTAATGATGAAAACAAACGAACAACAACAAAAGACCTGAATGCTTTCCCCTCAAAGATCTGGACTAGGGCAAGGACATCTGCCTGTACCATGTTTATTCAGTATTTTACTGGAGGTTCTAACCAGAGCAATAAAACAAATAATCAAAAGCGTCCAGAGTCAAAATGAAAACATTAAACTATCTTTATTCACAGATGACACGATCCTTTATGTAGAAAATCCCCACAGATCCATAAAAACTCTATGAGAACTAACAAACAAGGTTAGCGAGGATGCACAGTACAAGATCAATATACAAAAAACAATTGTATTTCTACGTACTAGCAACTAACAATCCAAAAAAGAAATTAAGAAAACAATTCCATCTATAATAACATCAAAAAGAATAAATTTCACAAAAGAACTGCAATACCTACACTGAAATCTACCAAACATTGCCGAGAGGGAGAAACTGAACACGCTCTAAATACGTGGAGAGATATTCCATGTTCATGGATTGGAAGACTCAATATTGTCAAGACGGTAATTCTCCACAAATTGATCAATAAATCCCATGCAATCCCTGTCAAAATCTCATTAGACTTTTTAATGGAAATTCATAAGCTGATCTTAATTTTATATGAAAACGCAAAAAGACCTAAAATTGCCAAAACTATTTTCAAAAAGAACAAAGTTGGAAGACTTATTCTACCTTTCAGACTTCCTAGTAAGCCTCAGTAGTTAACACATTGGGGCGTTCATGGAAGGACAGATGTATAAATGAATGGAACAGAATTAAGAGTCCAGAAATAAAGCCTTACATTAGGTAATTGATTTTTGGCAAAGGTGCCAAGAGAATTCAATGGGGGGGTAAAGGATAGCCTTGGATCCAGAACATATGGACTCTTAAAACTAGAGAAGACCCCCCCAAAAAATAAAAAGCAATTTAAACACGGACAGAAGAATTGAATAGACATTCCACCAAAGGAGATATGCAAATGGATAATAAGCACATAAGAAAACACTCAACACCATTAGTCATTAGGGAAATGCACATTAAAACCACAAGGAGATCCTGCTACATACCCACTAAAGTGACCATCATAAAAAAGACAGACATGAAAAAGACACGGGGAAACTAGAGCTGCACACATTGCTGGGGAGGGAATGTACAACGGCACAGCCACCTTGGGGGAGAAAAAGCTGACCGTTTCTTTAAAAGTTAACATGGACTTTGCATAACACACTCAATGCCCCGGAGCCTCACTCTCCTCATCTGGAAAATGGGGGTTTTTCACTCCTAAGGAGCAATTTCACTCCTAAGAATCCAACCGAGAGAAATAAAACACCCACCCCCACAGAGAATATACATGAAAATTCACAGCAACATCACCCATAATAGCCCCAAACTAGAAACGACCCAAACGTCCATCAAATGAGCGGTGGATAAACAAGATATGGCAGATGCATCTTTATCAATGAAAGGGAATGAACGGATAGCTGAGGCCTGCTACACCATGGACAAACCTCGGAAACATCATGCCAAGTGCAAAAAAGCCCAACTCCAAATATGACATAGTGTATGATTCCATTTATTTCAGATGTGCAGACGAGGCCAACTTGTAGGAACAGAAAGCAGACCAGTGGTCGCCTGGGGCTGGGGTGGGGATGGGGACTGACTGCAAATGGGCACAGGCTGGGGTGGTGGCATTGCTCCAAAGCTGGATTGAGGGATGACTGCACAAATCTAGGAACGTACTGGAAGTCGCCGGATGGTACACTTAAAATGGTGGATTTTACGATGTGGACATTGCACCTCAGTAAAGCTGTTTTTTTAAAAAGAAAGAAAAGTGCTTCGGGCTTTCATCCTTCCCTTGTTTAACCACCATTTCTTGAGCGTTTCCCCCATGTGGCCTCTGCTGGCTGCTGGGCACACGGGGTGAATTATAGTACAAGTAGCTAACGGAGACGAAAAGGCCACTGCTTATCTTACCTCGCCTCTCATCCCTCACAAGGGCCCCGTGAGGTGGGCCCTGTGACCCTCACCCCCAATTTACAGATGGGGAGAGTGAGGCTCCCAGCGGGAGTGTTGTGCAAAGTAACCCGATAACCGTCAGAGTCAAGGTTTGAACTCTCGCAGCCCGCAGCCCGGCCCTCACTCCCACGCCCTTCACCTCCACCTTGGTCCTCACACTTGCCCCTGTTCTGATCCAGCAGAGCACCACAGAGGCAGCCCGAAAGCCTTCACCCTGGGAGCTGGCCTCCACCCTCTGCGGGACGACCTCCCCTTGCTCCTCTGTACCTTTGCTCACACCCCTCCCACCCTGCAGCGGCCTCGCCCGGCCGCCTCCCCCAGTTCCCATCTGCCCTTCAGGACCTGCTCTCGTGTCCCGCCCGTCCTGAACTTCGTCCTCCTCCAGCACGGGGTCCCACTCAGGGGCCACACCTCCTTGACTTGGCCTGACATTGGGGTCCCTGTCTTCCCCACCCCCCCAGACCTTGGGGGCTGGTCTAGGGGGTGAAGGTCTGTAGTGAGTTGACTTCTGTCCCCCAAGAAGATCCGTCCAAATCCTACCCCCCAGAACCTGTCCATGTGACCTTATTTGGAAACAGGATCTTTGCAGATGGAATTATTTAAGGATCTGGAGGTGAGATCATCCTTGTGGTTCTAAATCTAACCACCCATCTCCTTATAAGAGACAGAAAGAAGGGGACGGCCACGTGGAGACAGAGGCAGAGATCGCAGCGACGTGCCTACAAGCCGAGAAAAGCCGCAGGTTGCCAGCAACCACCAGAAGCCAGGAGAGAGGCCTGGGGCAGGTTCCCTTCAGAGCCTCCAGAAGGAACCAACCCTGCCCACCCCTCGACCTTGGCCTCTGGCCCCTCAACTGTGAGAGAATAGCTTCCTGTTGTTTTCACACGTGCAGTCTGTGGTCAACTGTTACGGCAGCACCAGGAAACTCAGACAGGGTCCATGCCCAATGCGTGTCTGCACCGCCAGCCCTGACACAGCACTGGCCCCATCTGGGAGAACCAGAAACGTGTTTGAGTCTCAACCTCCTTGTCCCTCTGATTCGTCAGTTGGAGCTTCCTCCCTGAGACGGTCAGAGCTGCTCCAGGGATGGTATTGTCTTTTCTAGAAAATCGGATACTGCATCCGTGATCCGCGGCCTGCCCGTCTTCACTGGGAGCTCCTTACCGCTTCAGAGCAAGAGGCTCTGTCCTCACAGCAAAACCGGTGCAGGACAAAGGCCACTGAGAATGAGAACAGAAATCAGCATGTCTGGTGAAGGGCGGGGGCGGGCACGTAAGTTACAAAGGAAAGAACAAAGAAGCTCAGGGGGGCTCCTGGAGCAGACAGCTCTCCTTCTTGGCTGGGCGCGGGGACACAGGTGTGTTCAGCCAGAGAAACCACAGAGCTGTTTCCTCACGATACCTGCCCTTTGCAGGCTGTATACTTCACTTCCATGAAACGTTTTTACAAATGGAACCGAGAATTACGAACATGAACTGATTCTGCCCTCTATGTAACAAAACTGTAGATATAATTGGACTAAAGGGCTGATTTTTAGGACCAGTCAAGTAGAAGTCAAAGCTTGCACTGGGGTATTTTCCGCTGTGATTTTTTTCTAAGAAAGTTCTGTGATAGCGAAATACAACATCCTTCACTTTGGTTTTTTTGTTATGGCTCGCCCACTTGACACCCAGAGAGCGGGCAGAACATTACTTCTGGGTGTCTCTGTGAGGGTGTTTCCAGAAGAAATTAGCATTTGCAGCAATGGATGAAGGTAGATGGTCCCCCTGGATACAGGTGGGCCTCACCCCATCCACTGAGGGCCTGAATAGAGCTACAGGTGGAGGGAGGGGGAATTTGCTCTCTGTCTGGCTGCTTGAGCTGGGACACGGATCTGCCCTCAGTGGCCCGGTTCTCATGCCTTCAGACCCGGACCAGAATCTACACCTCCGCTCTCTGGTGCCCAGGCCTTCAAACGACACCACCAGTTTTCCTGAGTCTCCAGCAGCAGACAGCAGGTTGCAGGGCTTCTCAGCCTCCATAAATGTGTGCGCCAACACCTGGAATGAGATTTATCATAAGATACAATATATATTCTACTTGTTCTGTTTCTCTGGAGAACCCCAATAGAACGGCGAAAGTGGGTCCCTTCTCCAGCATAGTGGAGGGCTTCACCACATCAGAGTGTCCTTTTGGGAACATCGGGCCGATTCCCTGTTCTTCTGTCACTTGCTTCTAGTAGCACCAGGCTCTCCTTCGCCACGTGCTTGTGACCGAAGCAGTTCCCTGACCTCACCTGCAGGACTTCATGAAACTCTGCACCTTTGCCGAGAGTCACAGCTTGCCTTTGCTGTTGGTCTGCGTTGTTTGCCTGACTCTGGAGAAGGTCCAAAGTCCAGATATCACAGAGGCAAGAGCCACGCTGACTTGGCAGGTGAGAGCGACTCCCGCAGTCAGACACAGGGTGGTGATCAGGAACTACCTTATAAGTGGTCAGGTCAAAGTACCAGAAACTTGGGGCTTAAAAGAACAAATTTTATTCTCTCACAGTTCTGGAGACCAGAAGTCCAGAATCAAGGTGTTGGCAAGGTGGGCTCCTTCTGAAAGCTCTAGAGGAGAATCCATTTCCTCAGCTTTTCCAGCTTCTAGAGGCACCCACATCCCTTGGCTCGTGGCCCCCTCCTCCCTCTTCAAAGCCAGCAGCCTGGCATCTTCCCATCTGTCTCTGTCTGACCTCTCACTCAGCATCACATCTCCTTCTCAGACCTCTTGCCTGCCTCTCAGAAGGACCCTGGCGATTACCTTAGGCCACCTGGATAATCCAGGACAATCTCTCCATCTCAAGATCCTTTTCTTCATACCTGCAAAGTCCCTTTTGCCATGTGAGGCAACATCATCACAGGTTCTGGGGATTAGGGTCGGATATCCTCGGTGGGGGGGGAATATTGCATATTATCAGCCACCTTCACCCCCCCCCAACCCAGCCACCCCCTGCTCCTTGCTCTCCCCTAATTGCCCAGAGCCTACCCATACCTTCCTCCTTCTCTGGCCAACCAGCCGCCCGTGCCCTGCAGCCCCGTGCCCTGCTCGGGGATAAGTTCATCCGCGCTGAGGACTGGATGATTTCCACCACCAGTCCGTCGCCTACCCCCTGGGTGACTCAGGAGGAGGTCACTGAACGTCCAAATCTCCACCCCAGTCTCTCAACGACAAGTCTCGTCTGCCTGCCATGTCCATGGCATGCGAAGGGGCATTTTCCTCTGTTCAGCCCCTCCTTAACCGCACCCCCCATTAGTCAAGGTCCAGGCAGGAGACAGGGTCACATGGACAGGTGGGCAGGGCCCGGACATCAAACATTGTGCAAATCTGCCTGCTGTTTCTGCCGTCCAGGTGGCGGGTGGGTAAAGGCTCGGGACGGGGCTTCCCATGTCCGCCTTCTCCAGCGGCATCCACTGGAGTGGATGGTGAGTATGGTGAGTCCGCGACTTAGAATCAGAAGGAGAAGGTCTCACAGCGGTTTCGACCCCAGACACGTCCACTGCCCCGGCACTCACGGGAACCCCACGTTCCGGTGCTGGACATTCATGTTGAGACGGTGAAGTGGGCTCAGCCCCCTCAGGAGCCCCAGGAGGAGGAGAAGGGTGCGGCGAGCCCCAAATTGTGAATTTCTGGGGCCCTGACTATTCAATAGCATCAAAACCAAAAACTGCTACTCCTGTATCTGCCCACCAGGGCTGTCGTGGGACTAAATGAGACTGAGGGGGGCTTTGTAAGGGGCATAAACAAAGTACAAAGCCATGACGGACCAAGTGTCCGTCGAACGATGGATGGGTAAGCAAAATGTGGTCTGTTCATACGATGGAATATTATTCAGGCTTAAGAAGGAAGGAAATGCTGATGCAGGCTGCACCCTGGAGTGAACCTGGAGGACGTGTGCTTGGGCACACGAGCCAGTCGCACAAAGACAGATACTGTAGGAGTCCACTTGCATGCGGGACTTGGAACAGCCAAGTCCACAGGGACGGACACTGTAAACGTGGTCACCAGGGGCTGGGGAAGGGGTGCGGGGAGTTGTTCACTGGATACAGTTTCAGTTTTGCAAGATGAAAAGAGTTCTGGAAATAGATGGGGGTGATGATCTCACAACAACGTGAACGTGCTTACCATTTTCAACTATACACTTAAAAATGTTTAAGATGGTAAATTTTATATGTATTTTACCACAATTTTTTAAAAAACATAATAAAGGGCTTCCCTGGTGGCGCAGTGGTTGAGGGTCCGCCTGCCGATGCAGGGGATGCGGGTTCGTGCCCCGGTCCGGGAGGATCCCAAGTGCCGCGGAGCAGCTGGGCCCGTGAGACGTGGCCGCTGGGCCTGCGCGTCCGGGGCCTGTGCTCCGCGACGGGAGAGGCCACAACAGTGAGAGGCCCGCGTACCGTAATAAAAATAAAATAAAATAAAATAAAACATAATAAATTACCACCACCACCTTCATCCTCTTCCCCATCTTCCTCATCTTCATTCCCCACCGTGGATTCAGGCCGGGACAGCTAACAGTCTCCACCCACATGCTGACTGTGATCCAATGGGAGCGTCTGCCTGGAGCTGCCCCGTGCCATCAAGGCTTAACAGGACCCTGTGCCTGATCGATGAGTGATGTCTGCTAGGGGATCGTCAGCAGCTGCGTGGTTCATCCGTCTTGGTTTAAGGTGTTGTGCCTCCCGGGGCATTTCACTTTAACAGGAGGATTTGAGGGTTGTATGTTCAAGGGTGGAATCGGTAGCACACGTACAATGGGAGGAGCCATCTGGGGGAGGGAACTTTCCTAGGAGCTCCCACCCACCGGCGAAACTACAGAGTGACTTCCAATCCCACGGAGAGGTCAGGTCTGCCAATGGAACCTTCCACCATCCTGCAGGACACCTGATTTTCCGTGCCAAGTTGTGGGTGATTTTCCCAGCTTCCTTTTCAAATCGCCGAAATCAGATGTGGTTTGACTAGAGAAAGATTTGCAGGGCCGTCGAAACAAAAGTCAATTTCCGTAATCACATGGAGATCCTGATAGGTAAGTGTGCCGACAGGTGAGTGACGGTGTGATGGAAACACATTTGTACTAAAAATATTCTAAAAGCCCTTCTCTTGATTTATACCCAAAAGAAAATATTGCAAAGGAGAATGAGTTTTCAACTCAAGGAGCACTTATGCTTGATCTAACTAAATTAAGCTCTTTTGAACAGGTGGTTTTGCTCTGTTGCCTTTAATAAAAATAACAATAATGTGCATTTAGAGAGTGTTGCATCCTCTCCAAAGCACAGATCTTTTGCAGTGTACAGTCCCTCTCATCCGTGCAGGGTGACAGGCAAGGTGGGATGGGGGTTTGAGGGCATGAGTTAACAGCAGCTGATCACATTTGGTAAAATCAGCAAATTTCAAATACACAGTAAAGCCAGTGTCACAGTGCTCTGAGGCCAGAAGCCGGGTCTTCCCCTCGTTACGGACTAAATCATTTTCCCCCCAAAATTCATACGCTGAGGGTATTTGGAGGTGGGGCCTTGGGGAGGTGATTAGGTTACATGAGGTCATGAGAGTGGGGCCCACAGGATGGAGTTCGTGTCCTTATAAGAAGAGGAAGAGGGACTTCCCTGGTGGCGCAGTGGTTAAGAATCCGCCTTCCAATGCAGGGGACACAGGTTTGATCCCTGGTCGGGGAACTAAGATCCCACATGCCGCGGGGCAACTAAGCCCGTGCACCACAACAAAAGATCCCGCATGCCGCAACTAAGACCTGATGCAGCCAAAAATAAAAATAAATTCTTTTAAAAAAAGAAGAAGAGGAAGCGACATGGCCCTTCCTCTCTCCCGCGGCCATGTGACGATACCGTGAGAAGGCAGCCCCTGCCAGACACTGGAACTTCTAGTAATCTTAGACCTTGACCTTGTACTCCCCAACTTCCAGAACGGTGAGAAATAAATGTCTGCTTTTTAAGCCCCCTGGTCTGCAATGCCCTGTTTTGGCAGCCTGAGCTGACCAAGGCACCATCTTTTCTCTGAAGTTTGAGCTTGGGGCCCTGGTGTAGAGACGTCAGGAGGTGTAGCTTCAAGTCTCAGGCCTGAGCTGACCAAGAGCAGCCTCGGGACGCATCCCCTCCCACCTGGAGAGCGCCACCCTCCCTCTGGCTGGCCCACCCAGAAGTCGCGCGGGTAAAAGGCAGGGACTGGCCCGACACCAAGCTGCTTGCAGTTCCCACCACTCCCCTCCCGTGACCCACACGTTGCTGCCTGGTTCCTATGCACACATTCCCCAGTCCCTTCACTGCGGTTAATTCCTTCTTGCTTAGCTTTTAAAACTGATGCTCATTCAGTACCACCTCCTCCAAGAAGCCTGTCCTGACCACCCACCCCTCAGAAGAGTGGCGACCCCCTGCCCTCCTGCAGCCTCCTGCAGATCCCAGCACTCGCGGTTGTCACTGTCTTTTGCACATCAGCCTCCCCCGCTGGAGTGGGAGCCACCTGGGGCAGAGCATGGGAGTTATCCCAGCAGCCGGCACAGAACAGGCTCGACAGATGCTTCGAGACCTCGGTTTAACGTGAGGCTCGCTGCTCCCCACCTGCAAGCTCAGCCCTGTCACAGGTCTGGGGGGACGTGAGGAGCCTGAAATCTATGCCAAGTGGCTCTTCATTAGTCCACGGCCCAGCCTGCAGTTCAAGGACCTACTATCGTGACTTTGTAAAACAAGCCCCCAAATCCAAACTCAGCCCAAGACAGGGACTGGGGTCCAGCTCTGCCCCTCAATACCAGCCCTAGATCACAGCCAGGACCATCTGTGGAGTGAGTCCTACGGGCCAGCCCATGTGCCAGCTCTTTACATGAGTCACCTCCCTCCATCTTGTAGGACAAGCATCATTACCCCATTTCCCAGATGAAGAAACTGAGGCTCCTGGAGGGAACTGTTTGGGCTCCCATTGCTGGCAAGTGGCTGGGCTTGGACTGAATCCCACCTGACTCCACAGCCAGAGGTCCCCACCAAGTGTCTGGACCACCACAGGGGCAGCTGGGTCCAGGGGAAGAAGGGGGCGGGGCCCCTGCCAGAAAGAGTCCAGCATTTTCTACTGCTCTGGAATGCATGCTCTCCTTGCAGACGCTCTCACTCATCACCAAGGAGCGAGCTCTTCTCTCCTTACCCTTGACATTTTTCTTTGTATTGAGATTATTTTGATCGCAAGCGAGGGCATCCCAGCCAGAGTGCACAGCATGGGCAAAGGCATGGAGGTGTGACACGGGATGACAGATTTAGGAAGCTATGAATCATTCGGGGCGGGGCTGCCAGCAGTGGGCCCGAGGCTGGAGAGGCAAGCCCAGGCAGAGTAGTGAAGGGCTTCAGATACTATTCCCCAGGTCGCGGGAGTCCCAGTGGGTCCGACACACGTTGCCCTTCAGGAAGCGCCCCCTGGTGGCTGTTCAGCAAGGGGGTTGGTGGGTGGTTCCGTGCCATCCCTAAATTACTCACCCAGACCTCTCCTCCAAGGAGTGTCAGCCCCAGGGCCCTGCCAGGAGTAGCTGACCACAGCCCGGCCCACCACAGCACCTGGACTCACCACCCTTCCCCTGGGTTTCCAGGCTTTCTTACCCTCAGACAGCCTCTCTCCCCACCCTCCCCATTCAATGCAGTGATACGGAAAACACAGGTAAAGAAAACACAGGCTGGGACACGGAAGGGCATCAGCTTTCATTACAGAAAACAAACGAGGCCCCAGAATGCCAGGGAGCTTACGCTGCAGAAATTCCAAGGCTCCGTGGATGAATAATATATGAATAATCATATAACTTTGCACTTTTAAAATGCTTTAATCCAAGGGTTTCGGGCCCTTTGAAAATCACACATTTGACTCAGGGAACATCCTCCAAACACCTCCTCTCTACGCTGGGCACTGGGTAATCCGGAATCATCCGTGCATTCAGGAAAGACCCAGGGGTGCTGCCTGGGTGCCTCACTCAGAGAGGTGATGACAATGGGTCAGTGAAGGGGCTTTCACACAGGCACAGGCTGGGGTTGAGGGATCTCCACAGGAAGATGTAGCTCTCCAGGGTCAACAGCAGGCAGTGTCCCACTCCTAGGCCTGACTGTGGACACAGTGACATCGGTAGCCACGAGTGGGGCCTCCGGACAGGAGAGCACAGCCTCTTCGAGGACCAAGTGCAGGCAGGTAGGAAAGCAGGAGGAAATACTCCAGCCTCTCTCTCACCGGGCCTTCCAGCCTCCCGCTGGTGAACCCCATTGGCCGAACACGACTGCCTGGACGGGCACATCCATAGAGGTCAGCTTCTGGGGCTGCAGCAGGGCTGGGAAGGGGGATTGAGGGGGTCCGAGGGTGGCAAACAGACGATGGCCTGCACACGGGAAGGTCCAGGCACTAGAGGTGCAAGGGCGGCTGCTGGGCCTCGTGGCATCATAAGAGACGGATATAATTCTTACTGTCATTTTACAGTTGTAAGGGATGTTATCGGCTCAACTGGGTCCCTCCCAAATCCACATGGTGAAGTCCTAAGACCCCAGCACCTCAGAATGTGACTGTATTTGGAGAGAGTGCCCTGAAAGAGGTGATTAAGGTAAATGAGATCATACGGGTGGGCCCTGATCCCACAGGACTGGTGTCCTTATAGGGAGAGACTAGGACACAGACACACAGGGATGACCATGTGAGGACACAGGGAGAAGATGACCGTCTACAGGCAAGGAGAGAGGCCTCAGAATGAACCAACCTACCTTCACCTTGATTTGAGACTTGTGGCCCCCAGAACTGTGGGGAAATAAGTTTCTGTTGTTCAGTCAGTGGTCCTTTGTTATGGTGGCCCCGGGGAATGTCCTACAGAGGAACTCACCAAAAGCAGCACAGCCAGAGAGTGGGATCTGGGAGGGCAGCCAGGGCGCCTCATTCCCAGCACTCCATAAAAGGCCCTTATTGGGAACGATGTCTGATACCTCTCCTGACACCATGGATGGTAAGCAGACATGCCTTATTTCTCTGGGGAGTGGCACCCGAGCACCCTCTGCTCCCCCAGGTCAGAATCCCAGGGGAGTGGGTCACCCCGAACCAGGAACCACCAATGAGGGCTCCTCTCTAAACCCACAATGGCCCTTCTGTGGAGAACAAAGGTCTGTTTGGGGCCTCTCCCACCCAAAGAGGTGGTGAGAGTGACCCAAGGAATTGGGGCACAGGTTGCATGGTTCAGCCTAATTTATATAAGTTGAAGCACCCGGCCCAAGACCTGAACACAAGCCTGTTTGTCTTAACCCCTCTCCTGCGCAGTATTTAGCTTCCCAGGGCTGCTGTCACGAAGTATTGCAGATCGAGGGGCTTAAACAGCAGCAAGGTGTTGTCTCCTGGGTCTGGAGGTCAGAAGTTTGGGGTCAGGTGTCAACAGGCTGGGTCCTTCTGAGCCGGAGGGAGGATCTGCTCTAGGACTCTCTCCTAGTTTCTGGGGCTTTGCTGGCCATCCCTGGTGCTCCTTGGCCTATAGATTTCTTCCTTCGTCATCACATGGCTTTCTGTGTGTATGTGTGACCCCACATCCGAATGTCCCCACTTTTAAAAGGACACGGTCATGTTGGATTAGGACCCATCCTAACGACCTCACTTCAATTTGATCATCTGTAGAGACCTTGTCTCCACATAAGGTCACGTGCTGAGATCCTGGGGGTTAGGACTCCAGCATATGATTGGTTGGGGTGGGGGGGGGTGCGGGAACCACAATTAAATCCACAGCACAGTCTAATACACACACACAAGAGCACATGAAACGGAAATCTCCAGCTTCACCAGGACTCTCACCCAAGCGACCACAACCCAGGGCAAGAAGCAGAACATGGTGGTCCCAGAGGCCCCTGGGTCTTTCCCGAGGTAGCCAGGATCCGACTGTGATGTCACGGCAGCCTTGCCGTGCTGTGTGGTTCTGCCCCCACAACCCATGTGCACCTGGACCCAGAGCTCAGCTGTCATGACATCGCATAAATGGAGGCACACAGAGGCTAGCTTCTTTTGCTCACCACGTTTGCCAGGTTCACCCTGTCACCGAGCATGCCTTCCCGCTGCAGGAGACTCACCCAGGGCCCCGTCGTGTGAACACAGCACCGTCTGCATCCACTTCCACTGTGTAGACACAGCACCATCCCCCCGGGCTGTCCGTGCATCCCTGTCCTACATCCCTGCCCACGGAACGTCAGGGTGGATCTGCTGCATCCGCGGAGACGAGCACCTTGACTTCCCTGGAGAACGGCAAACTGTTTTCCCAAGTGGTGGCGCTGCCCGAGAGCAAGTTTCAGGGAGAGAACGGTGCACGGCACCCAGAGGAATTCGAACGTCTGTTCTCCAGAGCTGGGTTGCCGGCGTTCTCGGGAGGGGGGCCCTTTCTGGGCACCAGCTCTGGGCCTGGCATCCGTCCACTTTGTCTGGAATCATCTCCTAACGGCCCTGGAAGGTGTGGTCCACACGTCCCCACTTCCCAGGTGAGAAGTGAGAGGGCGGAGTGACTGGTCCAGGGTCACATGGCAGATCTGAGTTTGGAACCCAGACCTGTCCATGCACGTGTGAACGTGAGGGAACGCACAGCAGGCAGTCGGGAAGAGAGAAGCTTTCAGATCTAACACCCTCATGCCAGGCGTAAGCTGAGAGGAGCAGAACAGGATATGACATCTCTGAACAGGCTCAATATCGCTCAATTCTCCCCGGCCCCAAATCCCTCACACTATTAGCTCCTGGACATGCGGAAGCCCATGCTCGGACTCCACCGAGCTGCCCTAGATGTGTTCAAACCTCGGGGCGATTTAAATGTGCTTTGTGCTTCATGATTTATAGATGAAGGAAGCCCTGGAGAAAGCCTGCTCAGGTGGCCACAGCGCGCATGTTCATAGAACGGCATTCACGTGAGTTATTTCTGGTCTGCTGGGCGGGAAGACCACACTTCTCCCTTCTGCAAGCCTTGGAGGATCTGTCCTGACCAGGGAAATCTCAGAGAATTTATTCTTAGGTAGAATCTGGGCTTTGCTCCCTGCTTTCCTAATCATCTCTCATGCAGTTAATTTTCAACCGTTCAGAGCAGTGAGACGCGCCAGCGATTAACCGGAAACATTAATTCTCTGGAGTCCCGTTTTCAGCCCCTCTTGGCACCCTGGTGAAATCGTCAACATCAGCTAAGTCTATCCTCGTGGCTCTGGGCCTCTCCTTCCCCGGGATCAGGACCTGTCCCCCAAGCACCACGGTGGCTTCCAACCCAGGATAAGTTACCCTCGGCCAGCACTTTTCAGGTTACAAAGCCCATTCACGGGGAGCGGACATGTGGGTCACCCCTTGGCGAGGAGACAACGGGTAGCCCCATTTTACCAGATAAGGAAACTGCGTGTCTGAGAAACAAGCCGCCCGGCACAGAGCTAACATCAGGGCCGGAGCCGGGACCACACTGCTCTCCCCCACGGCTCATCTGAGCGCTGTGGTCACAGGACCATGGATATCCCAGTTTCCAATCTGCCTGGGAGACTGACATGGGGGGAACAACTTCTATCGAAGCGGCGAGGTTAACAACGCTAACTGCCTGGGATGGTTTGAATTGCGTCCTCCCGGAATTCATACACTGAAGTCCTAAACCCTGTGCCTCAGAACGTGACCTTATTTGGAAATAATAAGTTCCATTGTAAGAGTAATTAATTAAGATGAAGTCATGCTGGAGTTGGATGGACCTAATCCAACACCGACTGGTGTCCTTCTTATAAAGGGACATTTGGACACAGACAGGCACGCAGGGAGGAGGCCATGTGACGATGCAGTCAGAGATTGGGGTGACGCTTCTAGAAACCAAAGATCACCAGCAAACCCCAGAAGCCAGGGCAGAGGCCTGGGACGGAGGCGCCCTTTCGGCCTCAGAAGGAACCACCCCCGCTGATACCTTGATCTTGGACTTGTGGCCTCCGGAACGTGGTGTAGGCCCCCAGCCTGTGGACCTCGTGATAGCAGGACACCAGGGCACCGCCCCTTAGCAGTGCCTGCTTAGCAGGGCGTGCAGGATCCCGAGGCTGGAGTCCAAACTTGGGCCCTGCGCTGCCGGCCGGGTGCCCTGGGCTGCGCCTCCCACTCCCTCGGAACCCCAGAGTCTTTAGGAATTAAGGTTGCCTTTGACAGCAGATTCTTAAATCTCACCCGCAAATGGCTTAAACAATAAGGAAAAGGTACTATCCTCACGTCACAAGAGGTCTGGAGGAGGGGTCACTCGGGGGCCCTGAGGGGAGACCCAGCTCACCCCGTGCAACCCCCTGGCCCTCAGAACCGGGAGATAACGAGTGTGCGTGGTTTTAGGCTGCTGAGTGCAGGGCCATATGTTACGCAGCAGCGGGAAGCTCGTACAGTGCGGAACAAGGTGAAAACGGAAGCTAGCTCGCGGTCCCTCCTCGTGGGAGCCGGGAACGCTCATTCAGACAGGAGATCACAATTGAAATGAACTAGATCCATGTGTATCAACACAGATACATCTCCAGAAACATGGTGTGCAGTGAGCTGCGCGAGTTGCTAAGGGGATAACTGTGCGGCCCTCTATGTAAATATGGGCGACGGCATGTATCACTACAGCTAAAATGCCCTTCGTTGCAAGTGCCAAGCCTCCCTGCGAATGGCAGCATCACCCAGGGAACAGGGGCTGCTTCTGGGGATGGGAGGAGGGGCAGGAGGGATCGGCACCCACGCTTTGTCGGCAGCGCTCAGGTCCACGGGCGGGTGTGGAGAGAAAGAAGTCTAAGACTGTAAACAGTGTCAATGGTGGGTACGTGGGTGCTTTGTGGTTGTTTTCTGATTTTTTCTGCATGTGTTAAGAGTGTTTAAAACATTTACATTGGTTCTAGTACCTGGGCCTGCCACTTATCCAAGGATCTGGCCAAACTTGGAGAAAATCTCCAAATGTCTTGTAGACCTATGGGTGGACCCATCCCTCCATCCCTTGGTTCAGCCGTCGCCCCCGCCCCTTGCCCCCGAAGCCCTCTCACGGGTCACTGTGGTGCCCTGGCTCCTCCTCATGGAGAATCGGAGCCCTAGATCTCCCTGGGGTTGGCACTGGGTGTGAGGCAGCTCAAGGACGCACAATGCCGCCTCCTGGGGTTGAGCAAGGTTCACGCGGCGCAGCTTACAGGGCAGCCCAGCCCGTTAAGATCTGTGTCCAGCGCTAGCAGTTCCAAGGGATGAAGGCGGAGGGCCTACATCATCAAGGCCGTCCAAGGGGCAAGATCAAGCCCCAACCCTCCCATCAGGGGATGGGACTCCGTGTCCTGAGCCCCACCAAGGGCCAGCTTCTCCTTGTTTGGTCTGTTTACCCTCCGCACTCCTCCCACCCGGGGAAGAGATGAAGCTGCCCCTTACTCACAGCCTCCCCTCTGCCTCTGGAGCACCTCCTAAATTGCTCCACCCCACTCCCCTTCTCCCCCATCTGCCTGGCTAAGGCCTCGAAGACAGCTCCGGAGCCACCTCCTCCAGGAAGCCTGCCCTGATCTCTGAGTGCAGGACTCTGGGCCCCTCCCCGCTCCAGCAGGGCTTACATGTCACCCACATGGAATGAAGGATGTCAGTGTGTGTGTGGTCTTCTCCACTAGCCTGTGGGCTCCCTGAGGGCAGTGGCCACGTCTTATTCCTCACACCCGGGGCCCAGTGTGAAGTAGCCCTCCAGGGGATGACGAATGAACGAATGAATGAACGAGTGAGCGAAGTGACTTGCCCAAGGTCACACCCTCCACCCTCACAGTGACAGCTCAGTAAACACGCCAGCCCCCACAGAGCAGGCGTCCTGAGCTGTCTACACGCGGCATTCCACAAGATGCCCGTTCTAGAAGGAACCAGAGCTCCACTCCAGCCAGCCTCCCCGGGCCAGGACACCCAGGGCCCCAGAGGGCCAGCGCTCCCCAGGAGGGGCCAGCCTGGCCATGCTGCCCAGGGTTCCTCTGACCCCCGGGGCCTGAGCTGAACTCAGACTGCCGGTCATTCTCCCAGAGCCTCAAGTTGGACTTCTTTCTTAAATTTAGAAATAAATTGTTGAATGTAGGAGTGCATTCCTGCTGAAGAAGAGCCTCAGCGCTCAGACACACGTAAGCACGTAAGAGTAAGTGTGCCCTCCCCCCCCGCCCAGCCACTGTGAACAAGTAGGTGTGGATCCTTCCAGACGTTTGCTCCCTCCCACCTCCACACACACACACCAGTGTTTACTTCACGACGCCTAGACTTCAACATTGACATTCTGCCCTCTAACTCGAACGAAGCCTTGTATGCTTTGTCTAAAAGTAGATTCTAAAACACAGCGTCCGAGACACAGCCTCCGTAAAGACGTGGTGAAATAGATATTATCCACTGCCCAGAATCCAGAAAGCATTTAAGACGCATAGAGAAAAAATGTAATCCAACGTCATTAAAACCGCCACTCCAAAGAGACTCTTCTTTGGGTCAATGAGAGAGAATCTTCTTTCATTCTTTCGTTGAACAAACATTTACTGAGTGCCTATCACGGAGCGATGCTTCTCTGACTGCTGGGGGCAAGCGGCACACGGCAGGAATCCCTGCCTCCTTGAGCTTCTTTTCTAGTGGAGGGAGGGAGACCATAAACAGAGAAATAAACAAAACTCTATCGTGTGTCAGACACTATGTTCCAAGGGAAAAAACAAAGGCAGGAAAGGGAGACGGGGGTGCAGCGGGGGTCTGACCACAGACTTTGGGCACCGCTCCAATCACTGGCCCGTCTCCTGCCCCCCTCTCTGTTGGCACCCACCTGTGCCAGGGCCCAGGCACTTTCAGACTGGAAGAAAACATCACACCTGAGCCTGGGATCTGGGTCCCTGAATGGCCAGGGAGGGCTGGATGAAACAACACAGACCTGTGAGTGGATGAACTCCCTGGGGGCGTGAACCTTAACCTGTGAGAAACAGGATGGAGAGAAAAGGTAGGCAGACCCATCCCACCTCTGTGCTCTCACCTGTGGACTCCTCCAAAACACGACCCCTTCCTGCAAACGTCCTGGAGAATTCCTGTGCACCAAGCAGCCTCCTGTGCACCGTCACGGTTCACTGTGAAACCCGTGACACGGTGGTCCCTTCCCCCATCCTCGCTGGTTCCCTTTCCCCTCATCCCCACCAGCCTGGACTGGCACCTCCCAAATGAAGCACAAACACCGCAATCCTAGCCTCAGGCTCTACTTTCTTTAGGACCACAAGATGCAGTTTTAAACATTCCAAAAGGCACTATCCTCACTAAGAAAGGACATTTGCCAAAAGCCTCAAAGAGGAGAGAGAAGCAGCCACGCGGATATCTGGGAAAAGAGCGTTCTAAGCAGAGAGCACAGCAAGTGCAAAGGCCCTGAGGCAGGAGCATTTCTGGTGGTTTCTAGAGACAGTGTGGAGGCCGGCGTGGAGGGAGCACGTGAGCAGGAGAAGGAGCGGGGGTGGCGTCTGAGTGAAGCAGGAACCAGCTGGAGGCCTCTGACCGCGGGGCAACTTGATCTCCCAGGGTGCCTGGATGCTGAGTTGAAAACAGACTTAGGGGGATGCAGGGGGGAGGCAGGGAGACCCGATAATTCAATAATCCAGGTGTCAGAGGGTGGAGGCTTGAATCAGGATGGAAGTGGCAAGAAGAGGAGAGACTAGAAGAGGGATTCTGGATAGATTTGGTTGGTAGAGTGAACAGGCTGTGCTGACACATTGAAGACGGGGCATAGGAGGAAGATAAGATTCAAGGATGAGCCCCAAGATGTCCTGTCCAAGCACGGGAAGGATGGAGTCACCAGCAACTAAGATGTGAAAAAAAGAGGGAGGAGCAGTATGTGGGAAAGGGCAGAAGTCTGCGTTTGGAAATGTTAAGTTTGAGCATCAATTATACTCCCAAGGTCGGAAATCATGTAGGCAGCCGGACATACAAGATTTGAGCTGAGGGAGGCAAATGAGGATGGAGATGGATATGTGATAGTCCATGTTCATGTCAGTGCTTTGAGACTAGATGAGATCACAGGGTAAAAAACATAGATTAACAAGAAAAGGGTCCGAGAATTGGGTGGGTGGGTGGAAGAATGGATGGATGAATGGTGGGTGGGTGGGTGGATGGTGGATGGATGGATGGATGGACTGATGGGTGGGTGGATAGATGCATGAGTGGATGAGTGGGTGGGTGGATAGGTAGATGGGTGGGTAGATATTAGAATGGATGGGTATCTGTTGGGTAGATGTATAAACAAGATAGGTAGATGGATGAATGGATGTTATGACAGGCAGGTATTTGTTGAATGGATGTTATGGTAGATGGCTGTTTTTTAGATGGATGGATGCGTGGATAGATGCTAAAATAAATGGGTTTTGTTAGATAAAGTTTGAATGAAGATGTTTGTTGGGTAAATGGACGGTTGGGTGCCCGCACGAGCAGGCGAATGAGTGCTTCCTCTTGGGATGTTTAAGATGCTTTAAGTTCTTAAAACGCAAGTGTTCACGCAAGTTCACTGGCCAGCCTCATTTCCCTCAATGAAAATGTCTCATGGTTCGGTAGTTATCTGTGAAAAGAAAGAGCACGGGGTTAGGAGTATAGGGCTGCTCTCCGGGGTTGGGCCAGGTGGCAGGTAGATGGTTCAGAAGCCTACATGAACTGAGCACAAACTGTATGCAAGTGTCCTGCAAAACACACACGTTACATTGCTATCTTCACAAAGCCCCTATGATTAGGATGACGGTGAAATTTCTTGTCCAAACCCAGCAGGGACACCGCTGAGATGAAAGGGAGCGTAATTATTCTCAGTAGTTATGCCGTGATAGCATGCACACAGCAGGACTGTCTCAGGCAACAGGACACATGGTCACCTATCTGTGCTGTACTATTTGTCACCCCCAATTTAAAGATGAGGAAACTGAAACTCGGGGACATCAAGCAGCGTTAGAAGGTCCCCTCCTTCTCACTGGCCCCCTTCGCATCATTCCCAGCACTGAATGCGCCCACCTGACTGGGCAACCCCCTCACCAGGGCCAGCACCACTGACCTCAGACACCACTGCCCATTCGGGGGGCTTGCCCACCAGCCCTGTGCAGGCACAGACATACTTCTCCACGTGACCCTCCATGGCGCTGAGACCCTCACTTCCACTGGCCCTCAGCTTGGAGGAGGGTAATCCTGCTGCTCCCCGTTCTGTTCTCGGCCACACTCTTCCCAATGCCTGTGTCTGATCCGGGGGATGGAGGATGTCCTGACGGGGGTCCCTTGCCACCCTCGGGCCCCCCACTCCAGAAGCAGCTGAGAAGGGAACTGAACAGACATCTCTTCTCCAACACCATATCCTTACTTCCCTTTTTTGAAGAATAATTTATCATGAGTTGAATAATTTGTCAAAAATTTATCACAAAGTGAACAACACTCATGTAACCACCACGCAGATCAAGAAATGGGTCATTGCCAAGACCTCCAGCGCCCCTCCTTGAGCCAGGCCCCCCTCCCGATATAACCCCTATCAAAAGGTAACACGCTGTGAACTCCCAGGCGGTCCAGTGGTTGGGACTCTGTGCTTCCTCTTCTGGGGGGCCAGGTTCGATTCCTGGTCGGGGGGCTAGCATCTCGCAAGCACACGGCCAAAAAAAAATTTTTTTAAAACACTTCTCTTAATGGAAATAAAAACAAAAATAAACAAATGGGACCTAATGAAACTTCAAAGTTTTTGCACAGCAAAGGAAACCATAAATAAGACCAAAGGACAACCCTCAGAATGGGAGAAAATATTTGCAAATGAAGCAACTGGCAAAGGATTAATTTCCAAAATTTACAAGCAGCTCATGCAGCTCAATAACAAAAAAACAAACAACCCAATCCAAAAATGGGCAGAAGACCTAAATAGACATTTCTCCAAAGAAGATATACAGACTGCCAACAAACACATGAAAGGATGCTCAACATCATTAATCATTAGAGAAATGCAAATCAAAACTACAATGAGATATCATCTCACACCAGTCAGAATGGCCATCATCAAAAAATCTACAAACAATAAATGCTGGAGAGGGTGTGGAGAAAAGGGAACACTCTTGCACTGCTGGTGGGAATGTGAATTGGTTCAGCCACTATGGAGAACAGTATGGAGGTTCCTTAAAAAACTACAAATACAACTACCATATGACCCAGCAATCCCACTACTGGGCATATACCCTGAGAAAACCAAAATTCAAAAAGAGTCATGTACCAAAATGTTCATTGCAGCTCTATTTACAATAGCCCGGAGATGGAAACAACCTAAGTGCCCATCATCGGATGAATGGATAAAGAAGATGTGGCACATATATACAATGGAATATTACTCAGCCATAAAAAGAAGCGAAATTGAGCTATTTGTAATGAGGTGGATGGACCTAGAGTCTGTCATACAGAGCAAAGTAAGTCAGAAAGAGAAAGACAAATACCGTATGCTAACACATATATATGGAATTTAAGAAAAAAATGTCATGAAGAACCTAGGGGTAAGACAGGAATAAAGACACAGACCTACTGGAGAACGGACTTGAGGTTATGGGGAGGGGGAAGGGTGAGCTGTGACAGGGCGAGAGAGAGGCATGGACATATATACACTAACAAACGTAAGGAAGACAGCTAGTGGGAAGCAGCCGCATGGCACAGGGATATCGGCTCGGTGCTTTGTGACCACCTAGAGGGGTGGGATAGGGAGGGTGAGAGGGAGGGAGACGCAAGGGGGAAGAGATACGGGAACATATGTATAACTGATTCACTTTGTTATAAAGCAGAAACTGACACACCATTGTAAAGCAATTATACCCCAATAAAGATGTTAAAAAAAAAAACATTTCTCTTCTTTATAGATTTCTATCTAAACCAGCATCCCAAGACACTATATACTTTAACAGCCTTGTTGCAGTATCACTGACAGATGATAAACTTATTTAAGGTATAAAATCTGATACGTTTTGACCCTGTACAGCTCGTGAAACCATCACCATAATCAGGAAAATAAATCCATCAGCCCAAATGTTCCCTGGTGCCCCTTGTAATCCTCTCTCCACCGCCCCCTCCTCCCCACCGCCCTAATCCCTGGGAAGCCACCGACTTCCTCCCTACACACCCCTGAGGTTCCCCACCAAGCCTCTGCTCCCTCTGCAGCCCCCATGCAGCTCACCTGCGCCCCAGACGCCACCTTCTCTGTGCGGCCACACCGTCTGTGTTATCACTGTGTCCTAACTGCTGCCTGCTCGCCCAAAGGCCCCAGACCGGCTCTAGGTTAGGAAACCCAGCCGAGTTCCCTGCTGTAGGGTAGGCTGAGCCACACCCCCTCCAAGGCCGCCCTGGCGGGAGAGGGGCCCTTCCAATTTCTTCTTCCTGGTTTCTCTCTCAGCCCTAAGCTACCATACAGAGTTTCCCTACACCTGTGGGCACTCTTTCATCCGAGTTTAACTGTTCTTTACATTCAGCTTCTCTGTTTGACGCACTGTGTGGTTTTCAGCTCCTGACTGGACCCAGACTGCGGCAGTGACCTTGCCCTGAAATTGGGAGGACGTTCTCTCTTGGGATAAAAGTCTAGGTTGCTGTTTACTGCTGCCAGCTCGTCAGGGATACCGTTCGCTGTCTCATGGCTTGTTGACAAGTCAGCTGAGGCTCTAACCATTGCTCCTTGGAAGGAGAGCTGTCTTTTACAGCTGGGTGTTTAAGAGTTCCTCTTTACCTGTAGTTTTTGGAAGTTTTTACCATGGGGTAGAGAGATGTGGTTTCCTTTTATTTATCCTGCTTGAGGTTCACAGAGATTCCTCAATCTATGGTGTACTGTCTTTGTTATGGCTGAACTGTGCGTCCCCCACCCAAAAAACAATTCCTCTGTTAAAGCTCTAATCGCTGGTACCTCCAAATATGACTGTATTTGGAGACAGGATCTTTGAAGAGGTGATGAAGTCACAAGGAGGCTGTCAGGGTGGCCCTCATCTAGTATGACTGTTGTTCTTATGAAAATAGGACAGTTTGATACAGACACATACAGAGGAAAGGCCATGTGAAGCCACAGTGAGAAGGCGGCTGTCTGCAAACCAACAAGAGAGGCCTCAGGAGAAACCGCCCCCGCCAACACGCTGGTCTTGGACTTCCAGCCTCCAGAACCATGATAAAATAAAGTTCTGTTGCTTAAGCAACGCCCTCCTCCAAATATGGCATTTTGGTATGTCGGCCCAAGCAAACTAATATAGTCTTCCATCAGTTCTCAGCCATTATCTCTTCAAATATTGCTTCTACCCCATTTCTTTCCTTTTCTCCTGGAATTTCAGTTACACGTATGATAGACTTCTAATCGTATCTTAGCCTCTGTTTCTTTCTCTCTTCTATTTTCTATCCTTTGACTCTCTGCTTCATTCTGGTTATTTTCTTTCAAGCCTTCTTATGTCACCAATTCTCTCTTCAGCTGTGGCCAATCTGCTGTTAAACCCATCCACTGGGTTCCCAACTTCATTGAGTATACTTTTGAGTTCTACAATTTCCAGTGAGCTCCTTTTTTTTTTTTTTTTTTTTTTTGTGGCATGCGGGCCTCTCACTGCTGCGGCCTCTCCCGTTGCAGAGCACAGGCTCCGGACGCGCAGGCTCAGCAGCCATGGCTCACGGTCCCAGCCGCTCCACGGCATGTGGGATCTTCCCGGACCGGGGCACGAACCCACGTCCCCTGCATTGGCAGGCGGACTCTCAACCGCTGCGCCACCAGGGGAGCCCCCAGTGAGCTCCTTTTTATAGTTTCCAGATCGTCACTGACATCCTCAATCCTGTTTTTTATCCCTCTGAATGCAGGAAACATAGTTATTTTAAAGCTCGTATCTGATAACCACTCTATCTGAATTCCCCATGCGTCTTCTTCACTCTGTTGTTTCTGTAGCTTTTGTCATGCTGCCTTGTCTCCTTGCGTGCCTGGTAATCTGTTATTGTGTCTAAACACTGTATTTACCTAATTGAGGTTTAGGATGATATCATCTCTGTCCAGAAAGGATTTACATGTGTACGCTGGTTGTCTGGGGCAGCAGCTATCCCAGATGAGCTCAGCACAATTTCAGGGATTAGGATTATGTGAAGTTGGTGTGAAGTGAAGTCCTGCAAGGGTCTGTCTACTCCTGTTCGCCCTCACTTATAAGGTGCAGCCCTTTGGGGTCCTAACTCAAAACGAGGTGGGTTGACCAGGTCAGGTGGCCTTGGAGGGTCCCTGTACTCATTTCCTGTGGCATCTGTAACAGATTACATACAAATTTGGTGGCTCAAGACAACATACATCTATTTTCTTACAATTCTCGAGGCCAGAAGTCTGAAATCAGTTTCTCTGGGAAAAGTCAAGGTGTTGACAGGGTTGTGCTCCCTCTGGAGGCTCTGGGGAGAATCCTTGCCTTTTCCAGCCTCTGACATCTTCCCACACCCCGTGGCTCATGGCCCCTTCCAAGCCATCAGTGTGGCATCATCCTTCAGTGGCCACACGGCCTCACCTTCTGTCTCTGTCTTCTCCCTCTGCCTGCCTCTTATAAGGCAAGTGTTAGCACTTAGGGCCCAGTCAGATAATCCAGAACAATCTCCCCACCTCAAGATCCTTACTCACATCTTTAAAGCCACTCTGCCATGGAAGGTAACACTCACAGGTTCCAGAGACTGAGACCTGATGTCTTTGCGGGGGGGGGGGGCGGGGGCGTTACTCAGCCGGCTAGAGCCCTGGACCCCCGCTCCTGTCCCGGCACCGCGTGAAGCTGTCGAGGCAACACTCGACATCTCACAAAGCGTGTTCCGGGATAACCGTGGCCCCGGATGCCGCGCTCCCCTCCCCGAGTCTGCATCTCCCCGGAGACCCTGCCCCATTGTTAGTATTGCCCCATTTTCTGGTTCTCCTTCGTGGGAGGGATCGTCCCCCTAACGCTTCTAGGAAACAGAAGTTCCCCATGCTCTCTCCATGAGGAAGCGACAGTGGGCAGGGGCCAGGCCCCAAGTGAGGTCTCCCTGAGGGCTGGGAGTTAGGTGTTCCTATGTGCCAGCCTTGGTCGTAGATCATAAGGACCCTGGCTTTTATGTTTAAATTATCAACCCTTTCTAAGTATAGAGCACTTTCATATTAGTTCATATTAGTCACTCCATTTAGTAATACTTATAGCACTATTCATTAACTACGCTCTACGTGCCAGATTCTGGGTAAGCACTTTCCCAATTATTCGCACTTTTAACGCTCACGCTGAGCCTGCAGCGTGAGCACAACTGTCATCGCTATGAGATGGGGAAACTGAGGCTCCGGGGGCATGGACAGACTGCCCAGGCTTGCACAGCCAGTGGGCAGCAAAGTAATGCTCTGGACACAAATATTTCTGACTTGAAACCTTTATGCTTCCTTACGTTGCGTCTAGGAACACAAACACGTGAGTGGCTTGAGCGACGCAGCACAGCAAATTCCTCACTTCAAACCCTCCTCCTTCCTGTTCTTAGTTCTTTCCCTGGTAAAAAGCTTTCACTGGCCCAGGTGAGTCAGGGAGAGGGTCCTAGAACTTGGAAACAAGACCAGTTTGACCTACTTTGACAGAAAATTGTACCTCCTAAGAGTTTCCAGAAAACTTGGCTCACATAAACCCTGACCCCCAATTAAGGGGAGGTGACCCTCCCAGGGACAGAGACAAGGTGGGAGTCTTTGGAAGCCTGCAGGGGCCCCAGGCATGGAGGTAGCTCTTGAAAGCTGTGGCCTAACCCAGGACAGTCTCTGCTTGCTGGGGACACCAGAGGGAGGAGCCGACGGGGACCAATGAGGGATTAGACTGTGTTTAATCCAGCAACGTCTCTGCCAGGACAAGGGGGATCTGCTTTCAGAAAGACTCCCTGGGGGAAGAGAAGGGTTATTCCTTGGGGGTTTCAGCCTGCTAGAAGTAGCTGTTGAGAATAACTAAATCCATGTGTCTCATTCCAGGGCTCTCCTGTGAGAAAGGAGGAATCAGTCAATAACAGATCAATCATTGCAGCTCGAAACCTTTTGATAAATGAGTTCAGCTAATACCAAGACACTGATTTCTAAAAACCACCCTCTGAAAGGAAGTAAAGCTCCTAGGAAAAATGGCTAACTCCAGGTCTCGGGCAAAGACGGTACACAGTGGGTCTGCAACATCTTGCTGGTATGATAAAGAGTAACAGAGAATCCAAAATTCATGGGGACGGTACACTGCAGGGGGAAAAGGAATATATACATGAGGTGTGGAGTGGGGGAGGGAACACTCTGTTCAGAAGAATGGACACGATTAAATGGAGACAGAAAATACAACTAGAAAATCACCGCTTTTTGGCCATCATTGTACTCATTGATTCAGGCAAGGACCACGGATGGATGCTGAAGCCACTGGTGAAGGGATGCTGGGTCATGAACTATCCCCACAGTCTCAGAACGTTACCTGCTGGGTTACCGATGAATTGCCAAGGGAAAGGCATCTTTATACTGGAGAAACCAGGTAGAGCCCACCTTAACCAGGTGACCAAAGGGGACAAAATGACTTCATGTGCCTCCCGGCATGACGTACCGGGAAAGACACAACAAATGTTTGACCTGAATCTACAGTGAGGAAAAAGTCAGCTAATTCAAAGCGAGAGATACTCTGCAAAATAAGTGGCCTGAATTCTTCTAAAGCATCAAGTTATAAACCTTTTATGGGGGTGGGGCTGTGCTAGGTTAAAGCAGAGCAGGAGGCGTGGCGACTAAACACAACCTGTGATCTCTGACTGGATCCTGGCTTAAAAAAAGAGCCATAAAGAATATTACTGGGGGGCTTCCCTGGTGGTGCAGTGGTTAAGAATCTGCCTGCCAATGCAGGGGACACGGGTTCGAGCCCTAGTCTGGGAATATCCCACAGGCCGCGGAGCAACTAAGCCCGTGCGCCACAACTACTGAGTCTGCGCTCTAGAGCCCGCAAGCCACAACTACTGAGCCCGTGAGCCACAACTACTGAGCCTGCACTCTAGAGCCCGCAAGCCACAACTACCGAGCCCGTGAGCCACAACTACTGAGTCTGCGCTCTAGAGCCCGCGAGCCACAACTACTGAGCCCACGTGCCACAACTACTGAAGCTTGCGCGCCTAGAGCCCATGCTCCCAACAAGAGAAGCCACTGCAATGAGAAGCCCGTGCACTGCAACGAAGAGTAGCCCCTGCTCGCCGCAACTAGAGAAAGCCCGCGCACAGCAACAAAGATCCAATACATCCAAAAATAAATTAAGTAAATAATAATAAAATTTTTTTAAAAAAGAATATTATTGAGTGGGGAAATCTGAATATGGATTTATTCTAGAAAATGATACTGTATCAATGTTAAACTTCTGGAGGGTGATCACTGTTGTGATGGTTAATTTTAGGTGTCAGCTTGGAGAGTGTTTTGGGATAAGATTAACACTTACATCGTTCAGTTTGGGGTAAAGTACGTTGCCCTGCATAATGGGGGTGGGCTGCATGCAATCAGTTGAAGGCCTGAATAGAACAAAAGCAGGTCTCCCCAAGGACCAGGGGATTCTCCAGCAGATGGCCTTCAGGCTCCATCTGCACCACTGACCCTCCTAGGTCTGCAGCCTGTGGGCCCACACTGCACCCACACTGCACCCACACTGCACCCGCACTGCACCCACACTGCAGACTCTGGACTTGCCAGTCCCCATAATCACAGGAGCCAGTTCCCTATAAAAAAATCATGTTAGATAGAGAGAGAGAGAGAGATGATAGAGAGACAGATAGATAGAGAGAGAGAGAGAGAGAGAGAGAGAGAGAGAGAGGGAGAGAGAGATGATAGAGAGAGATAGAGAGACCCCCTTCCAATTGCTCCTGTTTGTCTGGAGAACCCTGGCTAATACAATCGTGCTGTGGCTGTGTAGGAAGACATCCTTGCTTCTAGGAGATGTGGACTAAAGGATTCCGGAGTGAAGTGTCATATGTCTGCAACTTGCTCTCAGATCGCTCCGCAAACAAGAAAGTGTGTGCAGGATGTTAGGGGGTAGGAGATGCGTGTGTCTGCGTGTGTGTGTGTGTGTCTGCGTGTGTGTGTGTGTCTGCGTGTGTGTGCGTGCGCGTGCATGCGTGTGTGTGCATGTGAGTGCGTGCGTGTGTGCATGTGTGTGTGTGTGTGTGTGTGTGGAGAGAGCGTGAAGGCAGCTGTGGTCCAGTATTAACCATCACTAGCTCTAGGGAAGAGCACACAGTTACATTGTTCTATTCTTCCCATGTTTCTAGAGGTTCTAAATGTTTCAAAATAAAAATACCAGTCGGGGCGGCGGACTCCTTTGATGCCTTCCTATTCCCTTCGAGTCTAGTTAAGACTCAGCACCTTCCGGGAGGCTGCTGGGTGTTGGGGACCCAACAAGTGGCGCCCCACTTCCCTGTCCTGGTGCTGAGCCAACTGAGAAAGAGGCGCAGGAGTGAGCAGACAGGAAGCAATATATCAGCTCGGCTACGGACAGCTGATGACGCTGGCAAGGAGGAATGACCTGGGGAGAGCGGCTGGCCCCCCGCTGCCGCCCGGCCTGGAAGCAGCCCCCCAAGGAGAAGAAGCCTGCAGAGGAAAGCTGCCTTCCTGGGCGCTGGTCCAGGCGGGGGAGGGAGGGCAGGTCCAAAGAAACCGCCCCCCCACCCCGGACCTTTGATGGCAAGAAACGTGGACCAGAGAGTCAGCCGACAGGCAGGGCAGCCCTCCGCCTCCCGGGGAGCCGAGGACGAGGCCGGGTACGGGTGCCCGGCAACAAGGGTCTCGGTCCCCCTCACGCTGCCCGCGCCCACCTGTGCTCCTCGGCCTGCTCTTCCTGGGCTTCTCGGGGCCCAGAGCCGCCCTGGCCTTTCTACTCAAGCACTGTGGCTTCCCCGCCTCTCCCTGCGTCTCCCTGGGGGCTGCACAGTGCTGCGCCCCTCCCCCGCAGTCCCCGCCCCTCCCCCGCAGTCCCCGCCCCTCCCCAGTCGCTGCTTCTGCTGCTGCCCTTGCCTGTGGACATCTGTCTTGGTAAGGGGACCAGGGAGGTGGCTCGAGCCTGGCCGCCCTCCACGGTGTCCACTTTGGCACTGCAAATCCCAACCCCGCCCCCTTGACGCTGGCTAAACCAAGCGCTAGATGCAGCTGCGACGTGGGTGTACGTAATTCCGGGTATGAAGTTGACCTTAGGGCCAAGTCAGCACATCTGCTGTGGGAGGGGCTCCTTCCCGCCAGGTGAGGCCTGGGGTGTACCATGTGTCTGTCCCTGTCCCTAAATTCTTCTGGTCTCTGGCCTCCTCTTGGAGCCCCAGCTCTGACTCTGGGGCAAGGGGAGACACCCTGGGCAGCACCTGGACCCAGGTGGTGGGCCACCCGGTGTACAGATGCTCACTGAAGCCACCAGAACCTCTGGATGGTTGGAAGTAGACAAGGGAGCTAATCTGTGTGTGACCAGCAATCCATCCCTGGTCATGTGGGCCCAAGAAGTCCCCACACGGCTCATGAGGGGACGGTGCGAGCCTCCTCCCTCAGCACTGCCGGGGTGCTGGGAGCTGGGGGAGACCTGCGGGCCTCCGAGGGCTCCGTGGCGGCTTAGGCCACAGAGCACAATGCAGACTGAGGGGGAGCAGAGGAAACACTGGGAATGCACATGTGGACGAGGGCCAGAGCACGTGCGAGAGCAGGGCCCTGACCCTCGGGCCGCAGCCGCCAGCCCCGGGAGCCAGCCTGCTGGGAGTCGGACCTGCAGGAGGGCAGACTGCTGTCTCTAGTGACAAGCCAGGAGGCCAAACAGCCACCGCTGGACAATCAGCCAGGACTCGATCAATACTGACGGCCTCCCTAATCGTCGTCCTGCCTCCGACTCAGGACCAACCGCAGAAGGCCCCGCCTGCCCCCTGACCAGTCACAAAGAATGCCCCCCCTTCTAGACCCTCCCAGCCCTCCAGGCCTCCAGCCCCATCAGGCACCCTGAGCCCCCTTTTCTCCACTGGGAAGCTCACCCACGCCTCTGCCTGCCTCTGGGTCTCCACCAAACACAAGTGACAGTGGCCGACCCCCTGTTCAGCCAGCTCCAAGCAAACAGACTTCACTTTTCTCCTTTGGTTACTTTGTTTATTTCCTCAATGAACAGAGTAATAGGGACAAAGCTTTAAAAACACACAACTTGGGACTTCCCTGGTGGCGCAGTGGTTAAGAATCTGTCTGCCAATGCAGGGGACACGGGTTCGAGCCCTGGTCTGGGAAGATCCCACGTGCCGCGGAGCAACTAAGCCCGTGCACCATGACTACTGAGCCCACGTGCCTAGAGCCCGAGCTCCGCAACAAGAGAAGCCACCGCAGTGAGAAGCCCCCGCTCGCCGCAACTAGAGAAAGCCCGCGTGCAGCAGCGAAGACGCAACGCAACCAAAAATAAATAAATAAAATAACTTATAAATTAATTAATTAAAACACAGAACTTAGTGAAACCACGTGAGCCATGCATCACAACTTCGCTGGTGTGAATTCAACTCACACGCACACATGTGTGCTCACCAGAAGCCCCAGCAAACCAGAAGCAACCCACAGCCCAGCCCCTGTAGAATATGGAGGGGAACAAAGGGGCTTTGGGGGACGGTGTCATTCTGTTTCTTGACCTGGGTGGTGATCACACAGGTTTAGTAAATATTGTGAAAATCCTTCCAGCTCTACACTTAGGATCTGTGTACCTTTCTATGTGGATTTTCTATGTGTGATTTTTCAATTAAAAGTTTACTCAAAATCCATGCCCAGAAAAAATCTGTGCACACTTTATAAAAATGAAGTGTGTAAGTGCATTAAACACTTACAACAGTCCTCTGGGGGAAAGGTGGGCAGGAAAGCGAGAGTGGGGAATGGGGATAGGGGATCACGGGCCATGAAGTGAGGACAAGCCCAACCCGGGGCCCCTCCGGACGGAGCAGAGGAACCAAGGGGTTGAAGTAGAAAAGGAGATTCACGCCGTATCACGAGTGTCCTGGGCTGTATTAAGAGCCTTCACTCCTCAGACAATGAGAATTGTAAAAGTTGCCAACACTCAGAGCCGTGAAAGTGTGGCGCAACCCTAACTGGCGGGCGATTTTTGGATCTCCATCAAAGCTTTAAACACGTGACTGTTTTGACCCAGCAATCCGTTCCACTTCTAGCAAGACACGCGGTTGAGAACCGGCGGGCAGGCGGTAGCGGGCAGGCACCACGGCACGGCTGCGGCGATGTTCGTCAGCCAGGACGCTGGGAAACGCCGACGTGTCTCTGAGCATCAGCCTCATGACGTGCACAGGGGACAGTCAGACCCAGACCCAGCCAGCTCCGGGCCACTGCGGAATGAGGTGGCCTCCCACCCACAGGGCAAAGGCCCAGGACAGAGCGAGCACGGACAGCAGGTGAACAGGAGGCACCACGTTCTGCTTCTGGAACACAGTTCCACGTTCATACATGTACTGAACAAATCACAGCGAATCTGAAAGTCCCCACCAAGCTGTGGGGCGGTCACCTCGGGGCCGCGGCCGGGGAGGGTCCCCCTGTACCCGCCGACGCTCACGTCCTCACGGCGGATGCACCGCTTCTGCAGTTTTTAGATGAAACCCTGGTGGGAAGGGACAGGCTAGCTGAACGCGACACCAGGTTCCTTGTTGTGAGAAGGGCCTGGAGAAACACGTCCCGACTCCGTTTTGCAGAAGACCCAGGCCAGGAGCAGGGAGCTGGGTTCTCGACCGCAGTGGGAACTTGACCCGGCCCCTGCTCTCCGGGCCAGGGCTCCCTGGCTGATCGTGATCCCGGGAGCTGAGCAAGGTTATCTCCTGCTGCCCATCAGAAGCTGCTCCCAGTTGCCCTCTCCCCTGGCCACCTGCGTCCAGCCTCAGAAAGGCCTGTGGTTGCCCACCTGCCTGCAGGCCATCAGCCACCACGAGGACGGCAGCGGGCGGAGAGACACTGGCCTGGCCAAGCTCACCCGTGCTGAGCTCGGAGCAACCGGTTCTTGGCTTCTCACGTCTGACCCTGCCCAGGCGGTTCCCTCTGGGTCCAGAGCAACCTGCCCCACCTCCTGCCCCTTCTTGCCTGGTGGGTCCCCCTCACCTGCTGCCACGCACGGACCAGCCCTCCAGCCTTCATGCGTCTGGCTCATCATCCAGGTACTTGCCAGCCAGGCCCGCGGGTCTGGAGGCCACCCCGGTGTAAGGGTGTCGACGCATCTCCTTATCCCTGGGGTTCAGATGTGGTTACCGAAGCAGGGAGGGCCCTGCAGGTCCCCTGACCCCAACACATCCCTGCGAACGGTGCCCTCATTAGCCCCTGTCCAGTCACTCCCCTCTGGAGAGGGGTTAAATGGGGGCCCCAGAAAGATACACCCACATCCTCACCCCCAGAACCTGCGATTATGGCCTCATTTGGAAACAGCAGATGTAATTCAGGCTCTTGAAACGAGACCATCCTGGATTTAAGGTGGGCCCTAATCCAATGACCTGTGTCCTCATACGAGAAAGGAGGGAGACTGGAAACACAGGGACACACGGAGGAGACCGTGTGAGGACAGAGGGAGAGCCACGCCACCCCGAGGACTGCTGGAAGCGGCTGGGAGCTGGGAGAGGGGCCCGGAACAGACCCCCGATCGACGTCACCAGAGGAGCCACCCTGGAACAACCTTGGTGTCAGACTCCTGGCCTCCTGGACTGTGAGAGCAAAACTCTGTTATGTTAAGGCCCTTAGTTTGCGGCAAGTTGTTCCAACAGCTCTAGGACACGGACGCACCCTCTGGGGCCCCGGTGAACACAGGGCCACAGAAGAGGGGCTGCGGCCCCCTCTGCTGGGGGCCCCGCACCCCAGAGAAATCATAGCACATCCAGCATCCAGCATCCAGCGGGTCTAACTTTCCCAAAGCTGATGCCACCGGGACAGATGACAGAACGCACAGCTCAATGGACCCTCTCTCCAAGGCGACCCGAAAACCTGTCTCAGAGGTGTCCCCACTCTGCATGGTGTGTGACAAGCTGACTTCATCTGTCGACGGCGCTGCTCAAGCCGCCTTTGGGGGAGGCCCACAGAATCGTGTGGCCAAGAGGGGGGCCAGTCCCGCCAGCCCCGCCCCGCTGGCTCCCAGCAGCTTCTCCCTGCAGCTCTCGGGCTCACGGACGTGGCCAGAACTCGGCCTGCGGGGCAGATCCGGGGCCTCGCGCCAGGACATCGATCTCGGCCACTGCAGTTTTCCCTTGTCCTTTACTGGCTCAAAACAGTGTGAAGCCGCATCTGGAGATGGACACTGTTATTTAGCAAAAGCGAATGTTCTGCAGGGTCTTCCTTGTCAGGAGAAAACACAGCTGAAGCCTCTGGGTTTGGCCAATTTCATGTTCTTTCTCCTTCCTGTCAGTCTGTCATTAGTCACTGTCTGAGTCAGCTCAGCCTGTCACGTAACGAAATACCACAGATCAAGTGGTTTAAATAACAGAGATATATTTTCTCACAGTTCCAGAGGCCAGAGGTCCAAGATCAAGGTGTTGTCAGGGGCGGTTTCTGGCGAGGGCCCTCTTCCTGGGGAGCAGACGTCCGTCTTCTCGCTGTGACCTCACATGGTGGAGAGGGAGTGAGCTCGGGTGTCCCTTTTCCTAAGGACACTAACCCCAGAGGGTCGGGGCCCCACCCTCATGGCCTCATTGAACCTTAATCAGCTCCTTAAAGCCCCCATCTCCAAATACAGTCACACTGGGGGTTGTGGCTTCAACCTGTGAACTTGTGGGACACAATTCAGCCCATAGCAGGAGTCTTTATCCTCTTGGGATTTCATCTTTTGCATTTGGTCCAGTACACAGGTCTCTGCAGATGGAGACAAAGACGGGCTCTGCTGTGGACAGAAGCCCCCTCCTCCATGGAGGCTCACCCCCACGAGAATCCCAAATCCCCACCTGGCTGGTGACAAAGATGCCCTCCTCGACCCAACTCGAGACAGCCTCCACAGAGCCCTTTCTCAGGCCTCAACCTGGGCCGGCAAAGACTTGACCAAACACCACTGTAGTTTCTAACAGCTCAAGGCAGCCTCCCTAGGAGGACCCCAGGCCCCCTTGAAGAGCCTGCTTGGGAAGCTGAAGGCTGACAAGAACTGATTGTCTTTTCCAGCCCATACCTGAGGTGGGCCTGTGTCCCGGCCTCCGTGGGAGGGGAGGACCTAACTCCAGAAGCACAGTCAGCAAACCCAGATGGGTGCCACATGGACCCATGCCCTGTTCCACTCGTTGTAACTTTCAGCTCCCCAACTCCACCAAGCCCCCATCTCCCTACTCCCTCTAAGACGCCCAGTCACCTCTGCACAAATCCAAGTGAAGCTCGGGACACACTGGACTCTTCCCTACTGTGACAGTTATCACTGGTTGAAATCTGTCCTTGCCACTGTGGCCAGTGTCCGGCTTTGTTATCTTTGGCACCGGCCACCAACCCAGCACACACGGGGTCTCCGCAGTTAAGCCTAATTCTCATGCCAAACCGCAGGTCAGAGCATGAAGAATCATCCACTCGCCCATCCCTTCAACAACCCTGCCTCCTACTGTGTGCTGGCATTCGCAGTGGACACACTTGAACTTGAACTGCTTACACTGGCAGGTCCAAGGCAGTGGGTGCTGTTAGGAGGGGGCCAGCCAGCAGGGGACTGGGGTCCCAGCGGGTGCAGAGAGCCAGGCTGAGCACGGCACGTGGCGGGTGACACATGGTGCGTGGAGGCCCCTGTGCACACACACTGCTCCTGCCATGCTGACTGGCCTCTCCCCGACATGCCAGCAGAGTTCCAAGGTTCTTCCCCCACTGGAGAAGCTGCCCTCCCCACCGTAGTCAGGCATCCTGACTGGCTCCCGAAAGGTCCAGAATGCCTCCCAGGGCAGCAGCCCCCACCCGTGAGCAGACTGTGACCGTGGACGTGACATGAGCCTTTGCAACAGGGACACGCCGTGTCCACTGCCACGCCCCATGAGGGGCTCCCATGATTCTGGACAACGGTACCGCCCAGAACTGCCTGCTTCCCCAGGCGCCGAGCTGGGGGACGTGCGTTAGGGCCAGGAGCGGGGGAGACGGCAGGTGGAGAGCCCGGCCCCAGGCCTGCATCCCCGGCACAGCGTGTCTGGGGCTCTGCCCCCACGGCTGTGTGCCCTGGGCAGGTTACTCAGCCTCTCTGAGCCAGTCCACACAGAGGAGCGAACACCTGCCCTACGAGCCGGTGTGGACACACGTGCTGGGTGACAATCAGTGCACCTGGGCCCTTTCAAGGGACAGGAGCTACTTCTCCGAAACCCAGTGGCCTGGCTGTGGCTCATGTGGAAGGGGTGCCCCAGGGGTGAGGTAAGAGTTGTCTCTCTTTCCTCACAGGCCGAATATATTAACCCACCAAGGCCACTGTCATTATTGCTACTATTTTATTATAAGCTGAAACCTGAACCAGGAAAGGAAGCGTCACGCGCAAAGGCCCAGAGGCAAGAGAGACGGGCTTCACCCTCAGAACCCCCGGGGCGGGACCCGGCTGGAGCAGGGGCGCATGGGTGAGTGTGCCAGGCAGGCCTCCAGAGGCAGGTCAGGACAGGGCCTCACGACTGCAGTGGGGTTTGAACAGACATGGCAGAGTCAGATTTCCCCGTAAGCGGACTTGCTCTTGCTAAAGTGTGAAAGACACACTGGGGTGTATGAGGCCAACGAGGAAACAGAAGGCTCTGAGGATTCAGGTATGAGACGGTGGATGTCCAGGCCTGGGCAGGGTCGGAGGGAGGATGCCACAGAGACCAGAGCTAGCTAAGAGGAAGAAACAGCAAGGCTGGCACGTGTCAGGGTGGGCGCAGTGCGGCTGAGGGGGCTGGAAGCATAGGTAGCATCTTTCATCATCTACGGCACCTGGAGGCCCAGCCTTGGCTAGACAGAGCGCTCAACTCCAACTGGCCAAGGACACTGGGAATGGGTGTTGGGAGACAGACTCCCGCACCACGGAGCTCCCAAATCCTCCAGGGCCCCGCCTGCACTCACGGCACAGTAATTCTCGTCTCCCTGTACACAAATGAAGATGGTCAGTCTCCATCTGGGGTAGGAAAAGGGGATAAGCATTGTTACCCACAAGAGAGAAGTGAAAAGACCGCTCTGAGAGACAGCTATGATTCATAGCGGGGGTTTTGATTTATGAGGGGAGAGTAAAGGAACCCAATCTGGATTGCTAGAGTGGGTAAGATGGGCCAGAGCTGAGGGACGTGCAGCCCTGAGAAATTCCATTTCGGGGCTGATCTGTGGGGTAAGACAGGCAGAAAAGCTGACAGATGAACGCGCAGTTTGAAAGTAGGAAATGACTTTCCAATACTGAGAGGGGATTTCCTGCCAGGAGTGGAGAATCATCCACAAGCAGCAGAGAGCAGCAGCTCCCTCTCTGGACGTGCAGCTAACACAGGACTGCCCACACGTCCCTCTGGTGTGGAAGCCAGGCCCTTGGTGTGCAGAGGTCACTCATCCAGGGGGCCATGCAGGACTCAGGTCCTAAATGAGGTGGCAGGAGGTTCTCCGACCTGGCCCTTGAAGGGCTCTGTAGCCGTCAGGGCTCTCCAGAGACAGAGAACCAGCAGAGTGAATGTGCGTGTGTGTGCACAGAGAGAGATTTATTTTAAGGAATTGGCTCGTGTCATGGCGAGGGCTGGCAAATCCAAAACCTGCAGGGCAGGCCAACGAGCTGGAGACCCTGGGAAGAGCTGAAGGCCGTCTGCTGGCAGACCTCCCTCTTCCTTGGGGACTTCCGTCCTTTTCTCACGAAAGCCTTCCCCTGATTGGGCGAGGCCCACCCACGCCACAGAGTGTCGTCGGCTTTACTGCAAGTCCACTGACTTAAATGTTACTTTCATCTGAAAAATACCTTCACGGTGACACCTGGACTGGTGTTTGACCAAATATCTGGGCGCCGCAGCCCAGACAAAGTAACACGACAGGCAGACCCTAGCGCGTGCAGGGAGTGGCCAGTCCAGGAGAATCTGGGCTCCAACGTGGGGGCAGGTCACCTGACAGCTCTCTCTCTCCTTGACACTGGGCTGGGGCCCCAGCTCTGCCACTTACAGGTGTGTGACCTATAGGCGAATCACTGAACTCCTCCGGGCCTCTGTGTCCTCATCTGTAAGTGCGGACAATCACAGTGCCGACCAACAGGGATGGCTCAAACGAGATCAACACACACAGAGCACTTAGAGCTCACCTGGCCGGAAGCGAGCTACCGCTCGCTGCTCCGTTACCAGGCTGCCCTGTGGCACAGTTTTTCTGTCCTTAAATCAGATCTAAACTCTTACACTTTGGGAAATAAAAACCAGCTGGAGACGTCCCTGATAACATTCTGGGTATTTTGAATTTATTTTTCTTCCCACACACGTATCATATGGTATAAATAATTTTGCTTTTTTCACTTAAAATGTAACCATAAGCATTTTCCTATATTATGAAAATCTTTCATCAGCCCCATTTTTATGAAAACGATATAAAATCTTCTAGCACATAAATATATAACTTATTTATTATCATCTATTGTTTCCAAATTTTTACTATTGTAAATGATTTTCATAAACATCTTCTCACCTCTTTATTTCTTTGTCCAAATTCTTTCTCCTCCCTTAATTCCCCAAAGTGGAATCCCTAAACCAAAGAGGAAGGCTCTTGAGAAACGGTGATGAATCACTTCCCAAAGACTTGTTTTAATTCAGCTGCCGAAAAGGTGGGTAGCGGCCTCCTCTGCAGCTGCTCAGACCCCACAATGTGCATTTTAGGAGCTACTCTCTGGCATCGTCTTGATCTCTTTTCTTTCTTTTCCCTTTAATGCCCACAAAGTTCTAGTTGTGAAAACTTTCAATCCCAGGCAGAGCAAGGTGGCACACACCTGGGTATTCATCATTCAGAACTCACAAATGATAGATTTTTCTTACAGTTTAAGAAAGTTCTTATAGTTTCTTAAATTCTTATAGTTTCTTACAGTTCTTACTGTCATTGCTTGAGGTCTTTTTATTATAAGAAACAAAACACTGCAGACACAGGCCTCCTTCACGTCCCTGGGGCCTGTCCTCCCTCCTCTCCCAGGGCAACAATTACAGCGAAGTTGGCACACGGACAGCTAGCCTACACTCTCACTACTATGTGTCCATGGGGAAATCAGAGAATTGTTTTGGTGTTTCTGAAATGTAGGTAAACGATGTAAAGCGTTAGTTCTGCACCTTGCTCCTCCCTAAGTGTTGCATTAAAACAAACTAAGAGGCGAAATAAACAAAAAACGCCTCTTAAGGACCCTGGCAGGACCTGTATCACCTGCTCTAATAACATCATGTCCCACCATTTCCTCTCTTCCAGAAAACAAAGTTCATCATGAGTCCAGTAAAAAACATACAGATGTTTTTAATTCCCAGAATCACATGGTAATGAAAATGCTACGTGTCAAAACTTGTAGAGAACAGCTAAAGTTGTTCCTGCAGGGGAATGTGTAGCCTTAACAGAATGACTGAAAACCAAGGAGCTCTAAGCATCTCACTTAAGACATAAAAGCAACAGCTGAATAAACCCCAGAAAAGTAGAAGGAAGAGGATAAATGAGTGAAACAGAAAACAAAGAAAAATATAAATAACGAACGTCCATTATTTGGGAAGGCTAATGAAATACATACACTAATCTCTGGCAAGAATGATCAAGAAAAAAACACATAAATAAACAATATTTGGAATTAAGTGGATACGACTATAGATATATTCGAGATTAAAATACTAATAAAACAATATGATAAGAATCTTCATGACAATACATTTTAAATTTAAAATAAAATAGACAGGACTTCCCTGATGGCACAATGGTTAAGAATCCGCCTGCCAGTGCAGGGAACACGGGTTCGAGTCCTGGTCTGGGAAGATCCCACGTGCCGCGGAGCAACTAAGCCTGTGCACCACAACTACTGAGCCTGCACTCCAGAGCCTGCGAGCCACAACTACTGAGCCCACATGCCACAACTACTGAAGCCCACACACCTAGAGCCCGTGCACCGCTACAAAGAGTAGCCCCCACTCGCCACAGCTAGAGAAAGCCCATGCGCAGCAACGAAGACCCAATGCAGCCAAAAATAAATTAATTAATTAAAATAAATAAAATAAAATAAAATAGACAAATTCCTAACAAGAATTATGACAACTGAACTTACTGAGGAAAAAAATTAAAATTTGAAGAGCCCTATGATTTAAAGTAGGATAACTGGGGCTTCCCCGGTGGCACAGTGGTTAAGAACCCACCTGCCAATACAGTGGACACGGGTTCAAGCTCTGGTCCGGGAAGATCCCACAAGCCACGGAGCAACTAAGCCCCTGCGCCACAACTACTGAGCCTGCGCTCTAGAGCCCGTGAGCCACAACTGCTAAGCCTGGGCGCCTAGAGCCCGTGCTCCGCAACAAGAGAAGCCACTGCAATGAGAAGCCCACGCACCGCAACGAAGAGTAGCCCCCGCTCACTGCAACTAGAGAAAGCCCGCACACAACAATGAAGACCCAACACAGCCAAAAATAAAATAAATAAAATTTTTTAAAAATAGGATAACTGAATCAGTAGTTTCTCATAAAGAAAGCACCAAGCTTGAATGGTACCAAACTTTCAAGGAACAGATCATTCCAGTCTTATCCAAACTCTCCCATTCTGTGAGACTGGTATAACACGGATGCCAAAACCAGAGACAAAATGCGTGAGAAAGAAAAATTTAGCTGATTTCACTCATAAACAAAGATGGAAAAATCCTAAACAAAACATTAGCAAGCAGAATCCAGCCTTATGCACAAAATAAAGGTAAAAGTAAAGTGTAAACACACCATGACCAAGATGGGTTCATCCTGGTCATGCAAAGACGACGTAACATCCGAAATTCTTAAGTGCGCTTCACCACATGATCAGATTAAAGGGAAACATGATCATCTCAACAATGCATAAAAAGATTCTGATAAAACCCAACAACCATGACGTTAAGTAAAACAAAAAAACATTTAGTAAATGAGAAATGGAAAGACATTTTCTTCACTTGAGAAGTATATCTACCAAAACCTAAAACAAACGTAATCTTTCCTGGGAGAAAACTTCAGAAGTGCATTCTCACTGCTGCTCCAGTTAAGGCGAGGAAAATAAATACAAGTATAAGAAAGTAGTAACGACTCTCATTCACAAACAACATATCTACATAAAGAACACAAAAGAGACCTACCATCCAATTATTAGAAATGCTAAGAGAATCCAGAAAGCTTTTTGGACGTAAGCTTCATAGAGAAGACTCAATCCTATTTCTGTACACCAACAACAAACAGAAAATGTAATTTTAAAAATATACCACGTAGAATATCCACACAAAATATTAACTACCTAGAAATAAATCTAATAACTATGTGCCAGGCTTTTATGGAAAAATCCTTTTGCGATATAATGCACATACAGTTAAATCCCCCCGTTTTGGTGTACAGTCCTGAGCCTTCGTCTAACCACCAGCACAATCAGAATGGAGAGCATTTCCATCACCCCGAAAAGTTCCCTTGTGCCCCTGAAGCTGTCCTCTTGGGCCCAGTGTCCTGTGTACCCAGTGGAATGTGTATGGCACTTAGGACAACGCCATCCAGTGCCAAGGGGCTGAGCTAGGGAAGGGTGAGTGGTAGCAAAGAACAGGGTAGACAGGAATGTTCCATTAATGGGACCCTGCTGGACAAAAGCTAACAGGTTCTTGGGCACAAAGCAGTTGGATGTTTTTGTTCAGTGGGACAACAGCTTCCCCCACACCCATGGGTTTCTCCAACCTCTAGCCCTGAAGCCCAGAGAGGTTAAGTCATGAACCCAGAGTCACAAAGCACCTGGGTGGCAGAAGTCCCAAACTCTCTACCCTCCACGGCCGCAGACCCCCCACTACCCCCCGCACAGTCACAACCTCCCCACCATGAACTCTGCTTCCTGGCCTTTCTCTTCAGCCCAGAGGCCCAAGGCGTAGCAAGAGGAGGCAAGTGCAAACGCCACATGAGCTTCACACTGACTTTTAAATGGTTTGGTGAAACGAGGCCTCCAGAGGCAGGTCTAAATGCTACCAGATGAGTCAGGAGGGTGGCGACTTCGCAGTGGCTGCAGCGAGCAGGGTGGGAGGGGCTCGGCTGCCCCTGGGCCTCGGCGCCAGGTCCACCACCAAAGCCCTTACGTCCCCAACAGAAGGGGTACCTGGCTTCCTGGCCCACCCCACCTGGAGATCCGGTGGGCCTCAGAGGAGAGGAGGACTCCATGCCCCATGCTCCTCCAGGGCTCAGCCTCACTCACTGGCAGTGGGCCTGCCCTTCCCACTGCCCTGGTCCCGGAAGAGCCCCCAAAGGGCAGGAGCCAACTCCGTTCAGGCCGTGTGCCCAGCTCTCAGCGCAGTAACCACAGGGCATGTCTGCAGGTGAGTGGGTGGCGGGTGGAGACAGGGCACCCTCAGGCCTCCCCACGTAGACCTTCCCCTCTCCCCTCCAGGATGGCCGCCCCTCCACGCATCGGCCTGCCAGATTCCCACCTGGGTTCAGACTCCTCAGTGTTCCCCGGCGATCCCGTGGCCCTGCATGGTGATGGACGGACTAGACCATGAACACCTCCAAGGCAGGACACAGCTGGGCTCCAACTCTGTCTTCCCCACTTATTTGCTGTGTGACCTTAAGCAAGTCACTTAAAGCCCCTGTGCCTGTTCCTCATTTGTAAAATGAGGTTAATAACAGCACCTAACTTACCACCTCACAACAGTCAGAACGGCCATCATTAAAAAGTCTACAAATAACAAATGCTGGAGAGGGTGTGGAGAAAAGGGAACCCTCCTACACGGTTGGTGGGAATGTAAGTTGGTGCAGCCACTGGAAAACAGTATGGAGGTTCCTCAGAAAACTAAAAATAGAATTACCATATGACGCAGCAATCCCACTCCTGGGCATATATCCAGACAAAACTATAATTCAAAAAGATACACCCAGGCTTCCCTGGTGGTGCAGTGGTTGGGAGTCCGCCTGCCGATGCAGGGGGCGCGGGTTTGTGCCCCGGTCTGGGAGGATCCCACATGCCGCGGAGCGGCTGGGCCCGTGAGCCATGGCCGCTGGGCCTGCGCGTCCGGAGCCTGTGCTCCGCGGCGGGAGAGGCCACAGCAGTGAGAGGCCCGCGTACCGCAAAAAAAAAAAAAAAAAAGATACACCCACCCCTATGCTCATAGCAGCACTATTCACAACAGCCAAGACACAGAAACAACCTAAATGTCCATCGACAGATGAATGGGTAAAGAAGATGTGGTACATATATACAGTGGAATACTACTCAGCCATGAAAAAGAAAGAAATAATGCCATTTTCAGCAACATGGATGCAGCTAGAGATTATCATACTAAGTGAAGTAAGCCAGGCAGAGAAAGACAATACCATATGATATCACTGATACGTGGAATCTAAAATATGACACAAATGAACTTATCTACAAAACAGAAACAGACTCACAGACATAGAGAACAGACTTGTGGTTGCCGAGGGCAGAGGGATGGAGTGGGAGTTTGGGATTAGCAGCTGCAAACTATTACACAGAGAATGGATAAACAAGGTCCTACCGTGTAGCACAGGGAGCTATATTCAATACCCCGGGATAAACCGTACTGGGAAAGAGTAATAACAAGAGCGCCTAACTTCCATGCATTTTACTTCAGCAAATTAAATGAGCAAATACATACAAAACGTTTTCGACGTTTATCGTCTGTGTCCCCAGTGCCCAGGTCTCAGAAACACCTGTTGACTGACTCACTGGCTGGGCAAACAACTTTGCCCCAGTCACCTCGCCGTGGCCTCTTTCTGGTAACAATGCTGCAGGTGCCGAGCAGTGATGTGGAGGCCACAGAGTATAGACTCTGGAGCCAGGCTGCCAGGTTCCAATCCCAGCCCCACCAACTTCTCACTGTGTGACACCAGGTGGCCCCTCAACCTCTCTGTTTCTGGGCTGTAAATGGAGGTGGTCATGTTTGTGCCCTGAAGAACAGCTGGGGGATGGGACAGAGGATGTGTAAAAGGTGCACGGTGAGCCCTCGAGAAGGCACTGTCGTTACGGCCATTAATAAGGATACCTTTGGGCTTCCCTGGTGGCGCAGTGGTTGAGAGTCCACCTGCAGATGCAGGGGACACGGGTTCGTGCTCCGGTCCGGGAAGATCCCACATGCCGCGGAGCGACTGGGCCCGTGAGCCATGGCCGCTGAGCCTGCGCCTCCGGAGCCTGTGCTCCGTAACGGGAGAGGCCACAACAGTGAGAGACCTGCGTACCGCAAAAAAAATAAATAAATAAAGATACCTTTCCTTGCCCTCCTCCCTGGAAAGGCTGGGAAAGGGAGGCGAGGAAGCCGAGGACAGGGGAGTGATGAGGCCGTGATCACCCCGTCAGAAGGGACTGATAAATGGAGCCGGATCCAGAAAGGATTTCACAAGCCCCTCAAGTTGGCTGTAAATAAGGTGCTGGAGCCCAGGAAGGGGCTGCCTCGGCAGAGATAAATAGAGACAGACGGCCCACCACCCGTCGCCAGCAACCCCACCAGAGGCCCCAGCTCCAGGGCTGGCGTGTCAGTGGGCTTCAGGAGGCTCAGAAATTACCCCCTTTCAGTGGGTGCCCCCTGAAGATGGGGGGCAGGGACAAGCCAGGCTGGAGGGGACAAGTAGAGAGACTCAGCAAACAGTGGAGGGGCCTGCAGCCCCCGAACCTCCCCCAAGGCCCAGCTCGGGCCAGGCTCTGCGCTTAGCAGCAGAGACGGTGGAGATGAATATGGCCCAGCCCCGTCCCCAGGGAGCCCACAGCCTGTGAGAGCCATCAGGTGAGAGTCCAGCCCTGGAGCGGTTGATCCAGGGCCAGACGCTGCCTGGAAGGAGAGCCCCTGACAGATCTCGGGCAGACCGGGCGGAAGAGCAGGTGCTGAGCATGGGGAAGGGCCTTGGCGGGGTCCCTGGTCCTGTCCAGAGGGGGAGGCGGGGCAGGCGGACAGGCCCAGGTCACGCCCGCACTGCCCTAGGGCCTCACATCACCCTGGGGGCTGCTCTTATCCCCACGTACAGCTGAGGAGACTGAGGCACACAGAGGCTAAGAAACTTGCCCGAGGCCGCTTGGCTAATACGCTGAGCCAGAATGTGACCCCGCCCCCAACCCCCCAGGTGCATTAATGCCTCTCGGGCAATAGGAAGCCACCGAAGGTTACTGAGGGAGGGAGGGGCCTGGCTGCCCTATGAGGGGCTGGGGGGAGGGGGAACGGAGGATGAGGCTGGAGGTGGAGGCCTGAGCACAACCCAGTCCGTGGCAGCGAGAAGCAGCTCCGGGACAGCAGAGCCGGGGCCACGTCAGAGTTTGGCAGTGATGGCAGCAGATGTGCCAGCCCTGAGGGCGGCAGGGGCAGGTCTGCAAGCCTCCTCCGATTGGCATTTCCCACCCCTTCCTCACGAGGTCAAGCACAGGTGGCCCACAAGTCCACTTCCCAGCTCTGCTGCCAGGCCCAGCTGGTGCCCACTTCCTCTCTCTTCCCAGAACCCACATCCCTGGTCCAAGGCCGGGGCCTCCTGGCTGCTCTGAAACACAGCGATGATGATGTGGCTTGGGACACCCCATTTTCAAAAGTCCCCACTTTACCTTTGCTGGGGGAGGCTGGCCCCAGTCTCTGCTGTTCTGCCCTGCGGCTCACCTGCAGCTCAACTATCCAAGAAAGAGGGAAGCCGTTTCCCTCCATCGGGTCTGCGATGGGGGCAGGGCGGACAGGTGGGTGGCGTCCTCCCAGCGAAGTCTACGCAGCCCCGCCCTGCCTGGCACAGACCCAGCTGGGTGCAAGAGTAACTAAACATGAAATTCAGATTAATGTTCTGTTTAGTCAGGATGTGACTTTCAAATCAGGCCCCGAGTCCACTCAGATTGACAGTAACCCATCTCCCAGAGCCCATCAATTAGCACCTGGTCCCCAGGCCCACCAGCCCCTTCGGCATCCAAGCAAGCGGCTTTCGCAGAGAAGCCCAGCGCATCGAGACAGGCGGGCGGGGGGCTTTGTGCCAAGACAGGCGGGTTGACACATCCCAGGCCCTGCCTTCCAAGGTCAGGGTCCCCCCCCACCCCGACCCGGGCTTCCACACCAGCCTTCCCCCAAAACCTCCGGTTGATGTGGGCTTTTCCAGCTTTATTGAGGGACAACTGACAAATGTGTAAGATATTTAAAGTGTATGTCATGGTGATTTGATATACGGATTCAGAGTGGGACGATTCCTCCTATCTAGTTAATTAGCACAGCCGTCACATCACACATTTATCATGTTTGCCTTTCTTTCTTTCTTCTTTTTTCCTTTTTTTTTTTTTTTGCTGAGAACATTTAAGTTCTACTCTCTTAGCAAAGTTCAATTATACAATACAATGTTATCAACCATAGTTACCGTGTTTTATGTTAGATCCTCACCCCTTATTCCTCCTACAGCTGAAAGTTTGTAACCTCTCACTAACCTCTCCCTCGTCCCCTCTTGCCCCACCCCCCAAGCCCTATTGCCCTGGCAACGACTTTTCTACTCTCCGTTTCTATGAATTTGACTTTTTTTTAAGATTCCACGTATAAGTGATACCAGGCAGTACCCGTCTGTCTCTGTCTGACTCATCTCACTTGCATGGTGCCCTCAAGGTCCAGCCGTGTTGTCACACATGGCAGGAGGTCCTTTCCGTGGCTGGATGAGATTCTGGTTGGTTTTTTCCCATTAATTTTGCTGCACTTTGCCATCTGCTACCATCGGTCCACACGAGAGCCAAGAGAAGATGCAGTCACTGGCCCCTTCGATGCACTCCCCTTTCCCTGTGGCCCCTCCGGGCCTGGCTCTGGCCAGCTGAAGGCTGTCCCTGCACTGGGACACCAAAGACACTGTGACCTGACGGTGTGCCCTGTTCCTGGCACCTCCTGTCTCACGCTCACCTTTGGCAGGTGCTCGACTCTCCTGACAGCCATTTCCGCACCTGAGAAATGGGGCGACACCACCCCCTGCAGAGACCTGGCCGTGCCCGCGCGTGAGCGGCTCAGTGACGCTCAACAAGTATTTATTCAGGCCTCCCGTGTCCCAGGCCCCATCCTGGGCGGGCAGGGGGGTCAGGGGTGGACACCAGAGTGAACATATGGACCAAACTTTCTGCCCTCACGCAGCTGACGTTCCAGGCAGTGGTTCTTAACAGGGGTGGGTTTCTTCCCCCAGAGGCCACTTGACAATGTTGAGATGTGTCTGGTATTCACAAGTCTGGGGGTGGGGCTGCTCCGGGCCTCGGGTGGGGGGAGGACACAGATGCTACTCAACATCGTCTAACGGACCGGGCAGGCGCCCCACAGAGGGTGACGCAGCCCCAAACAGCAAGAGCGCTAGAGCTGAGGAGCACTGTTCTAGGGCGAGAGACAGAAAACAAGACAAACGAAGAAAACGAACAGATCGCTGGAAAGTGCTAAGAGCTAAAGAGTCAGCCCCACACATGGAAGCAAGAGCCGGGCTCCATCTTTGCCAGCACAGCAAGAATGAGATTTCGCAGGCAGGAAGTGCTCCCAAGCCTGAGACCCAGAGGCAGGCTGCCCACCTGGCACGGAACCAGGCTGGAGATGGCCCATGGTGGCTGCCGGTGGACGCGCCTGGGCCCCCAGAAGTGAATGGGGCCAGGCCCCTGCCCGCCGAGACCACCAGCCTAGCAGAGGCAACACACACATCGTGCCCAGTGCCCTGGCCACCTGTGGGCTGTGTGCTTTTCAGCAGGTGGCCTAACCCTCTCTCTCAGCCTCAGTTCTCCCGTATGTAAAATGGGGACAGTGGTGGGACTATTTTAGGGTCGAATGGGACCTAGCCATAGGAGTTGCTCAGTCAAGGGTCACTGGTGTCATGGTACACAGTGGGGGTGGGGAGGTTCTGGAACACTGAGAGGAGGGAATGGTGAGGATGCCATCGGGACACAGAGGAGCTCAGAGAGGCTTCCCTGGGAAGGGACACCCACCTGGGGTCTCAAATGCAGAAGTTCACCAGGTAGTTAGATCAGGAAGGAAAGTAAGACAAAGGGACCCACTGGGTGGGTGTCACTGGGGCGTACATGTGTGTGTTTGGGAAGAAACTGGGGGACAGGGAGGGACAGGGCAGGAGGTGACACTGCAGCCCAGCACCTGCAAGGCCGTGATTGCCACACCCAGGACTTTACTTCGTCCTCACCTCCTAACTGCCCCCGACAGTCTGCTCTCGCCTCAGCAGCCAGAGGTTCCCTTGAAACCCAAAGTCTGACCTTTCCCTCCCATCACAGGCAGTGTGCAAGCCACGTCCTTACAGAACACCAAAACCTATTGGGACTGACATGCACACACCGCTGTATTTGAAATGGACAACCAACAAGGACCTACTGTAGAGCACAGGGAACTCTGCTCGATATTCTGTGATAACCTAAAGAGGAAAAGAATTTGAAAAAGAATGGATACATGTATACGTAAAACGGAATCACTCTGCTGTGCACCTGAAACTAACATGACATTGTAAGTCAACTATAGTCCAACGTAAAATAAAAATTAAAAAATAAAACCCACAGCTGACACTACCCAGACCTCACCCTCTCAGCCCCTCTCTCTTACTCCCCCACGCCTCCTCCGCTCCAGCCACACTGGCCTCCTTGCTGTTCCAGAAACACTGCTGGCACACTCCTGCCTCAGGGCCTTTGTATCTGCTGTGCCCTCTACCAGGAGTCCACTCCCATCAGTACTCCAGGGTTTGCTCCACCCTCCTTCAGGGCTTTGCGCAGTCAGTGATGATGTCAAAGAGAACATGACCTTTGAGCTGGGCCTTGAGAGAGAGTAGGGGTTTGTCAAACGAAGGAAGGGAGCCCCTTCCAGGCAGAGGGGTCCTGCAGAGCTGGAGGGTGCTGTGTGGGAGAGCACGGCAGACGGAGCTGAGGCCCAGCAGGGAGGCCTGTTAGAGATGACCCAGAGGAGAGAGGCAAGAAGGAGTTGCCACGCCTCAAAGGTGTGGAGCTCGGAGACCCGGAGCCATCAAGGAGGGGAGCTCTGAAGGTCTGGCCCCACCCAGAATGGAGGGACAGAGGTAGCATCCACAGACACCATCTCTATCCCATGTCACTTATCCTCCTTGGAAATAGAGGCCAGCAGGGCTGGACTTTCCTGGTGGCGCAGTGGTTAAGAATCCGCCTGCCAGTGCAGGGGACACGGGTTCGAGCCCTGGTCCGGGGAGATCCCACATGCCACGGAGCAACTAAGCCAGTGCGCCACAACTACTGAGCCTGCGCTCTAGAGCCCCTGAGCCTCAACTACTGAGCCCGCGTGCCACAACTAATGAATCCCGCATGCCTTGAGCCCGTGCTCTGCAACAAGAGAAGCCACCGCAATGAGGAGCCCGCACACTGCAGTGAAGAGTAGCCCCCACTCGCCGCTACTAGAGAAAGCCCACGCACAGCAACGAAGACCCAATGCAGCCAAAAACAAATAAATTAATTAATTAAAAAAAAAAAAAAGAATCTGCCTGCCAATGCAGGGAACACGGGTTCAAGCCCTGGTCTGGGAAGAACCCACGTGCCGCGGAGCAACTAAGCCCGTGCGCCACGACTACTGAGCCTGTGCTCTAGAGCCTGCGAGCCACAACTACTGAAGCCCACCCGCCTAGAGCCCGTGCTCCACAGCAAGAGAAGCCACTACAATGAGAATCCCGCGCACCGCAATGAAGACCCAACACAGCCAAAAATAAATAAATTAATTAAATAATTCTTTAAAAAAAAAACATCAGGGCCAAACGGCTTGCCCCACCTCCAACCCAAGGTAACCCTGTCCAGATCCGGCTGCGTCACTCCCTTGCTTTCCTTCACAGATAGGTCGGCATCATTGCCAAAAGCTCCCTATTTTGTTTTTAGATTTGTAAGTTATGGCGCTTATCGACTCTATAATCTTTTAAACGTACCTTCTCTCGCAATAGCATATGGTTAATTAAGATCATCTGTTTCGTCGCACACACCTGCGGCTGTTCATTTTGCCGGCCGTGTGGCATTCCACCGGATGACTCTTCCGTAGCTGACTCGTCCAGTCTCCGGGTGACGTGCACCGGGCTGGTTCCCAGGCTCTGCGAGGGAACAAGGAGCTGCTGAGAACACTCTGCTGCGTGGCTCCTTCTGTGCGGGCGGAACTGCTGGTCCTGAGGCACTGAAGGCCCACCTTTAGCAGATCCTGCCAAGCCTGTTTCCAAAGGGGTGGCACCAATTCGCACTCCCACCTGCTACGGACAAGCCTCCTGATTGGTCCACATGCCTGCCAATGATTGGTTGGGACATAGGCACGTAATGTCCATCTGGCCAATGAGATTGAGGAGAGGGCTGCCCCAAGGGATGCCGGGAGATTCCCTTAATTCCAGGAAGGACGCAGAGGGGAGAGTACCTCTCCTCTTCGTCTGCGCGTCATTGTGTCCAGATGTGATTCTCCAGCCACCTTGTGACCACCAGGAACGCCCAGCAGAGCAGAGAAATGGAAAGATCTGGGTCTTAGCGTCCATCAAGGAGCCCCTGAATTAACCACCCCTGGAGCTGCCCTGCCTTTGGATTTCTGCTTGTTACAGGGAACTGTGAATTTCTTTGTTGTTTTAGTGATTCTGAGCCGAGTTTGCTATTACTTTCCGTTGAATGCGCCCCAGCTGCCTCCCCACCTCGTTGTCGAGCAATTCCGTGGTGCCTTACTCTCCTTTGCAGCAAATTCTTTTTCTGCTTAAATCGGCCAGATTTGATTTCGGTTACTTACAGCTTAGAACCCTGATGATACAGAGGAGAGGCTTAACACAGGCCTGTCTGCCAACGAGCAATGGCGTTGAGACAGAAATGAGGGAGTTTGCTCGGAGGTGGAGATGAGAGAAGGTGGAGTTCCGAAGGTTAACCACCCACTCTCAGGTGGGAACCTGGGAGGTCAGAGGGCAGGAAAACAGCAGGGGGCAGATCCTGGAAGGACTTGAACACCGAGCAGAAGAATATTGAGTTTATTCTTAAGGTCATGAGATTTTGACCAAAAGGGTCGCCTACTGGAATTGACATTTCAGGGAATTTGCCTGGACTTAGGGTCCTTGGGGAGGGGCCTCTGGCATCCTCTGAGCTCCTCCAGAGCCAGTCAGGTCCCCACACCATCTCAGCGAATCCACACAGCTCCCTTCTGAGGGAGAGATTAATCTCTTTTCCAGATGAAAGGTCTGGGGTGCAAATCGGGAAGCGACCTGCCCACGCTGGCCAGCTGGGTAGGGGCACAGCGAGAATTGACAGGCACCAAACCTAGGCTCTTTCAATCACATCCTGCTGCAACCCCATGCATTAGAAGAGAGTTTGCGCTCCAGGTCTGATCCTGCCAAAATCGTCTGTGCTGCTCCAGGAAGGGAGAAACCTCTACACCGATCAGCAAAATGTTTCTGTAACTCTTAAGAGCCAGTGACCAGGTCACTAGCTTTAAGGCTGTCTCATCACACGGCTGCCAAGGCCAATAAGTGATATTCCATCTTTTTATGCAACATTAATTTAAACAAAGCCTTTGCCAGATGATGATGCTTGTTTGTGTGTAATAAAGGCAGTTGAAGACATCTTAGAGCAACGCAGGAGCACTGAGGGAGAAAGGTGGAACCTTGTCGGGGTCTCAGGGCAACGAGGGGTAGCTCTTGGACCCTGGCCTGGGAGGCAGAGTCCAGAAGCTGTACTGCTTCTGCCGGGAAACGCCAAGCTGAGCTCTCTGCCAGCCTCTTCCCGGCCTGAACAACGTGCACAGGGCATGGGAGTTATGAGGCTTTTGCAGAAACTCAGGGACAGTGATGAAGAGACAGCAATTCCTGCCATCTGCAGGGACCAGGCACTCTGGGGATAGATGCTATTTGATTCTCTCAGTCACCCCCTAAGGTAAGTGCTGCCCTTACCATCCTCATTGTATAGGTGGGAAATTGAGGCCCAGGGTTACTGGGAGACTCGCTCAAGCTCACACAGCTGACAGGTCCTGGACCCGAGCCCAGGGCTGTCTGATTCTGAGTCCAGTCCACTCACCTGCCCCTCACTGTGTGAGCACAGAATGACCAGGGAGGCTTCGTGGAGGAGGAGGCATTTGTGCTGAGCCCTGAAGGGTAAGTAAGAGCCAGAGTGGTTTAGGGCAGGGAAAGGCCTTTCCCAGAAAGGAGAGAAGGACGAGCTTAGGCACAGAGGTGAGCAGCCAGGAGGCAAAGCTGCAGGTCAAAACAGAGTCCTTTCAACCCTCCATGGTTCTCTCTTTTAAATTCATCTCAAGATGGGGAGCTGGAAGAAGCTACGTCCCAAAGGAAGATTTGGGGTTCCCTTTCTCCCTGGAACAAAACTTAGGCCAAAAAGATTTTTTTTCATTTATCTATTTATTTTTGGCTGCGTTGGGTCTTCATTGCTGCGTGTGGACTTTCTCTAGTTGCGGCGAGCGGGGGCTACTCTTCGTTGCGGTGTGCGGGCTTCTCATTGTGGTGGCTTCTCTTGTTGCGGAGCGCGGGCTCAGTAGTTGCGGCACGCGGGCTTATTTGCTCCACAGCACGTGGGATCTTCCCGGACCAGGGCTTGAACCCATGTTCCCTGCATTGGCAGGCGGATACTTAACCACTGCGCCACCAGGGAAGTCCCAAGGCCAGGATTTTAAAATTCTTTTTCCTCTTGGAAAAACATCTCCGGTTTCAAGCCTGCATTTTTGGCAACCTCATTCCCAGAGCCTCTCGCCATTCAGGAGAAACAATGCACTCAGACGGAAGGCACACAGCGTGCAACGGGGAGAGAAGCCTGGGAGGCCGTGAACAGACAGGGTGGGTGCAGAGAAGGAAAAGGAAGAAAGCAGGCCTGTGAGGGGCTCTGATCCGGAGGGGGTGCCCCCAGCAGAGGGGGGGAAAGGAGCACCTACTACGTGCCAGCACTGCCGCCAGGGCCGCTGCCCACGCCTGCCCGGCAGCCTGCTTGGCCCGGATGCCACCCCAAACCCCAGTCCACCTTCCGGCCAACTTTAAAAACGCACCTGCTGGGTACATGATGCCACTGTGTACCCGAGGCCAAGAACTCAGACTCTGTGACTCTGTCCCCATCAGGAGAATGAATTTACTTCCTGGATCAGAAGGAACTAACATCATCAATAAGATAAGTGAGGAAGGGCTTCCCTGGTGGCGCAGTGGTTGAGAGTCCGCCTGCCGATGCAGGGGACGCGGGTTCGTGCCCCGGTCCGGGAAGATCCCACGTGCCGCGGAGTGGCTGGGCCCATGAGCCATGGCCGCTGAGCCTGCGCGTCCGGAGCCTGTGCTCCGCAACGGGGGAGGCCACAACAGTGAGAGGCCCGTGTACCGCAAAAAAAAAATAAATAAATAGGAGACATTCATTAATTGAAAACATCCTCAATGGAAGGAGGACTTGTGTGGACAGACCCGGCAGCTGGTGAGGGCAGCAGCAGGCAAGCAGGTGGCCGCAGGGGGTGGGGTCAGCGCTTCAAGGACTCTGGGCACCCACTCTTCACTGGCGCTGGGACCACGTGAGACTCAGGCACAGGCCATGAGAAGCTCACGGTCCAGTGGAGGAGCCAACACACCAGCAGCATGTGTGGAGGATACTTCTCTGCCCTACCAGGTTTGGCTTGGGGCCATGGCATGTTAGAGGATGGGAGGCAAACAGAAGCTTTAAATGCACCTGTGTTGTGAGACTTGGCCTCTTATGCTCTGGTGATCTGCCACAAGCCTGGCCCCCAGAATGAGACATGTTAGGAAACCTGAAACCAGCCCAAGGCTGGGAACCAAGCCCCACTGACCCACAGCCTTGGCCAGACTTGCTGCAGCCATCCTGAAGACCCAGGAGTGAGAAAATCAGTACTTTCTGTAATAAACCACCTAACTGGGGGATAATTTGTTATGCAGCATTATTGTAACCATAACTGAGCGATACATAATGACATGGTACAATCAGTGCTTGGTTAGAAGGATACCCAGGTGAGCTCAGAGGAAGCCCTGAGCAGTTAGAGAAGACTTCTGGGAGGAGGTGACATGTGGACTGAGCCTTGAAGGATAAGCATGAAAAGGAAATAAGTCTTTCCAGGCCGATAGAGTAACCACAGAAAAGGAATGAAGGCAGGAAAGAACATGGGCTCAGTAGGGAAGCTGCACTACCAGATGCTCAGTGTAACCAGAGCACGTAGGACGTGATCATCACGATAACAGCCCAGCTGGACCACGGCAGAACGGGAAACCCACAGAGTCCCTGGCAACTGTCGAGCCTGAGCAGTGATCCTTCCTTGGGGAGCCAATGGCCACTCTCGTACTGCACCTGGGAGATGTTCTGTTGCCCACGATTCTCCACAGCCGTGGCTCAGTGCTCTGTGGGGAGGGAATCTGCTGGTCCCTGGGTCTCCATGGCCACCTCTGAGATGGTCATTGGAGAGAATGCCGTCATTCCTGGGGGCCAACCCCTTCATAGCCCACCTGTTTCTGGTGCAACTTGGTTGGGGAGCCCAGGGACAGCCTTAGGGGTTCAATAGCCTCGAGCCCAGACAGATCTAAGCCTGCTTTAGTAACAGAATCCCCTCAAAAACCTAGAAAGCGTCCAGTCCATTCCATGTGCACACGTCCACAGTCTCGCTTAGGCTCAAAGCATGAAGACTCTAGTGTGTCCACCCTGTGCTCTGCCCAGGGCCCCAGCCTTAGCCCAGCTGTCTTCATCTTGAGGTCATTCAAGACACCAAGCTCCAGAGAGAAACACCGCCCTCAGCCGGATTAGTACTGGGTTGTTCTCTCAAGAGTACGTGCTGGCAGGAGGATTGGGGTATCCGGCCCATTTCCTGCTACACTCGTGCCCCACCCCCAGGTCTGCCCACATCACTTTCAGTTTGCGGTAGAAAAGCACTGACCCTTTCACCTCTGGGAGGCCTGAACTGGTCACCATACATGGCGGGCACAGCCTCATACTCACTGATCCTCCTGCATCCCTCCTCATAGATGGGCTGGCTCTAGTCTCAGCTCACATGTCTCTTGAGGGACTTTCCCAAAGCCCCGAGGAACCGGCCCATGCCAACATTCTGAAACTTTCCCTCCACCCTCCTCACGCTGCGGCCAGACAGCACATGGCCTTTGTCCAAAGCAGAGCAGAGGACCCTCAGATAAAATATTTCTCCACCGCATCGCATGGGTCACCAGCTTTCCAACCTGCGACGAGTCTGCACTAACGTCCCCTCCCGCCCTTTTCCATTCAACCAGGTCCACATTTTCAGTGGTGTTACTCATGGCATCCGCTTCTGGGCACCAGAGTCCGCTTCGGCCAGGATTCCGTTCAGCTGCTTGTAACGGCAGCCTCCTTTCCACAGCCAGAGCTCCAAGGCAGGGCTGGGCTGCGTGGGAAGCTGACTGTACCCGTGGGCACTCGGGAGGCTCCCTGGGAGGAGGACAGGCCCTCGGAAGGGCACTGGTTGGGGGGATGGCGGGGCGGGGGCGGGCAAGGACTTCCTGCTTTCGCCAGAGGGTAAGATTTCAAGAACCACATCGGGGGAACTGACCCTCTAGGGTCACCCCCCAGACTCCCCGTCAAGGAAGGAGGGAGCCAGCCTTCAATCCCCGCCCCCTCAGGAAAGTCCCCGGCTGCCCGGCTCTGTGCCCAAGGCCACGCCCTTGCAGGGCAGCCCACATTCAAGGATGGTCCAGGCTGGAATAGAAGGCCCTGACCATTCTGACCCAACATTTAACGACTCTGAAGGGCCTTTTAGCTCTAGAGCCCTCCATCAGGCTAGACAGGGCTGCCCCTGGGCCTGAGCTCAGCTGGACTTCTGCCGAACCCTGCTTCCCTCCCCTCCCTTTCCCGGGGCTTGGTTCCCAAGGGCACTCCCTGATACAACCCCGCACAATAACACCACCTCGGAGTCAGCTTCCTGGGAGGCCCCGCCTGGGACACCAAGGAGTAGCAGGTGCATCGCCAGAGGAGTGGTAGACGCTCTCAGATACAGCACTGGAGGAACAGCCGGGTCCCCACAGCGGACCCAGGAGGAAAGATAAGGGCGCCTGCACGTCTCAGGGGCCAGAGCTGCGAAGCCCCTCCGGCGTCCAGGAAGGCCAGGTCCTGGAGCCAAGGGTCCTATGAGCAAAAAGCCCAGCAGTGCAGCGGTGGGAGACGAGGGTGTGGGCGGCAGGGGCAGGGCCTGACAATCCCAGCCTCGTAGGCAGAGCACGCACGTGTGCACACACGCACCTGTGGCTGCCGTGGTGTCCCTCCAAACCGGGAGAATCAAGACAATCCTGTCTGTGTGCAGCAATGAGACACGCAAGAAGGCTGCCCAGGGAGGTGGTGCTGGGCACGGTATTTCAGTCATCAGGTGTTTGAACAGCCATGCAGTCTGGAGAGGTGCAGCAAACCATCACCCCCACCTGCCTGGATCACAGCCCCTGGCCAGTAGGAGTCCGTGGGCCGCCTGGGTTGCTGGGAGTCTGTGAACCCTGCTGCCACGTTATAAATGCTCAACCCCCCTCTCTGTGCAGCTGCCGTGTCCTGGGTCCAGGAGCCTGTGCCCTGGGACTGAGAGCCCGGCACAGTTGGGCAGCAGCCTGGGGTGGCAGAGGCTTTGCCTCCAGTTGGGGGGAGAAGAAAGGACTCAGAGGGGGGTCAGGGCCATCATGGAGGTGAAGGGGCCCTCAAGGACACAGAGGGGCTGAAGTTGGAGGTGAGGGCCGGGAACAGGAGGCGGGTGAGGCTGGTCTCTCCTGGGTTCATCCTGGGAGGGACAGCAAGGGCCAGAGGAAACAGGGCAGACTGCCTCAGGCAAAGAGCCCGGAAGACCTGGGGATGCGTTCCATAGTTGGACTCTCCAGCTATGTTCTTATCTCCATCCCTTGGAACAGGCTGTTTCCTTCACTGTAAGGCTCTCTCCCATCACCTTTTCTCAGATAACAAGCAGGCTAGATAGCAGCAGTCCAGGGATCGTCGGGAAGCTCCAGAACTTGTTCAGGGACCCAGACTCTTTCTGTCTCTAGGATCCTTGGGTTAGTGTCTCTCCTTATGGTCACAAGATGGCTGCCAGAATACCAGGCATCGCCTTGCCATTCCAGGCAGGAGGGTAGAGAAGCCCCACCCAGGAACTTGCACACACATCTCACGGCCAGCACTGAGTCCCATGGCCACCCAAACTGCAACAGACCCTGGGGAATCTGCATTTTATCCGGACACAATGCTGCCCCCACACAAAATCAGGGTTCTGCCTGATGTAAAGAGGGAAGGGACTCATCGTTGGGTAAGCAACTCATCGTCTTCCAGCTGTGTGGAGGGTGGGCGGGAAGGTTCAGAATGGAGGCAGGAGCCCAGGGAGGGGCTGGGCAATGGTCCGGAAGAGAGCTGAGAAGGCCATGGGGCAGGAGGAGAGGGCAGCATGCCACACAGCAAAGCCACCTCCCACTGGTCCATGGGAGGAGCGGGCTGGCGGGGTCTGAGCCAGCGTGCAGGTGCCCCAAAGCCCGTGACCTTGCTAAGCTGGTGGTTTGGGGCCATGAGCACATTCCCATAGCAGCCTGGCCCAGGCCCCCTCGCGCAGCCCCCCACCCCGGGCCCTTCCGTCCTCCTTGCCCCAGTTACCCTCCTGGCTTTTCCCTGGCGTCCTTGTCCTGGGTGCCCAGCCCAGGCCCGGAGGAGGGGCGGGCAGGGGGGAGGTTGGTAGGACAGGCCCAGGGAGGCGCTGTTGGCCCTGCACTTGGGGCTGGGAACAGTCCTTTGCTGGGAATTCCCGAGTCAACTCCTTTCCCTGTGCGGCGGCGGGCACGTGTTAAAGCCGCCTTAGACTGGAGGGCTGTGGGTGTGGGTTGTTTGGGTGGTTTTCTTAACATCCTCCCAGGTTTTAATTCTGCGGCGTTTGCCTAAACCTCCGCCTCAGAAGCCACCGGCCTGGGAGATCTGCAGGGGCTGCTGCAGGGGCAGCTCAGCTTTCTTCCCGGCCCCGGTGGGACCGCCCGTGACCACCGGCCACCGGCAGAGGGAGCGGAGCGGCCTGGCCCGGGGACCTGAGCCCGGCCTTCTCCCTGCAGGGCCCTGTTCCGACCCCCCTCACCACCCCCAAGTCAACCTGCCTCAGTTTCCCTCATCTGCCGTCATCCCTTCCCTGGCATCTGCCCTGCAGCCCCACCAGCGGTGCCTCTACCTCTGCCGCCTCCACGTGCCCCAGCCCTGAGAGGACACACGTTTACACACAACTTGCACACACGTGCATGTGTACACATACACTATGCATACGTGTGTATGTGTACACGTATACGCACAGGTACATGCTCACACGTGCACGTGTGCACGCTCACATGTGCATTGCACACACGTGTGTGCGTGCATGCAGTCATACACGCTCAAGTGCACGTGTACACACAGGTACACGCTCACATGTGCACGTGTACACACACTCTCACATATGCATGTGTACACACTGCAGACATTCCCACACATGTGTGTGCACACGTACACATTCACGTGCACGTGTACACACATACTCACAGGTACGTGCTCACATGTGCACTTGTGTACACACACCACACATTCCCACACGTGTGTACGCACACATATGCACGTGTACACACTCACACATGTGCATACTCGCATATTCATACACACCCTCTTCTCCACATGCTGGCACGCCCACCACAGCCCACACCCACCCTGCCAGGACCATCCCGGCTCTGGCCCAGTGGCCCTGCTGCGGCCCCGACACACAACCGGCCTTCTCTCCCTCCCCCTCCCTCAGGGCAGCGCAGGGGCCCTCATGCCTCCTCCAGCTGCGCCGCCTCTCTGGGCTCCTTTCCTCGTGCAGGCGCCGTGGTCCTGGCCCGTGACTCCAGCAGACTCCCCAGGCAGTAACTCTGTTCCAGCCGTCCCAACACAGCCAAGACCCTCCACGGGCCGGTGGAGGAGCTGTCTGGCTGCCTCTGTCTCTGTCAGAAAGCTCTGGTTGTGTTTGGGGGTCCCACTGTGGCCCACCCATCTCCCACCCCAGGGCCCTTCTCAGGTCAGAGTCAGAACTCCACCATCACTCCCTCCCTGCTGGTGGTGTCAGGGTTCAGCCTCCTGCCCCGCCCTTGTAGGTGCCACAGCCTTGGGGGCCTCTCTGGTTCTGGTCCAGCTGTGTGTCTTAAGGCAGGTCACTTAACCTCTCTGAACCTCAATCTTAGGACAGGGATACTGGACTCTGCTTCAGTCCCGCGTTCAGCTTTGGCCCAATCATCTGACCTGCCTGTTGAGGTCTTGTGCCCACCCTGTGGCAGGGAGGTCACGGCCCCTCCCTGACAGTCCCACTGGAGCCACCCGGAAGCGTGGGGGAGTTCCCAAAACTCAGGGGTGCTGGACAGACGGATGTGCCTCTGTCTCTCCGGCATGGGGGTCGTGAGGATCTTTTGGTTCCTCTAAAGGGAGATTTAGCTCGTCCACTTTTCTGAGAGATAAACAGCCACACCTCCCAAATAAAAGCTCTTCCCGTGGCCCCAGGCTGGCTGCTGGCTGGAAACCTCTTGGTTTTAACTTAGTCTCCAGAAGGTCTGTTTTCTAGACTTGGGTCTGGAAGGAGGTGTGGACCAGATGGAGGGAAATGAGCCTGGACGGAAACTTGCTGGTCTGCAGAAGGTGCAGGCAGGGCCCCAAAGCAGGAGACACACCATAAAAATCCCACTTGGCTGAGTTACTGCCAAATTCTCACTTCCCCACAAACGGTCCCTCTCATGTGTGCATACACACACGCACGTACGCACGCACGCACGCACTTCAAGGTGACGTTTGCATTGCCAGGAGAATCAGGCAGTCTTGTGTTGTCCTCATGCGCCCCGTCAGGGCCGGGGCCTTGGTCCCTGTTACCTTTTCTATGCTGAATGCACCATACACATGGGGAGGCACCACCCAAAGTTGCGGCGAGGGCTTGCCCTCAGCATCCCAGCCCCCAGCTCGCAGGTGGAGGCCACATGGAGACCAGGGAAGCAGGGGAGGGGAAGGAAGGTGGGGAGAACCCGGGAGATATAAAGCTTACAGGGGTCCCCAGGATAACACACTTGCCTGGAAGAGATTCCGGAATGCCCAGGCACAGCAATGAAATTGAGCTGTTTTCCTGGACAGTCGTTGAAAGGTGCAAATCTAGCAGAAACCCATTTTCCTGCAAGTATTTCCTATGAAATGACCCAGGAAAGGGGTGCTTTGAATTTAAAGACATGCCCCCATTGCCATGCTGAGTTTCACATGATTGTTAATGCTTGGGGCCCACTTTCAGAGTCATTCACCTAACAAATATACTGATTGAAAGCTTTGCTCTGTCCTTAGGCCCTGCTCTGGGCACTGGTGATACAGCAGTGACCGAGACACGCAGGACCCCTGGTCTCATGGGGCTGGTGTTTTAGAGGAAACCAGTGAAGGACATGTCAGGGGAGGATGCTGTTACTGTAGCTGTTCTCTTAGCACCTGTGGGGCTCTGCATCTGCCTTTACTACGCTACGGCCCTCATGCAGTAGGTGTCTTGGTTGAATGAATGAATAAACAAACGGAAAATAAAATGAGATCTGTAGGACCAATTTGCTAGATAGGAATAAAGTAACCCAAACATAAATCATCAGGAACACAGCTGTGGCCCAGAAGTAGCTGATCCCCACCCAGCCCTTGTTTTATTCCCCACGCTGAATCTCTCTCTCTCATGGGCCTCTTTGTCTCCTTGGCAGGCTTTCAGTTTTAGCAAATAAAAATACAGGACCTTCAGCGAGATTTGAATTTCAGATTAAGCAACGCATGATTTTTAGTAGTAAGTATGTCCCATACATTGTTTGGGATATATTTATACTAAAAACGATTCCCTGGGAATTCCCTGGCAGTCCAGTGGTTAGGACTCCACGCTTCCACTGCCAGGGACCTGGGTTCAATCCCTGGTCAGGGAACTAATATCCCACAAGTGCAGCCAAAAAAAAGAATCTACAACTCAGTAAAGTAGTCATTGAAAGAAGCTAGAAACCATCAAAATAAAAATCCAACTTTGAAAAAAATACACATTAAAAGAAATTAAATAGGGCTTCCCTGGTGGCGCAGTGGTTGAGAGTCCGCCTGCCGATGCAGGGGACGCGGGTTCGTGCCCCGGTCCGGGAAGATCCCACATGCCGCGGAGCGGCTGGGCCCGTGAGCCATGGCCGCTGAGCCTGCGCGTCCGGAGCCTGTGCTCCGCAACGGGAGAGGCCACAACAGTGAGAGGCCCGCGTACCGCAAAAAAAAAAACAAAAAAGCCCTCCCCGCCCTGTGAGGACTCCGTGCCTTGCCAGCCTGCCTGCCTCTCCTCCCTTACGCGTGAGGTCTGCCGGACCTGCCCATCCAAAATCTATCTTCCTGACACATGCCTAGCTCGAGCCCAGGCCTGGGAACCAAACTAGCCCTGGAAGGTCTCCAAAGATTGGCCCCCTGGGCCAGGAGGGCTGGGGAAGCTCTCTCTTACTGTGGGATCTGAGTTCTGGGAACCACGGAAACCTGGATTGCGGGCAGTCAGCTTCCCCAGCTGCCCGGAAGAACTGCTCAATAAAGTCGAGGCCCAGTGGAAGGCAGACCCAGGAGGTGGAGAGAGAAGCGCACACAGCCCTGCCGCCCCCGGGTTCAGCAGAGCCCGGGCCAGCCCGACACCTGGCCTTGCTAATTACCTGAGCCATCAACTCCCCCGCTGGAGCCAGCGTGAGCTGGGTTTCTGTCACCTGCAAGTGTAGCCAAAAATTCTACAACTAGCTGCGTGGGGGACATTGTTTTCGAGAACAGCTTGGTGAATTGGGCTCCATTTACCTGATTTCTGGCGCTAGCTTCGCGCCTAACCAGGTGATCCCAGCCAAGGCATTGTATCTTCCCACGACTCGGTTTCCCAGCTATAAAATGGAGCTGATGTTCATAGCTGCTTCTCAGCACCTGTGAGTAAGTGATGAAACAACAGAGGTGAGAGGACGCTAGAAAGTCAAAGTGCTGTTCAGAGGACTGGCTGGCGTCTCCCACCCAGTGGCATTACCTGTCCACTTCCGCTTCCCCTCTCCGGACCACGGCTCCCTGACAACAGAAACCTCAATCTCCTCAGCTCTTTGCCCCCGACACCTGGCGCCAGACCTGGAAAGTGCTACAAGCCTGGGTGGGTTTACAGCCCAAAGAACCGAAAGCAGGGACTAGGACAGATGCTTGCACACCCATGTCCACAGCAGCGTTGCTCACAACAGCCAAGAGGTGGAAGCAGCCCTGGTGTCCCCGGATGGATGAGTGGATAAGCAAATGTGGTCCGCCCCACAGCAGAATAACATTCAATCTTAAAAAGGAAGGATGTTCTGACACAGGCTACAACATGGATGAACATTGAGGACATTATTCCCAGTGAAATGTCAATCACAAAAGATAAATTCACTTATATGATTCCGCTTATATAAATTCCCAGAGCAGTCAAATTCCTGGAGACAGAAAGTAGAATGTTGGGGACCAGGGGCTGGGGGCGGGGGGACGGGGAGTTTCATGGGGACAGAGTTTGGGAAGATGGAAACCTTCTGGGGATGGATGGTGGTGACGGCCGCACCATCACGCCAAGAACATGCAGCAGCGAGGCCAGCACGGCTTCTGTGGCTGAGCCGTCATCATCCAGCTAGAAAGGAACGTGAGCCCAGGGGCAGCCCAGCAGCTGCACTTCACAATTCCAGGAGCCAGAGCTTTTCTTGTCACCTGGCTGCCTCACACCTCCCTGACCTCTGACCTCCGTGCTCCTTTCACGCCTGTGTCACGTGAATGCACTTGATGTCACTGAACTGCACACTTAATGGTTGAGATGGGTTTATGTTATGTGTATTTTATCACAACTTTTTTAAAAACCTGGAAAGCAGGACTTGAAACACACTGAGTGGGAGGCATTAAGTAACTTCAGCAAACAAAATAGGGAATCCCAGCGCAACTTGTTTGCCATGAAAATCGCTCTTGGAATCATAACAGGATTCACGATGTTTTGGGCCTTTGCAAAATGCTAGTCGAGAATCACGTCTGCTCGGTAAATGCGTCTCAGTGCTTTGAAACCACAGTTGTGGAACAAGCTGACACTGCCTGTGACAAAGCTGTGCCTAGTAAGGATCATTCAATCCCCGCACAAAAGGTAGAGACGGTTCTCCTCCCCAGTGTAAACTTGGCAAAGCCGAGGCCCGGAGAGCGTCTGGAACACGCCAGGAACATGCAGCAGTTAGGCCAACACGACTTCTGTGGCTGAGCCTTCATACTTTCTAGATGTTTCTGCGTTTACCGCATGAACAAACAACGTTAACGATGGTGAATCTTGGGATGTGGAGAGAAACCTTTTCCACTTTGTTTACCAGCTTGCATGTGGCTCAACTTTTTTCAATCCACATGTTTTAGTTTTGCAATTAAAAAAAGAAAGTTTAAACAAGAAAATCTCATTGACTTGGGAAGGTAGAATTCCATAAATCAAAAATGGGTGCAGCCTTTGTTATTTACAGAGACCTGATACAGCCACTGTTTTATTTGGTCTCCAAAACGACCTGGGAGGAAGGATTAGCCCATGTTAGAGATGGGGGAGGGGTGGTGATAAGATTTCAGTCATCGTCCAGCTAGAAAGGAATGTGAGCCCAGGGGCAGCCCAGCACCTGCACTTCACAATTCCAGGAGCCAGACCTTTTCCTGTCACCTGGCTGCCTCTCACCTTCCCGAACTCCTGACCTCCGTGCTCCTTTCACGCCTGTGTCATCACAGCACCTTCGGTGCCTGCTTTGGAGAGAATTGGAATAACCCGTAAAGACCGTAACAGAAGGGCAGGCGGGTAGCTCGTTCACCCCTGAACCCTGAGTACCTCACATCAAAATCAGGGACTTAAATAAATACGGAAGGATGGGAGGGAGGGAGTGGGGAGGGAAGAGGGGAGAGGAGGAGAGCAGATGGGGGGGAGGAAAGGGAAGGAGGGATGAAGGGGGGGAGGAGGGGAAGATTAAGGGGGCAGTTGCCAGCCTGGTATTGACCCAGCAGGGGCTTTGCACATAAATCTCTAATTGCCAGTCTTTTAGGCAAAATAAAGTAGTCATCAAATCTGAGTCACGGGAGCGTGGAAAGGAGCCAAGGTGTCTTGACACCTTTACAGGAATTCCACACTCCAAGGGCCAGGCAGCAAGCGGACAGCATGGTTTCTGACCCTTCAGCACATGCAGTCCGAGCCCTGGCTCTGGCCAACCCATTGGGTGGACGAATCACAGCTTTGCCTTCAGGGAGCCCGTGTCTGTACGATCAGAGGACAGACTGCCTGCGAGCTTCCTTGATTGCCCACAGAGCCAGCCCAGCTCATACTGCGGACACGCCTGGAGCTACCGCAGGGGACGTCCGAGGATCACTTAATCCTCACAAGCTCCCCATCGGGTGTGGGGGTGGCGCTGGAAGGAAGCAGAAGCAGAGGATGGGCATGGGAGAAACCTGCCAGGTCTCCAGGCTGCGGAGGAGTTGGGATGTGAACGGAGGCAGCCCAGCTCCAGATGCCTGCGTGGTGCTGACCTGCCTCTCCCGGGGCGGGGCGGGTGGGAGCCCAGGACACTCAGGAGCCCCAGCATGGAGGGCCCTGACCCAGCCTGGGTGGGAGGGGCTGGGGAGGCTGCCAGGTGGCTGGGGCCTGAGTCAGAGAAGCAGAGGGGGGAGGGAGGAGACAAGCTCTCAGCTGGAGTGCAGCCAGGGGCCCGAGCCAAAATCCATTCCATTGGCCTGGTGTTTAGGGAATTGGGCAGAGGAGAGGTGATCTCACAGAGGAAAATGAGGACCAGACGCTGGGCCCCTGAGACTGTGTGAAGCGGAGGTATTTTACCCTAAAGGCAGTGAGGCGTCATGGCAGGGTTGAGGCAGCTGGTTGCCAGGGTCAGATCTGCCTTTTAGAAAGATGCCTCTGGATACCGCACGGAAGGTGGGTTCGAGGAGAGAGGTGAGGCTGAGGCCGGTAGAAGCCACCTAGACCACCAGGACAGTGGCCGTGAGGCTGAACAAAAGTGGACACACTCAGGTGGACCATTCTGGAGACTTCCTGGTGACCATAGAAGCTGCACTGCACAAGCCCACAGCAGGCTCCAGCCTTGCCTCTGCCCCTTAAGCCATCACCGGTAAAGAAAAGATCACCCATTGCTTCCCACCAGCAGGAAAAACAAAAATAGCATGTGTTTCCGGTAAACAAACAAAAGCAAGAGAGGGCTTTCTTGGCACTTGGTACTGAGCCCGGAAAGAAGGGGGGTCTCCTGTGGACTGAATGTGTCCCCCCAAAATTCATATGATGAAGCCCTAACCCCCTCCCTTCCCCACTGCCCCCGAGCATGAGATGGTATTTGGAGGTGGGCCTTTGGGGTGATTAGGTCACGAGGTCATAAGGGTGGAGCCCCTGATGGGGTTAGTGCCCTCCTAAGAGGAGGAGACACCAGCACTCTCTTTGTGAGGACACAGGGAGGAGGTGGCCATCCTCAGGTCAGGAAAAGAAACCCACCAGGAGCCCGACCATGCTGGCACCCTGATCTTGGACTTGTTGTCTCCAGAACTGTGAGAAATAAGCCTGTGCTGTCTGAGCCCCCCCGTCTGTGGTATTTTGTTAGGGCAGCTGAGCAAAAACAGGCATGACCACAGCAGCCTGGGATGTCTGCAGAGGGCCTTCTGGTCCAGGCTCACCTTCTCATCTTGAGATGCACAACCCTGGGGGCCTGTCCCCATTTGCACATAAGGAACGGAGAAGAGAAAAATGGCCTGTGCAAAGTCACACATTTACTGAGGGGCAGAGACACCCCTCTAGGAGATACTTGTCATAGAATACGAGACCCAGGCTCAAATCCTGAGTCACCCTCTAATGACGTCACCCTGGGAAATTGACTTAACCTTGAGCCTCAGTTTTACTCATCCATAAAATGGGCATAATAATATTAACCACAAATAATCATTTCAACATATAAATGAAATTACATATAAGAAATACTGTTGTAAACCACAAAGTTCTGGGCATCCATGAGTTGGGACGCATTTTACTTCCTGAGGAAGGATGACGTTTTTATTTAGATGTCTTCTCCACTGGAAGAGCTCTTAGCCCTCCTTCAAAGCCCCTCCCCAACATCCCCCCCCAGGATGTTTATCGTGACTCTACCCTGCGGGATTCCAGGGTACAGACCCCAGACCCAGCTTTCCCCCAGCACTGCGATGACGTGCCAATGTAGCTGTCCTTGCCAGTCCGAACTCATGGAGGGCAGGGACTGGCACCAGCTCCGTGCCTGATCCCCCAGAGGGGCTCAGAATTAATTTGCTGAATTAATGCAAAATGAAGAAATTCACATTCACCTGGCGCCTACGTGGCATAGTCCCTTAAGCTACATGCTTTGCTCGCTTGCTATCACACTTGATAGAATCCTCCCCCCACCCCAGGTGAGGACTGTCATCCCCACCCAGGAGAACTCGGGGGCAGGTCCCAGTCTTCAGCCAATAGAATCTGAGCAGCAGTAGCCCCCATCACCTCTGGCGGAAGCTTCAGCACCAGTACAGGACATCTCATCCCCTTGTCCTGCAGAACCACCGGCAGCTCTTCAGGGAGCGGGGTCCCAGTCGGCCTGGGTTCCGGAGCAGAGCAGACGGGGTTGGTGCCCATCCTCGGTGTCACTGGTGCTTGGGCTTCCTTCCAGGACCCCGGCTCTGTCTCTGGGTGCTTGGCCTGGGTTTCTTTGCAGGTGGGTGAAAGTGCTGGGCAACCCACCTCCAGGGCCCATGATGGACAAGACTACCGACAGTAACCTTGCCTTTGGGTGGGCGGTTCTATACCTTCTCCCAGGGCCCTGTGGGATTGAGTCCACTGTCCACAGGGTTCGTCTGCCCCCAAATAAAGCAGCCTCATATGGCTCCTTCCCTCCCTCTCGCCTTCCCCCACTGACACTTCCTGCTGTCATCTCCCAGGTAAACTGCCTGCACGCAAAGCTTTATCTCAAGGACGGCTTTTGAGGACCCCAACCTCAGACAAGGGATGAGAAAGACGTCTTTTTTTTTTATTTTATCCTGACCCTTTTATTGTTGCAATTAAAAAATAAAAGGTACTTAAATACAATGGTGAACACATAGGGCGAAACAGAATCATAAAATTTAATGTTGAATTAAGCAGTGAGCTGAATGTTTGGGTCTCCAAATTGGCTTTGAACCCAAAACCGCTTAAAAAGGGGTATGTTCACAGTTAACGGCAATTGGCTTATAGGTGAGAGATGAGGGTCTTGCAGGGCCCTCATCTGGCCCCTGAGGGCCGTGGGATTTGAGCAGGAGACAAGTCTTTGCTTCAAGCTCCTGGGATGGGGGAGCCGCTTGTTACGGCAGCAAAACTCAGCCGGGCTGGGAACCATGAGCCAGGTTGGAGATGCAGACGCAGGGCTCAGGGAGCCAGTGGCAGGGGAGGCTCGGCTCACAGCGGTGTCCCACTCCAGGGCAGGCGCCCTTAGCCCACCTACCGGTGCAGGAGGTGGGTGGGGAGGGAGGTGACTCCTCCCAGCCTGCAGGACCCACAGGGCCCAGGGCCCCTGGCTTCACTGTGAGCAGCCAGGGCTCTGCCACTGGTCCAGGCAATCCTGCATCCTGTGGCCGCTGCTGTCCTCCCCACCAGAGGCCGTTTCTGCTCTTCAACCAGACCTTGCAGACCAGCACACACGCTGGCCCAGGGTCTGGAAAAGATGACAGTCTCCTCTGGTGTTCATATTCTCCCCCGCAACGGAGCAGTATCCCCTTTCTCATCCACCTGGGGGAACGCCCACCAGCCTCTACACAGAGGCACCCCACTGAGATCGGCCCTGGTGCCCCTACTTTGGACCCTCCTGGGGACGGGGTTCTGTCTTTGGCGGGGAGTTTGGAAGGAGGTTGAGGGTGAATCTTTCTTCAGACCCTCCTTGGTCGGGCCAAAGGATCATTGCCAACTCTTTGTTTTCCAGACTCTGCAGTTTTTTTGGCAGCTCCGTGCTGGCTCTGGAAATTCTCAAGGTGTTTTTTGTTAAGTACTCTTTTAGCTTTAGTGAGAGAGGAGAGAGAAGAGGGGCGAGACACAGAGACAGAGAGACAGAGCGGGAGGCATCTGAAGACCCACTTGGATCTGGTTCATCTCTTACAGCCATGGGCACAAGGGCAAACCTGAGGTGGGGGGAGGGCTGCAGAGATCTGCTTAACAACTTGAAAGCCAGGGGCTGGACAAGTCCACCCCCTGACCCCTGGGCCTGGCTTGAAGGCTACATTTTTATAGGCTCTTTCTCTAGACACCGTGGCCGGAGTGCAGATGTGCATAAAACTTTCCTGGATGAGTTTCCATTGTTTGTTTTCCGGCCTCCTCAGGGACTGAGAGGTTCTCCCTGTTCTCACAGTGCCTGGCCAGAGCCGCCTGGCCTGGACTGGTGGAGAGCTCCCGGTCGCTGGAGGCATGCAAGCCAGGGATGCCTCCGATGGAGACGGCTCCCAGGCACCCAGCTGGATGTAACCCTGCCTAAGTAACTTCTCGCGGGGGGCACTCCCTGCCAGAGTCTCGGCTCCAGCATCTGCCAGGGGAACATGATCAGGTGTGGACACTGGTGGCTTGGGGCAAGTCCCCACCAGGTGTGACCTTGCACACGGGACTGTGTCACCTATCCTCTTTTCTCCATCTTTACAAGGGACAGGGGCGGCTCCTGCCTGGGTAAGGCCACGTGTGCCCGACTTGGCACTGCCTCTCCACCCCGGCCACCACCAGGCTGCAGGCAGCACCTGGAGCCTTCAGGATCTCAGAAAAGGCAGGTCCACCCGAGAAAGGGGTGAGTCATGATCGGTCCACACCAGTCCTGGCATCACATTCCTCCGGCCTGCAATTGCTTAAAGAGTGGGCATGTATGACCCGGTGGTGACCAATGAGATATAAGGGGACTCTCATGGAGGAGCTTCCCTTCTCGACCCCAAAAGCAAAGACCATGGAGGGAAAAGGTCTTCCTGTCCTCCATCTTCCTGCCTGGGATGTGGATGTGATGTCTGGAGCCACAGCAGCCTCATCCCTGGCAGCACGAGGCAGCAGCCGAAATCATGCCAGGGGCCACTCCCTCCAGACTTCTTGTTCTGTTCCTTACAGGAGGAACATAAACGCCTATCTGTTCAAGTCCCTGCTGGTCAGGTTTTCAGACTTGCAGCTAAACTCATTCCTAACTGACCTGCAAAGGGCCTGCCCAGACCCAGTGCCTACCGAGGCAGAAAGCCCAACGTTCTCACTTTCTGGGGGCCACTCAGCCTCAGCCCTGGGAAGATCAGGGAAGTGAACTTCCCAAAGAAGAGACCCAGCCTTTAGAAAAGCCCCATCTCCCTCCACCACGGGGAGCAGTGTCCCTCACAGGTCACTGCCCACCATCCGCCCTCCTCTATCTAGCCTCAAGGTCACGCCCTCTTACAGATGAGGACCCTGAGGCTCAGAGTGATTCAGCAACTTGTCCAAGGCCACACAGGAAGGGACAGAGCCTGTTTCAAATAAACTAACCAAGCCAGCCTTCTCTCCCTCTACTGCCTCCCCAGAGAGGCCAGCTGCAGGGTCCGGATCAGAGGCCAGCTCCTGGGCTTCTCAGGGGGTGCACATTTCTGGAGCATGTGGCCACGTCTTCACCCCAGTACGCTGCCCTTCAGGGCCAATATCAATAACAGTGACTGCTGTTCTGTCTCGAGCACTTGCTCTGAGCCCCGTGCAGTGCTGAGACCTTTCATCTCCCTGAACCTGCACAGCATCCTGTGGGGCTGGTTCTGCTTCCCCTGTGTTTCTAGGGGAAGAAGTGGACGCTCAGCGGCGGGGGATTACTAGCCAGGGAGGGGTGGGGGTGAGCTAAAACTTGAGTCCATCAAACTCCAACACTCACACCCTCGCCCTACCTCAGACATCCCCAGAGAAGTTCCTACAGGTAACGGAGCCCGGGGTGCACCCTACAGTGGCAGCGAGGGGAAGGAACCCGTCTGGGTCACCGAGAGGGCAGAGGGGAGGCGCAGGGCGGCCCCTGCCCCAGCTCCCCTCCCTGCCGTTTCCTCAAGACTTTTCAGCACCTCCACTGGGCACACACGCAGCCAGCGGAAGTCTGCACTGGCTGCAGTGGGCAGCCCACCTCGTCCCGCCCCTGACTGCGTGGAAGCCAGCTTTTATTAAGTTAGTTCAACGTGACACTCGTGCACCTATACCTTCCAGGTGCCTGGCCCCGTGCTGGATGTTGGGGATACACAGAGCACAAGACAGAGTCCTTGGCCTCAAGGAGCTTGTAGTCCAGGGGCCGGGGGGGGGGGGTGGAATGAACCCGCAAAAAGAGCTGGCACTGCGCGTGGCAGGTGACTCCGCAGAGAAGGTCCTAGGGAAGGGTTCTGACTTATACAGTGCTTTTCTGACTGTCTCACCTGGGGCACTTTGAGAGCAGGTGCGGGGCATCTCACCACCTCCTCCAGTACTGATACCCACAGCCGTGCCCGGCACAGGGCGGATACCCGTTGTGTTTGTTGAACAGGCGTCGGCCCTGGGATGGGCCAGTTCCCAGGCGCTGGTGTACGTGGACGGTTGGTACCGGAAGCCCAAAGCGGACCCGGCAAAGAGAAGCGGGTACCGGGAGCTCCAAGTCAGGCCGGCACACGGGCCACAGCCCGGCGCAGGGCTTACAGGCGCCGCCCACTGCTCCACGCCCCAAGCAGCTCCCAAAACAAAGGCCCTCCACTGTACTCCGCGATTTTCTGCAAGTTAGAATTCTGCCACGTAAATTACCCTGTATGTTGCCTTTGTGAAAATCATAACCTGCGTTGCGATGGAATACAGAATGTTCCCTCTCAGAGCTGCAGGAGATACTTAGCTGCTTTTCTCTGCCTGACGATCAGGTGTCCTGCTCCTGCCATACAGGCATTCCTGCTGAGGTGGCTTTGTGACCCAGGGGCACGTCCTCTGCCCAGGCTCGGGATCCTGCAGGGAGGGCTGTTCTGAGGGCATATTGTCACGTTGTTCACTCAAGACCCTCATGAGCCCAGAGGTACAAATATATAATAATACTTCCCCGGCTGCACAAAGCAACCAGAATGCCTGCTCCCCCCTCCGCTCTCTGAAGACAAATTCCAGACGCCTGCAGTCATTCTCGTGGCGGACGTTCGTCAGCCCAGATGCCTCCCCTGCTGGCAGGAATAGAAATGCACCGGCAGAAGGAAGTCCAGTTTTCCCACCTAAGGAGTGTACTTAACATCACTTGTTGCATGGATTTTTCAAAACATAAATAGCGTGTGTAAGATATTTCCAGGAACAAAGAAAAATTGGGGGCCACTTATTTAAATCATCCCTCTGGGCTGAACTCTTGGCAGAGTTGGGAGTGGCAGTGGGGGAGGCAGCCAGGAGGCTCGGGACTGACCCGGGAACCACAGCTGGGCCGAGGCCCATTGGGCCACATTTATCACCTGCCCATTGAGCCACGTTTATCACCTCGAAGCAAACCGCTTGCTTCTAGACAGGACCCGGCAAATGGCCAGACCTAGCTGGTAAATCACAGCTGGTGTGGAACGGAAGGTGGGGGCAGCCCGGAGAGAAGGCTGGACTCCGAGACGGGGTGTCAGCGGCACGGAAGGAGGCCGCTTGCAGCTCTGTCATTATCCCGGAGGAAGGAAGGGACCAGTAGGGGGCAGTGATGGGAGAAGGACGGGAGGAAAGACAGCTCCTTCTGTTCAGCTCAATGCCCTGAGAGGAGTCAAGCTGGACCCACAGCCTCGGCCAAGACAAGAGCAAAGACGCCCACACACGCACGCACCTCTGTGTGGCCAGGGCCCCGACGGAGGAAGACGCCCACACACGCACACGCCTCTGTGTGGCCAGGGCCCCGACGGAGGAAGACACAGAGCAGAATCCCAAAGCAGCCTGGGCAATCTGGGCGAGGCTTCCTGGAGGAGGTGACGGCCCGGTTGGGACCTGAGTCAAAAGAAAGCTATCAGCCAGGCGCAGGGAACTTGGGGTGGGGTGTTCAGGAGAGGAAGGGATGCTCCGGGCTGAGGCTGTAGAGACCAGAGGGTCTGCAAGACGTCAGCTCACGGTGCTGATGGGGTCTGGAGGGGCACGCAGGGAGTTGAGGACGGCCATCCTAGGGATGTGAGCTTCATCCCGGTGGCAGCAGGGACCCACCTGTGGGCGGCAAAAAGGAACCACGGGATCAGATGTTCCCAGGGGCCCAGCCAGTGGCTCCTCTCCTATGTTTTCAACAAGAAAAGATGTCAGGAAAATGACATGGCAGATAGGAAACCAACATGGGAAACCTCTGTTGCTGAGGAAGTTGATTTTGGAGAATGTGGCTTCTATCTGCGGGCCAGTGGGTCTCCTGACAGCGGGCCCCAGGCCTCCCCAGCGTGGGCAGACATCCTTCATCGGGCCAGGAGAAGTGTGCTCGGTCTCTGCTGCCAGACTCCATGGACTAGGACAGCCACCTGTCACTGGCTCAGAGCCCAGAAGCAGAGGTCTGAGTTGCTGCTAGTCAGGGCTCTCCAAAGGAACAGAACCGGGGATAGAGAGAGATTTACATAAGAGGAGGTTTATTATAGGACTGAGCTTACGGGGTCATGGAGGCTGAGAAGACCCACAGTCTGCTGTCTGCAAGCTGGAGACCCAGGAAAGCCGATGGTGTAATTCAGTCCAAGGCCAAAGGCCTGAGAGCCAGGTGGGTGTCAGGTGTAAGTCCTGGTCTGAATCCAAGAGCTGGAGACCCAGGAGCGGGTGCCTGAGGGCAGGAGAAGATGGACGTCTCAGCTCAAGCACAGAGATCAAATTCCTCCTTCCTCCACCTTTTGTTTGGAATATTCTGGAATATTATTCAGCCATATAAAAGAATGCAATACTGGGACTTCCCTGGCGGTCCAGTGGGTAAGACTCTGCGCTTCCACGGCAGGAGTTCGATCCCTGGTCGGGGAACTAAGATCCCACATGACACACGGTACAGCCGAAAGTAAATAAATAAATAATAATAAAATAAAATAAACATTTTTTTAAAAAAAAGGGGCTTTAAAAAATTGTTTTAAATAAAAGAATGCAATACAGATACATGCTACAATACAGATGAACCTTTAAAACATTCTGCTAAGTGAAAGAAACCAGTCACAAAAGACTTCATATTATATGATTCCATTTTAGGCAATGTCCCGAATAGGAAACTTTACAGAGACAGAAAGTAGATTATCATTTGCCGGGAGCGGGAAGAATGACAGCTGATGGGCACAGGTTTCTCTTCGCAGCGATGAAAATGTCTGAAAACTAATTGTGGTGAATGTTGTATACGTATCTATGAATATACTAAAACCACTGAATCGTATACTTTAAAAGAGTGAATTGTATGGTATGTGAATTATATTCAATAAAACTGTTTTTTAATCTTTTAAAGAAAGGAAGGAAAGTGAAATATTGACCTCAGCTTCTACCATAAGAAACGAGAAATATAGGAAAGCTGAAACCCAAAATAAACAGAAGAAAAGGAATAAAAATAAAAATCAGAGTAGAAATCAATGAAATAGAAAACAGAAAGCAATAGAGAAAATCAAAAGTTGGTTCTTTGAAAAGGTTGATAAAATTTATAACCTCTAGTTAAACTAATCAGTAAAAGAAAGAAAAAAAAAAGACGACATAAATGACCAATATCGGGAATGAGAGGTAACATCATTACAGATCCTACAGACACTTTAAAAATTATTTTTGCTCAGTTTGTGCCCAAACCACAAGCTTTTAATGAAAAACACTTTCCAGTTCTAAGAGATGTAAAATCCCAGGAAGAAGAAACAAAAACTCAGCGGAAACCATTTTGCTTTGTTTTACAAAATGTAATCGTGTGCATTTTTTAGATTGCTTCAGGTAAACAGTTATAAAACAGTGTGAGAAGCATTGTGACAGAAGAAGCCAAGTGTTACATTTTATTCAGATTATGTATTCATGTGTTAATTTTCCCCATCAGACTCAGGGATTCTGTCTGATTTATCTCGGGATCCCCAGGAGCAGCCCACAGTAGGTGTGCAGTGAACAGTGAGTGAGTGAATGAATGGGTGTGGAGGTACCCAGTCCCTGAGCACCACCTCCGTGCCAGGTCTGGGACACAGAGAGGAGCACAGATTTGGGACTTTTTGTTTTGTTTTGTTTTTTGCGGTACGCGGGCTTCTCTCTGTTGTGGCCTCTCCCGTTGCGCAGCACAGGCTCCGGACGTGCAGGCTCAGCGGCCATGGCTCATGGGCCCAGCCGCTCCGCGGCATGTGGGATCCTCCCGGACCGGGGCACGAACCCGTGTCCCCTGCATCGGCAGGCGGACTCCCAACCACTGCGCCACCAGGGAAGCCCTGGGACTTTGACTTGATGGTATTTAGATGAGATTTTGGACTTAGAATTGATGCAGGAATGGTTTAGACTTGGGGGGATATTGGGATAGTGTGAACACATTTTGCATGTGGGAAGGACGTGAATTTTGGGCAGCCAGAGGGCAGACTGTCATGGGTTGAATTCTGTCCCCTCCAAAGATACGTTGAAGTCCTAACCCTGCCCCCACCCCATGCCCGTCAATGTGACCTTACTTGGGAATGAGGTCTTTGCAGACGAATTAGTTAAGATGGAGCGAGGTGGGCCCTGATCCCATTTGACTGGTGTCCTTTAAGAAGAGGGAAATTTGAACACAGTCACGGAGGGAAGAATACATTTCTGTTGTTTTAAGCCACCTGTATTAGCTCCCCAGGGCTGCCATAACAAAGTATCATAACAGATGGGCTGGCTTAAACAATAGAAATTGAGTGCTTCACAGTTCTGGAGGCCAGAAATCCAAGGTCAAGGTGTCATCAGGGTGGTGCCTTCCAAGCTCGAGGGAAAATCTGTTCTCTGCCTCCCTCTCCCAGCTTCTGGGGTTTGCTGGCAATGTTTGGTGTTCCTTGGCTTGCAGAAGTATCACCCCAATTTCTGCTTTCGTCTTCACATGACATCTCCCTGTGTGTCTGTGTCCAAATTTCCCCTTTTTATAAGAACATCAGTCATATTGGATTACAGCCCACCCTGATGACCTCGTTTTAACTTGATTACTCTGTTAAGACCCTGTTTCCAAATAAGGTCACATCCTGAAGCACTGAGGATTAAGACTTCAACATATAAATTTTGAGGTGGGGGGGGAGAGAGAGAGAGAGAGAGAGACACACAATTTAATTCATAACACCTGTTCAAGGCTGGTTTATTTCTCATCTTAATTGAAGATTTACAATGTAAATGGGCCATAAAATTTATCAATCCTGTTTTTGTGAAAAGCATTTAGGTTGTTGGTCTTGTATGTTTTGCTACTTAGAAGAAATTGAAATTGACTAAGCAGGAGGTCTCAAAGGGGTTTAATTTGCTTCCATTCCTCCGGACACTCTGCCAGGATTTTCCCAAGCATGTCCATGCCCATGTCTAGTAAAATGTTTCCAAACCCATCCTAGGTTTTTTTTTTTCTTACATTATTAATTGTTTTTGATTGTGGTAAAATATAGATAACAAAATTTTCCATTTTAACCATTTTCAAGTACACAGTTCAGTGGCATTAAGTGAATTCACTTTGTGGTGTAACCATCACCACCGTCCATCTCCAGAACTTTTCGAAACAGAAACCCTGTCCCTGTTAAATAACCACTCTCCATTCTCTCTCCCCTCTCAGCCCCTGGGAACCACTATTCTATTTCTGTCTCTATGGATTTGCCTATCCCAGATATTTCCTGTAAGTGGAATCACACAGTATTTGTCCTTTTGTGTCTGGCTTATTTCACTTAGCATAATGTTTTCAAGTTTCATCTCTGTTGTAGCATGTGTCAGAATTTTCTTCCTTTTCAAGGCTGAATAACATTCCGTTGTATATACATAACACATTTTGTTTAGCCATTTATTTGCCAATGAACATTTGGGCTGTTTCCACCTTTTGGCTATTGGGAGTAACGCTGTTATTAACATGACTATGCAAATATCTCTTTGAGTTCCAGCTTTCAGTTCTTTCCGGTGAATACCTAGGAGTGGAATTGCTCATCCCAGATGTTTAACTGTCAAAAATCTTTAGGTCTGTGCACTTGGGTCTTACCTGATTGTCTAATACATTAGTAGGAACCAAACAGTTCCCCGGGGATTTCTACTCTGAGACTCTGGGAAACTCACCGTGTCCCCTGGAGGGAAGGATGTGAGGACTGACCTCTGAGGCTCCTCCTGGCATCTCTGCTCAGCTTGACGCAGCTTTGATCCTTCAAGGAGGTGGGGGTAACGTGGTAACCACCTGGGTGACTCCAGACTGGCTTGGGGTGGACTTGAGGATTTCCACACAACCAGTTTACAATGAGCACAGATTGAATTCAGTTGGGATAAAAGCCAGCGGGAGTGCTGTTAGGTAAAGGATCCTGGGTTGAATAACGGGCAGCAAAAATCACAGGGGAAGTCAGACGTCTGTTATATTTGAAAAGTAAGATAACATCAGGATTAAGGCTACCAGAGCCAGGACACACACACACAGACAAGACGCACACAGACAAGACACACAGAGGTACACACAGATACACACACACACAAATACACACACACACACACTCAGGAGGGGCCCCTGTGTGGAGCGCCCAATGCGAAGTGAGCATCGGAGCCATCGAGGCGAGTGAGAGAAACCAGAGGCTCCTCTGCAGCCTGGGAGGGACCAGGTGGGCGGGTGGTGACAGGCGTGACCGAGCAGAGACAAGGGAGAGGCCAAGGTGCCCAGAGGCGGGAGCAGCAAACACAGCTGCACAAACCAAAGGCCCCATCACCGCCTTCACCCACCTGCTCTTCTGTTCCTTCCGGTCACCCTGAGCCTGCCCCTGAGCGCCACCACCGGCTGGCCCCAGTCTGGGTGCTGGCGGGAGGGCTGAGGGTGCCCACAGGGGAACCACCTGGCCCAGAGGCCACGCCTGGGGGCCTCGAGGCAGTCAGCGGGGCCGCAGCCGGTCTGGTGCGAAGACTGTGCAAAGCCGCCGGGGAGGCCACACGGCCCAGATGGTGCCACTGCCCGACGGCAGGCCCTTGTCCCTGGGCTCCTGGAGCCCCCGCCCCTCGACACGGGCCGTGAGCACAGAATCCCCCTCACCGCCGCATGGTCGTGATAAAAGAAATATTCCCATGGTGAGGTCCGGGGAAGTCATTCTGGCTCATCCGTGGGTCACCTTGGATTTCATGCTAACTCAGCCTGTTTGTGGCCTGTCAAACATACATTGTCCATCTGTTTAATTACTGAGGAAGAGGGCACATTGACCAGATGTAAAGAGTGTCCACCTTAAAAATAAAGGTTAAATGCCTCTGTTCCTGGGACGCCAACACTGGTCCTCCTTCTGTAATAGGGAAGAACCTTTCTGTACTCTATTATATGTTAATCAATAAAGGGATGTTGCCAATAAGCTTAAATTACACATAATTGTCCATTTCTGGGAATCCTGCTTCCCAGATAATGAGCATTAAGCTAAAATACCTTTGTTCAGCTCACAGGAAACATCCTGACCGGGCCCACCTGTGAATGACTGCAGGGGGAAGAAATGAACACATCCCCTCCAGAGGCTGACGGGAACCAGGAAGTGTTTGACTTTGCTCCCTCTTCTTTTAGTATAAAAGGAGCCTGAACTCTAATTCACACAAGATGGTTCTCTGGGGCACGAGCCCACCGTCTTCTCCGTCAGCTGACTTCTGAATAAAGTCACTATTCTTTGTCACAACAACTCCATCTATTGGCCTGTCTCACGGCAAGCAATACAAGCTTGGCCCCGGTAACAAAATGAGACGTAAATAACAGAAAGAAAGATATAGAGAAGTCATAGCTGACTATACAGTTACTTGAAAAATAACGCTAATCAACTGAAAACAACTTGAAATAACCATTCAGTAAGTTGTAGTGAGTGAGGATCTCAGTGCAAGGAAAATGATCTGACCTCAAGGTGGCAGGAGAGTGGGATGAGAATCATTTGGGCTGCCTTTCGTCATGGCTGGATGGGGGGCGGGCAGGGGAGTCCCTCACAGTGTGAAACCTTCCGGAGACTGCAGCCCAGGGCCACCAGCCAGAGAGGGAGGAGGGCACAGGACCTCCTGGGGGAATCACTGGCGTCACTCAGCATCGTGTGGGGCGTCTCTGGGCCAGAGGGCTCTGAAGAGACACAGCCACCTGGAATCTTTCACAGGCCCCTTTGCTGGCAAATTTCACATGTGCAAAGGACGCAGGCACCAAATGGCAAAAATATGCTTATTTGGCGTATATTTTAAGTGACTGGATGTGTAAAATTTGAGCTTGGGGCCAGCAGGCTTTGAACTAACAGTCCAGGCTGCCGTGACGAAGTAAGTAACCCAGGGCCAATATGGGGCCATCTTCAATCCATTTACGTAACATGAGGTCAACATAGGAACACCATAGGCTCCCTACACACCAGTGGCCCATTTGCACAGAACAGCCCTTTCACACAAGCAGCAAAAGGAAAACTCTCCCACAATATATGCGCGAGAAAACAACAAAACCCTTCCTAAAGAAAAATTTAAGGGGATCTGAACAACATGATTGTATCATTTTTCTGGAAGAGGCAATTTAATATTATAAAGATGCCAGTTCTCCCGCAATTGATCTATACATTTCAACCTAAATATTCCAGTTCACCGGACTAAGAAGCTGACCCTAAAGTTCACCTGAAAGAGAAAAAGAGTAAGTATAACCAAAACATGTGGCTTTGATGATGAAAAAAAAAAGAAACAACCTAAATACAATATATTCATCATTAGGGAAATGGTTACATGATCAGCAGTTACCAGTAAAGAATATATTTACCGGCATGGAAATCAGTCTTTTTATTAAAAAAAAAAAAAAAAAAAAGGCAAGTGGAGAACATAGAAATAACATGAGGAACCCATCTTTATAAAACCAAATCTATTAGCTAGTGGGAAGCAGCCGCATAGCACAGGGAGATCAGCTCGGTGCTTTGTGACCACCTAGAGGGGTGGGATAGGGAGGGAGGGAGGGAGGGAGACGCAAGAGGGAAGAGATATGGGAATATATGTATATGTTTAGCTGATTCACTTTGTTATACAGCAGAAACTAACACAATATTGTAAAGCAATTATACTCCAATAAAGATGTTAAAATAAATAAATAAATAAATAAAACAAAGAGACGCAGTGAAGACGGAAAAAAAATTCTATGCGTTTACCTATATATCTATCTACCTACCACCTACCCACATACACACATATGTACATGGCTAGGAATGTATCTGGAAGAATACATGACGACCTTTAAAAGTAGTTGAACATTTCAGGCATGCAGACTTTCATTCTGCGTTGTTTGGATTTTCACAAGAAGGTATTCATTGACCACTTGTGCAATCAAAACAGAAAATGTCTTTGATAATGCAGAGGATTTTACCCTGCCCCTGATGTGGTGGGTCCTTCTCCTGCCCTGAGCACTGGGTCAGAGGGACGTAGTTCTCCCCGCCACCTCTTCCCACCCATCCCTCTGACACTCCATCCCTCGTCTGCAGGACGGATGAAGCCCCGCCTTGCAGAGCTGCTTCGGGCTGAGCCCAAGGATTCCCTGCCCAGGGCCCAGCACGTGGCTGGTAGGTGACGTAAGCAGGAGAGGGCACAGAGGCCCCTCTTCTCATGAGTGCCATTGTTGTTGCTGAAGTTACCATCATCACACCAATAAGACGATGGTGAGAATTTCAGTGGAAGTAGATCGCAGGCAGTGTCATCACTCGGGGCAGGTTTGTGGGTGTCCTGATCTCTGTCACTGCACATCACGCTCGGCCACTCACACGCCTGCTGAGGTCCTCCTGCTGGCGTTATGCGTAGCATGGGGCAGGGGGTGGCACCGTGCGGGGGGGCAGCCCAACCTCTGCCCCACAACTGTGCGTCGTCTGGCTCCAAGCCTCGGGTTCTTCATCTAGAAAACCTTCGCAGGGCTATGACGGAGCTGTCACACTGAGGTTGTCATGATGTAATTACACGAGAGACAGTGTGTGCTGGAAAGAGCACGAGGTCCAGAGCGAGCGAGATTGGCATCTGGATCCTGGGTGCACCCCCTGCTCTGTCCATTGGGGTTACGGCCTTGGAAGTGACTGTCAACATGAATGTTAGTGAGGACCATGGGTTCTAAGGGACAGAAGACCAACTCAAACCAGCTTAAGCAAACGGGGCTAATTCGTAGTTGGTTCTCAAGGCTGGGACGGATGCTGAAATACCTCAGGAGTGAGGAAAAGGATGCCAGAAGTGAAGATTTGGACACTGGAACAGGGACTCAGGCCCTCAGACTTCAGTCTCCCCACCTCCCCTCTCTACTTGTCTCTGCTGGTTCCCTCTGGGGTGGGGGGCAGGGATCACAGGGTCCAGATCTGTCTCCCAGCATGCGAACCCTGCCAGTGAGAGAGCTTCCTCCAGTTTCCATATAGCATTGCCAGGGAAGGATCTGATTGGCCCTGCCTGGGTCACATGGCCAGTCCTTGGACCAACCACAGTTGCCAAAAGGATGGGCATCTATAAAAGCCTGGGTCTCAGGCACAGCCTTCTGCCCAGTCTGTCACAAAAAGAAGGGAATTGAAACACATGCTGGGAAGTTCAAACAAAACAAAAAAAGCCAGTTGTAATTGTTTATTACAAAACAAGAGAAAACAACCACAGGGGCCACAGGATTCAATGAGTGAAGGTTTCTGATGCACTGGAAGAGGCCCTGGCACACAGTAGGTCCTCAACATGGGACAGAGAACATGCAAATGAGGTTCCCTTCCCCCAGCTGTCACCGCCACCCCCCACCAGCAGAAAATCCTCCTCAAAAAACACTTTAAAGCATTGTGCATGTTTTTTGAACCCAATTTTTGAGAAACAGTATCTGGACCGAAGCATGTTTGCTTTGTACTCAAGACGCTTCTTGTTCAGAAATGAAACTCAGAACCGGCCATCTGTAGAATATGAAGCTGGGCAGATGGGCCGAGGCCCAGCAGGAGGGCAGGGAAGCCGGCGGGAGTGGACGGGCTTCTCCCTGGGGTCCCAGCCCCAGCCAGGCTCCGATCGGCTTTTCTACTGCCTTGGAACGCTGGCCTTGTCTCTGTTGAAAGGAAAATCTTCAGTTTTGAAAACTCACCTTAGAGAAAGTGTTTTCCGGGGCTTCACACCTCAGGAAAACGCAGTCAAGTCCGTGAAGCAGCTATAACTTTAATCATATCATGGAGAGGGAAACAATTCTCACGTGGTCATGAAAGGGAGGTTTTCTCCCCAGACTTCATGAAGCCCTAATTCATACATCCATTCACCTACGGGCGCTTGCACTGAGCCCCAGGGGCTGTCATGAGCTGCTGAGATCCGCAGCACATAAAACAGACCCCTCCTGCCCTCATGGAGCTTACGTTCTGGTCAGGAGAGGCCCACGGAGGACGAGACGAATAAGCAAGACAGATCTGCAACGGATGGACTGGTGGGGCAGGGGGATGTGGACAGGGGGAGCAAATGCTGGAAGAACCAGGCTGGCTGGCCAGGCACATAGTGACCCAGTGTCACAGCCTGCAGCCCCTTCCATGGCCCGCTGAGGACAAAAGGGGCATGAGCTCGGGGCTGGGCTCCCCCGCCAAGCCCTGCAAGCCATGTCCTCACGGAGAGCACCTCTTTCTAACTGGCACAAAGGCACCCCAGGGGCTAATGGTGGCCACCGTGCCTGCTATGAGCTAGTGGACGTCAGAGGGCACAGAGGAGAGGGCAGGTGGGTCCCAGCGTGGGGCTGGCCTTGTAGCCGGGACTGTGTGGGCTGGGAGTGCTCTGTACAGCGAGGACCAGAACAGAATAGACTGGGTGGCACCACCGGGGGCGGGTGTTGGCAGGGGCTGGAGGTGAACCTGTCCCCAAGGCCGAGCAACAGGACCTGCTGACAGACGGGGTGTCGGGGGTGAGAGTGGGAGGACCCCAGGGGTTTGGGCCAGAGATGGGGGCTGTGGTCAAGCGGGGTTGAAGGATTAGGGGTGGGGTGTGGGCCCGGGACAGACCCGGGCTCAAACCCTGGGTCCAGCACGCATTGGCTATGGACTTCACCTCTCTGGGCCTCAGTTTATCCATCAGTGGGGTGCATAGCCTAGAACTCGGGGGTGTTGAATGAGTGGGTGGAGAACCCACCCTCGCGGCCTGGCGAGAGCATGGCCCTGGCTCGTAGGAGGGGTTTGCTCCAATCCCTGGGATGTCAGGGAGGGGGTCCCCCATACCCAGAGGGAGTGGAGGGTCACGGAAGAGCCCAGGTGGAGCTGTTGCTGGTGTCCCCAAGCATCCTTTGTCCTCTGCGGGACTAGAATTTTAAGCTGGGAAGGGATCACTAGGAACAAAGACCTCCTTCCCAGACTCCCTTGCAGCTAGGTGTGGCCATGTGACTAAGGCCAATAGGGAATGAGCTGATATGGTACCTGGCATCCTGGCAACCTCCTTAGAAGACTCCTGCAGTGCGGCCTTTCCCTCCCCTCATCTCTGCCAGCCTGCTGTTTGAGATATTGCTGTCAGGACCAGAGATCCATCCTCACCGTGAGGGCGAAGGCCCTGCCCTGGGGAGGGCAGAGCTGCGAGCAGGAAGGAGCCTGGGCCCCTGAGGACCTGAAGCCACAGAGCCACCTGGACTTTTGCAGATGGGGGACATAAACGCTTCTGGTTTGCTTTGGTTCCTGATCCAGGAGGGCTTAGGGTTAAGAGCAGGGGCAGGTGTGCCCGCTGCTTCCATGGCTGCCCTGTGTGCACCCTGCATCCGTGTCCATGTTTCCAGACAGGCACCCGAGGCCACCGGTGGCAGGGGAAGGAGGTTCCTAGGCAAGTCGGGTTCAGCCACAGCTCCTGGGAGCCCCTCTGCCCTCGAGCCCTGCTCGTGGGAAGCCCGGGCTTTTCACAAGAAGTGTCATTAGCCCCGTGATACAGGCAAGGGACCCAATCGTCTCTGCTCATCACAGGGTCATGGTTGTCACCTCAAGATGCCTCTGGCTCTAGTTCTGGGTTTGTAATCAATCCAAGGTCAGGGTCAAGGGGAGACAGAGTGCAGGTGCCCAAGGTCCCAACAGGGATGAGAAAGAGGAACTCAGGAGGGAAAGGCTGATAGTCCTACACTCTCCTCCCATTTACATTTTGTAACATTTCTAGGATGGGCATCCATTATTTTTATAATGAGAAACTGTCCCTCCCGCCAACCCGCAGGCTTTGCACCCTTCTGACCTTTCTTCTGGCCAATGGCTGATTCGACCGACACGCAGGAGCACTCCAATCACAGTGGGCTTGTGATGAACGATTTAGTCAGCCTCGGATTCAGACTCTCTCTGACGTCCAAGGGCTCTTGAAGACACTCTCCTCGGGATGGGGGAGTTTGCCGCTGCTCTCTCCTTCCCTGTCCTTCCAGCGTCTCTGTGGGAGGAACTGATGGTGCCGAGGGCTGCGCCTGAGCCGTACCTAGAGGCCACTAGTTCCAGGCGGCTGCCGTTGGCCTTCAGATGCTCTCGGGGAAGCGGCTGCCAGTTAACGTGTTTGCTCGTTCCTCGTGCAACTGATTTGGCTCCTTCTGCAGAAAGCTATTTCAGCTTGAACGTCTGTGGCCCCTTCTGGTGGCATTTTCTTACCAAGGACATGCATTTCAGTTTGGCGCCCATGTGCTTGGGAGGAATGTCGGTGAAATCTGCCGGTTTCAGGTCCCTCTTCCAGCAAAGTCTCTTAACCGGGGAGCCCCTGTTTCCTCCAGGTAGAGGTTTTTATTTGGTGGGGGTCTCCTGTAGCACGGAAACAAATGAACAAACAAACAAAAGTGGGCCAAGAATAAGACCCCATGAAGGGAATGGGAACAAGGTTTATGGTTACTCCATTCTGTGTACTGATATCCCAAATACAGATAAAGTGGAGAGGAGAGAAGTAATGCCCCTCAAAAGGCCGGGCTGGGCTGTGGCCTGTGGAGTCCAGTGCCCTGAGACAGCAGATCTGAGGCCCCCACGTCCTCGCTGGTGGCTGGAGGGGGGCCGCCGTCTGCTCCCTGAGGCCACCTTCTCACTCCCCCGTCCGTCTTCGCACCAGCAGCAGTGATTCGAGTCTTCCTCTTGCTGTGAAGCTCTCTGCCTTGGCCTCCTGGAGGAAACTCTCTGCTTTGAAAGGGCTCACCAAGGTCAAGCCCACCAGATACTCTCCATGAAGGTCACTGACTTGACACGCCAACTACATCTGCAAAGCCTTCACAGCAGCACCTAGATTAGTGTTTGACTGAATAACCAGAGGATGGGTATCTTGGGCCCATCTTTAGAATTCTGTGCACCACACCCATCATAGCCATATATATATTCTTTAATTTGCTTATTTCAGAGTTAAAGGATGAAATTCCATGCTCCAGCCGAGGGACAATAATAATAATAATAAAAGGTGACGACGCACCTTATGGCAGCAGCCAACATTCTGATGAGGGTTCTGGCCCTGATGGTCACATGGGCTGGGATTAGTCGGGAAAAACAGGCAAGAGCTCTGCCTTTTTCCAAGTGTGTGACGAGCCTGGCCCATCCCCCGTCTCCCCATCACCGCAGGGCAGGCTGGTCCAGGAGAGGACACCTGCGCGGAGCCTGGCACTTGTGGGCACTCAGCTGTCATGAGCATCACACCCACAGCCCACATGCTGTTGCTTCTGCACAACCTTCTCCTGAAGACATTTTCTTTTAAACACAGCCCCATCCTTTTTGGGGGCACCATGGGCTGTTTAGCTTGCTCTTCCTGCACCCCCTGTCTGGGCCACCCACTCTCTTGGCTAGAAATTCGTTCCAAGGGCTGATGCAGGAGTCTTCCCACACAGGCAGCTTCATCTCTGCGTGCTGATGACTTGCAATGTGGTGACAAAGAAGTTCCAGACTTCACGGAACTACCTGAGCAGGCGCCCAAGGGCGTAGTTCCCAATGCTGCCACGAGGTGGCAGCACAGACGGGCCTCTGTTCCGGAAAATCTGCCGTTTTGGACGTAATAGATCTGGGGCCTGGCCTCTCGGCTGTCCTGCAGGGACCAGGGATTCAGTGTCGCAGAAACATCGCCACTGCAACAGCCATTGCCTGGCTCTGTCTCAGGACACAGCGGCTACCACTGTTGATCGTCCCCATGCTGCACTGTGAGCTATTTACGGCAGGATTCCCATCTGATTCCCTTGAGCCCTAAGAGTTAGGAAATGAATAGTTGTACCTCTTTTAAACCTCACAATGAATGATATAATCCCAGGTCTACAGGGAGGGAATCAATGCTGAGACCAATTAAATGACTTGCCCAAGGTCACCGCCAATGAGAAACATGACATGTTTTAAATCAAAAAAAAATTTTTTTGTAGTATAGTTGATTTACAATGTTGTGTTAGTTTCAGGTGTACAGCAACGTGATTCAGTTATACATATATCTATATTCATTCTTTTTCAGAGTCTTTTCCCATATAGATTATTACAGAATATTGAGCAGAGTTCCCTGCGCTCTACAGTAGGCCCTTTTAGGCTATCTGTTTTACACATAGTAGTGTCCGTATGTTAATCCCAAACTCCTAATTTATCCCTCCCCCTGACATGATTTACATTTTGTTACAGAAAACTTCGGGGCTTCCCTGGTGGCGCAGTGGTTAAGAATCCGCCTGCCAATGCAGGGGACAGGGGTTTGAGCCCTGGTCCGGGAAGAGCCTACACGCCGTGGTGCAACTAAGCCCGTGCGCCACAACTACTGAGCCTGCGCTCTAGAGCCCACGAGCCACAACTACTGAAGCCGGCGTGCCTCAACTGCTGAAGCCCGCGCGCCTAGAGCCGGTGCTCCGCAACAAAAGAAGCCACCCCAATGAGAAGCCTGCGTATCACAACGAAGAGTAGCCCCCGCTCGCCGCAACTAGAGAAAACCCGCGCGCAGCAATGAAGACCCAAGACAGCCAAAAATTAATTAATTAATTTACAGAAAACCCCAAAAAAACCCAAATATGACATGCAGGCAGCACCACACTTGGGACACCACGGGCTCCAGCCCAGGACACCTCCTCTTCCAGCACCTCGGCTCCTTCGTGGCACGTGATACGGTAGCACTGACCTTTGATAGATTAACGAAAACATTTGTATTTATGAGCTTTGGCTGTGTCCCCTGAGCCTTCCTCGGTGCCGTTCTTGTTATGCTTCGTGTTTTACTCTGATAAAACTGAAGGTGAAAGAAGAGGGCAAAGAGAAAACAACACACACCCAATTCCCCTCACCCAGCACCAACGCCGCCGTGCTGTGTCACATCTGCTTCCTGGGTTTTGGTTTTCGCGTTAATAGAACTGACAGGTAGCGACGGAGTCCCCTCCGGCCACCAGCCCTCGCCCCTTCCCCCTCCTCCGCCGCCGCCGCGGAGCCGCAGGCAGGACGGGTGGTGCTCCCCTAACACTGTTTTTTTTTTTTGCGGTACGTGGGCCTCTCACTGTTGTGGCCTCTCCCGTTGCGGAGCACAGGCTCCGGACGCGCAGGCTCAGCGGCCATGGCTCACGGGCCCAGCCGCTCCGCGGCGTGTGGGATCCTCCCGGACCGGGGCACGAACCCGCGTCCCCTGCATCGGCAGGCGGACTCTCAACCACTGCGCCAGCAGGGAAGCCCCCCTAACACTATTTTAACCGACTTTTTTAAAGTCCTGCGGTTGCCCGTGGACGTGCTTTTGTCCTTGGCCTATTTGCAGTTAGTCCACACTGAGCGCCCGGTGCCCGGCACGGTCCCAGGAGCTCGCGCTGCAAGGTAGAACAGGACAAATGCCAGCCCCGGCGCATCGCCGACTCCCAGAGGAAAGGGCGGCCTGAGACGTGCAACGTACAACCACGCGGGAAAACCGACTGCCGCCCCTCTGCTCTCCCAAGTCCGTACTTCCGGCGTCCCACCCCCATGCTCCCTCCCTATTGGTTCTTCCTTTGACCACGCCCCTCCGCGGAGAGTCTCCTCCCACGGTTTCCTTCACCTTTCACCTCCTCACCTTCTCGGGCTCTGGAAGGCCTCAGACCCCGCCCACCGGGGGAGGGGAGAGTGCTACTCCAAGACCGGCAATTAGTGGTGAGTACGATCTGTCTATCAGAGGAGAAGCGGTGGTGGATTGGCTGAGGGGAAGTAGTTGGGCGGGGGAAGGAAGCACAGAGTCTGCGCGAGTGTCCTGGTGGCCGAGGGGAGGGGTCAGCCGCCTCCGCGCATGCCCCGTGCGCGCGCAGACCCCGCAGCAGTTATGGCGGCTCGGTGCGTGAGGGTGGCGCGGCACAGCCTTCCGGCTTTGGCGTTGTCTCTCAGGTAAGGGGCGCCGGCTGCCCGGGCTGAGGAAGGGCGCGGTGTGCGTGCCGCCCCCGTCCGCTCCGACCCGAGTCCTGCCCGGCTCCGGCCCGGGCGCTGTGGGCGGCGGTTCCCCCACGCGGGGTGCGGACACCGCGGGGTTGCCCTGCGGCCTCGCTGCCCGTGATGCCCGCGCGGCGGACCCGGGGAGGGTGGGACGGCGCCCCGCGCGAGCCCGAGGCCGCGCTGAGCCTCCCGCGAGCCCAGGCCGGCGCGAGGCGGCCGCGTGTGCGGGTCCCCGGGGCGCGGGGCGGCGGCGCGCTGGCTCCTTCCTCTCGGCCCGAGTCCTCGTCCACCTCCGCGTGCCCAGGAGCCTGAGGTCAGAAGGGCAGCGGTGCCTGCCCCACGGTGGCGACAGCGGCTTATTTATACAAGAGCGGTGACTCCGCGGCGGGGGTCACGAGGCAGTGCCCTCACCTTGGCTTTTCTTGTTTCGTGTTTTTTTTTAAAGCGGCGGTTTCTGCTTTTTCAAAGTCTAGCCTCATAAGTTAGTTTAGCGAGTGCTTAGCACCGTCTGCGTTGGAGGAGCTTCCCAGAACCAGGTTATCTGGTAGAAGACAGATTGGGTAGAAGCTGCGCAGAGCAGGAGCTGGGTTTTCCCCGCAGGAGCTGCTTGAGTGATGGGGAGACCGGGCCGGGCAGCGTGGACTACGGTAGCGCGCGGGATGCAGCGGCGATTCCAGCCCGATACGTGGTGTAGAACTGTGTGGGAACAAGCCCCCCCTGGAAAGCCCGAGTGAAAAGGCCTCTTTGCTCGAGTAATTTGTGATTTTTGTATCTGGAATTAATTGCCAAGACGCGTGGATTTCTGCTCTGAGAACTGGGTTTGTGGCAAGAGGCTCAAGTTGGGGAGTTTAGAGAGCTGAATTGTATGCGTAGCTTTCGGGGTAACTGAGCCCCCGGAGCCTCCGTCTCCCTCCCTGCAAAGCAAAGCGAGACTCGCTCTGGCTGCTGCGGGAGCCTCTGGCGCTCCAGGAGGGGGTCGGCAGAAACAGCTTGTTCAGCCGTCTCCTTCTGACAGCGATCTGTTTCCAGTTGCTGTAAACATCCTTGTACATATGCTCTGTGTACTCCTAGCTTTCCTGTTCATTGAGGCAGTTTGTTTTAATCTGGGAAGAAATCGCATGTGGTTTATTTTCAGGTTGGACTGTGGCATAATTAAGAGTTCCACTGGACCTGGTGCAGAGATGTGTATCATTCCTTAATGGCTTTGCGGCCTTGAGTTTATCACTTAACCTTTTTCATGTGGGGATCAGATTGGGTAATACTTTAAGTCCCTTGCAGCATTAGTTTTAGAGCTCTTTGTATTTCCCCTGTACATACCATCCGCATGCTTTCCAACCTCCAGTCCTTCCCTCTTCCTGAAGTGCGTCTGTCTCATCCATTCCTGACTCTGTATGTGAACTCTTACTTATCCTTCAAAGCCTCGCTGCACAAACCCTTTCATTGCCTTCCATTTACCCAAAGCTAGAAATATTCTACTCTGAGCCTCCCAAAGTGCATGGTTCCTCTTTTATCACTTTCAAACCCCACATTACGGTTCTTTGTGTGTAGATATCTTTTTTGCATGCCCGAAGTACCGTGTGGGCAAGATCTCTGCCCCTCCAGCTTTGTAATGAGCATCAGCACTGGGCCTCACCTCCAGTAGTAGCTACTGCATTGCTGTGTGGTGGGCCTGGGTGACCATATCTCAGAAGGAGATGTTTAAAGTGGGAAGAAGAGGAGGTTAATACCATAGCCTTGGTACACTGACATGTTAGTTTAGGCATTTGTTGCAGAAGACTTTATATCAACAAATAGCTTCTATACGTCATATGCCTTTATTGGATCTGAAATAAATCTTTTCTCCCCCATGGGTCAGTAGCACATAGTTTTAAATTCTGATTTCTTAAGTCATACATCTGACTTTAAGAAGCAAAACAAACATCTTAATTTCTAGCGTGTGGACTTGTCTTTAGGTCCTCTCCTCGGCTGCTGTGCACAGCTACAAAACAGAAGAACAATGGCCAGAACTTGGAAGAGGACATGGGTCAGAATGAACAGAAGACAGATCTGCCCTCTGCAGAGAAGACACTGATGGAAGAGAAGGTCAAGCTGGAAGAGCAGCTAAAGGAGACCATGGTAAGGTTGCGGGCTCTGGGGGGAGCGTGGTCGTTCAAACTCCAGGTGAGTCTTTTCCGAGGACGTCTGGCCAGCCTCCGTGACAACAGAGACGGAGCCCAGACAAATCCCATCGTTGTCCAAGGACTACGGCTGGGTCCTATAACAAGTTACTACCGGAGAAGGGATAGAACCCAAAGCCTGTGTGGCTCTGGTTGTCATGAGGGTCATCTCTATGTGCTACCTAGATTATATTGAATTGAGGCTTAAAATGGTCTTTACAGGTGAGGACTATTCAGTAGGGCCCTTTAAGCTGGTCTTAGGGAAGGACAAGGGTGGGGGGCAGAGGTACGGCCACGTGGCGCTCTCCTAGGGAGGTAGGAGTTCTGTGAACTGATTAGTAATACGGATTATGACCCCATGTGGAAAAGCATGAGTGGCACAAATCGAGCTCTGTGAGCATTTAAGAATGATAATATCAAATACTGTGTGCTGGGGCCGTTCTCACCCCTTTATTTATATTAATTCTCACAACAACCCTGTGAGTCAGCCGTTAATATCCCTGTTTACAGATGAGGAAACTGAGGTCCAGGACGGTTTGGTAAACTTGCCAAGGTCACCTGGCCACTGAGTGGCAGGGCGAGGGCCTGAGCCTGGGAGCCCTTGCTCTTAACCACGGCTCTGGAATCGCCTGAAGGCTGAACACGGTAACCTGGTGCACACGAAAAATAGAAATTCCAGGAGACGGATGAGATTACAGGAAAAGTTGGTGCAAAATGAGGAAGATGCCAGAATTCAGATGATTAGTGCACAGTAAATGTTTCAACTGAATCATACCTGGTCAGTGTTAACAATACCAGAGGTTCATTGATGGGGTTTTTCCTCTTCTGTGGCGTAGAGGCCAAAGCTGTCCACTCAGGTTCCTTGTTCTCCTAGACGTCTCTTCAGGGTGTGGGAACTGAACGGGTCAGCCCCTAACCGGGCTTCTAGGATTCCCTTAAGTTGGAGATTCTGCTGAGGAATGAATGAATGGTCCTCCCTGGAGGAGAGCCATCGGAACCATGAGAAATGAGAAGCCTCTCCTTGTCCTTCCCCAGCTGCACACTGAGTGAGAATGCCCTTGGGGGCTATGTGAATACGCGACACCGGGCCATCTGTTCCCCACTTGCTGGAAACAGTGACACGGGTTAATGTGTTTGTGTTTATTAAGCAGCAGCTGTCTGTAACCCAAAATTTCAAACGTGATGATAGCTGTTGTTTGTGTTTTGACTTGGAGTTTGTTACATCAGATACGCTTTCCTATGAATTTGTTCCATATTTAATTCACGTGAATCAGTCTTTCTTTCTCCCTTTCTTTTTTTTAAGGAAAAGTATAAGCGAGCTTTAGCAGATACGGAGAACTTGCGGCAGAGGAGCCAAAAATTGGTGGAGGAGGCGAAACTATATGGTAACTTTCAACGTTACATGACATTGACCGAGGGAAACACGGGGCAAGGGAGGGGGTATCAGAGTGCCAGGCAAAGGGGCCAGCCCCGTGAGGAGGTGGGGAGCCTGCTGCTTCACTCCCTCCAGTGTTGGAGATGGGTCAGCCGTTGTCTAGAAGGAGCAAAATTGCCCTTAGGACTCGCACTCGGAGTGGTGAGCGTGATTCCTTCAATGAGGAGCGTGTGCTTTGCTCTTCCACAGAGACCTCGGTGTGAGCCTGCAGGTAACTAGCAGGTCGGCTCTATGAGGTTCGGCTCCTTAGCTGGAGCAGCCCTAACACGGGTCTCACTTAGGACCTCCTCAGATTCTGTTTGCATTGTCACCTTTGTATGTTTCTGTTATCGTCCTTCCCGTTTTTACGGTTGAGATCAGTGAGGTTGAAATGACTTGCCATTCAGCACAAACCTGGTAATGGCGCTGGCACTGAGGCCCGTCTCCCAACCCCAGATGTGTTGTGTTGATTACCCAAAAGGCTACCATTTGAGTACCTATGGGGACGGAGCTTTCAGTCCCCCTGTTGTAGATGCAGAACCTCAGGTTCACAGCAAGACCTTGAGTGCTCACAGTGGAAACTTGATAAGATCCGAGTTCAACACAGAGAACAAATCTCTCTTTTTTTTTATTTTAATTTTATTGAAGTATAGTTGATGTACAATGTTGTGTTAATTTCTGTTGTACAGCAAAGTGATTCAGTTATACATGTATATATTCCCTTTTTTTTTTTTTTTTTTTGCGGTACGCAGGCCCCTCATTGTTGTGGCCTCTCCTGTTGCGGAGCACAGGCTCCGGACGCGCAGGCTCAGCGGCCATGGCTCACGGGCCCAACCGCTCCGCGGCATGTGGGATCTTCCCGGACTGGGTCACGAACCCGTGTACCCTGCATCGGCAGGCGGACTCTCAACCACTGCGCCACCAGGGAAGCCCTATATTCCCTTTTTTATATTCTTTTTTTAATATATATATAAATTTATTTATTTATTTTTGGCTGTGTTGGGTCCTCGTTTCTGTACGAAGGCCTTCTCCAGTTGCGGCAGGCGGGGGCCACTCTTCACTGTGGTGTGCGGGCCCCTCACTGTCGTGGCCTCTCTTGTTGCGGAGCACAGGCTCCAGACGCGCAGGCTTAGTAGTTGTGGCTTACGGGCCCAGTCGCTCCGCGGCATGTGGGATCTTCCCAGACCAGGACTCGAACCCGTCCCCCGCATTGGCAGGCAGACTCTTCAACCACTGCGCCACCAGGGAAGCCCTCCCTTTTTTATATTCTTTTCCATTATGGTTTATCACAGGATATTGAATGTAATTCCCTGTGCTCTACAGTAGGATCTTGTTGTTTATCCATTCCATATATAATAGTTTGCATCTGCTCATCCCAAACTCCCACTCCATCCCTTCCCCACCCCCCTGCCTTGTCCACCACAAGTCTGTTCTCTGTGTCTGATTCTGTTTCTGTTTCATAGATAGGTTTATTTTTGCCATACTTTAGATTCCACATATAAGTGATATCATATGGTATTTGTCTTCCTCTTTCTGACTTACTTCACTTGGTATGATAATCTCCAGTTGCATCTGTGTTGCTGCAAATGGCATAATTTCATTCTTTTTTTTATGGCTGAGTCATATCCCATTGAATATACATATATACCACATCTTCTTTATCCATTCATGTCATTGAACATTTCCATGTTTCCATGTCTTGGCTATTGTAAGTAGTGCAGCTGTGAACATAGCAGTGCATGTATCTTTTTGAATTATGGTTTTGTCTGGATGTATGCCCAGGAGGGGGATTGCTGGGTCATATGGTAATTCTAGTTTTAGTTTTTTGAGGAACCTCCATACTGTTCTCCATAGTAGCTGTACCAATTTACATTCCCACCAACAGTATAGGAGGGTTCCCTTTTCTCCACACCCTCTCCAGCATTGGTTATTTGTAGACTTTTTAATGGTGGCCATTCTGACTGGTGTGAGGTGGTACCTCATTGGAGTTTTGATTTGCATTTCTCTAATAATTAGCGATGTTGAGCATCTTTTTGTGTGCTTATTGGCCATCTGTATGTCTTCTTTGGAGAAATGTCTATTTTGGTCTTCTGCCCATTTTTTGATTGAGTTGTTTGGTTTTTTGTTATTGAGTTTTATGAGCTGTTTGTATATTTTGGAAATTAAGCCCTTGTAGGTTGCATCATTTGCAAGTATTTTCTCCCAGTCTGTATGTTGTCTTTTTGTTTTGTTTTTAGTTTCCTTTGCTGTGCTAAAGCTTGTAAGTTTGATAGGGCCCATTTGTTTATTTTTGCTTTTATCTCTGTTGCCTTGGGAGACTGACATGAGAAAACATTGGTAGAATTTATGTCAGAAGATGTTTTGCCTTTGTTCTCTTGTAGGGGTTTTACAGTGTCTTGTCTTCTATTTAGGTCTTTATTTAAGCCATTTTGAGTTTATTTGTGTGTATGGTGAGAGGGTGTGTTCTAACTTCATTGATTGACCTGTGGCTGTCCAACTCTCCTAACACCACTTGCTAAACAGACTGTCTTTTCTCCATTGAATATTCTTGCCTCCTTTGTCAAAGATTAGTTGACTGTAGGTGTGTGGGTTTATTGCTGGGCTCTCTATTCTGTTCCATTGATCTATATGTTTGTCGTTGAGCCAGTACCATGCTGTTTTGATTACTGTAGCTTTGTAGTATTGTCTGAAGTCTGGGAGGGTTATGCCTCCAGCTTTGTTCTTCTTCCTCAGGATTGCTTTGGCAGTTCTGAGTCTTGTGGTTCCATATAAATTTTAGGATTATTTGTTCTAGTTCTGTGGAAAATGTCATGGGTAGTTTGATAGGGATCACATTGAATCTGTAGATTGCTTTGGGTAGTATGGCCATTTTAACAATGTTAATTCTTCCAGTCCAAGAGCACGGGGTATCTTTCCATTTCTTTGAATCATCTTCAGTTTCCTTTACTAATGGTTTATAGTTCTCAGCATGTAAGTCTTTCACCTCCTTGTCAGGTTTATTCCTAAGTATTATTTGATGGGATTTAAGAGGTATTGTTTTTTTTACTTTCCTTTTCTGATATTTCATTGTTAGTGTAAAGAAATGTAACCAGTTTCTGTATGTTAATCTCGTATCCTGCTACCTTGCTGAATTCCTTTATCAGTTCTAGTAGTTTTTGTGTGGAGGGTTTTCAAAATATAGTATCATGTCATCTGCATATAATGACAATTCTACCTCTTCCCTACCATTTTGGATACCTTTTATTTCTTTTTCTTGTGTGATTCCTGTGGCTAGGACTTCCAGTACTATGTTGAATAGAAGTGGTGAGAGTGAGCATCCTTGTCTTGTTCCAGATTTTAGCGGGAAGGCTTTCAGCTTTTCACCATTGAGTGTTATGTTGGCTGTGTGTTTGTCGTAATAGCTTTAAATGTTGAGGTGTTTTCTCTGTACCCACTTTCATAAGAGTTTTTATCATGAATGGTTGTTGGATTTTATCAGATGCTTTTTCTGCATCTACTGAGATGATCATGTGGTTTTTGTCTTCTCTTCTGTTGATGTGCTGTATTGCATTGATTGATTTGCATATGTTGAACCATTCTTATGACCCTGGGGTGAATCCAACTTGGTCGTGGTATATGATCCTTTTTTCCGTGTTGTTGGATTCGGTTTGCTGACATTTTGTTGAGAATTTTTGCATCTGTATTCATCAAAGATACTGGCCTGTAATTTTCTTCCTTGGTGGTGTCTTTGTCTGGTTTTGGCGTCAGGGTGATGGTGGCTTCATAGTGTCCTTCCTCTTCAGTCTTTTGGAAGAGTTTGAGAATTGCTATAGGTTCTTTGTGTGTTTGGTAGAATTCATCTGTGAAGCCATCTGGTCCTGGACTTTTGTTTGTAGTGAGTTTTTTATTTTATTTTATTTTATTTATTTTTGGCTGCATTGGGTCTTTGTTGCTGCGCACGGGCTTTCTCTAGTTGTGGCGAGTGGGGGCTACTCTTTGTTGCAGTGCACGGGCTTCTCGTTGTGGTGGCTTCTCTTGTTGTGGAGCATGGGCTCTAGGCGTGTGGGCTCAGTAGTTGTGGCACGTGGGCTCAGTAGTTGTGGCGCATGGGCTTAGTTGCTCCTTGGCATGTGGGATCTTCCCAGACCAGGGCTCGAACCCATGTCCTCTGCATTGGCAGGCGGATTCTTAACCACTGCACCACCAGGGAAGGCCCAAGGCCTGTTTTTAGTGTGGATGCCTGCCACCTCTTTCCTCATCATATCCTGGCCATTATCCCCTTGATAGGAGGTGTGACTGGTGGTGTGGTGACCAGAGTCTGCACTGGATTTGAGCGGGGCCTCCTCTCTGCTCTGTGGTTGTCACAGCCCTGTTGGGGGCAGGTCCTGCTCCCTAGTTGTTGGAATAGAGGCCCCCAGATCCGTTTCTGAGCTGCCTTGTGGGGCAGGCAGGATTGGAGCGCTCCTGCTGGAAGGGGAGCCACCCAGTATCCCTCCACCAGAGCCATCTACCAGGGAGTGTGCTCTGTGATGCCATCTGTCACCTGTTGTGCGGGCTCACAAAGTGCGCTGTTGTCAACTGCCTTCGGCCCCGCCTGCACCGTGGGAACGCAGGCAGTTGGCCCTGGGGTCCCTCAGGTGCTGTGTGCACAAAACCACCAGCACAGATCCACTGAGGTCAGGTACCAGGACCGGAGTAGTCGTGCGCCTGGACCTGCCGTGGGAGCCGCCCAGACCCTGGCCCTGCTTCTGTGCGTGCCCACAGAGCCCACAGCTGCGAAGGCCGGACCTGTCCCAGCCGCGGGAGCACCCCTTCCACTCAGACGTCCTGCACGCGCTGCTGAGTTGACAGAGTCGGCGGCAGTGGCGTGGATCACACAGCCGCGAGGAGGGGGCTCTGTTTTCAGTCTCACCTCCGCGTGTGGGCAGCCCCTGGCACTGGTGCTCCCAGAGCTCATAAAGGCGGCACCCAGCAAGAGGCTGCCATGGCGGGCCCCACCCTTCCCTCGCGGGCCCCTTAACAGCGGCGCTTCACCTCTTCTAGGAACTCTTCGTTCCTGGATGCGGTCACCTCACCTCCTGTTGCTCCTCCTCTTCCGGGTCATGGCCTGCGCTGGCTGCGTGTCTGTCGCCCTCCACGTGTCTGGGTTCTTCAGGGCTCGGAGCAGCCCTCCCCCCTCCTCTCGCCGTCCCCCCTACTGACTTGCCCTCCCACGGGTCTGAATGGCATCCACGCGCAGGTTCTCTTTCCAGTTCAGACATTTCTTCTGCGTTCTAGCCCTGTATGTCTTTACCTGGACGTCTCAGGGGTGTTTTAAACTGGATTCTCCCCTCTGCCTGTGCTTCCTGTCTTCCTCATTTGAGTAAATGATACTGTTGCCCGCCCAGGTGTCTAGGCCAGGCATGTGAACTGTCCTCTCCTCCCTCAAGCTCACTCCCCTCCTATCCGGTGAGTGGTGATGCTTGGACTCTGCTTCATCCACTTGTCTCTGCTGCCTCCGCTGTGGCCCAGGCCAGCTTCAGCTCTTGCATCCCTGCTCCACACCCTAGGCAGAGTGGCCACAGCAGACCTCTACCCATTCCACTGCACCATCTGGAACCTTCAGCTACTCTGGGTCTGCATCTTCCTGGTAGGCTGGCCGTCCTCAGTTCCTCCAACGTGTGGCTCCCTCCCGACTCTCCAGGCCTCAGTTCCCAGAACCCTCCTCTGCCTACCCTGCTGAACCACGTCCCTTAGGTTAATCTCTTCTCAGCACTCACGAGTGCGCCTTGTGTAAGTATCACTGTGATTGTACTTGCCACTTGTGTGACCGTTTCTTGCGTGTCTCAGAGACCATACGGGAACTAGCACAGGGTTAATCCTTAATAGACGCTCCCATCTTTATCAGATAGGTGGAATTTTAATTTCATTTTAAAGCAGTGGGGTGAAAACCCTGTGTGAAAGAGTAAAGCCTAAAACGAGCGCTGCCTCCTTCGAGACGCACAGCCTTCAAGACCCGAGAAGACTTGAGTGGGCCGTGCTAGAGCCTCACGGTCGCTGCGCTGCCGGGGCCAGGGTGGGGCGGGCCGGGGGAGCTGAGCCGTGTGCGCCTCTCATCCGCCCTGACCTCCTTCGTTCAGCAGCTGAAGCATTGTCTTGGAACCACAAACGTTTGTATCTGTGCGAAGTTTTTTAACACGTTATTTCTTCTGTTAGATAAAGGTTAAGGCTTGGGGTGTGTCCCGGTAACTTTTACCCCACGGTGCCAAATAATTGCTAACGTGTGTATTGAGTCCTTAAGTGTTCTAGGTGCTCTGAGTGTGTGTGGTTTTGTCCTCATAACCTCACTGTGTTAGGTACTGTTATCCCTGTTTTATAACCAAAGAAGCTGAGACCCAGAGAGGTTAACCAGATCACATGGGCAGTTCCGTGACAGCCAGGGATGTGGCCCCAGGCCCCGTGTTCTTTAGCTGAGGCAGCCACCTGCGCCCCTTCCTGGCTCTGCCGTCTGCGGGGGTTGCACGTCCTCTTAGCCTGGAGCAGGACTGATGGTGGTTCTGCAGGTTTTCAGCTGCTGGTCTTTATACCTCATTGGCTTTTGTCTAAACCCCAGAAAGTTTGTCTGTTTTTTAATCCAGCCATGGAAGTTCTAGGGCAAACTAGTGATTTGAGACGGTGTCATTAAATAGACCGTGTGTGGCGCAAACGGGGCTTACAGTGTTGAGTTGCCCGCGCAGTTGGCACAGAATGCAAATGCTGTCCTTCTTTAACCGCGTGTAGGCATTCAGGGCCTCTGCAAGGACTTGCTGGAGGTGGCGGACATTCTGGAGAAGGCGACGCAGTGCGTCCCGAAGGAGGAGATCAGAGACGATAACCCGCACCTGAAGAACCTCTACGAGGGGCTCGTGATGACTGAGGTCCAGATCCAGAAGGTGTTCAGGAAGCACGGCTTACTCCGGCTGAACCCCGCGGGGGCCAAGTTCGACCCCTACGAGCACGAGGCCTTGTTCCACACGCCGGTTGAGGGCAAGGAGCCAGGCACGGTGGCGCTCGTTAACAAAGTGGGGTACAAGCTGCACGGGCGCACCCTGAGACCCGCCCTGGTTGGGGTGGTGAAGGCGGCTTAGCGGCCCCCACGGGCTCCGGGGCTTTGTTACGATCACTCGCTGACTCAGGCCACTTCATCTTTCCTCAGCTGCGGGTGCGCGTGACCTTTTCCTAAACCTTGTTGCCAGGCTTTAGTGACCAGTGGCTGGACAGGAAGTAAGCCAGTTGCACAGTTGTGTTAATGAACATTCGGGGGTTACTAGTTCCACGTGCTCACAGGACAGGCCGGCGGGATGCTACCGGACCCTAGGGTATCAGGAAAAACACCGTGTCTGCTCAAACTCTGGTGACGTCAGAGTATTTCAAATGAATAAAAGGTCTTCAGGAGTCCTGCTGTTTGCTAGCTGGCTGCGCCGGCTGCACTGCGTCCTCTGCGTCTCACTGTAGCACGCGAGTTCCTGGACTGCTTAGCCACCACCCGTCACTCAGTGAAGGCAAGGCAAGAGTTTAAACATTTTTCTTGCTAAGAGAAATTGTACGACACCCTTGGCGAAGAACGCGTTTGCGTTCATTTATGATGAGTTACTGTCTCGCTGCTAAGAGCGATCGTCTTCTGGCTTTGGGAGGTGAGAGACCAGCGGGCACACCCTAACGTCCTCACCTCCTTATTTTGCCAGTAACTGAATTTGACACACTCAGTTACTTTCGTCCTGTTTTGTTCATCTCTTTATAGAAAGGTTTAAATCTATACCCAACTAGTTACTAATGACCAGAAGGTACTTTCCCCCTAGTAAGATGGACTTCCTTAGAAATCTGAGGGACTGTGTGCTTGGTACGTTTAACATTTAAAATGTTAAATTTAAAATTTTATTTCAGAGGATTGAAGCCCTGTTGTTTATTTTCCTACGCTCTGCTAGCTGTGTGCTTTGGTGGAGGAGATCCTTACTAAGCAGAGAAGTGTGGCTTAGCTTTCCGGGTCTTTGCTCAAATCCTGCAGCTGTGCGCCTGACACACGTAAACGTGTTGGCTTCTGTCCCGGAAGGGGACCGTGGACACTTGGAAGCAGCAGCAAGGACACACGACCGGCAAGCGCTGGCCCTGTGACTCGCCGCTGGACCCTCCGTTCCTCGCTTGAGGGGAAAAGTTGAATGACTGAGGTATTCTTATAAACGAGGGGAAAAAAAGTAACCTTCCACTAGCTTTGCTTCTAAGAGGTACTTCTAGGATTAAAGGTCAATACTACGTAAGAAAGGTGGGTAGTCGATTTGAAAGGTGTAGGTGATATTCCCATAATTAAAATTCCAATTTATACCATTTCAAGAAATTTCCCCCCCTTTTATAAATTTATTTATTTTTGGATGCGTTGTGTCTTCGTTGCTGCGCACGGGCTTTCTCTAGTTGTGGCGAGCGGGGGCTGCTCTTCATTGTGGTGCGCGGCCTTCTCATTGCGGTGGCTTCTCCTGTTGCGGAGCTCAGGCTCTAGGCGCGCCGGCTTCAGTAGTTGTGGCGCATGGGCTCAGTAGTTGTGGCGCACGGGTTTAGTTGGTACACGGCACGTGGGATCTTCCTGGTCCCCTACATTGGCAGGCGGATTCTTAACCACTGCGCCACCAGGGAAGCCCGTCCCCCTTTTCTTTTAAGCTGCTTTAAATAACTTGGTCAAGAGCATAGCCCAAAACTAAAGGCAACAGTACAGCATATTGAGAAACAGCCGAGAGTTACGCCTGCTCTTTACACTGTGGCTGTGAGCACAGCCTTTCGCCTCCCTGGACTCATCTGTAAAATGAGGGTGAATAAAGAAGTAATTTTCAAACTAATTTCTTGGAACGTGTGCAGTCCCATCCCATCCCTTTTCACCTAGAGCTGCACCTGCAAAAAGGTGCTAAACCTAGAGATGGTCTCGCTTAAAGGTGATCAGCTATTTGTTTACTGTTTCACTCATCCACAATCACCGCTAACAGGAAAACATTTAATTTTGTACACACTGACACTGGCAATTAAAGACCCGTGGGCTGCACTCTTGTCGAGTTCCTGGGTTTGTGCAGTCGTGGCCTGGATTCATAGCACGTGTAGGTGACAGAGGCAGCGCTGTCTACTCACCATCGGTTCTCCCAGCCTGGCTCCACGAGAGCTCTGGCTGTTCCGCTTCTTTCAGGGAAGGAGAGTGGTGTAAAGGGGTTTCTGCTTAAGTGAAATCTATTTTAACTCCCCACAGTCTGGAGGAAAGACTGGTATGACACGGAAGTGCCGCACTAAGACGTCACGGGCTGTCCCCCATCCTGATTTTGAAGGCTGGCTCATACCATCTACGAGACTGAAAAGCTAAGGCTCCAGGGGCAGGCGGTAAAAAGCAAGCAGTGACACTATTTGGTTCTCAACCTGTTTAATATGTAAAAGGGAAATAAGAACAGTAGGCAGAGTTTCGGTTTTAATACATTCTCGGAATGTTGGCCACCCAGAGCATCATTCTGAATAGCTGATTATCTTTTGTGACTCAAAGAGTTTAAATTCTGAAAAGACCTAATTAACTCCATGGGATTATGGTGACTAATTTATCATGAGAATTAAATATAGAAATTTAAAGGCTCCGAGCTAACAGCAGGGTAAGGACTAATGTGACAGTAATAGCTGGAGTTGATGGGATAAGAGGCAACCAATCATAAAATTACATTTCCCTTGTAACGAAGCGTTAATACTCTAACATAAATTATACATTCATTATGGTGTTTGTTTCAAAACAGTCAAGCCTAGATAAATTCTTCATACCATCAAAGAGATACACATACTGAAAACCTGCTTAAACACAAAAGTTCTTCACTTGACACCTCTCAGCCAGGGCCACGCACATTTACAGGGAGCTTTTGCTTCTCAAGCTTAATGAAAGTCTGGCAATCATTTTATATAAAAATAAGACTAAAGTTAAAACCTCATCAAACTAGGAATCTGATGTAGAAAATCAATGACATCAGAGTAGCTAAAGCCAGTAGTTCTCAAACTTCAGCCTGCATCCCGGTCACCTGGAAGGCCAGTAAGAACACAGCTCCACGGGCCCCACCCCTAGAGTTTCTGAGGACTGGGGCGGGGCCTGAGCACCTGAATTTCTAGCAGGTTCCCAGGGGGTGCTGATGCTGCCAGTCCAGGAACCCCAGGTGAGAACCACTGGCTGAACACCTGCGGGAACGTAGCACTGCCTCCGTCTCTGCTCAGTGGTGGACGGGACCCGCTCTCCGCCAGCCGTCGTCCTGCGGGGCACCGGGAGCAACAGCACGGCCCGCCACCGCGTGCTCACAGAGACGCCCTGGACTCCTCGCTAGGCCACAGGGAGCGCTTCTCTGCCAGCGTGCCGTGCAGTTTACAACTAAAGCCATATACAGTGTATCTTAAGGGCTTACTTAATGCTGAAAATTTCACCCCTAGAGGACAGAAGAACGTAAAAAGAAAGGAAAAGGCACCGTAATTAAGTCGTTCTTGGAAATGATGAGGTTTTCTTCCTTTTTCTTTCAAATGACTTCACTTTAATGTAACTTCAAGCCCAAACACTCCAGGAGGTAAACAGTCTTGGTAGCTATGAGGGAGGAGAGGCAGGACGCGCCCCAGGAGGAACTGACTGCTGGGCTCTGGCCACTCCACCAACTCTAAAGCAGGGCCTTGGACACAGGAGCCCTGAGCAGCGGGAAGACGAGGGACTCCTCAGGTTCCGGAAGGAAGGTACCGTCCAGGTCCACGAAAGAGCGCCCCTGGGAGCATCTCTAAACAGGGCCGGGCAGAAGCCACCTCTGAGTGTGGTTCAAGACGGTGACCCAGAGAAGCGGTGCCCAGGCCTCGCCCTCGCCAAGGTGAGCGCCTGACACCACCCCAAGTAAGATGCAGGGCCAGAGTCGCAGCGAAAGAGGTACCTGCAACCGGGGTGAAAACCCTGGGGGGAGCTAACGCCAGAACCCAGAGAACTCTCAACCGTGAACCTTCTAAAACGAGTTCTTCCAAGTACAACGCATGCAAGTTCTCAGAGCAGCAAAAAGCAGCCCCAGCATTCTGGCAGTCCGTGCTGGGCCCGGTGCCCCCGAGACCCAAGGGAGCCTGCCAAGGGCCGCTGCTCCTCCCACGGTGACCCCCTCACCCCCGGGAACAAGCCGGGGCGGTCGGATTCGGGAGCTACGGACGCTCCATTTGGCCAACTTGTTCCACACCACATTCCTCCTCTCCAGTCCCTACGGACGCCCTGTCCTGTCCTCCCCCGGCCTCTCTTCCACCTGCCCTGCCCGGCCCCCATCTAAAGTGCCACGTGCCGGGCTGTGCCGGGGTGTCAGGTCACAGGGCAGAGCTGGCAGCCCGGCAGGGCAAGGCGTCCCTCTGCCCACAGCACAACAGTCACGTACCAAAGGGAAGAAACTCACAAAGGGAAATTACCCAATCTCGTAATTCTCCAAACTGAACACTTAAAGGCAAATCGTCATCTTAAAGTATTACTTTCAGGACTAAGGTAAAATAGATACTTGTCTCCCTCATGATCTGATCTAAGTGTTACTATTGCTTCTGAAGAGGACCATAAAAAGAATTTATATCCCCCAAAAGAGAACTCAATTTGTTTAAAAAAGAGCAACGGGAAAAAAAGCGTTTCCTCGCCCCTCCCCTACCCCCCCACCCCCCCGGGTCATTTTGGCTCACAAGCTTTTCAGCATCACTCCAGGTCTCACAGGGACTCGCCTTCAGGAAGCATCCCTGGAAATCCAACCACTCTCCGTGAGGAAGTTTAAAATCCTTTTCTTCAGGACCTTGTCCAGGTAGCTGGGCAGGCGGCTTTTGGAGGGGATGCCCTGCCGCTTCTGGAGGTGGTCCTTGATGATGATGGTCTTGACGGTCACGTAGCGAGCGGGGCTCAGGTTCACGGAGCTACAGAGCACCTTCTCGCGGTCCGACAGCAGCTCGAAGCCGGGCAGGTTCTCGATGGCGGCGAATTCGCTGTCCTTGCCGTCCTCCTTCCCCCGCTTGGAGCCGGCCGTGTTCTTGTTCTCCTTCCGCTTCTCCCGCTTGTGCCGGGCCGCCTCGTACTCGGCCGATTCCTCCATCTTGGTGATGCCGTTGCGCCGGTACCGCTGCAGCTCCCGGATCTTGGCGCGCAGCATCTTCTCCTTGTGCATGTTTTCAAAGAGGTCGTCGAACTCCTTGCAGGACATGAACTGGTAGAGCGGCCGCAGCTTCAGCCGCAGCTCCTTCTCCTCCTTGGTGACCTTGCGCTTGGCCGTCTTCTCCTTCTCCTTCTTGTCCTTGCCCAGGAAGGCGGGCACCAGGTTGTAGTCGCGCGCGATGTTCTTGCGCCGCTGCCGCTCCTTGAGCTTCCGCACGTACATGTCCACGTGCGCGCGCTTCAGCTCGATCTCCACGTCGTCGTCGTCGTAGTTGACCGAGAGCCCGCTGATGAGCGTCTCGGCGTCCTGGTCGTACTCGATCTCGTAGTCGTCCCGCAGTGGCATGTAGCCCAGCTGCTGCTGCTCGGCCACCGAGATGTCTAGGGGAGGCAAGGGGGTGGTGAGGCTGGGAGACAGGGGGCCTCCACTGGGGCAGGTGTGGTCTGTCACCCGATTGGGGATGGTGTCGGGGATGCAGGCTTTCCCCAGGTTTCCGTGGATGTACATGCTTACATAATGCTCCATCACTTCCTGGGGAGTCCGGGAAGCGCCAACGTGAGCAGCCATATCCTCCTACAAGGGCAAAGGTCAGAGGTCATTTCCAAAGTCAGAGTGTCAGACTCAGGGTTTGCGCGATTCCCTTAACGCTTTCACAAAGGTTCACCTGAACTACTTCCTATGGCATCATTATGGTCCCCCCGCACCGGAGACACTCCTCCTGCACGTTCTCTTGGGCTGGGCTGATCGCGTGGAAGTCAGCGCTAGAGGGAACTTCGAGGATTCCGCCCGCGAGAAAGTGAGGACCCAGAGAGGCACCAACGTGCACGGGGTCACGGTGCAAGCTGGCGGCAGAGTGGGGCTGGAACCCATGTCTGAGACCCCAACTCTCCTCCGGGCTCCCTAAGAGGGCGAGCAGAGGCCCCTGGCACGGGCCGATCTGCCCGCCGCTCGCCCCGCACTCGGGGCGGCTGTCTGGCTGAGGGGCTCACAGGACGCGGGCGCACAGCCAGAGCTCTGGGGCGCCCGCCTCATCCCAGCCCACCTCTCCATTCCCACACCGGACAACAGACGCACCCGGGTCTCCAGCGCGCTGCCCGCCTCCCAACAGAAAGGGCCGAGGCCCGGTCTTTGACACCCCGGCCCCGAGGGTCCGCCTGTCCCTTTCCTAGGGGGCGGTCGGGTTGAGTGGGAAAGAGCCTTTCAAAGGAGAAGGCGAGCCATCACTTCGGACAGCCCCCGTGGTCTGGCAGCTGGAAACGCCCAGGCTGCAAGCAGGCGTTCATTCCTACAGAAGGTAACTGCCGGCGAACACAGGGTTATTAATGGGAGGAAATCGTACAACTCCCTCAATCTTTTCCTTCTGCCAAGAGGCCTCTTCCTCAAAGTCAACCGCCAAAGCCACTTCAGAAAGTAACTGCCCAGAATGCGCACTCATTCACCGGCAGCCACTCAGCACCCCGCCGGCCTCGCTCACCCCGCGCTCTGCCCTCCCGGCTCTGGCAGCCGCCGGGGCCTCGCACAGGCTGCCTTCCGCCCCAGAAACTCGCGCCCCCCGCCCCCCGAGATCGGGATGCTCCCTGCACCCCGAAAGGCCAAACTGGAACCCAAGAAAACAGCCGGCCCCCTCGGGCTGACGCTGCTGACAAACTGGGCACGGAGGGGAGGGGAGGGGAGGGAAGCATTAGGAAGGATCCCTGGTACAGTGACCAGACCCAGCGGCCCTCCCGGAGGTGCCGCGCAGAGGGCGGGGCTGAAAGGCACCGGAACAAAGAAGGCTGGACCAGGACCTAACTGCACGGCCTCTTTCTGAGCACCATGCAGGGAAAAGGGAGGACCAGAGCTAAAGCTAGACTCTGTCCCATGGAGAAACTACATGCTTTCTTCTTTAAAAATCACTCTTAGCGGGTTTCTTCCCTGGTGGAACAGTGGTTGGGAATCCGCCTGCCAGTGCAGCGGACATGGGTTCGAGCCCTAGTCCGGGAAGATCCCACATGCCACGGAGCAACTAAGCCCGTGCGCCACAACTACTGAGCCTGCGCTCTAGAGCCCGCGAGCCACAACTACTGAGCCCGCGAGCCACGGCTACAGAGCCTGCGCTCTAGAGCCCGTGCTCCGCAACAAGAGAAGCCACTGCAATGAGAAGCCTGCACACGGCAACAAAGAGTAGCCCCCGCTTGCCGGAACTAGAGAAAGCCCGTGCGCAGCAACGAAGACCCAACACAGCCAAAAATAAATAAAATAAATTTATTAAAAAAAAAAGACACTCAAAAAAATCACTCACTCTTAGCATCAACTCTGTCATTATCCTTCCCCAGGAAGCATTTCGTCCAAAAAACAACAAAACAAAAGCAAGTCACAACCATTCCCAACAGCTACTGTCACTGACGCAGGCTGGCCCCGCCCTCCTCGGAGCCTTGAGTCCCGCAGTAAAGGAGCAAGAGCCCCCCTCAGCGGCCGGCGAGGCTCTCGTGGATGGTAACGGTCTTCCTCCACCCCACCCTGGGGCCCGGGAGCCCCTGGGACACGCTGGGAAGACATTGTCCCTGACCCACGCCCTTTCGGGAGCATGTCACCCTGGTGAGCGTGTCGGGAGCGGGACTGCCCGCCTGTGCCTGGTCTGAGCTGCCAGCTCGGGGAGCCGTGCCCCTCAGCCTCTCCCCCTCACCGCAGCTTCCACCCAGGCTGCGTGCGTAGGAACTTGGGCCCCAGATCTGGGCCCCGTCCCTGGTGCGGTGCAGACCTGCTGTGAGAGCTCTGCCCTCCAGCAAGTCCGCTGTCCACCCTGAACCCCAGCGACCTGCCTCCCAGAAAGCATCAGATGCTCAGAGCACCACACTGAGGGTAAAATTTAAACCCTGAAAGAACAGAAGGATTCTCGGCAGTAAAGCTGCATCTGACCAAACCAAGGTATTTTTATTGATCTGAGGTTCTCTCCATCAATCCCAACACTCTGGGAACAGAGAGCAGAGGCTGTGGAGGCAGCAAGGAAGCCTGGGGGCCGCAGGCCAGGGATGCACGGCGCGTCCTCCCGGCGAGGGCTCCCGGGGCCTCACCCGCGTTCGCTCCCACATGGGGCAGCTGAAAACGCACGCAGCAGAAGGGTGTGTTCACGCTGCTGCCCTCGTGCCCTCGTGCCCTCGTGCCAAAACGGCTGGGAGACAGAAAGCTCTCCGCCTGTGGTGCATCAGACACCTTCTAAGGACACACGACTCCAGCCCCGTCCCCCAGGGCATCGGGTGGGGTTGGCAGTGGGCCACTTCACTGCACACCTTCTCACGACTTAGCGTTTTCAAGTTATGAACGTACTGCCCATTTTTAAAACTAAGGAAAAGTCCCAAGCAGAGGGAAGCATCAGGAAAGGGGACCCTGATCGGCTCTGTTCACCACTGTGAGGCCAGGGCCCGGCAGCCAACCCCAAACTACAGACGCCCCACAAGCACCGGGCCAGCACTCCCCACAGGCGTCCCGGGCCCAGAGACACGGAAGGAAGTGTGCAGACCCAGAGAGGACGAGACGTGGCAGCTACCTCAACGGGGGTGCTGGTGGGACCCCGGGCCTGTCTGTGCGTGGGCTAATGGCTCTGGGCCAGTGCTGGCTTCCTGCACGGGGCAGATGCAAGATGCTCACACTTCGCGAGGGATTCTGTGTGCTGGGTTTTCACTTCTTTTGAGTAAAACTACAAGTATTCTTTAAGTAAAGTTAAATTCTGCCTCAATTCTCTGTTTACACAGGTCTAAGATTTTCATCCAAAATGTGTAAAGGAAAAACATACAGAGCCCTTAAAAGACACGGCTCTTGGGCCTCCCTGGTGGTGCAGTGGTTGAGAGTCGGCCTGCTGATGCAGGGGACACGGGTTCGTGCCCCGGTCCAGGAGGATCCCACATGCCGCGGAGCGGCTGGGCCCGTGAGCCGTGGCCGCTGCGCCTGCGCGTCCGGAGCCTGTGCTCCGCAACGGGAGGGGCCGCAGCAGTGAGAGGCCTGCGTACCGCCAAAAAAAAAAAAAAAAGGACACGGCTCTTGTGTTCCAGGGGGCGACGCCCCAACGCTTCCGTGGCTGCACGCCTCGCTCTGCAAATCTGCAGACACTCCCGCGCTGTGTGGAGGCCAGGCAGTTTCCGGCCTCGCCAGGCAAGAGGGCCACACAGCTGCGGGCCCTGCGCTGACACCTCAGTTATCCAGCTCCTCTTCAGGTAACAAAGGGGGTCTCTGGCTCCAGACGGACCCGGGTGAGGGGTTATTTATGAAGCCACAGATCAGTGGGGCGCCGTGGGGCTAGCGCCCTGTCACCAGGAGCCCAGGAACCCCCACCAGCAATCACGCCAGCCACTGCCAGGAGAGACACTGGCCGCCAGCTGCTGCTGAAGAGAATCGCCCCCCAGGGGCCACCACGTGGGCTTCACGAGCACTGAGAAAGGCCCGGGAAAGCACGCAAGGTCCTTGTTTCCAAGGACCCTCAAGCAGGGAGGGTCATAATGGAACAGTCTAAGTGACAGCGATGACCCAGCTCTGATTCTAACGGGAGTCCACAGAAGGCAGACAGGTTCAGGGAAGCGAAACCATAGAAAGATGATGGTTAAAAACAGCAACGGCACTCCTGCCACAGGCCCAGCACCCTGCTCGTCACCCCCTTCAAGCTTCACGTGTCAGTGGTCACACAAGGCCAGCCCACACACGTGAGAGAAGTGTCCCATCACCAAGTGACAGCGTCCCATGTGACAGCAGGGGGGTGAATGGGAGGGAAATTCTTTCCCTCACACGTTCAAGGTCAAAGTTGTTGCTTAATCCGGATGGATGGATAGACGGATAGATAGATGGACAGAAGATGGATGGATGGAAGGACAGATGAACAGAAGCATGGATGGACAGACAGAGGGCTGGGCAGGCAGGAGCAACAAAAGTGAGTTTGGGGGAAAGAGATTTGAAGAGAAAGTTCACTTCAAGTACAACTAGAACTAAACAAGGAACACAACTGTATCCTGCGGTTGGTTCCGCTCCCACCGCAGCACGCAGTAACACACCGCAAGTAGCCCGAAGTCTAACGCTAAACGCTTAGAAAAAAAGACTCCCATCTTTGCAAAAAGGTAAGGAGAGTTAGGGATGCTGCTTCCTTAAGTCCTCCGAAAAATAAAGGAAAACGTGTCTCTCAGACACTGAACTGGGCCCGTGAAGTCTACTTTCCAAGGTCACTAGACCCAGGCCAGGATGTGGCCTCTCCAGGAGAGGAAGGAGGCCCCAGTGGGCAACAGCTCCACCGGGCTCTCTGGCTGCTCTGCACGCCCTCCGGCCTTTCCAGGCGCACGCATGCCAGCCTCCAGCACCTGAGCAGGGAAAGGGAGAAAGAACCGTCTAGAGAGCCGCCAGCACTGCGGGCCGGCCCGCTCCCGCCAGTGGCGCCGCCTCGGGGTCTCTGCCCTCCGTGCTGGCCGCTCTCACCCGAGGCAGCCTCGGCCCCTCCTGACCTGAAGGTCTGCTCGCCGGGCTGCCGTGCCGACATCCTCCAGACAAGTGCCGACCATCCTCCACGTGCGCAGGCTGGGGCCAGGCCTCGCGACCCACTCCTGGCTCCACCCCTTCACTGCTCAGCAACTCAGACGAGTCACTTCTCCGTGCCTCAGTCTCCCTGTCTGAATTACGGAGGTAATGCTACCACCTCCTTCACGGCACAGAAGAGGGAGTTAATGAGGTGATGCACGCACAGTGCTTGGCCCAGCGCCGGGCACAGCGTGCCCCCAGGGATGTTGGCTATTGTTACTACTGCGAAGCTGTCAGCGTCACTTCCACAACCTGTGTTTATTCTCAAGACCCAGATCATCTCCTCCAGGGAGGCTCTGACGATCCCCAGAACTAGGGTCAGATTCTGGCTCAATTACTCACTAGCGTGGGGTCCTTATCCTCTCAACTTCTGCTGCTTGATCTGTAATTCCTCCTCTTAAAGGGTTTGGTCAGGATAAAACAAAAATCATCATGAATAGCGTACGACCCTTTACATCTGTCACCTCGTTTCATCCTCCTAGCAGTTCCCACGAGGTACCATGACTTTTACGGACTGGGAGAACAACCCTAGGTGAAGCTACCCCCAGGGCACCGGCCAGCACTCACCCACCCGGTGGCGCAGGGCACAGCAAGAGCAGGCCATGCAGTCAACTGCTTTCTGAGACGTTCAAAAGGCAGCGCAAGGCCCCGCCGCCGGGCTCCAGCTCTCCCTTCCAGATGGACCACATCACAGAAGTGCGGCCGCGGCTCCCTCTCTCCCCTCCGGGATGTGTGAGGGCACTGCATGACCTACTTCTTCCCGGGCAGAGAATTCAGTCCAATCTTTGTGCACAAACCAGTGCCTTTAACAGAACGACTGTCTTTAGCGTCACAGAGCATCCTTCCTGTGCAGGCTGGCGGTTCTGCTCTAGAGCGTCCTAGAGAGTGCACATCCTTTCTCGGCGGCAGCGTCTGCCTTTGCTCCGGAGGCTCAGGGGCCAGGCCCAGGGCGGACGTGCGCTGCATCTCCCCAGAGAGGCCCCGCTCCAGCTTCCTTTCTCTTTAAGGGAAGAAGCCTCAAGGGGACAGAAGCAACCCGGCAGTCCCGGGGGCTGGCTTCGGACCCGGACCCGGACCTGCAGCCCCGCCTGGACCTCTGCGCCCCCGCGTGCATGTGTGCCCTTCTCCTTGGACCGGCTGCGAGGACCCCGGGCCAGGCCAGCCCCCTGCGCGCTCACACAGGGCCCTGGACGCGGCCATTGCCTCCTCCAGCCCCGGCCGGTCACCTTTCACACTGAAGAGAACAGCCACCTGCCTCTGGGGGCTGGAAGGACGCCCTGGGCCACCCATCCCGCATCGTAGGCCCCAGACCTTCCCCTGCCTTCCAGCCCGACCCCTCCTCCGGGATGCGCTGCTGTCCAGGTCAGGGCCGCCTCCGACCGCAGAGGTCGGTGACTAACACGGGTCTCTCGTCTGTGCTTCCAGGTCATCAGCCATTCCAGGGGCCCTGTTTCCCGGGGCCACTAATCCTGTCTGCTAGGTTTTTTAGCTGGAAAGTTCTGTAAGCCTCCCCCCAGTTCCAGGTTCCCTGTCTGCCTCCCTAAACTCATTCAGGATTCACCAGCTCACACAGGGGACTGGCCCTCAAGGGGACTAAAGCCTCTCGGGTCAAATCAGGCCACCTGTGAAATAGCCTGATAAAGCTGTGTGCCCCACTGCAAAAACAGAGCACGGCAGGTCCTCAAAAAGACTACACAGATCCAGCAATTCCATCTCCTGGTATCTACCCAAAATAAGGACTCCAAAAGATAACTGCACACCTACATTCACTGCAGCATCATTCCCAACAGCCAAAAGTGGAAGCAACCCAAGTGCCCATCGAGGAAGACTGGATAAGCAAAAGGTGGTCGGTCCACATAATGGAGTATTATTCAGCCTTAAGGAGGAAGGACGTCCTGACACCTGCTACAACCCTGACGAACCTGGGGAACATTATCCTAAGTGAAACAAGCCAGTCACAAAAGCACAAACATTATTACGTGAACCCACTTACGTGAGGTCCCCAGAACAGGCAAACCCACAGGGACACAAAGTAGAATAGCAACTACGAGGGGCTGGGGGAGGTGGAGACAGGGGACGGAGTTTCTGTCTGTGAAGATGTTCTGGGGACGATGGTGGTGATGGCTGCCCAACGTGGACGTACTAATGCCGCCGAACTGGACACTTACAACTGGTTAAAATGGCAACGTTTATATTATGTATGTTTCACCACAATAAAAATATATACTTTTTTTAAAATAATAGAAGTTTTTAGAAGTCACAGGCCGTGCTCCACATCAGTGGTGTTTAAGGAGGGCCCCTGGGCCAGCGGCAGCTTCACCGGTGAAGTGGTGAGAAATGCAGATTCTCACACCAAGACTCAGACCTGTGACTTCAGAACCCGGAGGGGGAGGGGGGCAGGACCCGCGTTTAACAAGCCGACCAGGCGCTCTCAGTCACACTGCTCTGCATAACCGTGCCCATCCTGGCTGGTTTCTCCATCCAGGCTCTTCCCCCCGCCGCCTCCTCGCCATCCGCAATGGCGACTGAGAACCCCGCCGTCGGGAGGCTCACGGGATGGACTTGCCCGCTCCCACCAACACAGAAGGGACTTGCGCCTGGTTGAGAAGGTGACAGTTCTCATGGTCCCCAAACGAGGCTCTGCTGACCCACTGCATTAGGACTCCCAGAGAACGTCTGTAAACACCTATTTCCAGATCTCACCCAGGGGCTACTCTGTGCACCCAGCACAGGGGCTGACATAAAACGGGCCCCAGGGCTTTCCTGGTGGCGCAGTGGTTGAGAGTCCGCCTGCCGATGCAGGGGACGCGGGTTCGTGCCCCGGTTCGGGAAGATCCCACATGCCGCGGAGCGGCTGGGCCGTGAGCCATGGCCGCTGAGCCTGCGCGTCCGGAGCCTGTGCTCCGCAACGGGAGGGGCCACAACAGTGAGAGGCCTGCGTACCGCAAAAAAAAAAAAAAAAAAAAACGGGCCCCAAGTAAGTGCCAGATGAACAAATGAACCAACGACTGCACAGCACAGCGATCACCTACATATCCGGCATCACCCAGGCTGCCGGACGCCTACTGTCATCTACAAGCGTAAAACTCCTTGTTCAGGACATTCCACCTGCCTCCAATAATCAGGCCGAATGTATGTGCACAAGCACAAGCCCCCGCAGAGTCCACAGAGAGCTTCGCATCCTTTTTCAATTTGAAATCTAGCTTCAAGGCCAGCTTGAACCCCACCTCCCCCTAGAGTCCTCCTGACCACCGTCTGCAGGAGCCCGGGCCTCCCTCAAACTGTTCAGTGCTCCAGCAACCAATCAACAAACGTACAATATTTCACCCTTGTGTTTACATCTGTATCTGCATTCCTGCAGGATCCGTGTCTCATTCTGAATCTGCACAGCGTCCACAACACAACCGGCTGCCCTTGGGGGAGGAGGTCTCAATACCCACGGTGATGAGACCCTGTGGGCCCACCCGCCAGCCCTTCCCCGGTCTCGCCGTCACAGCTGTGTGTCCCCCGGGCCCCCGCGGCTCGTCCCCAAACCCTCCCGGCCTTACTGCCAGTACCCCTCGGCCGGGCCCGCAGCGCTGGGACACGGCGTGAGCAGATGGCCCGGGCTTCACGGCAGCCTGTCCCCACAAAGTCCCCACGACCCCGCGCTCACACGAACCATCGGAGAAATCGGAATGAAGGCTGTCACCTGCCTCCGCGCCACCGTCCCCACTGCCTTTCTCCACACTTCGCACTCAGCCCGTGAAAGCCGGTTCCTGCACCCCGCCCCGTCCCACCCACTCACCTCCCACCGAGCCGGGTCCAGACCTGGCTCCTCACGTCGCTCGTTACCCCGGGGAGGCTAAGGCCCAGGCTCCGGGGTCAGGCCTGTCTAAACCCTGGCTCCACCGCGTGGAAAGCTGGGGCATCCTGCACGAGCACTTTAAGTTCTCAGAGTCGTTGCTCTTCAGCTGTAAACTAAGAGCAACCCCACAGGGCCGCTGGGAGGAGCGTCACCCAGAACCGGCGCTTGCCAACGACGGCAAGCGTGGGACACACCGCTTACGAGCGCACACCGAGCGCACACCTGGAAACGACACACATCTCAGAGCAGCAGAGGAGCTTCTGATGACACACAGTGAAGCTCAGGGTAAAGCAGCCCCAGAGAGCACAGCTACAGACACTGGAGCCGGCGCCTCGGCGTGGCCTGTGGCCCTCCAGGCCTGGTTAGCCTACCCCAGAAACCCACCCCCGGTTCGGCAGGGAGAAGCACCCGGCTTTGTCTCTCGTAACAGCGGAGCCTGCTGCCGGCCGGGAGCCGGAATCTGCATTTTTAACAAGCTCCCCAGGTGATTCATGTGCAAGTTAAAGTTTGAAAAGTCCTGCTTTCCAGAACCTCCGATACACTACAAATGTTTTAGTCCCCGGCTCGTTTTTCGAGCATTTTCCACAGTGCTGCAGGGCAGGCAGTGTAGACAGTGCAGCTAGGAGCACAGCCTCTGAAGTCAAACTATTCAGTTTAAAACCTGCTGCACTGGGCTGCCGGGAAGATCTCACAAGCAACACAGGAGAGCTCAGCACGGTGCCTGGCACCCAGCTAGGCTCTCGGTCCACGCTAGCTATTCTGAGCTGCTACTGTAGAGATAAGAGCTGCAAGAATGAAGTGGGGAAGGGAAGGCTCTCTAAGGCACTGATATACAGGAAGAAAGACTAGTCACGAGCCATGATCTGGGGGAAGAACTCTCTAAGCAGAAGAACTAAAAAATGATCAAGGAGGATAGCAGCGGGGATCCCAGGAGTAGGCAGGAAATATAAGGCCTGCAGGCCCTGAAGTTTCATCGGCAGAGAACTGGACGCCACTGAAAGCTGGTGTGACGTGACGTGTCCTCAAAGATCACTCTGATCCTGTTGCCTGGAATGGGCTGCAGGGCACAAGCATGAAGCAGAGAGGCCAGTAAGGAGGCTCCCGAAGTGCTCGGGCGAGAGGTAAACATCAGCCCGGACTAAGGCTGTGACAAGAGGTTAGATTCTGGAAATATTCTGAAGACAGGCCTACTGCTGAACTGGACCCAGAAGGCCCTGAGGATGGCTCTTCATGTGCAGCCCGAGCAACTGCTCGAGGTGTGAGATCTGGGTCAGGGAACGTCGAGGTGTCCGGGAGACAAGCACGAGGATGTCTGGGACGGGTTCGCGATCGAAGGCCGGAGCTCAGGGCAGAACTCCAGGCTCGGGGCCAGCTGCTCACAGCACTGTAAGCCCCTGAAGACCCGCGTGAAGCCTCTCTGTAACACGCTCAGAGCAGATGCTCCACACACATCAATAAACGGCATTTCAGGACAAAGTGAGAAGGAAGGTTTTGGCGGGTGGCAATCATGACGCTGGTGCCTAGGTGAGAATTTGTACAGCAGTGTCTCTAAGGAGTTGGGGAGAAGAGTAAAGATTCCAGGGCTGTGGAACGGGTACTGGTCCCTGAAGACTGGCTCACTTTACAGAAAGAAAAGCAAACATAAATAAAGGCAGGGTGTGTTTGGGAATGTGGGGAGAAGTGTGGAATGTCTTCCAGTAAGCCCAGGAGGAGGGGTGTACGGTCGGCTCTTGGTACCCGTGGGTTCAACCCCGCTTCGCCATTTTATACAAGGGACTGAGTACTGGAGGACTCTGGTGGCCTGGGAGGGTTCTGAAACGCATTCCCCATGGATACTGAGGGCCGGCTGTACTGCTGGAGAAGTGGCAGCAAGATGAAATACTGGTTCGGGGAAGCTAGGGGACCATCAAGTGGAAGGGTCTGGAAAGATGGGGAGCTGGGGTCGGGTCTCTCCTCCCTACTTCTCACAATGCCTGGAGGTGGCCGCACATCCTTGGCGGTTGCGGCCCAGAGTACAGCCAGGCTTTTTCCCTTCTAATAGGGATGAGAGCTTCCTCTTGCAGAGTGAAAAGAGCGCTCCTCAGGGACCACCTAGAGAAGCACCGCCACGTCTCTCTCTCTCAAGGAGCCCGCTGTAAACGAATCCAGTCCAGCTCTCGCCTTTTCCTCTCAGATAAGTGTCCCTATAGAAACCTCCTGACAGAGGAAGAGACCAAAACCCAGGACGGGACGTTCCTGTGGCGGAACCCACTGAGTCCTCCTCACACGAGGTCCTGGTGTCGAAGAGACGCCAGGATGAACAAGTGCCTGGCAGGGGACACAGGCCACAAAGCGAGCGGGGCCATGAAGGCAAGGTGAGCGCCTGCGAGGCGGTGGGAGAGGCCGCGGGCCCGTGAGGAGCTCGTCTGGCCTTCACCACCACTGTCCTCCAGGCAAAACCAACTCCTTCCTCGGGCGCCTACTGCTGTCAAGTCTGCGGACCTGCCTGTGTCCCCCGACTCCCACTCCGTCCGGTGTCTCGCCCAAGGGATGCATTCGGCAGACACCTACGGAAGGAATCCCAAAGGCGGGGAAAACGGCCCTGGTGTCAAGACAGCCACGGTCCGAATCCCCGCTCCGCTACTTCCTGCTGTGTGACCTTGGGCGGGTGGCTTAACCTCTCTGCGCCGGGTCTGGGGCGTGAACTGGCCCTGTCCCCCCGGCCCTCCGCGGCCGCGCCGAACCCGCAGGTGCGCCGGCCTCCCGGCCCGCTGCTCACCCAGTTTCCGAAGCCGAACTGCTCGATGGCATCCAGCAAAAGCTGCTCCTCGCGGCTGGTCCAGCCGCCCTCGGCCTCGGGCCCCCACAGCGTGAAGCGCCCGCCGTCCACCAGCTGGTAGCCGTGGTAGCGGCGGTGGTGGCCGATCTCGGCGCCGGCTGAGAAGCACTCGGGGCACAGCTCGATGTCCTGGCACTCGGTGCAGCGGAAACGCAGCGGGCTCACCTCGGCCAGGCAGTACACGCAGTACTTCTTACCGAGCTCCGCCATCTTCCCCCGCCCGCCGCCCGCGCCCGCCGCCGCCGCGCCCGCCGTCAGCGCGCCGCCGCCCGGGCCCGCCGCCGCGCTCCAGCAACCGTCGCCCGCCGCCGCGGCCGCCGCCACCGCGCCGCCCCGCCCAGGCGCCGCCGGAGCCGGCCTGCCGGGCCGTGTCCCGCCTCAACACGCAGGCGCCCTCGGGCCGGCCCGGCCGCCGCCGCCGCCGCCGCCGCCGTCGCCCCGCTGCACCGCGCAGGCGCCCCGCGCGCGCCACCGCGCGGGGGCCCGGCCCGCCGCGCTGCGCCTGCGCGTCCTTAGCGCCGGCCGCCCGCCGCTCCCAGAGTCTCCCCGACGCCCCGCCCCAGGCCGGGCGCGGGGAAAAGGGCGGAAAGGAAGCGCGGCACACGCGCCACGCCCCTCCTGGAGCGAGCCTACGGCCTCCCCCAATCAACGCTACCCGTCGTCCGCTCGCGACCTCCCATTGGCCTGCTCTTGCCAGGAGGCGGGGGAAAGGGGCAGGGCGTCAGGAGGACGTCCAGCCAATCGCCGGGCCCACCGCGCGCGCCCCTGGTTGCCCCTGGAAACTTAACAGCCTACAGCCGGGGTCCGTGGCGCCGGCCCGGCGGGAGGGAGATGGACGACCGCTCCGACCACAATGGGGACCCCGAGAAGGAAGCTGGAGCTGTGGAGAGCCTGGCCTCACGGCTGTCCGGGATCAAAACCAGCTCTGGCCCCCAGTCCGCGGCCGAACCCGCGGAGCCGGAGGCGGAGGCAGTAGAGGCTTCAGAGGAAGGCGCCGAGCCGGCCGAGTCCCAGGAACAGCCGGCGGCCACCGAGGTTGCTGGCGAGAAGGGGCCCGGAGAGCCGGAGTGGCCGGCCGAGGCCGAGGCGGAGGCCGAGCCACGGGACCTGGCGGAGGCGGGGCCTGAGGAACCAGCGAAGCCGGAGCCCGAAGGCGGCCCCGAGGAACCAGAGGAGGAGTGGAAGGAGGAGGACGAGGCGGAGGTGGCGGCGGAGCCGAGGAGGAAGGAAATCCTGTCGCAGGTCTGTCTGCAGCAGGCCACGGCCGGCAAGGAAGAGGCTGCGCCAGACCGAGAGGCTGAGCGGGAAGGACAGCTGGCGGAGGAAGGAGAAGAGAGCGAGGAGAGCGAGAAGCAGCTTGTGCAAGGAGGCCTGGGCAAAACCGAGGACGAGCTGGGGGATTTGGACGAGGGACCCGAGCTTGAGAGCTGCGACTGGACTGAGGAGGTGCAGAAGCAGCAGGAGCAGCAGCTGCGCGCCGAGCTCCTGGCACAGTTCCGCTCCCTGACGGCGGAGCGAGAGCGCCAACAGCGTTACAGCATCTACCTGCAGCACAGGATCCTCGAGGCGCTGCGCAAGAAGGGCCTGGATGCAGCCGAGGTGCCCGAGAAGGGCGCGGAGCCTGAGGACCCCGAGAAACAGCAAGCGTACCTACGCCATCTGGCCATGCTGGAGGATCTGAAGAAGCAGGAGTCAGATGACCTGCGCTGGTACCACCGCGAGCTGGACCAGCTGAAGCGGCAGTGCGAAGAGAAGCTCTCCCGGGTGGAGGAGGAATGGCGACGCTTGCAGGCACTCAAGAAGCAGGTGGTGATGCAGGCCATGGGCAGCTGCTGGATGAGGGGTGGTCGCCAGGCCGCTCTGCGAGAGGTGGAGCGGATCCAGGCGTTGGAGGATAAGAAGGAGAAGGCGATAAGCGCTGTGAGGCTAGAGAACGTGCAGCTGAAGCAGAGTTTGGTGCACTTTGAAAACAAGCTGAGGGCCCAGGAGGACCAGACAGAGGGCCTGCTCCTGATAGATTTTGAACAGCTTAAGACTGAGAACCAGACCCTGCATGAGAAAGTCGAGGAGAGAAATGAGGAGCTTTTGAAACTGCGCAGCAAGGTGACCAACCATGTGCAAATCATAACCCATGTGAAGGAAAAGTTACACTTTGTGGACATAGAAAATGCGTGTAAGAAGTCAGAGCTTATGCAGACTGAGGCTCAGGTGGCCCTAAAGAGGGACATCTTGACCAAGACTAAGCAAGCCCGGGACAGCCTGCGGACTGACAACATCAAGCTGAATCAGAAGTGCGGGCTTCTGGGCAAGGAAGCACTCCTTCGGGACATGGAAGAGAAGGTGGACAGGACTGAAGAACTCAGCCAGCACTTGGAAGCCCTGAAGCACCATCACGCTGGGCTTATTCTGTCCTGCAGAGGCGTGAAGCAGAAGATCAGGGAAGCCAAAGCCTTTCTGCCTCCTTGACGGGAAAGAGTCGGCAGAGCGTCTTCGATCTCAGCAAACTTCATCCTTTGTTAACGCTTATTCTCCATTTCTTGCCATTCTTAAGGCAGCCTATGATGTCTGGGATGGAACTGTGTTTTGTCTTCTTAATTTTTCAGCTTCCCAATTAGTGCTGCGCACAAAATTGAGTTAGCACTCAGTTCATACAGGGTTAAGTAAAACAGGTACAGAGGAACGAACAGGGATGACTTACTCCTCATAAAAAGCTGTCAAAAGCCCTTTTCTATCTGAGCAATTCCATAATTTCAGTGTCCTGACACTGAGGAGAACTCCTTCCTCCATGTGTGACAGGGTTCGACAAAGGGGCAGGGTGCCAACAACATTCCTGTGCATTAAGCTGTGTGAAATGCCCCTTGAATGCATTGAACTGTGTGGTCCTGAGTCTCCCGGCTCGGTTCGAACCTCACTAATTCCCTTAGTCTAAAATTGTTTTGCATGTAAGTAGCACTAGCTTCTGGGGTAATAAAAAAATACCCAGGAACAGGAGGAATGAGAACCAGGGAAAGGAGCTGACGTTCCTTCGTCTCTCCTTTTCCAGTGAAAGGAGGCTCAGTCTGTCTGCTTAACTGTGAATGTTTGTTTCTGGCTCAACGAGTCTTCAATTCTAATGAAACGTTTTCTTGGATCCACGAAAGAAATGCATTGATCTGTACCAAAAAATGAAATTTTGTCTTCCAGTGAAGACAGAGTGGTGACTGTATTGTGTATTTTGCCAGGTGCAAAATATATAGACTGGTGACTGCCGACTGTCTGTAAGCCTTTTGTTTTCAGCGAGATATTTTCAGATCTTGGACCCTCACTGTGCACATGATTTCACTCTGTATCAAATATTAAAATGTCTCTCATTCCTTGAGTTCATGTAAGAAACACCTGATAGGTCTATCTCCTTAACCTGGAATCAGTGATGAATGTTTTCCGGTTTCTTTGACACTTTGGGGAGCTAGGGGCTTGGTTTTATTTCTTCTTAACCTTAGCTTGAATTTTGAGATGTCCAGATTTGGGATTAACAGTATTCTCCCATCGCTAAACTTAAGAATAAGAAAGATCATAAGGAGGGTGATCTCTTTTTTGGTGCTAAACACCTTTAGAAACCCTTCTCTAGGCAGATGACTCAGTTGGTCGTGAGAAAATCACAATAACTTTCATCTTTTGATGACATGATTTTGTTTTCTGAAGTGTGTTCCCTTTAAAGCCAATAAAGGTTGATTAAAATTCCTTCAGCACACTTACACACTTTTTTATAACACTGTACTTATCAGAGCACACAAATGTAACAAGGAGGGGAGTAAAAAGCTTTGCCTTCCTACTTCCCTTCTCCTCAACCTCTACTACCTCTAATTTCTGTCTTCTCTCCACCCTATTCATCAAGACCAAAGTGAAGTAGTGAATCACTGACAAATAGAACTTGGTTTTCCCGGTGTCTCAAACTGAAAGCGACACAGGCGCACTAGGTTCTGTTGTGGCTGAGGAGGCTTGAAAGTCAAACTGGCAACAGGCTCGGTGCCTTCACCAAGCGAGCAGCTTTCATTATCAGTATCCAGCCCCTTGGTTCACTAGAGAGAACAGGTATTTTCAGCTGACTCTGAACCACTGGCAGTTACCCAGGTGGATCCAAACCTTTCCTCATAAGCCTTCAACCCAGTGACTAGCAGGTCTCTGCGAGCACAAAGACACAAAACAGACTGATGAGGCTGGCCTTGCTTTAAGCAGCAAAGCTGCCGATGGTCTCTCAAATTACATGACCTGTGCTGGAGATGTTCCAACTGACTAGATAAATAATCTGTTGATTATAGAAGCCAGGACCCTAAAGCATCCTCTCCCCCGTCTTACAGCCCTCTGCACCCCACAGCAGCCTGCGTTTAGCCCCATGCCAGCCTTTGACCCACCGCTTTGTGAATGTCTGCTTCATCCTCTGTGCCCCCGAGACAAAGGCCCCGGAAGACAAGGACTGTTGGCTTACCATCCTCCTTAATGGCCAAGCACAGTGCCAAGCACACAATCAATGTTGAATAAATGTGTTGGATTAATGCATGATGTCAGTCTCATTTTCTGAAAATAAGGGTTACTTGAATGCCTATTATATGTCAGGCACCAAGTTCTACGTCAGATTCAGAAACAACTACAGGCAGAAAAGAGGATTTCTCACGAAGTAGAACCACTGAGGAAAATGACAGGGGAGCAGGCTTGCAGCCACGGAAGAAGGACATGCACAGAGTTGTCCATTCAAGCAGAGACCCTGCCTTCCATGAGGGGAAAGTTATAGAGAGTAGTGCCTGAGTTTGGACTAGAAATCCCTAAAACTAAGATTATTTTTATGAACACTAAAAGGCTAAAGTTTTTTTTTCATCTCTGTGTCAAAAAGTACAGGGCTTGGGGCTTCCCTGGTGGCGCAGTGGTTAAGAATCTGCCTGCCAATGCAGGGGACATGGGTTCGAGCCCTGGTCCGGGAAGATCCCACATGCCGCGGAGCAACTAAGCCCGTGCGCCTGCGCTCTAGAGCCCGCAAGCACCTCAACGAAGAATAGCCCCCGCTCTCCGCAACTAGAGAAAGCCTACACGCGCAGCAATGAAGACCCAACACAGCCAAAAATAAATAAAATAAAATAAAGTACAGGGCCTAAAAATGCAGGCACGAGAAAATTTGAATGAGGTGTTACATGAAACTAGCCTTCTGGGTTTTTTTTGTTTTCAACACTTTATTCTAATTTCGAAATACAAATGTACAACCGCTTCTAATCTTCAGGTAGACAGCCAAGGCCTTCCCTTAAGGGTAGATTCTTTGATTCTCGAATGACTGCACCCATTTTGAATTGTCTATGGATTTCAGAAACTTAAATTTCTTGTAAAATAATCTCAGCACAGACTCCATTATTATTTTCTTTCAAAATCCTGGCCACACCACTTCCTAAATCAGGCAAGTTGCTCAGCCTCTTTGTACCTTGGTTTTCTCAGTACCCATTTCAGAGTTACTGTGAGGATCAAACAGATATTTTATATAAAGGCTTAACGTAGTGCCTGACACACAGTAAACACCCAACAGATGTTAACTATTTTCCAGTTGTGTCACCCACACCCAATTCAATAGCATTTTAAAGAGATCTGCCTTTATTGAGACTTTTCAAAGCTTTTAGTGTTCTTAGAAACAACAATTTCTTTTTGCACCATCGGTTCACATAACATTAAATTATGTAAATACAGTAACTACTACCATTGGCATAAACAAACTTTGGAACAAGAATCACAGTGACTTACACTCAACTCGTAGATGTGGACATGCCAGAGAGCAGCCTACTGGGCCAGGAACGTTCAGGGTAAACTAGCCTTTTTGAAAACATTGGTCTGAGTCGGACGTGTCCACTGTTACAGAGGGTTTTTTGTTTGTTTTGGGCAGCAGTTGGCAGGAGTGAAGCAGGCACTATCTGGATAGAGCTCCAGGCATCTGAAAAAGAAACGCTTTTTTATTGGTAAATGAAAATCATTTTTTGGTGACATCACATTGGAAATTTTGTACTACATAAGTGGAAATACATGTTCATCTGCAGCTATAATTTAGATTTTTGCCACTCAACAGGGATGCCTGTCTATAAAAAGAGTTAATGCACCCCAATTTGGTACTGTTTATGTTTTAATCTTTCAGGTAAGTCTTAAGTCAGAGTGATGAAGCATGCAAATGCTATGAGTGAAAAGGACTCCAGGAGCGTACCTCCGCCGCTTCCCATCTGAGGACTCCCTTAGCTCTAAGTTCCCTCCGCTGGCCGCGCCCTTCCTCTGGTCCACCTGGTGACCAACAGCTCACCCCAAGGCCCCACTGGGTGGCCGGCACCTCCCCACTCCACTGGCAGCACCTCGTTCCCTCTCCTGCCTTCTCGGCAGGCTGCACACTGCGGGGGCGTGGGTTTTGAACTGTCAGCCCCCAGTTTCTCTCGGGAAAACGGTCCCCAACTTCCGCTCCCGCCCACGGCTCACACGTTGCAAGGGGGTCCTCCCCCAGGGGCCGGCCGTCGGGCACGGCTCTACCTCTTCCGAGCTGAGGTCAGAGGCCCCAGAGCAACGTGTTCTCTGGGGAGGGGTGTTTCTGAGCAAGGGCTGGGGAGCCACAAGGCCAGAGTCTGAACCCCAGCTCTGCCACCAACTGGCTGCAGGGGCCCAAGCAGATCACTTCTGAGCCACACCTCAGAAATGGGGCAGTGACAGAGCCGCCGTGGACAGGAATCAGGTCAGCCACGGAGCACTCAGCCCAGAGCCCGGCACGGGTGGAGCAGTGAGCGAGCCCCCGGCAGTCAACCCTCGAGCACCCTCAGCCTGCGGAGGACGGACACCACAGGGCAGTGGCCCAGAGCGGTGAGGCAGGTCACTTGCGGAGAGAGGGCACCGTTTCTGAGCACCGTGTGAGGGCCCAAACACCCCATGAGCCGCGCGCCTCCGAGCACTGGAAGGAAGGGCGCACCGAAACGTGGGCATCGCTCTGCCCAGCTCTGTGGGACCTGGCGGCCTGCTCCTAGCCCACCGCCGCCACGGGCGGTGCTGCTGGTCTCCACCCCAGACGGGAAGGGGCCACGGCCGCCCGCTGACCTTACGAGGCTCCCAGCAGGGTCGAGGTAGTGTCAAGAGCCCGGCGGCTGGCCCAGAAAGCCCGATGACCTGCTCGCACGGGCGGCAGGCTCAGGGATGTGAGCAGGTGAGTGTGGCAGACACGTGGAGACGAGGGGCTAAAGCCACGGGCGCTCAGGCTCGAGGGGCAGCAAGGCTGGGGCTCCCCTCCGCCTAGAAGGGGTGCAGCGCTACCTTTCCAGCCCTTGACTAAATTACCATAACTGTACCATCTTCCTTATTTAACTGAGACTAGTAAGTGGATTTTAAAATATTCAAACAGCATGATACTCAAGATCTTACCATGCTTCAGGGTGAGAACTCCAACTTTAAACCAAACTGCCATGAACGTAAGTAACAATTTTACATGACTTTTATTTAATAAAACCACATATTTACAATTGAAAAAGTCCTAGTTTGATACACTTTACTAAATAAAATTAAAGGTTAACTGTACAAGCAATTAAAACATGATATGTAGAGCAAGTGTTATCAGGGGTTTTCTATCAGCAAACTATTTAAAATAGTCAAAAACTGAGCCGTTAAAAAGTACCCTTTAAAGTGAACGTTTCTCCAGATGGGATTTCAATGACTGGTGGGGACACAGCATCCGACTCTGAAGTACCAGCTGCACAGAGGTCCCAAACCTGAAGTCTCACATCCTGAAAATCAATGGCACGGGAAGCGGAGAGGGCAGGCTTCCAGGGGCTGCACTTCAATTTCTGCTTCCAGTTTTTCTAAACGAGAAGGTCAAGCAGAGCAGCACAGCCCTGTGCTGTCCGGCAGCCCTCTGCGGAAAGGTGCGAAGTGACCCTAGACTTGGACTTAGAACTTCCCGGCCTCTGAAGTGGACGCATCAAACCAGCAAGCGCTTGTGTGGTCCCTGGACAGGTCAGGAAAACCTCCTTTGAACTGAAGATGTGGCAGTATTCCAGATTGGCCTGGAATCCTGTTTAAAAATGTAATGCATATATGGTGCTATCCAAAGAGATTTATGTCAAACTGTCTGACGATAATGTTGAGGGCTGGGGTCTGACTACACGTGAAGTTGCACAAACGCATTCTCGATAACTTGCCCACGCCCCCTGCTGCATCGCTTTCTGTCACCACTTAAGGAACATCTTTATGTACAGTAAGAAAATATATACATCTTTCAAGAACAGAAAGCCCATGTCATGGAACAAAACCAAGTACATCCGTGAGGAACGGTGTGACAGGGCTCGCGGCCCATTTCCCAGGCCGGGCTCAGCCTGGCTTACACTCAGCCGCATGACGTCAGGGAACGGCTGTGTCTGGGAGGCTGCCGAGAGCTGGGTGGAGACAGAACACCTCCTCCAGGAGGTCAGGCAAGTCAGCGTTTAAAGGCTGAGGCAGACAGTGTATGCAAGATGCTCTGCAACCTCCCTGGAGAGTTCAGCCAGGAACACAAGGGAAAAAATGACACACGGAACAGAGCTGGGACGGAGGGCATGAGGATGGCCACTGGCTCGGCACCTTGCTTTGTACCTGAAGTGTCATCGGCGGATATGGCAGATATAGAAAACCTATAAAAATAATGCTGTAGTTAGGCTCTACCCCAACCCGTGTCTCCCTGCCGCACGCTATGCTCTCAGAGCTGAGGGCGCTCCCGACATCAGGAACCAGGTCAGCTGGGGGCACTCCCTGGGGGTGGGACAGGGGGCTGACAAGGGCTGCAGGGCAGCAGGTGCCCTTGAACCTGGCCTACTGAACGCGCCAGAGACCAACATGCCAACGCGTTAGCATGGAACCGGTTTCCGTGGAGACTGGCCTGTCCTTTGGACCCTTCTGTGCCAAAACTCTTCATGTCTTTGAATTTGGATAACCAAAGTTCTCAATACAAAGTTCTCCAAATTAGTCAAGGAAAAGCTAGAACAAAAAAGTTGCTAACGAACTTGGGGAAAACCAGCTGTGCGGGGGGAAAGGCTGCCAGCACAGATACTGAGAATCCTGACAAGACGTGCGGGCCGCTGGATCCTCAGTCCTTACAACCGTCCGTCTGTAAGTCAAATGCGTGAGGCGGGATCACCGCACGCAGGACTGCGCCTGCCGTTTAGGGGACAAGGGGAGTGCGCTGGCAGAGCAAGGGAGCAGCCCCCGACCCCGCCGTGCTGCGCCGGCCTCCACAGGAGCCAGGAGGGTGCACGAGGGGGTGGGTCTGAACACCCTCTTGCCTCCCCTCCGGCTCAGAGGGGCCGCCGCCGTCCGTTTCCCACTAGCGTGAAGCCCGTCTCAACTGTCGCAGCGTCTCCGTGCGCACCTCCTCCTGCTTGGACTCATCGCCACCGCTGGACAAGCGTGGGCGCAGCCTCTGGGACAGCAGGGCTCCCACTGCAACCTAAGCATGCACTGTCAGCCCTCCTGCTGGAATTCTGTCAAGGCAACGTGGTAGAAGGTCAACCTGAAGGTCAGATCGTGTCCCGGGGAGCCCATGCGCACTCGTCAGCGGCTGTCCTGTGAGAACCCACTTTCCTGTAATGTTATCTTTGGTAGTTGGGCTTTAGAAACATGACCTGCGGCCCTCGAAAGATTATCTCGGTAACTAAATCAGTAATCCCTTTCTGACGAAAATATGAGCCAATAACATCTCTGAGGTCTCCCAAATAACGTTTCTCATGCACCCTGGCTATGAAAAATTGTAATGTACTTTCCAGTAGTTGACATAAAAGCATTACGATTTAATTAACTTTTGCTGAAATGAGGGGAGGGGATTAGCCACTGCCCTATTTTTAAACCATGCAGAATATGCAGTGGTTGGCCATGGCCATCATTCCACCGAGCTTCTTAAGGCTTAGCCTTGGTTTAATTCTTTTAAAACTTTTTTTGTTTGTTTTGTTTTTGTTTAAGGCCAACTCCAGCATTAGGAATCAAACGTGAAAACAGCCCCTGTTCTTCGGAGCTGCCAGCGTGTCCGCCTGTAACAACACAGGTACCACTTGGAGAACCGCTTCAGTGCCGAGCGCAAGTCCACCTGCCGCCTCAGTGTCTGAGAGATGGGCTTCCTTTCTCCATTTCCCGGCTGTCCTTCTGCAAGGCGGTCAGTACCTGGGAATCACAGGAAGACATCGGTGGGTGAGCTGCAACACACACTGAACACAGGTCCTGACAGCCTCCTGTCACCTGCCCCCTCTCTGGTCCGTCTGCCACGCCTGCATCCAGACCCACCCTTCAGCATGGAAATCCGAGCACGCCGTCGCCAGGCTAACGTCTAGGACCACTTCCCACCAGCCAGCAGGTACCAATGGCAAGGCAGGGCTGCGGGGCTCTGTTTCTTCCACAGCCTGGCTCCAGCCCCCGCACGCCCCACTCTAGAATGCCAACATCCTCTGGGGCCTTCACACGCAGCTGCCCCCGCTGCCCTGCCCCTCTCTCTCCACCAGCAAATGATGCATCCTTCTAAGGCCTAAGAGACATCAGCTCCTCGCACGCCTTCCTGGGAGTTCCCAAGGCAACTGAGCTCATTCAACTGGGTGCTCAGCTCTTAGTTAACACCTTTGTTTTTAAAAACATGACATTCCACTCTGATTGCTTTATAACAGCCGGGACATAACAATAGGCCCCATTTATCGCACGCCCACTCTAGCCAAGCAGGGCCCTCGCCAGGCACCTCCAGCACAGCAGCTGTTTAATCCACACAACACTGTAAGTCACCTGAACAACAGACACTCATACAAGTGACCTGCTAAAAGCCAAACAGCTCATATGGACTCAAACCCAGATCCGTCTGATTTCAAAACCAAGGGACTCTCTGTAGCACCTGTGCTAAACTACCTGGGCCAGGCACTATGCCACTTTAATTGAATTACAAAGTACAAGGGGTAAAGCAGAAACATTTTCTGTGGGTTTCAAATAAATTGCGCAGAAGGGCTAAAGGTAGAGAAAAGTCCCTCTCTCTCCCTCTAAGTAAATGACACTTTCAGCTAAACATAAACATTTAACTGTTTTGTAAAGCTCACCAGGATCTTAACCTTAAGCACAGTGTTTAAGAGAAACGGGCATAAAGCACAGTTCCCATGGGACCTGGAACTGAATAACCTCGTGGTGCCTACCAGCAGGCTAACTCCCATTACTGTCCCACCGTCAGAGAATGTCCTACTGTTTAATAACCTTCGACCTGGTTTTAACCAATAATTTTCACCTAAAATGCAAGGAGCAAAATGACAGATCTGGATTCAGTCCTTCTCTCTTCGCGTGTCTCTGTGGGTACGCGGGCGAGGGTGGGGATAGAGGCAAGGACCAGTGAAATACTGGGATGGCCAGAAAGTCCCTTCGGGTTTTTCCGTAATCTTACGGAAAGATACTAATACTAATTAAGGATTTCAAGATGTAGCCCCGTATTTTCATTCTGCGTTAATCAGAGAAAGGCTCTTCCCTCTCGCCAGATCCCTGATAATTATACAGCCAGTCCCGCTCACACGTGAGCTGAGTTGTTTTAACGGCTTTGCTGAGATACAGTTCACACACCACACAATTCACCCATTCAGAGTGCACAATTCAGTGGCTTTGAGTGTATTCGTAGATATGTGCAACCCTCGCCACAGTCAGTTTTAGAACATTTTCATCACCCCATCCTCCAGCTATCACAGCCCTGCCCCCCACCTCGCCCATTCCCTTGGCAACCACTAATCTACTTCCTGTCTGCAGATTTCCCTTTCTGAAACTGCATATGAGTGGAACCACACAGTATGTGGTCTTCAGTGTCTGGCTTTGTCACTTAACATAATGTTTTGAAGGTGCATCCATGTTGTAGCATGAGTCAGTACTTCCTTTTTATAAACTGAACATATTTACTTCAGAAATGCAACTCATGTCACACTAAGCACAAAACAGTGGCCACCCCACCCTGTAAAAGCAGGGGAGCAGTTCACAGTAACACCCAGGGGCCCATTATAGCAGCTGTGCTCCTTCCCAAAAGACCTAGATGGGAAGGAAGACCACCAGCCAGAGAGCATCATGTAACAGGACAGGGAGATGAGGAAGGACTAGCCGTGAGGCAGACCGAAGGGCCCAGGTGAGAGGGGAACCTCTCTCTGGTTAATAAGTAAACAGGAACTGAACTGTACACTTTTAAAAAGGTGAATTTTATGGTATGTAAATTAATAAAGCTGTTATAAAAATAAAGAGGCTGCTAACTAAGATCAAAGGGAGAGAGTCTAATCACCTATGAAGTAATCTGGCCAAACATAAAAACTGACTGAGCCTTCAGATCTGTCAATTTACAGACATACAGCGTGGAAGGACCACGTTAAACACCACCACAGGGGACTTCCCTGGCGGTCCAGCAGTTAAGACTCTGCGCTTTCACCGCGGGGGGCGCAGGTTCAATCCCTGATCCCCGCGTGCTGTGTGGCAGGCATGAATGAATGAATACATTTTAAAAACACCACAGGGATAGAACCTGCAAAATCCAGATAGTGGGAAATGCTATTGGACAAGTGACCTCGTTTCCTCAGTAAATAAAGGGGGAAGGGAGAAGTGGAAAGGTGGGTAGCCTATACACTAAAAAAAAAAAGACTTAAAAGGCATTTCAACCAACTGCAATGTATAGACCTTACTTGGATCTTGACTTAAGCGAACTATAAGCTACGGCTGGCATCCGAAAACAGAAATCTGAAACTGGAGATGTGACAGGCACATGGGGGTTCGTTATTCCATTTCGTTCTATTTTCGAATGTACTTCAAATCTTCTACTAATAAAAAAGATTAATCAGGAACAAGCATCGTATGGCACACTTGAGCAAGTGCAAGCCCCCCCGGGACCTGACGCTCAGGCAAACTGAGCATACGCTGCGTCAGGAAGCAAGGTTTTATTCTTTCCCTTTCGGAATGATCAAGACTAGAACCAGACAACAACAGCCAATCCCACAGGGGACAAAACCTAAGAGGGGTGTCCAGAGGAGAAGAGAGGAACCTAGAAGAAGCAGGCCCAGGGTGGACGCGCTCCCGCGCTATGGGCTCAGCTGCTCCGCTAACAGCTGCTAGAGCCGGAGCAACATATCCCCACATCCAGGGAAGCCCTCCTCCCGCCCTCCCCCCTCCCCCTCCTCCCCCCACCCTCCTCTGCCTCCGCAACTGCTGAGAACACACAGTTCACCTCTTTGGGCCTCCCTTGTTTATCCGTGACATGGGGACAAGTTAGTTCCCTTTGTTTACTGTCTCTGACATTTTAAAAAAGGGGGGAAGGCTTGTTTTACAAAACACTATCTGACACGCAGAGAGTACTGGGACGGCAAACCAGAAGTTCTGACCTCCCAGTGCCACTGCAGAAGGGGTGGGAAGGCTTTTATTCTCCAGCCCCTTCTTCTGGCAGAGACCCAGAGAGGAAGCGCCTGCCCAAGACCCCCCTGTGGCAGAGCCAAGCCTCAAGCCCAGGTCACCTCACTTCCAGCCCAAGAACCACTCCAGAGAGGGCTGTTTCCTCAAAGGGCACTCGGCATAACTCACTTCCTGAATCAGACCACTGAGCCATGGCTCTACGGAGTAGAGAACAAAAGACCCGCTTACCTGAGCCCACTTCTTGTTTCGACTTTGCATCTGAACTGCAGCTATGGAAGCAAAAAGCTCCTCTGCCGGCAAGTCCTCGGGCAGCCGCGTTAGGAACTGAGCTATGTGAATGAAGTCCATGTGGGTCAGGATGTCCTCGAACAGCTTCAGGAGGCCCAGGGCCGTGCGGAACAGAAACTGCTCCCCGTCACGACAGAACACATCCCACACACGACAGGCCAGATCCAGGGGCAAAGATTTGCTGTATAAAGTAAAGATCCTGGAAAAAAAGTTTGAGTTGTTCACATTCTGGATGGCACAAAGAAAGAGCTCTGAATTCAGGTCGAATCCATTAAAATGCTCCCTGAGTTAGTCACTTTCATACTTACGCTGCGGGGTGGTGGGGGGGAGGTGGAGAAGCCCTAAGCCTGCATTAACTCTGACGGTCAATTTAAACATTTTATAGAACAGCATTATCAGGGAGCTTCCCTGGTGGCACAGGGGTTAAGACCCCGTGCTCCCAGTACAGGGGGCCTGGGTTCGACCCCTGGTCAGGGAACTAGATCCCACATGCGTGTCGCAACTAAGGAGCCCCTGAGCCACAATGAAGGGGCCCTCCTGCCACAACTAAGACCTGGCACAACCAAATAAATAAATGAAAAACAAAAAACAGCTTTATCAGCTTTCACAGAGAATCTCAAACACCGTACAGTTTCTGAATTAGACATCAATTACTTCTGCATACAACACATATTCACCGTGCACCTACTATGTGCTTATTACTCTGAGGTAAGTGCTAGATATAAGGTCAATAAGGCAGACAGAGCTTAGAGTCTGGTAGGGAGTAAAAACAGTCAACGGAAATGTATAATTCAGGGACTTCCCTGGCCGTCCAGTGGTTAAGACTCCACGCCTCCACTGCAGGGGACACAGGCTCGACCCCTGGTCAGGGAACTAAGAACCTACGTGCCACACAGTGTGGCCACAAAACACACACACACACACACACACACACACACACACACACACACACACACACACACACACACACACACACACACACACACACACACACACACACACACACACACACACACACACACACACACACACACACACCCCCATACACAAGTACCCATTACTTCTGAAGAGTACCATACACTTTTCTCCCAGTAGGGGTCAGCAAAGGAACAGAATAAATTCTTCCAAATAAATTTGACAGTGGATTACAAGAAATTGATCTTATATTTAGCAATGCAAACCATCAGATGAAAAAAGTAAGTGAAACACAGATATGTACTCCCTTAGAAAACTGGGATGGTCACAAATCAAACTACCAAACAAATACAGTCTTAGGTGAGCAAATAGGTCTAATCATCTCTACCCTGGACTTGGGCCTATGTCACAAAGCAAGGCGAGTCCAGGGTGAGATGCAGGCCAAGCTGATTCTCTGTGAATCCGCCCTCCTCCCGCAGCTGTGAGACGCAGCCCGGGTGCCATCTCCGGGTGCTTCCTGACCCCCACCCGCTCCGGGCCCCGCTCTGCCCCTGTGCTTTGACCGCGAGCTGTTTGCTCCTGTCTTCCCCACGGACACTGCCCAAGAGCAGGGACCCCACCCACTGCATCTCCATCCGCAGCACCTGGCATTCTCTGCTGAGGAAGTGTGTCCACAAACTCCCAGCCGATCCAGGACGGTACAGGTGTTAGTGGTTCTCACTGCCTTCTTCCCTGTATTAGTCCTCATCACAAGTGGGGACGTTCTCTAGCCCTCCTGGAAAATCACTTGTCCACAGGTTTCAGTATTTCCTCAGTGCCCATGCTGACTCGAGACCCACAGGGCCCGTGAAGGCAGCTGAGCTCAGGTGCTGGACTCAGACGGCGGGGCTGCCTTGGTCAGGAGGTAGTGTCACCAGGCCTCTAACAGCAGGACTCTCACTCTCCTACAACAGATCCTACCAGAAACATTACACCGGGACCTCGCTGGTGGTCCAGCGGTAAAGAATCCTCCTTATAATGTAGAGAAGGCGGGTTCGATCCCTGGTCAGGGAACCAAGATCTCACATGCTGCGGGTCAACTAAGCCCGCGTGCAGCAACTACGGAGCCTGCACGCCTCAACAAGAGCCCGCGAGCCGCAACTAAGACCCGACGGGGCCAAAAGTAATGAATAAAGTAAATAAATAATAAATCTTAAAAAAAAAAAGAAATGTCACCCCATGCTGGCAGACGTGCTCACAGGTTTCACAGGCACGGGCTTCCTGTCTGCCGCAATCTACTCTGCCTCTCTTCCCCTGGCAGGATGCTCTGCGGAGGAGCATTCATACAGCGTGCTGAGACCCAGTAACCTTCAGGGCTACCCCCATCAGTGCTTTACAAGGTTCAAGAAAGGCATAATAATCTAGATTTCAACTCAGATGATGGAAGAGGGAGACAGATGTCAGAGAAAAATCACCCCAGCTCCCGCCACCAGTGACAGAACCAGACCCTGAACCCATGCCCTGAATGTCCACAGTGGGCCACGTGCCCTCAGGCAACATGCTGGGGAGGACAACCTACCTTTAAAAGGCACAACCAACCTTCAGCCTGAGGGTTTTACTGTCTCAAAAGACAGAAAACCATCTCATTACTCAGTCTAGAAAACACAGTTCAAGGGACAGCCAAGAGATCTTTGTTTCGCCTCTCAGTCTGAACATTCTCAATTCTATCTAGAAGACATTTTATTTTTAAAAAATGAAAAAGAACTGACCTAACCCATGCCAATTCATCAGTGGAAATCAAACCTTTACATCTTAAAAGCAGAGTCTTGAGCAAAAAAGATGGGAAAATTGAGTAGGTATAGGCAAAGAGGGAGAAAAACAACAAAAGAAATTTCTCCAACATAATATTCTTGAGTTCAGATTTGTGTGTGGGTCTTCATAAACTACTTCAGATATATTTTGAACTTTACAAAATTAAGCCAACATCCAAATGATGGAGAATGCCACATTCATCTGGGACACAGTAAAAGTTCTATACAAGTGTGATTTATTATTACATTTTTTAAAAATGTATACCAAAAATGATATATATTAAACACATTCGAAGTACTGTCTATGGAGTGGGGATGGGATAAAAAGGAATAACGACAGACAAACAAGAGTAGCCTTGCATGAAATAGTGACACTAGTTTACCATGAACTCAGAAGTATGATTAATTTAATCCTCTTCAATTTACATTTTTTAAAAAATTCACAAGAATTTACCAATCAAGCTGTTATCAACCATTTGCTTTACTGAGTTGGCAAATACGGATTATTTGCAGGTAGCATTTGTAGTAAGTCAACGGTTCAAAGTTCAAAAAACTCACCCTGAACTTAGGATGGACTTAAGATATAAAAACTGGACTTCCCTGGTGGTGCAGTGGTTAAGAATCCGCCTGCCAATGCAGGGGGCACGGGTTCAAGCCCTGGTCCAGGAAGATCCCACATGCCGCGAAGCAACTAAGCCCGTGTGCCACAACTGCTGAGCCTGCGCTCTAGAGCCCGTGAGCCACAACTACTGAAGCCCGTGTGCCTAGAGCCCGTGCTCTGCAACAAGAGAAGCTACCATAATGAGAAGCCCGCGCACCGCAACAAAGAGTAGCCCTTGCTTGCCACAACTAGAGAAAGTCCACACGCAGCAACGAAGACCCAACACAGCCAAATAAATAAATAAATAAGATATAAAAATTACAGCCAAGCCCAGCCCACCCCAAAAAGAAAAAAAAAAAGGGAGCGCCACCCTTAATGCCTGTGATGCCCACCTGCTCCATCCTGCCAACCATCCTAGGCATCCCATTACTCCATGAGGTCACTTCCGAGATCTGAGCCCTGCTGGTTCTCATCAGGTCAGTCCATTCATCATCAATATTTTCCAAAGCCTGCTCTATGCCAGTCCCTGTTCTTTGTGCTGAGGCTATACAGCACAGAACAGAACAGACAAGTTTCCCTGCCCTCATGGGTGGAAAGGATATGCACAGAATGTCAGATGTTGATTTAAATAAAAGCAGGGGTGGGAGATAGGGACTGCCAGTGTGGCTGTGTAAACAGGACGGTCAAGGAGAGTGCATCACTGAAAAGTGACACTTCCATAAAGCCCTGAAGAGGAAGCGGCAAGGCAGGAGAAAGGGTCAGGGAAGTACCCAGACAGAGGAAGTGGTGAGTTCACGAGCTCTGAGGCAGGAGTAAACCCAGCAACACCCAAAGAGCAAGGAGGCCACTGGGCTGAAGCCAAAAACAGCCAAGGGGAGAACACGAGGATGCCTGTGGGGACCAGGGGCCCAGCACACAGGACCTTACAGGCTGTTACAAGGCCTGCAGGTTTTATTCTATGAGTGGAGCATCTGACCAAGGGTGGGGCCTGTCCCCTGCGCTGAGAAGCGCCTGCAGGGGAACGCAGACCTCACTGGGCGACCGCTGAAACAATCAGGCAGGTCAGCACAGCACGGCAGCAGTGGAGGTGGCCTGAAGCAGAGAGACTGTGGACAGACTCTGCGATGGATGTGTCTCACGGGAAATGCAATGGAGGGGTCTAAGATGCAATTCAAAGGATGGAGTTCTCGTTTAAGGAGATGTGGGATCGCTGGTTTGGACAGGAAGGTCAGGAGGTGAGTTTGAGGCATGTTACGTTGGTAAGCCAGACATCCAAGCAGATAAATGAATTAATCTGGAGTTCAGAGGGCTCTGGGCTGGCGACAGTTTGTGTATAGATGGTATCAGATAAAGGAAGTATTCTAGAATCAGAGAGTGAAGAATGTCAAATGCTGCTGAAAAGTCAAATAAGACTGAGAACTGATCACCAAGCACATACTTCATGTAGAAAAGTAGGAACTGTGCCATACATTGTATCATTTACTATTTTTTATGTACTGAAATGGAATTATTAAGGCCTTGAATGTACTATATCTTAAATAAAATGTGCCTTTCAAATAAAAACGTTTTAAAATTTTCCCCTGGCAAATGTCTACTCACCCACAGCTCAGCGTAGGTGACCCTCTCTGGGAAGGCTGTTTCCTGGCCCCTGGGCTAGGCTGGGTCTCTCCCGATAGATGTTCACACTGCACCTCATACATCCCTTTCATAACATTCATCGAATGGGGATGGGCCTCCCACCCCAGCTACCTTCCGTGCTCTGAGCCTCACAGGCTCTGGGAGGCCTTCCAGCAGTCAGCTGCCGGCCCCTGGGATCCAGCCCGGGCCACCTCCCGCTCAACACCAAAATTCCAGGGTCACTGCCTCCCGGTCTCCTGCTCTGGACGGCCAGCCTCTGAGCAGGGAGGTTGTTCTCCTCCCCCCTCCCCTTCAAGCAGGGCTGCTCTGATGTGCTCCAGCATCCGCAGGCTCCCTCCCTCTCCTCCCAGCTCCCCTTTCACTGGAAAACCATTCATTACCAGCAGCTTTCAAATGCTTGACTGTATTCTAAACCACATTCAGACTCAGAACCAGCTGTGAAGAGGACACTGAAACAATGCTCTCTCCTGGTTTCCTCTCAGAAGAGTGGTTAATCAGACTCCATTCCTGCTGTGAAGAGCCACTCAGCTCCCTGGGGCTGAGGTGAGCCGCACCAGCCCACAGCCCACAGCCCACAGCCCAGGAACACGAGGGCTGCTGTGCTGTGTGCACAGGGCCCTCCCTACCTGCAGTCCTGCAAGTCTGCTCCCCAAGGTGGACTCGGCTTCACCCTGCTCCAGCCAGGATGCGTGTGGAAGAGACGGGGGCAGACGGCGAAAGCCCCACAGGCCTTCCCGGGACCGCTGGTGGTGTTCTCCCATGGAGGAAGAGAGAATTCGAGGATTTCTCCCCCAAGACACACTTGCTTTGCTCCCCTGGACCACTGCATATTACTGCACTGTATATGAAAGATGATAGTTTCAGGTACCGATTCAACTAATGCATAAAAATGTCTTTTTCTATTGCTAAACTAATGAAGTGGCTATAGGCTCATAAAAGACAACAAACACAAACTGTGTGTATCTATTTCCCCCTTAATGTATGTAAGAGGAACAGTTTCTTCCCTGTCAAGTCTTCACAATTTCCAGAAAACATTCTTATCTGGAGATGCCTAATCTAACTGCTTGCCTGCAAACAGGGAGCACAGTCAGGGAAGGGAGATGGGGAGGGAGTCCACCACTTCCAAAGCCGGGCATGGAGGCAAAGCTCCTTCTCAGGAACCAGTAGTGGGAGAACGGACACCCACCCTGGTCTGCTTCTCAAAGGCCCTGGCTGCAGGTAAAACAGCCGCCAGGAAGTACATACTTCCCGGGGCTGGGCGCTGCTTTATAAGCTCCTACCTGGATTATCCAGTTTATTCCCTGAGGAAGTACAACAATCACCTCCATTTTACAGGTGAAGAAACCACAAATAAAGGGAGGCTGTAGGAACACAGACTTAGCCTGAGGTAAAAGGGCAAAGGTCACCTAGCAGTCTCCCTCATGGAGAAGCCACTGTCAGAGACGTGGACCTTCACGGCCTGACATCACCGATTTCCAGCTGTGCCCACATTTTCCCATCCTGACCAGTTCCTAAGAATGAGCCTTCGTCCCCAGAGCCCTGAACCCCACTCCCAAGCCCACCACGGTGCTCCAGAAACTCAGACAAACAGGGAAGACGCTGCTGGATAACTACCTAGCCTCCTTAGATGTTGTGAGGAGTAAATAAAACAACATTGAACACCCAACGCACAGCTGCATTCATTAAAAAATTGAAGGCAGTTGTATGTGTCTTGGTTCAAACTTAATTAATAAGCCCAACCCCTGACGCAATCCTGGAAGTCATCAGCCGGATCCGCCTCTGAGCCCCCAGAGCACCCTCCCACTTGAGCCCGAAGGTGTTCTCACCTTAGGCGCCAGCACCAAGCAGCAGGTAAATAATGTGGCCCCTGCATTAGCGCCTGGGCTCCATCTCAGCCAGGCTGCGGTGCGCTGGCGACCACAGGCTGCGCGGGCCCTTCCTGCGAGCAGCTTTCCCACCTGCGGCCTTGGAACCCTCCTCCAGCCCTCCACACGCGCTGAGGAGGCCCCCACGTGGGCCGGATTCTACTCCGGATGCCGGGAGCTCTGCGCGACAACCCCACCCTGGAGGAGCTCTCAGGCAGACCCGGAAGTTAGAAGCTAATGGGTGAGGGGCTTCCCTGGTGGCGCAGTGGTTAAGAATCCACCTGCCAATGAAGGGGACATGGGTTCGAGCCCTGGTCCGGGAAGACCCCACATGCCTTGGAGCAACTAAGCCCGTGCGCCTGAGCCTGCGCTCTAGAGCCCGCGAGCCACAACTACTGAGCCCGCGTGCCACAACTACTGAAGCCCGCGCGCCTAGAGCCCGTGCTCCGCAAGAAGAGAAGCCATCGCAATGAGAAGCCCGCGCACCGCAACAAACAGTAGCCCCCGCTCGCGGCAACTAGAGAAAGCCCGTGGCAACAACGAAGACCCAACGCAGACAAAAATAAAATGAATAAATTAATTTAAAAATAAATAAATAAAAGCTAATGGTGAAATGTATGCAAGATGCGATGGAAACTAAAATCTTCCGACGGTAATTTCACCTTGAACCTGCCTTTAAGGTAGAGACTGAGTGTAATGACAGGATCTCCAAGTATCACCAAACGTCATTCAAGAAACGTTAATCAGGATAGAGAAAGTTCTGCTTGACTCTTTTATTAATTCAGGATTATATATTACAAAACCTACTCACGCCTCCGAATAATTCTGCCGTTTGACAGCAGTGGGAAATGTTTTTGTAAGTTAAATGACCACATGTCAGTCCTCTGCCTGAACACTGAAAACTCTGTAGGAAGATGAGCACAGCGGGCAAGACCCTGTTGTGACCCTCCCGTCTCCGTGTGAGCAAAGAAGAGCGACAAGCACACTAAATAAGACCCCTTGTCAGGAAGGCGGCATCGGCAAGTGAATCTAAGTCTCAGCTGTGAAGTCTCTGTAGCGCTGGGCAGACGGCAGCCCCCAGTCCACGTGGGGAGGCTAGCACCCGAGTGAGCCTCGGGCTGGACTCCATGGATTTTAAACCCAGGAAGGGCCCCTCAGGAACAGCTGCGTTCTTGGCTCTAGGACTCTGAGCCCAGCACGGGGCCAGGCACTAGGGACACAGAGGGGACTGACAAAGCTCAGTCTGTTACCGGAGCAGCAAGAAACCAACGATGCTCTCAGTGGGTCGGCGCTGTGATGGACGGAAGCGCCAACTGCTGGGGTGGAGGGGAGAGAAAAGAGGATTCTGGAAGAATAACTCTTAAACTGGTCAAGACAATGTCCTATAAAGCTACAGTGTTATAATCCAGGGGGTGGAGAAACTGTCCTGGGAGTGAAGAAGGACAATTCCTAGATGGCCTCTGGTGGGCAGACGGCGGGGCAGGAGAGGAGATTTTGTCATCTAATCTGAGCACCTACACAGCTCACCCAGGACACTCGGCGGCCGAACCACAGGGGCTCCACAACCCTCCGACATGGACAAGGGGAGTCAGCCCCCGGCACCCTCTGCAGACCACACACACAGTGCAGCTCCACCAGGCGTGTGCAGCTCAGGCAGGCCCTGATGTCAGGGCTGTAGACGTGGCTTTGGGAAAGTGATGGGATGTAGCAGAAGAAGCAAAAGCTCTGGAGAGAGACCGATCTGGACCGCTCACCACGGGTGTGACACCGGGTAAGGGGCCTCAGTGGCTCCCTCTGTGCTAAGACGGACCTGCTCCAGATGCTGCGAAGGTGAAACAAAGCAATGAATGTCTCTGAAATGCCAGCGTCTAGGGCAGGTCCTGAGCAACACCTGCTCTTTCCCTGGGCCTCCTTCCCATTGCCCACCCTGTTTCTGATCTGAGCTTCTACCAAGAGCCTGAATCACTGCAGACCTTCTATAAATGTGGACTGCAAGGGATCATGGATGCACTGAACTCAAATCGCTACTAAGGCCTGCGCTAGGACTGCGGATACAGGCAAGGTTCCCCTTGGTCCTAATTCTAGAAAGCAGTCCAGCACTTCACCAAGAATAAGCCAACACCAGCAGAGGCCCAGGCACCAAAGCACAGCGGGCAGCATTCACGAGGCATCAGGCACCGACCACATCACATCACAAAGGTCTCGGGAGAGGAATCCTCGGAGCCCCGTTCATTGAGACACCCAGTGCTCCGCTGCACGTTCACTGCCCACGTGTCTGACGCACACTGTACGCTCTCTCATCAGAGTGCTGACGCGTCTTTGAGCTCTGGACCCACCTCGTGGGCTATGCTGCCTCGTAACTAAATCCCTCAGCGAGGACTCTGTGGGGAGGCGCACAGGCTCTGGAGCATGAACACCAGCGGTACCATCCAGCTGGCCGGGTGGCCTTGGGCAGGTCACTCTGCCTCTCCGGGCCTCTATTTCCTCACATGTAAAACAGAGGTGTTACAATTCCCTCCAAGGGCTTGTCCTAAGGGTTAAATGAGATCACGTGAGAAGCAGTGGAGTCAATCGGTGCGAGTCCCCTTGGCCTCTGCCCCCGCTGGGTTACAGCTATCCTCGGCCTAGAAAAAAGACAGAGAAGCGCTCCCCAGGACAGCGCTCTTCACACTGCCCGTCGTGACCATCACTGATCTCTTGCACCGTGACATCATCAGAGTAGGTCAGCACCAGCTTTTCGAACAAAAACAATAGGAAATTCCAGGGCGCTCTGCACATAGTAAAGGCCAGGTGCTGCTTCAACACCTGTCTCAGTCATATATGTATATATACATATTACATTGCTGCACACATGGCCACACACCGGGTCACAACACAAAGTTTATTTCCTTTTGCAAGTCAGGGTGAAAAAAGTTTGAAAGACACTATTCCAAGACAGTGTTTTCCAAACCTCCCTTTAACCTGGAATCCTAAGAATCTAACTTGGGGGCCTAAAACAGATAAGGTAGAAGTTGGAGACTCTGGTCCCACGTGATCCTCTCGTAACACCCTCCCCGAGGGGTCACAGGCCCCAGGCCTGGGAATCTGTGAGGCCAGGGTTCATAGTCAAATTACAGCACACGTGCACCAACAGGGGTGCAGAGGCACAGCCTATGCAAAAGTTGACTGTTCATGGTGTAGAGAAATCATTTGTTGGTTAAATTAAGGTGGCCTTTCAGGCAGGCCCCAAACACTCCCACCCGGCACAGCCAGACAGGTGAGCCCAGCACCCCAGCAGTGGCCGCTTCACGGCCTGATGTCTATACTATTCTGTAGTGACGTCAGCACTTGTGGCCTCAGCTACGAGCTCTGACCTCCAAACCCTCGTTCCCAGCAAGAATTCAGCGTAGTCAGAACAGTCTCAGGGTTTAGAACAGAAGTAATGAAACGCCAAAAGTCCCAAAGGCTCATTCCCACGGGTGCAGACAAATCAGCTTTATTTAAGGGACTGAGCCTCGTTTCAGATGACATTCGGACTTGACCTTCTAGAAGTAAGCCTTTTGTCTCCTGAAAAAAGTGAGCAAAAAAAAAAAAGTCAAACCAGCTACACGTTCCCAGCAGTTTTAGATTCACTGCGCAAATTAGTGCTGGAGCCCAAACGGGCCTTTCAGTCGAAGTACATCTTTCCTTCTGCAGAGCCCCTTCTGCAGGGCGGGGCAGGGGGATGTAGGGTGATCACCTTACAAGGCCCTGAAAGGCTACCCATCTGGGTAGACAGATGAGGAAACAGGCTCAGAGAGGCTCCACGGCCCTCGCTCAGGCCACAGTTAAGTAACGAGAGAGGCCAGGGGTCGGGCGGGACTGTGGGACCCCGGAGCTGACACTCTTCCTGCAGTGGGGCCTGAGGCGCTGCTCCCTCTCTGCCCCCGGCTACCGCCAGCCTTCTCAACTGGCCCCCTGCGGGTGACATTCCAGCCTTTCCCCAGGCCGCCACATCCACTGTGAGAGAAGACTTGCCGGTCTACCGCTCCACCCCGGAACTCTCTGGAAGCCTGTAAGTATACTCCGAGGTCCAACAGGTTCCCTAAAGCTGCCCTGTCGCCGCATCCGGCCCCTCTGATCTCGGCTGGTCCCTGGTCCCGTAGCACTTGCCCTGGGGCCCCAGCCCGCCCTGGCCAGCGCCCCTCCCTCACCCTCTACCCACTTCTGCGGCCTTGGCTCAGGCCCTGCTCTTCCACCCTTCGTCTGTCCCGCCTCCAGGCTCCCCCGCCTCCCCTAACCTAAAACTCACTTCCAACAGAACGCACCTCCATCCTCACCCCAAGCAAAGGCCTTCAACTGCTCCCTCTGGCCCCGGTAATCCTGCCCGAGCTCCTCAGCTTGGCATCCAAGATGCACCAGACTCGGCCTCCCGAGCTCTCGCCAGCCATTCTCTGCCCTGCACTTTAGGCTCCCACATCGCCACGCCAACTGCTGCTGCCCTGATGATGGTGCAGCACCGCATGCTCATGTCACGTCTTGCTCAAACTCCCGTGTTACCTTGTGTACCCTGACCCCTCGGCCTGTCTCCAGGCCTCGGTCCTCCCCTTGTTCCAGAGACGGCATTCATCACATGCTGCGCAGCCTCGCTGTGCACGGACAGCCTCTCCCCCGAGACAGAAGCTCCGGACAGGCAGCTCCGCCTGCCTGTCTCCGATCCCAGCGGAGAGCCCGCACAGACCTGGTGCTTAGCGACGCCTCGCAGAAGGAATGGGTAAACGGCACCTTGGCAGCTGAGAGTCCAAGACACCCTTCTCCCCTGGAGGGAGTTCAGGAGGACCAGTCACAGTCACAGGCAGCGCTCAAGAGAGTAACAGAGCCGAGCAGGTGACCCGCAGCACGGGGCTGAGGACACGGGGCTGAGGACACGGGGCGTATCGTGCTCAGGGCGGCTGGGGAGACTGTAAGGCAGGACGTGGGGCTCAGGTGAGCCCTGAGACAAGCTGGCAGTGAGGAATGAAAAATGGGGGCACGGAGATGAGAAAACACTCTGAAAACACATAAAAATGCAGTCTTACCAATCGATTAGGTAGATGTCTGGAGTTAAGTTGTTTTTCTTGAAATGAGCAAATAATTTCGGCAAATTTTCTTCAAAGAATACCTCAAATGCAGCAAAATAAGTCAACATCTAGGGAGATAATGTGAAATACACTAATAAACGCGTTATCAGCACACGTTTCCAATCTACCAAAAACAGTCAACATACTTACACCTTTAGAATCTGACAGTCATCTTCGTATGTACATTCCCACACACCTTCATCGGCAACCCGACGCTAGGCACTACACAGCCCATTTCTAAATAAGCTCACTCCCTAACCTCATATGACGCTACCGACTCCATCTTATTATTTGTTCCACTTGTGGATAACTGAAACTCAGGGCAGTTGCGTAGCTTGCCTAATGAGGCCACATCACCAGCGTGTGGCAAGGCAGGGCCCTGAACCCGTGCCTGTCCCGCAGGCTAGGCTGACTCCTGATGGGCTCAGTCTTTTCTAAGAACCAGGAACGAATTAACTGTCGAAAACGATCTCAAAAAACACGCCTGCCTCCCTGCTGACCCCCAGCATTTCCAGAGGGCATATAATGCTAACACTGAGGCAGGGCAACAGCGCTCTGGCTCAAAAGTGCAGCTCTTCTGAGGCACTGAGGGAGAAAACGCTGAAGGGAAGGGAAGCGGCCACAGCCTGTTTTATGAGCACATGCTTTTCAACTTCTTACAGGGTTTGCAGGGAAACGAAACACACAGAGCAGCGGTGCGGTGCTGAAACAGAAAGAACAGCTCCAAGTGGGTGGGAGCGATATGATCTCAGAGGCTGGATGCACGTGGGCAGACGGCAACTCCCGGATGCTGTTCGCACATCTTCGTGAAGGCATGTACGGTAAACCCGGGGTTCCCAACTGGGGGGCATCTGCCTCCCGGAGGACATCTGGCTGTGCCTCGGGACATTTCTGGTTGCTCCATCTAGAATGGGGGGGTGCTACTGCATCTGGTGGGTAGAGGCCAAGGATGCTGCTAAACAGCCTCGATGCACAGGACAGCCTCCACCGCGGCTACCCGGCCCCAAATGTCCACAGCGCTGCTGCAGAGAAACCCTGCTGGAAATGCAGGTCCCACTCAACGTTATGATTCTAGGATTTTTCCTTAATAATACAAGCTAAAATTTTTAAGCACAGTTTTTATCATGTGTTTCCAAAGAGGAAGCTGGGGTCTTACCTTCAAAATGAGGAGGTATTTAGATGTAAGTCATTTTATTATATATAAAGAGTTTTTTCCTGACTATGAAAGTAGTATCTGTTAAAATGCTCACTGTGGAAAACTTATGAAGCACAGAAATGAATAAAGATCATCCGTAAACACTGTTACGATTGTGGTATATTTCCTTTTATCGTTAAATATGGTAGCTGTTATGGAATATGTTCTGTTACACATGCTTTTGAAAAACTTAGCATTTTATCTTAAATATTTCTCCAATACAATTCTTTGCAATCAGTACTGCGCTGGATATATTTCCAGATTTTAAGGAACCATTCTGCATTCCCTTAAATCCCCATTTTTAAATGTTTTCATTTTTTACAATGAAAAATAATTTTAAATTTTATTGAATAACTACAAACAACCGTGTAATAACCACCTTTGTGCAGAGTGCCTTGCCCACACTTGAACTTTCTTAGAACCGATTCTTACGAGCAGAATTATATACCAACGCCATTTACTGCTACTGACATCTAACACCAAACTGTCTTCTAGAAGGACTCTGCCGATTTAACATTTCCCTTCACAGCCAGCATTCAGCAGCAGCTTTAAAACACTTCTTTAAAAAAAAAAAAATGTATGTATGGGCTGAGCAAGAAATACTCAGGAGTCCTTAAGGTGTCAAGGAGAAAAATTGCCTAGCTGATCTAAATTGTTAGATCGCTTTGGTCCTAAAGTACTGACGATAAATTAATTATCAGTGAACTATCAACAAATGATCAGCAAATCAAGACAACGTTAATTAAAAAGCTGATGATCTGTTGAACTGGTGACTCCTCGTCTGGGCTACGGGAAGCAGAAGGGGTTCCGACGCTGGCTGCTCGCGGACCAGCTATGCGCCTCGAAGGAACCCCGTCACTCCCGAGCCTCGCTTCCTCACCGCGCCAGGAGCAGGTGGGGCCTCCCCAGGGCAAGGACTGCCAACTCCTTCCTGAACACGCCGCCGCCCATGGAGACGCTGGTCTCAAACGCGTCTCCCCTCCTGCGTACCAGCCCACCGCGTGAAGCAGAGCCCCGCGTGGCAGCGGGCAGCCACAGGGCCCCACCATGCGACGGGCTATTGGACAGACCCTAACGTGGGGCCTGCTCCTGAGCTTCTGCTTGGACACAAAGTGTGTACGTTTGTGCAGGAGTCTCCCTCCTCCCTCACTTAAAGAATGTATTTTCAGAAATACTTTCTGAAAGAAGGTACTAAGAAATTCATGCGTATGGCTATTGACCACGTTTTTAAAGTCCAACACAACGCCCCAAATGAGCCGCCACGTTACCTAGGGCGACTTATTCTCAGTATCTTAGTGGAGGGAGAAGGCATTCTTTATCCCGCTGAAGAGAATGATTAGGCAACGCTTGCTGCGTGAGGACACAGCACCCAGGACACAACACACACAGGGGATACTTACGAGGCCGTGGTCCACTCGGAAAAACGCCATTTGACAGGGTTTATTCAAAAGATTAGAAAAAGCAATGAAGGCATCTGCAGTATCTAAGTTCAAGATCAACACGGCCGCTATAAAGGACATGCCCTGAACCTGAGAGGAGAAGAGAAAGGGGCGTTAAACGAACGGCAGCCGCCACAGTCAGAGCAGCTCTTCCATCTTATTGAAAGAGGAACCCAAGCACCCTCACGCTGGAAGGTCCCACACTGCGCCCACCCATCGCCACCCACCAGAGGCTGGACCGACAGCCTCATGGATCCCGGCCCGCCCTGACTCGGAACCAGCGCCCTGGCGCGCCAGCCGCCTGTGTGAGCTCCTTCAGTCCCACCCCTAACACGTGGGAAACCGTAACCGCCCCCACCTCTGCATTTGACACGCTGCCCTGCAGAATGTACAGCTTCCTGGTGCCGCAGAAATGTACGTCTGAGCGAACACGTCACTCTTTCTAAAGCCATGCATGCACACGTCTGCTAAGCCACAGAAACGTCAGCAGCATAGCTTTAAAAACTGTTATTGCTAAAAGCTTTCCTGATTTAACGCTGAGAAAAAAAAATCACATGCAAAAAATGAAAATCAAACCCAGTTAAAATGTAGTCAATGCCACAGAGCGGCCATGTCAGCTCCATTTCTCTACGAGGAAACTGAGGCAAGTCATTTACCGTGAGACTTTCCATACCCAACAAAAAATGGCGTCCAACCCGACATCCGCACCTACGACGTGCCGGGCAATACTGTGACTTTCTAGAGGAGAACATTATAAAGTATTGGAAAAGTTCACTTACATAACCCACATCCGGTCGGTAACAAGTGTAAGCGCCCAAAATGCTGTGCAACATGTCGTGGTACGGGCCACCCTACAGGGACCAACACACCAAAGACATGCGTCAGCCGTGTTAGTGCTTGGGTGATGGATGTCGCCGCCACCAGGCACACCTGCTGTTTCTGAGCAGACCTCGTGGCCAAGCATTATTAAGCAGCTCGGTGCGTAGCGCGTGACTGGACAAACGCTGTCTACCGACCCACAGCTGACCAGGTCATCTGTAGCTCCGCCTACGAAGCTGCGCTGAGCTGGTGGGCCAGGTGTGAGCCCTGCGCTAGAACAACTCCCTTAGCTTGGCTGCTGCTGTGTGACTGCAGTTCCCCGGCAAGTTCAGCAGGGGACCAGGTACCCAGGCTCTTCAGAGCCGGTGCATGCCCACAGGCGCTCTGCCCCCCCACCCCCGGCACGCCCCCCTCCTGACCACCCTTTCTGCCTCCTTTGCCCTAACGGCCACTGTCTGGGTTTCTTTTGTATTTTTCAGCATGGCAGGTGCAGGAGATACCCTCTAATTCTTAAGTCCTAATAGCTACCTTTTTATTCTAAGCATTCTCCAGCTCTTCCATCCCTCCAAGATTTCCATTTGTTCCTGTAACTTCTTCCAAAAATTTAATTTTGGAATTTCTTTTTCCTAACTGAGCACAGAGGTGCCTCGCACTGATGCTAACGTGTCTGAAGACACGGAGCTGACGGGCTCAGCCCACGTCACATGCTCACTGTGCACGTCCGCCGTGTGGCTACACGAGAATGCCATGGCCCAGCCATCCCATCCTGACGTATAAAAAGAAGAGGCACTTTCGAATCACAGAGGGACAAAAGCAAACAGCAATGGAAAGGTAAAAAGACGACATCCAGGGCTAAGCGGGTAAGAGAAGGGGGGACAAGGAGGGACCCTGCAGTAGCATCAAATGTCCACCCGAGGATTAGTGTCGACTGTCACCAAGTGAAATCTGGTCTAAGGCCAAATGAGAAGAAAGCAAAAGCACTATGCTGAGCTTCCCTTAAAGCTACACGTTCTTAACTTACAAGATTTCCCACCACCCTTCTGATTACGTCCCTCTAACTTTGGGGCTAAATGGCCTTTGTTTGGTGAAAATATGGTGCCAGCAGATGGCAGTTCCTTATTTTAAACGTCCTTAACTTGCTCTGGACATTTCATAGTTTCCCCACACACCCCCCCCTTTGATGTTTTCAATACCGCCCATTTATGAAATCTAGAACTTTGGGAACCACAGACTGAGAGAGACACGCCCGAAGGAAGCCAGAGCAAAGAGGAAAGCTAATTGTCCCCAGCCTCACCCGAAAGAGATCCCTAAAGCTCTCCTCCTCTTCTGAACACGTCTTTCGGCACCAAGTTAATCACCCGGTGACTCTCAAAGTCAGTGATGCCGAACCCCCAAGAGATGTTCCATGGAAAACATTCTGGGGCCTGGGTCTGGGAAAGGCTGGACCTCGGTGCCCACAGGGTGCAAGCACCCTCTCAGACTCTGTCCCAGTTCTGTGACAGCCCTTCCTGGCTACACTCCAAGTGTGTCTCAAAGCTCTGCCCTTACACTCTCTTTCCTCCAGAGCAGGGACTGCCCTGCAGCTGGTTCCTACCTCAAACAGAGCAGCCACCAGTTAGTTAGTAGGGTCCACGGAATTGAGCTGTATCCTCTCTGTTCATTCCTTTAGCGAGGTTCCCTCTCCCAAAAGGAAATGGGGATTCCCTGAACCATAAGCTGTTTGATGCTTCCATTCTGGTCCTCCTTCTGCCTGGAATGTCTTTCCCATTCTCTGGTCAGGCTGTCAATTCAAACCTAGTCCAACCACAGCCCAAGAGCCACTTCCTCAGTGACAGCATGCCTGATGCCTCACCCCTGACCTCTCCCAGCTGCTGTACGTACTACCAGGAGAGCACCTGGGACACGCCACATTTTTGAAAAGCCCAGCTGTGTCTAAGCTCTGCACCTCCTGGCTCACTCTAGGTGGGCGCTAACTGATCTGCTGTAATTTATTCCACTGTCCTTTACTGGTTACCTAGTATGTACAAGGCATGTTGCTAGAAACAGGGGCATGACAGAATCAGATTGGGTATTCCTAAGTCATATTAAATATTTGTTGGAAAGGATCAGTTACCCTTATTTTTAAAAGTCTAACTGTATTAACAAAGGACCCTCCCTCCCAACAAAAATCCCTAGTACTTTTCAAACTTGATTACAAATACATGCAATTTGACATCTGTGAATTTTAGACAAAACATACTTAGAGCAACAAATCACTGCCACCACCTACTTGCTGGAAAATGCAGAGATTAGGGAATGTTCTGGAAATGTCCAGTTTAATTAGCTCCAGACTGGCTTCTCTGTCTGCTGCTGAAAAACCAGCATCTGTCAAAAGATCAAGAGTCATCACACCTCTCAGAGGTGAGTGTGTGGAATAAGTGCGAGGCTTAGAACTTTTACAAGAATGAAACAAGGGAAGGAAGTTCCTCAGAAGCACACGAGCCTAATTACAACTTGAACCAACAGGATCAACAGTTTGTAGGATTTCTTGCTTTAAGAGTAAAAATCTCAGAGCACCATCTAATGTTAGCTCATCATCAGACATTTTCTAGAGTCTGAAATCAAAATCTAATTTGAAATTACCTTTTATCAACGACTGTCAGTGGAAGTAAGGGCAAGTCAGGGAACAGACACAAATGAATTCCAGGCACAGAAAACACCAAAAGAATCATTATTTAATCCAGAACATCACTGGTATGAACGTAGAATATGTGTGGGTTACCGCAGTATAACACTCGTGTACTATTTCTAACAAATAATTATGAATAACTTGCTTTATATTTTTAAAATTCCAATACCACACAGACAGTATTAAAAAAGAGCGGCAAAAAAGATACTAGTTAACCAACAGGAGTAATCATAACCATTCTCGTGTGTCCCAGAAAATCCTAAAAGCATAACCTAGGAAACGCAGTGTTCTTCTCTCTTTGGAAGTAGCTCTGATGCTCTTATATAAACCAACACTCAAGCAATCCCGGGTGCCAGGCCACTGTACATCACTGAGCAGTGAATAAAGGAGAAGATATCGGTCATGACCAGCCCTCCAGCATGCTAGGACACTAACAAGTCTCAGGAACTCGTATAATCTTTCTTATAAAAGTTTTCTTCTTTAACCTGTTTGATCTAAAAACTCCCTTTTCGGGGATTCCCTGGCGGTCCAGCGGTTGAGGACTCGGCACGTTCACTGCTGTGGCCAGGGTTCCATCCCTGGTCAGGGAACTGAGATCCCGCAAGCTGCTCTGCGTGGCCAAAAAATAAAAATTAAAAAAATCCCCTTTCCCATGAAGCTTTTATAAATTTGCACCAACCACTACTTCAGTTAAGTAAACCTTCCTCGTCATGTACTAAATAATGATACGCGTAACTGATCAAAGGAGCCCGCCGGGGTTAGCGCCATGTATACCTTCGTTCTCCACTTCAGAGCCTCCCGTGCTAAAGCACCGCCACCGCTCCTTGGCTCGGGCAAGACAGATGTCAAAGAGCTCTGGAAGAGAAGCCTTTGGGTAAGTGTCACGTGCACACATGTCTCCTCAGAAACACAAGACACTGCTGCCTCGTTCAAATATTTACAGTTCAACTACACACCACAGGCTTATTACAGCTACTAAAACGATCCCCCCAACTTAGCCAGAAGGTACTTCTATTGTCTATAGACATCACTATATACAAAGAAATACATAAAATGCCTCCATGCCTGGTATTCACTCTGTTACACAACCCACCCAGAAAGCGATATTGTTTTGATGTGTTTGTGAGTCTCTCGCCTTACTAGACTGTGAGCTCCTTGGGGTAAGACCATGAGGGTCTCTCATTCATGTCTGTATCCAGAGCAAATAGCTCTGGGATTGACACAGATCAATATAATCAATGAATATCTGACTGATGAAGAAAGGGAGAAACAAGCAGAAAGCCCAGAACAAGCAAAAAATCTGGTTTCAAATAAAGACAAGATGGAACCGCTACCCCCTGGCCCAGTCTTCCTGAACTTCATTCCTGAAAGTGGGAGAGGGGTGCAAGCAACACAGGCAGAGGTTTCAAAAAATAAGGATGCTTGGTGGCAGAGACGTATCAAGACAGGTCTCTCACAAGACAGCTTCCAAATCTCTCCATATTCAGAACTTATTTTTTCAGTAATTCTTCTCTTTGGGTAGTTAGGCAACAGTTAAATAACTCACACTCACAAATCTCACTTTTATACCCAGACTGCCAGGGGTATAGCCGTGCCCCACTCCTCCTGAAAGACGGAACCCACAGAGAGAGGCCTCCCAGGCCTCTGCTGGCCCACCCGTCCGGTGGGTGCCTCCCACGCCGCCCAGCCATCGGTTGCCCTGGATCACGAACGATCACTAGTCAATCACTAAGACTTTAATTGCAGCTACCCAGAGAATTTCGACCACTTTATTTTCTCCATCAATACTTCTGGAAAATAAAGCAGAGCACATCTGCCTTCCAGACAGTATGTGCTATTTTTTTAAATACAAGGTAAATTCTAGTAACACTGTTGTGTTCCAACAAGCTAAATTTTGATTAATGGCCTTCTTCTAACCTTGTGAAGGATCTGATTTACAATCTACACTAGTCTGCAAGGGCAGTACAACTATGAAATATAACTTCATACTAACATCATCACCTGGAAGGACTGCATGCATCTTAACTCAAATGCTTATGGAACAAATCTGGAGGTGTGCTGAGCTGGAGGCTAGAGGGTCTGGGAAACTTCCGCCCACTCCCAGTTTCCAGGAGGTGGGCTTAGCTTTGCTCATTTTGGCAGGAGGTGGAGGAAAACAACTGTGTGGCCCCTGACCACTGGGAACAACTTTCCAAATGAGGTTATCTGACAGTTAAAGCACAGATGCTGGCAGCCTCAGGGTAAAATGGGTCAAAGTGTCAGTTTTTAAAACACCCGCATGGTTTTACTGGCGTGTGTCTGTGGGGGGAGAGGGAGTTAGAACAGTGAACACACCTTCTTTCCAGACGAAGCTTCAAAGTACAAGGCTGACTTCCCAAAGAGTGAAGTTTAACAGTACGATTAGGTTGACCTTCAGTGAGTTTCCAACTGCACAGCCACAAAAAGAGCAAAACCATGGGGCTTCCAAATCGCAACACAGGCTTCAGAGTCAGCCAGTGGCTGACTTTCTCAGTAGGGAAATAAGGTCAACAATACCTGCCCCTCAGACCGCTGCCAATGTTAACTAAGATGCGAGTAAAGAACCTAATCCGATGCCAGGCCTCAACAGCAGACTTCAAGATCATCTGTGTTGTCACATTGGCTTGAATATGCAGCAAAAGAAGGACCCAATAAGGTGGCACTCATTCATTCATTCATTCAGCAAATACTTCCTGAGGGCCTGACTGCACAGAGAGCTGTGCTGGGCTCGGGTGACAGAAAGGAAAGCATGACAGGTGAGGCCCCAGCTTCCTGAGCATCAATTCTATGGGGGCAACTGACACTAGGCAGCTAATTATACAAGAAAGACACAATGTAAATAAAACGAGCCAATATCAAAATTTAGACAAACTTTCAAGGCATGTGACTGATTAATTAGCCATTTAGCCTGATATACGATGATGATACGGTCTATGAAGGATTTTAATTTAAATAAAATCAGTGCAGCCAACAGTGAGCACCAAAAATTAAACACACACACACAGAGTTCCCTGCATTACATCCAACTGGTGTAGAGTTGTTGATACAGTTTAGAAATTTTCAAGAACAGGGACTGAGATAAATGGTCATCCATTTCTCCAAACATCTACTTCCAGGGAAGCTGCGGAAAAACCATTTCCACAAGGTAAATGCTATCCATCTTCTCACGTACAGATGTTAAGTTTGGGGCAGGTAAGGATTAGCCAAAAAAATGCAACTTTGAGGAGATCACAATGAAAGGAAACCAGTCCCCATTCACCCAACCAGCTGTCATTACTCAAGACGGAGCACACTGCCGGGCAAGGCTACCACTGCACGTGGTGAGATCAGCACCTGACAAAATAAAAATTACAATAACGACACGAGCCCGAGCCACACAGAGAAGACACAAATCAATCTACTTTAAACTCAGGGGCCTTCAACAGGGTGAAAACTGCCACCACCAACTCCACAGCTGGGCACTGATACAGAGAAGACAAGGAAGGCGCTCTTGTCCTGAGCAGCTTAGACGGCAGACAGGGAGGAAGAGGGAAAAAGGAAGGATTACCATTTCTTCAGCACTTAATTGTAAGTCTATGAGCTCCTAGCGTCAGTTTCACCCTGGCTCACAGCCTGCAGAGCGCTGGGCGGAGAGGGGAGTGAACCAGTGAACACACTGGTGGAGGAGAAGCACACCCAAACTGTATGAGTGCGTATGGCGGGACAAACAGCCCTAAGAAAGGAGGGTACAGAGCTCGCCTCCCTCTGGTCTCAAGCTACTAGACCCTCAAGGACCCAGTCCTAGCACAGTATGCTGTCCCCTCTAAGGTGCTGATTTATAAGATGCCTAGGGAAAAAAAAGAGTCACAAAAAACCGGAAGTACCCCAGATACAGCACCTCCACAGAAAGAAACATCCTTCCCTTCCACTTTCACGTCTCCATCAAGGCTCACTTTCTGCAGGACTCTGAGAAGAGATCCGAACATGGCTCAGCCCACTAAGGCTTTGAGCCCCACGTATGCTCCCCACGTACTCAGGGAAGGTGACAGCTATCAGGAAGAAGGCGGGCGTCCGCTCTCAACTGACACCAGATAACTGTAGCACCCAGGAGTGAGCCCCGGCTCCCCACCGGCTCCGCTCCTGGAAGACACACTTACCTGGCCTCTCCGAAGACACAGCGGCGTGGCGATGGCTGCCTTTCTTCCTAATGGGGAAAATGGGACAGGAGAAGCCACAGGACCCAGGGGTGGACTCCCCAGGCCTAGGGTCATGCAAGCCACTCACCGTGGGTGATGTTTAACTCGTTGCCAATGGCTAAGCTCCAGACCTTGCCTCTCACGCTGGGAGGGATTCCCTGCCACCATAAATCTCGAACTTTCCTAGAGCACCACCTGGACAAAAACGGAAGCATGAGTTTATGAGTTTGTTCTCAGTGACGAAATGTTTGTCTACCCACGTGCTTAACCCCAAACCACAAAAGCGGGGGAGGCACAGTCGTTATGTCACAGCCCCTGGCCTCAGGGAGCTTACAGTCCACCATTCCAGACAGACAGACCAGGAGGTCGACGGCTACCTTCCACTGGGTCACTGCTGTGCCAGGTGTGCCACAGGCACTGCACACGCAGAGATGGGCGCCACAAACCAGGAGCCCAGAGCGCTACTGTGGAGCCAAATTCTCAGTGACCAGTAGCAGTGGAAGCAGAGGAAGGGTGGAAAGGACGTTCTGCACAGAAAGCACAGCAACGAGAAACAAGCCGGCCTGCTCCGGGAACGGCAGGCAGCTGGGCACGGTGTGCAGAGCCAGCAGGCGCTGCCGCAGAGCTGCCGATGGAGGGCAGGCCCCAGGGGGCCTCGAGAAGGGAGCCCGAGGGCACAGCCGCCAGCCTCTGCACAGCTGCACACACACAGCTGAAGCGCTCAGGCAAGGCAACTCTAACGGCAGGACAGCTCTGCTAACTCAGAATATTAGGAACTGCAGAGTCGCTGAGGTCTGCTGGTCACAATGAACACACACTGCTGACAGACTGGGACAGACATAAAGGTGCCAAAGGCTCCCAACACGGTGCTCCTCGGCACAGCGCAGAGGGGAGAGCACGGGCTGACGCTGCAGAAACCGGGGCTGCAGCCCCATAACACCCTTAGCTGGGGAACCCGGAGCAAACTCCTTCTCCTCTCACTATCATTCTCCCTAAACCAAGATGACGGAACCTTCCCCCTGACCCCCAAGGGCTGCTGTGAGGATTAAGTGGGACAAACCAGAAAGGTGCCCGGCACCCAGCTGGCGGTCATTAAGCGGCAGTTCCTGTATGAATGCACGCGTCTGGACCACATCAAGCATCAGTCAATGTAGGGTGGGCCAGGGCTCTGCAGCCACACAGGGAGTCAGTCCAAGGGTTCTGAGGACCTTAACTCTTGTTACTGGGCCCCACTGCCCAGAAAAGCAGGCTCTGGGCACAGCGTGTGTTCCCCGTGCAGAGCCTCAACAGGGCGATCTCTGCTCCCCCCGGACCCCACCTCCACAGTGGGAGTGAGTAACACCCAGGTAAGTGCCAGAAGCAAGTCCCCAACAACCTGACACACGGTTCAGGTTGGAAGAGAGAAAAAGGAAACTGGCGTCCAAGCTCCCCCAGCTCCTGCTGATAGGGGGAGGCCCAAAAGGAGGCACCAGCCTCTGTGCGTGGCTCCAAGACTGCTGTCCAGACACCGGCCCCTAACCATTCTGACCACGCACGAGGAAAGACCTACAGCTGTCCCTCAGACGTGAAGGAGACAACAGTGCCGGACTCTACTGTGTGCCGGCTACCGGGGGCTGTCACCAAAGCACACCCGGCGCCCCTCCTCAGACAGGACAACAGAAACTTGAGCAGACAGATGCAGTGTACCCAGCGGGGTCCTCTACAGGCACCTGGAGCCAGGGCGAGGGCAGGAAAGGCTTCTCCAAGGAAGACTGAGCTTTAAAGAACAAAGTGTTAACCGAATGAGGAGATACAGGGCAAGAGCACTCGATGCAGAGGGAATGGAACATGCAAAGGCCCTGAGGCTCCCTAAGGAAAGGGCACTGTCCAAGCAAAGGAGAGATGAAAGGTGAGGCTACAGGGAAAGGGACGTGCTGTCCCACGAAGGGTCCTGTCGGCTAAGCCAAGCAATTCCAATTTTACACCGAGAGTCACAGGAAGTCACTGACATGTAAAGTATGGAAGTGACGCAGATTCGTGCCTTAGAAGATCCCTCTGGCTGCCGAGCAGAAGACAAGTGGAAGGGGCGGGAGGGGAGCTGTCACAGTACCAGGTGAGAAACGGCAAGGGCTGCACCAAGGCAGAGGAAGGAGACTCTGTGCAACTTAACCTTATCAGATAATTTCATCAGGGGCTGTGAGAGGAGCTACAATTAATACAGCTGCTTCCCCTGAATTCTGCAAAGACGTGTAGCGTCTAGAGAGCTTACATTGTTTCCCAGTTAGGCAAAATCTCATTATTCCAAGTGAGGACAGCATTTCCAATACTTTCTTCTAATCTGCATCTTTCTTCCAGCTGCTTTTTTCTCCTCTGGGCTTCTTTCAGCTCTAGAAATCACAGTTAAAAGAAGGAAACATCTATTAACTGATATCCACTGATTTCAAGCTAGGTGACTTTTCTCAAAGAGCCAGGCTGCAAAAACACCAGGAAGAGGGCAGTGAAGTAGAGCACTGAGACCTGACCTCTTCCGAGACTCATTTCACACCTTACGGAGTTTAGAAAGCTTAGGCGTTATCCACCTTTTAGTAAGCTTTTCTGTAACGTAATACAGTATAACATATAAACAGAAAAGTATACAAATAAGAACCTAACGAAATTATCACAAAATAGACAAACCCATGAAACTACAGCCCCAGTCAAAAGACCGAACAGGAACAGACACACCAGAAGCCTCTCTGTGCTCGCCTCACCCTTTCCAATGGAACCTGCAACTTCACTTCTCACAGCTTAAGAATAACTCTTAGGGTATAACAGCAACTCTGAGAAATACCATGCATTTTCATTTATATATACACTTTTTGTGGTAAAATACACAAAACATAAAATTTCCCATTTTAAGTGTACACCCAGTGGCGTGAAGTATATTTCGCATTGTTACGCAACCATCACCACCGTCCATCTCCAGAACTTTTTCATCTTCCCGAACTGGAACTCTCTCCCCACGAAACACTAACTTCTCACCCCCCGACACACACACCCCGCCCTGCTCCCCAGCCCCCGGCAACCTCCACTCTACTTTCTGTCTCTATGAATCTGACTCTTCTAGATACCTCATATAAGTGGAAGCACACAGCATTTGTCCTTTTGTGTCTGGCTTATATCACTTAGAATAATGTCTTCAAGCTTCATGTTAAGAGTGTGTCAGAATTTCATTCCTTTTTAAGGCTGAATAACATTCCATTGTACAGACAGACCACGTTTTACTATACATACTTTTTAAACATCTAAGAATCATAGGGTTTTTAGGTGTCACAAGGCACTCTGTCAAATCCCATCACATCTTCTTGTAAATAAGGAAAACTGAGCCCACAGACAGAAAGAGATCTGCCTCTCCAGCATCACTGGCTAAAGCTTTCTGCAGCCTAGTACTTTTATCCTACACAGTCTCTTTCCTTGTGTAAATTCAAAGTGCTATTACCTTGAATGAATTAACCAGGAATAAGTAGTTAGTAGAAACATACGTTTTTGATGAAAATTATAAATCTCAAAATATTAAATAAAGCATTCACCAAAGTTCAGGTTCTACAGCTCCATCAGGTAAAGAGAAAATATCCACAAAGACACAAAATCTTGTGCTGACTTACATAACCAAACACATGTGAGCTCCATTACCTCGTTTTTTGGCCTGAACCACCATTTCTTCATACTGTTGCCTGTGTTTCTGAGCTTCTTCAGCTGGCTTCGCCGGGAGATTTCTTGATAGAAAAGAAATGATTTTTCACCATTTTAAATACTAAATAAGAGAAACTTGAAGCATCATTTACTAACAAATGAAAAGCTCAAAGACCAAAACCACATTTGTTAGATGATAAAGACGCAGCTCTTTCATAAACTAAAAATATTTTTTTACGAAAGTATTAAAATAAGCTCATTTTTAAAAACTTGGAGTCTAAAGATTAGCAGAAAGAAGAAAATAGCAATTAACCATAACTCCAATGGAGATAAACACTTAATCTTTGGGTTTTTTTTTTTCACCCCAGTCTCCAAAGAAACTTTGATTTGACCACATCGCACGAATACAATAATTGTCAACAGTTACCCTTGAAGTAGAGTACCCTAACGGCATATGTTATTGATACATCTATGTATGAATATATTCCCTGGCCAGTTTTTTTAAGTAAGTTTCATACTAGCTATGTGGTTCATCTCATTTATACACACACACACACACACACACACACACACACACACACACACAGATTCATACAATAGTTCTAAACGACTAAATGTGCTATACAACTCTGAATCCCGGTTAAAAAAATAAAACGCATGTTCTCTTTCAGAAACGTGCTGGTGAATTTGCTGGTCCTTGAAAACTGGGAGGGCGGCAATGTCTGGCTGTCTGCGCACATCACAGTGTTTTTGCTGCAGGAGAACAGGGCACGGCTTCCCACAGCTCATGTTTTAGACAGCATTACAGGACGGATCCTCACAGTGCGGCGGCTTCTACCAATAATCTCTACCTACCTTCTGAATCCTCCATTTCAGGGTTTCTCTCCCCATCTACCCACACATCCACAATTTCCAAGGACCGAAAATTAACATCAGAAGACACATTTCTTCGCAGACTTCATCAATTTTAAATGTCAGGGTTGGCAGGGACCTTAGGGATCCTAGCCGAATGTTTTACAATCTCTCTTTTTCTTAAAAGCTGTGGACGGGCTTCCCTGGTGGCGCAGTGGTTGAGAGTCCGCCTGCCGATGCAGGGGACGCGGGTTCGTGCCCCGGTCCGGGAAGATCCCACATGCCGCGGAGCAGCTGGGCCCGTGAGCCATGGCCGCTGAGCCTGCGCGTCCAGAGCCTGTGCTCCGCAACGGGAGAGGCCACAACAGTGAGAAAAAGCTGTGGAATCTTTCTATTCAAATACAGTGTTCTATGGAAACTCGATGCTTAAATAGAGATAAGCTATGGCCTGGTACAATGGAGCAATCCCTTTCCCTTACTAAGGTCTCCAAACACGATCTACAAGCCCGTCATCAAAACCCATCTCTCCTCATCAGATGGATGGAAACCAGAGGCCCAGAGGGAAGGGAACTTGCTGGGATCACCCAGCCTGTTTTCTGCAGATCCCAAAGAACCAGTAGGCTAGTCCGGGAATTGTTCTACAATACTGGGGTGCCTCCAGAACACCCACTTTCGAGTATACTTCCTGGTGCTTCTTACCGTTACAAGCCAGTCTACAATTAATAACAGCTCCTTAAGCATCTGGAAATGCTAAATTAAAGTAAAAAATCACCTGAATGGAAAATCCTGATCAAAAACTTCTACGTTAAATGAAAGTTTTCCACATCAGTCATGCTATCATATAGAACACACGTTAGTGGAGGGAATGAAGAGGGGCCCCGCATTTTTAGTAAGTGACGTGCTAATTTTTCTTCCCCTTTTCTAATGAAAAGGTGACTAGCAAATGTACTTATCCCTGAAAACAAACTCTCCACAGACTCTTCTTCAGACTCACGCTGGTCTGTCTTCCAGGATGAGTGCGGTGGTGGAAAGAGGCTCAAAGTCAAGATGCTTCCTCACATTCTGCTTTGGAGAGGGTGGCCTGCTAGGTCGTCCAGCCTTGTCTTCATATTCCTAGGACAAAGAAACCAGGGATAACTCCAGGCCCGGCCAATTCTGATATTACGAAGCCCTTTTCAAAGTAAGCAAGGTGTTTTGTTGTGAAGTCCTTTAAGTCGATTTTGAGGATGATGCACTGAAAATATTCCTTGCTCTTTAAAAGGAAAAACTGCCCATGAAAGGGGTTCAGCTCTGCAGTTCAGGCCATCACGTTATGGGGACTGTGGGCTTCCCATACTGGTAGGGAAGTCACTAAGGATCTCATCATCCCAGCTGCTCCGCTAAGGGCCCGCAAACATCGACTCGGGTCTCCTAGGCTGCTTCTGGGTAAGAGGTGTGTATTCTGTCTTCTGGACACCATAAATTTGAACTGATTATTGCAGTGGTCACAGGGAAGCTCAGAGTCAGAGTGATAGCCAATTCTAGCATGCATCTGACCCCCACCCCTGGCTTCATCTCCCACTCCCACCCTAAATTTCTAATGCATTTCCTTTTACACCACAGCATTTTATCTATTTTTGTTTGCCTTTCAAACCTTTCCTGAAATGAGGATGGGCTTAAAAATTAAAAATCTTTTGCTTGAAGATGATGAAAGCTGTTTCATTTTCTTAAAGCAGAAACGTCAAGAAAGAAATTCTTTAACATCTTTGTGTGAAGCCATCACTGCAAGCTGTTACACGAATAATTGTGCCATGCCCTGGAAATCTACGAGCGGCCTCCACACTTCCAGGTCATTAATTCGTCCTATGAGCTGCAACCACAAAACCTCAGTCACACCTGGTGACCCACATTCCAAACACCCAACCAGCAGAGTTCAGGAGAGCCAAGTAATCTGTGCCAAAGAGTCCAGTTTCTGCAACTGTGTGTGTATGCGTGCCTGTGCATGTGTACCCTTAGCCCTCTGCAAAAAATAAAAAAACAGTGTTCTCTTGTTGCCTATTATAGACAAGGCTCTCAGGACCCTCCCTTAAGGGAAGGCAACCTAACTGGGAAGACAGGACAAACAACCCAGTAGTTTAAACTAAGATTTAAATAACCACTCCCAATACAATAGAAGTAGTATCAGGAGTGGAAAGTGATGACTTGCTAAATGAATTTTATTAACACTAGTTGTCAAGTGGGGTGTTACTGGTAAAATTATTCGGCAAGCGATTATTCTCTCAGCCAGGAAAGCCTACAGAGGCTTCTAAAAAGTTAAAAGAAAACATTTTTTCCTCAAAACCCACAAGCTATGAGAAGCGTGTGCACCAAGAAACAGGCGGGTGGGGCAGTTTCTGTATATCTGGATGTACAAGGTTAGATGTCTTAACATTGTTCACCCCGGTGTAAAATGGTTCCATTAAAATCTAAAACGACCTCCACTCACCCAAAGCGGAGAAAATGGACTCACTGTGTCATCCATTCAAACATCTGAGCACCTCCATGTGCCAAGCACTCAGCTGCAACTTCACATGCTACAACAGCCATCCCAAGTATCCTATGTAGCCATCAGATTCTACATACGTACCCAATGTAAAATCTTGTATTTTATAGGAAATCTACCAGAAGTTGTGTGCTGAGAAAGATTCTGAGGCACGCTGCATGTTAACAAGAATTGTTAGCGAACGCCCTGCAAGGTGCTACTTACTTGCTGATGCTGGTCTAGTGGGCTCTATGCCAAGGCCAAAGGTGCTGAGCCCCGAAGTCAGAGGTCCCAGCATGCGGATGCCCACCTCCACTGGCTTTGTGTGCTTTACACATAGTTTAACTTTATCTCCATAACGATCTCTATGGCAAGTGTCACCGCATTTGACAGGTAGGGCCACTGAGGTTCAGAGTGAAGTGACTTGCCCCCAAGTCCATAGCCAGCAAGGAGCCGGGCCTGCAGGACTCCCCACTCCGCCACTCTGCGCAGGCCCAACCTCTCCTGTGGATATACTCAACAAACAGGTGTGCAGTTCTGGAGGGAAAAGGCCAGGGCCTATTCGAGTTAAGTGTGGTCTTCGGGGCCAGACGGGCCTGGGAGCAAATTCAGATCCACCAGGAACTAGCTGTGACCCCCGGCAAAGCACAGCTTAGAATCCCTGCACCTCATTTCCACATCTGCAAAAAGGGAAACAGCACTTAGCAGAGAGGGCTGTCTAAGGAGTGGCAGAGGCTTGTGAAGCAGTCCGCACAAGCCTCTGGGTGCAGAGGAAGTGCTCCGTAAAGGCTGGCCCTGGCTGCCGTCTGCCATGACCCTTTTTCTCCTCGGGCTTGAAACCGTATAAGGCAGAAAAAATGCCCTATGGCCAAACAACAATCAAGGAGCCCTGCAAGGTCTGCAAAGAGCACAGATACGAAGACGCGTTGTAAAGTTAATTAAATGCCTTGACTTGTGATTTTAAAAAAATCAGTCTCTTCAGTTAGAGCTCGGAGGCTCCACCACAAACGGTAACAAGCAGCACAGTCGCAACGGGCCAAGCACTTTACACACACGGAATGGGCTCAACTTGCCCTTCACACTAGCTCCCCACAACCCCGAGAGAGGAGCTGCCATCAGGTGGAGGCCGGGCTGGGGCTGGAGGAGCTGGACCAGAGGCCAGCACCCTGGCTCTGCCCCTGCACTGCTCACCGCAGACTGCCACTCACTAGAATGCATGATCCAGTTTAATCATTTATATTCAGTCTAAATGAAGCTTTCAGCTATGACACAAACCTGTAATAGTGAATTAAGTGCAGATGCAAGTCAAATACTTATGTTTTAACCACACAGAGCCCCGCATGATTTAAAAAAAAGGAGGCCTGGCCTGTCCATACTTGAAATCCCAGGGAAAGCCTTTTCAAAATTCTAAATGGCATTTCAGAATACGAATGGCTTTGGAAATTGTTAACAGATCCTACTCCAGATGTAGTTCTCACACTGCTACCTAGAGGGGTCGACAGTAAGCTCATCTTCCAAGCCAGACAAACCAACTTCAGGAACAAGAAAGGGGACGATTCACTCTCAGGACAAACAACTTTCAGCTGTGAGTTACCAACACTGAGGTCAGCATGTGATATGGCAAGAGCTAGGGCTTTGGAAGCGAAAAGACTGAGTTCTAAATCTAAGTCCTGGCTCTGATTTGGGGCAAATCATCTTGCTTCTCTCTCGGCTATAAAACGGTAGCAACTGTGAAGACTCCTGTGATGATGAGATCACGAGACAAACATTTAACGGCTGCCCATAAAGTATGAGCCCTTTCTGTGTGCCAGGCAAATGGTGGGGTCGGCCCAGCCCCGGTGCAACTCATCGTTCCAAAGTTTCTTCTCCTCTTGGGGCCCTTATGGGATCAAGCTGAAGTCTCTTGGTTTAAACCAAGTAACAATACCATTCATTGCTGTGCTCATCAGAAGTCCTGCAGGCTCATCAGTATAAACCATCCATTCAAGGAACCACTACAGATTCCAACACGCCGCATAACCCTAGAGGGAATTTAGAACAGGGTTCTGCAAAGTTCTAGTGGCAAATCAGTTTTACTGGTCACGACAGTATTTTTTTTAAATCAAACAACACAAAAATACAGAGTGCACATAGTAAGGACAGTTTGTTTCAGTTCTGTACCTACTTACAGCTATGCCTTCTTGAGAGAAATGAGTCTCAACCTAAATTTTCTAACCCGGGGATGGGGCTGGGGTGTTGTGTCAGAATAAAAAGTTTACAAGTCACTAATTTAGAAGAGGTCACAGTCCCTGCCCAGAGTGGTGCTTGTATCCTGCTGGGAAGGTAAGACCAACACCAGAGAGACAGCAGCAAACAAAGCCTACTGCACCCAACTGGGGGCTAAGTGCGGCTGTGGTCTGATAATGCAGCAAAGGTTCAGGAAGAAAGCAGTACACCAGGGCAGCCGAGCAGAGCCTCAACTCCACACAGGGGCCAGGAGCTCATCTGTGAAGGGGCCTGGCACTTTAGCAGACCTGCAGACCCCACCTTGAAGGGCTCACTCACTCTAGCAGGGGCAGTACGATGCCAGCAGAGGCTATGAAACCAGAGCAGACGATAAAAAATGTGGGAGCCCCAAGGACAGGACACCTGTGGCTGGAGAGAATAAAAGAAAACAGCTCATAAAGGGTGCCATCTCAATGGACAAAGGACAGGGGAGAGCTGGGCTGGAAGCCGTGAGGGAGGGGCAGCCCGACAGCACAAGCAGCAGCCAGGAGATGACGGCGAACAGGCTTCTCTGTGGGTGAGCATGAACGCTCTACGTGGGGAATGACGCCGGGTCCAAGTTCTGTTCTAGACTTCATGGTCTCAACAACAAGCTTCCCAGAGCTGACGGGACAAGCCAAGGCCAAGCGAGAGAGAGAAAGGAAGAGCTAGACTGGGGTAGAGCCCGAAAGTAAACAGTGTGAGGTGTGATGAGCCCATTCGATACATCCAAAGGCAACGTCTACATCATGTGCATGATCTGAACAGTGCTGGAGATAAGGACGGGGCATGAGACTCCTAAATAAAGTTATAATCTGCCAGTTGAAGAAGAAAGAAAAAAGTGTCTACCTCGACAGACATCTGTGTAAGAGGAGAAGATCAAGCTCCTCAAACAGTAAAGAAAGTGCTCCTGGTAGGATGACAAGAGGGGTGTCACTGCTACGCACAGAACTGGAAGAGTGCTGTAAAAGACAGCCAATTACGCCCAAACATGGTAACAGAAGCCCCCTAGCTTCCTGGAAATCTATGTTAGTTACAAGGAGAGAGGCTCATCAGTTAAAACCTGTGCTTAAGCCTTGGACTCAACTGGTATAGCATCAAGATTAGCCTTTTAAAATAACGAGGGGGTTTTAGAGGTACGTCTGGAATAAAGCATAGCAGGTCACCACGTGGCACCTGTGAACAGACTGACGTGAAACCAGCGTAAGGGACAGAGAGTACGGCAACCCTGTGGGCACCGGCTGAGGACCATGCAGAGGAAGCACTGTGAGTTGGCGGCAGGCCTGGCTCTGAACCATCACCTCCAGATCATCACCAACGGCAGCGTGACCTTGGGCATGTTCCTTCGCCCCTCCAAGCCTGCTTCCCCACCTATTAAATGAGAATGAATTAACGAAAGACACATGGCCATAGCAGGTGCCTCAAAATGACAGGGAGTATTACTGTCATTATTTTGCCGCAGAATTACTTTTCACAACACTTCCCGCTAAGAGTGGTGCTTAATAAGGTTGTGAAGAGTAGATGAAAGTAAAGAGCCCAGAACACTGCAGCTGGCGTCACACTTTGCCATTTATAACAAGCAACTTTTGGGGGGAGAGGGGTGTTGTCTCACAATCTGGGACGAGATCTGTTCTATTTTGCCATTTTTAGTGGTTAAGAGTGGCCTGAACAGGTCTTACAAATGCTGGGACTTCCAAAACGACAGTACTGGTGACCAATGAGGCTGACCTCACAGTAAGAAGGACCCTCCGGAATCCTCTGAAGGGCTCCTCAGACTTCAACTCTTTTCTCTCCTTACCACAGTCTTTTTCCCAGAAAGCATCCTCTAGGTTACCAGAAATGTTGGCATTTGGGACAGCAACTCTCAGGGGGCCTTTCTAATTGTCATGTTACTTACAAAACATGTAGAACACAGAAGTTCACCTGTGGACTGGTGAATGAAATGTGTTAAAACTGAACTGTGGGTTTTAACAAGCTTGGTTACTGCTACGATCTGACCACCTTACTCGGACCCTGAGCAAACGGGGTACAGCCTGAGCTCCGTACAAAGGCTTCTTGCCCCCAGGATCACGGGCAATGAATGCCATTCAGGCCTCTAAGAGGGGTGCCTGGCCTGGACTGACCTCAGTCTGAACCCAGGGTGCGATCCCCCTCTGGGTGGTAAGAATTAGGACGCGCTGGCTCTCTCTCCTACAGTCCCCCACTGTACCCATTAAAACTCAACGCTGTGAGGAAATTACATGGAATCACAGACAAAGAATGGCAGGGGGGAGGAAGGCGCATCACCGCGGCCACATGCAAGCTTCAGCTCGTTGGAACAGATGCGTGTAACACACACACATGCACACGGGCGCACCCACGCTGGGGCCTCCGGCCGGTGACGGGCGGGCAGACCCCCGGAGGGGCGCGGGCGGGGCCCCGGCCCCACTCACCATGAACGCCGCGGGGCTCAGAGGCGCGCGGCCGGCGGCTCCATGCCCGAGTGAGCGGGCGAACGAGGGAGCAAGCGGGGCTCCGCGGCGCGACCTCGGGCGGCGGCTCCGGCGGCCGGGCGGGGGCGGCAGGCCGCTCAATCGCGCGCAGATGCCGCGCAGCCGATCCGCGGCTCGGTTTCGGCGCGTCAGGCCTGGCTCGCCGGGACCCTGGGCGCCGGGCGGGGCTGGGGGAGGACCTGGGTCCCCCAAGTCCCAAGGGGTTCCTCCTCTGGCCGCCCAGGTAGGGAAGGTCGCGCGGCGCCCTCCAGACACCGGACGTGCCCACGCAGGCGGGGAGTCCAGACGCGGGCTGTCCGCCCGCGATACAAACCGGGCCTAAATGCTCGCGCCAAGCGAGTTAGGCTGCGTCCTCAGCACACAAATATCACGCTGGAAAACGTACACTCCAAAAAGGAAGCGGTGACACGCCAAACAACGTACGCCAAAGCTCTGCTTTGTGAGATTTTCTAAAAAATGACACAAGTACATTACCGGAAGGCACTACATAAGAATAGTAACACTAGTAACCTCTGGGTAGTGGAGTGACTATGAGCCATTTTATTCTCTTCTTTATACGCTACTGTGGATCAAATGCTTTCCACAGTAAGATCAGTTCAATCAGAGCGTCAGGGTGCACGCAGGAACACCTAGTGATGGAAATCTGCCTAGTGACTGCTTCTCGGGGACTGACTGGGAAGGGGCAGAACATATCCCCAGGGGGGTGCCAGAAGTATCGTCTTGATAAACATTCATCACAACTAACTGAAGAGTACACTTCGGACGGCAGCATTCCACTGTTTGGAGAGCATACCTCAATGTTTTAAGTCTTTAAAATCTGCATAAGGTCAAAATTATTTCTGGTCAGCCCATAGGTCCAATGTCCAAGTGCTGAACAAACTGGGCTTGAGACAACACAGACTCTCCTTCCGGAAGGGAACTCACAAGTCCTCAGACCATGGTACCACGCTTTCCGCAGCTGATTTTCTGGATGATAGCATTACCAAGTTGCCACCAGAAACTTCTTCACTCAGAAGGAGACTACAATGTCCATCAAGCTATAATCGAGAAGACAGACAATGACAGGTGATGGCGAGAATGTGGAGAATCTGGAATTTTCATAAGTCACTAGCAGTTGCAGCCATTTTTGAAAACAATCTGGCAGTTTCTTACGTAGTTCAATATACACCTACCGCACTCCTAGGAACCTACCCAAGAGAAATAAAAAATACACCCACAAAAAGACTTGCCTGCAAATGTTCACAGCAGCATTATTCATAAGAGCCCAACACCAAAAAACATTCCAAAAACCCATTAAGTGAGGAATGCATAAACAGCACTGACGCAACAATGAAAAGGGCACTGATACACGCTACCACATGGACACCACATGGGTGAGCCTCAGGGACATTGTGCTTAGTGAAAAGATGCCAGACAAAAGGTAATGTGCATGATTCCATTTATATGAAATTTCCTTCTCTAGAGAGAAAGCTAATTGACGTTTGCTTGGAGCTGGAGGCGGAAGCGGAGATCCACTGCAAACAGGCGTGAGGGGACTTTGTCGAGGGGTGAAAATATTCTAAAACCGGATTGCTGTGACAGTTGCATAGCTGCATAAGTTTATTAAAAGTCATGAACATGTACAATGAGTGAATTCTATGGTATAAAAATTATACCACAATAAAGCCATTTTTTAAAAGTAATAGGATAAAACTGGAGAGGCTGATTCTGGCTGGAATGATTAGGGAAAGCCTTGTTATAAAAAAATTATTCAAAATTTGGAAATAAGACAAAAGCATGGAGGAGAGGTGTCTTTTCCATTTATACCTGGGATTTTTTTTTTTTTTTGCGGTACGCGGGCCTCTTACTGCTGTGGCCTCTCCCGTTGCGGAGCGTAGGCTCCGGACGCGCAGGCCCAGCGGCCATGGCTCACGGGCCCAGCCACTCCGCGGCATGTGGGATCCTCCCGGACCGAGGCACGAACCCGCGTCCCCTGCATCGGCAGGCGGACTCTCAACCACTGCGCCACCAGGGAAGCCCCTACCTGGGCGTTTTTAATATGCCTGCCTGAGGTTTATTTAATTCTCTAGGAGAATGTGCCTGTGCTACTTACTACTCTATTAGAGCCCAGACACTGTGAAGTGACATATTAACTTGCGGATTTATGTCCAATAGAATAGATAACTCTGAAGATGATGTTTTCTTAATCTAATGTAGCAACCTTATTCTAACTCTTTTGGTTTTATGTCTATAAATACCTAGTTCCTCAAATGCCTTTGGAATCACTTTTACCATCTTACTGGTTCATTTAACTGATTTAATGCATCTCCTCAATGTGTTAAATGAACCTTTAACTAACAAGATCATTCAAAAAAAAGGTAAATGTCATGACAGAATGGTAGAGTAACTGTTCTAAGAGAATAAAGTGACAAATAACTAAAGGCAATACACAACCTGACTGGAGGCTGGTTCATGAAGAACAGTTTGGTGTAACTAGAGAAAGCAGAACATGATCTGGTCACGAACATGGTCTGAACATGGTCATGGTAAGATGCTATTATGGAAATTAACTGATAATTTTCTTAAGCCTGATAACACCTTCGTGGTTGTGTAGAGAGCTGAATGAATGCTGAATGTATTTATGGATAAGATGTCATGATACCTGCAACTTACTTTCAAATGATTCCATTTTTTAAAACTAGAAAGAGGCACAATAAGTGAATATGGAAAAATGTCAACGACTGTTCAATCTAAGTGGAGGATATATGGCTGTTCATCATTAAATTATTCCTTGAACCCTTCTCCAGGTTTGAAATTTTTCTTCACAAGGGGAATAAACCAGTAAGAAGACTGATGACCAATCCTTTAGATCTCATCTTAAATACACATCCCCACAGAAACACTTCCTGCCCTACCATGTAAACTACAGCAAGGCCCTGGTTCCTCTCTCTCCTAGCATCAGGTTCTGTTTTCTCATAGCACTTAATCACAACTTGTAATTACATGACTCTCTGATTAATATTTATTTCCCTCAAGAGACTGTGAAACCTCCGAGGGCGGGGTCTTACTGTAGTCTTCTCCGCGCTGATTGCTAACAAAGTACATGGCACAGAGGAGACACTCAGCATCACTGTTCCATCCTTCATTGCACCCGTCCAATAAGCACTTATGGTGCTTGGCCTTAAGAATAAAGATGAACAAGGTCCCTGCCCTCAAGTCCCTCACAGACCAGCAAACAGACAATTACCACACTATACGGGTGCTCAGTCCTATGACTGAGAGAAATCTGAGGGCTCCAGGAGCCCCAGGAGGCAGCTGACCTGGCCTGAGGAGTTACTGGTGACTTTCCAGAAATAATTCCTGCAACTGGAAGAGAGCTGGCGTCCTTCTCACAGCGAGGCGTGGGTTCTCAGCCCCTCCACGCCTCCTACCAACACGTAGTGCTATGCATACTGTAGACATCAGCCAACTGGGGCCCACAGGCTCACTAAATGTAAATATGAGACAGACGCATTAAGCATGTGTTAAATACACATTAAGATGTGCTTCCAAAGCACACTGCTTATCTCCTCTGACAGGCTGTAACCTGCAGGTTACTTTACCAACAGTTTCTATCACATATTTCGGAACTGGGTACCATTCAGAAAGGTTTAACTATTATACCATGTGATGACAGGTTGACTTTCACTGAATTTTGAAACTTAAAGCAAAAATAAGACGTTAACAGAGGCTTTTTCTCTATCTCAATCTGGCATTAGATGTGACTTCTATCTTAATCCACCTGAAAAGAATTCTTCCTCCTGAAGTTTTTGAGTTAACCAGCACTCATCCCCCTGCTTCCTGTATCTCCACCAGCACACTGGATTTACTTGCTTATTGATTAACCTACAACATTGTTGTCTCTATCCTTTGAGATCAAAGAGGTAAGACTGGGTGATTTGTTTGATGCAGCATCCTAAGAGACAGGCTGACAAACCCAACCTTGCTACACCACCAGGTTTCACAGGATCAAAAGGTCACTGAAGGGCTTCCCTGGTGGCGCAGTGGTTGAGAATCTGCCTGCCAATGCAGGGGACACGGGTTCGAGCCTTGGTCTGGGAAGATCCCACATGCCGTGGAGCAACTGGGCCCGTGAGCCACAACTACTGAGCCTGCGCATCTGGAGCCTGTGCTCTGCAACAAGAGAGGCCGCGACAGTGAGAGGCCCGCGCACCACAATGAAGAGTGGACCCCACTCGCCGCAACTAGAGAAAGCCCTTGCACAGAAATGAAGACCCAACACAGCCAAATAAATACATAAATAAAATAAATCTATTTAAAAAAAAAAAGGTCACTGAAGGAACGACTTCAACCTGGGAGACTGGTTAAGTGAACCATGATACAGCTACACAAAGGCCATTACTTAGTGAGTAAAAACGAGATCATGGAAGAATATTTAATGATATGGGGAAATGTCTCTGTTGTCATAGAAGTAAGAAGAAAGTCTACAAAGTGGAATGTTTTGAAATTTTGACATTCATCCATTTAACAAACCTGTATTAACGATTCACTAAAGCTAGGTACTTACTATTCTGGGCCCTGGAGATAAAGTGAGAACCAAACAAGGTCTGGTCCTAGGTTTCATGGGCTGTGCAGAAAATACCCGAGAGTTCTGTGACAGAGTGACAACGGATGGGGCGACAGTGGGTGGTTCTTCAGACGGGGTGGTCAGGGAAAACTTCTTAGAAGACACCACCTAGGAGGGAGCATCTGAGCTAGGACCCGATGAGTCTCATTCAACCCTAACAATCCCATGAGGTAAGTACTGTGCTACGCTGAGTGACGGCCCCCAAACATGCCCATGTCTTAATCCCTGGGACCTGTGACTGTTACCTTACATGGCACAAGGGACTTTGCAGATGGGATTAATGTTATGGACCTTGAGATGGGGAGATTATCGTCGATTATCTGGGTGAGCCCAAAATAACCACAAGTGTCCTTAAAAGATGGAAGCAGGGACTTCCCTGGTGGAGCAGTGGTTAAGAATCCGCCTGCCAATGCAGGGGACATGGGTTCGAGCCCTGATCCGGGAAGATCCCACATGCCGCGGAGCAACTAAGCCCGTGCACCACAACTACTGAGGCTGTGCTCTAGAGCCCGCGAGCCGCAACTACTGAAGCCCACGCGCCACAACTGCTGAAGCCCGCGCACCTACAGCCCGTGCTCCGCAACAAGAGAAGCCACCATGACGAGAAGCCTGTGCGCCGCAACGAAGAGCAGCCCCCGCTCGCCACAACTCAAGGAAGCCCATGAGCAGCAACAATGACCCAGCAGAGCCAAAAATAAATAAATAAATTTATTAAAAAAAAAAAAGATGGAAGCAGAGGGAGATGTGACTATAGAAGGGGAAGGCAGTGTGTTGATGGGAACAGAAATTCCTTGGCCACAAGCCAAGGAATGCCAGCAGCTTATAGAATCTGGAAAAGAAAGAACAGATTCTCTCCTGGAGCTCCTAAAAAGACCAGCCCTGCCAACACTTTGATTTTAATCTGGAAGACTCATTTCAGACTTCTGACCCCCAAACTATAGGAGAATAAATCTGAATTGTTTTAAGCCACCAAGGTGGTGGTAACTTATTACAGGAGCAACAGGAAACGAATATAGGTACTATCACCATCATCTCCCCTACCCCCCTCTTCTCCCTAGATGCAGCAACTAAGGCTCTGAGTAACTTCCCCAGTTAAGTAAACAGCTGGTCAGATGCAGGGTGGGATTTAAACCCAGGCAGTCTGGCTCCAGGGCCTCTTCCTATCAACTCCCCTGATGCACTGCCTCTGAACTAGGATCCCAAAATAGTGTTCCCTTTGTGGCCCTAAGGCCTTGTTAACTACCAGACACAGGCATAAGATCAAGGAACAAATGCAACACTTGCCTATTAATTAGGGATATCACGGAGTTTCCAGCACCAAACAGAAGACTCTACCCAAAGTGCTTCCACACGCTGACAAGATGTTAAGTAATATTCTGAGTCCAACTTAGACAAGCAACTTAAAGGGGAGTTTAGAGGAAACTTAACTCGAAGGAAAGCAAGGTTAACAGCCTTGCTCTTCTCAAATCTGAGGTTTCTGCAAGTCTAGGCGGGCGCTTGCCGATGACGCCTCCTTGGGAAGGCCAGCTGTGCTCCGGGCCCTGCACCACGCACCACAGCCCAAGACAAGCCAGCCGGGCCTGGCAAAGACCCAAGAAGCGTCTCCCCTGCTGATCCAACAGTGTTTAGAGATTATCTAATACTTTAAAATCTCAACCTTCCATCGGGAATTAGATCAATGTGAAAAAAGCAGTCTTCTTTGGCTGTCAGTATTTTCACATCAACACATTAAATTGCTCCGGTAAGGGCAAAAGCATGTGAAAGCTTCCAAGGGCCACCTCCCCAGGCCTTCCTAGGAAGCTGCCTCGAATCAGCTACTTCCAGGAAACGTGCTTTTCTGGTTCAGCTTATTCAACAGGCCACCCAACTGCAGACACTATCGCCTGAGCCCAGAGTCGGTCAGAAAGTGGATTCAGAACACGGACGGTCGCTTCCGAAGAGCCCCGGCCACAGCACCTTCAAGGTCAGTGCTGGGCCGGTCTCCTGAGAACCGATCGTGGACACACCAGAGGGAAGCTGCACAACTCTCTCACAAACGTATGCATGTGAGTGAAACGTACACAGACGTAATCTGGCCCAGAGAAAGGCCTGGGAGGGTGGGCACTAAACGGTCAGAGACGACAACCAGGAAGGGGCTGTGGAGTCTCGGGGGGAAGAGGCTTTCCCATTTGATTCTGCCCACCTCCATCATTTGGGTATTTTACAGGTATTTTTTCATGAACTATTTTTTATAATTTGAAAAAAAAAACAATTTTTAAGCCATTTCAGATGGAATCCAAGACTGATTTTGGCAACGGCAAGTTCCCAAACACACTGAACACGCCTGAGCAACAGCAAAGTTTTTGTTTTTATCCACTCAGAGGAGTAAAGATGTAGCCATGATGTAAGACCAGAACGAGAGAAACCACTGACCTTTACTGAGCTCCCACTGGACACCAACCACTGCTCCAGGAATACCCACACTTCATCCTACTGAACCTTCATGAGCACAGGCAAGATGGGCATTATCTTTGCAGAGGAGGAGACCAAAGGTCACAGAGGCAAAGTCAAGTCGGAGGCCTAAAGTCACACAACTGACTACGAGTGACAGAATCAGGACACAGACAAGGGGCTCTGTGATCCTAAAGTTAGAGTCCTTCCCAGGCCCCCTGCCTTCCCAAGCCTGAGACCCCTCTGACCCCAGCACTGTTAGTGGTCCCAGTAAAGATCTGTCCATTTCCTGTTCTCTGAACTCCTGTCTCTTCCTGGGAGCCACAGCGGTAAGACTGAAAGTGTGCTCTGAATGCTGCCCTCTCAGACTGACGGGGAAGTGTCCACATTAGGAAAAACAAGCAAACCTTAAGAAGCACTATGCACTAGAATTTCAGTTTATATTATTAAAGGCATCTGAGGTAAGAGAGTTATACTCCTCAGATCAACTAACTGTTGCCACGACAACAGTAGGAGACAATCTACCCATAGAATAAAAACAAAGTTCAAATTAAATGACCACGCTGCCATTTCCCTTTCTTCTCTCTCCCCCTTTTCTTTCTCTTCCAGAAAGGCATCATGTAGAAATCTGATACGTGATTAACTTGCTGCCTCTCTAAAATCCAAAATTAATAGCAATTAGACATTTTATGAGGTGATTTCCTGTTAGACTCACCCTCACCCGAAAGGTCCTGGTCCTGTACACGCGTGCCACCTACCACCTGGACAAGCCAAACCTTCCAGAACAGGCTCAGCTTTCTCCTCTGGATCACCCCTCACTGGGTAACGTTGCCCTCTTTGCCCTACCCCTAGGAAGCTCAGTGTCAAATTTGTAGTGTCCCTCTACGAGCTACATGGGAATCTGTGAGCTGTAGTTTGGGGTATCCATTAGGCTCTTGTTGCGTCTTGTGGTCCTTTGCCCAAATTCCTTAACACTTTTTCGTCTACCATTCTGCATACTTTTTAAAAACTTTTTTTAGAGTAGACGTGCACACAAATTAAAATCCAAAAGGTATCAAAGGGTAAACAGTGAAAGCAGGTCTCCCTCCTCCCCCAGTTCATTCGCCTCTCCAAAGCAATGCTATTATTATCAGTTTCCTAAGGGGCCTCCCTGATACAGTGTCCGCACTTACGAGCATATGCATGTATCTCGTGCGTACAGAGCACACTAATGGTTATTCAGCTTGCTTTTTTAAGGTATGCACTGCATTGCATTTAGGAATTTAACCAATTCCCCACTGCCAGGCATTAGATGGCTTCCGGTCTTTTCTAATCAATCTTTTTTGTAATCTTCCAATCTTTTCCAATCAATACCCTTATAAAACCATCAGTTTACCTACGCAGTAACTCATCTGTAAGATAAATTCCTAGAAGTGGAAATGCTGGGTCAAAAGTACCCTAACTGCTTGATTGATTCATTCATTCATGTTAGTTTTATTTTTTAAATTAACATATAGTTAGCTTTTTGGTGTGTAAGTTCTATGACTATTAAAACACGCTGTCTTATAGCCATCACAATCAAGATACAGGACAGTTCCATCCTCCCCAAAACCTCGTCCATGCTCTCCCTTAGTACTCACTCCTGGCACTGCAGCTTTATCTCTTCAAGTATATCATACAAATGAAATCATATAGCACATACGTAACCTTTTGAGACTGGATTCCTACAGTCAGATAATACCCGTGAGATCTGCCCAAGATTGTTAAAATAGTGGATTACACTGATTGATTTTCAAATAATAAATCAGCTTTGCACTCCTGGATAAATGCCACGTTTAAATGTATTGCTGAATTCAATTTGCTGATAATGTGTTGAGGACTCCGTGTGTCTTCATAAGGGATACTGGCCTCCAATGTGCTTCTTTTGTACTGTCCTTGTCTGGTTTTGCTATCAGGGTAATACTGGCTTCATATTATGAGTCAGTCCTTCCTCTTTGAAAATTGGTGTTATTTTTCTTCAAATATGCAGGAGAACTCATCAATGAAACCCCCTCTGGGCTTGGAGATTTCTTTTGCGGGAGGCTTTTAACTAAAATTTCCATTTCATTAATAATTACAGGACAACTGGGGTTATCTATGGCATCCTGGGTGAGTTTTGGTGATTTGTGATTTTCAAGGAAATGGACCATTCCATCTAAGTTATCAAACTTACGTACATAGATTTATTCGTAACATTCTCTTATTATCCTTTTAATTTCTTCAGGGTCTACAGTAGTATCTCCTTTTTTCATTCCTCTTACTGATAATTTGGTTCTCCTCTCTTTTCTGTCAGTTTTGTTAACATTTGATTTTGTTGATAATTTCCAAGAACCAGCTTTTGGTTTCACTGACTATTAATTTTTCTGCTTTCAATTTCAGTGATTTCTGTTCTTATGTGTATTATTTTCTTCCTTTTGCTTGCTTTGGGTTTATTTGCTCCTTTTACAGTTTCTTAAGGTAGAAAATTAGATTGGAGAACTTTTTTCTTTACTAATCTGACTGGTTTAATGCTATAAATTTCCTTCTAAGCACTGCACCCCACAAATTTTGATAGGCTGTGTTTCTGTTCAGTTCAAAATATTTTCTCATTTTCCTTGTGACATCGTTATTGTTCCAAAACATATTTAGAAGCATGTTGCTTGTTTAATTTCCAAGTTTGGGGAGATGTTCTTGTTATCTTTCTGTCACTGTTTTAGTGTAATTTCATTGTGGTTAGAGAACGTATTTTGTGTAATTTTAATCCTTTCCGATTTAGTTTCTTTTATAACGCAGGTTACGGTCTATCTTGGTGGCCATCCACGTGTGCTTGAAAAGAATGTGTGTTGTGCTCTTGTTGGAGGGTGGAGCGTTCTCTAAATGTCCGTTAGCCTGGCTCACTGACGGTAGGTTCTTCTATGTCCTGGCTAATTCTGTCAATAGTTCTACCAATTACAAAGGGGGTGCTGACACTTCAGTTGTAACTATGGATTTGTCTACCTGTTTCAGATCTCTCAGGTTTTGTACCATGTAGTTTTGCAGGTCTTTTATTAGGTACACACTCATTTAATAGCATTATGTCTTCACTGGTAATTGCCTTACCTTATCCCTGGTAATTTTCTTTGCTCTGAAGTCTACTTTTTCTGATAGTAATCTATCTACCCCATCTTCATTTTGGCTAATGTTTTCATGGTGGTGTTATCTTTTTCCATCCTTTAATTTCAACTGCCTACTTTATATTTGAAGTGAATTTTTTTTTTTTTTTTTTGCGGTACACAGGCCTCTCACTGTTGTGGCCTCTCCCGTTGTGGAGCACAGGCTCCGGATGTGCAGGCTCAGCGGCCATGGCTCAGGGCCCAGCCGCTCCGCGGCATGTGGGATCTTCCCGGACCAGGGCACGAACCCGCGTCCCCTGCATCGGCAGGCGGACTCTCAACCACTGCGCCACCAGGGAAGCCCGAAGTGAATTTCTTTTAGACAGCAATCTGTCAGGACTGAGCATTCAGACACACAACTGGTATGCTCACACAATTTACATGAAGGTAAATTATTGGTATCTTTCAATTTGGGCCTACCATCTTATTTGTTTTCTATTTTTCCTTCTTCTATTTCCTCTTTCCTATCTTGATTTCAGTTCTTGGAACTTTTGAGAATTCTGTTTTAACATACTGTGTTTTTCACTCTCTCTATGTGTAGTTTAGTGGTTGATCTGAGATTTACAATATATATTTTTCACAATCTAATTAGTATCAATATTTTAGCACTTCAAGTGGAATGCAGAAACTTTTCCATCATATCCCCTCCTCCTTCGTGTTTTATTTGTAATACGTATTACATCCACATGTGCTGAAAACCCCATACAACCTTATACTTTGCTGAAACCAAACATATTTAAAAGAATTCATTAAGAGAACAATGGTCTACTGTATTCATGTGGACATTTACCATTTCTGTTCCTCTTCCTTCCTAATGTTTCAAGTTTCCTTCTCGTATAATGTCCCTACTGTCTGGAAAACTTCCTTTAGTAATTTTTTTAGATCTGCTGGCAACAAATTCTCTCAGTTTTCCTTTATCTGAAAAGATCTTTATTTCACTTTCATTCCTGAAGGGCATTTTTGCTGGATATAGAATTTGGGGTTGATAGTTCTTTTCTTTCAGCACTTTAAAAATGCTGAAATCACTTCCTGCTGGCCTCCATGGTTTCTGATGGGAAAATCACAGTCAGCTTCCTTTTTCTTAATTTGTTAATATCTTATACATCTTTTACACGTGAATATAACCGAGAAGTATTACTAATTTATCTAAAGGAGCCCCTTCCCCACTTCCCAATAACGGACCACAAAGCCACAACCACCTCCTGCCAAGGCTACACCAGGAGCACCTCTTTAAGAAGATTTCATCCACATGACCTCACTGGAGCAGATGCTCAAAATCTCCCAGCAAGTCACTACTTCTCAAACCTTACGGCACATCGGATTCACCCACAGAGCCTAAACAAAAACAAAACACCTGTCAGACTGGAAGCGAGGTATGAGAAAGAGAAGTCAAGAGCAATTCTAAAGTTTCAGGCCTGAAAAAGAAGGCTAAGACTGTCATTCACCAAAATGGGGAAAGCTGCAAAGGGAACAGGTCTGACAGAGTGGAAAAAGAAAATCAGAGTCGGGACTTCCCTGGTGGCGCAGTGGTTAAGAATCCGCCTGCGAATGCAGAGGACACTGGTTCGAGCCCGGGTCAGGGAAGATCCCATGTGCCGTGGAGCAGCTAAGCCCGTGCACCACAACTACCGAGTCTGCACTCTACAGCCCGCGAGCCACAACTACTGAGCCCACGTGCTGCAACTGCTGAAGCCCTCGTGCCTAGAGCCCGTGCTCCGCAACAAGAGAAGCCACCGCAATGAGAAGCCCGCGCACTACAACGAAGAGTAGCCCCCGCTCACCGCGACTAGAGAAAGCCCGTGTGCAGCACCGAAGACCCAACACAGCCAAAAATAAATAAATAATTTTTTAAACAAAAAGAAAGAAAGAAAATCAGAGTTTAGCTCGGTGCTTGTTAGCCACAAAATGTCTATCAGACGTCCAGGTGGAGCTGTCCAGTAGGCAGCTGGCTGCCTACGTCTGGAGTTCAGGGGTGAAGGCCTGGCTGGTGGTCAGCGTAGGCATGACATTTACAGCCTGAGTCCAGCGGAGATCTCCCAGAGGCGCCCACAGATGAAGAAGCGCTCGAGAGGCACCCTAATGTTCAGAGGGCTGGAAAGCTGAGGGCACCCAGCAAAGGAAACTGAAAAAGGAGGAAGAGTGTGGTGACCTGGAAGCCACAGTAAGAAAGCCTCCCAAGGAGCAGAGAAGTGGACAAGGGCTGAGGGAAATAACCACTGGACCTAGCACCTGGAGGTCACCTGAAAACCAATCTCAGAGAAATGTGCTCAGTGGTACAGAAGCGTCTCAGGACGGCTGCGCTCTACTTTTCCTTCGCAACATTTATCACAGCTACAATTATCTGTGGAGTTACTTGTTCAAATCTTTCTTTCCCCGACCCCTGGTAAGTTCCAGTGAAGGCAGGGGCCGAATAAGCCTTTGCCCTTCATTATAATAACCAGGATTGGTCCACACAGTGTCTCAAATTTGTGGAACACGTGAAAGGACCATGGAATCCAAGACAGAAGGTTCCTCTTCATTCACAAACAAAGGACTGTACTTCTGTGACAGCATCACCACCCGCGCCAATGTGGCCAGAGCCCTGGTCCATACAAACCCAATGACAGGAGATCTGAAGGCAGCTATCTTCAAATACCTTCTCCCCGGCTTTACTCTCAAGAGCTTCGCCAGTCCACCAGCAATGGCCGAACGTGTACACGGCATACCTGGGCCCTTTATTTAACCCGCTGTGGGCAAAGACGGCTATTTTCCTCCTAATAGCCAGCATTCCCTTCTCACACGGCAGTGGTTCTTAAATTTTGGTGTGTGTTAGAACAAATGGCTGGAGCATTGTTAAGACACAACGTGTGGTGCCCCAGCCCCAGAGTTTGTTTCAGTGTGACTGGGGTGAGAGGCCTGAGAACCTGTGTTTCTAACAAATGCCCAGGTGATGATGATGTTAGCTTGGGGACCACAATTTGAGAACCACCGGTTTAGTGTGATTCTCATAGTTATTCTTGGTCATTTTTGCTTCCCCTAGGAAAAATCATAATGCAAGCTGACAGAAAATTACTTGCACTTCAAAATGTTTATGAAATTTGAAAAGTTAGCGGAAAGTATCAATAACATTGCATCACTTCCTTAAAAATGGCAACCAAAAAAGAAGGCCCAAACCAAGAGAATGTGGCCCAGTTACAGTGAAGTCAGCTGTGCCCCAGAGCACCCTGGGCAAACCACAAACAGCACCCAGTCCACTTAATGGACCAATTTATTAACAAAAAGTCATGACAGCCACACCCGAGTACTAACTCTGGGCCACACACTGTACTAAACATTGGGCAAAAATACTTCACATACATTATCTGTTAATTTATAAGTTAACAGGCCCATTCTGCAGATGAGGAACCAGAGACGTCACTGGCCCAAGGTCATACAGACAAGAAGAGGGGACGCCGGAAATCAAACCCGAGCCTTCAAGTCCAAAGATCTTGGCTGGTGTTCGTACCTGAACCCTCGGCTCACCACGGGCTCCTTGAGACATGTCCACCCATCCGCTTTTGTGTTTCCAGTGCCCAGTACAAGACCTGGCCCCAAAATGGCACAAGGTTTGCTGAACAAGCAAACTAAGGGATCTATGGAGGGCACAGGCTCACCCTCTCACACTGTGATCCATTTCTCAGTCAAAGGAAACAAACAATGATACCAGCAGACACTTTCTAGCACTTGGGACATTCATAACTGCTTGCAGCACATGATGTATACTCACTCATTTAATCCTCACCACCTCGGAGGTAGGTACTATTATTCTCCTAACGTTAAAGAGCAGGAAAATGAGGCTCAGAAGGGTTAAGGGACTTGCCCAAAGTCACACAGCCAAAGTGTAGCAGAGCTGGGATCCAAACGCAATAAGTCTGACTCCAGAGTCCATGCTTTTAAATCACTACGTGATGCTACCTCTCTCAAGTATAAAAAACTTCCAAAGACAAAGGGAAAAGGAATTAAGAGTTTACTAAGTATCTCAATTATGCTTTAGCTCTAACTAGAGTTATTGTCACCATTTGGGATTACAAGTCTGGACACTCGGACCCCAGTGATGGGCTCTCTAAAGTGGGGAGGGGAGGCTGTGTGAGCCGACACCTGTGACAGCAGCCAGCTCGAGCCTGGTGCCCAGGAGCTTCCTCCCAGGGGCAGGTTCCCGCCTCTGGATCCCTCTCAGGCCTTGCCAGCTCGGGGGAGGAGGGGACAGGGTGACAAATGAGAGGGCCAGAGACACAAAGCATGAGCAAACAGGACAGAGGCAGGATTGTATGACGCATGCAGGTACGATTACATCCTTTATTATTGATGGTTAGAGCCAGATGGCCCTCTTCTTTGCAGTACTGTGTTACTACATAATTAGCTGACCTAGTCACTTCAGTTCACAAAAATCCTTTAAGTCCAAGAACATAATCCACGTTCACCTTAAAAAAACGGTACGACACAGATAACAAAGAAATTCAAACATGATGCAAGTGACATTAAGAGCCATGGGAAAATCTATTTAGCATGATGGTTACTTTTTTGAGAACCATAGATTTCTTTAAGAATTTTATAACAGCTTAGCTACTGAGTTTCCTAAGAAATGTATAGCTTAGCTCTGCATACAAACACATCATATTTTAATTGTATGCTATTTTAACAAGCCTACACAATAAGTGATTCAAATTCAAAATGTAACAGTCTAGAAAAATGAATTCCAACACTGATTTACTTTGTGAGTTTCCTAGGTCCAGACAACTGCTATAAGGAACACTACACAACATTCAAGACATCTTTAATTTGACGAGGCATAAAAAATGAAATACGTGCAAAGCCAGCTTGTTGTCCAGGCCAGAGCCCCAGCACGTGCTCACACACTGCAGCCCTGGGCCTCACATGTTTATCCTCAGAGGGCCACAATACTCTGCAGCCCCACTGCCACCACTGCACTGAGCCAGGCCCCACTGTCTCCCACCTGGACTAGTCCAAGAGCCACACTCTCGCCAGGGGGACCTCCTCACTCCCTACATGAGTAAAACCCTTCAGGGGCTCCCCAGAGCCTCCAGGTTAGAGACAGGTTCTGCATGCACCACATCCCACCCCACAGGCCCCATGGACAGCCCCTCTCACTGCTCCCTGGGTTCACGCTGCACGAGCCGCCCAGCACCTGCCCCTCCCTTCCTGCAGGGGCACAGCAGCTGCGAGGGCCCTGGCGCCCAAATGCCTGGGGCTGAACTCCAGCTCTGCCGCTTACTAGCCGCACAAGTCACTCAGCCTGGTCTCAGGGCTTCTTTGGTAAAATGAAGACAGTAACAGTGCCTTCTTCATAAGGTTGTTGCGAGTTTTAAATGAACTAGAAACCCACGTGCTGGCTCATTTATCGCCAGGACATAGTAATCACTCAGTACACGATCCCCATTACTATTAATTCTCTGTCACACCGTTAAACTCAGACTTCTGTGCCACGTCACCCACCAGGCCCGGCCTCCCTGCCACGCACCTGCAACACCTGCACTGGCATCACTCCCTCACCAGAGGGGTGCTCTGGAGCCTGGGTGCAGTGCCATCTCTCTTAACTCCAGTGCTGGCACTTAGAAGTGTTTGTTGAACAACTGTCCGTGAATACAAAACTGAGGTTGGAGGGTAAGGCTGCTGCGGGGCAGTGTCACAGCACCGGGCAAGCACCGCACTGTTAGGACGGCTGGGACTCAGGGCCAAGCAGAAGATGCGGGTGGTAACAATCAGGGCTGCCGAGGCCGCTGACACCCGGGGCCTGGCTGAGTCTGTGCTTGAGCCCCCCTCCCCACGAAGATGAGCGCATGCCTCCAGCAGCTAGCATCACTCCCTCCACGGGGAGCGAAGTAGCCCAGTGGTGGTGAGATTCCACACACCTGGCCTGGCCCTGAACCCCACCTTCTCCTCCCAAGACATGTGGGCAGCGTCGGCCCACGAGGGGAAGAGGTCATACTGCAGCCTGGGTAACAGTGGCCCTAGGTTTCCTGGTCCAAGGAAGCACTGGAAGGATTAAGTCCTTCCCAAGAAACCCCTGGGATCAGAGAGGGAGAATTCTTTCACATCAAACACAATTAATAAAAATTAGATCGTAAACATATTTGCAACTCTTATTGAAAAAAAACTGATTAAATTTCATCAAGTTATAAATATCTAAAGCCCAGCTCTCTCAACTGAACTTTCCTATGTGTGCATACGAGCTGTAAGAAGTGAAAAAGGTTAAAGTCATCCACATTCTCAAGACAGACTTAAATTTTAGGTACTTAGCATGCAAGTGAAAGCAAAGCTTTCCAGTCTCAAAGCCTCCGGAATGGTCCTTTCTGCACGGTTCATGAATGCATGCTGTGCCGCACGTTGCTGTGTTTCTGTATCGTGTATACCTTTTGTGTTTTCTTTGACTCTTTCTGAGCATTCTCTCGGAGTGGTACTTTTCCAAATAACTTCCATCCCAAGTCATTTTGTTTGTCAAGTCTTGCATTTTGTTTTCTAGCAAGCAAATTCCTATAGGAAGAAAATAAAAGGGTTAGGGAATTGTTGGGTATTTACAGAAACACTAGGACAGCCAAATCACTCTCTAATGAAAACAAGTAGACTTTCCTTTCAGAGAACAATGTGATGAACCACAGACTTTAATTCTGCAGACTTGATTTTCATGTCGACCAAGAATTATGAAGCAGGTGAAAAGACCTTGAACCAGAGCAAGCTTTTTGTTATTCACCAATAGCACGTACAAATTCTACCATTTAGAGTCAGGAAATGTATTATAGCGTAACAAAGCATATCCAAAAAAGTGAGCTTTGAAGTCAGACCAAACTGAATTGAAACCCTGGCTCAATCACTCACTAGCTGTGTGACTCTGACCGGTATATTAACCTCTCTGAGGCTCAGTTTCCTTATGTCTAACAAGGGTCACTGTATGAATTAAAATTACAGGTACATGATCAGTGCTCAAAGGATAACAGTTGTTTTAGTACTTAAACCTCTAACTTAGTTTAAATTATCTATAAGGTAAATTTATACTATCTATTTATAAAGAGTCTCCATGTACCATAAAAAGAAAGCCACTCATGAGATAATCACAAGGTCTTCTCTCCCAACAACACGTGAACAAACCCAGATAACATAAATAAATCCCAAATGGTACTACAAAATAAACTATGTTTTGGAATGCATTGTACTGGTGCATTCATTAAAAACAAATGGTTTCTAGGGCTCACTGGAAAGTATAAGATGAGCATGAAGCATCTTGCGTGCTAGAAAGAAGGTGCTCAAAGAAATATGGGGACAAGTTTCATGAAAACAGTACCAGCTTGAAAAGGGCTCTCACTAGCTAAATCCGGAACAATGTAATCATCAAAATAAATAATGGGGTTATAACCCATCAAATGAAACAGAAATCCATGAGCCCAAGTGGATATGGATACAAATACACAAACAGAGGAGGAAGGAAAACTCTTAGAATGTCCCCCTAATAAGTAGAGAAAGACTGATGGGGTTAGGAATTAATCAATGGATGCTGAAACTGGTAGGTGAAAGCTGGATGAAGAAAAGGAATTTTACTTAGTTTGAAAGTATCTCCCACAAATTACCTGTAATGACAAAGACAAAAATAGTTAACTTTACAGTCGAGAAACCTCATTAGCCAAGTGATCAAAGCTGGCATCCCCCAGGTCAGGATGGACAGCACACGTCACCTGCTCTGATGCTGAGAACAACACACCATGTCAATGGCAGTTACCAAAAGTGCATCACCTGAATATAACCATGAGGAGATGTAGACACACCCAAACTGAGGGACAGCCTATGAAATAATGAATCTCACTCTAAAAAGGCCAGTGTCACATGTGGACAAAAAAATAGTGCCTGTCATTTCGGTAAACAGAGAATGTTGCACCCATCCAGCCATTAGCCACTGTAGCCATCTCAACGGTGCGCCCTGAGGGGATTCTGGATGGAGAAAAACTGGGATCCTGGCCCTAGCTAGTGAAGATGCATACCAAAGGAATAATTTCAATCAGCCCAGACCCTTACATCTTCCCATACAATCGTTAACTTGAGAGGTCTGTTTTTTGTGATTAGCAGTAATCTTTTGATGCTCAGCTGCATGGTTTTTTGTTTTTGCTTTTTTCAGCAAAAACTCCTGTATATCCTGGCTCCTTGCTTATCTCTTTGGAACAGTCCCTCAGAGCTATCTGCGAGGCTGCCTTCCTGGGCTATAGACCTCAGAAAGGCCACCAAATAAAACGTAATTCTCAACTTTTAGGTTGTGCTTTTTTTTTTCAGTCGACAAAGAAAGGCTGAAGAATTGTTCCAGATTAAAAGGAGGCTAAAGAGACCTGACAATTAAATGCAGTAGGTGGATCCTGGACCACATCCTGGACCACGGGCCAAGACAGGTATAAAGAAGACTACTGGGACAATGGACGCAATTTGAACATAGAGTATAGAGGAGAACAGCATTGGGTTAATATTAAATTTCCTGATCTTGATAACTGTACTACAGTTACAGAAGAGGATGCCCTTGTTCTCACGAAACATACTGACATACTTAGGGGTAAACGGGCATGATACCTCCAAATGATTCTTCTAATGCTTCCTCAAAATTCTTATACACTTGGGCTTCCCTGGTGGCACAGTGGTTGAGAGCCCGCCTGCCGATGCAGGGGACGCGGGTTCGTGCCCCGGTCCGGGAAGATCCCACATGCTGCGGAGCGGCTGGGCCCGTGAGCCATGGCCGCTGAGCCTGCGCGTCCGGAGCCTGTGCTCCGCAACGGGAGAGGCCACAGCAGTGAGAGGACTGCGTACCGCAAAAAAAAAAAAAAATTCTTATACACTTACATAAAATAGATACCACACTCACAGAATGAATAAAACAATGGAGTAAAATGTAAATGGCTAGTGAATTTGGGTAAAGGACATAAGGGAGTTCCTTGTATTTTTCTTGCAAAGTCTCAGTAAATTTGAAATTATATAAAAAAAAGTTATTATACAAAAACTTTCAAACAAGTTTTCTTTGTATTCTTCCTTGTTTTTCTGTTGTGGTTATAATAGAACCTATTTCAGAAATGGTTTCATACCCCAAGGCAATTTATATTTACATTAGTAAGAAATGAAGTTTGAGGTGTCTCCAGGCCCAACCTGTTTAACATCTAAGATTCAGCCAGCCGTGAAAGACTTAACACAATTAAAACCAAGCTAAAACCTCAGCCACCCAGAAAGGTTCTAAGAATTTGGGCATCCAGAGCCTGGATCCACTAACGGCTAACATTTTGCTAAAGAGGAGTTGCCTCTGAGGAAGGGAACTGGGTGCAAGGGACAAAAGGTGAGGAAACCAAACGCACCCAGAAAGGGGAGGGGCCAGGAGTGAGAGGTAGGCCTCCCAAAGGACCCTGACCTTACTCTGGAGGGACGTGAGTTGCTGAGGGTCTAGAGGGGTAACAGTAGAGAACCGCTCAGAAGGGACTGGGTACGGGGAAACTCAAAAGAAGCCTGGGCTTTGTGATCTGGGAGGCTGGGTGTAAACGGTGGTGCTATTCGCTGAGACCGACCAGCAGGAGGTGAACCAAGGGGAACAGAAACCTTGGCTTCTCTGCCCACTGCTAAGGCTACATAAGTTCACACAAATGTAGTGCAGATAAAGTTTATCAAAAATCAAAGTTGTGGGACTCCCCTGGCGGTCCAGTGGTTAAGACTCCACGCTTCCAGTGCAGGGGGCACAGGTTCGATCCCTGGTCGGGGAACTAAGATCCCACATGCCGCATGGCGAGGCCAAAAAAATCAGAGTTGCAGAATTCTTTTTAGCATAAGAGCTTAAGCTATACATAACAGGCCATGACTTTTGAAAGGTCTGTAAAAGGTATCTTTGGATGTATTACTTTTTGTGAAGTTGCAGTCACCACACGTACCAGGAGCTCTGAGCACAAAGGAATCCGTCCCCAGCTTCAGCTGCTGTGCCGTCTGCAGCCCTGGCGCAGGCACGGGGAGTGGGGAAGCCCACCAGAAAACGGTTCCGGCCGCCGGCTCCCCTTCCAGGTCGAGGGTCATGGAGAGCCTGGCATGGAGCTGGCTGCTGGGCCCAGGAGCCAGGTGGCCCCAGGGACCCGCCTCTGCCCATCACACGACCCAACCCCACTCCGGGGGCCAGGTGCAGTGCGAGAACACGGGCGGAGGGGCGAGCCGTCCCTTCGGCACCTGTGCTGCCTTCCTGACTGGGTCTCAGAGGAGCCCTCAGGGACGCCCGCAAGTGCGGAGGCTCCTCCCCAGTCCAGGAGGGCCCAGAGGGAAGACGCGTCTGTGGATACCTCGGGAGGCCCCCGCATGAGCTGTGTGACCACAGCCTCGGCCCAAGCCTGGCCCTCAGATGCCTAAGAGCGCTCTCGTGCTCCTGGGGACAGCAGTGGTCACAGCTGCCGTCCCTGACACTTCACCAGGTGGCAGAACACGGGGGCCGTGTGACTGAAGCAAGTCCTCTTACTGAACACAGGTTACTCTGCAAAGCCTTGCCTGTCTGCCTGCCACCAGCCCAGCCCCCAGGCCTGGGCTCCCACACCAGCAGTTTCTAGAGCACTCACCAAGTTATTCTGTGTTTGTTGGAGCTACTCTGTCTGCTCCCCTCTCCACACACCTTTCCCCTGGGGTGGGGTGGCCCAGGCGGCAGGGCAGAGTCATCTCTGCATCCCCAGCGCTCTATCCAGCATGTGTCTGCTGGCAAATGGAGCAGCCAGCATAGGTGTCTGCAGGGGACGCGAGGAGGCAGGGTGGGAGCCGCCCCAAGGCCAGCGGGGGCCACCTCCAAGGGTGGGGCACACGCATGGGCACCCTCAAGGCAGGGCTCAAGGCAAGAGAGACGTATCTGGACAAATCAAAGCCCAGGACTGAGAATTACACAGAGGTAGCCTCTGAGCAGGGGCAGGAGTCCCCCTGGAAAGGAGGGGCAGTGGAAGGCGGGGGGCTGGGAGAGGCCGGGGCAGGGGGTGGCAGAGGACAGCACGGCAAGCTGGCTCCTGGGGGGAAGGAAGCCAGCGGGGGGTGATGGCTCCGGGGGAGCACCTGAGCACTGTGCCAAGGAGGCGATGAGAACCGGGCACCCCAGTAAAGGGCCCTTCGGTGCGAGGGCTAAACCCCTTCGCCATAAGGAAAGCAAGCACTTCCTCTATTGGCCGCGCTAGGGGCCTCGGCTGATGGCCTCAATTCGGTCTCTGACTGAAGGGCAAAAACAACATGGAAGTGGAGGAGACTCTTACCTGCACCTGAAGGGAATCAGACCACCAAGGGCTAATAAAGAACCCGTGCCGCTCCTGGATACGTCCCCTGTCTGCAATCCACAGGGCACAATGACAATCTTACCAAGACTGTCCACGTGGAGGTTCCCTGAGAGCCACCCAGGACTCCAGGCGATGAATCCTGCCCCACCTACCTGCACACATGCGGACACAAGCACACCAACCTGGCACCCCTCACCCCACCTACCTACACACACACACACACACACACACACACACACACACACACACACACACACACACACACGAGCGCGCGCGTGTGCGGGAGAGGGCATGGCTTAACTCCTCACTAGCCCCCTTCTTCCAAGCGGCCACTCAAATCCACTCAAATCTACCCTCCCACAGCTGGCACCGGAAGCACCTGAAGACTCTTCCGAAGACAGAGGACAAGGACGTCTCCCAAGAGGCTGACCGTGGCGACTAAGCCTCCAGCAGCCCTGCCCCAGAAGCACCCCCTACAGGCAGGGGGCCAGAGTGGAGATGCCTCTCAACAACCCACCAGGCCTCATTCATTCAACGAATACTCTCTGAGGGCCTCAACTATACTGAACAACAGAAAAGGCAGCCTTATGTGCTTAGAAACCTTCGGCCTCTCCTCAGGCTAACGGCAAACCGCGGCCCGATGGCTATGGTTTGGCCGCCCCCTCGGGCCCGGGCCTTTAAGGGCCTGTGGTCCCTGTCCCTTGGGCACGGCTCCGTGACCCAACAAGCCCTGGGCACCTGCAGAACTCCAACACCATCTCTTCACACAGCGGCCGGGGCCGTCTCTTGAAAGCACGGATGGACCACGCAGCCCCGGCCCCAAATCCCTTCAGTGGTTTCCAGCTGCTCACGGCACCATCACACATGCTGCTCCCTCTGCCCTCAAAGTGCTCCTGAAAGAGGAGCCAGGAGTGCCTGCCTCACGGGGGGTTGTGAGGATTAAACGAGGCACTGGACCCCGCAGGCCGTGCACAGGCACTGGCACACACACTTGGCCACCAAAACTCCGCCTGGGGACTGAGTGCTGGCGAGCAGGGAGTGACCGTCCCCAGGCTCAACGCCCTTCAGCCGAGCCAGCCCTCTGCACCCGAAGGCGAGGCTTCAAGAACTGCGGGCTGAAGGAAGGTGACCTAGGAGGCTCCGGCTCCACCTCAGGAAACACACTTTGGGGGCTGTCACATCCAGCTGCAAGGGAAGAGCCTCATCCTGAAAGCCTGAGGGAGGCAAGAAGAAGGAGCCATCCCTGGCATCTACCCCAGGGCTTTCTGCAAAATATTTATTCCTGTCTCAATACGCACCAACTCAGAGGACAAGATATGGGACACCGGTGACAAAGCAGCGTTCGACATACAGTGCGTCAGGTCCTGCCAGCTCCCCCGTGAGGCTGGATGCTCACAGGCACCGTGGACGCCATGCCACAAGACACCAGCGCCATCAGATTTAGGAGCCAGCTTGCTTACTGATGTTTAGCTGGGACGAGGTGGACCTGTAGGATCCCAGCCCTCAACAGGAAGAGTCAGGCGTGAACCTGCTCACATCCTGACCACCACATGGTTGAGAGTCCGCCTGCCGATGCAGGGGACGCGGGTTCGTGCCCCGGTCCGGGAGGATCCCACGTGCCGCGGAGCGGCTGGGCCCGTGAGCCATGGCCGCTGAGCCTGCGCGTCCGGAGCCTGCGCTCCGCAGCGGGAGAGGCCACAGCAGTGAGAGGCAAATGCTCGCTGACAAGATTACGAGGTGTTGGACCTGGGTCCCTGTGCTCGCGAACATCGAGGTGCTGTGAGTGCGCTGATAGCAGTGTGGGCCCCCCAGCAGGCACTCAAGTACACTCCTAGATACTATTGACCTGCGACTTCGTCTTCTGTCACCAAAATGTAAAGTCCACGAGGGTGAATGCTGTCTCTTCTATTTACTGTGGTGCCTCTAGTGTCTGGAACAGTTCCTGGCATATAGGAAAAGACTCAAACTTACTGAATGTATGCTTTTTTCAGGGAATTTTCATAAAGATTACATGAGAATTATCCCCGCCCATTTAAAATAGGAGAAGCTAGGATTCGGAGAGGTTGAGGAGTCCTGCCCAGAGAGACACAGCTAAACGGCACAGAGCGAGGCCACTCCCTGGCAGGTGTGGAGTCAGGGCTGTCCCAGAAGACAGAGGACAGCTGGGATGGAAGGACGCGATCCTCCCTGACCTGGTGGAGCAGGTTCCACAAGCCAGCGGCACTCCTCAGGGGTTTCTCAAAACTTCTCAGAGTCTTAAGAAATAAACCTCTAAAGTCCTCCTCCTTCAAGACAACGTACGCTTCAACTCCCGTTTGTAATTCAGTAATTACTTGGGGCTCCTTGCCCTCCCCTCCTGTCTCATTAACAAACTGTTAGCAAATCCTGCTTCCAAAGCAATCAGAAACAAGCGGAAACACCAGCTGCCCCGAGAACTCCCTGGCCCAGATGGGTATCTTCTCCACCACTTCCTGCATCACAGATCACCTGTCAGGCACTGGTCCTGCACCAAGCACTTCTAGTGTATCTTATGTGTGAAACAACCCTACAAGAAAGGCATTATAGTTACTACCACACAGACGGGACACAGGCTTGGTGAGGTTAAGCAATTTGCTCCTCAAGGGACATATCAATCGTGACGCTCACCTGAGGCAGAGAAGGGAAAAATCTCCACTGATTGCACTGAAGTTCCACCTCATAGGTATTTTTTCCAGACGTCCACCCCTCAAAATCCAACATGCTCCACTGCCACATATACTTACGCTGCACCTCTGACTCCGCTCTGAAAACGCAACTGCCACAGAAACACCAAAGATAAAACAGCATTCTGCAAAGCAAACCTCCTGTGTGATAAAATTCTCCCTCCCCTGTGGGAAATAGGAAGTGAGTAAGAAAGACACGGAGGCGTTATTACTGCGATCAAAATCATTGTGCCAAAAATTCCTAGTTCCACACACAACTAAAAGTACCCGGAGTCTCTCCTCTTTCAGAAAATGTTACCCAAGTAGCATCTGACGCTAAACATTTAATCCCCTAAAAACAGGGATAACACACAAGGGAGGGGGGCGCGGGCAGTGAGCACGGATGTAAACACAGGCCCGAGAACTCGGGCACACACACAGAGCAGACCCTTGCTGGATCAGACCCATTTTAAACTGAGGAATATCCAAAGAAACAACTCTGCCCCATGGTGGGGTGGGCGGGCTAAATCATGTTAAATCCTCCATAACGTGGTAGAAACCTTGCTCCAGTTAAGTCTCCAATTACAAAAGCAAGAAAGGCAAGACCGCAACCACAAACCTGTCCATTAACAGGAGTGCAGGGGAGCAGGCCATCACGTCTACGGTAAGCACCCGGGTCTGCATGGCCAGCCACAGAGGCGCTGACCCTCCCCTGGAAACATTCCTGCCCAGCTGGAGCCACAGTCCCAGGAAACACTATGGGCGCCCTTCCGAGCCCTGCTCCACACCACACTGTCTGGAAGACTGAGGCATGCAGGGCGGAGCGGACCAGCTGGAAAGGCAGGCAGTGCGGGTAGGCTCTGACTCCTAACTAATCACAAGGAGGGAGGGTGCGGGGAGTCTGGGAAGCAAAGCTGAGCGACCGGGTTCCTGGGCCCCAGCACAGCTCTGCTCCCGCATCTCAGCACCCTGCCGAGACCCAGAGCCACACCACGCCAGGATAGGCGAACGACCACCAAACCCACGGCCACTGCTGGCCAAGAGGCAAGGCAAAATGTATCTGGAACCACTGTGAGCTACTCCTTTGGGCCAGGCCCTGCACTTTGTGAAGAAGCAACCAAGTACTTAGGTGAGTCACAAACACGGTCACATAAATCTCTGTCCAAATATCTGCATTAGAACCATCACTACGGGATTCTCCCTCCATGACTTCAAGTAGGGTTCAAAAATTTTAAAGGACAAGATCTGACTAACAACTTCAAGGTCTATGGAACTGATCTATTCTAAATCCACAAGAAGATACTATAGGTTGGCTGGCCCTTGGGGCAAGCATCGTTCAATTATGTGTCAACAATTAATTAGCCCATGGTAATACAATCCTCCAGGCGCCTTGGCCAGGGTCCTCTTTCTAATAATCGGCTCCACCGTCCCTTTAAAAAAAAAAAAAAAAAATCTGTCGGCATGTCTGCAACGTTTGAAACGACACAAAAAAAAGTCTGACTGGAGACAGTCATTAGATGGACATCTCTGGCAAGAGGAGGCGGTGAGGACCAAAGAGGGAAATTTTACTTCTACATTACAAATATCTGTATTGCTTTTTTAAAAAAATCAAACGTTGGCAACTGAAAAGAAAAGACAGACAATCAAATATGGGAGATAAGAGGGCACAAGAGTGGTACTGAGCACGTAGCCTGTGCCAGGCCCCGAGACCAGTGAACAAAACCGACAGAAGTCCTGCCCCAGGGCAGCTGACACTAACGCACATACTCTAACAGTGCGGGGGACCCCAAAGTGGGGTGTCTGGACCAGAGGCAGCATTACCTGGGAGCTGGCTAGAAATACCAATTCTTGAGCCCCATCCAGACCTACTGAATCAGAAACTCTGGGGTAGGGCCCAGCAACCTCTGTTTAACGAGCCCTCCAGGTGGCTCTGATGCTGCTCAGGTTCGAGAAGCGCACTGTTCTGGACGATGTTTATATGCTTAAAATTCCTGCTGTCCTACTTAAAACTTCTGGTCAAATTCCTCACTGCCCAAGGAGTCAAACCGACCTTCTTCGGTCTGGCACATCAGCAGCTCAGGGTGAGCGCAGAGTAATCATTGACAAAGTGACCACAACAACAGAGGAGTCAGCCACCCCCAACACACGGCCCCCGCCTTTCTTCGGCTTCATCTTCGGTCTTTCTCGGGATGCTTTCTTTTCTCCTACACTACAGGAGAAACTACAGCTTCATGTCCCTACATGCTTCCAAATTTTTCCTCAACCTGCGGTATTCATGTTTTATCATTAATACCTCAGCAAAAAATTTCCAAAAATATCCTTAATTTTAAAACTCACAGAGAAAACTCAGGTCCAGATGGTCTCACTGGTGAATTCTTCCAAACGTTTAAGGAAGAAACACACACACTCTTCCAGAGAACAAACCTTTTAATCCCCACACACCCCCTCCCCAAAGCAAATTTATTAGGTCACTCAATGGATACATTTATAGGTATTAGTCACCAAGAAAAAAAACAGGACTTTCTGATGCTCCTTCAAGGATCATTTGACACGGAGTGTGTGTGTGTGTGTGTGTGTGTGCGCGGGCGCACACGCACACATGTGTGTGTGCACGCACGTGTGTGTATACTTTTTAAAATTCCCATGAAGCTTTTAATTATTTTTTAAAATTCATATACAATAAAACTGACTTTTTGGTGTACAGGTCTATGAGTTTTAACACACTGGTCAGTTCGTTTAACCACCAGAGAAAAATCTTACAGAAACTCTTTGAGAAAACAGAAGAAAGAACATTCCTCAACCCGTTTTATAAGGTCAGCATAATCTTGATACCAAAACTTGTCAAGGACATTATAAGAAAGGAAAATTACAGGCTACACTCTTATGAATACAGAAAAATTTTTTAAAAACACAAAATATTAGCAAATCAAATCCAATAACAGATATAAAGGATGATCTATCAAGAACAAGTTGGGATTATTCTAAGAATGCAAAGTTAGCTTACTTAACATTAGAAAAATATGTTATTCACCACATAAACAAAATAAAGGAGAAAACACATATAACCATCAATAGATGCAGGAAAAAAGCATTTGATAAATGCAACATATTCATGATTTTTTAAAATCATAAAACTAGGAATAAAAGGGAACTTCCTTATTAATCTGGTAAAAATATTTATTATAAAGTAAGATATCTGATAAAAGGTATCTTACCGCAAAAATCACACTTAATGAGGAAATGGTGAAAACTTTCCCAGAGACCAGCACCACACAAGGCTTTCTGCCAGCACCACTTCAATTTAGCACTGTATGGGAGTTCCTAGTCATGCAATAAGGCAAGAAAACTAAATAAAAGGTATAAGAATTGGAAAGAAACAAAACTCATCCACAGACAGCATGATTTTCTACAGAGAAAACCCAAAAGAATCCATAAACTATCAGAACACCTGAATTTAGCAAGATCATGGGATTCAAGGTCTACACACAAAAATTAACTCCACTTGCAACTAACGTTTATAAAATGACACTTTAAAAACCATCAAAAAATAACAAATATCCTCGAATAAATTTAATGAAAGAAACACAGGACCTTTACATTAAAAAAAACTATAAAGTACTGTGGAGAAATTTTTAAAAACCTAAATAAATGGAAAGACATACCATATTCAGAGATCAGATGTCTTCATATAGTAAAAAATGACCAACAGATTCAATGTAAACCCAAACAAAACCACAGCAGATTTTTTGTGGTAATTGCCAAATTGATTTTAAAATTTACATGGAAATGAAAAGGACCTAGAATAACCAAAACAATGTTAAAGAAGAACAAAGTAGGAGGACTTACTCTATAGCTATTAAGACTTATTATATAGTAATAGTAATTAAAAGAACATTAGTGAGAGGACAAATAGATGATGGAACATATACAGTCACCTGATTTATTTCAAAGGCTCAGTGGGATGGACAATCTTTACAATAAATAAACATCAACCACTCACTACCTCACACTATAACAGAAAATTAATTCCGACAGATCATGGATCTAGTCTGTAATGACAAAACAAAGCTTCTAGAAGATAACACAGAATTTCTTAAACAGAACACAAAAGGCACTAACCATAAAAAGAAAAATTCTATAAAGCAGAATTCATTACCATTAAGAACTTTTGTTAGTTAAGAAAACAAAAGTTTAAAACATTAAGAGAATAAAAAGGTAAGCCATAGTGCAGGAGAAGATATTGCAATACATATGTCTCACAAAGGACTCGCCTCCTGAATACAGAAAGTACACCTACAAATCAGTAAGACAACCCCAGACAGGCAGGTCACAAAGGAAGGTGCCACATCGTCAATATGATATAAAAAAGTACAGCAAATTATTAGTCATCAGAGAAATGTAAATTAAAACCAAATACCCTTACCCTATTATCAGAATGGCAAAAAGAAAAGAAACAGAAAATTGAAAATTGCTAGTCCAAGTATATACTGGTACGACCACACTGGAAAACCACTTAGCAGTGTCCACTAAAGCAGACCCAGCAATTCCACCTGAGATATATGTGCACCAAAAGACATTATGATTAGCATTCTCCCCAGTGGTCAGAAGCGGAACAAATCAAACATCCATCCACAGGAGAACATAAAGAGATATATTTGTTCAACTGAAAACTATACAGAATGAAAGAAAACAAATACTGCTGCCACACAGTGACCACCTGGGTGAACCTCAGACAAGGTTGAGCAAAGAAAGCCAGATGCAAAAGTATATGCTGGGACCTAGAGACTGTCATACAGAGTGAAGTAAGTCAGAAAGAGAAAAACAAATACTGCATGCTAACACGTATATATGGAATCTAAAAAAAAAACAATACATGGTTCTAAAGAACCTAGGGGCAGGACAGGGATAAAGACGCAGACGTAGAGAATGTACTTGAGGACACGGGGAGGGGGAAGGGTAAGCTGGGACGAAGTGAGAGAGTGGCATGGTCATATATATACTCCCAAATGTAAAATAGCTAGCTAGTGGGAAGCAGCCGCATAGCACAGGGAGATCAGCTCGGTGCTTTGTGACCACCTAGAGGGGTGGGATAGGGAGGGTGAGAGGGAGGGAGACGCAAGAGGGAAGAGATATGGGAATATATGTATATGTTTAGCTGATTCACTTTGTTATAAAGCAGAAACTGACACACCATTGTAAAGCAATTATGCTCCAATAAAGATGTTAAAAAAAAAAAGTATATGCTGTATGACTCCATTTACCTGACATCCAAAAAAAGCAGAACTCATCCAGGGAGATGGAAGTCAAAACAATGGTTGCCCCTGGGGAGTGAGGTGCCGACCAGGAAGGGGTGTGACTGGGGGCACTGGGGATACTCTCCAGGACACATAAGAGAGGGCTCACATTGTCCATGTTCAACAAACACTAACAGCTCCAGCCACTCTCCTCTGGAGCCTTCCGGGCTGATGGGCCTCCTTCCTCCCGAGTCCCTCCTCTGTGCCCCCAAGAGCACTTTTACGTTGATTTTACATTGATGTCTGACAGAGAGCTGGGGACTGTATGTTAGTTATTTATGCATCACCTCCCACTACATGGGGAGGGGTCCTTCTTGGTCTTTGTACCCCCAAGGCCTGGCATAAAACCTGCTGGATTGGGCTTCCCTAGTGGCGCAGTGGTTGAGAATCTGCCTGCCAATGCAGGGGACATGGGTTTGAGCCCTGGTCTGGGAAGTTCCTACATGCCGCGGAGCAACTAGGCCCGTGAGCCACAACTGCTGAGCCTGCGCATCTGGAGCTTGTGCTCCGCAACAAGAGAGGCCGCGATAGTGAGAGGCCCGCGCACCTCGATGAAGAGTGGACCCCGCTTGCCACAACTAGAGAAAGCCCTCGCGCAGAAACAAAGACCCAACACAGCCATAAATTAATTAATTAATTAATTTTTTTTAAAAAACCTGCTGGATTTGCTGCATTAACAGGTAATTCATTAACTAACCCTGAAACGCACTCCCGCCTGTGCGCCTCTCACTGATAAGTCAGAGTGCAAAACAAAACCCACTGTTCTCCTGCGTCACGACCTCCTTGAAATCTCCTTTGAACGCTCCCAACATCTAAATACAGGAAGGAAAAATTAAATAGAGATGCCTTCTCTAACACCAGCTTAGGTTTTTACAAGGAGGGAAAGAGAAGGCAAGGTGAAAATGCCTATGTAATGTAGTACAGAACGTTGCTAAGGAAAAAAATACAAATTTATTCTTAATCTCCGACGGAATACTAAAGAAGAGAGGAAAAGCAGAGTTGCTAGTAATAGTCTGTAAGCATCACAAATCATAAGTGGTCTGGGGACCGCAGCGACAAGTTGAGAGAAGGGATGAAATGGCCGTGTTCTTTCCATTTTAGGGAACATAACGAATAAGATCTGCCCTGCGGCGGAAAGAGCAAACACAGGACTCAGCGTCAAGCAGATGTGGCCTCAGATCCCAGCTTCACAACAAGCTGCCTGACTTTGCGTAAGAAATGAACCTCTCAGTTTTCTCAGTGGAGCAGAGGCACCACCACTCAGTTACCTGGTTTGTGACTGTTATGTGTGCTTATCAGTAACACTAAAAGCATTCATTCATTACACAGGGCCAAGCATCTCATCTAATTTCATCTTGACCTGCGTCATACATGTTATTCTTTTCATTCGACAAGTACACATTGAGCACTGATCATGTCCGAAGCTGTGACAAGTTCAGGGAATACAATCAATAACGACCAGAGACACAGGTCCCCATCCCCGACGGGCTTACGTGTGACTTTCAAGACGAGGAAATTCAGAGACATAACCTTGCCTAAGGTCACGCAGTAAACCGAAAGGCTTGGATTTGGACTTAAGCCACCAGTATTTTCCCCTGGTGGTTCTCAATCCTGGCTGCAAACTAGAATCACCTAGGGAGCTTTTGCAAAAATCCTAATGCCCAGCTCTCACCCCAAACCAATTAAAACTGATCTCTGAGGGCAGGGCCTGGACACTTTTTGTTTGTTTGTTTTTTAAGTTTCCCGAACAATTCTATTGTGCTGCAAAGGCTGAGAACTTTGCTCCTTAGCTAATAAATGTTCCCTTCCCATTCTCTCTCGTTTCTTTAATTGATGCTTTAATCTACACATACAAATTTAAGATTAACTCCTTTCCAGCAGTTTCCATGAAGAGTGAATTACTTTTAGATTTTGCTTTAAACTATTCCAACAATTCTACTCACTAAAGTAAAACCAAACTGTGAACACCTGCCTTACAATGTAAACTTTTCTAGTATCTTCCAGTCTCCTCTGTTTCCACTGACCAGGCTACCTGGTCAGGTAGCTCTGGAGTTCACCTGGTGTGCCCTCTCCCTCCACTGCAGCATATCCAGGCCTTGTCCCCTGGATTTTCTGGAACCCAGCAGATCCCTATCTTTTCTCATGTGGAAAACGCTTAGCCCAGAGCGTACACGAAGCAGGCCCTGCCCGTGGGCATTAAACAAACCAGTCTCTTACATGCGGCTCCAGGGACAAGAGTCCATACTGTGCAATTGAACAGAACCAAGCCATGTTCTAATGTTCCAGGGCCAGTCAAGAACATTGACTGGACATCAGTTGGGCATCAGGGATGACAAAGACCCAGGCCCTGTCCCTGAGAGGCTCACAGTAAGAGCAAGACACAGAACAAAACTAGACTAAGCGAGGCTGTAGGAACAGAGAGCAGCATGCCAGGAGCAGGCTGCCTCTGCCCTGGCCACGCTGGGAAGGCTTCACAGAAGAGGTATCAGCTATGCTGGGCTGTAAGGCTGTGCAGAAATCGGCCAAGGGGACACAGAGCGGAGGGGAAGAGAGAATCTCAGGTAAAGGCAGGGCAGTGTGAACCAGCAATGCTGGGCTCAGAACATTCAGTCCCATGAGCCAGAGCAAGGGCCCAGGAGAAGCAGAGGAGGAAACCAAAGGCATCTCTGCATTCTGTAGACCGAACGACCTGGAAGGACAAATCCTCCTAAACTTCAATTTACAGTAACCTGAGGCCAGAGCTACGAGCAATTCTAACAGTCCATCAGCTCTCGTTGAGAGTTTCCTCATTCATAAAACAGAGGCTGGACTTTCACTGCAGTAAACTTGCACCAAGGACAGAGGACTCCCAGAGGTTTGCCGTCATCACCTCAGGAGAAGGCAGATCAGAGCTGACCAGGGTCAGGACCGCAGTCAGGAAGCAAGAAGCACTCTGGGCGTCTGTCCCGGGGAATCATCTGAAATGCACACAATGCACACTGAGGTGCACACAGGTAATTTTATCATCAAAAAGCAGGAACAAAAACGATTTCCTTATTGTTGGAGAAGTAAATGATTCACTGGACGGAATACCATAAAGATAGTCATAACTGTATGAACAATTAATTTTTAATCATGTGAGAAGATGTTTTCTATAAGTAAAAAAGCAGGATGCCAAGCTGTACAAACAAAACCCTTTTTTTTTTTTTTTTTTTTTGCGGTACACGGGCCTGTCACTGCTGTGGCCTCTCCCGTTGCGGAGCACAGGCTCCGGACGCACAGGCTCAGCGGCCATGGCTCACGGGCCCAGCCGCTCTGCGGCATGTGGGATCTTCCCGGACCAGGGCATGAACCCATGTCCCCTGCATCGGCAGGCGGACTCTCAACCACTGTGCCACCAGGGAAGCCCCAAAACCCATTTTTATGTTTAAATTTCATAGAAAGTCTGTAAGGAGATAACAGTAAAAAGGAAAATTAGTAGTAGGTGTAAAAGTGGAAAGGACAAAAACAGAATGATGAACATAAAAAGCACAAATTTTTCCTACGTTTTTGTTTTTTTGTTTTTTTTGCGGTACGCGGGCCTCTCACTGTTGTGGCCTCTCCCGTTGTGGAGCACAGGCTCCGGATGCACAGGCCCAGCGGCCATGGCTCACGGGCCCAGCCGCTCTGCAGCATGTGGGATCCTCCCGGACCGGGGCATGAACCCGTGTCCCCTGCGTCGGCAGGAGGACTCTCAACCACTGAGCCACCAGGGAAGCCCTTTCCTGTGTATTTTTAAACAAAGAGAAGCTTTAAGAGAACATAGGTAAAAAAGGTTTATTGTCAAAAACAAAAAACAAAAACCTCTGAGAAGAACATGCCAGTTTCGCAGACACCCCAGGTGTGGACGCCAAACGTGCAGTCTGAAACCTACTTTGATGGGTGACCTGACAAGGGAGACCAAACTGTTGCGGGAGGGGGAGGGTCTTCTCCCAAATTCTAGAACAGTAATGTAGCCGAAAAGGAAAATATTTAGATTTTAAAAGTTAAGTACTCCAGATCTCTTTATTACTGTTTTAGACTTGCAGTCTACCCCTCCATCCCTTAAGGTTATATACTGAACATCCACTCAGTGCCTGCACTGGCTAGGAAAAGAGAATGAATAAGATGTAGCCCCTGCCTTCCAGAATCTCGTGAAGAGGCTGTGGTTGCTGTCGCAAAAGGGGGGCCTGCAGAGGGTGTGGGTGCTGTCTGAGGGCTCTGGAAGGGGGTAGGGTGATCAGAGAAGGCTTCCCAGAGGGGGTATCACTTAAGCGGAACCCTAAAGGACAACAGGAGTTTGCCAGGCAGAGGGAGCAGAGCAGGCAAAGGTGCAGGGGTAAGGCACGGTTGGTTCAGAGAACTCCCTTTTTTTTTTTCCTTTGGCTGCGCTGCACGGCATGCGGCATCTTGGTTCCCTGAGCAGGGCTCGAACTCACGCCCCCTGCGTTGGGAGCGCGGAGTCTTACCCACTGTACCTCCAGGGAAGCGCCCAGAGAACGCTGAGTAACATTTTGTTGGGTCTGTGGCTGTAGCACAGGGTGGAGCTGGAGGCCTGAGAGGTGGGCAGCGGCTGGACCCAGAATGCCCCTTACAGTCAAGTAGTTTGGAGTTTAGGCTGCAGGTGGTGAGAACTACCATGTAAGCAAGAGAATGGCGCAGCATTCAACTCATGGACTCCAGGCGTCTAATTCCCATGAAGAAGGGGAATCAAGAAAAATGACCCCAGGGCTTCCCTGGTGGCGCAGGGGTTGAGGCTCCTAGCTCTTCACCAAACCCATTTTCTCGTTAGCCCAGGAACTGGTCCCATTTCCCAGCCTCCTTTACAGGTAGGTGTGGCCACGGGACAGTTCCAGACAATAAACTGTGAGTGGAGTGATGTGTACCACCTCAAGTGTGCCTACAGCCAGAAAACCTCCCCCGCCCAGCGCCTTCAGGCTCTTTCCCCTCTTTGGCTTGCTGCAAAGGAGCCCAGAGTCCGCAGGTTGCAATCGACAGAGCCACAGATGGGAAGAACAGGGCAGAGTGTGGACATAAACTTCCACTGTGTCTGAGCCATGATATTTCACGTTTGTTACAGCAGCTGGCACTCATCTAAGTAAATATCAATACATATTTGTGTGTTCTCCTCACAAACTTTGACCACCACTCAATTTCTTCTACTTTAAAAACAACTGCTGTCAAGGGAACTTCTAGAAAGAATGAAACCTGTTCATTCCAGGGTAAAGACTTAGAGTAAATGAACCGTCAGGCGTGAGGGTGCATCAGGAAATATTTTTCCTCATGTGACTGGCCTCCTGCCCCTTCTTCCTCCTCGTACTGGGCTCCCTTCCACCTGTGGACAAAAAAGTGCTGCCTGCCATTCCAGTAAACAAGGAACGCTGCCCACCATCAAGCCATCCAGCCACTCCGTCCAACCCTCTGGTGCACCCTGAGGGGATTCAGGATGGAGAAAAACAGGATACTGGCCCTAGATAGTAAATGCATATCTAAGGAATCATTTCAATCAGCACAGACACTTGCATCTTCCCATACACAGAAAAGCTCTAAAATCATTAACTTGAGATATCTGGGGTTATTTTTGGTGATTTAGCAATAATCTTTTGTGCCTCACTGCAAGTTTTGCTTTTTTCCCCAGCAAAAAACTCCTGTATATCCTGGCTCCTTGCTTATCTCTTTGGAACAGTCCCTCAGAGCTATCTGAGAGGCTGCCTTCCTGGGCTGTAGTCCTCAGTAAAGCCACCAAGTGAAACATAATTCTCAACTTTCAGGTTGCGCATCTTTTTTCAGTCAACACACCTCTGCAGGACGTGGACGGGGAGGCAGAGCCCATGCCCTCCTGACCTTTTCCCCTGGGCCTCCCCTCCTGGTGGGAAATGTATTTAACCACCCAAATCTGAAACCTAAAGGAAATTAGGACTTAATTCCAAACCCTAATTTTCAAACCCCTACAAACATTTACTATTCCCTGTAACACCGTACACAGAGCCTGGATTCTAAAAGGCCTCTGGCTGCAAGCAAAGGAGAATTAACAGGAAAACTGGACGCTTGTGGGGCCCAAAACGGCTATTAGGCAAGTCTGCCTGACTCATCATTGTTCCATGTACAGAGCCTTACAGGAATCCTGAGACAAACCACAACTATTCACAACAAAGAATCAGCAAAACTGGAATTGAAACAACTCTCGGTTACACACCCAGTTCCCCTCACATAAACAGGAACTAGCTGATTTGATGTGGCAATCCAGTAGGATGTGTACCACGAAAAACGCAGAAGGCTCAGATGAGTTTAATGTTAGCTATATCAAGTACCCAGTGTTCTACGAACAAATACATACTCATTTTAGAATAGGCACTACTCGAGGTAGAAAACAGAATAAGGCAGTTTTAATTGTTGTATCGCTCCACCAACATTTTTTAAGTAGAACAAATTTTACACCCACCTGGGCAAAGGGAAGTTAATTTATGAGTAGAAAGTAGCTGATGGCTGAAGACCTGCTTTGCAGGAATGCGTTTTGCCTGTGGCTTTCTCACAACCCCACAAACTCCTATACCCCCCACAAAGTGTCCTGCATTTCACAGTGAATCACCCCTCCCAGGCTGACCATAACGTCAAACTTCCACAAAGACGCAGTGTATGATTTCCCGATAGCGCCAGCACACTGAGGGTGTTGCATAAACTCAGGAAGCCAGATGAACCTTGCAAAGAACAAATACGTTCTCCTCACCCCCACTCCCCAAAACTACCCTGCTTATGGCTGTGAAATTTCTAAGGACATGAACACCTTCCAGAAGCCAGGGCAGAAATGCGGCAGAGAAATCAGTGCAGCCTGTGAGGTTTACGAGAAACATACATGGTCTGGCTACTGAATAGGACACATATGTGCAGGCTGAGGACATTCTCTCTTGGTTCTGTTCAGGCCGCTCCTGAATTTACCGATTCCGGCACTCTGCAGCGAAAAGTCCCTGCCCTCCCCCCCGGGGCCAACCGGCATTTCAATGTCAGCACCCAACAATAAGTGGCTGAACTTAAAAGGTTTCTTTCCTCAGATACGGACAAGTTTCCTAACCCACAAACGCGAAGGAAACAGATCATCAAACCCAGCTGGGATCTCCCAGAATATCTTCCTGTTCCCTTAAGTTCCACACCTAACAGAGAACTGGCGAGACCACACAAAACCAACCAGTGGCCTGATTTTAATCAAGTCCATCAGTAACATGAAAGAAATCCATTGTGTCCACCCTTCAGGGCTGACTGGATCCATTGTCTGTTTTCCCTTTCCTGCTGCTCATCTCCTGGGCACGTTGGCACTTACTTACTAGCGTTCATTCATTCACTCAACCAAGAAGCAGGGAAGAGACCCCTCATAAATTCTAGAGAGGGTGCAGTACCGCCACCGTGCCAAGCGCTTTACTATATGCGTTGCCTCCTTATCGCCACTTCAGAGATAAGGGAACCAAGGTTCAGGAAAACGAAGCAACCTGCCCGCCACCCATCCAGAAGGGCAGAACGGATATTCACATCTTTGGCTCTACAACTGCACGCTCTGAATCCCCACTGAGTTCACTGGAGGCACAACAGACACCTTCAGGACACACCTCTGAGGGGGCAGGCTCCTCCCCATCTACTCTTTTTTTTTTTTTAATATTTATTTTATTTACTTATTTTCTTTAGTTTTTTGGTCGCATCGGGTCTTAGTTGCAGCATGCAGGATCTTTTGTTGCGGCGCACAGGCCCCTCGCTAGTTGTGGCACACGGGCTCCAGAGCGCATGGGCTCTGTAGTTTGCGGCATGCGGGCTTAACTGCCCCGCGGCACGTGGCACCTTAGTTCCCCGACCAGAGATCGAACCCGCGTCCCCTGCATTGGAAGGCGGATTCTTTACCACTGGACCAGCAGGGAAGTCCTCCCCCTGTCCACTCTCAAGTATCTGGGGATATTGAAACCTGCACTAGAGCTCACAGGCAGTGTCCAGCAGGGCCTCCGGGCAGATCCTCAACACCCTGCAAGCGGCTCTGGCCCCCCCACCCCTCCGCTCCAGAAGAGGAAGCAGGCCACCCTGTCTGTTTCCTCCCTCTCGCTAGGGGTCCCGTGGATGGTTCTTTCTACAGGCTTCCCTTGGCTTCATACACGTCATAACTGATTCGCTTGTTTCACAACCACCATGTGCTGCTTTTACACGTGAAAACAAAGGTGAAAACTCAAGCCACAGACTGTCATCTGGACGATCTAGACCAGCGCTGGACGACAGAACATCCCACAATGACGGGAATGTATAAATCTGAGCTGTCTCATGGGACAGACCCTGGCCACGTGTGGCTACTGAGCCTGGAATGTGGCCAGTGTTACTGAGGAACCAAAGTTCCCATTTAAATTCAAACAGCTACGTGTGGCCAGTGGCTAACGTGCTGGACAGCTCAGGTCTGGACTCCGGCAGAAGCACCTACTGTGTCCCAACGTAAGGACCCAAACAACGAAGCAGGGCGCCTCTGCTGAAGCGTGCACGAGCTGCCGGGGGACCAGGGACGTGGAGCCCACTGGTTTGCTCCCCAGGGAGATGGGTGCAGGTCAGTGGAGCCCATAAGACACACACATCAGAGAAACAAGGCAAGTCCCCACCAACCTCAGCACCTCTGTACCTGCCGTGTCCTTCAACCAGAACACTCTTGTTCATCTCACTCGGATCTCTGCTCAGATGTCGCCTGCTCAGTGATGCCCTCCCTGACCTCCCTATTTAAAACGGAACCTCCCGCAGCCCAACCCTACACCATCCCTCATCCCTCTCCCAAAACGGAGAGGGATGTTTTGATCTCTCCCCAGCAGTTAAAGCCTGACATGGAGCATCTCCCGCAACCCTGTGGCCACAGTAGACGTAAGGGCCACTTGGTACTTTTGCTGGGGGAGGGGCTGTCTGCTGCTGCACCCCCAGCACCAGGTCCTGGGTGGCTATTCACCGAGGAAATGAACGACATCTGAATTCAACGATCAGACAAGCATCTACTGAGTTCTAACTAGATGCCAGCTTGGGATGAGTGAGATGTAGTCCCTCGGGCACCCAGGCCGGGGGAGGGGGGAACCCATCGGATGACACTACACGATGGCACAATGGTTCCCCGGGAAACTTCGGTAGATTCTTCTCATTTAAAGTGTGCGCAGCAGTGAGGGGCAGAAAGGGAACCTACTCCAGGAGGGGTCGGCAGGCCTGTGGGAGGAAAGCAGGGGCTGCACGCAGGTGAGACACCGATTCAAGACGGCTCCTCCCGCTGGATCAACCAACCGCCTGGCCCAACTCTGCATTTCACACGTGGGAACGCAGCACCTGCAAAGCAACTTGCCACAGGTGCGAAGGGGGTAGGCGGCAGAGCTCTGAGGAAGAGGCCACCACCCGACGTCTCCGAGGGCTTCAGTCAGGTTCCCACTGCCCCTTCCCACACGTCACTCCAGCTGAGCCCACGCCCCACCCCACCCCGGGAAAGGGTAGCCACTAGTGTGTCACTGCACGTCCCCGCCTTTACTTGTGCAGTCCCCATGCTGCCCTCGAGTGGGCTCCAGCCCCGACAGACATTCTGGGAAGTGCTATTGCGGGGCGAAGGGGGGCACCCACGGACCTGGAATGGCCAGGAGATGGGGCCCACCAGGCGGAGGGCAGCCAAAGCCCCAGCACCGGGCAGCTGCGATGACGCACACAAGCTCCCCGGCCCCCAGTATCTTCCGTGAGCCCCCCTCTTGCGTGAACACGGGCTCCTCGGGGCACACAGAAGGCCCGTGAGGCTGGTCCCCACGTGGAGGATGGACCGGCCCCTGCTGACACTGGCTAAGCATCTACAGGCACGTTTCAGGGTGCAGATCCTCAGAGGAGCATGGAGAAGGCGTCCCTGAGTGAGCAGGCCTGCGCCTGGACAGGGGGCCACAGGAACATCAACACAAAGGCGCAGGCAGCCAGCGGGAGGGAGGGTGGAGTCCCCTGCAGACCAAGGACTGAGGAAGACGGAGGGGCACCTCGCGTCCAGCCCGACAACGGTCACGCTCCTCGCAGACCTTTCTTTGTGGCATTTCTTTCCCCTCTTGCTATCCTGGCCTGGGCGGCCACTCCAGGGCACAAAGCCCCAGAGCAGGGCACCAATGTCCCATGCAGCTCCTTAGCAGTGGGGCCTGCAGTGAGCCCCGGGGAAGGGGGAGCCACACGGCCCATTCAGCGCTATTTCCCACGGTTCTCCCCCGGCCCCAAACACGGGACCCCGCACCCCATGCCAACGTCTCCCTGAGGACGGGGTGCTGTTCACAAATGGGGGTCTTCTTATACCCATGGCCAGCCCACCAGAGCAGTGCCGATCATGACCATGCCCCTGGGACAGCAGCGCTGCCTCCCTCTCCCGCCCCAGCACGCGACAGGAGCGGGACGAGGCACTTCGCCGCCTTTCTTCCGCCTTCCCTGACCAGAGTCATCAGACAGAGCTCTAACAGTGTGGTGGCCCAGAGCAGAGCAGACAGACTGGGGCTGCGGAGGAGGCGGGCTGAGCCCCTCCAAGCCCCACTGCCAACTAGCCGTGTGACCCTAAGCCCGTTGGCTCACGAGGTGAAGACCCCACCAACCTCGAGCCTTGCGTCTTTCCAACTGGCTCCTCTGATTTCCCCACCCACCGGAGTCTCTGCTGAGCCTTCCTCCTTTCACTGACCCTCACCCCCCAGACACCCCCTACCCCTGGCTCGGCTCCAAGGCCAGGTCACACTCTTACACATACCCTCAGCTCCCCTGCCTGCCTCTCACTTCACTGGACCCACTCAGCGAAACTACGCCCCTGCCCCACGTGCGTACCCGTGCAGGGAACCCACGGGAGAAGAGGCACAGCTGCCTGGTCTCCAGCCACGGGCCAGACCCCTGACGCCCCCGCAGTCACGCTGCCCTGCCCTTTACTCTCCCAGCCACCTGGATGGCGTTCACACCTCTTCCCTGCTCCTCCGTCGCCACCCTCTCTGTCAGCTGAGGATCTTGCTTCCTACTTCACCAAGAAAATGATGCAACAGAAAGAGAATTCCACTGACAACAGCAAATGCTGGCGAGAACGTGGAGCAACAGTAACTCTCGCTCACTGCTGGTGGGAACGCAGAATGGTGCAGCCACGTCGGAAGGCAGTGTGGCAGTCTCTTCCAAAACTAAACATACCCTTACCATTCCATCCAGCAATCAGGCTTCCTTGGTATTCACCCAAAGGAGCTGAAAACTTACTTCCACACAAAAACCCGCACACGCATGCTTACAGCAGCTTTACTGGGAATTGCCAAAACTTGGAAGCAACCAGTATGTCCTTCAGTAGGTGAAGGGATAAATAAACCGTGGTCCATCCAGACAGTGACTGTCACTCGGCACTAAAATGAGATGAGCCAGCAAGGCACTGAAAGCCATGGAGGAACCTTAAATGCATATCACTAAGTGAAAGAAGCCAATCTGAAAAAGCTGCGTACTGTACGATCCTGACGATGGAAAAGATAAAACTATGGAGGCAGTAAAAAAAAGCAGTCACCGGGGGTTAGTGGAGAGGGAGGGATGACGAGACAGAGCAAACAGATTTTTAGGGCTGTGCAGCTACTCTGTCTGATCCTATAATGGTGGATACATGTCATGACACACTTGTCCAAACCCACAGAATGTACAACACCAAGAGTGAACCCTCGGGGCTTCCCTGGTGGCGCAGTGGTTGACAGACCACCTGCCGATGCAGGGGACACAGGTTCGTGCCCCAGTCCGGGAAGATCCCACATGCCGCGGAGCAGCTGGGCCCGTGAGCCATGGCCGCTGAGCCTGCGCGTCCGGAGCCTGTGCTCCGCAACGGGAGAGGCCACAACAGTGAGAGGCCCGCATCCCGCAATAAAAAAAAAAAGCGTGAACCCCCACGTAAACTATGGACTTTGGGTGATAACGATGTATCTATCGGGTTGGCCAAAAAGTTTATTCGGGTTTTTCCATAAAATGTTATGGACAAACCAGAACGAGCTTTTTCGCCAACCCAGTATCAATGCAGGCTCATTGACTGCAACAAAGGTACCACTCTGGCAGGGATGCTGACAGTGGGGGTCTGCGCAGGTCCCGGGGGAGGAGGTATGTGGGGACTCTGCTTCATGCTGCAGTGCACCTAAAACTGCTCTAAAAAATAAAGTCTACCTTTTAAAAAGCAAATATGTTGATTAAAATCTATATTCACACACACACACGATGAAGCAGCATTAAAAACGATAAAGTAGTCTCCATGCACTGAAAAGGAGAGGACTTCCGGCCTCCTACGGCCACATCTGGCCTCCAGCATCTGCGCCCACACACGCTGCTCCGCCGCCTGTCTAGCCAGATGACGCCACCCGGCCAAAGCCAATTTCTCTATTTGAGCCCTAGATCCCACTCCGACGGAGGCAACTCAAGGACAAGGCTCCAGAATTCTCTACTCTCTCTGGTATGTTCAACTTCTACTCTTTTACTTCACAGTAAACAAAAACAGTAACAAAAACAAAAACAAAAGGATTTCTCCAGGCTTAAAGCAAGCTCACACCACTTCTTCCTCCAGCTATCACCCCCTTTCCTTGCCCCCGACGCAGCTAACCCACCAAAAGCACTGCGCTTGCCGCTTCCAGCTTCCCTCCTCCCGTTCCCTTAACTTTGCTCCAGTCATGCTTGGCCCTGCACGGCTCCCCTAGAACAGCTCTGGCCAAGGTCCCTTTGCTAAAGTCACTTGTCCTCATCTCCCCTGACCCTCGAGCACCCTCGGCCCAGCCGATCACACCCCACCCCCGACGCCCTGTCTGGTCTGCTCCTGGCTTCCCTGGGCTCCGGCACCCCATTCCTCCACCTCCCCGGCCCACCTCCCGCAGGCCTCTCAGCGCTCCACGCTCGTTCCTCTTGGTGACCTCACCTTGTCCCAAACCCCCTGGAGTTGTTGGAGTGCCAACAACTCCAAACTCGCATCCCTGCTCAGACCCAGCTCCCCAGGTCCAGACTCCTCCGTCACCACCTACAGCAGCCTCCAGGCCCGCACGGGGCCTGGTCCCACTGACCTCAGCCCCCTCCTCACTGCTCGGCCTCTTCGCTCCCCGGCCCGAGGCGCTCCTCCCACAGGCATCTGCTCCATGAACTTCCTTACCTGCTTCAAGTCTTTGCTTAAACCTCTCTTCATTCACCCGATGGGCACTGCTTCGGTGGGCAACCCTGACCTGCCTTCTCCAGTCCCCCTGCCCCTCTTACCACCTCTACTCTCTCATTTTCCTCCCAGCACTCATCACTGCCCACATATATGCTTCACTTATTTATTAATGGTGATTATTATCTGCCTCCCCCCACTAGAATGTAAGCTCTCCGAGGACAAAGGTCTTTGGTCCACAGATCAATCCCAAGTACCTGGAACAGCGCCTTGGCATATGGTGGCTGCTCAGTAAATATTTCTGGAAAGCACGTATGATGAGAAACATACTTAAGGACCTAGCTCAAGGCTTGGTACACTGCAGGCACTCAATAAATAAATAACTATGGCTGCGACTTGCTGCCAAAAGAAAACAAACAAAGCCTAGCAAAGCACAGGGAGGCAACGCACCCTCAACAAACCCAGCTGTTCCTTCTGAGCACAGCTGTATCGCCGACAGAGGGCTCTCCAACAGTGCCTGCGGCGGCACCCAACCTCCCCCAAGTGTCCAGCACAGACGGCCGGCCTCCTGCGGCTCCCGTCACATGTTGGCAGAGGGCCACTATCTGCTGCATCTTCTCCGAACTCAAAGGACAACCTCAAACTGACCCTCACCTGGAGTGAGAGAAACATCTCTAGTCAAGGTCACCGATGACATCCCAGGTGCCTAAACACCAGTTGGTGAGAACTGAGCTGGGCAAACAGGGGTCGGAAAAGAAGTGCAGGCATTCCGTAATCAAGGGGGCTGAGCTACTGAAAATCCATCTGGTACAAGAATTCACATCGGAGGCGCTGAAAACCCTGGGGTGCGGGTTTCAAAACAGGGTCAGAAGCCCCAGGGTAAACGTGTGCCTGTGAAAACAAGGCACACAGAAAGGGCAACACTCGGAATAACGGAGACGCCTCACAGACCTTTCGTTAGGGACATCGGAACCACCCTAGCAGGGTCCTTGCCTGCTAGAGCCCCCCTGCTCCTCCGCGCTCAAGGCCAAGGCGGCGCCTGGCACTGACCCTGCTCTGCCGCAGCCCCCCACGCCCCCGCCCGCGAGCCAGCAAGCCTCGGAGCTGACCCCAGCCCTGAGGAAGTGTCACGACCCTGCCCCCTGACCCACCCGGCTTAGTCTCTGCTCCTCCGGCCTGCAGAGTCTCCACCTCCTCTCCTCCTGCCCTCCCTGCCCAAGTCCCCCCTCCCCTTTCTGATCACAACACACACGTGACAAGGGGCAGGGCTGTGTCTTCTGTAGAAAGAGCAGGGACTTCGGAGTTGGACAAGTGAAAGGTCACAGTCCCTACTCGAAGGGCTGTGAAACACATGCCTGAGGGAGAGTGAAGTGCCTGGTGCGTGCTCAGAACAGGGCAGCTACTCCCTCCCCCAAGGGGAGCCCCTCCTCTAACCAGGTTCAACCCTCTCTTGTCAAGGCAGTCATCAGCTCCTGGGCAGACCTGCATCTTACTGTGTGTGGCTCTTAACGCGCTTTGAGTGCTTTGAGCCTGAATGTGGGTCCTAAAGGCCCCGCCGAATATGAGCTCCTGCCCACCTTTCCATCTCCTCTCCCACCTCTGCTCTCCATTCTGAGCACCTCCTGCTACGGTGCTTTCCCAGAAATGCTGGGCTTTTCCCTGCTCCTGTGACGTTGACAAAGAAACACTGTCTCAACCTTGTGCACACGGAAGACACTTTCAAAGGCCTGCTGGCGTGTCAGCCCTGTATTTCTTTCTGGACCTCCCCAGGGCATTTGCTGCTGTGCTCGTATCTCTTTCCAAACCCTCATCACACGGCACAGTATAGGGATTTGCACAGCCGCCTGCAGCTGTGTCTGCCCATCTTCGTATCTTCTTGCCTGGCGCTTGAGCTCGACACCTTGATCAGGTCCCTCCTTTCATTTTCACAACTCAGAGGAGGACACCCTCAGGCCATTCTGCAGACAAGGACCCTAAGCCCCAGAGAGGCTGAGTGGATGGCTTACCCAAGACCACACGCCAGCAAACAGGTAGATCAAGAGAACACCAACCAGCGCTCCGTCCAGGTATCACAGCGGTGCATGTGTGTACACATACACACACCCCAGCAGCTCAGATATACAGCAGGTGTTTTCTGTATATCACTAATGCCAGGTCAAAGTCACCAAGAATATTGGCAAGCACATTTTACAGAAAATTCACAGTTACAATGTTATACCTCAATTCACTGATGCTAATTCTAAAATGGTCAAAGCAGTAGAAAACTACAGTCAGGCAAAAAAAAAAAATAAACAAATAAATAAATTAGACATTAATATGCCTGCCATGTGCTGGGTGCTTCCCATCCATGTACATTTATTTCCTCCCCATTTAATCCTTTGAAGCATGAACTTATTTCTGTTTTCCAGAAAAGAAACCTAAGTTCAGAGTCCCAAACCCCGTATCATCTTTGTATCCCTTGCTAGCTACTTAACCACCTCTTGCCTCAGTTTCCTCACCTATAAATGAGAATTATTACGGCACTTACCTGAATCCATCAGCTTTCAGTGCAGCATACAGAACCCACTCTAGGAATTTTAAGCAGAAAGGGATTTAACTCAAGGAATTAGATGATTTCAAAATCGCTGTAAGGGCTGAGCTAGGCACCTCTAAACTGGGCCCCCAGGAACGGCTCCCTGAACAACACAGAACTGACGCACCAGGGGAGCTGCCACATCTGAACTGCCACTGGAATGGAATGCAACAGGAGCAGGAAGCCACCACAACTCCTCTCAACCCTGGGATGCAGAACGCAGCCACCTCCTGCACCGCCGCGGCCTCTACACATTCGGGAAAGGGACACAGGGAGGATGCTGCGGGGAAGCCTCACATCTCTATGACATCACTAAACAGCAGAAAACAGCCAAAGGGGAGGAAACATGGTCTCCGCCTGACTTCGGCCTCAAATCTTTCACAAACGGGACCTAATTCATGCCTAGAACCCTGGCTGCAAGCATCTCTGGGAAACACACACTTTTAACTCCCTGGCTCCACAGTGCAGGAAAGGCCCCTAGAAGGATGAACAAGCCAGCCCATGGAATCTAACACACGGCACTCCCTCGTGTGGCAGCTGAAGATTAAGCAAGGTGACCCCTCAGAAGTGCTGAGAATGGCACCCGGCAGGCACTGGGCATTGTCTGTTACTCCCTGTGCCAAGGGCTCTGGCTGTCACGTGTCTCTGAAGTGCGTCCGCCCTGTTGGTAAGCTAACTCACCTCCCTAAAAAGAAAGCAGGGGGCAGATACGTTCCTTAGCACTGCTCATGTCGCTTTTCAAATGGTCAAATCCCAAATGCCTAGATCAGTACAGGAACTAAAATTTTAGTTGCGCACTTGCCCACTGAGTCAAAGTGCCCATCTAAAGATTTATTTTTCTTAAGCCAGTGGTTTCAAGTTTTTTCACACTCCCTTTTTAAAAAAGTGAAATCTTATGGGAAACCCAACAAAAGCAGAGAGCAGGGCCAGGAATCCAACCTGCTCATACTGGGCATGTGCTCTGCCCAGAGCCTCACCTGGAGGATGTCGTTTAACCTCCACATCAACGCTTCACAAGAGGCACAATTAACCCCCTGTCACCCAGTACACCCTGGGGACCACAGAGGTTATTAAGGAAGTTTCTTGAGGTCACACAGGTCAAAAATGGCAGAGCTGAGGTTCAAACCTGGGTCTGAGCAGCTCCGGCTCTGAACCACCAACTCCTCTGTCTCTATCTTTGAATTACAACTCAGTGCCAGGGCGAACCAGACACAGACTGTGCCCACAAGGACCTCTCAGCCAGGTCGGGAAGCGGACCGGAAAAATGCTTCATTACACTCCTTTAAACACACCCAGGGGCTCCACGGCTCCCAGCCGTCCACAAGCTGTCCCCTCTGCCCCACGTCTTCGTTTGGCGAGCTCCTTCTCACCCTTCAGATGCAGTTCAAGCATCGCTTCTCAGCAAAGGATACTCAGCTCATCTCTCCTGAGAGCTTAATAAAGGGCTGCACAAAAGAAGGTGTAAGTGGTCAAAGGTAATTACTACCTTCCAGCCCGGAGCAGATGAGTAGCCTTAAACCCCGGGCTTCACAGAAATCCCAGCCCTATCTCCTGTGGAAAACAAGTGTGTTACTGAATTCCTCTCATATTTGCTGTCCAGCTTTTTAGATAAAGGCTCTTACACTACACCGGGCTCAGAGGAGCCCTGAACACAGTCCCTCTCTTCTATATAAGATGAGGATCCTGGGCTTCCCTGGTGGCACAGTGGTTGGGAGTCCGCCTGCCGATGCAGGGCACACGGGTTCCTGCCCCGGTCCGAGAAGATCCCACATGCCGCGGAGGGGCTGGGCCCGTGAGCCATGGCCGCTGAGCCTGCGCGTCCGGAGCGTGTGCTCCACAATGGGAGAGGTCACAACAGTGAGAGGCCCGTGTACCACAAAAAAAAAAAAAAAAAAAAAAAAAAGATGAGGATCCTGCTTAAAATATATTACATACTTTATATTAACTTTTTTTTTTTTTTTTTTTAGTATTTATTTATTTGGCTGCACCAGGTCTTAGTCGCAGCACATGGGATCTTCGTTGAGGCACGCGGGACCTTTAGCTGTGGCACGCGGATCTTTGGTCGCGGCGTGTGGGATCTAGTTCCCTGACTAGGGATCGAACCCAGGCCCCCTGCATTGGAAGTGCAGAGTCTTAGCCACTGGACCACCAGGGAAGTCCCTATAATAACTTTAAATGGAATAAATCTATTAAAATATTGAATCACTGAAACTAATATAATATTATAAATCAACTAGACTTTAACGAAAAATATACATATGTATACAACATTAGTAAATTTCCTTCAAAGAAGCAATTAAATACCAACATTTACAACCTGCTAGCTCAGCAGTCCTCGACAGTTGGGCGATTTTGCCCATCTCCCCACCCCAGCCGGCCAGGGACATTCGGCACTGTCTGAGGATATTTTCGGTTGTCACAGTTGGAAAGATGCTACTGGCATCTAGTGGGTAGAGGCCAGGGATGCTGCTAAACAGCCTTCAATGCACAGGACAGCTCCCACCACAAAGATTCACCCCTCCCCAAATGTCAACAGAGCCAAAGTGGAGAAATCCTGATCTTTTTCAATCCTGGATTGATCAAAGTAAAGCACAATATGGGGATAAGAACCAGAGAAAGCTTTAGAAAACATATTTTTTAGAAATGATAATATTTATGTTAGAATCACTGATAGCTACTACTTACGGAGGGCCAGGAAGTGTGCTAGGTGCTTCACCTATTTGACCTCTAACCTTGCACAGTAGTTTTATGCCCCATTTAAGGCTCAGGGAGGTGAAGTAACTTGCCCATGGTCACACAGCTATTAAGTAGGACAGCTAACACGGAACCCAGGCAGCCCAACTCCTGAACCAGTGCTCCTGACCTCGGTACCCCCAACACGCACGCGCGCGCGCACACACACACACACACACACACACACACACACACAGCCCCATGTCAAGACTCGTGCCCCCCACCCCTGCAGTGTGTGTCCATCTCCCCCACTGGAGGGAGCTCCTTACGGGCAGGGACTATCTCTAAGCTCAGGGTGGAGTCTCCACAGGAGGTGCTTACCGCAGCCTATGTGAAGGAGGGGCCAAAGGCACAAACTGGAGCTGGGCCTGGGCTTCCTCGGGGCAGTGGCCGGCCTCAGCCAGCCCTCCTGGCGCTCCTCTGCTCCTGACTCGTCCAGGCCACCCTCATCAAGCAGTCAGGTTCACCAACAGGTCTGCTCCCTCAGGCTCCAAGTTCCCTGACCACCTCCACTGCTTCCTCTGAGCCCCATTCTCCTAGACCGGCCTTCCACAATGCCGCCCACACTGCTTTCCACAACCCAGAAGTGGACTCGGTGAGGACAAGGACAACAGACGGGCACGAGGGTCAAGGGAGTCGCTGGGTTGAGGGGAGAGAGTGGAGACACAGGATGACTCAGAAGCCTGGCCTGGGAACCACGAAGGACCAGCTCCAGCCGCAGCCCTGCCCCCAACAAGAACTCACACGGTCCACCGTCCTCGAAGTACCTGCTGTGTGCCAGGCCCTGCCTATAAACTCACCTGTAAAATGTTTAGTGGGTTCCAGACATTTTTGCACAGAACCCCCCGTTTTCCTCTCAAAGGAATTATGGACTGAAACTCTTCTCTAACACTTAAGACTCCAGGACAAAAAATTCACTACACTTGGCCCACGATATCACAGATCTTGATTCACTTGTCATTAATATGCCACCTGCTTCCCAAAGGTACTTAATAATGGCTCACAATAATAATGTCACAGTCATCAAAACGAGGGGAAGGAGATAAGAATTAAGAAATAAAACAACGAGGAGACATTTGATTTCTGTGGCACAAAGCCAAGAAAGATTTTCAAGAAACAATCTGCAGTAATTGATAGTGTTTCCTTTCAAAGGAAATGAGGCTCCAACATAGACAGTAAGACAAAGGCAAGCAGACAAAGCAAGACGCAGTCACGACCATCACAACAAACAACTGACGCTGCAACGTTCACTCTGTCTGGGTCCGTACTAAGGTCCACATGTGTGAGCCCACTTCGTCTCCCTGACCACTGCAGGAGTAGGCCTCATCATACCCATTTTGTAGATGATGAAGCTGAGACAGAAAGCAAATGACGATGGGAACAATGCAGGTAAGACTACAAACACGGTATCAATAAATCAACAACACAACAGGCATCGTGTGCTAGGCTATTTACTAACGCTACTTTAGAGATGAGAAAGCTCAGAGAGGAGAAGTAACTTGTTCAAGGTCACACAGCTAGAATGTGGGTGCAGATCTGTTGAATTCCAAAGCTAAGTTCTTTCCTCTATGCTGTTTCCCAGCCACCCCCATTTTCGAGCAAGGTTTCCCAAATTTGCCAAGAACCTCAGATGATTCTAAAAACCCGTCTCCAAAGCCCTTCCCCTGAGATTCTGATCCTGGAGCTCTGGGATGGAGCCTGAGGAGCCGTATTTAACAGGCACCCAGGCGGTATTCATCAACAGGCAAAGTTGAGGACGCTGATCTGAGCAAAGGGAACAGTTCAGCCACACAGACCCGATCTGCAGCAGCACTGTTTTAGGGCTATGGCCTCAGTGAGGATCGTGGCTCTCCCCCACGGTTCTTGGGTCTCTCCCACTGAAGGCAACCGTGCAGTCACTGAGTTCCGGGGCCAGGACTCTCCTGGGAGTAACACAATACCTGTCCGCGGGTGCATCAGAGAGAAGAGGTGCCCATAAAACCACAGCCGCCACCGGAGAGCTCCTCACTCAGGACTGGCCTCGGCTCATCCAAGACGACCCCACCGCCAGACGATGCGTGAGCCGAGGCAGCCGTAAGCGGACGTGCGCGCCCACAGCCGCAGAAGCCCCGGCTGATTCAAGCCAGCACATCCACCACCTCGAAGGGACACCCGTACCGCCAAGTGTCCAACACGGGCTCCGCTACGGGCACAGACAGGGGCAGCCAGGTGCACCACGGCGGCGTTCCCACCTGCCAGGCCCTGGGCCCAGGCCCTCCAGAGAGCTGCTGGGGACCAGACGGCCCTTCTGCACACAGTCGCCAGGGCCCTCGGCCCTTCCCTGCGGCACTCCACAGTCTGAGAGTTCACGTTTGCCTATGTGACTGACTGATATGTCCACTTCCACCACCCCCAGCCCGCAAGCCCACCCAAGGTCACTACCAAATTACTCCCATATTGCCTGTCAAGGGCAGAGCCCAGGACGCAAACACAAAACACTTGTTGAACGGAAACACAAGGGCACAAAAAAGAGGCTGTAGGAAGGGCTGCACGGGGCTTAAGGTGAGACACAGGGATGCCAGCATCCCGGTTCGGCGCCTGGGGACAGGGCACCACGGGGAGTGGGGTGGATGGCCCGGTCCTAACACAGGTGGGAACGTGTGTGGCTGCAGTGCAGTGACAGCACACATCTCAGAAGCAGGCCCAGGGCCAGAACACGAACAAAAGAGCACAGCCAGGCAGGAGCACAGGGCACGCGTCCAGGGGCACCCAGAAATACCTGCCCTGGGTTGTGCCAGCGGAGGCTGGAGTTACTAAGTCCGATATCACCCTCGCCAGCACCCTCTGCTTGGCCCAAGAAACTCAAGTTATCAGCATAAAGGGCCCTTCGGAGGATAAAGCTGACAAAGGCTGCTGATTTGCTAACAGTGGCCACTTACAGGTCAGCCTCAGCCACAGCAGGTCAGAGGCCAGGAAGTGACAAGAGACTGTGCGAGTGACAGGGACACAGAAGTGACAGCCAGCAGTGAGGAATCGAACAGCAGAATCACCAGTCCTCCGCACAAGTCCACAGGACTCTGGGCTACTGGAAACGGCATAATTTTCTGTATGACAGTGTCTGCTCTGTGGGCAGGAAACACAGGACACACTGCAGACAAGAACAACAAAGCAACTGGTCTGAACTGAATAACCTGGCTCTTCTAGAGAGATAAAGACAGCATTACCTTGTAAAGAAGTTACTAAATGGTCCCAATATTTTCAATTTCCTCCCCTCCTCGGTTTCATCAACACAGTCCTGCTGGCGTAGGTCACGGGTTTCCTTGATGGAGCTCAAGGTGACATCAGTAAACTGTGGGTCATCGTCATTCTCCAGGGTCACGATGGCACTGGAGCTGCTCGTGACCACGAGGTCCAAGATGTCCTCATTGCTGACGGACAGCGTGGCTGACAGCTCTGTGCCGAGACTGGACACGCTGCAGACTGAGACATTGTCGCTGCGGTTCAGGGTTTTGGAGGTGGGGCTGTAGAGCTTCACTGAGTCATAGCCTGTCCTGGGAAACGTGGAGGACTTCCGCACACTCTGTTCCCGCTCGGCACTGGTGGGAGCTGGTGGCGCGTAGGAAGGCAGTGGGCACGCGCTCTGGCAGGCTCGCTCAGGGATGATCTCCGACTCGGACTGTTTCCTCTTCACGTGGACCACGCTGCAGGGGACAGGTTCCGGGTTGCCGATCTCTAGGGTAGGGATGCCTGAGTCCACCGATTGAAGGCTGTGCCGATCTTCTAAAGCACCAAGTTTCAGCTTGGGCCCGTACTCAGGCAACGAGAGGGATCTGGGTGCCTTGAGATTCAGGGGTTGCAGGTTCTGAACGTGGTTTCCTGGTCGACCGTCCAGAATGCCCACCAAGGCTACGCCATTTGTAGTGGTGGAAAGGTTTCCATCAGTCATCTTGGTCCACGGAAAAACTAGAAAAAACACCAAAACGGAAATCAGGACAGTGAATATAAAAGCCAAAGATGCAATTCCTCTGACGCACGTTCAAATGTTCTGACACCCCTTTTAAAAGAGGAATCCTTGAAACAAGCCCTACATACACAAGTTTTAATTCAGGGCCAGAAGCTAGAGTTTTAACGTATATTATCATGATATAAAACAACAGGAAGATAATTCAAACAAAGGATACACCCAGGGTAAAAATACATAAAATAACCATCTTTATCATCCCCATCACTGCCCCCAGTCACATCTGCGATCCTCAGGACGGCACTGGGAGTGTGAGGGCTGTGCCGGGCAGAGAGAAGGGGTTTTGTTTTCCACGTTTTTTTAAATGATAAACAGGATACCTCTGTCAAAAGTATGTGAATTCATAACCCATACATAAGTCAAGGTTCAACTTGTTCTGAGACAGCACAGAAATCGAGACGCCTCCCTCATGACAGAAAAGAAGATGAACTGTGTATGCCATGTGCAGTGAGATGACCCCAAACACATTCAAGTTAGCCATGGGTCTCCACGATGTTTTAGTCACCTTACTCAGGTCTACAAGGCGGGGCATATTATCCCCTTTACCATGGAAGAAACTGAGGCTCAGGTCAAGAAACGGGTCCATGGGACTTCCCTGGTGGCGCAGTGGTTAAGAATCTGCCTGCCAATGCAAGGGACACGGGTTCAAGCCCTGGTCCGGGAAGACCCCACATGCCGCGGAGCAACTAAGCCCATGCACCACAACTACTGAGCCTGTGCCCTAGAGCCCGTGCTCCGCAACAAGAGAAGCCACCGCAATGAGAAGCCCATGCACCACAACAAAGAGTAGCCCCCGCTCGCCGCAACTAGAGAATGCCTGCGCGCAGCAACAAAGACCCAAGGCAACCAAAAAGAAAAAAAAAAGAAATGGGCCCAGGATCACATTGTTATTTAGCCGCAGAGCTGGGATCTATAGGACTGACCCCAAAATAAGCCATAGTAGTGGATGAATGGTATAGTTTGGGGTTATAAAAACCCAGGTCAGAAGGCTGGCTCAGTGAAGACGGATGATCAATAAAGGAAAAAATAAAGGCCATGAACCTGCAGTAAACACACAGGCCCTGCCTATGGTTCTCTGGCCTAAGACTGGGGTAGGAGGCGCATCAGCCTGGACAGCACAGTCCCCTGTGCTCTGAGAACCCTGGGGTTTGTTACATTACCATCTCCTGTCCTTTTAAAACATCAAAAACTAAAGAAACCTGGTGGTGCCTTTAAATTTGATCCATCGAACAGAAACCACATAAAGAAGGGAACTTTGGGCTCAGTCCTTCCTGGGTTCTAATCCCAACTCCACTAGATTGCCTTGGGAGAATTAAATAAAGTGCCGTGAGAAAGGCATTCAGCAGGCGCCCCCCACCGCAGGCACTGTTAGCAGCTGCTATCATACAACAGCAAACAGCTGAAGGTCTGAAGCCTGGCAGTAACACTGATAACCACCCCCTTTCGGGTGTTATTTTAGCTTTTGCAATGAGCTTCCCGCTCCCCTTCAGGAAGCCTGGTCTGCCTCTCACTGTCAACACGGCCAAAGCAAATTCATTAAAAGCAGAAAACGGGGGAGGGGTAATCTCCCCCCCTCCCAGACATGGAAGGAACCAGTCACACAGTACAGCACTGGAGCAAAAACAGAAATAAGAAGGAATGAATTCAATTGCGGAATTCAGAAATAGACTGAACTGGGCTTCCCTGGTGGCGCAGTGGTTGAAAGTCCACCTGCCAATGCAGGGGACACGGGTTCGTGCCCCGGTCCGGGAAGATCCCACATGCCGCGGAGTGGCTGGGCCCGTGGGCCATGGCCGCTGAGGCTGCGCGTCCGGAGCCTGTGCTCCGCAACGGGAGAGGCCACAGCAGTGAGGGGCCCGTGTACCGCAAAAAAAAAAAAAAAAAAAAGAAAGAAAGAAATAGACTGAACTATGAATAAAAACTTGAAATATGACCCAGTGAGTAAGGAAGGATTATTTAATCATGGTGTCGTACTAATTGGTTATCAATTTTTCTTGGAAGGTAGAACTACACCAAAACAAAACTACAAGCAAAATTACAGCTTAATACAAAAATGAGATTATAAAGGTATTGCACAAAATAAAGTGCTTCCCTAACCTACAGAGCAAAAACTCAGTTCATCCTCGGAAAGGATCTGGGCATTCCCCTCACCACATGGGAACCTGTCTTAACTGTTTTGCAGTTCACACTGCCCTGAATTTCCTGGGCTGCGGCCCCTACCCTGAGTCCCCAGCCAGGAGTTCCTCCCAGGCAAGGCCACAGCAAACTGTCTCTGGAACCCTGCGCTGGGAAAACTCCCGAACCAAACCATGATGTGAAACAACAGGATTCACGACGGGAAGACACGGGAAGATAAATCTGTATACCAATTTGAAAGTTCTACTTTTTTTTTTTAATCAAGAGGAAAATCCAGTAAGAAACATTTTTAGCACATAGTTAAGAGCTAATCTTTGGCAACGCCAAAGGTAATGAGAATTATCCAAATACCATCAACACACCAACAGGTCAAACTGGCAAAAAGCCATAAACACAAGAGGAAAAACTCACAGTAAGCAGAGCCGAGACCCTCCGACAGCCCCAGCTGAAATTCTGGCCCTGCCACTTACTAGCTGGGGAGATGCTCAACCTTTCTGAGCCTCAACTTCCCTCCTCCCCAGGAGTAAAAGGGGGCGATACCATACATCTCACAGGCTGGCTGAGGATAAAGGAAATGAGGTGTGGTGAAGCGCCGGCACACCTGTACCTGACACACGGTAGGTGCCCAATAAATGTGAATTTCCTCCACTCCAGCCACATAAAGAGCCTGAGTACCTGGAAAAAAAACCTACGAATTTAAACTGAAATTTTGACACTAGAATAGGCAGCAACATGGAACAAGTGTGTGATGTGGACCCAAGGACCCCTTCTCCTCTGAGTCGCCAAGATGGAAGCACAGGGAAGAAAGAAACAAGGTCGGACAGAGTCCCAAGCCGCTTGGTGGTGGCCTCGTCCTCCGTCTTCTCTCCTCTGCCTTGGGGCCACAGAGAGAAGCCTGAGGGCCTCTTCTAGGGAGAAGCTGAGGGACCTTTGGGGCCCCCGATGGTTCCAAGTCCAGCTTAAGTTTCTTAAACTTGAGGAACAGACTCAGAGAACAGCCTTCAGAGAAATAAACCTAAAAGGGAAAAAGTACTTCCCCTTGCACCATATTCTAAGACCAAACTCCGCAAGGGCCAAGGCCAACTGTCCTCAAGCCCTTTCACCTGGTGCTACCAGTGCCATAAAACCAGAAGCCACACGCCAGAGCACCTGCCTTCTGACGGGGCCCTGCAGGGAGAGGCTGCACAAAGGGGGTGCTTCCAAGAGAGGCTGCAGGGTGGACTCTGGAAGCCAGCCAGGAGAGCAGCTGCAGATGGCCTGCCTCCAAATCACACGTTCTCTAAAGACAGAGTAAGCCTAAATTCCCCAAGCCGGCCCAGGGCCCTCTGGATCCGTCCCTGCCATCCACACCAGCCTCATGCCGTCACCCTCACCTCTCTCAGCACCCAGCCGTCCTGCGCCACTGCCGCAGGTACTCTCCCCAGCTCTGCCATCAGCGCCCCTGGGGATCTGGGAGCGTGTGCCACAAGGAGACACAGCATCTCCCCTGAGAAGCCTTTCTCAACTCCCCCAGGAGGCTGCAGGCCCTCCTTCCTCCTGAGCTCCTTGCGGCCACACCCCACCTGCAGCAGTTTCCGTGTCTCTCTCTCCTGGCTCCTGACTAAGCTTCAGGCGGGCACATGCTAACGGTTTCTGGATACCACTGCCTGGTCAAATGCCTAGCACGGTTAAGGATTAAAAAATCTATTTGCGGGACTCCCCTGGCGGTCCAGTGGTCAAGACTCCGCGCTTCCACTGCAGGGGGCATAAGTTCGATTCCTGGTGGGGGAACTAAGACCCCACATGCCACGCAGTGCAGCCAAAAAAAAAAAATTGTATTTGCTGAATTAATTATTACTAACAACTACATTCTAGTTGTGGGCAGGTTTCAGGGGCAATGCATCCAAGAAACATCTGTTGAGAGCTGGGTTGTGTTTCAAGAACAAGGTGAGCAGGGGAGGTCACAGAAGAGGAAGAAAATCCATCGTGCTCCCAGCCGTGCGTGCAGACGGCAGACCCAGCAAGTGAGCGGTGACCGCCCTGTGCGCCGTATCCGCTGCTAGACTAGACGGCGACCAACACTGTCAACACTTGACGGCTCAGGAAAGTAAAACGAAATTTCCCTCTGCAGTTGTTTCCCAAAGTCTCACACGACCCCCTGCGCAGTGGCCGCCACAGCATGCGACCTGGGCTCTCAGAGTCACCCGGGCACAGCCCGGCACCAGATCCAAGTCTGATGAGGAGCAGCCGTCACCGTCTGGAGGAGAGAAACACACAAGACATGACGCACAGATAAGACGAAGACTTTCTATTCCAGGCAGCAAGGCCACCTGAATTTTACTTACCTGCCACAAAACTGAGTTCTGCAGGAAGCAAAGAGGAAAAGTGCCCAAGAGACTGACACAACCTTCACTCCCAGGGGCCCGTCTTTAGTTTAATACGAGTCAGAGAGTGGAGAGCAGCTCTGCCAGTGACTCTGAACAAGGCTTTGGAAAACAAGTCCATCTTGAAGCAACAATTTAATTTTCTCCTCCTTAAAAAGTAATGGGACTAAGTCTTGACCAAGTCTTCATAAATGAAAGAAACAGTTTATGAAACCAAAACTAAATGATTTAGTTAGGGTCCCAGGGGAAGAAAACTCCACTCACTGGTGGCTTCAGGGAGGGACAGCTCTGCCCGTCCATGCAGACATCCTCTGCACTCCTCTCCTCTCCCGTGGCTCCTTCCTGCCCACGGGGCGTGTGCTATACACAGCCTCCCTCGTCCCAGCTCTCCCCTCTGGACACCGCGGAGGAGAGCGGCCCCCTCGCACCCCCATCAGCACGGGGACAACGCCACTCTCCCTGATCCTCCACGGAGGGTGCGCTCATCTTCGCTGCCAAGCCTCCTGTCAACCCAGGCCTGCCGCTGCTCGCCGTACCCTGCCGCTTAAGAGTCAGGCGCACACGGCCCCTTTCTATCAGCCATGGCCTGAGGGCCCATCTGTCACAGATCCAAAGTTTCCAGAGGGCAGGAACTCGGACTGCAAGTCCTGACAACACCAGAGCACCACCATAAAACTACAATTTCATGAGCACCAGGCACCGTTCTAAGCTCTTAACACGCCATTCTGTGCCAGAGCCCTCAGCAGCCCTCTGCGCCAGGCATCACCCCCACTGCACAGAGGAGGAAACCGAAGCACACAGCTTGCCCAGGTCTCCACTTTCACGTGGCAGCAGCTGCGGCCTGAGCCCAAGTCTGTGACCCCAAAGCCCCTTGGTAAGCTTTGCTACTTACAGCCCTAATGCAGACATCAAGCACCTCCTCAAATCCTTATCCCTCCCGTGAAAGAAGAGGATCTCACAGGTGGGAACAACGCTGGGCTGAGCCAGAGGCAGCAACCTGCCCAAGGTCTTGCAGGGAGGGTCCCACCTGAGTCTTCTCTCTCCAACACCTGCGTCACCCTCCAGAAGGCCTCTCAGGGGTCCTTCACGTTTCCTGGTGAGGATGCTGGTGGGACCGCCAGACTCGCCACAGGAGTGGCTCTCTCAGGCCTTCACCTCAAGCCTAGACCAAACAAAAAGGAGAACCCACTGACCTGTGAGACATCTCCCATGACAATCAGACATTTGTGTAGAGGGCTCACAAGCACCAACCACTGTGAGTCTCTTTCTCTTTTTAATTCAAGCAGTGGAAAGAAAGGCATAGGACGTTCTGCATCTCAGGCGCCTCGGCATTAACAGTTAACACAAGCAGCTGCCTCTGCTCACCGGTGCACGCTGCACGGTGGGCACTGTGTTCGGTGTCCACACCCACCATCTATGACCTATGTAACCTCCCCAGCAACCCCCAGAGCTGAGGACACTGTCATCACCATCTCACAGACAAGACCGAGGCGCAGATGGAACGCAGACTGAAGGGGTCCTGCTGGGGCTGACCTGGAGCCTACACTAAGGTGCTTACTCTTTCCACTGCTGCACAAGCGGCCTAAAATAATGGACTAATGTGCATTACATAGAAAGGGAAAGTCGGGACTTCCCTGGCGGTCCAGTGGTTAAGACTCCATGCTTCCACTGCCAGGGGAGGGGGTGGGGTTGATCCCTGGTCAGGGAACTAAGACCCCGCATGCTACGCGGCACAGCCAAAAAAAAAAAACCACAGAATAGGAAAGTCAACTAGAAAAGTAGTTTGTTTTTTTTAAAGAGTTATTCTTTAGGATAAAAACAATCCTAAAAAAGAATTTCCTAGAAGCCCAATATATTCCTCTGGACGGTGCACGGCAACTTTGAGGCACCTGGAACTCAACGCGATGTAGTTCAGTAAGTTTCCGTCCATCAGCAAACCAGGCAGAAACTGGCGTTAAACTGCTGAGGGTCCCCAGAGGCTCCTTCCCAACCCTAAGGAACAGATATTTAACTTACACCGCCCAAAGGTGGTGATGTTTAAAAGGCACAGGTGGGACATTTTAAATTAAGGACTTTCAGTGCACAGGGGAGGTTTCCCCTCTACCCCCAAATGTTTCAGCTTCATATATTTACCAAAACTAATCATCATAAGTACCTGTAAAGTGACCGGAAGGCAACTCACAGGTTCGGAAGATAGTCCACTTAACAAAGCCAACACAATTTATAATCTTAATTATTAATAAGTCAAATAATTTACTGAAAATTTACCAAACACCAAACATACCAGGAGCTATCACGTGCTCTAATCATCACAAGCCTGCCAAGTACACCCAAGAAACTATGAGATTCAGAGAAGCTGAGTGACACACCCAAGGTCACACAGCAAGAGAAACAGGATTCAAACCGGGTCTGACATCAAAGGCCAAACATGGCTTGCTGTTGTGCTTAAGAGTACAGACCCTAAACTTTGTGATCATCGATAAGTTAAATACAACAATATTTAGACTTCTCTGTATGTATGTTAGACTTCAATAGAAAAGTTTTAAAACTAAAATACACAAGGGGAAAAAATAATGCAGGTTCTGGAGGTAGACCACGTAAGTTCAAATCCTGGCTCCTCCGCCTAGCAGTTGTTGGACCTTGGACTAGTTTAACTTCTCTGTGCCTCGATTTCCACGTAGTAAGAGGGGGACAATAATAGACCCTATTTCATTAGGCAGTTGACAAGATCGGGGAAGAAACCTACATAAAGCCTTTAGAATCGTGCCTTGGAAGATGCTCGCTGGCATCACTCTTCCCCGGGCACCCGACACGGCCAGCCAGCTCAGGCCCCCTATTTTAGCAACTCATTTGCATAAGCAAGCCCAGACACAGCCAGTCTGCACAGCCTCACTGTACGGCTTCGCCCTGTCACCAGCATCTCTCCTCGCACCTCCGCTGCGGCACTGACCGAGCGCTGGGCCTCAGCTTCCCCATCTGTCAAATGAGGTGACTAGCCCAGCCAAGCTACCCGAGGTCCTTGCAACTTGACGATCTAGAATTCTAAACCCAGACCCTAGAAACTTTATACCCTCCCTACAGCAAACATTGACAACACGTACCCATTTTCCTAAAATCCTCTCTTACATATTAGGTACAATGTCTGCTGTGATGACAAATCTTCTCCAAGGTCTCAAAGCTCCGCGAGCACCCACGCCATGCTGGGCAGGCATCCTCTGTGCTGAGGGTGAGGACGTGACAGTCAGAAGCTCTGACCAACAGGGAAGACAGATTCTTAAGCATGTTGCTCTGATAAGCTGTGTCCTCTCTGCTGAGAGGCCTTCAGCAGAGCACAAGCAAGGGGAAGTGGAGGTAGGACGGGCAGGAACTCACCCGCTGGACAGAGGGAAGTAGGGCAGTGGGAGGGAGAGATGGAGAAGTGGAAGGGCGGAGGGGTGGAGGGGTGGAGAAGTAGAGAGAGGTGCCTGAGGGGAACTGCAGGGACCCGCGGAGGCCAGGTGAGGCAGCCCTGATTCAGAGCATGAGAGGGTGGGCTGGGGGCAGGCTGTAAACAGTCTCGCGAGCATGGAGCAAGCCCACCTCGGCGCCACGCAAAGTGCTAAGCAAGGACCTGCCAGGACCTGCTGGGGCCGTGAAGGACACTGAGATGAGCGGAGCCTGGCCCCGTGACCTGCCTCAGTGTGAATGTCATCCCTGCCCCTCTCCAGCTGGGTGACCCTGAACCGGTTACCTGACCGCCCTCGATGCGGCCCAAAGGGTGCATTCACTCAATAACCCTGAGCCCCAAGAACATGCCAGCTTCTCACAAGGGCTGTTAGTCAGGTGAACCCCACAGTCTCAAGGGGTCAAACATACCACCACCAAGACAGTAGTAAGGCAGCCTTGGTTGGGGGGTGGGAGGGCGGAGCAACCCAGGTGGGACAGGGGCTAAGCAGTTGGGAAGAAGCCCTATCCAAACCTGAGACACAGGTTGGTACCGGCCAGATAAACCGGGCAAGAGGAAGGGACTGCTGTAAGGTCTGGTCTGGTCCATGCACAGCTCCTAACAGTGCCCAGCAGCCACCCATCCTCTACAAAGGTAGCCAAGACAACGGCGAGGGGCCAACGCCTGCAGACACGGGCCCTAAGACACCGCCCTGCCCCGTAGACGAAGGGCGTGAGTCCGTGCCCAGGAGCCTCCTGCCCACAGAACTTCCCAAAGCCAAGCTTCCACTTCCACATCCAAGTTGGAGCAGATGGCGCCTGTCCAACTTTGAAACGCACGCGGCTGCCTGTGGCCCGCTGCGCAGGCGCGGGGTCTGGGGTCCGCCGGCCGGCGCTGCGGCCTCGTGAAGAGGAGCCTTCCCGGCGGCCGCAGCCCCCCAGCTCTGAGCCGCCGCCCCCGCCCCCGCTCCTTCCTCGGGGCAGCTCTCTGTCCCCATACAGCTCCTGCCCCTCAGCCTCCCGCTGGGATGCATCCCGAGGGGCGGGTCCCCGAGGCTGAGGGGGCTGTAGTCCAGGTAAGGGGGCCCCTGAAGCAAAAGGGAGTCCCCGGCCTGGGGAGTAGGCGGTCCCAAGAGAAGGGGGCGTCTGCGGCCCCAGAACAGGGATCTGAGAAGCAAGGGGGTCGGGAGCTGCCAGGTGGACCCAGAGGTGGAGGGGGTTCCGGGCGGTCGGAGGCTCCGAGGTGTGGGGAGAGGGGCTCCGGCGAGTCGGGGACTGCAAACTGCCGGGGGTCGCAGGGGTCGGGGGCCCTGAGGTGGAGGGGGTCCCGGCGGCTGGGGGGCTCCGAAGTGGCGGGATCCCGGTGTTCTGTGGCCCCGACGCCGTGGGGGCTCTTATGGGTCGGGGAGCGCCGAGCCGGCTCCTCTCCCGGCCCGGGAGCCCCGCGCGTCTGAGGGGGAAAACTTTTCGTCAAGTTCCGGGAAAGGAGCGGGTCGGGGCGCGCGTCTCACCGAGGAGCGGGCGAGCCGGGCGCCCCCGGGCACCGCGATGCTCCCCGTGCCCCACGCGCTCCCCCAGCGTGGGAGGGAGCGGCGGCCGCGCGTCGAGGGGGCGCGCAGGCAGGACCCGAACCCGCGCGGCCAGCTCCGCCCCGCCTCAGGCCGCCTCCACGCTCCGGCCGACGCTGCAGCAGGTGTCAGCGGCCCCGCGCGCCCCGGCGCCCTCCCTCCCTCGCGGCCCGGCCCTCGCCGGAGGCCCTCAGTACCGGAGTTAGCGCGGCTCCGACGCCATCCCCGGGGCCAGTGGGCCCGCAGCCCAGGCCCTGCGGGACCCGCAACTTGCGCGGCGAGGACACCCGGCGCTGCAGGCGGCGGGCCGGGCCGGCAGGTGCCCGCGAGCTGCCCGCAGCCAACAGCGGCGCGCGCCCTCGCCCCGCCCCGCGCGCCCTCGCCCCGCCCCGCGCGCCCTCGCCCCGCCCCGCGCGCCCTCGCCCCGCCCCGCGCGCCCTCGCCCCGCCCCGCGCGCCCTCGCCCCGCCCCGCCCCCTGCCTGCGCAGGCTGCTCTTCCGCCCGGGCTGCCGCGCCCAGGCGGGCTGCCGCCGCTCCTCGAGCTCGACGCTCGTCCCGCTGCCCCTCCGGCCCGCTCGCCCGCCCGCCACGGGCTTCGGAGCGGCGTTGCCGGACCTTTTCTCTCCCGAAGGGCAAGAGGAGCCTGTGGGGAGGCCTGAGGGGATTTTCATGCCCGCAGACCCCCCGTGAACACCCATCAGGGGCTTCCTTACCTGGTCGGCTCCACCCGCGGCCATCTTGGAAGTGGGAAGCGCCCGGGAGGGGGAAGGGGCACGAGCGGGCAGCGACCAGGCGTGGGGAGCCGAGCAGCGGAGCGCATCGATGGGCGCCCCTGACCCCGAGCAGGTGTGCGGGGGAGGAAGAGCCCGGACCCCACCTGGCCGCCTGCGAGAGACCAGGTGGGCAAGATCCGAGCTCGGGCCCGGGACGTACAGCCTCGGGAAGGTCGCTTTGAGGTCTTCCCTGCCGGGCCTTGGTCTCTTAATCTGTAGAACGGGCTTTTCTGTTAGTTGTCTTTTATCGAGCGGTTACGCAATGCATAGCGCCGTGCCTCCCCAGACTTGTCTGCACTTCAGCGTCTCCTGGGGATCTTTGAAAATTTCAAAGCCCAGGCCACGCCCCAGGCCAACTGAATCAGTCTCTGGAGGTAAGGTACAGTTTTGGAAGCTGTGTAATGTGCAGACAAGTTTAGGAGCCGCTGGCCTAGCGTTCATGTGCATTACTTCCTGTCAATATTGCAGAACCTCCAGAGACAAGGTCTGTGATCAAAACCGTCGTACAGAGTGGGAGATGAAGTCACTTACCCAAGGGTCAGGGCTGGTCAGTAGCTGAGAGGGGTCAGAAACCAGATGCCCCGCCCCAGACCGCCTTCCAGCATCATGGAAGGCCCTGAATAAGAAAGGTCTTGTTCGCTCGTTGTTGACCCCTACCTCATCCCCCTCCTAGAATGTACGCTCCCTGAGCCAAACCGGGCTTATCTTGTTTATTGGTATGTTCCCTGAGCCTGAAAGATTATGTTCTGAGGGCATCAAGGCAAGAGGAAAGACTCCAGTGGTTGGGAGCTGGAAGGCCTGGGTTCCAAGCTAGGATTGGCTCCTGCCAACCAGGACCCCTGAGGGCTGTCGCGGCCAGAGCTACCACAGAGGAAACCTCAGAGAGACAGCCAGCTACATCTAGCAGGGCCGTCGGGGACAGGAAGGGTGATCTCTCCATCACAGCGTCTGGACGCATGCAACGGAAGATTAATTTGGGCTGTGGTCATTAGCGTTGGGCCGAAGAGCCCCTGACTTGTTTCTCCTGCCTGGGTCGTGGCTCTAATAACTCTTGGCGCCCATTATGATAGCAGGAGGGGTGAGAACTGTACAAAGGAAGTGTGTTACTAGAATACACTAACACCCTTCCCAGCGCTTCTGTTATGCCTAGAGCATAATGCAGGCTTTACAAATGCTTACATTTCTGCATGTCTTAAGGAAAACCAATAGCAGGCCTCTTTCAGCCCCGCCCCCCCGGTGTGCCCCCCTGAGCTTATTTTAAGGAAACAGGAAAGTACAGACTTGCTTCAGGCCTGACTTAATTAGCAATTTAATACATCAGATTAATAAATCTGCCTTTACGGTGTTCTTTGCGACTCCCCAAATCCCTTGGAGCCCTCATTGTCAGTCTTAGGGCTTTAAAACCCCACAATGACAGGAACCGTTGTTCTACATCCAGAACCGAGGAAGCTTGTGGTCCGTGGGTTTGCATTTGGCGCCCTCTGTCTGCCTTCTCCTCACCCTCTCACCACCCTGCTGCCTCCCTTCAGGTGGGGAAGGGGGTGGGCACAGGACCTGGCCAGCAGCCTCTGCCCCACCAAGCCCCTGTGCACCTCTTCTCGGGAGATGTGGGGTTCTAGCCTCCCAAATGCATATTTTGCCCCCGACTCTTCCCCAGCCCCGGGAATGTGAGCTCCTTAAATATTTGTTGAATGCGTGAATAAACCTTTGTCATACCTGCACTCGCGTGAGCCCTCCCAGGTGCCCCATGCTGTGCTGGCTGTTTCACCCCATCACCACACCTACTGGCACGTTGACTCCTGCTTTACAGGTGGGGAAGCAGGCGTGGTGAGGTGAGGCCGCTCAGCTTGGCCCTCACAGCTTGCCCCCCACTGTCCAAAAGCTCCCGCCCACTCGCCATCCTCCCTCCCACCCTCGTTGCCCCCAGCTTCTGTTCAGGGCCACCGGGGGCCCAGGGTGGGAATGAAAGTACCGGCGGCGGTGGTCACACTTCACTTGTGAGTGTCAGCGGGCCGTCCCCACCAGGCAGAGGCAGATTGAGCAGCCATCATTTATTTCCAAGGAGCTTTCCGCTGGCCCAGGGGCTTTCAGAAATCCAGGAAAGCCCATCTTTTCTGTCTTCATTCCTTGGAATAAAGGAATTCACTGTGGAGATGGACGTTCTCGTTGTTAGGACACAAAGCCTGGAACTTGGGTTTGCCTTGTTGCTTCTGAAAATTGATCAAGAGGAGGAAAAAAAAGCAAAGTCAAAAGTAGCCCAGGTAGCTGGAGGTAAGCCTTCCAGCAACCTCAGGCCCAGAGAAGATGGCCAGAGACACGGAGACGGAAAAGTGTCATAACAACCAGAGTAGTCACCACGAACCTCTGCAGTTTGCGGCAAAGAAGCAGCATCAGACCCTCACAACCAGACCATCAACTCGTATTCTACTCAGTTTTAACAAGGGCAGTTACCTGTTGCTTACCTGCAGAGGTGAAAATCAGTGAATTCAGGGAGGTGGAACTCCTAGAAGTATTACAGCACATTTATAAAAGGGAGAAGGCATGGCTCCAGCAAAAGAGAAAATTATAACACACTGAATCCTTTTCATCTAATAGTGCACTTGAAGGGAGCTGTCCTTATAAAAAAAAAAATACCCCCAAAGTCAGGCAAAGACTGTTGTAAAAATATGCTCACTGAAGTGCTACTTACAACAGTGAAATGGATATGATGTGGACGTCCAGTCATGGGGGAAGCTTAACTAACTGGAGAGACTTCTATGCAGCCATTTAAAAAATCTTTAGGGCTTCCCTGGTGGCGCAGTGGTTAAGAATCCGCCTGCCAATGCAGGGAACACGGGTTTGAACCCTGGTCCGGGAAGATCCCACATACCGCGGAGCAGCTAAGCCCGTGCACCACAACTACTGAGCCCGTGCTCTAGAGCCCACGAGCCACAACTGCTGAGCCCACGTGCCACAATTACTGAAACCCACGCGCCTAGAGCCGGTGCTCCACAACAAGAGAAGCCACCACAATGAGAAGCCCGCGCACCTCAAGGAAGAGTAGCCCCTGCTCACCGCAACTAGAGAAAACCCACACGCAGCAACAAAGACCCAATGCAGCCAAAATTTAATTAATTAATTTTTAAAAATCTTCAAGTAGTTTATTATAGCAAAGAGGAAATGCATAAGTTGTAAGAGTGATACTGAATTTTAAATAAAACATAATCATAGAATATGGAATGTCATCCACAGAAACAAACAGGTAGAAACACTCAAATGATATCAGAACACACATGATTACCTTCTGATTATGTATTTTGAAACTTTTAGATTTCCCGCAACAAACGAATGCTCTATTTATATATTTTTTTTTTTTTGGCCACGCCACGTGGCTTGTGGGATCTTAGTTCCCTGACCAGGGGTCGAACCCATGCCCCCTGCAGTGGAAGCGCAGAGTCCTAGCCACTGGCCGTCAGGAAATTCCCCTGGAATATTATTATTCTATTTATAATGTAATAATAATATTATTACTATATTATAATAGTAATATTACTATTATAATATTCTATTTATAATAATATTTAAATATTATTCTATTTATAATGAGATGTGTTAAGATGCTGACTGATGGGTAACCGACAAGATTCAAGAGGCACAGTAACCTGAGGCCGTCGGATGAGGGCTCTGCACCCTGTCCCTTCTCATCAAAGCACGACAAGTCCTGTCACCATTTTGTCAGTGGGAACACGCGTGCTCCAGGGGGTTAGGTAATGAATGCAGAGCCAAACACACTTGCTGTGACGGGAGTGCTGACCACAGAGCCCTGTGACTACGGTCTGTGTGTTCTACCGTCTGTAACAGCGTCTCTAGCTGCCCTAGCAGCCCCATGATGCTGTATTGTTGCCCCATTTTACTGGGGACACTTGAACCAGTGGGGTCTGGTGCCCAAATCAAAGGTCACTAATTCTCAGAGCATCCCAAGTAATTGCTTGGAGGAAGTAAGTTATAATGAAACCAACAGACCCTGCAAAGTATGGAATGCACAACCTGGCGCTGGTGGGTGGCGTGGGGGGGGAGGTGTGGTGCAGGGGACCCCCTGTGGCTTGCGGCTCACTGATGCTTAAGAGGAGCCCAGGGCTGGAGGCCTTAAGGCTCTAGGTACTAAGAAACCACAGAAAGCACGTGGGGGTGGGGCTCTGCGTTACAGCACACCACAGTGGAATTTTCCAAATAGCCTTGTTTTTTAAAGGCATCGCCCCGTTGCCTTCTGCTGCCGCCACCCTCAGAAAGCGAAACCCGATTTAGAAGCTGCGGGATCAGGTCTCACGTGGGAGCCACGTGAGATGGGTGCAGAGGGCAGAGGTGGCAGGGGATGCAGATGCTTCTCACGCCCGATCATCCCTTGCGGGAAACTCTCCCGCCCCTTCCACGCGTGCGGCTCCCCGGAAGCACCTCGAACTCTGTCAAGTCCTCCCCTTTGCACCTGCTCTGCCCTCGGCCTGGACCTCCTGGGATTCCCTTCTCCTCTACTTCCTAGTCCCCTCTGGTGTGTGGCTCAGAATGGTACCCCAGGTGCTCTGACCCTCGGAACGGCATCCCCGACTCTTACCCAACTCCCACCCGAGGCCGTGCAGGGCTCCAGCAGCCCCTGGGCCACCTCCCAGATGCCTTACCATCTTGTCTGGTCTCTGTGCAGTCCCCAGGTCCCCAGCGGGTAGTCAGGGCCCACACGGAGGAGAGGGGAAGAGCGTAGCCTGCCTGAGCCCTGCGCAGTGTGTGTCTACCGTCTTCGTCCTCGCAGTCGCCCATGTTGCCGAGAAGAACTGAGGCTCACGCGGGGGAACGTTCCGTGCCCACGGCCCCATAGCTGCGAAGGACACAGGCAGGATTGGCAACCAGGCCGTCTGGCTCCAGGTAACATACAGTGTGGTGCTTGTTTGGTGGTGACAGACGGGACACCTGGGGTGAGGCCCTGCCCATGCCACACTCTCCCCACCCCTGCTTCCCCACTGCCCCTCCACAAGGGACCCCATTTTTTTCCAGCCCCTGAGAAGCAGTTGACGATAGTAGAGAACATGAGCTTTCACGTCAGGCAGATCTGGGCTGGAATCCCAACTCTGGTGTTTACTGTGTGACTTTGGGCAAGTTACTTAACCTCTCTGAGCCTCGGTTTCCTCTTTCAGAGGAAGGGGTGTCCCACATACCTCAAGTGGGGGAGGGGTTTAATACGTGTTGTCTTTCTTCCTGACGCATCTACCCGCCCTGACCTAGCGACTTCAACCTTTCCCTTTGCTCCTCCATCCTAAGCCAACCTTAGATATTGCCCACCTTAGAGGAACCTTCTTGGATGCACTCCATGTTCCTCTTCTTGCCAAACCTCAGCCCCTATTTTCTCCTAACTCATCCACCCACCAACCAACAGCTCCTGAGACACACACACACACACAGAGTTGGGCCCAGCTCCCTCCTGGCTACAGAAGTTGGCTTCCTAAATGTCCCAGCACCCAGTCCAGCCGCTGTCCTTCCTCCGCCCTGCACCTGGAGTGGAGGATGTTCTTAGCTCTCACAAAAACACCCCTGGCGGCTCCTTGCCCTTCCCCCCCCAAGAGCAGCCGCCCCTCCTCTTTGGGGAGGGAGCAGGCCTCAGCCTGCCCACCCCTGGGTCTCTGCCCTGAGGGGCCTCACACAAGCCCCAGGCCGGCTGACCTTCCTCCCCCCCCCACCAAGTGTCACCCATCAGGAGACCTTCCCTCCCGCTGCCACTCCACCCCCAACCCCCAGATACTGTAGGCACCCTCTCTGCACCAGGCTCCGATGCCCAGCTGATACCCGGTGCGCGCCTGAACGAGGTCCACCTCTGCCCTTCAAGGTCTCAGAAGTCTCCAGGAAAAGCCTTGAGATTCTGCCGGGTCGCGCTGATTCTCTGAGCACTGGCTGCCCACTCCCTCCTACGGAGGGTGAGCTCATGGCTGGGAGACAGTTGGCCGCAAGGCTTTTGTTCTTGTTTGAATCTGGGCGGGGGGACTTCCCAAGGACAGGCCTGCAGAGGTGAAGGTGAGGGTGTGTGGGCCCGAGAGGAGCAGCGTAGCAGCCAGGGTGACAAGTAGACAGAGGGGGGCGGATCCACCTCCAAACTGCTGCCTCTTCATTTGCACCCACCCCCCCTACAGCCACCAGGCCACCAGCCCTGATCTCTCCAGGACCCCCTCCCAGATCCGGCCCCAGCCTAACTTTGCAGCCTCGCCGCCTCCTTCCCATCCAGACTGGCGTTTTCCAGACACCTCACAATCCTGGCTGCACAGAGTCCGCCTTTGCTTGTCCTGTTCCTTCTGCCTGGACCCCCTCCTGCCTTCTCCAGCCATCACAACCCTGGTCCCCTTGGCCACGTGCCACCCCCAGCTCCCACACCTGGCAGAGCTGGCCACGCCCTCCTGAGAGGCCCGGGAGCCCCTTGCTCATCCCCGTGGCCCTCCGTGCTGGGCACGTGGCAGGTGAACCAGATTCTCCAAGGGGGTGGCAGCTGCCGGATTAGGGGTCTCCCAACCCCACGCAGCCTGGCCTGGGACGCGCTCAGCATCAACACCCGCCTGATGGTCCAGCCCTCCTCCTGCCCTGCGGGGGTGGGGCTGGGCTTGGGGGAAGAGCTGCCCCTAAACTCTAAAATGGGCCAAGATATCGGCCAAGAGCCACAGGTGAGGTGTGCTGTCTGGAGCCGCAGGAAGACCAGGCCGAGCACCCTGGCCTCTGGTTTTCTCCTGGAGATCCCTCTCTGGGCCCTCTTGACATAGCCTCAGATCCTGGTCAGTGGCCTCTAGAATTGTCTGTCCACCTGCCTCCCCATTAGGCTGTGAGCCTAACCCTGGCACACAGGAAGTGCTCAGGACGGTTTGAGGATGGCTGTTCCAGGCATCAGGGTCCCCCCTCCAGGCATCCCCAATCCCAGTGGGCCCAGCCCTCCGGGGAGATCCAGGCTTCACCCAACAAGCACAACCACTCCCTGGGTGGGACGTCCAGAAAAGATGGGCCTGGGGCTGCCCAGAGGCGCTGAGCAGAGCTGGGTTTGGGCTTCAGGGGCGAGAAAGAAAAAGCTGGTCACTCCCCCAGGGTCCACCAGGCTCCGGGCGCCTTCCCTGGGGCCTCTTCGCATGCAGGGCCAGTCCCCATTTTCCTGTCCCCAACTCCAGCTCCTCCCCTGGGCCCATGCGAGGCTCAGCTGCCTCCTGTCCCAGAAGGAGACAAACCTCTTCCGAGGCCTGCTCCCAGCTGCCGCTACCTCTTGCCAAACCTGCGCAGCTGAGCTTCCAGAAAGAGCGATCCGCACACTCGGGTCCACACTGCCTCGCACCCTCTCACTGCCTTGACATGCAGGGCCGGGCCGCCCTGCCCTGCACATGGCGGCGGTTGGAGACACCCGTCTGGCACTGGCTTGTCTTGACTTTGCCCTTCTCTGAGCCTCGGTTTCCTCATCTGTAAAATGCGGATGACCGTCGCCACCTCCCTGGGCTCTTGGGAGCCCGTGGGGAGGTGCATCCCTGGGGAGAGGCGGGGCTGCAGTGGCAGGTGGGGTTCTGCGTGGAAGGGGCAGGCGTAGCACCACCTAGAGGAGGTGAGCGGGGGTGTGCCAGGGAGCCCTGAGCCGGGCCCACGTTCTGGGAGACACAGAGCCTCCCTCAGCGCCCCATCGAGGCTCCCGGCAGATGTCTACATTGGAGACATAGGAGGGGCCCAAGAAGCCGCCCTGAGCCCCTCCAGAGGCCTATGCAGGGAGACCACGTGGGGTCAGGAAAGAGACCCAAGCCAGGAGACTGGGGTCGGCACCCCATCCCAGTGTGACAATGGGGCGGCATATTTAACATGCCTGAACTTCAGTCTCCTCATCTGTGAAATGGGCACATCAGGAGGTGTGCGGTTTATCCAAGGCACAGAGTGTGTGGCACAGACAGAGCTCTAATGTGTGTGTGGAGTGAGACAAGCTAGAATTTCACAAGGATGATTTTAGATGTACAGGGATTAGCACTTGCATTTTTATGTGTTTTCCATATTAGAGGAAGGGACTTCCCTGGCGGTCCAGTGGTTAAGACTGAGTTTCCACTGCAGGGGGCGCATGTTCGATCCCTGGTTGTTGAAGTAAGATCCTGCGTGCCATGCAGTGCAGAGAAAAAAAAAAAAAAAAAAAAAAGATATTAGAGGGAAAGGCTGGCCTTCCGTTTGCAGAAGATATAAAGCATCTTCGCAGAGACCCTGAGTGGCCCTCGAAGGGGCGAGGGCCCAGGTAGTTTGGGTTCCTGTTCGTTAACTGGCTGGTGGTGTGATTTTTACCCTAGGTACTTTTTACAGGTTAAAAAAAAAAAAAGGATCTTTTATCATTACTAAAATATTTACCAAATTATCTCGTGCGTGCCAGGTCATGTGGTAAAAGCTAGGACCCAGAAATGATTCAGAAACAATCTCTTCTCAGTTTATAGAGGAGACGTGTAAAACGATATTTTATTTTTTTCAAACTTTTACTTTAGCTCCATGTGAGAGTAATAGCCACCGTGGAAAATTTGGTGAATGCAGATGAGTCCACAGAAGAAAATACACGGTGCCTGCCACCCTCCCTTCCAGAGAGAGCCACTGGCATGTGAGCCACTCAGACGTCCCCTTTGTCTTCTTTCCCTACGGACTACCCTCTGAGTAACCGTCAGCCCCGATGCGGTCCTTCTCTGCTGCTTATTCGGTGCAAGCCGCCTCTGTGAGCTGCACCTTCCTCGTCTCTGAAATAGAGCTTAAAACGCGTTCCCTCCCCCGTGGGACAGTGTGAAGCCGAGTGCAGCAGTGAATGTGGAGTGGTGTAGCCGGCGGGGCGGCAGGTGCTTGGTAGACAGCGGCTACCAAGGGAAGCCCGAGAAGCAGGCTACCAAGGGAAGCAGAAGAAGCCCACTGCGCCACCAGGGAAGCCCGAGAGCCATTTTTATTGTGGAAAATTTCAAACATACACACAGTGAACCGTAGAGTGATCCCCTAGGTACCCATCTCAACACTGGTTATATTCTGCTCTTCCTGTCACCACCCCATATTCTTGTTGTTTTTATTTTTCCTGGATTCACTTAGAGTGTATCTCAGATATATCAGAACCCATGAAAATACTTCAGCTTGTTCCATGCACATCTTTAGTAGTAAGGTTTTTTTTTTTTTGAGGCATAATCATAATATCGTCAGATACCTATAAAATTAACAATAATTCCTCAATGTTTTATAATTTCCCAATTATCTCTAAAAATGTCTTCTTATAGTTTGTTCAAATCAGATTCTGGGAAATTCCCTGGCAGTCCAATGGTTAGAACTCTGCGCTTCCACTGCAGGGGGCACGGGTTCGATCCCTGGTCGGGGAATTAAGGTTCTAAATCAGGTTCCAAAAGCAACATACTGCACTTGGTAGATGGGTCATTACGTCTCTTTTAGTCTGAAATAGTTCTCCCTTGGTTTGTTTTTCCTACGCGATATATTTGATGACATTGCGTTATTTGTCTTGTGGAATTTTCTGAATTATGGATTCAGAGGACTGTACATTTGTGGTGGTGTTGAACAAGCTCCTCTAGCCCCAGTATTTCCTATAAACTCAGTTTCATCCCAAGCAGCGGTCCTCAATTTTGCCCCCAAGGAACATTTTGCAGTATCCTCTGAAGAGAGTCCCTTAGGAGGCACTGCGCTGGGGATGGGAGTGGGACCAGTAGAGTGGTCTGCATCTAGGGGTCACTCCCAGCATCCACGCATGTGTACTTCCTACATGTCCCATCAGGAGTGGACAGCTTATCCCACTCTTAGCAACATCGCCTTGGACTAGGGGGTCCCGGTGCTGTCAGCACATCACCTGATGATTCCGCAGCCATTCATAATCATGGTCTAGATCAACCATTCGGGTTGCGGGATGGTGAGACCTATTTTTTTTTTAGTGTAATGCAATTATGACTTTAATACTTTCTCACATACTGTTTACAAAGGGCTTTCCCATCCAGGATCGAATAACCAAACTCACAGCTATGCTGGAGGCGGGTCCAATAATCTTCCTCTTTTTTTGTAAATTGATTTTTACTGGAGAATAATGTACAGTGTTGTGTTAGTTTCTGCTGTACAGCAAAGTGAATCAGTTATACATATACATATATCCACTCTTGTTTAGATTTTTTTCCCATATAAGTCATTACAGAGTATCAACTAGAGTTCCCTGTGCTACACAGTAGGTTTTTTTAAAAATTAATTAATTAATTATTACCTTTTTTTTGGCTGCGTTGGGTCTTTGTTTCTGCACGTGGGCTTTCTCCAGTTGCGCCGAGCGGGGGCTACTCTTGGTTGCGGTGCACGGGCTTCTCATTGCAGTGGCTTCTCTTGTTGCGGAGCACGGGCTCTAGGCACATGGGCTTCAGTAGTTGTGGCACGTGGGCTCAGTAGTTGTGGCTCGCGGGCTCTAGAGCGCAGGCTCAGTAGTAGTGGCACACGGGCTTAGCTGCTCTGCGGCATGTGGGATCTTCCCGGACCAGAGCTCGAACCCGTGTCCCCTGCACTGGCAGGCGATTCTTAACCACTGTGCCCCCAGGGAAGCCCTATACCGTAGGTTCTTATTAGTTATCTATTTTATACATAGTAGTGTGTCTAAGTCAATCCCAATCTCCCCATTTATCGATAATCTTCTGATAATTTTCTCCAGACAAGGAGGCTGAGATCAGAGAAGGGAAGGGGCACAAGACCCCACAGCTCAAAAGGAGAAGCAGGCCAGGCCTGGGCAGGGCCGCCGCCCAGAGTTCCATTCACTGGAGGATGCTGAGCTCATGCAGCTGCAGAGAAGGGAGGAAAGGCCCTGTGATCTTCTTTTAAGAGCTACAAAAGTTCTAAAGCGTTCTCTGCTGTGCATCAGCTGTTTCTAGCATCCCTCTCCAACCTCAGAGACCACTGCTCACCCATGACACAAAGGGGGGCCCGGCTCACACCCCTTCAGGCCTCCTGCCACCTCCAGCATGAGACCCAAACCCTCTCAAGCCCCTCCCACATCTGTCTTCCCATCTTTTCCCACATCACGGTCCCCACCCCAGCCAAACCCAACTGGGACACCGAACTCGGATTCTGATGCACTAACAGGAGACTTCTGCTACGGCTTGACCAGCTGCTCTCGGTGGGCACTAAGGAGGCGGTTAACCCCTGTCCAGCACCCATGTGTGCAGGCACGTTATTGCTTTTAACACTGGGGAGTGGGTTTCACCTTTTCAGCTTTCACATGAGAAAACCGAGGCTTGGAGAGGGTGACCGGCTTGCCAAAGGGGGCCGGAGCTCATGAGGAGCCATGCAGGACGGCCTCGGCCCGGGCTTCTTCCAGGTGGCCCCAGGCAGCCACCTCCCCGGGGCTGGGAAAAGGTGGGCCACAGAAAGTGTGGCGGAGAGCTCCACTCCACACGCCGTCGGAGCTCCCCGTGCCGGGCCTTGGTCTCCTGTGCTTTCTGTCATCTGCAGCGCACTGGAGAGCGGTCACTGCCAGGAAGGAAACCATGCTGTTCACGGCCAATCTGCAGAGTGACAGGGTGGAAACGGACCCCAGTATGTTTCTTCCAGATGAAACGGGTAACTCATTCCACAGGAAGGGCCGCGTGTATGCCCTTGGAGTGTGTGAAATTGACGACTGCACCGCCTTCCTCCCCCTGCCCTGCCCAGGGATATCACATGGCCTTGTCAAGGCCACTCAGCTGTTCAGGGCAGAGCTGGGCCCCGCATACGTCACCCTGCACCCCTGGCCTGCTGACTTCCGAGGCCCCTGAGTGGGGCGGGGCTATCTGGGGGCAAGATAAGAAGAGCCAGCCTTCTAAGGAAGGGGGCTGCCTGGGCTCGGGGGGCTTCACCGCTTTCCTTCAAACTGCTGAAAACTTCAGAGGGCCAGAGCTCAGGCAGGCTGCAGAGACCCTCCGAAGTTTATCGAGGAGAGACGAAAGAGGAAATTGTGGTATCTTTATCACCAGACAGCTAGGGCTGAGGGAGGTTTACTGACTTAGAAAAATAAAATTCATACCATTGTTATAAAGCAGAAACTAACACACCATTGTAAAGCAATTATACTCCAATAAAGATGTTAAAAAAAAAAGATTCATACCAACATCAGGTTGAGGGCCTGGCACATTAGTAGGCTCTTAACATGTGTTTGTTGAATGAATGAATGTTTCCAAACGCTATTTTTTGCGACCAAGGCCCAGAGACCTCCTTTTCTTCCCAATTAGTAGCTTAATGCCAACATGAAGACACGCTGGCCCCCAAAAGGCCCCAAACTGCTGTCCCTACTTCCATGTGACGGCTCAGTAAGGTCAAGGTGCAGACTCCAAGGCTCCACTGTTCTCCAACCTCGTCCAGGTAACAAAACACCCTCCCAGCACAGTGGCACCAAGCCTGGGAGAAGCGTTTCTGAGCGGGGGACCCGAGTTCAGCATGAGGACATGACCCAGAGGCTCAGGTCTCCCCACTTCCTCCCAAGCTCAGGAGGGGGATGCCCAGTGGGGGAGTGGGCCTGGGGAAGTGAGGGTCCCAGGAGACCACCTGAGACCCTACCAACAGCTGCTGGCAGAGAGGCCAGGCTCACCCAGCACCCCCGGTAGGGCCTTACTGGGGGGAGGTGGGGCTGCCAGCGGGACTGAGTGCCACGCAATTTCAGGCTCCCAAGGCTGGGGCACGGAGACAGGCCCAGGTGAGTGTGAGGGGTGGTGACCAGAGCAGTGCAGCACCGCTGCTAAGAGCCAGGGCCCACCACTGTGAGTGTGCCTCCCGAAGGGTCCCCAACCTCTCTGAGTAGTCCTGGGGTCTGCGAGCGATCGCTGCAGGCTACAGGGACGCCGGGGGCGCACGCGAGCCCAGAGGGGGAGCCGCGGAGGGGGCTGCTGCCTATCGCTGGCTCGCAGCTTCCGGTGTGTGGGAGGACGCCGTGGTCACACCTGACATCTGTGACCGGCAGGAACTGGGTCCTGAGCAGGGCCACAGGAGTTGCCCCCGGGGCTGGGAGGAGAAGAGCTGAGAGTCAGGCCCAGAGGGGCCAGGATGTGCTCGAGGCCCTCAGTGAGCCTGGGGTTTTCGGCACAGGGTCCAGGGTCCCTCTTCGGTAAAGGGGGGAAGCGCCCTGAAGCTGGCTTCCCAGCTGTCGCCCTGGGGCTCGTGGCCTGCGGCCCCCAGGCCTCCGTGTGTCCTCGAGGGGACCCCGAGCCCGCGGTGCTGCAGTCAGCCCAGGCTCCTCCGGGGGCTCTTCCCTCTGCCGAGGGTCTGACGGTGCAGGGGCAGGGGCGCGGGAGCATGGAGGCCACACGGCGGTAGGCTGCCCGACCTGGGAGTGACAGCCCAGGCCTGCTCACCCCGGCTGGCGGTGCTCCTGGCCGGGCCCCTGGACTTCCCGAGCGAGGGAACGGAGGGGGCGGGCCCGTGGCAGGTCTGCTCTGGCCACGGCGGCGGGTCAGAGCAGGAGCTCCTGACGCGGGCCTGGTCTCCTCCACCCGTCCCAGACCCGGGCGCGTCCCAGACCCGCGCACTGGCTCGGGGACAGAGAGAAGCGCATGCGTGCGAGGGGAGGGGAGGCAGCTTTACCTGCCCTTCACCAGTTGGCGGAGAGTGACCAGCTCAGGGTCACACGGCTGGCCGAGGTCACTTCGCACCTCCTCAGGTGGGCAACAAGAAGCGGGGAAGGGGCTTCCCTGGTGGCGCAGTGGTTGAGAGTCCGCCTGCCGATGCAGGAGACACGGGTTCGTGCCCCGGTCCGGGAGGATCCCACATGCCGCGGAGCGGCTGGGCCCGTGAGCCATGGCCGCTGAGCCTGCGCTCCGCAACCGGAGAAGCCACAGCAGTGAGAGGCCCGTGTACCACCAAAAAAAAAAAAAAAAAAAAAGCAGCAGGGAGGAAGGGGCCCAGCTCAGGTAGGCCGGCCTCTTCCTTTGAGAGGCCCAGCAGTCAGCGTGCCCTCCTCTGCCCCCTCCCCAGTCCCCCTCTGCGACCGAGGCTGGGGTTCAGGGGAGCCAGGGCCTGTTGGGATGGCAGGCCAGAGGGTGGGGCCTCCTCTGTCCCTCCCACACAGGCCTCCCCAGCTCTGGGTCCCCTGGACTGTGACATGAAGTGGCCAGCCCAGTGTGAGCTGCAGCCGGCCACGTGCCTGTCCCCCAGGGAGACAAGTGTTGGCCGGGTCCCAGCTGCTGCTTTGCCGCAGGGTCAGGGCCCTCCTGCCATCCTGGCTCCACTCCGATGGGCACACTTGGTTCTGCTGCGGCCCCGGCCCCCACCAGGAGGGACAGTGTGATCTCGTGAGGGTGACCGGGTAGGACTGAGCAGGCCACCTGATGGCCACGTGACCGCAGTGAGCGCCCAGGGCCACAGGCCTCTGCAGGGCCTGACCCTGAGCCCAGGGCTTTGCTGCCACTGGCTGGAGGGAGGGGAGGGGAGGAAGCGAGGGGCAGCCTGCAGAAGCTGTGATCTTCCTGAGCCACAGGGCTGGGCACGGCGGCTTCCGGGAGGGGTCTTGACGCTCACTCTAGCCCGTGCGGCTGCGTTGTTTCATCTTTACAGCCAACCCTGACGAGAGGTCCTGTCGTGATCTCCACTGACAGCCGAGGACACCGGGGCTTGGACACTCGCCCAGGAGCGCACGGCCAGCGGGTGGCAGAGCCAGGAGTCACCCCCCCCCCCTGCCCCCGGCATCCTGTCTCAGTCTGGACTCCTGGAGATGACGCCCTTACGATTACGTAACTCACGAGGACTAGAAAGAGACGGAGGGGCAGAGGCGGCTGCTCAACACCTCCCCTCCCCCCCCCAAGCACACTTTTCATAGTGGCATTTTGGCCAGATGGAGGCTTTGGGATGGGCTCCACCGTTCACGAGGCGTGAGACCTAGGCGGGTGGTTACCTTCCCCCCGTGTATGCTTTCTCAGCCGTAAAGGGGGCCAGTTGTACCTACCCCACGGCGTTGAGAATGAACACTGAACACTGTCTGCGAGAACGCCCGGCACGTGCTCGGCTGGTACTGGTGACGCCGACCCCGCCCGCGTGTCAGGAGCTGCTGTCAGTTCACTGAGGGAACTGTCCCCGAAAAATGCTGTCAACTACCCGCCAGCGACGGAAGGCCAGCGGCGGGCTCCGAAGCAGAGGCTCGGGTGCTGGTCTCCGTGCTGGCAACAGCCCAGCCTGGGAGGCCGTCCACCAGCTGCTCCCGAGGGAAACGGGGGCGGGGCCCTCCTGCTCCTCGACCGCTGTGCAGCCGCCAGCCTCCCAGGCCTGGTCACAGTCACTTCACCCACGGGCCCAGGGCCGCCGGGACGGCATCTGCAGTGGCAGAAGGGGCAAGGCCGGCACCTCAGGGACATCTAAGCAGGGGCCTTCACGCCCCTCCCTTCGCTGTTCACTGGGCTGTGACACCACGGTTCCTGGGGACAGTAACAGGCCAGGGCCCCGCCCCCAGCTGCTGTGCACAGGGCAGCCCCGTTTCAGTCCAGCTCGACACCCCACCCTGCTTTTGCGGGTGAGGGCACTTGTGAAGCAGTTACGCTCGCAGGTCTTCAAAGAGCCACGACGACAGTAGGGCCAATGGTCGCCGTGGCCACGAGGCGCACCCCCGTGCAAGGAGCTGGCGGACGGGAGAGGTCCTGGACGCGGCAGCGGAGGGCACGCTCCTGTGACGTCTCCTGTCGCGCCCGCACACGGGGCCGCCCCGCCAGCCTCCGGCCCTGCCTCAGTGCCTCCGGCAGGGCGGCCGGCTGCCACCACACCGCCCAGCTGGGCGCCGCGGCCAGACCAAGGAAGACGTAGTTCGGCCAGTTCAGCCAGGGAGGATGCAGACGCATCCCGGGATGGCGCCCACCCGCTGCTCAGCCACGAGAGAACGGTCGGGGGCCTGCTGGGCACGAGGCACTGCTTTAGGTACTCAGCCCTGGGGTTCCCTTTACAGATGTCACCTCCAGTCGGGTTGGGGAAGGATTTCACAGACAACGGTGCTGAGGCAGCCGCTCAGCTAGCTGGGAAAAGTGAAGCTGACTCCTTCAGCTTTGGTCCTCGTCTGCAAGATGCACGCTCCAGAGATTTGCTCTACCTAACACGGGAGAATATTTTTTCACTCTTAAGATGGAGAAGGCATTTTAAAAACGTGCCTACACATCCTAGAAACCAGAAAAAAGAGATGGGTAGAACACAATTCGAATCCTCCTGTAGAAACCCACCTCTCCTCCGTGCTGTCGAGAGGCAAGTGCTCAGCTTAAGGACGGTTGAAAAAAAGGAGGTCTAAGCTTTCTGAGGTTGACCGTGGGTAACTGAAACCCTGGAAAGTAAATCCACGGTAAGGGTGGGCAGCTGTACATGAATTTATACATGTGATAAAATGACACAGAATTATACATACATATCTCATCAACACATATTTCCTGAGTTTGATATTGTACAGTAGTTCTAGAAGATGTAGACATGGGGTAAACAGTGAAGGGTTCATGAGCCCTCTCTGTACTATCTTTGAAATTTCCTGTGAATCCGTAATTATTTTGAAATAAACTATTTTTAAAAGTCAAAAAAAAAAAAAAAGAAAAGAAAGGATGTCTAAGCTCATGCACAGGTCTAAAGGACCTTGTGTCAGTGTGACGTGGGCGACACCACAGCACCAGCAGCAGGCATCCCACGGGCTGGAACTGCCCTTCCGCAGCCATCGTCCAAGGAGACCCATGTTTAAGGACATCCACAGAAATGCTATTTAGAATACTGAACAAACACGAAAGGAACATTCTAAATGTTGATCCATGGACTTCCCTGGTGGCGCAGTGGTTAAGAATCCGCCTGCCAGTGCGGGGGACACGGGTTCGATCCCCAGTCAGGGAAGATCCCACATGCCGCGGAGCAACTAAGCCCGTGTGCCACAACTACTGAGCCTGTGACCTAGAGCCCGTGAGCCACAACTACTGAGCCCACATGCCGCAACTACTGAAGCCCACGTGCTCTAGGGGCCACGTGCCTCAACTACTGAAGCCCATATGCCTAGAGCCCGCGCTCCACAACAAGAGAAGCCACCGCAACAAAAAGCCTGCACACCGCAACGAAGAGTAGCCCCCGCTCGCCACAACTACAGAAAAGCCCCTGCGCAGCAACGAAGACCCAGCACAGCCAAAAAAAACAATTGATCCACAAGGAACCTGTTAAATTCATATAATAGAATCATACAGCTATAAAAATGACGCAGATCTATCATTACTGACATGAAAAGATGTCTGAGAAAAAAACCTATTTCTGAAGTCACAGAAGAGCAGGTATAGTACAACCCTTTAATGTAAATTTCTCTCTCTCTCTATATATATATCCATATATACATTCAGCTGTCTAGAATGGTGTTTTGCACAAATGTTAGAAGCTACCCTCTCAGGGTGATGGAGGTACAGATGAATATTCCTGTATACTTCTTTAATAATACATTGATTTCTTTCTTACAGTGTACAGTGATCATGTTAATATACATACATGGAATTTTTTTTTTCTTCAGAACAGAAAGATTAAGCTTTGTCTACCACCACAAGACAAAAATGGTGTGTTCTTTGCAAGGTTCAGGCAGTAGTTCCTAGGGGTGGGGATGGGGGGGGGGGTGGACTCTTTTCTCAGCAGGCCCCACCCATTTTCTTCTCCAGCAAAACAGACGCCAGCACTCTCTGCAACGCCTATAGGAAGAGCTAAATAACCTTCTTCTGGAACGATGTGACCTTGGCACACATAATTAAGAGGAGGCTGGGGTTCTTTATAAAAGAATCTTTGCTATGATAAATAAAGACAACCAACTGTTTTTTAAATTTTTTATTTGGTGTTAACTCCACAAGAAAACAAAAAACCAGTTACTCTGGTGTACGTGAAATCAGAACGATACAACCACGGGGGAAAAAAAGAGCCCAGGAATGGAAAACTGATACTTCAGTGCTACGGATATGCAATGCGCTTCATACCACAGTGCGTTTCAGCGTTTTGCCAACTTTTTAAAAAATGCTTTTTCTTTGTGATCATCCATTTACAAAACTGAAAAGCATACTTTCAGCTCTGTCGCTGAAAGCCTCTGGGCTTCAGCCACTTAGCTATGAAAACAAATAAATACATAATCTGTTAATCCCCTTGCCCGCTTATAATCCATTCCCATTCCCCCGTGGAAGGTGCAACGTCTTCCCACTGGCGTGTAGGGAAGGCTGCGCCTTGACCACCTGGAGCCCTTTCGTGATAAAAAGCAGCTGTCCAGAAATCAACTGAGCTAAAGGTTGTGTCTGAAATATATTTATTTGGTCTCGGCTACATAAGCAACGATTTCTAGGATGATCGTCACTGTAGTGATTTTAGGAATTTACAACTTCCAATTCTTTTTTGCCTTTGCTGTTAAATTATATTTCAGTGCAGATGCTAATCAATTTTTAGGAAGCTCTGGAAGAAAGAAAAATACATATAACCTTATAAAGTCTGTAAATAAATAACAGCAACATAAAACCTTACACGCGCACACACGCACACACACACAAACCCACTTTAAAGTGTCAAAGATGTGCTGTATAAAAACAAACCCTGACATGTGGTGAGACCAAACCCAACGGCCATCAGGTTTCCCACAGTGAGGACAGACAGCGCCGGGGATGACTCCACAGCCCTGGATGGAGTTGTCTGTGTCGTCAATTAAGAAAAAGGCAACAAAACCCAATGCTCGAAGCAAATGATGTATTTCTCAGCCAGTTCAGCTCCCAGCTAGTAAATTATGTGTTTACTGCCCGCCAAAATAGTGGCGAAGCTGTCTCACCCATATTAGACTTCCTGATGTTAGACATGCTAAACTGATGTCACACATTGTTTTTTGTTTTTAAAAAAACAATGAGTTGGTTAAAAAAGAAAAACAATTTTAAACGTTTAGGTTTTGCAAATGTTGCTCCTTCTAACTTCAGCCTGTTGCATGGCAGCGTGAAAGCTCAAGGAAGCAACCGTCACGAACGGACGGGACTGGATGAGAGGGACTGACCCCTGGGTTCCCGAGTGACACGGGAAAGCGGGTCCCATGAACCAATCACACAGGTATGGGAGAAATCAGTACTCTACCCTCCGACCCGCCACACACAGAACTTGCCCAGAACATTCTCGCAAACACAAAATGAGATCTAAGCTACACTAAGTCACAGCCACAGGAGCAGCCCGCTGCAGCAGCCAAGGTCTCTCTGGGGCGCTGGGATGGCCTTTACTGCGTGCCAGACGTGTACAGTCTCAAGTTCTGGGGGCTGCGATTCAGTATCGGTCACCAGAAAAATCTCATCTGCAACTAAGGTCCTCATCGAGTATTGTCAGACGCACCGCAAATAACCCTGAGCGGTGCCTGCGGAAAATGTAACTGCAGCGTTAAGAGCAGGTCGGGGGTGCGCTCTCACCCCGCTTGGCCTCAAACGCTACCCCGTACCTCAAAGCCTTGGCTGCCTCAGGTGACAAGAAAGTCACAAACCATGGTATTGTCCATGATACTCTAGGGGGAACATCCTAAGAGAGAAAACACAGTATTTTGTAAGTCTCTAAAAAGCACACCCTTGTGGTTCCTACGTTAAATGTACATGAGATTTTACTGAATGAAGACCGGGGATGAGTCACCCATGCTGCCCTCTTGCCTTCAAGCAAGGCACTGATCCACTGCAGGGTAAGTATTCATATCCCAGTTCTTGGAGGACAAAGCCTAAATGTTCCAAAGCTAAAGTCTCTGAATAGCGGAAGTGGTTGCTGACACTGCGACGCTAATAAGGTGACAGTGATGTGACTGCAGCTGGAAGGAAGGCAACTGCAGTGAAGATGCAAAAGGCAGTGATGCTTCTAAGACGAGCACATGCACACCCATTCTTGGTATGACAACACATCTAGTCTATTTCAAATAGCCAAGAATTTAACAGCTTGAAAAAAAAATCTTCAACAGGATAGCTGTCCTCAACTCTAAATAAGCAAGAAGAGAAAGATAATTACTGATCTGAACCAGTTAATTGAAGAAGAAACCTTAGAAACCTAAGTTGTTGTTTTAGATGAACAGGCCTCACAAAAGGGTACTTTTCGCTCACATATCAATTTTTAAAAATAATTTGTACTACACTCTGCAGGTTTAGAGATGAGTTCGGGAAAAGAGCGCCTCCTCGCTGGGCTCCACCCACGCGCCGCCACCTTCCGAGCCCGTGTCCTCCGAGGCAGAGCTGGCACTGGAGTACATCTTTCTGCGGAAGCCGTTTGCTTTTGCTCCAGAATTTCTCTCTCCTGTGCACCTTGCTTCATAAACAGAAGACACCTAAGATGAAAGGAACAACTGTCAACAGGTCAAAAGCCAGTTATTTTTTCAAAAGGGCTATGTGAGACACTCTATATATGCACAGATTAAGAAACAAATCGTTGACGTTTTCCAGTGGAGAGTTACAAAAATCTGAAGAGTTTTCCTGTTTGAAAGCAAAACAAACAAGCTTTCCTCCCTGATCTATACACGATCCCAAGCCCTAATTCTCCATGTTCAACCCCTCGGACAAAAGGCTGCCGATGTCAGGGCTGGATGGAAACGAGTCTCTGAGCGGGGCCTCCACCGGGAGGACGGCACGGCCTTGCCCTGCTGGGGCTCCCGTTCCAGGGGAGAGGACAGCAAGCAGACCGACCAGCACAGCTTCCCAGCTTCCTGCTGCGCTGACCAGCTGGGGGAAGTGGCTGCCGGGCTCTCCAGACAGGAGCGGCGGGGCATCCCCGCCCGCGGCCGAGAAGCAAGCGGTACCACAGAAACAGCCAGAGCTGGCTTGGGACTTCGGGGCTGTGCTTCTGAGTTGGGGGTCCATAGGTATATGGCACCTTTGGGGGATACTTTTGGCTGTGTGGGACTCTCCCCCACCCACAAGATGGTTAGCATCTCTGGCCCTCAGGACACCAAGTGCAAGTGGTAGTCCCTCCCCAGTCATAATACCTGGTGATGCGTCCCTGCACAGTAATTAGCAACATCCTCCTCCCCGCCACAGTGACTAGTAATTCTTCCCCCTCCCCCAGGTGACGAGCAATGCCTCCCTAGTCACCCAGCCACAGTGACTAGCAAAGTCCCCCAAGCACCCGCCCACCCCCATTTCCAGATGGCAGTACTGTCCCTGGTTGAGAGCCCCCGAGGAAGGAGGACGGAAAGACCACCACACGCCTGAGGGGGGAGCAGAGGACGCAGGATCAGAGAGGCAGGCGAGGGCAAACACACACGGCCCGGCAGCGAGTGCGCGAGGGCGAAAGGCCATGGCGGTCGGCAGTGGGAGTCGGACTCAGGGCTGAGGGTCATGGCTCAGGTCTGCACTCGGGCTGTGGCTGTGTGGATACACGTTCTGAATCGTTACGGGCCTTTAGTTTTCTCTTCCGCAAAACAACAGCACCTACCTCCCGGGGCGGCTGTGAGACTAAACGAAGTAACCCTCGCGAGGCTGTCCTGCCTCACGGTGTGGGGAGAAGACTGCGGAGGGGAAGGCGGAAGCAGGAAGGCCAAGGCGAAGCCCACGGCGAAGCCCACGGCAGAGGTCCGCAGGGGGCGGTGACGCGGAGGAAGCGCGAACGATGGAGCCGGCTGAGAGGTGGGTGGTCAGCACGGGCACACGGACCGCGTGTGTAGGTGAGAGAAGGAGGAACGAAGAACGAGTTCTGGGTCTGGGGACTGACACTGGGGGGTGGGACATCCACGGAGATGGAAAGACGCTGGGGGACGCCCCCAAACGTCTGCCTCGATGTGCTCGGTCTGACAGGTCCACGGACACCAAGACCACAGGGCGCTCTGGGAGCAATTTCTCACGAGACTTCAACTGACAATGACAATCACACTGAGAAGCCAAGGAAGCTCCCTCCGACACATTCACCTGCCTGCCTACCCGGGCGAGGCACAGGCCCTGTCCCTGCCCCAGGGGCTCACAGGCGGGGTGGGAGGCGGGCGAGCAGAAAGTGCAGTCAGCTGAGGGGCAGGAATGAGCACCACACTTTGATGGGGAAGAGGGCGACCACCCAAGGAGTTTAAGGGGAGTGACAGGGTCAGATTCGCATGGAGAAACTCCCTCTGGCGGCAGAGTGATGGACAGACTGCAGGGAGAGAGGGAAGCCTTGGCAGTAAGTGGGAGGCGATGCAGACCAAAGGGCCGCGGACGAGGAAGGCCACACCCACAGAGCTTGGTGACAGGGAAAGGCAGTCACAGGACTCCCAGACTTTGGGGGTTGTGGTGGCCGTTTGTAAGTTAGTAATAAGGAGGAGGACAGTCCACTTACCCTATTAAAATCTAACAGACGCTCTTCATTACTGGGCATTTCTTTAACATCTGGATATTCTTCTATACCATTCTCTCCCTTGGCATTTGTATAACATTCTTAATCATTTTGAATGGAGAAGGGAAAAGAGGGAAAGGGGGGGAAATTTCATTAAGACACAGTTACGAAACATACATTCTTGTTTCATTTTTCAATGAAAAGTCAGATCAATTAGGTCTACAGCCCTCTGGGGATTTTATGAAGTCACTAAAAGCAGACACGTTCAGCACCAGCCAGACAGGGGTGTACGAGGAGAACGTTAGGCCAGTTTAAAAACTCTTCTAACAAATTGTTCATGGAGTTAAAAAAACAAAAACCAAAAACACACGCCAGCATAACCATGCATTCTTGTTATCCCACCATGAGACATTCATTCAACAAATACGTACTCACACCTCTAAGTGGCAGGCCCTGGGAAAACAGGATAAAAAGACCAGCAAGGTCCGAGCTCTCCAGCGCGTACGTGGTGTGGAGGGGGACAGATGATGCACCACGCGTATGTTCACAGAACAAGTGAGCAAAGGAATTTCAGACAAGAGGGGGCGCAACGGAGATAACAAAGCAGGGCAACATCCTCTGTTCCTCCTCAGCTCAGCAGCAACTAAGCCACCCGTGGAACAGGGAGGAGGAAGGTGGCTAGCGCTTTGACTGGGTAAGCGGCTCTCGGAAGGGGACAGGACTGTAAGCTGGAACTGGAAGGAATCAGATAAATCATTTAGTCTAAAGCTTCTCAACCCTGCTTTTGCATTCAAAGCGCCTGGGGAGCTTTAAGAAAAGTCCGGAAGCCCGGCCCGCACCTGAGATTCTGACTGACTTGGTCTGGGTATGAGCACTTTCTGAGAAGCTCCCAGGTGAGTCTGAAGCACTCCCAGGGCTGATGCCCACCGGCCTTAACCTGCACTGGCCCCCCAGTCACCTTAACTCCACGGAAAGGGTGTCAGGATTCCACCCCGGCCGCCCGCAGCAGTCACCGCGAGGTGCTGGATGAGCTGCGCGCCACCCCACGCGTCACAGCAGCGGCAGGGCCAGCTCCACGACCATGGGCCCTCCTGCCATCACCGGGGGCGGGCAAGCCTGGGCCCTGCTTGGCCTCCCACAAAAGGCTGTACTCTCCGTGACCTTTGGTCCTGACAGCCTCAGGCCCTCAAACTTACTAGTGTAGGTTCACGAAAAAACCCAGGCTCTGGGATTAGACAGACGTCAGTTGACTGCTGATGATGCTACTTACTTGTGATGGAACTTGGAGCAACTTATCGAACCTCTTGGAGCCCCAGTTCTCTCATCTCTAAAACAGGATCATCATTTGCCCTCGCAGATTTCTGTGCAAGTTCAGAGATCACCTGTGCGCAGCCTCAAGTTCGGGCTGGCACACTCACTAACACCTTCCACAGCTGCTACTAACGAAAGCCCTGGGCTTGGGGCCGGCCCGCCGCAGGACAGCTGGGGAGGACGCCCTGCTCTCCCATGAGGCAGGGAACCCCTCACCCTCACCCTCACCCTTTCTGGGCCGTCACCTTTTTCTCAGCTCACCTACCAAGCTCTCATCATCTCCGTGCCCCACCGCGTTTGGTCACCACTCGTACGAGGTGGGGAAGGTAACCATTTCCTTGGCTCGGATATGCCCATAGACGAAGCGGATCCCCCCCCACTATTACCTATACTGTTTCCCTGCAGGGCTCTCTCTTTAAAACTCAAATAACACAAACACTTTTCTAAGTGAGCTTTCCAAATGTTCTGAATCCGGTGTATGAGCTCTGGAGACGGACGCGTGGGACAGACTGTGGCACACAGCTGCGAGGCCGTTGTGGTCGGACTCCCTGCTGCCCACCTGACGTGCCCCTACCCCCGGCCCACGTGCCGGGCACACAGAGGCCACAGCGTGTGCAGTCCTGCTGCTGCCCCGGCTGGCGCTCCTGCCCGGACCGCGCCCCAGCCGCCAGGCGCTTGTGTCCTGACTCCCTCAGGTCCTGCTGAGAGGTGAGCTGATCAGGAGGGCAGGGACGACGCCTCTGCGTCCCCAGCCCCTAGAACAGTGCCTGGCATGAGGCAAGCATGCACGAAATATGTGCAGAGTGGGTGTGTGTGTGGGCACACAGCAGGGCGGGGGCTGGGCCTTCGTGCCGACGGGGCCCTCGCTGCCCCTGCTCCACGGCCACACTGCCTCCTCCTCCTTTGGGGCCTCCATCTCCTGACTCACAGGAGAAAGGGACAATCCTCCTTGCCCTCCTTCCCGGGGAGGCTGGAGCTCCCAGCTCAGACTCAGAGCTGCACAGGCTTCTCAGTAATCATCAGCGTGACGTCAGAAGTTTCTGGAGCAGGGACGAGCGTCGGCAGTCACGGCTGCTGAGTGGGTGAGAAGGCCACCTGCTTCCCGGCTAAGCTTCTGCTGAGTCTATGCCCCCACCCCACAGGCTGAAAGCACCACACTTCGTAACAGCACTATGAGGCAACCGTGCAAGGATTTAACTCACGGTTGTGAGTTCAAGGTCATTCAAAAGCCTGGTCACCACACTTATCCACTGAGAGTTTCCCTGCACGCCACTCCACAATATATAAAAAGCTGAATGGACTAACAACCACGTACAGCACCTACAAGGCACCATATAGATAACCACGGACCTGGAGCTGACAGCTGAAGCGCATTCCTCAGAAAACGGGACAGAGGCTGCAGAGACAGCCCGCGACACAGAGATGGAGCCCCAACTCAGTGTGCTTGGAAGTCACCCCAAGCCGCCCCCCACCCTGGCCCTGCCTGCTCTGCCACCGCGTCCCTCCTTCCCTCTGGGTCCTTCCTGCGTGTGGGTGTCCTCTTGCTGCACTGCTCCAGGGTCCCCGGCCCTCGCCGCCTGCACTCCCATTAACTGCAGTTGGGACTCACTCAGCCAGTGCACTGGACTAGACTGAGGTCAAGGTCTGGTTTGCACTCCTATCACCCTGGTGTCTCCCGGGCACCAACTGCAGACAGCTGCTGTGGACAGCAAGCTTCTGGACCACAAGGAGACAGCCTGGACTCAAGCCTGAGCTGCATGGCTAGTGCCTGATTCTGGGCATTCAACTTGAGACTTAGCTTCCTCATCTGAAAACCAGGCTCTCACGGGGCTTGTATAAAAGACTGAAAGCACCTCGTAAGTCATGTAGAGCAACCCAAATACTAGCTAATGATGGAGGAACAGGCCTTTAATAAATGCTGTTAAATAAAAAAGATGCTGAAGGGCTTCCCTGGTGGTGCAGTGGTTGAGAGTCCGCCTGCTGATGCAGGGGACACGGGTTCGTGCCCCGGTCCGGGAGGATCCCACATGCCGCAGAGCGGCTGTGCCCGTGAGCCATGGCCGCTGAGCCTGCGCGTCCGGAGCCTGTGCTCCGCAACAGGAGAGGCCACAGCAGTGAGAGGCCCGCGTACCGCAAAAAAAAAAAAAAAGATGCTGAAAATAAAGACTCTGCTCTATGCTCCCCTTATGACCCTTTGGGAAGGAGGAAGGCAGGGCTGGGGAAGCCGTTTCTTGTGCCCACAGAACAGAGAGAAGCAAACAGTCCCAGCCTCCCCCGCAGTCGGCTGAGGCCAGGCTGCGAGGGCAGGCCAGTGCAGGCGTCCGGAGCCCCCAGTGTGCGCAAGGCCCCACGGGCAGTGAGGGACATCACTGCCCCAGGTTAACTACAAATGAGCTGGGGAGAGACACACACTCGAACATGCAAATACTAACAGGAGACTGACCTGCCCCCAGGGCTCTGACCGGAGAGACCACTGACGAAGTGCTGCAGCTGACAGCCCAGGGGACCACGGAGGTCTGCACAAGCTCAGAGTCTTGAGCTGACCACTCGGCTGCCTCCTTAGTTCTCACTTCTCCCGACATTTCAGATCAGGATCTTTTTATAGCTTCTGAGTATGTCCACCTGGGCGGCTCACAGACTAAAATCATCTTCACCAAATCTGCTACTGCTCCGACGTCCGGTCTCCCCTAACTCCCTCCTGCTGTTCACTACTCACAGAAAGTCACCCAGCAAACTCCGGCATCCTCCACAAAACCTCTCGATGCTGTTCTCTATGCCCCCCCCACCCCCCGAGTGCCTCAATCCAGGCCTTTATCCTGTCACACCCAGATCACTGCAAGAGCCTAAGAACCCCAGCAGGGGCTCTGCAGTTTTTCAATCCCTTCCCCCCTCCATTCTGCTGCTAGAACTGTTTTAAAAACCACACCTGACCTGAGACCCTCCAATGTGAACTCCTTTAAGTGGCCCTCTCCTCCTGCCTGTCCAACTCCGCCAAACTCAGCGCTCCCCCCGCCGCCCCCCGCCTCTCTCCAGCCTCAGCTACGACCCAGCTGGGCCCAGTGGGTCCCTGTCCCCGAGCCCGACTTGCCGCAGACCCTCGGCCTTTGCTCAGGCCACTCCTGTCACGGGGACTACCTCTCCCCAGCCCTCCCACCGGGGCCCCTCCTGCAGGCCCCCCAGAGCTGAGGACTCCCTGCTCCACCTCTCACGGGGGCTCCACCTCTCACGGGGAGCAGGCACGGAGCCCGTCAGGGCCGGGGTGCCTCTCCGTAGCGTTTCCACGCCCCGCCCCTCCAGGCTGTGATAGGGGTTAAAGCAGGGTCCAGTCCTCATGCATCTCTGCGTCCCCAGTGCCTGACAAACGCTGGCCACACAGAATGTTTTTGGACTGATTTTTACAGCAAAAGAATTTACTGCTTTTAATGAATTAGAAATCTGAGTGGATGAATCAATGACCTAACGCAGGTCTTCTTACCTTCACATTCTGAGGCAGGAAAAAGAGGAGAGTACAAGGCTTTTTCCCACCAGGTCTGTTTTTCTTGACTTCTATTCATTCCTTGTACATCAGTGTTCAATACAGGAAACTGTTTAGATCAAACCAAATATAGACAAAGTTCACAAACTTCCAAAATAAAGGGGAAAAAATTCAAGCGTTATTAACTATGGACTACAAACCCAGGATTTTTTAACTGGTGAGGTTCTTTTTGACTTTTTGTTTTTACTGTTCTAGACAAGGTGAATACAGAAAGCCAACGTGTTCATAGCATACAAAGGAAGTTTTTCTTAAAAACACTTATATTGCAAATGGAATAAAAAGTCTTTTCAAAAACCACAACAAAACTCTTACGAGGCAAAAACATAAGGAAACAGCCTCAAATAAGGCAAGTATTTAGATTCTGGAAGTACAGAGATAACGGGGTGGCTAGTGTGAGGTGCTCGAGAGAACGTGAGGAGGACCCTCTTCTCCTTCACACACTCAGGCAGGAGGGAGTCAAAGAAGAAATGGGACAGAGGAAATTTTATAGGCAGAGTTACCAACCTAATGTCTTTATAACAATTAGCTGCTTCGATGAGAACCAGAAGGAAGTTGAGACTAAAACCAAGTAATAACACTGATAGTAATTCAAATTCAACACAGGAAACAGACATCGAAATGAGAGGAGGGCAGGACTCCTGAGAGCAGGAATGACCCCGTACTCCGTGCACATCCACAGCCCTGGCAGAGGGGAAGGCGCTCACGCCCACCCCTCGCTGGTGGAGCTCTCAAGTCCCAGCTGGACGTGCCCACCTGTCTGGGCAGCAAGGACTAGATGCAGTGTGGCTGTCACGCATGATCGAGGAGTGTCCTCGTGAGCGGTCGTCAGAAGACGTGGCCAGGGGCAGCCACCCCGGGGACATCCTGGTATGCTGGGGTCTTCCACGCTCCTGCCTCACTGTGCCTGACAACAGGCCCTGCCAGGCTCAGTAAGGCCTGCTTTCGGCATCTCTGTAACTCCCATCACCCATCCCAGTCTCAGGAAGTGTCTGCTCGATGCATACGACCTGTACACACTGCATACACCTGTGTTTCAGGAGACATTTCATTACATGTTCAAGTTCAAAACCTGAACTGTCTTACAACCGATGATCTTCAGTTCTCTAACAGGATTTTGTTACTCTCCTAAACAAAGTAAATTATTTTACTTTATCAAGAACTTTTTGATTCAGTAATGTGTGATTTTTATTACTTACTAAACGGGAAATGTATTTCAGATTCTGATTTTCATGTAACTTTTCAGAAATACCCCTCAATTAGAAACTGAAGAATTGTGCTGTCTACCCAGAGTGGTCAGTTAACCTTCACCATTTTCTCCTGCAGTATATTCTAACAATAAAAATTAGTAAACCTATTAGATAAACAGATAGCAAGGGCAACAGCGACAACAAGGCCAGGGTTAACACAAATGAAGCCAGCAACATGCCAGGTCTGTAGTTAATTCCAGGTTGACTCCTGCGTCTGGCACATAACTCACAGCACTATGAGGCCCTTCTGGAAAGGCTCCGCCTTCTCTCCAAGGCATACCTATCTGCGAACAGATTACTTGGTGCTATCCAGGAGGAGCAAGGATGGCTCCCTGGACAGAAGTCTCCCGATCGTCCCCAAGGCACTATCGAAGAGAGATGGATTTGAAGGTAACAAGTTCCTATTTGAGAAGGAAAGTGTGTGGGGCAGGCTGAGGAAGGATCAGTGTTTTATTCATGTGAGTGCTGTCAGACTGCTTATCTTTAATCCTTTCTTGAGATTGTGCAAGTGAGGTAAAGAGTAAGAAAGGGGGAGAATTCACCGGGACAGACAGGATGCGGTGGGAGAAAGCAGGCTGGAGGGACCGAGGTGTAGCCGGGGGGCTGGGCCAGCATGAACAGCAGGTGAGACACAGGCAGGACCAGACGTGTGTGAGCACAAGGCAGCAAGCGCACCTTACTGATCTTCACACCTCCAGGAACAGGGCCTGGCACAAAGCAGATACTCCAGGTCTGCTGGCCTCAAGAAAAGGCTCCCCCTGGCCAAAGTTCCTGATTATCTAGCACACCACTTTCTCTCTCCCTCCCCTGCTGAAATCACTGTTAGACCATGCCGACTCTGGCATAGTTTTAGGATTTTTTCTGCATCCTCCATTTGAATGTCAATTCCAACAGCAAGGACTTATTTTTCCTGTTTTCTGTTACACCGAATACACATTATGACATCTTTCCACTTAGCTATTTCCAATTTTTAGGCTGCAAAAGATAACCAGGCTTTGCTTAAATAATGTCTGTTTAATGTATTAATTCAACTTCTGACTTGGTTGAGAATGAAAAGCATGAAGAAAGAATGGAAGAAGTGGAAAACGGACCAGAACACAAGCTTGGGCGATCCAGGCGCACCTCTGCCTTAGCAGCGCTCTCCCGCTCCCTCCGGGTAGCTTCTTGGCTCACGTGCCACCTGGGAGCCTTTCTTCATGGTACCTTGGCAAGGAAGCCTGCCCGTAATCCGCATTTATCATGGCAAACCCCTCCAAGCACTCCCATCCCACCACGTCCCTTATCCGGCTCTTCTTTTCCACAGCATTGGGATTCTAACATACTGTGTAACTTCATATTGTTGACTGAATATACCTCCACAAACGCAGGCGTCTTTGTCTATTCCTTTATTAAACCTAGCACCTAGAATAGCGCCCAGACATAGTAGGCTCTTAATAAATATTTAATGTGTGAATGAAACAGTAAAAAAAAAAATTAAAAAAAGAGAGAAGAACATGAACTTAATCCAGAAAGGCTTATCAGAAACGTCTTTAGCCACAGATGTAATACTCAGAAATTCTTTAGAAGGTGAAAGTTAGGTAAAGGCTCACTGCTTTAAATGCTCACTAGACAGTCCTAGTTCTGGTGAAGAGAAAGGTGAGTTCTGCTCTGGGAACAGAGCACTGAACAGTGCCCTCTGACACAGTCAGCTCTCAGTTATTTGCCTCACAAAAGGAAAAGAAAGCCTCCTATAATAAGCCTTGTTCTTTGGAAAAGGAGAGAGAAAATGTAAATGAAGAGATACCCTGTGCAACAGAGACCAGTAAGGGACACTGCTGTCCTAAGTTTTCCTTTACTGACAGGAAGTGCCCCATTCTGGAAGGAACTTGGGCTCTGCCCTTACACTGGGGTCTGGGGCAGGCATCCCACCCTCTGGGCCTACGCGCCCGTAGCCGCCACGGGGGGGATAAGCCCATGGCGGCAAGTCACTACAGGCATTCAGTAGGGTAGTGGTGGCACAGCAGTGGGCACAGAGCCAGCACAGCGGGGCTGGGACCGAGCACCCTCCCCTCAACAGAGCGTTCCAACTCCCCTGGCACACTCCTCGCGGGAGGCCTCCTCTGCTGGACTGGACTATGGTTTCCCGGAGACAGGGCGGGGCCTTCTACTGCTTCTCTGCGCCTTAAAGCGCACGACATGGAGGCAGCAATCAAGCAGATGACACAGAGAACACTCTTGCACAAACTCACGCACAAATAACGGACGCCTGGCGCACTGCTCCTCGGCTTTTAGCTCCTACTTCAGCAGCCACGACCTAAACGTTGGCAGCTCCCCTGCACACGTGAGAAATTTCAAGCCCCTCTACCTTCGTGCGCGCTGTTGCTTCTGCCTAGAGCGTCGTGCCTCCTCCTTTCTGCCCTGGATGCTCAGGTACGTGCAAAAGCCCTCCTCAACTCTCACGGGCTGGGTCGGTTCTCCTCTGCGATCCCACGGCACCCTATGCTCACCCTCCCCAAGCCACCCACCATGTTACCCAAACAGCCTAAAAGATAAGGAGCTGGCTAGGAAATTTTGGTACATCCATACAATGGAATAATATGCAGAAAATAAAAAAGAAGGGTGATTATAATAAAGTCATTTCAGTTAAAAAAAAAAAAGTAGGAGGAAACATACGTGAACAGGTATTTGCTCTCCAAGCACACAGTATCCTCGGAGGATACACACCGGGACCCACACTCATGGCTGCTGCTGGGGAGGGACCTGTGCACTGTGTACATACCCTCCTGTAACTCCTGAATTTGAACCACAGGAGTGAATTACCTAGGTCAAGGAAAAGAAGTGATCTGTTTGCCAACTGGTCTTCAGTACTAGACTGAACTCTCCCTCTCCCAGGGCAAGGTCAGTGTCTTGTTCATCCAGGTCACTTACCTTAGCGATGGGCACAGAACGTGTAAATGTTTAATAAATGTTTGCTGAACTGAACTCCACTAAATTTTTGAAAAGGATCATAATTCATCTTGCTGGGTACAATTCTATTAGAAATCCTACCTTCTAGACCACTTGCACTGAAACAGATTGGCAGCTAGTGACTTAAAACAGAGCTTGGCCCTCTGTAAAGACTGCCCTCACTCAGGAAAGGAGAGGAAGACGACCCTGGCAGGAGCTCCCCAAGACCGACAGGTAGTGTGAGAGAGTGAAAAGGCACAGATTCTGGCCCCAGCCTGTCCTTTCAGGCCACCCTCAACCTTTCTGTACCTCAGATGAATCTCTGAAGTTAGCTCCAACCTGGCTCTGAACTGTAAGCGATTCTGCTGAGAGACCAGGGCTGTGAGGACCGAGGACAGCTAGGATATCGGACAACCTCAGTGTCCTCTGAGGACTTTACTGGCAGCTAAGACCTTTCAAGACAACCCAGAATTCTGGTAACACATAAGTACGTCAACGTACTAGAAAGCTAAGGAACATGGTAATGGTATGATGCAGAATCTCACTCCTTTCCTCTTTTTCTTTCTTCCCAATCTGGAACCAGGTGAAATACAAAGTACATAAAGGAATTTTTAAGGAAGAAAAGTGGGGCAATAAACAAACAGATAAGACCTAACAACATTATTTTTTGCTGTTGTTCTGAGCAGTTCAGATTTCAGCGTTTCAGTGGGGTTCAACTCATGTCTAAACATCCCCAGGCCAGCTCATGGGAGCACTGACTCTCGAGTTGCCTGTGGGGCTTCCGACCATCACATGCACTCAGGGCCACACGTCAGCACCTAGCTGACAAATGAGTAAGGCATGACCTGTATCCATAAGGCGCTTATAATCTAATGAGGAAAGTACATCGATGACTCATGAAAAAGGGCAAATGCAATTAAAAGAAGAGGCATAGAGCACATGAAAATTAAAAGAAGGGAGAAATGATTTCTGATGCAGGTGGGGATGCAGCAGGGGAGAGAAGAGGAATGAGGGATGCATCAGTGGGAGACGTGGGAGCCTGAGGGAGCCTCATGGTACCAGTGGGACTGAGCCATGTGAAGGGGGGTCGGAGTGTGCGGGGGGGGGGGGGGGGACAGATGGGAGGAAGGGCGACACAGCTGCTCTCCAGCCACAGGTGGCCTGACTTCTAAACACCTCCAACTGTCTTCTTAAAAGCTGCGCCTGGAAAAAGGCCAGGCACTGCTATATCAAATAATGGCTGCAAATGGGCAGAGCACTGTGCTTTTTCTGTGAAACAGGTTATTGCCTTAAGTGTTATCTCTTGTACACTCACTCAGTTTAACCTCGAATCATTTCTTAGGAACAGTCAAATGGTACAATGACTCCCATTAACAAAGCTATTACTATTAACCTCATCTGATAGGCTGACCCGTATCATTCATGTAACCTCAGGAATAGGTACTTTGTATAAAGCAAAGTCCACCTGTACGGGTTTTGTAGAAGCTATTTTGTTGCATTTGGATTGTGGCTTAATTTTTACATGTTCCACGACAAATTTTAGAGAATTCTGCAGAGATGTAATTTATTTTACATGTAAAACATAAGTTTCAATAAGCTAATCAGTGTTTCAGAGACAATTAGACAGGCTTCCTATGTAAAGAAACCCTTTGCTGCCACTTCTGAAGAGCAAAGGACTGTCTGAAGAGTAAATAGCGACTTCTGGATTCATCAATTTTTGAAAGCTGGAGCACTTATATGCCAGGCTTTGCTTTAAGCATAGTACGTGCACCTTAAGACAACACGGAAACATCTCATATCCTGATTTATTTAAAAATGTCTTTGCAGAAAATGTCTACTGTCCAGTTCAAATTTATGAATATCAAATCCACGTTAAGTCCTTCTGTAAAAATCCTCAGAATGCTAAGTTTTAAGACATTTAAACTAAATTCCCAATAATTTAACCCTATCTTTCACTGTCTGAAATGACTGTTCTTTAGAATTAAAGTCTGATCAAATGCTTTTACCAAATACCAATACACACTGACACATACCTCTTCCAGCTGTCCTGAAGAAACTGGATTATCTTCGTAAGCAGGGAACTGACAACCTGCTTTGCAACTGCAAAAATTATTAATTTCTTCTTCACATTGTGCCATTATTTTACAATTTGCTTCTGAGCTTTCTAAATCGATTTCCAGAGACTCATTCAGGCTACATTCCAAACACTGATTCTGCTTTCCTACTGGCAGAATCCCAGCTGATTCCTCCTGGGAATCAAGTGATGTTTGAGCACTCTTTTCCATTCCAGATTTTTTTAACCTGGGAAGGAATTTTCCAGACTCAAGCTCTGATTTTCCATAGTAATGGCCTTCCTTCTCTGCATCTTCTTCCAGTGGTTTGAGATCTGCCTGTGGATCTTCAAATGCATCGACTTGAGAAGGAATGGGGATGTTTGCTTCATCTTTTTCAGATTCAAATTCTGACTCGCTTCCTCCTCCTGGGGACAGTTCAGATGCAGAAATTGGGCGAAAGTGAGTCCTAGGAGAGATCCGAATAGCCCTGTATTGTGTTCTGTCAACGCCGCATATCCTGGGGTGGAGAACTTCACTGTCTGAATCAGAGCAGAGGATTGATTTCGGTTTAAAACTAGGACTGAACGATGCAATCCCTTCGGGTTCAAACGAACATTCTACATGAAGAACTTGTGAAAACGGATTGCTTAAGTCAAAGGAAGAGAATGAATATTCAAGTCCAGGATCTTCAACTTGAAAGTTACCACAAGCTCCTAATAAGTCTTCATGGAAGATAAAAGAAAACCCCTTATTCAATCCGTTTTCCCCACTCTTCGGCTGGTCATTCTGTTCAAATGACACGAAGGGTTTCCATAACTGCCTGTGACCAGGAGCAAAACTGTTTCCTGGGGTCATAAAGACATCTGTACCAGCTATTGTCACCACGTCGGAAGCTGCACACTGTAACAAACTTCCTTTTGTGTGACTGGGTGGTACTACTGCCCATTCCCCATCGCTATTAAAGGTTTTGAGCTCTCCATAAACTCCTCCAAGAATGAACGAGTTCTCTTTATCTTGGGCCACATCCCAAGGTTTAGAGGGGGTAGTATAGTCACCACCGTCCACCTTTGATAGCTCACCGGAAACAAAAGCTCTTTTCTCTGGGTTCTCCTTCTGTCCCTCCCACAGATGATATTCTGATCTCTGCACAGCCTTGTTAGGCTCCTGGAGGGGCTCCATTTTAGCTTCAGCATCCAAACAGCAGCAGTAGTTATTTACATCTGTCGAAAACAACTCATCCTCGATCCTTTCTACTTCTACCACAGCTACAGAATTGCTATCTGCCATCTTTGTCCAAATGTTTTTAATAACCCCTGAGCTGTAGCCATCTCCACGTGGGCTGCTTTCACTACATACCTGTGTAGTCTCAAAGCTTTTGTTTTCTGTTTTTTGTTCTAGCTGAATACCACAGACAGATTCTAGCTTGGATTTTTTTTGGAAAACTAATGTCGGAATTTCTCCTAAAGTTCTACTGTTCTGCTGGCAAGTTTCATCTTGCAAAAAATCTAGAAGTTCTTCATCTACATAATTTGACGAGACTCTAGGAACTACGTAATTCATATCGTCTGCGTTAAACTGTGTGGATTCTTCAAACTGAATGTTTAATGTCTCATTGTCTGAACGTGTTTCTTCTGAATGGGACCATGGACTACAAGTTCTTGTTGAAAGATTAGAACAGTGTTCATTTTCTTCAAAGGCACTATTTTTGGTCCATATTAGTAATCTAGACTGTGTTTTTCCAAGCACATTAGCACTAGAATCTGTATTTTCATTTCCCAAGTTGAGTGTTTCAAAAGAAAATGGTAAAACAGAATTACTGCATTGCACTTCAAACACTGAAAAACAAGAGTTTATACCAGATCCTTCATTAATATCTGAGAAGAGCTCTTGATTGCCAGCAAGCAAATGCGGATTGAGCACTGTGCTGTCTAAGATCGGGGAGAGTCTAATTGGAGAATCTCCTCCAAAACTCTCCCCGTCGGCATCGCCAGAGCTGGATGAACAGCACTCCCAGAACTGAGCCAGACTGCCAAGGTCTTGCAGGAATAAGCCCTCAGCACCCACAGAGCTGGTAGAATCTGTCCATATTGCACGTTCCCCTTGCAACTCCATTCCATCTAACACTATGCAACATTCTGCCTCAAAATCTGTCTTCTCTTTGCTTTTCTGTCGAATCATATTCAGAATCCGACTTTCTCCTTGCGTTGTTTCTGAGGCACCAGGATCCAACATGGATTGGTCAATGTCCACTTCATAGAAGTGTGTTAATTCTGATAGATGAATGTCATCCAAGTATCTGCTGTCCTCCGGTAGAGGACAGAATGAGGTCCCCGTGAGGTCAATATCCTCATTTATAACTGCAGGCATTTCTACAAAATGACCATCAATGAAAGTACCTGCTGCGAGGTATGTTTTATGAATATTATTGTTGCTGATACGAAGACCATGCACTGATTCAGACAATTCTTCTACTGCTTCTGAGGTCAGATCACTTGTATCTTGCCTGTTTCGGTATGTGGTCTCTAGTTTACTTTTCCTGCTCAAAGGAACAAAATACTCAGCAATCGGTTCGGTGTACCACAGCGGCTCCTCTTTGTACTCTCTGTCGGCTCTGCTCTCCAGGTACAGGTCTCTCCCTTCGGTGCTGCCGGCGTCTTTCCTGCCCATCTCCTTCAGCGGCCTTTTAGCCCGCTTGCACAGCTGTTTGGTGGAGCCGCCGCTGCTGCTGCTGCTGCTTCCGGCATGCACGCTCCTTTCCGCCTTTTCGCCATGCTTCAGTGAAAGCCTGCTCTGCCCATTCCGCCCTTTTCTGCTTCGGATTTCTCGTGTCTTGTGTCTCACTTTCACACACTTCGTGGATGCTTTTAATTCTCCCTGATTACCACTTGAGCTCGAGCCTCCTTCGCTGGAGCCGGAAGACCAGGAGCGAGGGCGCATCTTTCCTTCAGGCTTATGTCGGATTTGCTTTTTGTACAAAGCAGGCTTCTCCTCACCTGTGCCATTCCTAAATTTGTTCTCCTTCTCATTTTGACTCTTGCTCTGGGTTTTCCCGTGCACAGTGGTGGGCATGTCGCTGCTTCTCTCCTCGATGAGCTCGCCTTCGCTGTTGCAGTCCTTCGGGGAGGACGTGTCTGTGCTAGCTGGTGGGGCTGTGGACGACGAGGAAGAGCCAGGGCAAGAGCAGACTGTAGCCTTGTTCCACACAGTCAGGATTTCTTGCAGGCAAACTGGTTTCTCAGAAAGTGGTGGAAATGCTTCATAGTACCTGAAAAACAAGTAGAGAGTTCAAAAGTGGGCGCTCAGACGTATCAGATGTAGTAAAAACATCACCGATCAGAGAAACGGGATATTTCATTTCAGTAGAGTCAGTGTTTACGTCACCCATGAATTAGTAACTTCTTAAAAATTAATAATACCGTAAAATATACTTTATACTTAGTTCTATGGATCAAGCACCCTTACATTCAGCAGTGAGATAAGCACTATAGGAATATTTAGAAAATACGTTAAGATGACTTTGATCTTTAAAATTTGGATTTTCATAAGTCACTAGTTACAAATTAATACAGTGGAAAGAATGTAATATTTTGATACGAAATATCTGAATTTGAATCTCAGCTCAGTCATTTACTATGCTTGTGACTTTAAGCTAATCATGTAATGTCTTGGTCCATTTCCTCACCTGTAAGATAGTGATACTATGACTTACCTCACAAGGCTGTTATGAGCACTGGAAACAAATGTAGGTGAAAAGCTGGATAGCAAAGCAGTCGAGGGCATGAGCTCTGAAGCCACACTCCCTGAGTTTGAATCCTCACTCTGCTATTGCCTAGCTATGTGACCTTAGGCACGGTCCTTAACCTCTCTGTGGCCTAGAAAACGGGGTAATTATAGTATCTATCTCACAGAGTTGTGAGGAGTAAAGGAATTAACATGCGAGATGAGTCAGTGACTGTTATTATCGAATCTTTCCTCAGGAGGCAAGTGCAATGCCCAGCATTAAGCAGACCCTCAGAAATGGCAGGTTTCTTGGAATTCAAGTGTTCAGAAAAGGGGATGCTGGTGAGGCCTAGAACAATCAGACAAAGCGGACCACAGCTGAGCCTTGATGTTCCAGCTACGCAGCGGTCTGGCGAGTACTGTGAGGCACGGGAACCTGTGTGAGGACACGAAGATGCTGTGCCTCGTCAGACCAGCAACCACTGGAAACACACGGCAGGAAAACCAGGGAGGCTGGCTTCAGAGGGCTTCAACAGGAAAGAAGCGTTTTCAGTTTGCTAGGAAACTGGTAGCCACTGAAGATTTCAGAGCAAGACAGACTGACAAAGGAAGACTCGAGAGTCAGGATGGCTACCAAAGTGGGGGTCATTCTAGAGGCAAGTCAAGCTCACACATGAAGTGATAAAAGGCCAGGTGTTCAAAGGGCCTATACTTGACTCTCCTTTTCAGTCTAGACCAGAGCTGTCCAATAGAAATATATTATGAGCTTCTTAAGTACTTTTTAATGTTCTAGGAATCCCATTAAATGGGAAAGAAGAAAGTGAAATTAATTTCAATAATATATTTTACTTAACCAAATATATCCACATTATCATTTCACATGTAATCAACAGAAAAAACTATTAATATAGTGTTTTACATTCTTTTTAAATGAAGTCTTTGAACGCTGATGGGTATGACACACACGGCACCTCTTAGCCTGAAACAGCCACATCGCAAACGGCCAACAGGCCGCACATGGCTACGGCTACCGTGCTGGACAGCACAGCAACACAACCAAGTACTCTTTTTCCCTTAAGATTTAGAAGTTGAGAAGATTCAAATAAAATGTATAATAAGGAAGTCTCCTTACAATGCTGTCAATTTAAATATGAACCATCTACAAACAAAGACAGAAAAGCATCTTTAGGAAACAAGTCGGACAAGGTCAATGACTTGCCCAGTTCCTTCTGTAATCAGCAAGGGGAACTTGGCTTCCTTGTGTATAAAACAAGGACAAGCCTAATTGCTTACAGCTGTCTCAAAGGACTGGTATGAATTTCAAAAGTGGTATATGAATGGACCATAAATGGCCTTGTTTGTGTCATTCCGTGAATTTCACAAATATTGATTCAATATGCGTGAAAAAGACAAGACCTTCTTATTCACCTTTGAATTCTCAGCGTCAAGCACACAGTAAGTGCTCAATAAATTCCTGAATTATAAAATATCAAACTAAATAGCATATGACAAACAAAAAACTGTAAACCATGTAGCAGTCATTTGTCTGATTTTAACAAACACATGCTTTATTACTGAATACAATCTTACATACATTTCCACTTGATCCTTTGCTGTAGGGGATAATTCTGCCTCTGGAGAGGGAGACCCCTCTAACTTTTTGTGAATCTTCTCTTCTGTTATGAAACAAAAATTCAGAAAGATTTGTCTTATATTTAGTTAATAAATGCTCCTGTCTTTTTCTTAAGTAAATTTAATCAGAAATTACATAGGCTTTTGTGGCTTTAAAAGAACTCTACACCAGTTTATCTTTTTAATAAAAATCTATTTCTTAAGTGTGCCAGAGGGAACTCTGGCTAAACCACATTAACTTTGGGCTGAGAACGGAGAGAGGTTCACCTCATCACTGACAGAGGCTCTAGAGGCACTTAATTAAGAGAATGAAATTCCCTGTGTACTTATTAATTACACCAGAAGGAGAGAACACCTGTTTAGATTCCAAAAATATTTTCTCACAAAATTCTGCACTCACCGACTTTATACTGCCTCATCTTGACTAACACTAATCTGTAAAGAAAGTTATTACAATTAGCTCTCTGTTACTTAACATCTAGGTGAGGGCTATGTTTCAACTAAAATAGAAGCAGAGGGCTATACTCTTAGCTTAGCTCATGATACTGCCCTCAGATTAGAAACAAATAAATTGTGCCCTTATTAAAAAGAAGGCTCGGGCTTCCCTGGTGGTGTGGTGGTTGAGAGTCCGCCTGCTGATGCAGGGGACGCAGGTTCGTGCCCGGGTCCGGGAAGATCCCACATGCCGCGGAGCGGCTGGGCCCATGAGCCACGGCCACTGAGCCTGTGTGTCCGGAGCCTGTGCTCCGCAGCGGGAGAAGCCGCAACAGCGAGAGGCCCGCGTACCGCAAAAAAAAAAAAAAAAAAAGAAGGCTCAAGGCTTGGTGGGCAGCACAATGACCATGAGGAGGACATGTAAAATAAAGATCCTTCACTTTAATAGGTCACTCACTCTACGGGCTTGCAGGAAAGTTGAGAAAAGCAGCTGTGAGGGTTCACGCATCAAAATGACTCAATGAGCTTGTCAAGCCTGCCTTTCCAATAACTTCAAGAGTAAAGGCAAAAGCTCCTTCCAAACCTAAAATAATTAGCTGACACCTTTGCAGGCCCTGAAGTCAACAGGCAAATATTAACTTGGGGGGTGGGGGGGAGGAGAAGGATGGGAAAGGTAAGAGATTATTGCTCCAGATCCCTGAGCTTCGGTTTGAAGACAAACACAATGAAACGTCTCCTTTCCATGAGGGCACTTGTGGATTAAGTCATCCCTTTGAGGGCAGGGATCTATCGACCAGTGATGGCTGTGGAATGACCCAGAAGCCACTCACAGCTAAAGACAGAGCGTGACACTGGCCTGGTGACACACTGAATACAAAGACTTTGCTCCTGTTGCCTCTTCTTTCTGATCAATTCCAAGATCTGGTGGCTCTACCCACTGTGCGGGGATGGCCCTTGGAGGCGGCACCCTCACCTTGCTGGCTCTGCAGGTCCTTCAGCCTGGAGCAGAGCTCCTCCACTAAAGTCTCGATACCAGAGCTCTGCGTGGGAACAGAAAAGCACATAGTTTACGGCCAGGTATGTAAGAGTCAGGTATTTGTACACTTTTGTCTTAATATAAAAGCTTTACAAATCTTCCATGTTTCAAAAGAAACACATTATGAATATTTAAATGAAGAGTTTAAAAACTATAGGTTTCTAGATTCAATTTAGTATACGTATTTTACTAACAAAGTATATTCACCGGCACTTACTGATAAAATGTGAAAATACTAATGTACCTTCCAGAGTAGCTTCTGTCTTCCCAGGGATACAGCATCTTGCTCACGGGGGAGCCTAAGGACCTAAATGCCCATCTTACGGTTAAAAGTCAGTCGCTATCAAAACCATTATTCAATATCTGTACAAGCGAGGGCTTGTACGAGACTCAGTACAAATTAAAATCACAAAAATCTCCTCGTGGTCCTCTAGGAGTACATGGTCTAAAGAAAACAGGTGACTTTTTCTTTTTTTTCTCTTAAAGCGAACACTCATGACTGGAACAAACAGAGCAGGTGGAAAACATATGTCATTACTGCAAGCGAATGTGAAAGCTTTACTTTAAGGGCCATGAATAGGGTATTAGCCTCTGTACAGAACTGGGGTAAAATTTAAGGAGAGTGCGTGGAAGAGTCTGAAATTGGGAGGAAAAGAATAAGAGCCAAACTCTAAAGAAAAATGAATGATGGAAACAGGCATAAGCAAATCTTTTACTATGGAGACTTTTAAACTTTTAAAATTCTCTATTTCTCACAGGAGGAAAGAAAAATCTTTTACAAGGTACAAAAAAAGTGAACGCATTTCCTAGGAACTTTTTGTTTATTCAGTGGCTGAAAGCCCTACTTAAATTGGAATCGAGTCTCTCTAGGTGGTCACAACCCGAACAGGCACAGGACTCTGCCTCCTGTCGTCCTCACAGGGCCTTGAGGGGCTAAAAATAGACGCTACCCCATTCACCTCACACAAAATGACTCAGCAAAGTATTACAGATATCCTCAACAAGAAACCGCAGTTACACAGTTTGAGCAGCAAGAAAGATTACAATGAAAACAGCTAATTGTAAACATTGATAGTTACAGTCTATCCACATCATATCACAGCTTTTTACAGGAGACAGGACAAAAGAAGAAAGGGAAATGGGCCAGAGGAGAGCTGTCCTTTCCTTAAAAATTCCTAAAAACCATGGCAGATATTAGTCATAAGCACAACTCTGACTACACAATTCCATCGGAAAGATTCTGCTTACCATAATGTTAAAGGTGTGATGAGTATGGCCGTTTTATTCCACTTCCTCCAGACCATGAACCTAACACCACTGTCAGCTGACTCGCGGCTGCACGCTGGTCTGTACAGCAAGCCTGTGTCACTGTGTTTCTAAAGCCGGTGCCAGTCTCCAGGGCAGAACACCAAGCCCTAGGGATTGCTTATACGACTCCGCTCGATCCTCTGCAACGGCGGGCCACCTACTATTCTCCATAGAGCGCTCATTACAACAGTCACCAGATGTTACTTTTTACGCTTTGTCTTGGAAAGCACTTCCAAGCAACTGTAAAATTTAGCTGTTCTGGATAGTAATGCAGCTTAGAAGTATATACATTTGCTCTCATATATAAATGGATAATAGACAACACGCTTAGTCCTCGACCCTGTACACAAGAGCAAGCTCTACCGACCCCGATTCTGTCTTCCTTGATTCCTGAAGCATCATAATTGTATTTTTTCAAAAAAATCATTAGACCACTGGGTTATCATGATAGCAAACTGAGCAACAAGAAGGGGTGTCAGAAGCAGCACCGGACCCTGTCGTCTCCTGGCAGGCATTCTGAGGTGTCGACTTGGCGCTGTTAATGAGAAACTATGTCCATTTTCCCAACTATGATATTAAATACTAGATAATTCTGTTAATCATATTTTAACAGTATACCATATCCGCGAGGGCATTCAAGAATACTGAGAGCCTGCGGTACATTATACTCATACCTTAGTGACAGCTCTAAGGGGAAACAATGCCGTAGGTGAAAAAACACTAACATTCTACCACGTAACTCATGAGCTGCTTTTCCCAGCTGTAAGATGGCTGATACCCACTTACCTCCCAGTACCAAACCAACATGAGAAACTGCTCTGCAAACCACAGGACCACTCTAAAATTCAAGTTATGGTACCCAAATCTGAACACCGGGGGGCGCACACACAGAGCCAGGCACTTTTCAGGAGATGTTCAATAAGTGGTCTTCCAGACGCATGACCATTCACTCGTGTACTTCTCTCTCTCTCACACACTCACTCACTCACTCTCAGCAAATGGTCAGGGCCCCCGACGGCCAGGTAGGACACCCGGAGAGATGAGCTCCCTACCCTCAGGGAGTCTACCCTCGAATAACTGTTACTTCTCACAGCTGGGAGATGGCCGGGGGCAATGTATCTGGGCCTGCATTCCTGCCTTGCCCATACTCACTGGGCAGTAGGGTGCAGCGCCACGCCTGGTCTCTGAACACCTCCCTCTCAAGATTCCCGAGGGTAAACTAAGGTGATGTGCGTGTGAGGCACCCCTCAGAGTGCCTGTCACATGGGTCACCTAAATACTGGTGCCCCCTCTAGACTGTTGATTCGTTTCTCACTTCCCAGAGTCTCAGTTTTGGATTCACTGCTTTTTAAAATGCCTTGAGTGTTTGCTCTGATTTGAGTTTGAGGGTGGAGGAGTAGGAAAGGTAACTAACCTGACCCAGACACTGCAGAGTCCCCTGGATTCTGGGGACTCCACGGTGCTGGCACTGCTGCCTTCCCTCTCCTAGGCTACAGGGTGGAGCCACTTCCGTGATGATGCAGCCCAGGTCAAACACTGCAGCTACTGTCCCACTGCTTCTGGGAAAGATTTTTATTTGTTCCCTGATAAGTTTCTATCACTTCCCATACCACAGCGTTTCCAATGCTTCTCCCCCCTCTGCGCTTCCCATCCTTCTCAACTACTGAACTTAATCATCAGCATCAAGGAAACAAAGGCAATCTGACGTATTCTCCGTAGTCAAAGGCTTCTGTAGCTATGTTAATCATCTCAAAGGTTAATCTTTTATGGAGAACGCTTTGGGACTGGATATTGCCTAAATGCGTGACAGGCAGTTCCACACCAACCCTGTGATCATTAACCAATGTGGTTCTCCGGGGCACTCAAGCGGTCCATGCCGCTGGGAGTCAAAAAGACGTGGGTTTGAACTTCACCTCAGGGTTAGCCACATGGCCGCCCTTAAGCCAGTCACCTAGCAAAGCCTTACTTTTCACAGCTGGAAAATGGGAGCATACCAATGACACTTCCAAATAGCTGGGTTTTGAACTCCTTGTATCGGTCCCCTAATTTCTTTTTTCTTTCCTATTTGCCATTTCTTCGTTTTTTGCTTTTACTTCCTGGCAGATTTCCTCAGCTATACCTTCCAACCCTTCTGTTGAGTTCTTTCATTCCCATTATCATGTTTAGAATTTTCAAGAGATCATCTTGTCCCTTGGATTGTTTCTTCTTTGCAGCAACCTTTTCCTCAGAGAGAAATTCCCCAATCTTCAGAGTTCTAGCAGACAGGGAGAAGAAAGGGGTGGGGATTCAACAACTTGCCAACTTTCATTTAGTCCCCAGTTTTCATTATGGTATCTCATGCTTTCCCTCAGAGGTGCCTGGTGTCCTAAGCCTGTCTGGCTTCCATCTGTCACGAAAGTACCTGTCAGGATGGGGAAAGCCTGGTAACCTCAGTGAGCCACGACTCCTGGCACTCAACCCTAGTATAGGTCCCTCCCCCAAATGTGCTAGGATTCCTCAGTGAGACACTAGCAAGTGTGATGCATGCCCTCTCAGAATGCTAACTCCCGGGCTCCATCTGCCGTAGACAGAAGCCTAAGCTAGCCACGCGGAGAAGGTCACAGCTCCTAGCTATCCCTCCTGAGGTGCCAGACAAGCTAAGAGAGCAATCTTGGATGTTCCGGTCCCAGCTGCCAATGACTGCAACGGTATGAGACCTCAGACAAGACCAGCGGGGGCCTCCCTGGTGGCGCAGTGGTTAAGAATCTGCCTGCCAATGCAGGGGACACGGGTTCAACCCCTGGCCCGGGAAGACCCCACATGCCGCGGAGCAGCTAAGCCCGTGCACCACAACTACTGAGCCTGCACCACTACTGAAGCCCACGTGCCTAGAGCCTGTGTTCTGCAACAAGAGAAGCCATGACAATGAGAAGCCCGTGCACTGCAATGAAGAGTGGCCCCCGCTCGCTGCAGCTAGAGAAAGCCCGCGCACAGCAACGAAGACCCAACACAGCCAAAAATAAAAACAAATAAATAAATTTATTAAACAAAAAAACCAAACAAACAAGACCAGTGGGACTTCCCTATAGGTCCAGTGGCTAAGACTCCGTGCTCCCAATGCAGGGGAGCCGGGTTCGATCCCTGGTCAGGGAACTAGATCCAACACGCCACAACTAAGAGCCCGCACGCCACAACTAAGAGCCCGCATGCCGCAACTAAAAGGGCAATGAAGATCCCGCACGCGCCAACTAAGACCCAGCACAACCAAATAAATAAATATTAAATATATATATATATATCCACAGACTTGTTAAGTCAATAAATAAAAGAGCACCAATAAGACAACTGAGAATATATACCAGGGTTCATAAACTCATGTCTTCAGTGGCCAGGGAAGTAATACAAACATGTGACAGCCAGGTATAATGCAATAGGAAGCAGTGGGGCACGTGGTTACGTGGATGGAATAAACATCCATGGCCTACAGCCATTTAAGGATAATTTTTAAACAAAAAATCCAAACAAACAAAAGGCTGTCTCTGCCAAGGCACCTGCATGAGGGCTGTGATTCCCATCTTTAAACACAGGAGGATCTACAAAAATCTACCCAATGGCTTGCCTCCAGCTCTTATTTATATTTGCTCTCTAGAATGTGGTATAGAGGAGGAGGGAAGTATGCAATGGATAAATATTACTGCACACCTACTATAGGCCAAGGCGGCATAGAAGAAAAGATAATCTTTCTGGTTAGGTCCATAGCTTTCATCAGATACGCAAGCCTGTAATGCTAAAATGGTGAAAAAAACAACTGACTTTAATGTAGCAGTCTGATGCCTAAGTATATACTCTAGACAAGGCACTGTACATGTGCACAAGGGTGGGAGCACAAGAATGGTCCTTGCTGTGTTCTTTATAACAATCAAAACTGGGAAACAACTGAAAGGTCCATTACCAGAAGAATAAATAGCTTTACAGTGTTACAATGGACATTTAGCAGTGAAGAGAAATTATAAGATCATACTAGTAACATAGATAAATCTTTCAAAATGTTAACTAAAAGAAGCAAGTTACAAAATACATAGAGTATGATACCATTCATATAAAGCTAACATGCAAAATAGTCACACATTTGTGTATCCCCCTCAAATAACATTTAGTAAAAGTATAAAGATGTGCACGGGAGAGAGGAAAACCAAGTTCAGAGCACTGGTAACCTTGGAGAGAGATGGAGAGAAGTACCACGAGGAAAGGGCACTTGCGGGGCTCAAGCTGTTTTCACAATTATGTGTTTCTCAAGCCACGTACACAGGTGCTCACTGTTCTGGTCTCTGTCCCTCCCCGCGTCTGCCTTCCCGCCCTCGCACACTCGGTCTGTCACACCCCACTCAATAACCCCCGCGTACGCCTCTTTTTATGCCCTTTTGCTCACCTCACCCTCAGATTTTTAGAGCAGCCCCTCCCACTTGTTTCCTTTTCCACACCCTCACTTTCAGCATTTAATAGTGTAGGAAATTTCCTATAAAAATCCCAACTTTCTACCTTTTCTAAAAAGAGAGAAGACCTGGCACCACCGGGGACGGCGTTTCCCACAGGCCAACCCGCTCCCCACCACCTCATTCATTTAGCGTCCTACTCAGCCCCCGGAGACATGCCAGACGGCAAGCTCTGGCCAAACAAGCCAGTGGTCTATTGTTCAATCTCCTCCCCCAAACCACCCAGCCCATCAACCCCAGACACGCATATCCAACTGCGTTTTCAAAATCTCCACCGGCCTCTCTCACAGGCATCTCACACCCATCCCCCCACAAATTAGTGCTTCTTCCCAATTTCCTTTTCCTCAGTAAATGAAGATTCCTTTCTTGCAGATGCTCAGCCCCAAAACCTTGGCTACCTTCTCTGCCTCTGCCCTCTTCCTCCACCCTACATTCAGTCTTGTCAGCTCTACCTTCAAAATACATTTAGAAACAAGGTCTCGCCCTCATCGGCCTGCTGGACTAATAAGGTAATAGCTCCTTACCTGCTTTCTCTGCATCTGCCTCTGCCCCTCCATCTACCCTGCCTCGCCCCAACCCATCTACTCTTAAATGCAGCAGCCAGCAGCACCTTATCAGCATTTAAGTCAAGTTACATCACCCCTCTGCTCCAAACTCTCCAACTTTCGAGGCTTCTCAGAGGAAAAGCCAAGTCCTCATAACGGCCTACAGGCTTCCTTGAATACCCAGCTCTTTCTATGCCCAAGGAGATAAGGCCTAGGCTTCCTCACGCAGGGTTGGCTGTGACAACACAGCAATTGTGAACATTCTTGGCTTTAATAACCACTGGCTTCTCAGGGGTCTGGCCTGTAGAGGGAGCACAGCATCACCTCTTACAACGTGGACAGCGCACCCAGACGGGCGCTGCACACATCTAAGGGCTCAGTAAATGTTAGTTACCATTGTCTTGATGCTCATTATCCAGAATGGATAAGTTCAAATGTCAGCATGCAAAGAAACAATGTACATGGTCAAAATTAACCTTGAAAGTAAATTGCCATAAATGACTTTACATGTATTTTATATACAACCCTGTACAGCATATAAACAAAACATACGCAAAATATTGAGATGTACTACGTACTTTTACTGGCAAAAAGAATGTTACTGGTGAACTTAGCTGAATGTGAAAACATGAGCAGTTGCAATAAGACTTCACTGTACTGAGGACATAAATCCTCTACAAGACGCTGAATAACCACAGAGCAAGTCAGTTACCCAGGGTAAGTTGCAGTGCTGTTACTTTCAAGACTAACTTAATTGAAATAAGTTATCATTGCATCCTAACTTTATTCCCCAAACAGGGCCTTGTTGAGTTTCTAATATCCTAACCATTCCCAAAATGGGAGATGAAATACTAGCCCTGATTCAGTTTTAAGTAGCTCAATAAAAATAAAACAGAAATATAACTAATTATTAAAAACAAAAACAAAACAATATGAAAAGCTCCAACTCTGGGGAAAGAGAAAACAGAACCAAGTAAACTTGAGGATTCAAAAAACAACAGTCCGCACAGTTCCACTTTTTATGTTTTTAAAAGGGAGAAAGGGAGGTGTGGATATATGTAACCACATCAGGCATGTGCCATGTCCACTGGTAAGAGAAACAGAACAGCTTAGAATAACATCACGTAACTATAAAATGCCCACCTGGGGGAGGTCTGAGTGGCCTATCGCTGAGTCACAGCACCGTTCTTATTTACAGACCCCATTACTAACTGCACTCAAATCAAATGCAAAATGTTATAGCAAAAAATGAGTACCAGGGCTACCCTGGTGGCGCAGTGGTTGAGAGTCCGCCTGCCGATACAGGGGACACGGGTTCGTGCCCCGGTCTGGGAAGATCCCACACGCCGCAGAGCGGCTGGGCCCGTGAGCCATGGCCGCTGAGCCTGCGCGTCCGGAGCCTGTGCTCCGCAACGGGAGAGGCCACAACAGTGAGAGGCCCGCATACCGAAAAAATAAAAAAGTGAGTACCAAAGAATTCCATTTTATTTGCATGTGTAAACGAAGAGTATTAGCAAAGGCAGTTTCAGCTGGGACTTAACAAACAACAAAGCCCATTAAAGGTCATGGTCCCCAACAGGAATAAACAATGGCTCACAGATGTTCACGGGTGTTGCCAAACTACCATCAATGTATAAAATTAAATTTGGACATAACTGAGTTTCCTTATGGTTTTGGTGACGTTTCTCAGATAAATATTGGGCTGAGTGGGTTCAGAGACGTGCTGAAATGCGGGTACAACTTGATGCAAGGATTAAGCGGAGGCACAGCGTCCCACCACAGGGATGTAAAACTGCAGTCAGAGAAGTCTACCATTCTATTTAAACCATGGCGAGCGAAGAGTCTGATAACTCTGGATGCTTTTACAGAAACAGCTAACACTGTAGCTGTAACAGTCACACATGCACACACGAAAGTAATGAGAAAAGAATTCATCTCACATGTAACTCAGAACATCACCTCTACCTACCTACCTAATAGAGTGATAGCATCACCTATGTTACTGTCTTGTGATTATGTCATTAACATTTTAAGCAATTAGACTGTAAACTTGTTAGTGGCTTTTGACTCTGATCAGTTAGTAGTGACTACACAGAGCTGCACGAAGAAGGGGTCTAAGCTGGCATTAGAACTGGGTGGGAAAGCAAAGCACAGAATCGCGAACATTACCATCCTCAGTATTTAGGGAATGAACAACACACCCACGTGCAAACATTCACTGTGGCAAAAATATAAGATAAAATAGAACTCTGCATTATAATTTCCTACATAGGGCCTTCTTTGCTCTCTTCTTTTCACTGAAGCCACCAGGCAGATTCTAGGGGGAAAAAAGCTAGCCTACAGTTCATAAGTGACCACAGTGAATCCTTTCCATTGTTACAGGCCATAGTTAGAGAGGGTTCTTTTCAACTTCTTTCCATTGGCTCCCAAGAGCCAGGTGAGCTGTCCTAAGGGGGCTGTGCACTGATGCACACACAGCAGGCGGCTCGGGACAGGGCTCTGGGGCTTGAGGACTTCCTACTTCCTTTTCATTCTGTCCCCAAGCACTCGGCTGAGCTCCTGGTGTACGACTGGCACATTCACTTCCTCAGCCGACTTTAATTTGGTAAGATTAAAAAAACAATCCTTATTAGGAAAAAGAACGCAGTAATTTTTAATAAAATGAGAAGGAAAGAGTTAGGACAAATATGCTTCATTGGGTTTGAAAACAAAAATCCCGCCTTTGACAGCCAGGCAAAGGAAAGCATTTTCTAAAGCAACAACTTAAAGAATCAAAGATCTGTGCAAGCCACTCTCCTCCCCTGCACTGTTTCTACCTGACACCAGTTCTTTGTTGGCACACATCATGCTCAGCTAGGATGAATTACACACACTCAAAAAGCTGTCAGAGGAGAAGGGTCTTGCACTGCACACAACAAGATGCCTGTGCTCCCCCTTTGCCCACAGCTGATTTCAGCTGTCCTTGTTTTTCAGTCCACTTCACTATGAGTCGAAGGCTAGAGTCATTTCTCAGCAACTTTGGTCCAAAGCAGAAATAAGATCCTTTCCCAGATTGAAACTCCCTACTAATATTTTCCTCCCCACCATGACTCAGCAGTAGCTTTTTTGGATTTTGCTCAAAGAATTTACCTGAACTAACCTCTCACTTTTAAAAACCATCTCCATTTTCAATTCCTTTAAAAGCTCTGAAATCCTTTACCAATCTATTACCCCCTTCAGTGTCACACAGAAAACACCTTTTGGGTAACTGTCCAACCACCCCCTTTTCTCTGAGGACTGCTCATCACTCAGCCCCTGTTGAAGGAAAGGACCTGCAGGCAACTCTGTCCCCTCGCCACAGCTTATCAAAGCACAGGTGGACAACCGGCCCAAGCCTAGCAAATCAGATTCTCCCTCAACTGAATGGGGCTGGGTACCAGACTTCAGCAGTCATGCTGGGCTGGGGCTAGAATGGTCATTTTTTCACCATGCGTGTGCCGAAGCAGAGAAAGCCAGACTTCAGGTAGAGAGGGAATGACCCAGAAGCACAGAGAGAAGCAAATGAGAGACTGTGGGTCATTAGAGAAAATGACTTCGGCTGCCAATCATTTGGTTCCCAGTTCAGGTCACTCCCCAGGCTGCTGCATTTCCAGCACTGGGTTTCAGTGAGATATCCCTGTAACCTTTATGTATATTTCCATTTTCTCCTAAACTAGGTTAATTATGTTCCTTCTCTTTGTAACAAAAAGGTACCTAAGATAACCACATGAGTGGTAACTTCCAAATTCCTATCCCATAGTCTATGAGGCAGCAGCTTCAAGAAATCAGAAGTTAAAAAAAAATCCAAGAGGTGAGGGAGAGGAAAACAGTGGGAAGGGGAAAAAGAAGGACTGGATGAAAGTGGAAGACGCTTTGGAAACTGAGGTTCAACTAATTCAAGAGAAATGCAGTACCTTCTACACGACAGGCACTCACTCTGCCAGGCACCAGGAGATGCAAAGATGGGGAACTCACAGTCCTGGCGTCCAAGGAGCACAGTCATGAAGGGAAGACAGAAAAGCACGACTGCGTTTAGGATGTGAGGGTAGGCACCAGGTACCATGGGCACAGGCCAGGGAGTCGGGCTCCCACAGACAACTCTGAGCAGGATGAGAACACACAGCTGGGAAGCACTGAACAAGCTTTCACGGCTATGTGTGGTAGGTGGGAGACAAAATAGAACTTCTGCAGATTATCAAATGCAGCAAAGCTGGTTACCCCCAACATCAGACCGCTTGATAACTTAATTTAGGAAGGAAGTTTCTGCAGGTCGGAAGCTGCTCTCCACACCTTGTATGAATCTTCTCAATTTAACTTTGAACTGTAAAGGTGCTTAAAGCACACTATCTCAAATAGCATGGTAAAAGCAAAATAATTTTCCAAGCAGTTATGATCGCAGAGATTTTATCTTATAGTGAGCAACAAAGAATCAGAGTATTAATTTAAATAGCGATTATGCTCTAAAACTATGGCGTTAGTTCAGGATGCTGAAGGACATAAGAAATATTTTACATGAAACGTTAAAAGGTCACTAAAACAATCTTATACTATTTTCCTTAAAAACAAACAAAAAATTATGAATCAAGCAAACATAGTGTTCTTAAATGTTAGAACTGTTTTCCCACTTCTAGCAATGTATCCAAAATATATACATATACACCATGGAAAGAGCCACGCATGAAAATATTCTGGAGAGCGTAACACAGAACCAAGAGCACTCTCAATACCCAGTAATAAAGAACATATCAGGCGGCTACTGGGATATTACTTGATGAAACGTAACCTAGCCACCAAAAAGCATAAAGATAAGGTATCAATAACAAAAAATGAAATACATGTTAAACGGGGAAACATATATATAAAATTTTATGTATTCTCCAACTACAACAGTACATAAAAAAGAATATGTTATATAAAACTCAATATATATAGAAAAATACTATAAAGGAAAACATGGCAATGTTTACATAACGGTGGTGAGATAATGAGTACTTTACTTTTCTAAGGTTTTTTTGGTTAAGATGTATTATCGGTAAACTTTTAAGACACACCACCTTTTCTTCTCCCCTAAGTATTAGAAATCAAATGTAAACTTACTTCATCAGAAGCAGATCGAAGACACTGGACAGCAGCCTGTTTTTTCATTTCTTCTAAAGTTAGATCTGAGCACTTTTTCTTACTCTTTCCCCATTTCTTATAAGCTCCTTTTTCCCAGCCCAGGAAGATGTCATTCTCCTAAAATAAGAATGGACGAGTTTCAATGATCAACGCTGAATAACAAGTTTCAAACACTATTATTTCCCACATACTTACACATATATTCCCCTACCAAATTATTTTCATTCACAAATTGGTATACACTAATAAATTAAGAGACCATAGGACACTGTCAATCAGAGCACTTCAGAATAATCCTTTTTTGTTTGTTTGTTTTTGTTTTTTTACAGTACGTGGGCCTCTCACTGTTGTGGCCTCTCCCATTGCGGAGCACAGGCTCCGGACGCGCAGGTTCAGAGGCCATGGCTCACGGGCCCAGCTGCTCCGTGGCATGTGGGATCTTCCTGGACCGGGGCACGAACCTGTGTTCCCTGCATCGACAGGTGGACTCTCAACCACTGCGCCACCAGGGAAGTCCTAATCCATTATTTCGATATCTGTTACTGAAGTAATTATTATTTAGGATTTATGATCTCAATAAATCTGACCCATTTATATTTATAGAAAATGCTAATAAACTCATTCACATGTAAATTCAAGTGTTATCATTTAAATTTCAGTATAAATTCTAAACTATACACACAATTAAAGGTCCTCTTTTCTGTACTTCCCACTCGTCAATAATGACTGCTCATGTTACCAGCAGATTTTCTTTTCTTCCCCCGCCGCGCCACACGGCATACAGGATCCTAGCTCCCAGACCAGGAATTGAACCCGTGCCCCATGCAGTTGAAGGGCAAAGTCCTAACCACTGGACCGCCAGGGAAGTAAGTCCCTTACTAGCAGATTTTAACATTTAACAGGTGAATGGTTCATTCCTGTAACTTGCAGTCTAAAAAACAACAGATATAAAATATTTTATGTATTTTAAGCTTATTTTCCCCTTGACTATATATGCCTGTTATAAAAACTAAGGAAAACTGGAAAAGCAGGAAGAAAGCCAATCATCCACGATCCTACCACCCAGTGAAAATTATAACAATTTGGTCTGCTTCATTTGGTCTTTTTCACATGCTTTAAAAAAACACATGATTGGGGCTTCCCTGGTGGCGCAGTGGTTGGGAGTCCGCCTGCCGATGCAGGGGACATGGGTTCGTACCCTGGTCCGGGAAGATCCCACATGCCGCGGAGCGGCTGGGCCCCGTGAGCCATGGCCGCTGGGCCTGCGCGTCCGGAGCCTGTGCTCCGCAACGGGCGAGGCCACAACAGTGAGAGGCCCGCGTACCGCAAAAACAAAAAACAAAAACCAAAAACACACATGATTGAATTCACACTATTTGTACAATTTTGTACTTAACTTATATTGTAAACATTACCCCCATGTTACTACAAATTCTTTGGTTATACAATATTCCAAGATGTAGGTTTACTTTAACTCCTTAAACTGGGACTTGAGTATTTTTAATTGCTTTGCCACTTCATTTTGCCCTTCATTTGGTAAATTATTATTAAAACCAGTGGACAGACAAGAGGGGGAAAAAAGATTAGAAAGAAAGACAAAGGCAAAATTAAGAAAACTCCTTAGAAGAATATTTGGCCTACAGTGGGCCCTCAGGAAATAGATATGAATTAATGAATGAGATGGAAGAAAGGAAAAGCACAATAATAATAAATTCAAAAGATCTCTTGGATCAAATCATACACCATCAACTGTGTAGCCAATCTTTACTGTAATCAAATACATAAAATTACTTTCATGCCACCAGATAAGAATGGGAGGACCCCTCCCCTCTATACTCATCATGATTAACATACTTTTTACTTAATTTCATGGGCATGTTTGCAGATCTCGTGAACCCGAAAAACATATTTGCTGGCTGAGTGGTGTCAATTCCATTTGCCAAGGGAAAATGTGCTTGATGGCCAAGTAAGAACTCTCAGTATATTTCCATTTATCTAATGTGTTTGGCTGGATAACAGCTGAAACCTGACATTCCTTATCAGTGATATCTTCTGGAGATAGAGCTTGTTCTTTCACAGGAGCAGAAACAGAACCATAACAATGTAGATTTGAAGCTTCTGAAGACAGAGGAAAATGTTATAATTTTCCTCTATTCACAGCGTATAAAACAAAGAAGGTAGAAAAGTTCTGTGTAATTACTGAAAACAGGACTCCTTTCTGTTTGAGTTGCTGAGACTGGCTTTCTCTTTACTCAGCATTATAAACGTGTTTCTCTACTGAAGCTATATATATATATAAATGTTTTTAATATTTATTTATTTATTTTTATTTATTTTGGCTGTGCCAGGTCTTAGTTGCGGCATGCGAGATCTTTTAGTTGTGGCATGCAGGATCTAGTTCCCTAACCAGGGATTGAACCCGGGCCCCCCGTGTTGGGAGCATGGAGTCCTACCCACTGGACCACCAGGGAAGTCCACTGGTGGTCCACTAGTGGAAGTCCACTACTGCAGCTATAGTAAAGCTCAGCAGGGTTAATAACACATTCAAAGGTCCAAATAAAGTTTTATTATACAGGCAGAAGGGCTTTTCAAAATTCACATGGACACACAGTCCTTCTTGAGGGCAGTTTGACAATACATACCAAATATCTTAAACATGCATATGTGCTTTTGATCAATAACTCTACTTCCGGGAATTTAGCCTAAGGAAAAAAATCACCAAAGTGTGCATAGACTTAGCTACAGTGATGTTGATCACAGAGCTGTCAATAACTGCAAACATGTAGAGAGAACCTAAACGTCAAAGAAGGGGGACTTGGTTAGTAAGTTATAATTCATCCAGGCAATTAGATATTACAGCCATTAAGGAGATTATGAAGTGTATTTACTGACATGGGAAGCTACTCACAATATATATAAGAGAAGTAGTTTATACAACAGTATGATCTCATTTTTGGTTAAAATACACATGCACACCTATTAATGTGCATTAAAATGTCTGAGAGAAATGTACTAAGAGGCCACCAAGGAGCTCGTCTCTTTGTGAGCAGGAACAGGAATCTATAACTTTTCTTGTAACTAGGTCATACTCCTTTAACAGTCGAAAGTTTTTTGTTTTTTTTTTTTAATGGAATACTCGTAAGTCAAGAATAGAGAAATGAGAAGAGCTCCTGTAGCTGTTCACCTAGAACACGTGTCTGGCACTCGCTTTGTCACAAACCATAAAATTTGCTTTTTAAATATACAATTCAGTGGTTTTTAGTATAATTCACAGGGTTATGCAACAATACCATTATCTCATTTTCTTTTAAATTTATTTATTTATTTTTGGCTGCGTTGGGTCTTTGTTGCCGCACGCAGGCTTTCTCTAGTTGTGGCAAGCGGGGGCTACTCTTCATAGCGGTGCGCAGGCTTCTCATTGCGGCAGCTTCTCTTGTTTCAGAGTTCGGGCTCTAGGCATGCGGGCCTCAGTAGTTGTGGCTCGCGGGCTCAGTAGTCGTGGCTCACGGGCTCTAGAGCGCAGGCTCAGTAGTTGTGGCACACAGGCCTAGTTGCTCTGCGGCATGTGGGATCTTCCCGGACTAGAGATCGAACCCGTGTCCCCTGCATTGGCAGGCGGATTCTTAACCACTGCGCCACCAGGGAAGTCCCGCCATTACCTTATTTTGAAACATTTTTCATCACCCCAAAAAGAAGCCCTGTACCCACTAGCAGTTACTTCCCATTCCTCTCTCTCCCAAGTCACTGGCAACTACTAATCTGTTGTCTCTATAGATTTTCCTATGCTAGACATTTCATATAAATAGAATTATACAATCCATATCCTTTCCTGCCTGGCTTCTTTTGTTTGGTGTAACGTTTTAAAGGCTCATCCATGTTGTGGCATGTATCAGTACTTCATTACCTTTTATGACTAAATAATATTTCACTGCATGGATGTACCACACTTTGTTTATCCATTCATCCACTGACGGATATCTGGATTGTTCTCACCTTTCGGTTATTGTGAATAATACTGCTGTGAACATTCATATACGAGTTTTTGTATGCACACATATTTTCAATCTTGTTGGGGATATACCTAGGAGTGGAATTGCTGGGTCACATGGTAACTCTATATTCAACCTTTTGAAGAGCTGCCAGACTATTCTTCAAAGCAGCTATACCATTTTACAATCACACCAGAAGTATATGAAGATTCTAATTTCTCTACATCCTCACCAACATTTGTTATTGTCTGTGTTTTTTATTTTAGCCATCCTAGTGAGGATGAAGTGGTATCTCATCATTTTCCCTAATGACCAATGAAGTTAAGCATCTTTTAAGGTACTTATTGGCCATTTGCATATCTTCTTTGGACAAATGTCTATTCAAATCTTTTGCCCATTTTTAAATCATCTATTCTGAATACACATCCCTTATCAGATATAAATGATTTACAAATATTTTATCTAATTTGGTTTTTTAATGTTCATTTTATTTATTTATTTTCTTTATCATTATTATTATTATTTTGGCTGCGTCGGGTCTTAGTTGTGGTACACGGGATCTTTGCTGAGGCATGCAGGATCTTTTGTCACGGCGTGGGCTTCTTTCTAGTTGTGGCGTGTGGGTTTTCTCTCTCTAGTTGTGGCACGCTCTGTAGTGTGCGGCAGGCGGGCTCTCTAGACACGCGCAGGCTTAGTTGCCCCGCGGCATGTGGGACCTTAGTTCCCTGACCAGGGATCGAACCCGAGTCCCCTGCAATGGAAGGCGGATTTTTTACCACTAGACCACCAGGGAAGTCCCTATTTTATCTAATTCTATGGGTTGTCTTTTCACTTTCTTGATGATATCCTTTGAAGTATAAAAGTTTTTCACTGTGATGAAGTTAATACATTGATATCTTCTTTGGCTGCTTATGCTTTGGTATCTAAGAAACCACTGCCTAATACAAGCCATGAAGATTTACTCTTATGTCTTCTCCTACGTTTTATACTTTTAGCTCTTATATTTAGGTCTATAATCCATTTTCAGTTAATATTTGTATGTGGTATGAGACAGGAGTCCAACTTCATCCTTTTACACATGGTTATCCTGTTGTCCCAGCACCTTTTGCTGAAGACTATTCTTTCCCCCATTGAATGGTCTTGCTGGAAACTACAAAGGTTTATTTCTGAATTCTCAGTTCCGTTACATACGGCCAGCCATATGTATGCCAGGATCAAACCATCTTGCTTATAGGAGCCTTGCAATAAGTTTTAAAACTGGGAAGTGTTAGTCCTCCAACTTTGTTCTTCTTTTTTCAAATTCTTTTGGCTATTCTGGGTCCCTTGCATTTCCGTATGAATTTTAGGATCAGTTGCCAATTTCTGCAACAAAGGTAGCTGGGATTCTGATAGGGATTGCCTTGAATCTGCAGATCAGTTTGGGGAGCACTGCTATGTTAACAATATTAAGTCTTCTGATCATGAACATGGGATGTCTTTCCATTTATTAGATCTCTTTGATTTCTGTCAATGATGTTTTATAATTTTTAGTGTGCAAGTCTTACACTTCTTTTGTTAAATTTATTCCTACATATCTTATTCTTTTTCATACTATTGTAAATGGAATTTTCTTAATTTCATTCCTTAGGATTTTCTATACACAACACCACGTCAGTATGTCAATAGAGATAGTTTTCGTTCTTCCTTTCCAATCTAGATGTCTTTTTTGGTTCTTACCTAACTACCCTGTTAATGCTGATTTTTAAGATTTTACGTATTTCATCTTTGAAAATGTCTTTACTGATATTAATCCACAGGCATGGGTTCAACGGAACAGATTAATTGCTTAGAAGGAATTTTTAAAATTCTGTTAGCTTCTTCCCTTGATATGTGCTTTTGTGTGTGTGTGTGTGGTACGCGGGCCTCTCACTGTTGTGGCCTCTCCCGCTGCAGAGCACAGGCTCCGGACGCGCAGGCTCGGCGGCCATGGCTCACGGGCCCAGCCGCTCCGCGGCATGTGGGATCTTCCCGGACCGGGGCACGAACCCGTGTCCCCCGCATCGGCAGGGGGACTCTCAACCACTGCGCCACCAGGGAAGCCCAATACGTGCCTTTTAGCATGTCATCATATTGCAGATCAATCACTCCCAAGTGAAAGTTAGGTGGGAGCTTCTCACTGAAGTTAAACAGATTCTGAGAGGCAGACATTTCCTTTGCACTGTGTCAAGGTGTGAAAAACGCTGCTAGACCTGCAGTTTGACCTTGGACAACATATCCAGCGCAAATTTGTGTGGGAATGGAGATTTTGCTTCTTGTTTTAACTTCTGACATAATGAAAATGCATAAAGCAACTTGACATTATTTGTGATTCAAACAATGTTAGCTGTTAGAATGACTTTACCACATTACAAATTTTGCTTATATGTGCTACTTTGCCTTGCAATTTTAGGCTGAACCCATTAAGAAACATCATCAAGTCTATAGCAAAAGCTAAACCAACACTAGTATACTAGATATATTTTTATGCATCCTGCTCTTGCCACTTACTGTATTTGAGAGCTCCCTTATTCTATTTTTTTCTGCCTTCATGTACTGTGTTATGACTTATTCATTAACCATTAGCATTGAACTAATAATTAGACCTTAAAAGAACACAGTATAAAAAAGCTCAAGATATTTCTATTTTACTTGCTATATTTTCTGTGCTATACTAATTAAAAGTCCACTTAGACATAAACATATAATATTATGCATGTGTCAAATATTTACTAGGTAAACTCAGCAAATCAAGTATGATTCTTCAAAGTCATAATCTTAAAGACAGAGCACAATTATTAAGCACCAAAAGAAGATGTGGCTAAAGGACTTCTCAGGCCGAGAATCTACTGTCAGGCGCTTTTCTAGACACTACTGTGAGGTAACATAAGGCTAGAGTTTTGATTGACTTTCTCTTGCTGTCTTCTATCAAAAAGGAAACTGAGAACTGGAGGAAGGAAAAGACCAGGGCATTGTGAAATGCAGCTGGGATCAAAGACTGCTGTTCGCTGCGGGGGCACCCGCCTCCCACAGCTTCCCATTAACAAGAGTCCTGAAAAACTAAACCACCAAGAGTCTGAATGGGACTAATGCCACTCCCATCTGTGGGCCTTAATCCCTCTGGCCACAAAGACTGGCTCAGAGAGAGGCATGTGACCAATCAGAAATGAGCACTTGAAAATGGGCCCTCCACACAAGATTTCTGCTGGGAATGCAGGGAACACACCCTCTGCACAGTGTGAGAGCAGGATGCTGGAAACGTGCTCATTGTCATTTGCCCTCCAGTCCCCAGCAGTGGCTGCAAAACCAAGCTGGTGCTGGGAGGCAGGCGGACGCCCTAACGACACTGTGAGCTCTGAGCTGAGCCAGGCAGGGCCAGTCCTCATTCTGGACTTGTAGCTGTACGAGACTTTCTTTTTTTCCAATTAAGGCGATTTACACCAAATTTTTGGTTGCTTGTGAATGAAAGATATAGCTAGAATCTGAGGAAAGGCCTCAGTAATAAATTCACTTCTCACTGCTCAAAGGAACTGTAAACTGCCTCTAAAAATTGAATAGCACCAATTAAATGAGAACTTCAGGTTAAGTGCATCCTTTTTTTTTCCTACTAGGTCTTCAGCCAACAAGTTCCTCATTGGCCTCCCTGTTTTCAGTTGCCCAACCCGATCACCCATTACCATGCTTGCCATTTGGTACTGTTGACTAAATATAGCAATGGGTCTTTTTGTCTCCAGGACTAAAATACAAATCCTCCAGCAGAGCACATCAGGTTCTTTGGAATCAGCTTCCTGCTCGCCTCTCTCGGTCTAATCTCCTCCCTCTCCCTCCCTATCCTCCTCTGGCCTCCCAGTATCAGGCCCCTTCCTGCTCCTGTGACCTCGCACGCATCCGCCTTTTCTTCTTCCTTCAAGGCTGTTCAACCGTGATCTTGCCTGTGGTTCCCGCCACCGCTGCCCCCCAGGCCCACGTCCCGGACTGTGCACAGCCAGAGCACATCACAGACCCGAACCTGATGGCCGTCTCCCAGAGCCCACCCCCCCCCAGTCATCTCTGCAGTCCTGGTGCCTGCCGGTGTCTAGCAAGCACATCATGGCCATTCATGTGGTGAGTAAAAACCCAGGCATTAAATGCAGTGCTGATATTCAAAACATCTTCTCTATTCCATGAAAAGATTTTACCAACCCCCCCCCACCCCTTTCACTATGTATCTGAGGGAGTCTGTGGACATGAACTTGTGCACCCACCATTAGTACTAACTCCTACTCTCAATTTTTTTTCACACTCCTTATGTGTAAAGTTAATTTAAATTAATGTCTATTGAGTGAATGATTGTTGAAATACAGTATATGCAGCAAGACACCTGAGGAACCCAGGATGGGTCCACTGTTATTGTTAAAGGAAAACACTGCAAATGCTAGCTTTTCCAAGCAGTGAAATGCTACACTAATGGGGATATACTGTAAAGTAGGTTACAAGTGGGCTGAAAGAACAAGTTTTGTTGAATACAGAAATGATCCAACTCAACTAGCAATCAGTACAAGGATTATTCTTATTGAACCTGTGGGCAAAACCAGAAAGTGCAATAACCCAGCTACACTTCTAGAATGATGGACTCTGAGGTAGAAGATACAATTAATTAGGGATTTAAAAGAAATTGCAACAAAGCTACAAAAGTCAAGACAGTGAGGTACTGGCATAAAGATAGGCATATAGACCAATGACTAGAACAGACAGCCCAGTAATAGACCCTCACATATACGCTCAAATTATTTTCAACAAGTGTGTCAAGAGCATTCAATGAGGAAAGGACAGTCTCTTCAACAAATGGTGCTGGGAAAACTAGACACCCACATGCAGAAGAATGGAATTTGAGTCTTACCACATACCAAATATAAAAGTTAACTCAAAATGGATCAAAGACCTATGCGTAAAAGCTAAAACTATAAAACTCTTGGAAGAAACATAGGGCAAAGCTTCTCAGCATTGGATTTGGCAAAGATTTCTTGGATGTGACACCAAAGACACAGGTAACAAAATAAAAAACAGACAAACTGGGCTCCATGAAAATTTTTAAATTTCATGCACTGAAAGACACGATGAACACAGTGAAAAGGCAAACCCCAGAAATATTTGCAAATCATGTATCTGATAAGGGGTTAATATCCAGAACCTATAGAGAACTTCTAAACTCAACAACAACAAAACAACCAGATTCAAAAATGGGAAAAGGACTTTAAAGTCTCCAGAGAAGATATGCAAACAGACAATAAACACAAGAAAAGATGCTCAACATCATTAATCATCAGGGAAAATGTAAATCAAAACTACAATGAGGGGGCTTCCCTGGTGGCGCAGTCGTTGAGAGTCCGCCTGCTGATGCAGGGGACGCAGGTTCATGCCCCGGTCCAGGAAGATCCCACATGCTGCGGAGCGGCTGGGCCCGTGAGCCATGGCCGCTGAGCCTGCGCGTCCAGAGCCTGTGCTCCGCAACGGGAGAGGCCACAACAGTGAGAGGCCCACGTGCCGTGGGAAAAAAAAAAAACTACAATGAGGTACCCCTCACACCAATTAGAATAGCTACTATGTAAAAACAAACAAACAAACAGGAAATAACAAATGTTGGTGAGGATACGTAGAAATGGAACCCTGTGCATTATTGGTGGGAATGTAAAATGGTGGAGCTAATGTCACTTCCTCAAAAGATTAAAAACAGAATTATCACATGATCCAGCAATTCCACTTCTAGATATATAACCCCCAAAGCTGAAATCAGGGTCTCGATGAGATATTTGTACACTCATGTTCATAGCAGCATTGTTCACAGTAGCTAAAATGTGGAAGAAACCCAAGTGTCCACTGACAGATGGATGGATAAGCAAAAAGTGGCATATCCATATGATGGAATATTATTCAGCCTTAAAAAGGAAGGAAATTCTGACCTGCTACAACATGGATGAACCCTGAAGACACTGTGCTCAGTGAAATAAGCCAGTCACAAAAGGACAAACACTGTATGATTCCACTGATACGAGGTACTTAAGAGCAGTCAAAATCATACAGACAAAATGTATAGGGCTTCCATGGTGGCACAGTGGTTAAGAATCCACCTGCCAATGCAGCAGACACGGGTTTGAGTCCTGGTCCAGGAAGATCCCACATGTGGCAGAGAAACTAAGCCCGTACGCCACAACTACTGAGCCTGCGCTCTAGAGCCCGCAAGCCACAACTATTGAGCCTGCATGCCACAACTACTGAAGCCCGCATTCCTAGAGCCCGTTCTCCACAACAAGAGAAGCCACCGCAATGAGAAGCCCGTGCATGCAATGAAGAGTAGCCCCCACTGGCCGCAACTAGAGAAAGCCGCGCACAACAACAAAGAACCAAAGCAGCCAAAAGTAAATAAATAAATAAAATAAATTTATTAAAAAAACCCAACAAACTAGGGCTTCCCTGGCGGTGCAGTGGTTAAGAATCCGCTTGCCAACACAGGGGACACGGGTTCGAGCCCTGCTCTGGGAAGATCCCACATGCCGCCGAGCAACTAAGCCCGTGCACCACAACTACTGAGCCTGCGCTCTAGAGCCCGTGAGCCACAACTACTGAAGCCTGCGTGCCACAACTACTGAAGCCCGTGCACCTAGACCCCATGCTCTGCAACAAGAGAAGCCACCCAATGAGAAGCCCACACACCGCAACAAAGAGTAGCCCCCGCTCACTGCAACTAGAGAAAAGCCCGCGCGCAGCAACAAAGACCTAACGCAGCCAAAAATATAAATAAATAAATAAAAATTTTTTTTTTAAAAAAAGTATAATGGTGGTTGCCAGGGGCTGTGTGGAGAGGGGAATTATAAAGTTTTCATTTTACAAGATGAAAAGAGTTCTGGAGATGGATGGCGGTGATGGCTGCACATTATGAATGCATTTAATACCACTGAACTGTACACTTAAAAATGGGAAAGATGGGGCTTCTTCCCTGGTGGCGCAGTGGTTAAGAATCCGCCTGCCAATGCAGGGGACGCGGGTTCGAGCCCTGGTCCGGGAAGATCCCACATGCCGCGGAGCAACTAAGCCCGTGCGCCACAGCTACTGAGCCTGCGCTCTAGAGCCCGCAAGCCACAACTACGGAGCCCACGTGCCACAACTACTGAAGCCCGTGTGCCTAGAGCCCGTGCTCCGCAACAAGAGAGGCCACCGCGATGAGAGGCCCGCGCACCGCAACGAAGAGTAGCTCCTGCTTGCCACAACTAGACAAAGCCCGCACACAGCAGCGAAGACCCAACACAGCCAAAAATAAACAAATAAAATAAATTTTAAAATGGGAAAGATGGTGGTGGTGATGAGGGAAGAAGCTACAGTAACTTCTCTGAAGGGCAGGCAGGCCCCAGTGTGTACCTATGACATCTGCACTCACCTCCATCATGTTTCCCCCTCCACACACAAGTCATACACCTGAGAAAGAAGCACACATCTATTCATTTCTTTAATAAATCTCTGAGCATCTTCTACATCCCATGAATTGCTTTAAGGGCTGGGAATACAGCAGAAAACATGGCGGACAAGGTCCCTAACTTCATGAATTGTATATTCCAGCAGAGGAGACATACAAATAAACATAAAATATCACAAATAATCATACAATTCCAGGTAGCAACAAGTGTTATGAAGAAAAATTAAGTAGAAAAGAGGACTGAGAATGGAAGGTTTCTTTTTAAATATGGTGGTCAAAGAAAGACTGAGGAGAAGATAAGCAAAATAAACACCAAACTAAACAAGAAAACAAATGAACACCCTCTTTTAAAAAGTAACTGGTGGACAATCCATGAAAGAGAAAATGGGTAAGTTGGATTTCATTAAAATATAATCTGCTCTGCGAAAAACAATGTCAAGAGAATTAGAAGACAAGCCACAGACAGGGAGAAATGTTTGCAGAAGACACATCTGCAAGAACTGCTACACAAATTCACAAAAAACTCTTAAAACTCAATAATAAGAAAACAAACAACCTGATTAAAAGATAGGCCAAAGACCTCAACAGACACCTCATCAAAGAAGATATACAGATGGCAAATAAGCATATGAAAACATGCTCTACATAATGTCATCAGGCAAATGCAAATTAAACAACAGTGAGATACCACTACACACCTTTAGAATGGCCAAAAACTAGAACACTGACAACAGCAAATGCTGGCGAGAACGTGGAGCAACAGTAACTCTCGCTCACTGCTGGTGGGAACGCAGAATGGTGCAGCCACGTCGGAAGGCAGTGGCAATCTCTTCCAAAACTAAACATACCCTTACCATTCCATCCAGCAATCAGGCTTCCTTGGTATTCACCCAAAGGAGCTGAAAACTTACTTCCACACAAAAACCCGCACACGCATGCTTACAGCAGCTTTACTGGGAACTGCCAAAACTTGGAAGCAACCAGTATGTCCTTCAGTAGGTGAAGGGATAAATAAACCGTGGTCCATCCAGACAGTGACTGTCACTAGGCACTAAAATGAGATGAGCCAGCAAGGCACTGAAAGCCATGGAGGAACCTTAAACGCATATCACTAAGTGAAAGAAGCCAATCTGAAAAAGCTGCGGACTGTATGATCCTGATGATGGAAAAGATAAAACTATGGAGGCAGTAAAAAAAAGCAGTCACCGGGGGTTAGTGGAGAGGGAGGGATGACGAGACAGAGCAAACAGATTTTTAGGGCTGTGCAGCTACTCTGTCTGATCCTATAATGGTGGATACATGTCATGACACACTTGTCCAAACCCACAGAATGTACAACACCAAGAGTGAACCCTCATGTAAACTATGGACTTTAGGTAACAATGATGTCAATGCAGGTCTGTTGATTGTAACAAAGGTACCACTCTGGCAAGGGATGCTGATGGTGCGAGAAGCTGTGCATATGTGGAGGCACGGGGGATATGGGATCTCTATACTTTCCTCTCAACTGTACTATGAATCTAAAAGTGCTCTAAAAAAACTGCCTTAAAAAAACCAAAACAAACAGAAAAACCAAAAAACTGGCAGCAGATCAACTGTCCTGCCCAGACTAACCAGAAAAGCCAGATAACATACCAAACCAAACCAAACACCCAACATCCGCGCTAAGTCATTAGTGACCTAGTGAGCCACCCAGGCCTTGAGAAAAGCAGAAAGGACCGTTCCAGGGAGGGACAGCTAAGGCTGCTTTCTCCCTTGGGAAATGTACCCAGTCCAGGCCCCGGACAAAAGGCTGAGAAAAAGGTAGCCTTTAAGAGGTAATAAACCAGTGGAGCTGGGAGTGGTCTCTCAGATCTGGAGAGAAAAAACTAGAGATGTAGGCATCAGGATCCCAGAAAAAGGAAGGAGTGGAAAACAGAAGCCACAGTCTGCTGGATTCCCCTCTGGACACATGAGGAATTCTAAACCTGTGTGGGGCAGGGGTGGCGGCGGCTTCTGTGTCAATGGAATGTTCTATTTATTTTTCTGGGAGTAATTACATAGATACAAGCTTTGTGAAAATTCACTAATTTGTACCCTTTCTGTATGCATTTTATACCTCAATTAAAAGTTTAATTCTTGTACAGAATCCAGAGTTGCTCCCTATCTGCAACAGTTAATGAAGTTCTTGGGAGCCTTGGGACCTAAAAACAAAATCTAACATCGTAAGAACATCTAAAGCAATCACACAGGTTGAGGGTGTATGATGAAAGGACAATTTCAGAGGAGGTCTGCAAAGATAAAAGTCCTAGAAGTAGCAGAGAGAACAAAATCATGAAGAGAGTGGATAACATTAGCAAGTGGTTTGTTTGAGGCCCAAATCTTAGAATGTAGTACAATCAGGGAATATTTACTAAAATTTAAATTTATAATAAGAAAGCGTGACTTTGTACACAGGTATTTAGAGAGCGCTTCTTTTTGATGGGTCAGCACCCTCATCATCCCAGATTTCCTTGGGAGCCCACCCTCTCCAATTCTTAGTCCTCATGGTTCCAAGTGCTTGCAGCCCAGGCACCAAAGTCCCCTCATCCTAGCAGCTGGGTCAGGGACCGGTCATGCACGGATGAGGGTGGGAGTCTGGGCTTACAGTGAGGAGGGGAGCGGGGAAGCTCGAGAATAACGGCAACAGAGAAGGCAAACTTCAAGATGAGGCACTGATTCTTTGAAGGCCCCTCAAGCTGCCGCTGAGGCCAGCCCTACCCCATGGACATTTCAAGCTTTAAAACCAATAAATGCTCCAATGTTTACTAGCTGTGTGATGCTGGGCAAGTTACTTAGCCACTGTGTCTAAGTACCACCACCTATGGAATGGGGACAGCAGGGTGGCTGTGAGGGTTAAATGAGGTGCCGTGTGTTGGAAGTGAGCGCTCCAGCTCGAGGCTCACGTGCGGCACATGACGCACATGGGCTTGTGTTTTACCACTGCTTCTGTTGAAGACAGACCAAGCTGGGCTTTCTGTCATAATCACGGACCAGACAAACAAAGCTTTCATGATGCTGAGAACATTAAAATATAAAGACATAAGACATGTCTTAATAAACTCTTGGATGGTGGTTTTAACGTAATTGGCTACATAGGAAAACTAAGACTGCCTGGGGTTGTATAAGAATGTGTGGTGAAAGGCAGTTCCACCTTCCTAAAATAATTCTTCCTACTCATGACAGGTTATTGGGAACTTGCTGTTGACCATGATCCTCAGGACAAGAAAAGGTAACTCCCACCTTTAAATTACAGTTTTACTATAGCTTTCCTTTCAGCCATTTTTAATAAGACTGTGAAATATTCTGGAATAATGTAACACAGTCTGTTTTAAGAGCTGCAGGAGCCAGGCTAATGCTCCGACCTCCTAGCAAAGCACACCGCTGTCTGCCGCTCACGTCTGCTCCATGGGCACTCAACGCATAGTTCAACTGTGAGCTGAGAAGACAAAGCGATCTTTCCCCACCTCTAAAGCCCACAGTGCATTAAAAAACAGTAAACCAATTCCACGTAGTTTCTAAAACTTGCCTTTACAGTAGAGTGTTTTAATGTTATTCATTCAACAATTATTTGTTACATACAAAAGCCAACAAAAACAAAACTCTGACGTAACAAATGGGCACGGGATTTGGCTGCCAGACATGAGTTTAAATCCTGACTCATTACTAACCACCCGGCCTTAGGCATGTCACCTAACCCCTCCGAACATATATTTCCAGGTGAGTAAAAGCAGGGAAAATACCACTTAGCTTCAAGATGTGGCAGGAAATGGCCGGCACTGCAGTTGGCCTACGGCAGTGTTCTCTACACAACAAGGAGATTAATTTTAAAAAGATGGAAGGCACTGCAGCACACGCCAATGACTAAATGTACATGGGATAACCAAGTTAGAAAAAAGATCATCATTTTGCGACCATCAAAGTAATAATTAATTCAGGTGGGAGTCATCTATGGACGGCAAACTCAAAAGTCTCCTCTGGACAGGTGACCCGAAAACTACACAGAGAAGTGTTCAGCTTTACGGTGCAGAAACCTGGCGGCCACCATCTGAACCAAAGTCAGCGTCAACAAGAATGAACAGACTGACATCATGTGCTGTCCACCGTGATGCACAAAAAAGAGGGAAACTCATCGCTTCAGTAACATTACACAACGGTACTCCCATAAATCATAAGCTGACTCTAAACAGGAGGAAACATCAGACAAACCCAAATAAGGGATATTCTGCAAAATAATAACTGCCCTGTTCTCTTCAAACCTGTCAACATCATGAGACACAAAGGAAAGATGAGGAACTATTCCTGATTAAAAGAAATTAAAGAGATGTGACCACGAAGGTCAATGCAGGACCCTAGATGAGGGAAACAATTACAGTGGAGGACATCAGTGGGACAGCTAACAATAACTGAACACTGACAGTAGATTAGATAATAATGTGTCGGTGTTAACTTCCTGAATTTTACAACTGTTCTATGGCTAAGAGAAAATCCAGTCTTAAGAAATAATATGCTGACATTCACAGAAATACAGACAAGATGAAAAGGCAGAGGGCTATGTACCAGATGAAGCAACAAGATAAAACCCCAGAAAAACAACTAAATGAAGTGGAGATAGGCGACCTTCCAGAAAAAGAATTCAGAATAATGATAGTGAAGATGATCCAGGACCTCAGAAAAAGAATGGAGGCAAATATCGAGAAGATGCAAGAAATGTTTAACAAAGACCTAGAAAAATTAAAGAACAAACACCTAGAGGCATTAAAGAACAAACAAACAGAGATGAACAATACAATAACTGAAATAAAAAATACACTAGAAGGAATCAATAGCAGAATAACTGAGGCAGAAGGATGGATAAGTGACCTGGAAGACAGGATGGTGGAATTCACTGCTGCAGAACAGACTAAAGAAAAAAGAATGAAAAGAAATGCAGACAGCCTAAGAGACCTCTGGGACAACATAAAACACAACAACATACGCATTACAGGGGTCCCAGAAGGAGAAGAGAGAGAGAAAGGACCCGAGAAAATATTTGAAGAGATTATAGTCAAAAACTTCCCTAAAGGAAACAGCCACCTAAGTCCAGGAAGCGCAGAGAGTCCCATACAGGATAAACCCAAGGAGAAACACGCCGAGACACATGGTAATCAAATTGGAAAAATTAAAGACAAAGAAAAATTATTGAAAGCAACAAGGGAAAAATGACAACATACAAGGGAACTCCCATAAGGTCCACAGCTGATTTCTCAGCAGAAACTCTACAAGCCAGAAGGGAGTGGCATGATATATTTAAAGTGATGAAAGGGAAGAACCTACAACCAAGATTACTCTACCCGGCAAGGATATCATTCAGATACGATGGAGAAATCAAAAGCTTTACAGAGAAGCAAAAGCTAAGAGAATTCAGCACCACCAAACCAGCTCTACAACAAATGCTAAAGGAACTTCTCTAAGTGGGAAACACAAGAGAAGAAAAGGACCTACAAAAACAAACCCATAACAAGGAAATGATAAAAGGAACATACATATTGATAATTACGTGAACGGATTAAATGCTCCAACCAAATGACACAGGCTTGCTGAATGGATACAAAAACAAGACCCACATATATGCTGTCTACAAGAGACCCACTTCAGACCTAGGGACACATATAGACCGAAAGTGAGGGGATGAAAAAAGATATTCCATGCAAATGGAAATCAAAAGAAAGCTGGAGTAGTAATACTCATATCACATAAAATAGACTTTAAAATAAAGAATGTTACAAGAGACAAGGAAGGACACTACATAATGATCAAGGAATCAATCCAAGAAGAAGATATAACAATTATAAATATATATGCACCCAACATAGGAGCACCTCAATACATGAGACAACTGGTAACAGCTATAAATGAGGAAATCGACAGTAACACAATAATAGTGGGGGACTTTAACCCATCACTTACACCAATGGACAGATCATCCAGACAGAAAATTAATAAGGAAACACAAGCTTTAAATGACACAATAGACCAGATAGATTTAATTGATATTTATAGGACATTCCATCCGAAAACAGCAGATCACACTTTCTTCTCAAGTGCACACAGAACATTCTCCAGGACAGATCACATCTTGGGTCACAAACCAAGCCTCAGTAAATTTAAGAAAACTGAAATCATATCAAGCATCTTTTCTGACCACAACGCTATGAGATTAGAAATCAATTACAGGGGAAAAAATGTAAAAAACACAAACACATGGAGGCTAAACAATACGTTACTAAATAACCAAGAGATCACTGAAGAAATCAAAGAGGAAATCAAAAAATACCTAGAGACAAATGACAATGAAAACACGATGATCCAAAACCTATGGGATGCAGCAAAAGCAGTTCTAAGAGGGAAGTTTATAGCAATACAAGCCTACCTCAAGAAACAAGAAAGACTTCAAATAAACAATCTAACCTTACACCTAAGGGAACCAGAGAAAGAACAAACAAAACCCAAAGTTAGCAGAAGGAAAGAAATCATAAAGATCAGAGCAGAAATAAATGAAATAGAAACTAAGAAAACAATAGCAAAGATCAATAAAACTAAAAGCTGGTTCTTTGAGTAGATAAACAAAATTGATAAACTATTAGCCAGACTCATCAAGAAAAAGAGGGAGAGGACTCAGATCAATAAAATTGGAAAAGAAGTTACAACAGACACCGCAGAAATACAAAGCATCCTGAGACTACTACAAGCAACTCTATGCCAATAAATTGGACAACCTGGAAGAAATGGACAAATTCGTAAAAAGGTATAACCTTCCAAGACTGAACCAGGAAGAAATAGAAAATATGAACAGACCGGTCACAAGCAATGAAATTGAAACTGTAATTAAAAATCTTCCAACAAACAAAAGTCCAGGACCAGATGGCTTCACGGGTGAATTCTATCAAACATTTAGAGAAGAGCTAACACCCATCCTTCTCAAACTCTTCCCAAAAACTGCAGAAGAAGGAACACTCCCAAACTCATTCTATGAGGTCACCATCACCCTGATACCAAAACCAGACAAAGATACTACAAAAAAAGAAAATTACAGACCAGTATCACTGATGAATACAGATGCAAAAATCCTCAACAAAATACTAGCGAACAGAATCCAACAACACATTAAAAGGATCATACACCATGATCAAGTGGGATTTATCCCAGGGATGCAAGGATTCTTCAATATACGCAAACCAATCAATGTGATACACCATATTAACAAACTGAAGAAGAAAAACCATATGATCATCTCAATAGATGCAGAGAAAGCTTTTGACAAAATTCAACAGCCACTATGATAAAAACTCTCCAGAAAGTGGGCATAGAGGGAACTTGCCTCAAAATAATAAAGGCCATATATGACAAACCCACAGCAAACATCATTCTCAATGGTGAAAAACTGAAAGCATTTCCTCTAAGATCAGGAACAAGACAAGGATGTCCACTCTCACCCCTATTATTCAACATAGTTTTGGAAGTCCTAGCCACGGCAATCAAAGAAGAAAAAGAAATAAAAGGAATACAGACTGGAAAAGAAGAAGTAAAACTGTCACTGCAGATGACCTGATGCTATACATAGAGAATCCTAAAGATGCCACCAGAAAACTACTAGAGCTAATCAATGAATTTGCTAAAGCTGCAGGATACAAAATGAATGCACAGGAATCTCTTGCATTCCTATATACTAATGATGAAAAATCTGAAAGAGAAAATAAGGAAACACTCCCATTTACCATTGCAACAAAAAGAATAAAATACCTAGGAATACACCTACCGAGGGAGACAAAAGACCTGTATGCAGAAAACTGTAAGACACAGATGAAAGAAATTAAAGATGATACAAACAGATGGAGAGATATACCATGTTCTTGGGTTGGAAAAATCAATATTGTGAAAATGACTATACGACCCAAAGCAATCTACAGATTCAATGCAATCCCTATCAAATTACCAATGGCATTTTTTACAGAACTAGAACAAAAAATCTTAAAATTTGTATGGAGACACAAAAGACCCCAAATAGCCAAAGCAGTCTTGAGGGAAAAAAACGAATCTGGAGGAATTAGACTCCCTGACTTCAGACTATACTACAAAGCTACATTAACCAAGACAGTATGGTACTGGCACAAAAAGAGAAATACAGATCAATGGATCAAGTTAGAAAGCCCAGAGATAAACCCACGCACCTATGGTCAACTAATCTATGACAAAGGAGGCAAAGATATACAATGGAGAAAAGACAGTCTCTTTAATAAGTGGTGCTGGGAAAACTGGACAGCTACATGTAAAAGAATGAAATTAGAACACTTCCTCACACCACACACAAAAGTAAACTCAAACTGGATTAGAGACCTAAATGTAAGACCAGACACTATAAAACTCTCAGAGGAAAACATAGGGAGAACACTCTGACATAAATCACAGCAAGATCTTTTCTGATCCACCTCCTAAAGTAATAGAAATAAAAACAAAAATAAACAAATGGGACCTAATGAAACTTAAAACCTTTTGCAAAGCAAAGGAAACTACAAACAAAACGAAAAGACAACCCTCAGAATGGGAGAAAATATTTGCAAACGAATCAACGGACAAAGGATTAATCTCCAAAATATATAAACAGCTCATGCAGCTCAATATTAAAAAAACAAACAACCCAATGAAAAAATGGGCAGAAGGCCTAAATAGACATTTCTCCAGAGAAGACATACAGATGGCCAAGAAGCACATGAAAAGCTGCTCAACATGACTAATTATTAGAGAAATGCAAATCAAAACTACAATGAGGTATCACTTCACACCAGTTAGAATGGGCATTGTCAGAAAATCTACAAACAACAAATGCTGGAGAGGGTGTGGAGAAAAGGGAACCCTCTTGCACTGTTGGTGGGAGTGTAAATTGATACAGCCACTATGGAGAACAGTAAGGAGCTTCCTTAAAAAACTAAAAATAGAATTACCATATGACCCAGCAATCCCACTGCTGGGTATATACCCAGAGAAAACCATAATTCAGAAAGACACATGCATCCCAATGTTTGCAGCACTATTTACAATAGCCAGGTCATGGAAGCAACCTAAATGCCCACTGACAGACGAATGGATAAAGAAGATGTGGTACATATATACAATGGAATACTACTCAGCCATAAAAAGGAAGAAAATTGGGTTATTTGTAGAGACATGGATGGATCTAGAGACTGTCACAGAGAGTGAAGTAAGTCAGAAAGAGAAAAACAAATATCGTATATTAACGTATATATGTGGAACCTAGAAAAATGGTACAGATGAACCAGTTTGCAGGGCAGAAACTGAGACACAGATGTAGAGAACAAATGTATGGACACCAAGGGGGGAAAGTGGTGGGCGGGGGGTGGTGGTGGGATGAATTGGGAGATTGGGATTGACATATATACACGAATATGTATAAAATGGATAACTAATAAGAACCAGCTGTACAAAAAAATAAATAAAATATAATTCAAAAACTCAAAATAAATAAATAAATATATAATATGCTGATTTATGTAGGATAAGCGGGCATAAAAAGGAGAGGAGAGAAATAAAGTAAAAGTGGGAAAATGTTAGCAACTGGGGCTGACTGAGGTTCTTTGTCATACTCTTCCAATCCTTCTGATGTTTGAAATTATTTCAAAAAATAAGTTTAGGGGCTTCCCTGGTGGCGCAGTGGTTGAGAGTCCGCCTGTCGATGCAGGGGACACAGGTTCGTACCCCAGTCCGGGAAGATCCCATAAGCCGCGGGGCGGCTAGGCCCGTGAGCCATGGCCGCTGAGCCTGCGCGTCCGGAGCCTGTGCTCCGCAACGGGAGAGGCCACAACAGTGAGAGGTCCACGTACCACCAAAAAAAAAAAAAAGAAAAAAGTTAAAAAAAATTTTTAAGATGAATATATGATTTCCGCCATTAAGCATCTTATAAACTACTGGGAAAGATAATACATTCTAATAACTATAATTAAGAGCTCTATAGTAGAAACATGGTCAAGTTTGGAAGAAGAAGCCATTGTTTTCATCAGGAATTATCAGAAGTGGATTCAGAGGAAGGTGACCTGGACCTTGAAGGATGGGTTAGAAAAGTAGTTTATATTTACATCTAAAAATGATGAATAGTGAATTCCTGATTTATCTAAGCATACATTTATCAGAATATGGTAATCTTGACAAAAAGAAAAAAAATAGAATTTGTGGAAATAAAATTACTATGACCCACCTATAATATCTACGTATTAAAAGGCAGTTGTTCTCCAGCACTACGCAGTACACAGCTGTCGCCACAACTGTATTTACAAACCTGCCCAAATCAGAGGTTTACATGTAACTCTGTTTGTTAGTCAGTCTCAACCAAGACCAGGGCCTGATCAGCTGTACTTCCTACCCAATCACCAGGGGCTGCTGAGACAAGTACAAAATCTGTTTCTCAGAACTCAAGAGCTCTTTGTGTGTTTCTTTTAGCTAAAGCTGTGAAAAGCCATGAATTCACCATGACAAATAAGGCCAGTAGTTGAGGCAACGGCCTTAAAACTAGGCATTTTCAAGTCAAGGTTAGACTAATTCAAGGACTGAGGGGTGAGAAAAGATGCAAGGAAACAAACACCCAAAAGTGGAGTCACTTGGCCTTCAAATGAGGGGTGAGCCCACCCTCAGTGTGACCCAGGGATCAGGAGAGTGGCACGCTTGCTCGCCCACAGTAGGCTGGTGAGTATGCCCATTAGGTGGAGTCTGAATCACAGAAGGTCAGCTCAGGCCCTTCCCTTGGCTCTATGCCCTGCCTCTCTCTGGGGGGATACAGTGAGCATATCCTCCTCCTTGAGTCATGGAAAAGTTATGGGTCATCTCCTATGAAAGGTCATTTTCAATTTGACCTTCCCCATCAGCATGGGACTTGGCACTGTGCGAGCCAGGGCTGAGCAGAAAAGGATTTTAGGGCCCTTTTAATTCCCTGTGGATTCTCCTTGTAATTCCAGACATGCTCTGTTTTCACTAACCTTTATCTGTCCTGTGTCCTAAAGATGAACCAGAACAGGGAGGATCAACACAGTAGGCTGCTGACAGCTGCCAAGACACCCACCCCCCGCCCGCCGCCACCCTACAGCGAACACAGAGACCAGAGGGATTCACAAACAGGTCTCATCACAGAAGTCTTCACTATAATCTTAATAGCAGGCCTATGTTTTCCCCCTTTTTCCATGTACTATAGCACCTAACACATAAATACTTTGTGCTAATATAGTTATTGGTGTTGATACTGTTAATACACAATTTTAAGAAGTAAAAAGTCTTATTAAACTCCTACTAAAAAACGATTTGTTTCCTACACGTACGTATTTACAACTGAAGTACATGATTTTTGAGTTAAGAGGAGTATCTTCCTCATTTCTGGAAATAAAAATTCTTCTATGTTGGTAGATTTAACATGTTACTTGCCCTTAAAGTACATTTACTGGAAATATGATGGAAAATAATAGAGCTTTGGTAAGAAAATTATGCAAAATACTGACCGCCAAAATAACACACTTTCTGATTATTAGGTTTTAAGTCAACCCCCTCAAAGCCTTACTTGACCTAATAATCACCAGCCAGGGCAGTAAGCAACCTGGAAGCAGGGGAAATGTAGTTGTGTCCAGCTAGAAAGGATGCGGAACACCAGCAGTGGGAAATACTCTGCTCAACTGACATGTGACAGAATGTTAGGCACACTGTGAAACCCCCTGTATGTACAGGACTCTGAAACTGCTCTGTGGTTTGGAAGGTCAAAGCCAGATTCTGCCGTCAATGAAACTTTGCTCCTGTTTTCAGTGTTAGTAACAATGGTTTAAAACAACAACAACAAATACTGCCCACAAAACACTCCCTTTTTAAAAAGTTGTTTATCTTTTGGCCGTGACACAAGGCATGTGGGACCTTAGTTCCCCAACCAGGGATCGAACCTGTGCCCCCTGCAATGGAAGTGCGGAGTGCTAACCACTAGACCGCCAGGGAATTCCCAAAACACTCCCTTTTACATGAAATTTGTACCCAGAAGTCACCCAGAGCTCACTGGTTCAGTGCTGATGACTCTGCCTCCCTTTCAGCAAGCCTCACATTCAGGAGCTTCTCTTGGAGAGTGAGACTGAAGTTGAGATTTTTTTCAAGAACATAGATTTGGTTGCTTTCTTCACTTTAAGCACCTAAGTCAAGTAAAATGTATATTGGCCACTTTAAGGTTATATGCTTTACCAAAATTTTAAGTCTACTGATTCAAAACACACACTTTGATTAATAAGCAGTTTATCATCATTCTTAGAGATAAAATGAAATATTAAACTTTGGAATGTTAAGAAGTGTAACAGACCCAACGATGAAAACGTCTAATCACAATGTGGGGTTTTCCTAAATAGTAGAAACCAACATTCTGGAGCAGCGCTAACTCAAAGGCAGTGGGTCATCAAACTACTACCGTCTGTGACAAGATCCAGAGTCTGTGTCAGAATGCAATCAACATCAAGAAAATGTCAGAGAAAATGACTGAACCAAACTGTGTGTTTGGTAACGCGGCTCATCTATATTCACTGACAGCTTAAAAAGTTTGTGGACCCCAGCCGTCTAACTTGTGCTAGAATACGAAAGTGCTCTTTGAAGGAAAATGTAAACACAATCATAAATTTTCACAAAACATTTACAATATGTAAATACCTGTTCCTGCAGGTCGTAGTCATAGCTGTCATGCAGCAGAAGACTGAGGACGTATCGAGTATAAATCATGGCATCAATGCCACATTTCTCTAGCTCTTGTCCCAGCCAGGTCTGCACTGGACCCAAAGCATGAAGCAGAGACATTTCAGAGACAGATACAGGGCCTGGATAAGAGCTTGAGGAGCTTTCAGATGGTAAACCATCCACAACAACTGTACAGATAGGGCGCATGAATTTAGGTTGCTGACATCCTTAAAATGTGGAGCATTTTCTGCAGTGATGTTCTGTTGGTATCTGGAGGGGATTTTCACTCCAGTAAAAAGGAGAGATGCTTGACATCTAGGGTAAGCATTTATTTTTGCTGGCAGTCAGCCATCTAGAACTGAATTTCCCTCTTCAGGCATGACCAAAGAATCAACATCCTGATAGCAACATACATGTAGATGTGATTTTCTACTTTAATTTCACATTGAGGCCAAATGTAAGTCTCCAGCAGAACCTACAAAAATAAGAGAGAAAAAAGGTATGTGTTATGTATAGATATAAATTACGTTATTGATCTTTTGAAAAAAATCCAAATGAACCATTCCTCTTTATTAAAATACCTTTGGTATCTTGGAACATTAATTTTTTTTTTTTTTTTTACTGTAATCGCTGACATTTTAAACTAAGTGACATTTTAAACTTTTAAAAGCTTAATATCATTTAAAAGTAAGGAAAACTCAGAAATCTGTATTTTTGTACTCATGCTCAATTATACTGATGTTTATTTTGCTATGTCTCAAGGGACTGGACTTGTAAAATTTTGCTACGCTGAAAGAATTTATCTCGTAACAAATCACTAGCTCATTTTAAAGTAAAACAGAAACAAGCAGCTGAATGGTAATTTCATTGAAACACTGGTAAAAAAAAAATTAGGCCCGGGCTTCCCTGGTGGCGCAGTGGTTCAGAGTCCGCTTGCCGATGCAGGGGACACGGGTTCGTGCCCCGGTCCAGGAAGATCCCACATGCCGCGGAGCGGCTAGGCCCGTCAGCCATGGCCGCTGAGCCTGCGCGTCTGGAGCCTGTGCTCCGCAATGGGAGAGGCCACAACAGTGAGAGGCCCGCGTACCGCAAAAAAAAAAAAAAAAAAAAAAAAAAATTAGTCCCATAAACGTAAGTTTTACACAGGTAATCAATTTTTGTATGGCTAAAAACTTTGGACTGCTCATCACTTATTTCATAAAAATTAAGATGAAACACACATTTGTCTTATAGCCCTGCCAGGCAATAGTTATATCTATTTTAACTTTTCTTCTTATATACCTAGGTTGACTTTCTGATTACTTGTGATAGATGCCATTTTCCACTAAATTAATATACTTTCAATACGTCATACTAATCTAACAATGGCTTTATTAAGTCATAATATTCTTTATGCTAGAGTTCTGATTAATTTATGCCACTAGAAAATGAAAACTAACATAGTGATAGGTAAATCTCATTGGATCAGCTTTTGCATGAATTTTAGCAGATAATAAGAGGGTTACAAAAATGACCTTTTAAAAAGTATTAATAATTATTTTTAGTAAGAGCATCAAGTCAGAAAGACAGACACTCTTCACCAAAGATTTAATGCTCAGTTTCTTGCACTTCATCTAGAACTACACACTAAATGTTACAAACATTAAATATAAAGAAAATATGTTTAAATCCACCACAGGATGAAGTTACTAGATCAATGTATCACTAATATGTATTCTGCTACTTCCTAAAATCTTCTCTATAATTCTTTTCTGAATTATAAAAACTAGATAAATTAAGGCAAAGATTTTCTATAACGTTTACTTGCTGAAATTTTCCAGCTGACTCTCAAAATTAAAACATTTTCCATAAATTGTTTAATACGTGTGGATCTCAGGATGCCAGACAGATCATCAATTAACCAATACCTTCACTTCTGGGGACATCACCTGAAGCGAGTGGATAGCCAGCACTCATTCAGTGAAGGTTGCACCAAGACAATGAGGAGACATGAAGCGGTGGCTGAAGGAAGTAGGTCAGAGAATCTAAGGCAGCTGGAGATCACAGGAAAAGTACCGAGAGGAGAGAGCTCTCCAGAGGAAAACACCAGATATCTGCAAAGGGTTGCTCCTAAGCCTTCAAAAGAGTGTTAATCGGGGCATGCATGTGAGGACCCAGCCACGGCACCGGAAAGGGTCATCATAAAGGAAAGGAGGAAACACGCCCTAAGGCTCAGCGGGGCTGGGGATGGTGCCTGTTTCCTACCAGCCAGACTGGAAAACCTCGTAATTCAGGGCACACTAGGTAGAGTGCTCAGAAGGGTCTCGACTTAGTAATGGGGAATAATTAGCCCTACACTAAACACTGCTCTGGACCTGCCTAACAAATCTTAAAATCAAGACCCAAAAGACCAAACTGTTTCCAACTATTTTCACTGTGGCCCCAGAACAAAGCTCAAGGGATACAAAATATCCACCACCCAAGAAGATAAAATTTACAAAGCTTGGCATCCAATCAGAAATTAGCATGCATGTGAGAACTCCCCAGCAGTCCAATGGTTAGGACTCCCATCTCACTGTCGAGGGCCTGGGGTCAATCCCTGGTACTACGGGGAACGAAGATGCCACAAGACCCGCGGTGGTGGTGCGGTCTAAATGAATGAATAAAGAGCAGGCATGCAAAGAAACGGGACACAAAGGGAATGGAAATGAAGAGAAAAATTAACTGAAACCAATCCAGAATCAACACAAAAGTTAGAATTAGCAGAAAAAGACTTTAAAAGTTATCATGATTATATTCCATATGTTTGAAAAGATATAAAATCAAATATCTAAAGATGAAAACTACAATGTCTGAGATTAAAAAATAGGACAGGACTAATGGCAGATCACACATTTGAGAAGAAAAGATTACTGAATCTTAAACCACACACATACACAAAACTATACAAAATGAAATATGGAGAGAAAAAGAAGTTCAAAAAATTAACAGCGCTTCAGTGAGCTGTGTGATAACTTTAAGAAATCTAACATACATGTAATTGGAAGAGAGAGAGAAGGACAGAAAAAAATATTTGAATAATGGCCAAAATTTTTCCAAAACTAATGAAAACCAAAACACACAGATCCAAGAAGTTCAATGAACTCTAAGCACAAGAAACATGTAGAAATCAACACATAATAAAACTATTCAAACCAGTAATAAAGTCGCCAGAGAAAAAAAGAAACATTAGGTAGAACAGAACAAAGATATGGATGACATCAGATTTCTTGATGGAAACCATGCAAATGAGAATGGGGCAAAAACACTTGAAAGTATTGAAAAAAAGAACCTGTCAACTGAGAATCCTGTACTCATCAAAAGTGTATTTCAAAACAAAGGTGAAACAAACACTTCTTCAGACATGGAAAAACTGAAAGAATTCATCACCAGCAACCCTGCCCTAAAAGAAATGTCAAAGGAAGTCCTTTAGGCAGAAGGAAAATGATAGGACAAAATGTCCTATCCACACAAAGGAACAAAGAGCACTAGAAACATTAACTAAAATTTTCTTGTTATTTAAGTATCTTTAAAAGATAACTGAGGGACTTCCCTGGCAGTCCAGTGGTTAGGACTCTGCACTTCCAATGCAGGGGACGTGGGTTCTATTCCTGATCAGGGAACTAAAATCCTACACGCCTTGCTGCATGGCCAAAGATTTTTTAAAAAAAAAAAAGAAAGAAAGAAAGAAAGAAAATAGATAACTGACCATTGAAACAAAAACAACAACGTATTGTGAGATTAATTACATATGTATAAATAAAATGTATGACAACAACAGCATAAAGACCAGGAGTGGGAAACTGGAACACTATTATAAGGTTCTTATACATCACATTAAATGGTATGTTATCTCTTGAAGACTGTGATAAGATAGCTGTTAATAATCATAATAAATTTAAATGGCTTAAACAACCAATTAAAAGGCAGAGATGGGTCTTAAAACAACAAGTCCCAATTACAATATAGTAAAAATTCTACAATAAACATAAAGTCACAAATAGGTTAAGTAAAGGATGGGACTTCCCTTGTGGTCCAGTGGTTAGGAATCCGCCTGCCAGTGCAGGGGACACGGGTTCGAGCCCTGGTCCGGGAAGATCCCACACGCTGCGGAGCAGCTAAGCCCACGACCCACAACTGCTGAGCCTGTGTGCCACAACTACTGAAGCCTGAGTGCCTAGAGCCTCCACAACAAGAGAAGCCACCCCAATGAGAAGCCCATGTACCACAGTGAAGAGTAGCCCCCACTCTCTGCAACTAGAGAAAGCCCGCATGCAGTAAGAAAGACCCAACACAGCCAAAATTAAAAAAAAAAAAGTTAAAAAGAACATAGTTCTACATAACCAATAGGGTAAAGGAGAAATTAGAAAGTATTCTGAATTGAATGAAAATAAAAACACAACGTATCAATATTTTTAGGTTGCCACTAAAGCAGTATTTAGGGGAAAATTTATAGCACAAGGAGAGCCTATATTAGAAAAGGTCTCAAATCAGTTTTCATCTTAAGAAACTAGAAAAAGAAGAGCAAATGAAACCTAAGCTAAGCACAAGAGGGGAATAAAAGATGAGAGCAGAAATCAATGAAATAGAAAATGGAAAAACAATGAAACCAAAAGCTGGTTCTTTCAGACAAGATGGACCTCTAGCCAGACTGTTCAGGAAAGAGAGAAGACAAATTACCAATATCAAGAATGAAACAGGTGAGATCACTACAGATTCTACAGATATAAAAAAGACAATAAGGGGATACTAGAAAAATTTTACACCAATAGAATAAACTTAGATGAAATGGACAAATTCCTTGAAAACACAAACTACCAAAGTTCACTCAAGAAGAAATAGAATTAATGGCCCTGTACCTATAAAAGAAATTGGGTTTACAGTTTAAAACTTTCCCACAGGGGCTTCCCTGATGGCGCCATGGTTGGGAATCCACCTGCCAATGCAGGGGACACGGGTTCGAGCCCTGGTCTGGGAAGATCTCACATGCCACGGAGCGACTAGGCCCGTGTGCCGCAACTACTGAGCCTGCACTCTAGAGCCCGCGAGCCACAACTACTGGCCCCCACTCGCCACAGCTAGAGAAAACCCACACGCAGCAAACGAAGACCCAACGCAGCCAAAATAAACAACAAACAAACAAACAAAAACTTTCCCACGAAGAAACTTCCAGGCCCAGTTGGCTTAAAGGTGAATTCTACCGGATATTTAAGGAAAGTATAATGCCAATTCTATACAAACTCTTCTCAAAAATTGAAGAGGAGGGAATATTTCCCAAATCATGTTAAGAGGCCATCATTATCCTAACATAAAAACCAGACTAAGATATTATAAGAAAACTACAGACCAATATGGCTCACGAACACAGATGCAAAAATTCTAAACAAAATTTTAGGGAATTGAATCCAACAATATACATCAGATCCAGAGAGTACAGAGGTATCAGAAGAATGTCTTTAACGAAATGTATATAATTGTCTTTGCCAGAGAACTTCTAAAACTTAGTTTCGCTGCGAACAACTTAGTATAAGGCTTTTTTCCATTATTTAAATGAATAAAGGCCTTAAAAATTCACATATGACAGACCTGGTTCACTGTTAAGACTGATAAAGAAAAACTGTTTTAGTTTACTATGTTTACTTTAAAACATGGTATCAACCCAACCATGGGATTCTCTCTGTTGTCATTAAGAGATTTGGACAAATCAAAGGATTCAAGAAGTAGGTGAGATGCAGAAAAGAAAGCAAAACACATTGAACGCCCATGATCTCATCAAAGCCAGTTAAGACCTTCCCTTGCATCATTACCACTAACAGAACTCCTGCTGTGACTTGTTCAATAGCTGATGCCATATAATTTTTATATTGTCCATATCCCTAGAGTCATTAGTGACTATATTTTGTTTTTACTCTCTACGTAGAACAGACTCAGAGGACTGAGGAAAAGAGAGGAAAGGCTGGTAAGTCTGGGAGTGTCAGCCTATGTAGTCATCTGGGCAGCACCTGTAACTGGACACCAATAACAAGGGTCTGAGACAGAAGCACCCCAAGCTGGCTTCCTCCTGTACCGTCATGACAGGTCTAAATGTTCCTGGAGCTCAAGAGTGTCCATTCTCCTTACTGTGAACATAAACTGTTAACAGATGGCCCAGGTATAAATATTGGGTCATAACTAAGCTTCCCCTCCCCTAAGCTGCAAGCCTTTGGTAGCAGAGCGAACATCTGACCGAACAAGAGGCTCTTTATTTTCAGTTCTGAACTGTTTCAGAAATAAAATTATCTGTTTAACTTACTTCAGGTGTGACCCACCACGTGGCCAAAACAATGGAGGGATCTGACAAGCACATGCAAAACCCACTTAACATTCACCTGGCAAGTTCAAGAACATGGCTGGCAAACACCCATATGTCAAACTCTGTCTATTCATCTTCATACTCATTCCAAATGTGAAGTTTAGTCAGTATGAAGTTAAACTGCATTTTAGTTTAACTTCTCTAAAAGGTTTTTTTTTTTTTTTTTGCAGTACGCGGGTCTCTCACTGTTGTGGCCTCTCCCGTTGCGGAGCACAGGCTCCGGATGCGCAGGCTCAGCGGCCATGGCTCACGGGCTCAGTCGCTCCGCGGCATGTGGGATCTTCCGGACCGAGGCACGAACCCGTGTCCCCTGCATCGGCAGGCGGACTCTCAACCACTGCGCCACCAGGGAAGCCCTTCCCTTCATTTTTGATAATATATTGTTTTTAGGTTTTTAGGTTTGCTCAAAACTCATAAAAATTATTTCAAAAAGCATAATGTCTTTCTGACACGGTACATACAATATTATTTATGGATTGTTTTCTCAATTTACTTGTGTTACAGCACAACTGATGATAAAGAGCACCAGACAGTAAAAAGTTGTAAATCTGGCTTCTTCAGGCAAAATGTACTGAATAAAAGGTACATCTCGTGAAGAAATATCTGTGCAGCTCTGTTCAAGCAATATATTCACTTGCTGAAGCATTCTTTTAGTCTCAGAACACTTTTTCTTTCTGCTCATATATACCTTTATTATAAAAGTTTTTTAAAGTATTCTTAAATATGAAAACAGAAGGGCACCCATACACAATTTCTCTACCCTAATACAATTCACTGTTAGTATTCTGGTGTGATTATCAGTGTTTTTTCCTTTGCAAAGAACTTAAAATTTTTCAATATTTCAACACGTTAAAAACAAATATATACTTTTGTATCCTGCATTTTTCACCTAGCATTATGTCATCCCAGTGTTGTTTTAGCGTCTTACTACACTGTCAGACACAGTAGTCACTAGTCACATGTGACTACTTACATTTAAATTAAAAATCAGCTCCTCAGCGACACCAGCCACATTTCAAGTGCTCAATAGCCACACATGGCTAGCAGCTTCTGTGCTAATATAAAGTATAGGACATTTCCATCACCACAGTTCTACTGGACAATGCTGGCAATGATTATGCTGGGCTAAACCAAGAACCGTTAGCTCTTTTTTCAAGAGTTCACCATGTCCTTCCTCATGTGCCTGTAGACTGTACGAGACACTCTTCCTTATACCCGGAAGGTAGGGTACCAACCACACTGTTATTTTGAGATATTTTGTGCCCGAGAGGAATCGTGTGAGGGAACTGGAAAAGATTTACCTTTATGTTTGAGAGGCCTCAAATGTCAACAAGTCAAATTTCGTTATGGTAGAATGCAACCATGGAAGGTTTAATGACGAAGCCAGACTGTTCAGAACGGCAAGAAGAGATGAAGCTTATCAACAGAGCAAAAAGAAAACTGAGAATAAATAGAATAGAGGGCCAACGGACAAAATTGGGAGGAAAGGTTATTTAGTCCAAGGAGGGTAGGTGTGTGGGCTTCCCTGGTGGTGCAGTGGTTGAGAGTCCTCCTGCCGATGCAGGGGACACAGGTTCGTGCCCGGGTCCGGGAGGATCCCACATGCCGCGGAGCAGCTGGGCCCGTGAGCCATGGCCGCTGAGCCTGTGTGTCCGGAGCCTGTGCTCCGCAACGGGAGAGGCCACGACAGTGAGAGGCCCACATACCGCAAAAAAAAAAAACCTGTGTCTAGCCAAATACTTTCCAAATCTAATGGGGGGAATGAATTCCGAAGGAGAAAGTTTGGGAAATAAAACAATATTCATAACACCAGCAGGGAGGGTTGGGGAGGGACTCAACTCTAGTCAATTTCTAAACCCCCCCCCCCAGAAGGGAGTAACCCTCTAAGCCAGGGCTCTCACTCATTCTCTCACCACCCACACACCTACTGGAGGCTTACTGTGTACCAGGCACTGTGCACAGTGTTAGTGACACACAGACGGCGACCCTTGGGGGTCTTTCCTTCGGGGTCACCACCCTGAATTAGTGGGCTTTGGTCTTCATCCTTAGGTAACCAATTTGGACTTCTTCCCACCGAAACCCACTGCCCTCCCTTTGACCCGGTATGGTACTTCTGCAAATTATGCCTTCACTCTATTTTTAACTGGTCCTTTTTCACTACAAATTTCATCAAAAAATGGTTAAAATGCTCCGTATTCATCAAAGGCCTACATTACCTGCAACTATCTTTTCATAATTCTTCAATTTGGGTGTCCATAGGATTTTCACATAAAGAAAAGCCTTTGAAGGGGAAGGGTAAAGGGTATAAGAGAGAAATAGACAAAAGAACATAGAAAAGAGAAGAGATGTCTGAAATAGTAAGCCTCTGGCTTTTATATTCTACTACTCTCACAAACTTCCTAAATAATATTTGCCAAGCAAACCAGAGAGTGCACTCATACAATGAGATAGTTATACATATACACACAATCTTTACCTGTTAGTTTCAGATCTCAGTGCATCAATTTGGAACACAAGGTATTGCTTTTCTCTTTAGTAGGTAGCCTGGCTCCAGAGCCAATTTACGGCCAGAAGAGAAAATCCACAGAGAATCTATAACCTAACCTACAGCCCTATCACTGAAGACAGGACCAAGGGCTAAAAGCTGGTCTTGTACACCTGTTTAGCCACGTAACTGGAAAACGTATGGAAATGGACAATCAGACCTACAGTCTCTTCCCCATCTAGAAATGTATCAAGTCCTAGGAAATGAATAAGGCTCCATTTAAAAATAACATAATCAATAAATCTTGTGTGGGACATGAGTTCCTTCTGTGCAAATAGGAAGAACTGCATAACAGATTAAGAAATTCCATTTTTACTACAGGTTATCAGAAATGAACTGATAAGTGTATATTCTCCAGTAACAAATAAAATCAATTTTTTTCATAAATGTAGGATTGTTCTTATAGATAAGACTACTACTTGATAGTAACAGGAACTAGCAGGTGTCTTAATAAATTACAGGCATGTAACAGACCTAGGCCAATATCTATGTTTAAAAGATAAGAAAAAAGGAAGAACCAACTATATGAAGATAAAGTATAGGTGAAAGCACTCAGTTCTACATAAGAATCAGAAGTACTAAACAGACTTCCATTAAAGCAAAACAAATGAGATGTAGATCAAGTGTGTAATGAGAATGAATAAAAGGGAAGAGCTTTCCATCCAGCTTGGATGAATTCCCCTCTACTGACCGTGCTGTTGTCAAATGCTTACAGAAATGAGAGTTTGGATCAGCTTCTATGTTCTTATAGCTTTAACTGGGCTGAATATTGAGGAGATGAACTGCTTATGTAAAGTAACATTGCTTTATCTCTAACTTTTACTTGACGGGCAGTTATTTGCTGATTCATACTCATCTGTTAATATTTCTGGTTTGAAAAGCTGAACTGCCTTTCAAAGGTTATAATTTCTTTGCAGGTTATCACAGTACAGTAACCAATGAGGTGTTTAGTTCAAGATCTATTAGATGTCAGAATTCTTTAGCAGGGCTACAAAACGATAGTTTTTATGCCTTCAAAAAAGTCCTATGGAGATTTTTTTAAATGCCCTTTTTCCCTAAAAGGGGAAAACTTCACGTCACACAGTTTACAGGATAAAAAAACACGCATGAAGCCATTTGGGTCAAAAGGGAGGGGGAAACGTATACACTTACATCTGAAATAAAGAAACAGTGTAAAAGATTACAAACCAGCTACCAAACAAAATCCAAAAATCAAAACATAGTTCACTATTATGAAATTCTAGAAAGCTTTTAGAAAAATTGTTGGAAAAGTGATGGAACAACTAAATTTTAGAAACCTAAAAACTTCAATTAGGAGAAACTTAAATTGATCTTCACTCTAAGAAATGCAAATTTTCACAAGCCCAAAGCAAGTTTATTTGGAAACAAAAAATTAAAACAAGTAGATTTTCAGAATTGTTGAAAATGCAAAAAGCTCTAACATGATGAAACCCATTTCGTCAAGGATGAAACACTTTATCAAGTAAAATACTAGATCATTGTGTACTAAAATAATTTTTCAAAGTGATATTGTTGCTTGTCAAAATGTCTGTGCATTAAAATTTTACAGCTTTCAACTTCTCATCTCAAAACTACAAAGTGATCTGTCTTCTGAGTTTCAATGAGTGGGGGAAAAAAAATGGCCTGAAATTCTACAACTCGCTGGTAAGACAGTGGGTCAATTCTTTTTTGTAGTTACTATTAAAAGCCATAATCTAAGTAATACATATTACAATTCTCTAAAATGAACTTAGGTAATAAGCAATACTTTGGTGATGTTTTAGTATCTGTTAATAAGAGATATCTAATTCAGTATAAAAATTTTATATGGATTATCAGACTCATATCCAACTAGTTATAAATTTTAAAGAATCAGAATAAAATTCTCTTTGATCTTGCAAAAAGATATATATATATTTGAGAACTCAAAATATGTTCAAAGTACATATTTTCATTTTGCATCCATTAATTATTCAATACATGCTTCAAAGATTAAATCAAGTTTTTAGATGTGACTTTTTTTTAGCTTTAAAAATGATCTTTTTTTTAGCTTTAAAACTGATTTTTTTTAACTTTTTATTTTATATTGGAGTATAGCCGATTAACAATGTTGTGATAGTTTCAGGTGCACAGCAAAGGGACTCAGCCACACATATACACGTATCCATTCCCCCTCAGACTCCCCTCCCATCCAAGCTGCAGAGTTGAGCAGAGTTCCCCGTGCTCTACGTTAGGTCCTCGTTGGTTAATCCATTTTAAATACAGCAGCGCACACCTCTTGATCCCAAACTCCCTGACTATCCCTTCCCTATCCTCCCCCACCCCCAACCGTAAGTTCCTTCTCTAAGTCTGTGAGTCTGTTTCTGCTTTTTAAATAGGTCTATTTGTATCATTTCTTTTTAGATTCCCCATTATCGTACCGTATTTCTCTTTCTCTGCCTGACTTACTTCACTCAGTACGACAATCTCTAGGTCCATCCATGTTGCTGCAAATGGCATTATTTCATTCTTTTTAATGGCTGAGTAATATTTCATTGTTTATATACCACTAGATGTGACTCTTAACATAACGACAGTTATCATGTTGCTGCAAATGGCATTATTTCGTTCTTTTTAATGGCTGAGTAATATTTCATTGTGCTTATACCACTAGATGTGACTCTTAACATAACGATAATTATAGCTCCTAGGCAGCTATTTAAATGAACAGTGTCATCATTTAAAAGATAACCTGCCACAGTTTCCCCAAGGTGTATTCCAGGTGATATAAAAATGTATTACTTTTGTTATAGAACTTCTTCTTTTTGCATAAATTAGGGAAATACCAGAGCTGAAACAAAAGCAGGTTTGTTTATTTTAGGACATCTTGAAACTTTTAATATGGTAATGTGCCTGTGGAACCTCCCTGAAGGAAACAAAGTAGAGAGCATTTTCCATACTTGTTAAGGATCCTTTCTGTGTTCCTCAGAATATGCTTTGGTAAACATAATCTTCTAACCAGAAAGAATTAACACTTTCTCTAAGGTCCACATTATAAGCAAGACATAGATCACCTAGGGTCCTTACAGTCTCAACTTCCCAGGGTTGAAAAGTTAAACTGAAGATATAATTTTAGGAATGAGACCATTAAGTATATCCTTCTCCTTTTCTTTAAATAATCTGCATAAATTGTACTGTTCTATACAGTAAAATCAATCAGTACTCCATTTTTTAATAGTGTCAGAAACTTCCAGAATCCCCCTTTTCCCCTGGGCATGCCTCACCCTCATTTGTTATCTTTGATTACATACACCTGGAGGCTCTTGACTCCTCAATGCATTCTCTGCCCCACTGCAAGGGCAGGGTCCACTGTGACCTACCTACCTACATGACATGCGCAGCAGCAAGGCAGGCACCTGAATATTATGCGGGTGCCTACAGCCACTGAAATGGTCTTGAGTTGTTCCTATTTCACAGAACAACCAAGCTATCTTTTAGTGGATCAAGACAGACATCTGACAACAGGATGTTCATAGCAGAGCCACCACCAAGAGTGAATCCAACTGACCAGTGGATCTACAATGGAGGAAAGAGGATGGCGCTCAGAGGGCACACTCCTGGGGCTGGTGAAGACGCAAGCTAAACACAAAGTACCTGTATTTAACAAACTTTTGCTGGATATCAGGCACAGCTGCTAAAAAATTTAGAAATGCTACCAAATTTAAGTGTACTTTGAGGCATTCCTGAATCTGGGAAACATGAGAAGCCCTACTACACTTGGAGCCCAAGTGACTACTTACGTATGGAATTCTCCCTAGATCGATGAAATAGACATACTCTCCGAACCTAAAATATAAGTACTTTAAAGACAAGTTAGGGCTTCCCTGGTGGCACAGTGGTTAAGAATCCGCCTACCAATGCAGGGGACATGGGTTCCAGCCCTGATCGGGGAAGATCGCACATGCCGCAGAGCAACTAAGCCTGTGCCTGCGCACTAGAGCCCGTGAGCCGCAACTACTGAAGCCCGTGCACCTAGAGCCCATGCTCTGCAACAAGAGAAGCCATGCGCCGCAACTAGAGAAAGCCGCGCAGAACAACAAAGAGCCAAAGCAGCCAAAAGTAAATTTAAAAAAAAAAAAAAAGACAGGTTAACAATGCAACATTCCTGAAAAATATATTTAAAATACTGTACGCAGCCAAGTATGATACTCAACAAAGGTGATACATTTGAGATTGGAATTTTACACTAATTAAAACTCTTCCCCTCAAAAAAACAGACTAAAAGACTATCTACAGAGCCCAATACAGGTCAAAACTCTTTAAAACTTCACAGATATGTTCAAATCGTAAGTATTACGTTACAAAGGTAAATGTAAAGGAAGGAAAAAATCAGCAGAAATATTAAGCAGCATGGTTCAGAAAGGCATATAAACAAAGATGCAAGAAAAATAGTTAACTATCCAAACACTAAACAAAAAAATCAACTTTCAAACAACTCATGTCAAATATGAAATTGATTATTCCTTTCTTATAGATTCTGGTCAAGTTTTCTGTCATGTGAAATAGCTGATTTGGGGGTTAGTAATGAGTATTCTACTCAGATGAATATGAAATTAAACAACTCTAAAAAGAAAGAGATTATCATCCCTTGAAATATTTAATAAATTAGAGTAATCTTGTTCTAATGCATCTTTCAGGTACCAGTGATTATAACTACTGGAGTGACTTTTACCTAGAGTTGTGTTACAGACCCTATGAACATTTATGTTTCAACTATTCAATGACAATGTTAAAGATCTGTGTAACTTATGCAAATGTCACCATCTACAAATCAATTCTCCTACTTTGACCTCTCAGTCTAATATTCCCAACTACCCAGAGGATATTTCCATTTGAACGTAAGTTAGCTAGGCCTCAATTTGCACAAGAGTTGCACATACATGCAACTCATTTTTTTTTAAGATTTTTTTTTGATGTGGACCATTTTTTTTAAGTCTTTATTGAATTTGTTACAATATCGCTTCTGTTTTATGTTTTGCTTTTTGGCCAGGAGGCATGTGGAATCTTAGCTCCCCGACCAGGGATCAAACCCACATCCCCTGCACTGGAAGGCGAAGTCTTAACCACTGGACCGCCATGCACTCATATTTAACTGTTATCCTTCCTTCAACGTTCTGTCATTCTTTCCCTGAGATCATCTCACATCAATTAATTTCATTCTTCTGCGCTCCCTACATCACCAATCTACTTCGCCTTGCTCTATACCTGAATCACCACTGTGTATCCTATTATGTTCCAGCAAAATCCCCTTTGTGTCCTTATGTCCTTGGGGGAGGGATGAAGATGAAGCACAGCACAGCCAACACCACCCAGGCCTCCTACAAAGCTAGCTAACTAGTGCTCTGGCCTGATGGTTGCTCAGAATAATGAAACTCTGAGAAAGAGTTAACTGAAATAGAAGGATGCCTCCCCAGGGATCTGTGATCTTTACTAGAGGAGCAACTGAAGTTAGGAAGGGAGATGGTCACTATTAGGTGCCAACTTGACTGGGCCATGGGTGCCCAGATATTTGGCACAATTTTAGGTGCCAACTTGACTGGGCCATGGGTGCCCAGATATTTGGTAAACGCGTTTCTGGGCTGTGTCTGTGAGGGTGTTTTCTAGGTGAGATTAGCATTTGAATTAGTAGACTAAGTAACACAGACAGCCCTCCCCGACACAGGTGAGCCTCACCCAGTCCACTGAAGGCCGGAGTACGACAGGAGTAAGAAAGAATTCTCTTTCTCTCTGTCCGTCTTTGAACTGGAATACTGGTCTTCTCCCGCCTTCAGACGGAACTGGAGGTACCCCATCAGCTCTCCGGGGTCTCAGGCTTCCACGCACAGGCTGGAACTACACCATCAGCTCTCCTGGGTCTGGACTTCTCCGGCTCCACAATCACATGAAACAGTTCCTTATCTCCCCACCCTCCACCCCACCCCTATCCCATTGGTTCTGCTTCTCTGGAGGACCCTGACTAACACAATCACTTAAGACAGAGCAGGCCTGTCTCTTTCATCTGTCTTCTAACGGAGCCTACTAGTGGTATTAACGTTTGCTTTTATTACAGGTAAAACATCTACGCACATAACGCTTTTCAGTTATAAAACACAAAAAGGTAGTTAGTACCACCCAGCCTAGAACACATTACCACTTATTTGTCCACCTCCCCACCCCGTCCCACCCCATCCCACTGCCTCCCCATCCAACAGTGGCTACTAACCTCTGTCATTTCTTTGATTGTTTTAAAAGATAAAACTTGTCACAAATGCAGATTTGCTTAAACAATATATTTTTCAGTTGTATTTATTCTTGAGCTCTGTAAAAATGGTATTACAATGTATATAATCTCCTGGGACTTCCTTTTTTTACTCAGCATATGTTTCCAAAATTCACTCATGTTGTATGCAGAAGTTTATTCACTTTTACTATTTTATAATACTCCATTGTATAAATACCATATTTCATTCAATCTCCTGTCAATGAACATCTGAGTTGTTTCCAATTGCTATTATAAACACAACAGCTATGAACAGTCTGGTATATGGCTCTTGGTACACATTTCTCCTGAAGATATATACCCAAAAGTGGGACTGTCAAGTTATAGGATACACAAATGCTGAACTGTGCAACATAATGTAAAATTATTTCCCAAAGAGATCATACCAGTACTGCACTCCAATCAGCAATGTATGTAAGTTATCCCTTAATCTACATCCTCTCTAATACATGGTACTCAGAGACATGAATCTTTGTCACTGTAGTGAATGTAAAAAAAGAAAAATAGCTCATGGAGATTTAATTTGCATTTCCCTTATCATTAGTGACAAGCACCTTTTCATATACTTATTGGCTATGAGTCCTCATATCTGAACTACTTGTGCACAGTTTTTACTCATTTTTCTGTTGAAATGTTTCTTTTTTGTGGCCTTCTAGAAGTTCTTCATATAATGGACACTAATCCCTCACCAGTTATATATGCCAGAAGTATTTTTCCCAGTGTGTGGCTCATCATTTTCTTTATGCTATCCTTTGATAAAAAATTCTAACTTTAATATGCTGAGTTTATCAATCTTCCCTTTTTATGGCTGGCACTTTATGTGCCTTAAAGACTTTGCTACTCAAAGTGTGGTGCATGCACCAGCAGCATCAGCATTCCCTGGGAGCTTGTTAGAAATGCAGACTCTGGGACTTCCCTGATGGCGCAGTGGAGTGCACTCCCAATGCAGGGGGCCCAGGTTTGATCCCTGGTCAGGGAACTAGATCCCACGTGCATGTTGCAACTAAGAGTTCACATGCCATAACTAAGGAGCCCACCTGCCTCAACTAAGACCCGGTGCAACCAAATAAATAAATAAAAAGATTAAAAAAAAGAAATGCAGACTCTAAGACGTCACTCCAGATCCACTGAATCAGAATCTGCATTTTATCACATCCCCCAGATAACACATATACTTTAAAGTTTGAGAACACTGTCTTCAGATATCCTTCCTTACCTCAAGATCAGAAAGATACTTGTCTGCATTTTCGTCTGAAAGTATTCAAGTTTCTCTTCTCGCATTTGTGGCAGACTGCAATACTATTGTTCCCAACTATCCTTTTCCTTCCCTTATCCATCCCTTTACCCAGCAGGTCTCTACTGTCTCCACGGGACAGACTGGCAGCACCTCCCTGAAGCCTCAGTACATGCCCCTGCACTGCTCCCTATGACTGGTCAGACATAACATACACCAGGTCCAAAAAGATGCTTTAAAAGTGATCATGGGAGCTTCCCTGGTGGCGCAGTGGTTGACAGTCCACCTGCTGATGCAGGGGACACGGGTTCGTGCCCCGGTCCGGGAGGATCCCACATGCCGTGGGGCGGCTGGGCCCGTGAGCCATGGCCGCTGAGCCTGCGCGTCCGGAGCCTGTGCTCCGCAACGGGAAAGGCCACAGCAGTGAGAGGCCCGCGTACCGAAAAAAAAAAAAAAAAAAAATTAATCATGGGATTCAGCCTGGCCTCTTCTGGTATCACAGAACAGCATGGGCCCCAGAATGAGAAGACACCTAAAACAGAGCCACAGCAGCCAATTCACAGCAGCCAGTATGTGATGTGAACCAGGAAGAAATGTTTGATGTTTTAAGTCACTGAGATTTGGGGTTTTGGTCATCAAAGTACAACCTTGTAAAGTCTAATAAAATATTCAAGTCCTTAACCCATCCACAAGTTACCTATGTCTAGAATTAGTGAAGTGGAATTGTGAAGAAGGCATCTAATTTCATTTCTTTTCTACAAGGAAAATCAACTGTCCAGCATCACTTACGGATCAGCCCTGCACCCCCATCTGTAGCACCACTCCTCTCCTGTATCAAAGTTCCACATAATCACAGGTCTTGTGCTCAGTATACTCATCCCACGCCAGCACCATGCTGTATTCATCACTAGACCTTTCCATGAAGTCTCGAGATTTTTCTCCAGAGGTGTCTTCCCAATCTTGGCCCTTTGCTTTTTCTTATAATTTTAGAATCAAGCATCACATTCTATGAGAAACCCTACTGGGATTTTAATTGGAAATGCATTACATATACAGATCAATCTGAGGAGAACTGACTGCTTTGCAGTACTGAGCAAGGGCCATTTCTCCATTGAACTGGATCTCCTTTTATGTCCTTCAAATAAGTTTTAATTTTCAACACACAGACCGTGGCTATTAGATTTACTCCCAGATACTAGGTTACAGATTCTCTTAGGTCTTCTACACAATCATTGTCTGCGTATGACAACAGTTTTGTGTTCCCAGCATTCCAATCCCATTAACGCTGTTCTCTCCTTGTGTGGGCTGGTGCTCGGGACCACGGTGAGGAGAAGTAGTATCAGTGGGGCACCCTTTGTCTTGTACAAGATTATACAGGAAATGTTTCCACACCCTCACTAAGACAGATGTCTCTCTAAGTTTTCTGTAGACATTCTTTATTAGTTAAGAACATTTCCTTCTACTTGACATTTGCTAAGATCACAGATATAGCTCAGTCACCTATATCTAGAATTAGTGAACAAAGATACTTTCTTCCTTATAACATAAGTGTGGTTTTCTTCCAGCAACGGCAGAAGCAGCTTACGTTTACTGAATCCTTACTATCTATGTGTTCCCTTTTTACAGATGATGAAAATGAAACTTAGGAAATTAATTTCCCCAAACAGCAAGAAAAGAGGAAGAGTTCGGATATGAAAGCAGACTGAGCTAACGCCAGGGTCAAGCTCTTCACCACCACAGACCATCTGATAACAACTTGCAACAACCCAGAAGGATCCTTCTGGCCCCAAAGGGGACGACTTTAGCAGCAATGGTCTCATCTAACTCTGGCTTTCCAGGAATTACACACTTTCCTCTAATGGAGTCCAATATGACCACGGATTCTGTAAAGGGTCCTTCAAATCATCAAAGCAGGGCAAATCAACAGGGGAAAGAGAGAAGTAGCATAAAATGAGATAAGAATTTAAATTCACATTAAATAGGTTTCACATTTTTGAGAATGAGCTATTGCTCTGAGGACCTCAATGTCACTGATAAATACTTGAAAACAGGCAGACAGATGGCTAAAGAAAACCAAGGAAGTCTCAACCACACCAAGAAAAGAGCAGGTTAGCATCAAAACCACGTGAAATAACGTAAGTTTAAGGAAACCAGCGTGTCTAACCTGGCACAGAAAAGCTTACGGCGAACTGTAACTCTGTTCACCACCCGAGCCCACCCCTGCCACATATACATACACATTACATACACAGTGGGGAGGGGTGAGGGGAGTCACAAAGGGGACAGACTTATCCTGTATTTCTCCAGAAGGCTAACCAATGAATCAAATCAAATCAATCAAAAATTTTCTAAGAAAAATACTGTCCAACTGTGGCAGATGCTGTGATGTACCAGCCAGACCCGCAACTGAAGGACACGTTGCCAGCTACTGGGAGTGCTGTGCCAGCCCCTCAGGGACTGCCTCAGCTGCAGGGAGCTGTCCCTTCCAGCGTCCTGACCCTTCCCAGGACCGCCCCACATCTGACGACTGACTGAGAGTACACAGGTCCAACCTGGGGCAACTCTGAAGGGCTGTTCTAGCTCCACAGCTCCCCATGGGGGGCGCCAAGGCTGTGACTGGGCCTGCAAAGCAGCCCAGCTTCTCCCTTCCTTCTGCAGGTTCTGCAGGTGTGGCCCCCAGGCGTACTTCTTTTTTTTTTTTTTTAATATTTTTTTAAAATATCTACTTCTTTATTTGGCTGTGCCGGGTCTTAGTTGCAGCACGCGGGATCTTTGACCTTCATTGCAGCATTCGGGCTCTTTAGTTGCGGCGTGCGGGATCATTTAGTTGCGGCATGTGGGATCTAGTTCCCTGACCAGGGATCAAACCCAGGCCCCCTGCGTTGGCAGAACAGTACCTTAGCCGCTGGACCACCAGGAAGTCCCTCCCAGGGGTACTTCCTAATCAACATTCTGCATGCTAAACTATCTGCAGCTGCTTTCCAGAGAACCCACCTACCAAAGAACTCATAAAGGAACCAACTGCCTCATCAGATTCACGACCCCCTTAATCATAGTTAAATATCAGAAACAACCACCATTTGGTGTATGTTTACTCTGTGCAAGACACAGTGGGGGACACAAGGCAGCTTAACCTGGAAGGTAATGGTGGCATGTTGTCTAGTAATTTTAAAGCTAAGAGAATGTGATTTCAGCACATGCATGAAATGATCATCCTCACACATCGTTTGCTCTGCAGAAAAACCAGGATCCACCATTCCACTCTATGGAAACTCTACGTTTTATGTTTAAGAACATGAATATGCTTATCAAAGCTCTAGGCAACGTAATCACTTTCAATTAGTAACTCTTCTTCGTTCTCTTACAAGCACTACTCATTTTCAATCTACCTCTGTTCAGGCCCTAATCCAATGACTGATGTCATTATAAGAAGAAGAAAATGTGGACAAAGACACACAGAGAATGTCACACAAAGACAAAGGCGAAGACTGGACTGCTGTGCCTACAAACCAAGAAATGCCAAAGATTGCCAGTAACCACCAGAAGTGAGGAGAGGGACACAGAGCAGGTCCTCCCTCAGAACCTCCAGAAGGAACCAACCCTGCTGACAACATCTGGACTGCAGACTTCTGGCCTCCAGAACTGAGAGAGGACGTCTGCTGTTCTCAGCCGCCTAGTTCGTGGCACTTCATTACAGCTGCGCCAGGAAACAATACAGCACCTCTGCAGCACTCCCCACCCCACCATGACTGCAACTGCATTTATTCTCCCACAACTTTTACCTTGGCACTAAGTATACAGGGATGTGACAGCGGGGAGCATCGGAAGCGTGCCGGCTTCACGTTCAGAGATGGGTCTGCTAACCCAGTGTTGTGCAAACATTTCTCAAAGCAGCAGAACGCAGTACCATATCTGAGACAGGCTGAAGGAGCAGAGGTGAGGGGGGGGCCTGGCCAAACACGCCTCCCCGTCACCCCATCCTCTGCCTCATGCCCTAAGTACCTGGGCTCTCTAGAATTCTTTTCTTCATCCGTTCATTCAATAAGTCTTTGAGCACCTACTTTGTGCAGACACTGCTTTCACAGCATGAACAAACACTGAGCTCAACCAAACCTCCTCATTTTATGGATTAAGAAACTTAAACATGTATTCGGGGTCCCAGGTGAGTCAAGACCAGGGCCACTGTGGGCCTAGGTCCGAAACTGGTGCCCTTTCCATCACACCATCCACCCCTCATCTAACCTGTAGCCTTGCCATCAGATAATTGTAAAGAAACAAAGCCAAGTCTTCCTACTTTGCATTTAGCGTCTCCTTTGAATCAGTTCCTGGTTCAGCCATCTCTGCTCACTGTCCCCACAGGCACAGAGGCATCTCGAGAAGCTGACAGACCTGACTCCCAAGCCAGAGAGAAAGGGAGACCAGCCCTGCCCCACCGCAGCCAGTGCAGACTGCAGGGCGCGACCCGAGCCTCCTCAAGGTGGTCACCAGCCTACCCTGGCAAGGCCCAAGCGAGTTCCACGCAGAGGAGCTGCGGGGTCCGTGACAGCTTCTATCACACGGCTAGTGAAAACACTTGGAAACACTGTCCTTAGATGTGCAAGTGTGCTTTTGGAAATAGGAAAATGAAATGCAGGGGGAAAAAGTATAAGATCTAAGGGCAAAAACATGTGCCTAACACACATACCAACATAGTAAAAAGAAGCCCCTGAGCGGCACCGGAAGGTCCTCAGACGGCCTGTTGCCAGTGAAGGGCCAAGCCTGTTCCTCAGCTCTGGAGCCCTGTGCGCTGATCGGGCCAGAAGTGGACTGGGGCCGCGGGCGGGCAGGGAGGGACGCGTGCCAAATCATGTGACTACCACAACAGAACGAGCTGCGTGTCAACCAGAAAACCCAATTACAGGTCTAGATAACGGACGGCCACGTGGAAGCTAGGTCCACTCCCCGGCTTAGAACTGGGAAAAGGAAGGTAAGAAATTCTCACAATTGTTTCATCAAGGGAAGGTTGCAAGATGAAAGAAAGCCCTGAGAGCGAGCCTCTGAAGGTCAGAGTCACTTGCCTGCATTAACGGTGTCCAATCTCCTAAATGTGTGCTTCTTCCTACTGCGCGGCTGCATCCACAGAGAGGCTACATTATAACTCTGGTTGAAAAGGCTGCACTCTTGTCCTGATGAGACTCACTTAAACAACAAAAAACAGTATAGGGAAAGATCCCACTCTACAGACCACCTCCAAGACTCGTTCACTCCTAAAGCAACGGCCGTCGGTCACACGGTGGCAGGCCTAGTTGCTCTCTGGTACTTTTCTTTCGCTCAAGCCCTAGAGACCACAACTGTTACCACCCTCACTGCCCCACCCTGTCGGCCCTTCCTCTGCGGGCCCCTCCTCTTCCCCAGCTCTCCGCCCAGGCCTCACACTTCTCTGTTTACATTCACTTCCTCCTTTGAAGCCATCCAATAGCAAAACCTGAGTCACGCCAATGTAATTTAAAAGTTTCTAGCAGCCATATTAAAAAAAACAGATGAAATTAATTTTCATAATATACTTTAACTCAACAGACCCAAAATATTATCACTCCAAATATAATCAAGGTAAAAGATCATTAATGAGCTATTTTACATTCTTTTTTTCGCATACTAAGTCTTTGAAATCTGGTGTGTATGTGACACTTACAGAACATCTCGAGTCAAACCAGCCTCATCTCACATGCTCAGAAGCCGCAGGTGGCTCATGGCTACCTTACTGAACAGCACAGGCCTAGCTGATCTCCACTCCCATGACTGTAATCTCTACATCTATCTAGAGATTACTCCAAACTTTCTCTCACCCCCACTTCTCTCTCATGAACCCAAAACTTACAGAGCCATCAAGCTACTAGACGATGTCTGAATGGCATCTCAACTTACAACATCTCTTAAAAAACACAAATGAAAACCCAAAAACTCTTACCACCAACAACCTTGCCAGGACCTTCCCAGTGTCAGTCAAGGGCAACTCCGTGCTTCCACTGCTCAAATCAAAAGCTCTGGCATCATCCTTAACTCCTCCTGTTTCTCTCACATTCCAATCCAACCTGTCAGCGAGTCCTCTCCGTTCAGTTCCACCTTCATAACGTTTGTTCCACCTTCATAACGATGCACGATCGGGGTCTTCCACTTGTTCTGCCCTCGCCCTGAATAATGCTCTGCTCCTCAGACAGCCCCACACCTTTCTCCCTTTTCCCCTCAGGTCTCAGCTCAAGTATGTCTTACCAGAGAGCCCTTTCCTGCCCACCCTAAACACACAACACCCCTCCGGCCTACTTCATTTTCCCTCTCAGCACGCATCTGCACTTGACCCGTGTACCCATCTGCTTGCTTCCCCCACCCGCCCCAGCGCTGAATGGTGTGGTGGCCATGGGCTGGTCAGGCGGCCCCTCGAGACGGCCTGCCGTGGGGAGCCCAGCGGACTGAGAGCCTCCACTTGCTACATGGTGGCAAAGACATCAGGCCACGTGCCCCTCAGGCTGCTCCCAGCAATGCTGACCAGGATGGGGTACAGATCTGACCTGCCGAGCAGCCAGCAGCCTGGCCAAGACAGTCTCCAAACTGCCCTGGCCTGAGGCTGCTCTGGCCTGCCCTCCCCCATCTCTCCTCCCCCTGGATCACACCTGCACGGAAGCTGATGGCTCTTCCTCCCTCCCTCCTGCTCCTTCCCTCCCGCCCCGTGTAAGTCTCGTGCACGTCTAACCATCTTGGCATCTAGGCATAGGACACTGTGAGCAGACAAGTGCCGTGTGAACCAATGAATCTCTAGGAAGAGCCGGGCAGTGGGAAGTACGTTAACTTTAAGTTGCAAAGATAGAAGTTGGGGCTCCTGCTCTGCCATGTATTACGTGTAACCTTAGGGAAGTTTCTTGAGACCTCTGAGCTGCAGCTTCGTCATCTGTAAAATGGAGATAATACCTCCTCTCTCAAGAGCTGTCAGGAGGATTAAAGGAAACACTTTACCTAAGGTCCCTAACAAAAGGCCTCACATGTAGGAAGTGCTTTAACAAGCGTGAGCTCAGACTCCTCCTTACCCGTTTTCTAATAGCTACTTCTAAGAATCCCTTACCTTTCCCCTTCACCACAAACTCTGACCACTTTTAAACTAAATAATGCCCCAAATAACCCTAAATACCTGCAGGACTACTTCAGAAAAGAAAATACCCAGCCTAATGTCTAAAATTATTAAATATAATAAAGCCACCAAGAAAATTTTCAATACGATCAATGATAATTTAGAGAAGTTAGAAACTTGTTCGTCAGTTTTTGTTTTGTTTTGTTTTAGGCTGCCTAGGTTAAGGAGGTTTCTCACACAAGTTTACCAAAACATTATGTATAAAAATGTTTACTGTGTTACAATAACAACATGGAAATCCACTCCATCAACTAATCAAATAAATTCTGGTGCATTCATACCACAGAATACTGGGCACATTAAAAAAAAACAGTGGGGCTTCCCTGGTGGCGCAGTGGTTAAGAGCCTGCCTGCCAATGCAGGAGACACGGGTTCGAGTCCTGGTCTGGGAGGATCCCACATGCCACAGAGCAACTAAGCCCATGAGCCACAACTGCTGAGCCTGTGCTCTAGAGCCCGTGAGCCACAGCTACTGAAGCCCGCGAGCCTGGAGCCCGTGCTCTGCAACAAGAGAGGCCACCGCAGTGAGAGGCCCATGCCCTGCAATGAAGAGTGGCCCCCGCTCGCTGCAACTGGAGAAAGCCCACGCACAGCAACAAAGACCCAACACAGCCAAAATTAAATTAAACAAAACAAAACAAAAAAAAACAGTGAAGTAGATCTGTACATGAGGTAGGTCTATACATGCTGATACGGAAAGCGCTCCAAGATACAAAGTTTAGTGTTTGTTTAAACGAAGAACACTCTCTACCATGACTCCAATTTTTAGAAGTACAGGCGTAATTTTTTTTGTATGACATCCGAGAAGCTTATCAGTGATTCTTCAAAATGAGTACAGGGTGGGAAGGGGAGTGAAAGAGAACACTTACTATTCATCTTATAACTTACTGCTTTTTTAGATTTAACATGGACTCTTTAAAAAATAAATAGGCTTTATAAGAGTTACTTATATTCAAAACAATGTTTTGGTAAATCATACAAAACATATTTTGATAGTTTTAAATTGAGCTTTACATCTTATAAAAACAAGAAACTCCTTCGATGGCACCAGCAAAAAACTATTAACAATACAATCAGTAATAATTATCTATGGTGGTAATCAAAGGAAGCAGTGGCAAAAACAACAACCAAAAAAAGGACCAAAAATGTGTCTATTCAATTTCAACTTTCTCGTGATCATTTTGTAATGTATAAAAATAACTGAATCACTATGTTGTGTAGCAAAACTCATATAATATTGTAAGTCAATTATACTTCAATAAAGAAAATTTTTTTCAACTTTCTCACCATTAAAATCTTCAGGGAAGATGCTAACAAGGAGCTAAATGTTAATCAGATGCCCAAGAAAAAGCTATAGTTACTGAGGAAGACAAGTAAAGAGCCTGAATAAATCCCCAAGCTGGGTAAACAGTTTTGAAATAGTTATGTACTGGCTATTAAGATTCCACAGGTACTTTGCAAAATGTAGTTGAGCTAGAAACAAACTCCTGGCTGAAAGGGAAAATAAATCCCTCCCCACTTTCTACCTCCTCCTGTTATTGAGGTTAACAACCACATTACCAAAAAAGAAATCTGGAAACGTGCTGAGGCCCATTTCTTTACACTTATTTATCTCCACGTGACTGACTCATCTGACATCAGTGTGTGCTGAGTGACCGCTCCTTGCGCCAGGCACCATAAGGACTATAGACACACAGTGCCTAGGTTCACTTCCCGTCACCAGAGAACCACATACATGTACAGACGTGTACACACACACACACACACACACACACACAACCTGCATTCACAGAACTCACATTCCTTCATCACTCTAGCTAGGAACACACACACAAAGCAACACATTCTCAAGCATTTTTGCAATTATTAATCTTCTAACTGTCCTACTGCTTTTATTTCTAATTGATACTAATTCATCCACTGGGATAGGCCTATCATCCCCAATTCTTTGGGGCAGGTTTTAAGAGAGATTTATTAGGAATATAATAATTCCTAAGAATATAATAGGAATATAATATTTCCAGTGATTTTTTAAAAGCTCATAATCATCAATATAGTCAACGTAAGCTAAATAGCAATTAATACATATTCTTATGTTGCTGCAAGTAGGGAATTCCATATTTTGTTAGAACCAGAGATACCACTTTTTAAGGTTTCTGGATACAACCTGTCAATCAGTAACACATATAAACTTAAAAATAGTACCTAAATATTTAATTAAAAGTTTCAAAATGATAGCTGGTTTTCCTCCCCTAGGTTCTCCCTGTCTAGTCACAGGGCAAGACTGCTGAGCAGACAAAGGAAAAGATAGAGAACTACAGAGAAAGCCTAGTGGCAAGAAAAAGCTTTGGAGATGACTTCAAAAACAAAATTTCAACAGTCATTCTAAATACTAAATAAGAAGATTCTACTGCTTAATATATAATTATAAGATTAAAACGAAAGCATGTGTTTTACAGAAAAATAACATATAGTATAACAACTGACAAACCATTTTCCACTTTCTTAAGCCACTGCAAAAAACCTGGCTCACTTACAGAAAGGTTTCCTGTCTTCAGAATAATTTAGGACCACCATCATGAATCTGCTTATGCAAAAGCTCCCTCCAACCAAATACTCACTTTTCTGCTAATTCCCAAAACTAACGAAAGAATGAAGATGGAGAGACCAGACGATTTTTTTTTCCTTTACACAGAAGCCAGAAATAAATCTGTGAACACTGTTACAGTAACCAGCATATACAATCAATCAACATACTGTGCTAACACATATATATGGAATCTAAAAAAAAAGGTTCTGAAGAACCTAGGGGCAGGACAGGAATAAAGATGCAGAAGTAGAGAATGGACTTGAGGACATGGGGAGGGGGAAGGGTAAGCTGGGACGAAGTGAGAGAGTGGCATGGACATATATACACTACCAAATGTAAAATAGATAGCTAGTGGGAAGCAGCCGCATAGCACAGGGAGATCAGCTCAGCACAGGGAGATCAGCTCGGTGCTTTGTGACCACCTAGAGGGGTGGGATAGGGAGGGTGGGAGGGAGATGCAAGAGGGAAGAGATATGAGGATATATGTATAGCTGATTCACTTTGTTATAAAGCAGAAACTAACACACCATTGTAAAGCAATTATACTCCATAAAGATGTTTAAAAAAAAAAAAATCAACATACCCAACCACTAGTATTCTCTACACCTGCTCCAACTAACAGCTAAAAGCTGCCACTTACTGGGCACTTACTACGTGCTGGGCCCTGTTCTGAGTATGTCGTGTGGATTCATGAAGCTCTCACATAAAGCCATTCCAACCCCACTACCCCTCTGCTAAATTCAGAGAATGTAGAGTGATTGAGTTAACTCAATCAAGCATCTAAGTCAACAAGTACTATGTGAAAGACTACTTTACACACTAGAGGGAATCAGCAATGGATAAGATTTTCCTCTCTCCCCTTAACGAGTCTGTAATCCATGTAAAGAATAAACTAAAAAGTCAAAAAGAAAAACTAGCTGAGTGGAAGTATCGTCAAGCACTGTGTGGGAGAATAATGAAGAGTTAATTCTGAAAATCAGGGGAAGCTTCTTTCATAGAAGTAGAAGCATTTAAGCCAAGCCTTCATTCAGTATTAAGGATTTTGATAAGAAGAAAAAGGCAGAAAGGACATTCAAGAGTAAAGAAGTCAGACCAACAACCATGAAAGTGGCCAGAGGTCTAGTGTTGAAATACCAGGTAACAAGAGAGATGCAGTAAAATATGAAGCTAAAAGTTAGAGTGAGGCCAGATGGCACAGGTCTTAGAATGCTTTCCTAACCCCTTAACACTAATTCTCAACCGGCCAGGGGTGATGCCTCCAAGGTGAAAATCTTTGTAGGAGTAAGCCTACTGGACAGCGCTAGGTCATAACCCCAGGCGTGATGGAACTCGGGGGCGGGGGGATGTCAAGAACCGCTGGTATATACCTGGGGGGCAGGGCATGATACGATTTGATTTACATATTGAATAATTCTGGGAACAGAACACAGGAGGACTAGAGAGACTAGATACAGGGAGACCAGTCAGCAGGCCTACAGGAACAACCCCCATAAGAACTGACAAGAGCCAGGGAGGGCAGCGACTGGGGAACTGTGGAGAAAAACAAAAGCAAAAACAAGAAGGTTGATGGAAAAGACACATGGAGGCAGACCTGGTAAAAATCTGGTCAAGAAAAGGAAGCCTCAAAAAGTTTCCAGCCTGGGTAACAAGGAAGACCAATGTGCTGTGAAGTAATATCATCTCATTACCTTTATCTGAACAAGGGCACGCAGTACACAAAGAATAGCCACTCTAAGTGACACCGCAAAGCATTTCACAAAATAAAGAATCTGAAGTTCCAGAGAGATTTAACCGACCTGCCCATGGTGCCCCAGGGGTGAGGAGATGAGCCAACACACAGACCTGAGTCTCTCGAATCCAGGCCTAAATAAGCGCCCTCAAAAGCAGTTTACTTCTTAGGAGTACAATAAACCTCCAGAAACGTTTCAGACAAAAAGCGTGAATCTGCTGAGACTGCAATTACACTTTAAAGGTAAGGAACATTTTAAAACGTATGCTCTGATCCCCTCTCCCAAGAGACAGGGTGCAGTGACTTCAGTCAGCATTGCTGGTCCATGGGCCCTGAAAGTTTCCACACACGTGGGAGAGGTGGTTGTTTGTACTTTGTATAAAAATACCACTTGGTATTTTGTGAGAGATTAAAAATAATTGGAAAGAAATATGCTAAGTATTAACCATCTTCAATATAATAAAACCTCATTCCCAGTGCTGTGGTTGGTACTGATGTTTGTTATTAAAATCGTTTATAATAATAAGGTGGATTACAGACTTTGACTTTATTCAGCAAACATCTGAACATTTTCATGGTTAAACCCCTGAGCAAGGTGTTGGGGATAAAATAATGACAGGGTCACCACAGCCAGAGTATTACATACACAACACGTGATATAGGCAATAACGAAAGTAAAAATAGAAGATTATGACTGCAGAAATGAATAATTCACTTTGACAGGATTTCCAAAGGGCTCCAGAGAGGACATAAAATCAGATGTGGACTTTTAAAAAGTGGAGTGGGTGGAAGTGAGACAGGGCATTCCAGTCAGAGAAAAAGTTATAAGGGAAGAAGGGATGAAGCAGCCTGGCCTGTTCAGAGAACCAAGAGTAGTCTCATTTGGCGGGACAGTGTGGAAGGGGAACCGAGAAGACAGGTAAAGTTCAGAGATGACCAGGGCCAGACTGTGAAGGGCCTTGAATGTGATGCTGCTGAGTCTGGTTCTGGCCTCCAAACAACAGGCGGTCAGTCCTTAGAAGCATTCTGAGCCAGAGGCTGACAAGATGCAATCTAGATTTAGGAAAGGTGACCTGACAGCCAGGCAAAGTGCAGACAGGAAGGGATGGGGAGGGTCACAAGAAAGCTTTAAGCCAAGAGAGGAATCTGAAGCTTGGACATACTAGCACTACCTAGTATTTTAAAAGGGACTGAAAGTTGGCATAACAATATCACATCTCCCCTCACTTGATCATTCCAACCATGCCACGGGACAGTTATCAACACTCTTCCCATTTTAGAGATGAGAAAACTGGCCCAGAGGCCATGAACTGCTCCAAGTCAAATGCTGCTGAAACAGGGAGAACAACCCAGGCTCAGTACTTTCCACACTGCGAAATAAAAACAACCCTACTGCTTTTGAAAAGTGCTACTATAAAATAAAGCACGGAGTGATCTATGGTATCATTAAAGAAGCACTAAAAATCCATTTAATTTTCTTAAATGTTTGCAACTTGTGTAACAAATAAGCTAATTGCCTTTGAAATAGTTACAGATTTGCCTTATGTTGATGCCATGGTAAAGACTGGTACTTTTCTTTAAAAACAAAACATTTGTACCTCTAATTCTACTTTCTACAAAGTTAAATATTGAAGAGTAATATTCTCTCCTTCCTTCAATGTTTCAGTGGCCAAACTGGCATTTCACTGATGACACAGGCTTATATAAAAACCGTAATATATGTGCCCAAACTGAAGCAATAAATTTTTTTGAATTATTAAAAATTCATTATTTATCAAGTACAGCAACTGAATATAGAACATTGCAAGAAGCTTATCTATAGGTATGCAAAGGCACAATTTCAGAAATAATTTTTGCTACCAAGAAATGTCATAAAGATCCCGAGAACCATTTATGAGTGGATCAATCCAAAATAACCTATGAGAGAATATTTGACCTTCAGGCTGCAAAGTGATAGATTCCCGCCCCCGACCCCGCCACGTCGGATTCGAAATCTATGAAATGTCAAGGTGCTCGGGCCCCGGTCTTATTGCACAGTAGAAACCTACCTTAGGGATTAGGGATTTGATTGTATAGTTAGTTTTATCCACGGCATCACCTATTATCAAAACTGCTTGCCCCGACCTCTTCACCAATCTCCTACCACAGTTTTTTTAAAACAAGCAAAGACCCAGACACGTAAAGCTCAATCTTAGGAACCTGGCCGAAGTAGCCGACCTAGATATCCAAGAATCCAACCCAGATATTTATTAGCAGAAACCACATTTAGTTAAACCATTCCAAAGAACCACATGTCCCCCTACCCGCTTAATCTCCTACACTTTGTACTAGGTGAGGTCTCCATTGCCTGTCTATGGAGGGCAAAAAGTGAAAGGTGGCGAAAGTGAAATCAAAACCGGCTTCTGCCAGGATTTCGGGGGGGGTCCGCCACCAACAGTTCGGCAGGCCCGTTCAACTGCGCACCGCCCGCTAAGTCCTGGGGATGCAGGCATTTCCCTCGCGACCAGCCGTTCCTCGGGCGCGGAGGAGCGGAGAGCTCCGAGGGGCTGCCGGGGACGCGTGTGCTTGGAGCCGGCCCGAGCCGGCTCAGGCCCTCCTGCGCCGCGGCCGCGGATGACTTTGCGTGCCAGTCCCTCCCGCGGGCGGCCGTAACCTTCGCCGAACCTTGCGCCTCAGGGCCCGCCCCACCGGCAGGGCCCGCCCCGCGCGCGCAGCGCCACAGGCCCGCGCGCCCGTCCGTCCGCGCCGCCCCGCCCCTCCCCTCCCCCGCCGGCGGCTTCCCTTCCCGGGCCCCTAAAGGACAATGCAGGAGGGGAGGGGGCGGAGGGACGCAGCTGGGTGAGGGCAGCGCCGCGAGCGCCCACCGGCCGGCTGGCCGGCCGCTCCAGGTGTCCCGCGGCCGCCGCACTCTGGGCGCCGCACCCCGGCCGCACGTCCGCTCCCCACCTCGCCGCGCCTCCCCCCCAGAGAACCGCTCCCAGCGCGGCGACACCCGCCCATTGTGCGGACTCATCGTCCGCCCCGTGCGCCGGCGCCCGGCTCCCCAGGGCCGGGGTCCCCGGGCCAGCAGCCCACCGCACGCCCGGGGTCCGGCCGGGGTCCTCGCGGAGCCCGCGGCCCGGCGGGGCGGCCCGGCCTCCCTCAGGCCGGTCCCGGAGACCCTCGGCCGCGGTGGCGGCCCGCCCCAGCCGCCCAAGGGGCCGCGGCCCGCTCAGCCCGCCCAGCCCACCCGCGGTACCTGCCGAGCGGCCGGGCGTCGCGGCGGCTGGCGGGGGCGCCTCCTCGCTCCGAGGGCTCCGAGCGGCTGCCGAGCGCCGGGCAGCCCTGGCCTGCGCCTTACGTAAAGCGGCGGCGGCTCCGGCGCCACTCGGCGGAGGGCGGGAGGCGGCGCACCGCGGCCGCCCCGCTCCGTTACCCGGCAACTGGCCTCAGCGCCCAGCCAACCGGGCGCGCTCCATATCCTTCCGCCCAGGAGCCGGGATTACATCAGCGCCACCGCCCCGCCCCGGCCCCGCCCCTCCGGCCGGCGCTGGGCTTCCCGACGGGCGGGCGAGCGGAGGGTCCTGGAGCCTGGCGGAGCCTTGCTGCTGCCGGTGGGCGCTGGGAGTCGCCGGGAGGTTGGAGGACAGGAGGCAGGAGCCCACCCGGTGTGCGGGGCGTAGGAGCGGAGACGCCCCCTGCGGAGGGGCGAGTGGGGCTCCTGAACTCCGCCGCCGCCCCTCCCCGCCTCCGGGCTGCCTCGGTCCCCGCCTTCCCGGCACACGCTCCACCTGTCTGCGGCCCCCTCCTCGCCGCGTCCTGGGATGGCTGGAGTGGGCGGTTTAAAATACAGGTTTAAAAAAAAAATTTTTTTTTTAACCCAGAAGACAAGCTAAAGAAATGTGACATGGCTCTTTTTATTAAGTAGGCAAAAATAAATTCTGGAAGATTCGGAAGTGGGAACCAAAAATGTGCACTAACCTTTTAATCAAAGTCTCTTCACACCCACCCACTTTTCCTAAATGTGATTCGTAGGTCTGTCCTTAAAAAGGCAAATAAGTATCACAGGCGCCAGAGAAAAAGGAGCCTTGGAGATTGCCAATTTTCTTAAGAGGGAGCATGACCTGCCTGGGGGTCATTCTCCATTGATTTATTTGTTGAGCACCTACTAAGTGCCAGGCACTGAGCTTTCCTTTCAGAACTTGCGAAGCAAGGTTCCCGCACCAGCTCCCTGGCGTAGGAGAAGCTGACGTACAGGCTGGGAAGGGGCAAACTGGATATTACGGGCTGGGTGGGTGCTGGAGGGATGGACCACAAACTATTTGCACACTTTCTACAAAGTGCTTTTCTGTACACCTGTGTTTTGTTCTTAAGAAGAATCCTGAGTCAAGGCATTATTGTTCCCATCTCACAGGAGAGAAACCCGAGGCTCAGAGAAAGTAAATGACTTCACCTAAGCTTTACTGCTCCAGAAGAAGTGAGGTCTTCTGACTTCCCCAAACCACACTGCCTCTTGCAGGATTTGAACCCAGGCTCCTGGCTGTGAGGTCTGGGATCTTCTCCTTTACACAGCTCTCTCCCTTCATCAGTTTGCTCCCAGTTTTATTCTGTGAGGTTCATCTCAACTGAATGTGTCTCATCATGAATCACAGTGCATTCAATCCGTGTCTTCTGAGCACCTGTTCTGGGCCTTGCTGGACGCCAGGCAGGGGCGACCCTGCCCTCTTGGAGATCAAACTCTGAAAAGAGGGAGAGGATGAAAGGGTGTGGGAAATCCAGAGTGACCTGGGTGCAAAGAAGGGGCAAGTAATGGAGCTTCGGAGTCTAGTTCCCAGGTGCCCTCGGACCTGGGATTCACAGACCAACCAGAGAAATTTACCCCCCAATATAGGGGATTTGCAAAGAGTGGTCAACTTTTAATTTTTGCCGCGTTAACTTTGTCGTCATCTACACTCATCATTTAGTGAAAAGGACTTATTAACAGTAAAAAATAAAAATACAGTCAGCCCTCTGTACCCATGGGTCTGCATCCGTGGACTCAAACAACCATGGATCAAAAATACTTGAGAAGGGCTTCCCTGGTGGTGCAGTGGTTGAGAGTCCACCTGCCGATGCAGGGGACACGGGTTCGTGCAGCGGTCCGGGAAGATCCCACATGCCGCGGAGCGGCTGCACCCGTGAGCCATGGCCGCGGGGCCTGCGCGTCCGGAGCCTGTGCTCCGCAACAGGAGAGGCCGCAGCAGTGAGAGGCCCGTGTACCGCAAACAAAACAAAACAAAACAAAACAAAACAAAACAAAAAAATACTTAAGAAAAAAATTCCGGGAAGTTCCAAAAAGCAAATTTTGACTTCGCCACAACTATTTACATAACATTTACATTGTATTTATAACTATTTACATTGCATTAGGTGTTATAAATAATCGAGATGATTTAAAGTATGAAGGAGGGGAATGTGCATAGCTTATATGCAAATACTGTGCCATTTTATGTAAGGGACTTGGGTATCCTCCAATTTCGGTATTGAAAGGGTCCTGAAACCAATCCCTGCTGAACGGAGGGATGATTGTAGTAACAATATATCTCAGATATTCTCAGAGAAAGGTAACACGGTTGGCAACCTTTTAGTCACACACACACACACACACACACACACACACACACACACACACACACACGGGTTTTCTGACATTTTTCTCATTTTGCCACAGACCAGTTTTTATAAACCACGAACTAGTGGGAGGAAGAAGTATTTAAACTGAGTAGGAATTAACTAGTATTAGTATGATTTTGAGGTGGTGGGGGAAGATTACAGGTTAGAGAATGAAAATATCTTGTTTACTTTGTTTCCTTAACAAAACAGCCCCCCTGGGAATTCCCTGGCCGTCCAATGGTTTGGACTCTGTGTTCTCACTGCTGAGGGCCCAAGTTCAATCTCTGTGGTGCGGCCAAAACAAAAACAAAAGCAAACAAACAAAAAATCCAGCCCCCTTGCCTTCAGATTATTTGTTTTTTGCCATTTATTTATTTATGTGTGGCTGCGTTGGGTCTTTGTTGCTGCGTGTGGGCTTTCTCTAATTGCGTTGAGTGGGGGCTACTCTTCGCTGGCTGCGGTGGGCGGGTTTCTTATTGTGATGGCTTCTCTCGCGGAGCACGGGCTCTAGGCACGCGGGCTTCAGTAGTTGTGGCTCGCCGGCTCTAGAGCACAGGCTCAGCAGTTGTGGCACGCGGGCTTAGTTGCTCTGCGGCATGTGGAATCTTCCTGGACCAGGGCTTGAACCCGTGTCCCCTGCATTGGCAGGTGGATTCTTAACCACTGCGACACCAGCAAAGTCCCAGATTATTTGTTTTGATGAAAGTCCTAGAAGGCTAGGCTGACTCCAGCCTCAGGGCTTTTGCACTTTCTGATTTCTCTTCACAGAACCTTCTGTCCCCAGATGTTTGCATAGCTGGCTCCTCCTTGTTCAAAGCTCAGCTATAATGTCACCTGCTAAGAGACACCTTCCCTGATCCCCACTTTAAAGTAGCCAGCCTTCCCAGTCATGATGCCACCATCCTGTTTCGTTTTGGTTTTTATCCATAGCTCTTATCAGTATCTGAAATTATCTTGGTTGTATGTTTATTTACTCTTTAAGCTCAGCCTCCCTTCCACCGAAGACCTGGATCCCAGGAGAGCAGTCATCTTGCCCACGGTGTTCACCGACCCACCACAGGGCCTGCCAGTCTGTAGATGAATGACTGAAAGGTCATCTGTAACGTAGTCCAAGTAGACACACATGAGAAAACAACCCCGTGTTCATGGGAGCCGTCGGGAACTGGGTTCTCAAGCATGAACCCACACTCTTTTTAAAAATTAATTAATTAATTTATACTTTATCTTTGGCTGCATTGGGTCTTCATTGCCGCACGCGGGCTCTCTCTAGTTGCGGCGAGCAGGGGCTACTCTTCATTGCGGTGCGCGGGCTTCTCATTGCGGTGGCTTCTCTTGTTGTGGAGCATGGGCTCTAGGCACGCGGGCTTCAGTAGTTGTGGCACGTGGGCCCAGTAGTTGCGGCTTGCAGGCTCCAGAGCGAGCCACGAGCCTCCAAAGCTTTAAGGAACGTCAAAGGCAGGGTGGCACAGTAAAGAGTGTGGGTTCAGACTTCCCTGGTGGCACAGTGGTTAAGAATCTGCCTGCCAATGCAGGGGACACGGGTTCAAGCCCTGGTGCAGGAAGATCCCACATGCTGCAGAGCAACTAAGCCCGTGCGCCACAACTACTGAGCCTGCCCTCTGGAGCCCCACTTCAGGATTTTGTAAAGAGAAACCATCTTGGCCTCTGTGTATGTCTGTGATCATTCATTTCTCCAGTCTGAGAGCCACCTGTCTAGGCTCTTTAACCCCTGCACGAGGACAAGGCAATGAGAGGGGGAATGTGACAACTTCCAGTGCCCTCTGACTTTGATGTGCTGGACTCCAGCAAGGATTTCGGTGGATGCCAGCTGGGGCAGTAGTTTTGCAACCCCATGTATGCGTGGTGAACAGCAGGATGGGGCTGAGTCCAGGATGCTTGGTGATGCTGTGCAACCCACACTGACTGATAGAAAGCAGGGGTCAGGCCTCCTCGGCTCTGTGACCTTGGGTATGTAATCTCCCTCTCTGGGCCTCAGTTTCCCCTTCTACACAGCAAGGGACTCAGGCAGGAAGGTTTCAAATATCTCCTTTTTGTTTTTTTTCTTTTTCCTTTGAATTTTGGAAACAAAATTTCAATGAAGCTACACTTTAATACAAGTGGGAGGCTAGGGAGGGAGGGGTAGAAGGCATATGGGAAATTTCTGTCCTTTCTGCTCCATTTTGCTATGAAACTTAAATTGCTCTAGAAAATAAAGCCTGATTTTAAAAATCAAAGAATGTGTACAAACTTCAGCTGTGTCCAACACTGACAATAGCAGCCCATTTACTGAGCCCCCAGCTGTGTGCCATACTGATCCCACACATCAGCCAGCAGTGGAGAGGTTACCCCTATGTGCAGTTAGAGACGCCGAAGGCTCTGGAGGGGTTAGGTGGCCTGCCCCAGGCCATGCTGCTACCGTGTGGCAAGCATGGGGATTTGACTGTAGCCCTGCTCTTTACACTGTGCCCCGCTGTGTCTGAGAGTCCATCCCAAGCCAGCTTTTCAGTGAATGATCCCCCGACCAGAGAAGCTCCCCACTGACTCCCCTTGGGACCCACCCCCTCCTTCAGGATTCTAACGTTCATCTCAGCTTGGACGTTGTCACTCAAGGCGGCCAGCTGGGCCTACAGCCCCTCCTGACCCACCGCCCCTCCTCTCAGCAGCCCTGCATTCCTCTTGGGGGTGCCAGATACCCTTCCAGTATCTGGAGAGTTGAGGTCAAGCCTCTGACACAGCCTCACAGTATGACCTTGAGGAACCCACTGACCTTGACAAGTCTTCCATTTCCATGAGAAGATGGAGGGGTAATAGGCCTGCCCTGCTTGGCTATTAGCTGTGCTCAAGGCCAAACAAAATCAGAGGCGCGGTCTTGCCATTATTCTTCCAGATTTGTTCTGATGGCTGCTGGCTTTTTCCTCATTCCTACCCCTTCACCCCAATCCACGGAGAACTCAACAGTGGCGCCGGCGACGGGCCAATCTAGAGGTCGGGTAGTACGGTGGTTAAGCCCACTGGGTTGAAGCAGAGCTCCACCACTTATTAACTTGCTGACGTGGGTAAGCTATTTAGCCTCTCAGTTTTCTCATCTGCAAAATGGTGTAATGATAATAGTATCCACCTGGGACTTCCCTGGTGTTCCAGTGGATAAGACTCCAGGCTCCCAATGCAGGTGGCCCGGGTTAGATCCCTGGTCGGGGAACTAGATCCCGCACGCATGCCACAACTAAGACCCGGTGCAGCCAAAATAAATAAATATATATATTTTTAAAAAATAATGATAATAGTATCCACCTGAGAGGGTTGTTGTGAGGGGGATACGTGAATCCATGCAGAGGATCAGAATAGTGCCCGGTGCACAGGAAACACTCCGTAAACGCCAGCCCCAGCTCCGGTCCCTTCTTCCTCTGTCCCATCTCACTCCACCGCTTCACCCCATCCCTCAGCAGGCTCCTGGGGAAGTTTCATCTACTCCACAGCTTGAACGAACGTGGAGATGAGGGACACGTGCATCTCTCTCCTGACCTTTCTCTGAGGCCCCAGACTTGCCTCCTGCACTTGTCACCTTGCTGGTGGGGACCCGCACTGCAGCATGTCCACAGCTAACTCATTGCCTTCCCCAAATAATCAGTGCCCTCTCCCCAGCCGCTGAGCTAGAGCCCTCATGCTCTGCCCTATTAAATTTGCTCCAGAAATGACCTTGCAGTCAGGCTCTGAGGTCCGGCGACCAGGGTGGGAGTCCACTGCTGCCGCTCGGTAGCTGTGCAACCTTCAGCAGGTTACTTCCTCTCTCTGAGCTGGCTTCCCAACCTTGAAGATAGAAACCACCAGAGCACCCTGCAGGAGCAAACACCAGTCTCTTAATTGCCCAGGATATGAAGCCCCTTCCTGCGACTGGAGAAACCGCCTCCCACGTGTGAGTCTGGGTGGGAAGCAAGGCTGACGTCCCTCTGCTGGAGCCTGAAGGCTAGACATTGACCACACCTCCCGACCTCCCGGCCTCAGCACTCATGGTTTGTTATTATTAGTAACAGAGGCTTCCTCTGCACTGGTTTGCCCTTCTACGCCCAGGAGGACCCTGTGTCTGGGCAACTGACATGTAAAGGGCTTGGAGGTGATTTTTAATCAAGGTATTAAACAGTGAGCATAGCCTACCAGCAGCTTGTCAGACACCAGGCCTTCCATAGGAGAGGGTGCTACATCCAGGTGATATTTAAAAGCCCGGAGCAGGTGAGCTGGAAGGTAGTCATTCCCTCTTCTCCATCAGAAGGGGCTCCCCTGCTGCCATACCAGGAGGAGGGGCCGGGAAGGCATAAGAGGGGTTGCCTTTCAGGAAAGCAGGTCCCATCACTGGGAAGCCTGGGCAGACCGAGATCCTCTCCATTTACCTCCACGTCTTGGGCCAGACCGGTTCTCGCACCATTCTTGTCAGTGCACAGCGTGGGGCAGTTCCCAGCCAGGAAAGGACGACAGGAAATTGGCCCTTGTCTTCCAAGCGCTAAGGGCACAGGGCCCTTACGAGGGCACTGATGTGTTTGACTCCCACCTCCTGCGCTCTCAGGCCAGGGCTGTGCTATGTGGATCAGATGCGGACACTTTGAGGACCACACCGTCTCCCAGGGACTACGTGTACGTAACAGAACGTCACAGAGCAAAAATGAAGGAAGACACACTGACCTGACATTTGTTCAGTGCCTACTGTATCCATTTCCTAGTGCTGCTGGAAAAAGTGCAACAGAAATTTGTTGTCTCACAGCAATGGAAGCTGGAAGTCTGAAATCAAGGCATCAGCAGGGCTGTGTCCGTCTGAAGGCTCTAGGGAAGAATTCTTTCCTCTCTTCTAGATTCTGTTTTTTGTTTTGTCTTGTTTTGTTTTGGCTGCGTTGGGTCTTCACTGCTGCATGCAGGCTTTCTATAGTTGCAGCGAGTGGGGTCTACTCTTCGTTGCAGTGCGCCGGCTTCTCATTGCGGTGGCTTCTCTTAGGCATGTGGGCTTCAGTAGTTGTGGCACGCAGGCTCAGTAGTTGTGGCTCGTGGGCTCTAGAGCGCAGGATCAGTAGTTGTGGCACACAGGCTTAGTTGCTCTGCAGCATGGGGGATCTTCCCAGACCAGGGCTCAAACCCATGTTCCCTTCATTGGCAGGTGGGTTCTTAACCACTGCTCCACCAGGGAAGTCCCTAGCTTCTGTTGTTTTCCAGCCATCCTTGGCATTCCATGGCTTGTAGATGCATTACTCCAATCTCTGCTTTGGTTGTCACATGGCCATCTTTCCTCTGTCTCTCTCTCTTCTTATGAGGACGCCAATCATATTGGAGTAGGGGCCCACCCTACTCAATATGACCTCATCTTTACTAATTACATCTGCAAAGACTATTTCTGAATAAGGTCACTGAGGTACTGGGGATTAGGATTTCAACATATCTTTTACGGGGAACACAGTTCAACCCATAACATCTTCTATGTTCTTGGTCTTGTGTATCACACACACTATCTAATTTAATTCCCACAAGAAGGGAGGGACTATTATTATCTTTGTTTTACAGAGGGGGAAACTGAGGCTCAGGGAATTGAAGTAATTTTCACAAGTTTACAGTTCAGCTGGTTCACAGATTCAGGACTGGGAAACAGCCAGGTCCCTGTCAATCCCACATCTAGTTTTCTTCCCTTCCATCTTTCTGTCCATTGATTCAACAAACTTGACAGATACTGTGTTAGACTCCTGGTACACATTGGTAAGTAAAGCGAGCATGGCTCCATGGAACTTACAACCTAAGTATGGAAACCAACTATAATAAAAATAGAAATATATCATTACTAACCTGTTAAATGCTCTAAGAAGAAACAAACAGGGGGAATCTACTTAACTATCTACTTAGAATTTTATCAGCAAAAGGTTTCTCTGAGGAAGTGATATTCAGCTTGAGGTTTGGAAAATGAAAAGGACCCAGGTTTTTGTGATCAGTACCGGAAGGTAGATTGAAGGGAGTATTCCAGGCAGAGGAATAGCACATACAAACGTCCTAAGGCAGGGGAGGTCATAATGCACTGAGAAAATGAAAGCAGTTTGGCATGGCTGGAGGATTCCAGGTGACACTGGAGCGGTGGGATGTGTGTGTGTGTGTGTGTGTGTGTGTGAACAGAGTGCAGATCAAGCCTGGCCTTGTAGGCTATGGCAAGGAGTTTGGAATTTGTTCGTAGCATAGGTGGGAGCCGCGAATCTATGGTGAGTGTGCTATGGAAGAATTCGTTTACCTATTCAGCCCATTTGGATTGAGCACTTACGATACGCTTCATGTTCTGGAGGTGTTTGCATGGCGGGGTATGGGGGGGGTCTCAGGTCTCCCGGGTGCCAGATCAAACCTCAGTTCAACAATGTCCCCAAGCCAAGGCCACCATTCAGGAGCCGTGTGTCAGAAGAAGGAGCCAGGCTTCGGCTCTCACTTGCTGGTGATCCTGGGCAAGTTATGTCCTTTCTTAGGGCTCCTGCTTCCTCCCTTGCAAAGTTGTCAGTGCCATGTGTGCACCTGCGAAGGAGAGAGAGAAAAGGAAGGTCCTCTTGGTGACCCTCTGCCCTTGACTTCTAACCGTATCTGAGACTCAGGGGAAGTGGCAAGTTTGTACAGTGCCCAGAGCCAGACTGTGGCCAAAGCTGTCTGACTTTGGGTGACGACTGAGCCTCAGTTTCCTTATCTGTAAGAGAGGGTTAATAATACCTACCTGGGGGAATTCCCTGGTGGCCCAGTGGTTAAGAATCTGCCTTCCAGTGCAGGGGACGTGGGTTCGATCCCTGGTCAGGGAACTAAGATCCCACATGCCACAGTGTAACTAAGCCCACACGCTCTGGAGCCCGAACGCCACAACTAGAGAGAAGCCCACAGGCTGCAACGAAGATCCTGCGTGCCACATCTAAGACCCGACGCAGCCAAATAAATAAATAAATATTAAGAAAAAAAAAAACATACCTGGTGCAGGGAATGAGCATTCAGAACTCTTGCTATACCTGGAATTGCCTTCAGGAAGGTTGTACATATTTGGACTGTGAGCAATGGAAGCTTTTACTGAGCACCTACTATGTACATATTTTGTGCAAAGAACGTTCACCTATATTATTTCCTTTCAATCTCATCCACTGTCCCACGAGTCCCCATTTAACAGGTGAGGACGCTGAGGCTCAGAGGGCTGAAGTGACTTGTCCCAGGTGACTGGACCCAGCATTGGAAACCGACTCTCCCTTCTAGTGCTCTGTCCACTTTAAACAGCCATGGGTGTCCCAAGATGGGACTGAACTTCTCAGGAGTTGTGAGAAACTTGTAAGGGGAGTATGTGTGTGTGGCCTGATCACTTAGCTGAGATCTTGCAAGAGATATTGAAGCACTTAGTGTGGTCTAGACAGGCTGAGCTCCAAGGACCTCTCCAACCCTGCAACTTTGGGACGATAGCATTGAAGGCTGGCTAAAGAGAGCATCTATTTTTAATTATTTTCTTTTCACAAATGCATTTTTTTAATATATATAAATTTATTTATTTATTTTTGGCTGCGTTGGGTCTTCGTTGCTGCGCGCGGGCTTTCTCTAGTTGCGGCGAGCAGGGGCTACTCTTTGTTGCAGTGCGCAGGCTTCTCATTGTGGTGGCTTCCCTGTTGCAGAGCATGGACTCCAGGCTCATGGGCTTCAGTAGTTGTGGCACGTGGGCTCAGTAGTTATGGCACGTGGGCTCAGTAGTTGTGGTGCGCGGGCTCAGTAGTTGTGGCGCGCAGGCTCAGTAGTTGTGGCTCACGGGCTTAGTTGCTCCGCGGCATGTGGGATCTTCCTGGACCAAGGCTCGAACCTGTGTCCCCTGCATTGGCAGGCGGATTCTTAACCACTGCGCCACGAGGGAAGTCCCAAGAGAGCATCTATTAAGCCACAACCTGAGGAGGAAGCAAGGAGGGTGGTGGTTACAGCTGGAGTCTGGAGGCCTGAGTCCCGATCAAATGGGATACACCCAGAGGCCAGGAAACTCCTGATACCAGATAGGCCACTGTTGAGTCTCCTGCCTGCACTTGGTCACTTCCAAGGCCACTGTGAAAACCCAGTGAAAAGGGTGGCTGGTGGATGCCTTTGCCAGTTCATGCCCGTGCAAATACATAATGACGCTTCCCCAGCCTCAGCCCAATTGAAGTTAAATTGACTTTAACACCCAAGTTCAAGGGACTGACTCCTCCACTTGTCAGTTGCATAGCCTTGGGCCCAGTCCCTGCCCCTCCTGGGCCTTAGCTTTCTTATCTGTAAAATGGGTATGAGGATAATCGTGTCCATCTCCTAGGTTGTTGTGAGTTTAGAGGGAGACAGATAATCTATGTAACATGCTTGCTCACTGTCTGGGACCAGATCTGAACCATAAGCAGATCACGTTGACAATGATCATCGGAAAGTCTGGAATCATTTCCCGGGGTTTTCAGGAGGCTTTGTTTGGCTATAAGAGACTTTGCCTCTCTTAGCTTAGCTTCTATGGGAAATGTGTTCAGAAGGGAACTGAGATGTTTAAAGGGGACAGAGGGTAGCGTTTGTTGGGTGCTGTGCCATGCAACTGCCCTTTCTATTTTCTCATCAAACCTTCACTAAAACATGAGACCTTGATGATGCTTTGGGGATTGGATTTGACTCGGGGGTCACGTCAAGTGGGCTTCCACCCCCACTCCCACCCCTCAGTCTACTCTCATCTCAGCTGCCAGAGCAGTGTGATTATAAATCACATCAGGTCATGTTACCCTCCTCTCCCAGCACCTCCAGTTGTTTCCCACATCATTCAGAGTAAATGTCAAAGTTCTTTTCCCACAAGGTCCTCACCCACCAGGCTGCTTCTGACCTGCTCTCACATCCCACCCCCAAGCCCGGCTGTAGCCATATTGGCTTTTTGCTATTCCCTAATTCTGCACAGTCAGCCTCAGGGCCTTTGCACTCGCTATTCTCTTGACCTGTAATGTTTTTCTCCCACACACCTGCGTGATTACTTCCTCACCGCGTTCAAGCTTCAGTCAGAAATTATGTGTATGCGTGTCCTGTGTCTGCTGTAACAGATGGCCACAAACGGGTGGCTTAAAACAACAGAAATCGATTTTCTCACAGTTCCCGAAGCCAGAAGTTCAAAATCAAGGTGTCATCAAGGGCCTTGCTCCCTCTCAGGGCTCTCAGGGAGAATCCCTTGTCTCTTCCAGCTTCTGATGTTTCCAGGCATTCCATGACTTGTGGCCACATCATTCCAGTCTCTGCCTCCGTGGTCACACTGGGCCTTCACGTGACCTTCTCTGTGTATCTCTGTCTTTGCTTCTTCTTATAGGGACACTTGTCATTAGCTTTAGGGCCCACCTGGATAATCCAGGATGAACCCATCTCGAGACCTGTAATTTAATGACACTGGCAAATACCCTTTTTCCAAATACGGTCACATTCACAGGTCCTGGGTGGACATATTTTGGGGGGAGTGCACCATTCAACCCACTACATTATGGCCCTACAAATCTTCTACGATCACAAAATAGCGCAGCCGCCTGTCCTTCCAGCTGTGGTGTCTGGTTTTGTCCTGCACGGCACTAACCGTCATGTGCGTTCTTGCACATGCGTTTGTCCCTGGCGCTCCTCTCTGCCCTAATTGTAAGCCTCAGGAGGGCAGCCAGGGCTTTGCCTACCTTCTTTTTTTTTTTTTAATTTTTTGGCCACACTGCACGGCCTGTGGGGATCTTAGTTCCGTGACCAGGGATCAAACCCGTGCCCCCTGCAGTGGAAGCGCGGAGCCCTAACCACTGGACCTCCAGGGAAGTCCCTAGGGCTCTGTCTACTTCGAGCACTGCTGCATTCCCAGCCCCTAGCCCAGGACCTCACACACAGCAGGTGCTCAGAATAAATACTGGTTGAATGAATAAATAAAGATCAGAGAATGCCAAAGATTTACAGTCCGATTTGGATCATTCCTAAGAGACAGAATTGTTCCTAACAGCTCATGATACTGTGGTGTTTACAGGGGGAATAGATATAATGGATGCCTGTTAAAATGGATTTTATATTTGTGTTTATGTACCATAATTATGTCACAGTCTGATGACAATGCTTAAGTATCCTTAACAGGAAGCGGACATCTTCCAGGAAGAGGTGACCTTAGGCGAGAAGATACGTCAGGTAAAGTTCATGGCACAGAGCATGCCACAGAGCAAGCCGGCAGGGGCAGGTGGTTTACTTCTCGAGCCTCTGTTTCCCACATGGAAAAGTGGGACTGGGTGGCGGATCCCTAAAGCCCGTTCAGCTCAGACTGGGAGACCTCGGTGGCAGGAACGTCCACCTGCCCTGCCTGTCCTGACCCAAAGCCTGGGGTGCACTTCTCAGCTCTGATTAACATATTCCTCCTCCAAAGTCCTGCTCATGTGTCCTTTTGTCCAGGAAAATCTCCTGTGAGGTGGTCTGCCGCCCCGCTCTCCTGCCCTGTAGTTATGTGCGATGTGTTTGCTGCCGTGTCTGTCTTCCCCACAAGACTGGGCCCCCGAGTTCTTTATCTCTCGTACCTCTGGTTGGCTGGGACAAATGCCACCTTCTCCAGATGCCTTCCTGGGCCCCAACCAGAGGGCTGCCTTCCCTCCCCGGGAACTCCCAGGAACGTTGGCCCCGCCAATGAAAAAACCCTACCATATTATTCATGTTTCTTTCTTCATAGTCTCTTTCTGTTTATTTACTTGTCTCTTGCCTATCCTCCCCAATAGGACATCAGCCCCAGGGCAGGGACCTGGCCCAGAATAGAGCTTGGTACACGGTAGGTACCCAAGTGAGAAGGCAGTTCCCAGCACCCAGCAAGGATCTTCAGGTGGCGGAGGGCACTCAGGCCTATTGGAGCTGTCAGCATGTATCTGGGCATCTCATCTCGCCCCTCCCTAGACCTCAGAGCTAGAAGGATCTGGATGCCCTCCTGACCTAACGCTCATACAGCAGGCCAGAGAGGGTGAGTGGTGTGCCCAAGCTCACACAGCAGAAGTTGCCTGACACCCCCTCCTCCTAACTTCATGCCCACTGATTGCTCCTCTCTCCTGGGTCCCCTTTCGTGTTTTCCCTCAGTCAAGTATTCAGCTCTCTTTCTGAGCGCCACGCTCTTCCCCTGAATTGTACCCACTGAACAGACATATGGCAGGGAGGTTTGTGTTGGGGAACCACTGGCTGGGAACCACTCACTTTGTCCTGAGTCTGAATCCTGCCTCTCACGCTTCCCAGCAGAAGGACCTGGGCAACTTGGGTCATTTCTTTTTCCTTCTGAAAAATGTTTAATGGCCATGAAATACATGTAACATAAAATATACTAGCTTAACCATTTCTAAGTACACAGTTCAGTGGTACAGTTCAGTGGTATCAAATACATTCACAATGTTGTGCAACCTTCACCACCATCCATCTCCATAATCGTCATCTTGCAAAACTGAAACTGTGCACATTAAACAATAACTTCCATTCCCCACGCCCGCTGCCCACCCCCAGCCCTTGGCAACCTTTCCACTTTCTGTTTCTACGAGTTTGACTACTCTAGGGACCTTGTTAAGTGAAATCATACAGGGTTTGTCTTTTGGGGACTGGATTGTTTCACTTAGCATAATGTCCTCAAGGTCCATCCATGGAGAAAGTGTCAGAATTTCCCTCCTTTTTAAAGCTCAGTAGCATTCCATTGTGCGGATCCACGCTGTTTATCGATGGACACGATCCACGCTGTTTATCGATGGACACGATCCACGCTGTTTATCGATGGACACGATCCACGCTGTTTATCGATGGACACTTGCGTTGCTTCCACCTTTTGGCTACCGCGAATGGGGCTGCCACGGTGCATTTCTTTTTAAGCCACATTCCTCATTTGCAAAATGGTGTCCCTGTCCTGATACTTTAGATGAATTAATTTCCCTGCCATTTGCTTAATTAGCCACGGAGGCTTCGTAAGCAGGCCTAGTATTTGCTGAGTACTCTCTGAGTGCTGGGTGCCCTTCTGGGCTTTACATGTGTTGACGCATCAGATCCTCTCAATCCTGCGAGGCAGGTGCCGTTGCTCTCCCATTTTACGGAAGCAGAGAGAAGTAGCAACCTTGCCAACGGTCGAACAGCCAGGAAGTGGCTGAGCTGGGACGGGACTTCCTGGTTCGAAAGCCTGGTCTCCCTCAGTCACGTATTTTCCCACGTGACTGGGCTTCTCCCACCCATGGTGCTGGGGGCAGTGTGTTCACAGATTCCCTGGTGACCGTTCCTATGACCCCCCCGCCCCCGCACCGCTGCTGAGTCCCTGGCTTGTCCCAAGCATTCCTGGTGGCGGGAAGTGAACCACCGAGGGGGTCGGTCCTGGCTGCCCTGGGGAAGAAGATGGAGAAAAGCACTAGAAGTCTCTGCAGACAATCTGGTTGGCAGAAAGTTACCCAGCTGTCCCAGCAAAGTAGATGTTCCTTCAACCCAGCTTTTGAAAAACAAAACAACAACGAAACCCACTCAGGAATCGCGGAAATTCCTATTTCATCCATCTCTCTTGAACAAACGGCTAAAAGAAAACCACATTCCATCCAATTGACATGATCAAGGGGAATATCTAACAATATTCACATAGAACAGCACATTAATTTAATGCCAAAAAAATCAAAATCCATCATCTAACTTATTTCCACCATCAAATGGAAAGAAGAGTACATATGGTTCCATGGAAGACTTACCTGAAGGGGAAAGTTGCTATAAAGTCAGACACCCTTCCCATGCGTGGCTTGATATATAGCATTTCAAGGAGCTTTTGAATTTCTACCTCAAGACCATCGGGCCTAATTACCCTGGTAGCTGACCCAGGGCCCACTTTTGAAGCAAAGGTGCTTGTGGGTCCTCTGAAGAGCCCCCTCCTTCTCCCATGCTACCCCAACATTTCAGCTACCTTCCAGAGGGCGTCAGTTTTGTCTGGGATAATTGTCAGTTGCACCAGGCTTGGAGAAATCAGCTGGTTCTTTGCATCCAGGAAACAGACAAACTTCTTCGGCCCCTAATCAGATTGGCAGTTCAAGGTGGTAGCAAAGCACTTATTTATTTATCATTAATATTTTCTATAAAAAAAGATGGTAACCACCTAGGGCTAGAGCCACCTGGTCTCTGAAAACAGCTCTCGTTTCCCGAGAGCCTACTGTGCGCCAGGTACTTCCCACCATCAACTCTCTAACCTGCTTAGTCGCCCCTTGGGGCCCCTCACACCTTTGTCAGGTGAGGACACCAAGGCTCTGAAAGGACCAGTGAGTCTCCGGAGGCCACAGAGCAAGGAAGTTGCAGAGACAGGATTGGAACCCAGCTCTGGCAGTGGCCAAAGCTGTGCTCTTTTCTCCATCCCAAGTGTTGCTCCAATTCTCTGCCTAGCTTTTTACCTTAATTGTCCTGGTTTAAGAGAGACTCCAAGAGCTGTGGGCAAGGCCTTGGTCAGGGGGTGTGGACTTTGGAGGAGGTAATTCAGGGTGAAAGTTCAGCAAAACCCAATGTCTGTTGGAGGCTGAACTGCCAAGACTCTCAGAGAAGGGGAAGCAATGTCGACCAGAGCTGGGGCACGTGCAGGGGAGCAAGGGGCTCAGGATTAAGGTTTGAGGTTCTTAGTTTGAGGCCCCTATCAGACCTTGGGGCAAGGATTCAGTGCAAATGTGTTATTCTGGAGGTGAGGTCTGCAGAATAACGGCTCCCAAAGCTGTCCACTTGCTAATCCCAGGAACCTGTGAATCTGTTACATTACACGGCAAGAGGAACTTTGCAGACGTGAATAAGGTTACAGACCACAGATGGGGAGATTATCCTGGGTTATCTGGCCAGTAATCTAATCACATGAGTCCTTAAAAGTGGAAGAGGAGAGGGACAGAGGAATGGATCAGAGAGACGCGATGTGAGAAGAACTTGACCTGCTGGCTTTGAGGACGGAGGAAAGGGCCACGAGACAAGGAATGCAGGAAGCCTCTAGAAGCTGGAAAAGGCAGGGCAAAGATTCTCCCCTAGCGGCTCCAGAAAGGAACGCAATCCTGCAGACACCTTGGTTTAGGGACATCTGTGCCAGACTTCTGATCCCCAGAACTATAAAATATGAAGTGTGTGCTGGACTTCCCTGGTGGCGCAGTGGTAAAGAATCCGCCTGCCAATGCAGGGGACATGGGTCCGAGCCCTGGCCTGGAAGGTCCCACATGCCGCAGAGCAACTAAGCCCGTGCGCCACAACTGCTGAACCTGCACTCTAGAGCCCGCGCGCTACAACTACCGAGCCCATGCGCCGCAACTACTGAAGCCCATCCGCCTAGAGCCCGTGCTCGGCGACAAGAGAAGTCACCTCAATGAGAGGCCCGCGCACGGCAACGAAGAGTAGCCCCGGCTCACCGCAACTAGAGAAAGCCCGCGCACAGCAACGAAGACCCAACACAGCCCTAAATAAATAAATAAATAAATTTTCTAAAAAAATAAAATAAGTGTGTGTTGTTTCAGCTGCTATGTTCGGGGTCGTTTGTTATAGCAATGACAGGCAACTAGCACAGTACGTGACCCTAGGAAAGGCTGGCAGGAGAAAAGGCAAGCAAGACGGACGAGAAGGCAGCCAGTTCAGGTGCATCATGGAACCAGTGGCCAGGGAGCGCCTGGCACTCAGTCACCCCGCCTGAGGCTCCAGGGCTCCTGGTGGGAGTGAAAGGGGGTGGGGAGGGGGCATGCATTCCGGCAGCCAGAGAGAGCCCTCAGGAAAGAGCTGCAGGTGCCGGAAACTGGAGGAGGCCTCCATAGCGCCTGTGGCAGGAACATGCGAGGCACAGATGGTGGAGTCTGAGCCTCGGGGTGACCGTCTCTTTGAGTTCAAGAACCCGCAGTCTTTCTAAGATGCTGATCCGACGTCTCACCCCTGCTCCACACCCTCCCTTGGCTCCCCGTTGGTCCACAGTCCCATCTTGCCCTTACCTTGGGGCCTGCCTTCTACCCCAGCCAGACCCTCCTCCCCTCACAGGCACCCCGCCCCCCCAGATGCCCAGCTACCTGCCCTTCCTGAGGGCTCACACTTGTCATACCTCTGCCTTTGCCGATGCTGTTCCCACTGCCTGGCACGCGCCCCCGTACACACACCTCTTCTTTTTTTAATTTAATTTTATTTTTTTTAAACATCTTTATTGGAGTATAATTGCTTTACAATGCTGTGTTAGTTTCTGCTTTATAACAAAGTGAATCAGTTATACATATACATATGTCCCCATATCTCCTCCCTCTTGCGTCTCCCTCCCTCCCACCCTCCCTACCCCACCCCTCTAGGTGGTCACAAAGCACCGAGCTGATCTCCCTGTGCCATGCAGCTGCTTCCCACTAGCTATCTATTTTACGTTTGCACGCACCTCTTCTTAATTCCTGCATTCACCCATGTGACCTATTTCCGGAAGCCTTCCCTGCCCCACCCCTGTGACTGGGTGAGAGGTCTCTCTTGCACAGTCTACTGCACCTGGCCAGTGCTAGCCCCTCCCCGGCCCCGCCCGCCACGGTGTACCCCGGACGTGTCCCGCCCCAGGCAGCTGTGCCTGACTCAGCGCTGCCTCCCAGGTACCCGGCCCAGGGCCCGGCACACAGGAGGGCTCAGGGAAGTCCTCTGCTCTGCAGGACCCAGGTCATGGGAAAGGCATGCCTTGCTGCCCACAGTCTAGCCGCTGGCCGCTCGGCCCGGCTATTTTTATTATTATTTTTTTTTGCGGTACGCGGGCCTCTCACTGTTGTGGCCTCTCCCGTTGCGGGACGCAGGCTCCGGACGCGCAGGCTCAGCGGCCATGGCTCACGGGTCCAGCCGCTCCGCGGCATGTGGGATCCTCCCGGACCGGGGCACGAACCCGTGTCCCCTGCGTCGGCAGGCGGACTCTCAACCACTGCGCCACCAGGGAAGCCCCCGGCTATTTTTATTTCTTCCCCCTGCAGAGCTGAGGCCTTTGGGGCAGGTTCTCACACTGAGCCAGTGAGACCTGCCGGATGGAGCGAAGACACTCGCGGTGCTGCCCCAGCCAGAGGCCGGCAGGAGTGGCCGTGTGGGCTTGTCCTCTGGACAGAGCACAGCCCCTTGACCTCAGCTGGGGAGCTGTAGGCTCAGAGCCACCAACCTGATGCCCCAGGAGAGTCCCATAAGGTGGAGCTGGGTTCAGCGCCCATCTTTCTCACGTTTTCCCTGAGTCACCTTGAGCAACTCATGTCACCTCATCTGCCAGGTGGGCAGGAGTCTAGCCCTCTCTTGCAGGTCATCCTGAGGATAGAATGATCAATATGATAAATAGATATGCCTAATTTGAATGAGATTTTAAATAGGCAAAACAATCACATGATTCGAAATTCAAAATGTAGGGACTTCCCTGGTGGCGCAGTGGATAAGACTCCGCGTTCCCAATGCAGGGGGCCCAGGTTCGAGCCCTGGTCAGGGAACTAGATCCCACACGCATGGCACACTAAGAGTTCCCATGCCACAACTAAGGAGCCCACCTGCCGCAACTATGACCCAGGGCAACCAAATAAATAAATAATTAATTAAAAAAAAAAGAAATTTAAAATATAGAAAGGGGTATTTACTCAGTGCCAGTCCAGACCTTATCCCCAGACAGACAGCTACCCTCCCTGAAGTCACAAGTGTGGCTGTTCTCTCTCTCTCCCCTTCTTCCTTCCCTACCTCCGTCCCTCTCGCCTTTTCTCTCTCTCTGTCTCTTTATGGATATACAGGTATAGTTACATAGATAGATAAAGATAGATAGGTAGATAGATAGGGACGGAGAGAGCGAGCCAGAGGTTATGAGAATGTATATGTTTGCATTTATGTTTATACACACGCATGCACACCCCACTACGGAGCAGCTGTCCTGAGCTATGTGCTTTGGCACATAGCTGTGCTTATAAATGTTAGCTTTGATGTCTCACCCTCTGTCATCACCAGCTTCATAATTGTCAGTGTCAACTATTGTTTATTGACTGCTCAGCTACCAGGCTCTGTGCTAGGTTCCCTGAAAATATTATTCCCATTTTGTAGATGAGGAAACTGAGGCTCAGGGAGGCTGGGTGACTTGGCCAAGTTCACACACCTGGCTAGTGGCAGAGCCAGGAATCAAACCCTGGTTTTGGACCCCAAAGCCTGTGATCAGAGTCACTTGGCTTCTGATGACCTGGCCCTGGGCAAGTGTCCCAGGTTCCAGGAGTGACAGGCACACCCAGGCTGTCCCCGTGAGGGCCCCACATCTCTGGACAAGCATTAGGGATGAATGTGTCTGCCCCGCCTCCCACACAACCGATGGAGCCCCACCTTCTTCCTGGTGTCAGCAGTATCAGGCTGGAGGACCCCGTGCCAGGCAGCCCACACCCTCGTGGTGCCCTAATGTCCACAGACGGCAGGGCCTTGCTCCAAGTGACACAGCAAGGAAGTGACAGGCCCAGAACCAGAATGCAGGGCCAGTCCCGTCCTGCCCTGTCATATGGGAAGCGTTTAATAAATGCCAGTGTGGAAAGAGTGCTCACCCGTAACTTGTTGGGACACCTCAAAGCGTCACTGGGATTCTGGTTCCCACCTAAGCTGCCCTCACTAAACCCTGAGCTTCTGGATGGCAGGACCACCTACAGCTCATTCATCTCCAGGGGCCCCTTTCCACCACGGCCCCCACCCAGGGCTCTTGGGATGGCGCCTGGAACAAGGTTGAACTCATGCACAGAAGAATTCTTCTACTCCCCTGACTTTGGATATTACTGATTTGAATCTTAAACTCTTAAAATAAGAACTCTCAGTGTGTTTAAATCCCATAACATACTGTGTTCCCTCAGGCATAGGAGGCCCTGGACTTAGAATCAGGGGGCTTCTTTGAATTCAAGTTGTTCCATTTACCAGCTGTGTGACATTGGGCAAGGTGCTTAACCTCTCTGAGCCTCAGTTTCCTCATGTGTAAGACGGAAGTAATAAAACCTACCGTACAGATCGTGGGGAGGGCAAAATCAGGTAGTACAGGTGAAAGCACCTGGCAGATAAGGATAAAATCTTATTAACCACAACAACCCTAACACACACTGGGCCCCCTTTCGGTGCAGGACAGGGACATTCATAGAACCTTTGTGGTTTGCGAGCCTTCAGACCTCTTACGTCACTCAATCACCTGACCTAGAATATTCTTGCTAGCTTGTTCACTGTCTGTTGTCCCCGCACTGGAATGCCAGGGCTGGGAGGGCAGGGGCTTATCTGTGCTGTTCACCATTCCACCCCAGGCTCCTGGAGCCTGCCTGGCCAGCACATGGTACCTGCTTGTTAAGGATTTGTTGAATGAATGCTCACTTCAGGAGCTGGGTAAGGGAGACATACGCTTTCCCATTTTACAGATGAGGAAACTGAGGCATAGATAGGTTGCTGTGGCTTCCTCTCTACACCGCATCCACGGTCCTCCCACCACAGTTTGCCTCTGGAGTTACGGGGAGTGGAGGGGCTCAGAGTGTGGGCCCCGGAGCCAGACTGCTTGGTTTCAAAGCCTGGCTCGGCCGCCTACTAGCTGTGTAACCTCAGGCAAGTCACTCAAGCTCTCTGGTCCTCAGTTTCCTGTCTGTAAAATGGAGGTGATAATAGTAGCTGCCTTGTGGGTTGTTATTGAGAGTTAAATGAGGCTATCTCTGGACTTCTCTGGTGGCGCATTGGTTAAGAATCTGCCTGCCAATGCAGGGGACTCGGATTCAAGCCCTGGTCTGGGAAGATCCCACATGCTGTGGAGCAACTGGGCCCGTGTGCCACAACTACTGAACCTGAGCTCTAGAGTCCGCGAGACACAACTACTGAGCCCGTGCGCCACAACTACTGAAGCCCATACGCCTAGAGCCCGTGCTCCACAACAAGAGAAGCCACCACAATGAGAAGCCCGTGCACCACAATGAAGAGTAGCCCCTGCTCGCCACAACTAGGGAAAGCCCGCACGCAGCAACGAAGACCCAATGTGGTCAATAAGTAAATAAATTTATAAAAAATCAATGAGGTTATCTCTGTAAAGTGATTAGCACAGTGCATGGCAGAGAGGAATGTCAGCTGTCAGCAACACCATCCGTAATACTAGGAAGAAACAGGTCCAGGGAGATGACTCACCCACAGTCACCCTGCTAAACTCCAGGCTCTGTCCACCACCCACACGCGCCCCACTAGCTGCACCTGGAGACCAGCCACGGCTGGGGAGTTAGCCAGGCCAAGCGATGGGCTCCCAAGACAGTTGGGGTGTAGGGGTGCTCCATCCTGGGCAAGGCCTGGCCTGGGGACTCTGCTATCAGAACCGCATTCAGCTCCTGGAAATGGGCACACCCAGGTTGGCCTGTATTGGTCTGTATAGGCTGCAGCTGCTCTGGCCCAGGCTGGGTAGGGAGCAGAGGTGGCTCCAGACCTGGCCGGGAGCCCAGGATGGGAGACAGGAGTGGGGAGCAAGCCTAAAGGGAGGGGCACTGCTGGAAGCCTGCCTCTGCCTCTGCTGCGCCCAGGCATGGACCCCATCCTGTTAGAGGCTGCAGTTCTAGATTGTCCCCTTACTCCGCCCTGGAAGGCTGACTCATAGGGTCCAGAATCAAATTCTGGTTATGAGCTTGGATGTGGACTTCCAGGCCTCCTCTGGAATTAAGATCACCTCTGGGGGGCTTGGGGCTAGCTTCTGCAAGGAGTTTGTGTGATATTGTTCAAACAGTAAGGGTTTTGTTGCCGTATGGACCTGCCTCTGCTGCTTCCCTTTGTGTGACCTTGGACAAATAAAAACCTCCCTCGGCCTCAGTCTCCTCATCTGTAAAATGGGCATAATGACAGTTGTTCCTCATGGCTGTGTTAGGTAAGAAAGAGCCTGTGAAGCCCTTCCTTCCAGAAAATCCTCTTTCCAGCAAGGACAGCAGATCAGCAATTCTTCAGGCATCCCCAGGTGGGAACACCACTTCCTTGCCGGGTGCCCGATGGTCCTGCCTGCTACCGTCACTCAACTTGATTAGAGCGATTTACTGGGAAGCCAGGTCATCCTCAGAACTTTGCATGACCAGTAGGGCTCTCATATTCATCTGACTTTGATTCAGTGCCTAGTGGCACGGAGCTCTGTACGGCCCTCCCTGCTGCCCCAGGGCCCAGGGTTTATGCCCAGCTCATGTCTAAGGTGGGACAGCCTGATGCACCTCTTTCCACTGTGGAGCAGACCTGTGGGGGGGTCAGTAAGTGGCCTGAAACATCAGGGCTAAATTCAGTCCCGACTCCACTGTGTGACTTAGGGCAAGCTACTTACTCTCCCCGAGCCCGATTCCTCTTGGAAAATGGCATAACTCATCACCCTGGAAGAGGTTAGTCAGTGTCAGTGTCGAGCTTAACACAGGAAGAATATTTTCCGCCCATCTCCAAGGAGGTGGGCCCTTTCTCACCTGGCTCTGGGTACCAGGGCTAAAGCATCATCCTGGACAGAAGCCCAAGACCTTAGGAGGCAACCCGGATGGCAGACCGAGCGTTCACAAAGATGGGAGCTGCCTGGCGAGGAGGTCTCAAATGTGGAAACTGAGAAAAGCGGACTTGGAGGAGCATAACCTGTGCCAATGAGCTCCACCTGCCCCAGGGGAGGGTCTCATAGGAGGAAGGGCACGGATCGGGAGGGAGGGAGACCTCACAGGCTCAGGGCTATGAAAGGAAAAGCCGGCAATCTCGGATGGGTCCAGGATCCTCTCAGAGAGGGGCCGACGGTGGAGACAATGACCCTGAAAGCCCTGAACCTTGGACTCTGCCCATATCTGCTCCCTGTGGGCTCCAACTGGGGCTCTGCACACAGATACCAAAGTCCCGGTGCCATGCCAGCCAGATGGGCCACTCCTGCCAGACCTGGGAGAGAGGAGAGGATGGCCGTGCTCTCAGGATGCAGGCCCACCGGGCATCAGGAAGCTCCCTGGACGTGGGTGACCGGCCACCCCAGATACTTACTCTGAATGCACTGGGCATGCTCTGGGGAGAAATTAGTACAGCAGGGACCTCCGAGAGAGAGGAAAACAATCCTCACCTGAGACGAGTGTGCTGGTCACTTTATGTGTCAGCTCGGCCAGGTTTCTCTCCCCAGTTATTAGGTCAAACTCGAGGGTGGGTGTTGCTGCGAATGCATCTGTCGATGTGGTTCCTTCTACAATCAGTTGACTCAAGTGAAAGAGGTCGTCTCCATCACGTGGGTGGGTGTCATCCAATCAGCTGAAGACGTGAAGAGCAAACCTGAGGTTTCCTTGAAAAAGAAGAAATTCCGCCTGTGGACGGCCGTTCCTGCCTGTCTCCAGCTCACAGGCCTGCCCTGCAGATTTCAGACACGCCCAGCCAGACCCCACAACTACGTAAGCCCCTTCCTTAAAATGAATCTCCATTTCTCTGCTGAACCCCGGCTGACACGGAGGAAACAGATGTCCAGTTCCAGGTTCACCTCCCCTTCCTTCTTTCCATTCATTCCTCGGAGCCCACGATGCAATAGACACCGTACTAGACCCCGGGTACGTGATGGTGAGCACAGCCGACACCTTCCAGGCCAGCAGGGAAAAGACACGCACCGTGTAAGCGGTGATTCCTGCCTTTGTGGTGCGCCGTGGCTCGTGGAGTTGACACATCCCTTCCTGACTCCGCGTTCAATGATGTCACGCTGGTGACTTGAAATTGGCTGTGGTGTATTTACACTCCGGACATTGTCAGATGCTGCAAATTAGGGCTCTCCTCACCCCACCCTGTCTCGTGGGGCTTATGGATGAGAAAGAGGGGGTGGAGAATGCCACCCATGTTTCTGGCCTAAGAAACTGGGGGACAGTGGTACATTGACAGAGATGGGAGTGTGTAGGGGCATAGGTGTTAGGGGGTGGGTATCCCAGGTTCTGAATTGGCTGTGAAAAGCTGAATGCATTTCTGCTCGGGGCAGTTAAAGGGTTAAGTCAGCAGTCTGCCAGACAGCCTTGGACTACTGGCCACTGGCTTGGGATCAGGAACAACTAACATATCTTTTTGCTCTGCCCTCCTGAGTCCTGGCCTCTAACCTAGAGGTCACTTCAGGGTCCAAAATAACTTGGAACGCCAAGCTTCATGTCTTCATCCCAGGCGTAAAGCAGGAGGAAGAAGGAATGGGCAGCTCTCGGTCTCCTTTTTGATGAGCTCTCCTTTCCAACTTCTCCTGTGTCTCACTGGTCAGAACTAGGTCACACGCCACACCTGGCCGCAAGGGAGGCTGGGAAATGTAGTCTTTGGTGGGGACACATCTAAAACAGGGTTTCCTTGGAAGGGAAGAAGTGAGGCAGCCATGTCAGCAACACTGTCTTTCTCCCACGGCCCTCCCACTCCCTGGCTGAACGATTCCCCACGCCCCTCGTGTGGACACGTAAAATTCAGACTTCCTTCTCTGACCTGCAAACCCTTCACCATCTAGCTGCTACTGCCCAGTTCCACCTCTCCCCAGGCCTCTCCTTCTCCTGTCCCCAGATCTGATTCTCATCCCAAGGTGAAAGTCACGTTGTGGTCACTCCGTGTGTCCTCAGTGCCCTGACCAGGGCCTGGCACCAGGCCACGGCCAAGACGTACGGAAGGAATAGGTGTTGAGGTGTTCTCGAGGGCTGTGCACAACCCCAGGGTTATTAGCGACATATGAGAAGCAGTTCTGTTCGGTGTCACCACCGTCACTGCGAGGTCCTGCCCCTGCAGATGGAAGCAGCCCGAGGGCTCTGAGAGATCGGGGTGGATGGCCGAGCCACGACCCCTCGACAGAGGAGCTGCCGGCTGCATGGTCCCAGGAGGTGAACACAGCTCAGCTGCGGATGCCTCTGAACCATACCACGCACTTAGGAAGCAAACAAAGGAATGTTTTCAAGGTTGACGTTGCCGAGGCAGGCGGCAGCATGGAGAGGCCAGTTTTGGGCAGAGATGCTTGCAGAGCTTACGGGGGGCCTCTCTAAGCAGCCATCAGCCCCTTATTCCTGTTCATGGTGAGGACGGTGTGGTCCAGAGAGGGGGAGAGGGAGGGGACCAGATGGCCCAGTATGTGCCCCCGGGCACCAGGCACTGTGCACAGATTTCCAGGTGATGGTTCATTTCTGGAGATGGAGAGACTGAGGTTCACAAAGTTAAGCAACCTGGTTGAGGTCACTAGGCTGACTCCGTTTTATTTTATTTTTCTGATTCTTCACCTCGTATTATCCTATCGCTCACTTTTTCTTCCCTCCCTCCCTCTCTTAAGCTTTCTTCTTCTCTCCCTCCCTCCTCCCCTCTCTCTTTTTTTAGCAGTAATTTCACGTAGTAAAATGCACAGAACTTAAGTATTTGATGAGTTTCTGCAAACGTATACACTCTGTAACCACTGCTCCCATCAAGATGAAGAGCATTTCCACCTCCCAAATCCATTGCCCTCCCATCCCTTTCTAGTCGACTCCCCTCCCCCTCCGAAAGCAACCCCTGTTCTGATTCCTGCCTCTGTGGGTTTGGTTTTGCCTGTGTCTGAACTTCATACACATGGATTCAGCTCATGTATAGGCTGCTTGTTTTGTTTCCTTACAAATGGCGTGGGGAATCCAGGGCCATGTGGGGAAGGGCTGTGGTCAGGGGTTGTCGGCTAAGGGAACAAAAGGCACAGCGCCATCTGTACGGCGCGTCCTTCAGCCCAGCGCCAGCGGCAGGGCTGCATGTCCACTTCACTGCTCTCCTTCCCGGCCAGCCGTGCTCCCAGCCTCCCCCAAGCACTGACCCGCTGTCTCTCTGGGAAGCGTTCCCTGACCCACCGGCTGCTGTGTGCTCCCCTTGCCCGAACTTTCCTTCAACACCCTCAGCGCAATCGTGATGAAATCACCGGTGGTGTTATTTTTATTCAACACCTGTGTCCCACACACACACGAGGTCAGGTGTGTCATGGTCACATCACATGCCCAGGTGTAGCTTGCTCCAGTGCTTACACATCTTCAGTAAAGACTTGTTGAATGATTGATTGTAGGAGTGTGTGTGCGTGTGTGTGTGTGTGTGTGTGTATGTGTAAAGGCTGTGCTACAGGAGAGAGGAAAAGGGAGTATGGGCGAGTGTGGGCTGAGGAACACAGAGGGGCACAGGGGCAGCCCTGCCTGGGGAGGCTGCAGGGCAGTACCTCAAGGGGTGCTGATTCAGCCTGGCACGGACCCATGCTTACTCCCTTTAAATCCTTACCAGCATCCCTAAGGAAGTTACCTCCATCACTTCCTTTTATAGACAAGGAAATGTCCGGCCTGGAGCCCATCTATCTCCTGCCTCAAGACTGCTCTGAAGAGGCAAGGGAGGAGCCAGGATACAGAGGAGTTTTTGCAAAAAAGACCAGGGAGTGGAACATAAAAAGATTACTTTTGGGGCTTCCCTGGTGGCGCAGGGGTTAAGAATCCACCTGCCAGTGCAGGGGACACGGGTTCGAGCCCTGGTCCGGGAAGATCCCACATGCCGCAAAGCAACTAAGCCCGTGCGCCACAACTACTGAGCCTGTGCTCTAGAGCCCACGAGCCACAACTACTGAACCCACGTGCCACAGCTACTGAAGCCCGCGTGCCTAGAGCCTGTGCTCCGCAACAAGAGAAGCCTGCGCACCGCGATGAAGAGTAGCCCCCGCTCGCTGCAACTAGAGAAAAACCTGCACGCAGCAACGAAGACCCAATGCAGCCAAAAATTAAAAATAAATAAATAAATAAATAAAATTTCCCGATTCATTCTGTGTATGTGAGGTTAAACAAGATGTCTTTAAATGAAAGAATAACAGGTATGATATTCCTGGTTAACTTTTGGTCAACCCTTTTTGGCACACTTTCCTAGGAACTGAGAAAGTGAAGGACTCTAAAAACCAGGTGACGAACCCCTGTGCAAACCAGGCGGTTTCCATCAAATTGAGAAGAATCTAACCAAGTCACCCACTGACTGATCAGTAAAAATATTTTAGACAATGAATCATTATTATGTGATTTTTTTGGGGGGGGGCACATATCTTTGAAGGAGTTCAGAGAATTAAGTGACATTTCTATAACAAAAGTGCTTCCCTTCCCATAGATGTATTTATATTAATGAATTATTTCCATGCTTATATCTATAAATACAAAAAAGGGGAATAAAACCTACCTTGAACCATGTCTCATTTTAGCTATAAGTAATATTCATCCATGGATATCATGAGCTAATTCAGACAGCAAGGCCTGGATGGGACCTCAAAAAATTTCAACTAAATTTTTACTTTTATGTTCAATAAGTATCAGAATGTGTAACATAAGAGATTTTTGGTAATGGTAACTCAATCCAAAAGTAAATGTTTTAAGCCCATAGAGCCTTGGAGTGAAAGGAGATTAATTTCAATTTATATAAGGATTTTTGTTAGAGAAAAACTAATGATTGGGTAACAGTAAAATACTTTGGTCATACAAATATATGCTATTAAATTAGGATAAAATTCTGGAGGGAGTAGAATGAAAATATAAAGCCACAGAGGAAAAGAAACAAAACAGTATGTTCGATTGTCAAAGAGCTTGTTCACAAGTTTTTAAGTGGAGGGTAAGTGGGGGTCAAATTTCTAGAGAATTTAGATTACATTGATTATATTTATTTATTTATTTATACAAATTTATTTGTTTATTTTTGGCTGTGTTGTGTCTTCGTTAATGCGTGCAGGTTTTCTCTAGTTGTGGCGAGCAGGGGCTACTCTTCGTTGTGGTGCACGGGCTTCTCATTGCGGTGGTTTATCTTGTTGCACAGCATGGGCTCTAGGTGCTCGGGCTTCAGTACTTGTGGCACACGGACTCAGTAGCTGTGGCGCAAGGGCTTAGTTGCTCCACAGCATGTGGGATCTTCCTGGACCAGGGCTTGAACCTGTGTCCCCTGCATTGGCAGGCAGATTCTTAACCACTGCGCCACCAGGGAAGTCCCCACTGATTATATTTAAAAGAGTGAAGTAACAATTTTATTTTAAAATGTGAATATTTTCAATACTTTGGAAGTTACGTTATTTGCAACTGTGTAAATTTAGGGTAAAAAACTGAGAACCAACTTATACAAAGTTGAGAGAGTCAAAATACACAAGGGAGTACAATGGGGGTCCCTCTCCCAAATTTTTTAAGGCTTAGATGAGCAGAAAAGTTTTGAGATGACGACTTGAAGGATAGCTCTCCAACAGCGGACCACACTCCCATCTCCTCTCAAATGTTGGTGTGTTTTTTTCTCCTGAGCCGTTTATTACCCAACCTGAGCTTTTTGAAAGGAGCCTGCATATGACATGCTGTGGAGGAGGGTCTGATCTTTTCAGGTAGAAAGTTGCAGAGTTGATCTTAACATGTTTCAGAGGGTTTGTCTCTTTCCCAACCCTATTCCGTTGAAGAACAGAAAACCTCTGGGGTAATCTTATTTGAATCCCCAGGACCAACATCAAGTCTCCTGGGACAGGGAGATCAAAGAGGGGGTGGCATCTCTGTGCAGGGAGGCTGCAGTGAGCTTCAGGGGATGCTGTGCTCCCAGGATTGGTGTGTTGGAGACGACAAGTGTCTTATCTTGGCCTCCTGAGCCCTCCCTCTTGAAGTCTTCTCTAGGTCTTCGTGCAGACCAGTGGTCGGTATAATAGTTGGGCTGGACCTGAGGCCAGCTCTTCGGTGTTCCTGGCAGGGTTGCTACGATGGCCACTCAAGAGAGACCCTAGGGAGCCACTGTTACTGACTAGCCACTGTTACTGACTTCTTTTTTTTTTTTATAAATGTATTTATTTTATTTGTTTATTTTTGGCGGTGTTGGGTCTTCGTTGCTGTGCATGGGCTTTCTCTAGATGCATCGAGCGGGGGCTGCTCTTCGTTGTGGTGCACGGGCTTCTCATTGTGGTGGCTTCTCTTGTTGTGGAGCACGGGCTCTAGGCACACAGGCTTCAGTAGTTGTGGCTCGCAGGCTCTAGAGCACAGGCTCAGTAGTTGTGGTGCACGGGCTTAGTTGCTCCGCGGCACGTGGGATCTTCCCAGACCAGGGCTCGAACCCGTGTCCCCTGCATTGGCAGGCGGATTCTTAACCCCTGCACCACCAGGGAAGCCCTTTTAATGATTTTTTAATATACACTAATATATATAGACTAAGATGTATAGCTAATATGTATAGCTAATGGATAGCTAATAAGAACCTGCTGTATAAAAATAAAATAAAATTTAAAATTTTTTTTAATAGTTTTTTTTTTAATTAATTAATTTATTTATTTTTGGCTGCGTTGGGTCTTCGTTGCTGTGCACGGGCTTTCTCTAGTTGCGGAAAGTGGGGGCTACTCTTCATTGCGGTGCGCGGGCTTCTCATTGTGGTGGCTTCTTTTGTTGAGGAGCACCGGCTCTAGGTGCACGGGCTTCAGCAGTTGTGACTTGCAGGCTCTAGAGCGCAGGCTCAGTAGTTGTGGCGCACGGGCTTAGTTGCTCCACGGCATGTGGGATCTTCCCGGACCAGGGCTCGAACCCATGTCCCCTGCATTGGCAGGCAGATTCTTAACCACTGCGCTACCAGGGAAGTCCAGTACTGTTGTTTTTAAGACCATTCTCTTAGTAGTTTTTAAAAACTTAGGTCAGCATTGTCTTCCAGTGTTAAAGGCACCCCTCACCTCTGCATTGAACTTAAGGTGTCAATCAATACAAAGGAGTGGAACATACATCCTGAGACAATTCCATTGTGTGTAAATTCATACTATTTTAATTTTTAATGCAATCTGATGAGGAGATGAGCTCAGATTTAAAATTCTTCAAAGCACATTTACTGTAACAAGAACTGTTATATATTAATACTGCAGTTTTCAATAAAGATTGACTTATGTTACAAGAAAAAAAAAGGCAAAAAAAAAGCAGACCACAGAAGGATGAGCTCGTTTTCCTGAAGTCCGTTCAGTCAGGACTGTGATTTGTGCTTCGCGCTTCTTTGTTTTAAAGCACGCAGGTGACGCTTGCCAATGGAATCGTCAGCTGAGAACGCATCTGCTAAGCGCAGGGAGGTTGGAGTCAGCCTGTTCTGGACAGGCCTGGCTCTCCTGCAGCGCTGGTGGGCCACAGGCTGGCTGTTGGCCTTTGGACAGGCAGGCTGGCCGGCCAGCAGGGAGAAGGGCCACAGCCAGGCCAGGTGCTGCTCCTGAGACAGGCAGAGCTCCTGGAAGCCTCCTGATCTTCTAGGCAGGATTGGAGTCTAGTCCCTACTCGTGTTGTGATGGAGGGTGAGATGTTGATTTTCCCAAAGGGCAGCTGGGCAGATGTTGGGAAGATCACCCGTAAAGGACATACGGACCCCAAACTTCTGTCTCTGCAAGAGCCACTGGCTTCCTCTGTGCCAGGGACTGACCTAAGCACTTGTACCTAACCCTCAAACAGCCTGTGAGGGCAGAGTGATCGGAAACCCAGGCAGCCTGATTCTGCGCCGCATCGTGTATGAGGCGCCGCCGTGAATACAGACGCGTTCTAGCCTCCGAAGGGGCGATTTAACTCTTACCTCTTCTACTTAGAACTCTGTGATCTGGAGTGAGGCATTAACCCTCTCCGATCCTCAGTTTTCTCATCAGCAAAATGGTCCAGGCAGTGGCAGCTGCTCTGCCTGGGAAGGACTCTGCCCTATCAGAAAAGTTGGTGCCTAAAATTAGAAGGCTGAAATCTCAATTTTGGCGTGTCAGATAAGATAACATCGGAGGACAGACCACACTCACTTTTGTGGCTTTCGTAGTTGGCTCTGCTCGGAACACGGTCTGGCATTTTCTACGCCTGGGGCATCCCCAGCTGCCTCTTGGGGCCTGAGAACCTTCCCTCCCCAATCCCAAATACCATAGCAGCTGCACCAGGGCTAGCAGCCATTGGGATGATTCCCAGGTGGCCTCTTTTGGAAATTTATGGTGACTGGGCAGGAACTGCGTTCCTGCAATGGAGAGGAGGAGGCCTGTCCTAGAGAGGCAGGGGCATGGTGAGGGCCGTGGAATCCAAGTCCAGAGACCTGGGTCTCGCCCTACAAAACCACTTACTGTGTCATCTCAGGTGGGTCGCTTAACCTTTCCGAGGCTTATTCCTTCACTCAGCTGTACTCAAGGCTGAGCCCTGGGGACTCAGGAATGAGTCAAACAGGCCCTTCCCTACAGGCCCTACCAGTTTCATGGGAGAGGCAGCCCAGGAAGCAGTGACAGGCAGTGGGATCCTTCTGCAGCTGAGAGGCAGTGTGCCTAGGCATCAGGAGGACTTCTTGGAGGAAGTGAGGTCGGGGCACCATTTTCCTCTTCTGTTAATGGAGAGGGCTAAAATAACTTTCTTTTTATTTTGGAGTAGAATTGTGTTTTAAACTATTTTATCATAAATACATGCTCCTGATGAAAAATTTCAAGAGAACAGAAAGGTATTAGGTGAAATGTCTCTTTCCCTGCTCATCTCTGGAAGGAACTAAGGTCCACAGTTTCTTGTGTAGCCTTCCAGAAATGTTCTATGTGCGTGGAAACCTATGTGGGCAAAACATGAAAAGCCCAAATAAATAATAATGACGGCTCCTAGCTGTTGAGTGTTTCCTAGGTACCAGCCTCAACGATGATGCTTGCTCTCTTCAATTAATATCTCTGACATATTTCTTCATCCATAATCAGGTTTTCAAGATGCTGCAAAAGTAGCCTGGGAGGCAAGTGAAGAAACATTTCCCACTGCCTTTGTCAGAATTGCCTGGATTCCCCTGAAACCTCCCTATGGTTGACTTACTGTTAGCTCAATTTTCAGATGGGGAAACTGAGGCCCAGAAAAGCACAGTGGGGTTCTGAGTCCACATGGCAACCAGAGGCAATTCCATGCCCTGATTAACCAAGTGGGGCTCTGGGGCCAGAGGGAAGCCACAGTGTCCTCAAGTCCTGGTTTCTGGAAGAGAGCAGGACAACAGATAACCCAGGCAGGCGGGAGGTGAGTGTCAAAAGCCCAGCTTCACTAGAAAGTGCAGGCCGGAGGGCAGGCCGTCCTCCACCCGCAGGGGTCTGGGATCAATGCACAGGCCAGGCTCTCTGGATTCAGGCCAGTGCCCCTGTTCCCGCCCACCCAGGTGCCCACACATCCCCAGATTCGTCATTGTGGCCGCTTCGATTGTCACTGGCTGGGTGACCCTGAGCCTGGGCAAGTCACTGGCCTTTCTTTTTCCTTTCGTTTTTTTTCCCTTTGTTTTTAAAAATTGAGGTGAGATTCATGTAACACCAAATTAACTCTTTCAAAGTGTCCGATTCAGTGGCCTTTAGTGCATTCATGTGCAGCTGCCCCCTCTAGCCCCTTCCAGAACATTTTCATCACCACCAAGGAAGACTTGAAGTAGTCACTCCCCAACACCCTCCCCGCCAGCCCCTGGCGGCCACCTGTCTGCTTCCTGTGTCCGTGGATTTGCCTCTCCTGGACGTTTCATATAAATGGAATCGTACAATACGTGGTCTTTTATGACTGGTTGCTTTCACTGAGCATCATGTTCTCAAAGTTCATCCATGTTGCAGCGTGTATGTCAGGGTTTCATTCCTTGAAACAGATAAATAACATTCCACTGTATGAATAGAACACGTATTTTGTTTATCCATCGTTGTCTGCAGACATTAGGGCTGTTTCCACCTTTTGGCTACTGTGAATAGTGCTGCTATGACATTGCCCTTTCTCAGCCTCTGTTCTCACATCCGGAAAATTCAGATACTAAAAGTACCCCCCCTTCCCTTTCCCCGCTGGGGGCAGGGAGGGGCAGTATAGGGGTAGGGGATTAAGAGGTACAAACTATTAGGTATGAAATAAGCTACAAGGATATATTGCACAACATGGGGAATATAGCCAATATTTTATAATAACTATAAATGGAGTTTAACATTTAAAAATTGTGAATCACTACATTGTACACCTGAAACTTATAGAATATTGTACAGCAACTATACTTCAATTTTTGAAAAGTTTTTACAAAAGTACCTACTTTGTGGGGTTCTGGGGAGGATGAAATTACTTATGGATGTAAAGCCATTACCTGGCACACCACGACACTCCACTACAGCTTCGGTTGGGTGTTCACTAAACAACCTAACGTTGATTGAGCACCTGCTGTGTACTGTTCTCAGCGCTTACCTGTTTTCAGTCATTTATGGAAATGTCTTCCATTCATTAATTCCTCCGGCAACTTTATGAGGTAGGTCTCAGTGATCAATTCCACGTTATAAAAAACTAGGCCCAGGGGACTTCCCTGGCCGTCCAGTGGTTAGGGCTCGGCACTCTCACTGCCGAGGGCCCGGGTTCAATCCCTGGTCGGGGAGCTAAGATCTCACAAGTTGCGCGGTGCGGCCAAAAATAAAATAAAAAATAAAGACAAACTTTAAAAAACAAAACAAAAACTAGGCCCAGAGAGGTTAGCGAATGAGCTGCCTGTGGAGGCAGGATCTGAACCCAGACCACGTGATCCTGATGCCTCTGCTGGTGTACACTCGCGGGGGGCTGACACAGCTATCCTTAGGGACATCGCCTCCCGGCTGGGGACTGTGAAACTTTCCCTTTCCTTTTTCTCTTGGGCTTTCTCTGTTCCACATCTCTGTAAGTGCTTGATTTTTTTTTGTTTTGTTTTAAATTTTATTTATTTATTTTTTGGCTGTGTTGGGTCTTTTGTTGCTGCGCATGGGCTTTCTCTAGTTGCGGCAAGCGGGGGCTACTCTTCGTTGTGGTGCGTGGGCTTCTCATTGCGGTGGCTTCTCTTGTTGCGGAGCACGAGCTCTAGGTGCGTGGGCTTCAGTAGTTGTGGCACGTGGACTCAGTAGTTGTGACTCTCGGGCTCTAGAGCACAGGCTCAGTAGTGTGGCGCACGGGCTTCGTTGTTCCGCGGCATGTGGGATCTTCCCGAACCAGGGCTCGAACCCGTGTCCCCTGCATTGGCAGGTGGATTCTTAACCACTGCACCACCAGGGAAGTCCCACTTGATTTGTTTTTGCAATGAGAAGATCATAATTTTGTAATCGGAAAGAATCAGGAATGATTTTAGATGCTGACGTGTTATATGTTATGTGAGAAGAGCTGAACCCAAAATTCCAGGTACAGCTTGATCTCAACCGTCTTGAAAAGTGTACAGGAGACACCCGGTGTGGGGTGGGGAGGGCCTGTTTGCCAACATATTAATAAGGTTTGTCTCTGGGGGTCTGGATGGGGTGATCACGTGATTTTTCATATGAGTTTGGCCTCCTTCTAGCTTTTCCAACTTTATTTTGACGACAAACAATTATTGCTTTTGTATTCAGAGAGAAAGTGATTCTGAAAACAAAAGACAGATTTTCTCAGCTGGGACCCATGGGTGTTTCTGCTTTGGGCCTGGCCAGGCAGGTGGGTTTGATCTGCTGGGAACAGTCCAGGGAACACATGGGGAAGCTATCAGACGGGGGTTCCAGCACCGAGGGACATGCCCAGGGACTGCCAGCCCGTCGCTGCCATTTGTCACCTCACCCCCAACCCAGGGATGCAGAGAGGACACTGCAACCCCAGGGCCTCACGTTCAGTACCTAGAGCAGGGGCACCTCACCCTGGGCTGCCCACTCATCCCGGCCACCTTGCCTTTACTTATGCACTGCTCCCACCTGGCATCCCCTCCCCGCTGCATCTTCCAAATCCTCACTCTCCTCAGACACAATCAGCAAGACCCGGTAGAGCGTTAAACAGAGCCGTCCGCCTCTGAAGGTGTTTGTCCTGGCTGCGGTGGACGAGGTATGGCCACAGCTCTGTCCTTCCTACCTCCTGCGGAGACAGTATTGCCTGTCCTGATCACGCCTGTGTTCCCGGGTTCTGGAACTGGGTCCGGCACACAGGAGGTGCTCAGTGCACGCTGAATGGATGGTATTGTCCTATCCTTATTCTAGAATGGAGACATCTGAGGCCCAGAGAGGTTAAGCAACTTGCCTAAAGCCACACAGGCAGAAGGATGCTTGCCGATGGAGGCTGGACTGTCACATTTGACACCAGTACTCCTGGCCCCCACGCCTGCCCTCCCTGCCCTGGGTTCTGATTGCCAGGGGGAGCTGGTCCTCGGTGATGAACAAAGGGCTTTTGTGAAGGAGACGGGCAGCAGCACCACAGGGCCAGAGCTTCAATCCCAGTTCTGCCACATACTAGCAATGTGACCTCGAGCAAGCTTCCTGACGTCTCTGTGCCCCCAGTTTCCGCATCTGTAAAATGGGTACAATGGTGCTACCCACCTTGCATGACTGCCAAGGGGAGCAAGTGAACCATGCGTGGTCCAGAGTATGTTTGATGTCTGCTTATTCAAGGAAATTGAGCTTCTTAAGGGGTCAGCTGAGCTGCCGGGCAGAGCAGGGCAGCCTGACCCATCGCAGCAGAGGCTGTTGGATTTTGGGCCGTGTGGTGGCAGCCAGGCCTCCTCCCATCGTGAAGTGGCCGTTGAGCCTCTCAATCTGACTGGACATCTCCGTAGCTCTCTCTCTCTGCGTGACCTACACTTGAGTCTGGAACCCCCATACCCTCACATGCCGTGATTTAAAGTGACCCCCCCCCCCCAGGAAAAAGAGTGAGTCAAGCCGCCCGACAGGGTTGGGGACCTCTGCTGTAACCACGACGGTCAGAGAGATTGGCTAAACCCAAAATGGCAATAACAGCAGGGACAGAGCTGCCAGGATAATTCCACCTGGGGGAGTCCAGAAGCTTCCTGGAGACGGTGTCATTCCGGCAGTGTTGCGACAGCTGGGTCAGAGTTGACAAGAGAGCTGAGAGGAGAAAGACTTCTCGGCCGTGGACGGGATGGGGTGTGCAACGGCAGGGAGGGCAGAGGACGCTGCATCTGACACCACGGCCACCTCTGCTTTGGCAGGACACCCAGAGCTGGCCTGACTTAACCCCGACAACAGCTGACAGGAAAACAGGTCAGAGTGGGATGGACCCTGGCGGCTTTGCACGCGAGCTTGGCTGGGACACGTAGCCCAAGCGGAGGAGGGGGTGTGCTGGGCAGGAGTGTGTGACCGGGCTGCTCCCCCGCCTCCCAGGGGCTGCTACTCCCACCCTGATGTCCAGGCCTCCCAGTGAGTTTGCAGGCAGTCGTGGCTGGCTGGCCTCTGAGGGGAGCCGGAGGGCTGCTCCCCCTTCCTCGCCCAGCGGTCCTGACGCAGCTCCGGCCAGGAACCAGGCTGGCCTCACGTGCTCTGGATCTGCCCCTTCCTGCCAAGGGAATGGGCCAAGAGTGCGGCCCCTCTGAGGCTGTTTCCCTACAGCTCTGCAGTGAGCTTCCAGGGAGATAAAGTTTGAGAAAGTGCCTGTGTTTATTTCTCTTTTCAAATTTTAACTTTTTGCCCGCACCATGCGGCGTGCAGGATCTTAGTTTCCTGACCAGGGATCGAACCGGGGCCCCCTTCAGTGGGAGAGCGGAGTCCTAACCACTGGATCACCCGGGAAGTCCCAGAGAAAGTGCGTTTAAACACGGGAAGCTCATCTGCAGAGGACCGTTGTTGCTGTTGCTACTATTATTCTTACTTTGTTAGGCTTGACCCACGGGAGGCTGTTTTGTTCAGTGGGAGAAGTCAGACGCATCTGGATTTGAATTCCAGTTCTGCTTCTGGGCAGCTGTGCATCTGGACGGATTACTTCTTTGAACCTCAGCTTCCCCGTCTGCGAACATCTAGCACAAGTGCATCCCTAGGCTCTGGAGTGTGGGGTGGCCGGCCTCCGGGAAAGGCCAGGGTCAGCCCAGGAGGGCAGGGCCCGTCTGGGGCGGCTCCAGGTCAGAAGCAGCGTCCTCGCGGTCCAAGGCCAGGCCACTGCCCTGGCCTCCGACGCCACCCCTGCCCCTGCTTCCCCGCCCTCCCCCCACCAGTCTGAAGCGCTAACTCTCATAACCTCTCACCAGTGCATGAACCCTCGCATTTCACCTAGAAAATGCTGTCAGCACCGCTTATACAAACAGCACAGTTGAGCTGCTGCCATGGGCAGGCCCCATGCTGGGCCCACGAGGCCACAGGCCAGGGGACACAGATGGACAGCCGCAGCCAACGCCCTCCACCAAAAGGCAGGTGGGAGGGCCGGGGCTTGGGGAGGGGTCAGGCAAGGCTTTCCTGAGGCAGCGGCCTTAGGCTGGGCCTTGGAGGGCCCCATGGCCCCCCCATCACCACTTCTCAAGTCCAGGTTCATTGTGGGTCCCCAGGGCCCAACGCACGCCTGGGGTTTGGGAGGGCCCAGTGCGTGTTCATGGAATAAATGAATGAGTGAGTGAATGAGACAGGGTGGAGAACTTTTCAGTATCTTTATATCCGACTCAGAATTCTTCCCAGGGAGAGAACTCAGCTCTGGGAGGTTACGTAGTCGGGCCTCTTAGGTGGTGATGGAAGCATCAGGGGACGTTTGGTGACTGAAGGGTGGACAGTCTCCCTTGGCTACCAGGCCTTCCTCTCACTCAAGAGGTGAGTGGGGCTCTCCCCAGTCTCAACGGCCCTCACTGTGCTGTGTGGCCTCAGTCTTCCCACCCATGAGATGGGGTTGTGACCGCAGTGTGCCCGGGGGCGCGCACAGGGCTCTGTGGCTGGGTGAGCAGACACAAGGCTGCGCTCCTGCAGCTTCTCGGTCTGGGCTCTCTGGAGCCCCCAGGCTCCGTGGGCGGGCTTGTGGGGCATCCGGAGCAGACAGCTCCCTTTCATTCACTCTCCCGGGCACCCCGGTGCCAGCTGTGCTGACTGCCGGCACCGTCTTTAATTATCGTGTCTGTCCCCACATCCAGAGTGGCCCATCCGCCTGAATGCATCATTGGGGCCCCCTAAAACCTGCGAACAGCCGGATTGTTGCCGCCAGAGAGCCTGGCAGGGCCTGGGTCAGCCCTTCCTTCCAGGGAGGTGAATGAGAGAGACAGACAGACACAGAGAGGCAGACGGAGGCGGGGAGGGGGGGAAAGGAGAGAGATGGAGGTCTGAAGGCCCACAGACAGGGCGCGAGACAGAGAGAGAGACTACGGGGGCGCCCGGGGGTGGAGGTGGGGCGTAGGCGGGGAAGCGAGGAGGGAGAGGCAGCCTGGAGAGAACAGCCTGGCCACCAAGGGCTGGGCAGCCCCACCAGAGCACACAGAAGCCTAGGCGGCTGCCGGAGGTGGGGAGACCCCCTGCAGCCCACCAGCAGCCCCCTCCTCCCTGTTCCCAGCCCTGTCCCAAGCCGTGGAAAACCCTCACACTCTCTCTCGCTCCCCAGCAAACACACACGTGCTCACCGACACCCTTCATGCACACGCGGCATTCACACACTCACACACACTCACCATCACTCACAACTGCACGTGTGCCCGTGCTCCACTCAGCCCCGCGTACACGTGGCTGGCATGACCTGGGGCTCCCGTCTGCCGGGAGGCGAGAACAGACCAGGCAGGCGCATGCCTGGGACTCTGTCCCCTGAGGCTGCTGGTGCCGTGGCCCACAAGTACCCCTGAATCGCCCGGAGGGGTCCTGGGACCTCCTAGAGCTTCAGCAGGGTGGACGCTTGCCTGCAGGGGCTGCACAACTTCTGCTTCAGAGCTGATTCTGCCTCCCCCCCCATCCCCCGCATTCATTCCGCAACCCAGACGGGCAGCCAGGGCCCCAGCCTTCAGAAAGCCTCCACCCAGGGTTTCTGCGCGGTGGGCCCACTGCCTTGTGCGACCCTGCTGCTCCCTGTTGGTCCCCGTGCGACATGCAGCTCCCGGTTTACGCTGGACACCAAAAATCCACTCCCAACAGGATCGTGGACGGAGGATCCGTGGACAGCCTCAGGGGATCCGGGGAGGGGCGGGCAGAAGGGGCCAAAGGAGCAGGGCCCACCATCCACGCTGAAGACGTCCAGACGCAGACGTCCGAGTACACCGCTGCCATGGTCTGTACCTGGCCACCCCTCTCTGCCCTCTGCCAAGTTCAGGGCGGACCAGAATTGCCGGGCTGACCCCACGCCACCAGCCCTCGACCACTGGCAGCTCAGAATATTCTGCCTTGAGTGGACAAGTGAGCTCTCTCACTTCTACTCCGATGAATCATATCTGTGAAGGTGGATCTGTAAGTTACAAAATCCGTGCAGCAGGACAGCTCAAGATGAGCGGTCAGTGAAGAGGGCCCCCAGCGCTCTGTGCCCCGAGGACCACAAGATAAATCAAGACCGTCGTTTTGGTACATTCAAAACTGTTTTCCTACATTTACTTTTTTAAACTGTACTTTTAATTTAGGTATAATTCACAAAACATACAATTTGTCATTTTACCGCACTGTACGCAGCTCGGTGGGTTTTGACATATTCACAAGGCTGTGCCGCCACCACCACTGTCTAATTCTAGAACATTTTCATCACCCCCGAAAGAAACCTTGTACCCATGAACAGTCACTCGCCATTCCTCCCTCCCCCAGCCCCTGGCAACCACCAATCTACTCCCTGTTTCTATCGATTTGCCTATGTTGGACATTTCTGATGAATGGAATCATACAGTATGTGGCCCTGTGTGTCTAGCTTCTTTCACTGAGCACCAGGTGTTTGAGGTTCTGCACACCTTCGTATGTATCAGGATTCTGAGGGAATCGTATTCCATTGTATGGCTATCCCACATTTTGTTTACCTATTCATCTGGCAATGACTACTTGGGTTGTTTCAAACAAACTTTTTTTTTTTTGCGGTACACGGGCCTCTCACTGCTGTGGCCTCTCCCGTTGGGGAGCACAGGCTCCGGACGCGCAGGCTCAGCGGCCATGGCTCACGGGCCCAGCCGCTCCGTGGCATGTGGGATCTTCCCGGACCGGGGCACGAACCCGTGTCCCCTGCAACGGCAGGCGGACTCCCAACCACTGCACCACCAGGGAAGCCCCCAAACAAACTTTTAAGATACATTGTTCCAAAATAATTTTGGAAACAGTGTGCAGTTGACAACTCTCCTTTCTTATTTTCCCTCTTCTGAGGTTAAGTCCTTCCTATGTTTAAATGTTTTTTTCTTTTAGGAAATAATGGTGACTCTAGAGGAAAGTCTTTATGTATTTATTTATTTTTTGGCCTCGCCGCATGGCAAGGCAGCATGTGGGATCTTAGCTCCCCGGCCAGGGATCGAACCTGTGCCCCCTGCCGTGGAAGTGTGGAGTCTTAACCACTGGACCGTCAGGGAAGCCACTACATGAAAGTCTTAAACAAAATGTCCTTGGTGGGGAGGAACAGAGTCAGCAGCCCTAAATGGACTCCCAAACCTTTTCTCCTCCCCTGATCGGGAAGCCACGGGGCTGATGAGCCTGCAGATCTTGTTCTGTGGTGGCGTCACTGATAGCTGACACAGGGTGCCTTCCCGTTTCATTAGAGCTTCCGTGCCACGGAGTTTTCAGGAATCCGCATCTGGGTGGAGAAGGCCGTTCCCGGCCTGTGGGGAAACAGACATTCTTTGTGCTCATCCTCTCCAGCCTGGAGGCTGATCTGTGCAGGGCAGGGGCTGGGAGGAGGAGAGGCGCTTACAGCCACTGAGTCCCCAAGATGTGGGGAGGTCAGCCCTGCGCTTTCACCTGGGTGCCTTGTTCCCTGCCTGAATCTTGCTGACTCAGAATAACAAGAAAGGACAGTTGTCAACTGCATACCGTGCTCCCCGGATAAGCTCAGGTCCCGGGTATCCGGGCTCGGGCTGGAAGGGTGGGAAGGTGATAAGGAAAGTAGGTCCATTGGATGTGTTGACAATTACATGTACATAGAGTTGATCATAAAAGCAATACAATAAAGCACATCGACATTTTTTAAATAGGAAAAGAAAGGGAATTCCCTGGCAGTCCAGTGGTTAGGACTGCGCACTTCCACGGCAGGGGGCACAGGTTCGATCCCCGGTCGGGGAACTAAGACCCTACAAGCCCGGTGGCACATCCAAAAAATAAAAAATAAAAAATAAAATAAAATAGGGAAAGAAAGAAAAAATTCACCTCTAATCTCACCCCAGCAGGAGCACACTTATTCGCATTTTGATGAACTTTTAATTTGCCTAAGAGAAAAACAAGAGTTAAAAAAAAAATTATAATAGCCTGATGTTGTGTAACCATCACCATTATTTATTTCCGCAACTGTTTTCATCAACCCAAACAAAAACTCTGACACACTGAGTAATAACTCCCCGCTCCTCCCTGCCCTCCACCCCACATAACCTCTACTCTACTTTCTGCCTCTGTGAATTTGTCTGTTCTAGGTATCTCACATAAGTAGAATCATACAGTATTTGCTCTTTTGTGTCTGGCTTATTTCACTTAGCATGGTGTTTTCAAGGTACATCCATTGTGTAGCATGTGTCAGAACTTCATTCCTTTTTATGGCCGAATAATATTCCATCATATGGATTGACCATGTTTTGTTTATTCATCCGCTGATGGACGCTTTGGCTGCTTCCATCTTTTTGGCTGTTGTGAATAATGCTGAACACTGGTGTATAAGTATCTGTTGGATTCCTGCTTTCCGCTCTTTTGGGTACATACCTAGGAGTGGAATTGCTGGGTCATCTGGTAATTCTGTTTCACTTTCTGGGGAACTGTCAAACTGTTTTCCACAGCAGCTGCATGACTAAAGGCCATTTAAAAAAATTTATCTTTAATATTGTTAAGACATCAATACTACCCAAAGTGATCTACAGAGTCAGTGCAATTCCCACAAAAATCCCAATAACATTTATTATAGAAATAGAAAAATCCATCCTAAAATTCATATAGAATCTCACAGACCCTGAATAGTGAAAACAATCTTGAAAAAGAACAATGTTAGGAGTCTCACACTTCCTGATTTCAAAACTTATTATAAAACTCCAATTATCAAAACAGGGTGGTAATGGCTTAAAGAAAGACATGTAGACCAATGGAATAGAATAGAGAGCCGAGAAATAAAACCTCGAATACATGGGCAAATGATTTTCAATAAGAGTGTCAAGAGCATCCAATGGGGAAAGGACAGTCTTTTTAACAAATGGTGCTGGGAAAACTGAATATCCACATACAAACAAAAAAGCCGGACCCTTATTTAACACCATTGCCGGTACAATGCCGGTACAAAGCATCACCGGTACAAAGGTATCACTTTAAAGCTATAGAGAAGATTATTTTTCAAACGGAAGCCTGATTGCAACACGGCACAGCTTGCAAAATGGATCTAAACATAGGCCTAAAAGTATAAAACGCTTAGAAGAGAACATTGGGGAGAAGCTTTATGACATTGGATTTGGCAATGATTTCTTGGATATGACACCAAAAGCACAGACAACAAAAGAAAAAATAGGTACATTGGACTTTATCAAGATTAAAAACTTTTATGCATCAAAGGACACCATCAACAGAGTGAAAAGACAACGCATGGAAGAAAATATTTGCAGATCATACATCTGATAAGAAATTAAAATCCAGACTATATAAAGAACTATTACAACTCAACAACCAAAAGTTCCCGAACAACTTGGTGTAAAAACAGGGCAAGGCCTTGGTAGGTTTGATCTTCAGGTCCCACCTGGCTGTGAGCACCCTGGCTTTTCCAGTCACGGAGGCTTCTCCAAGGAGGCAGCTGGCAAGAAGGAAGCCTGGACTTTTCCAGCAGGCTGAGTGCACCTTGCCCCCCACCCCCCACCCCCGGGCAATGGGCTGGAGGCTTTGAAAGAAAAGTGAGAACCCAGAGAGAGCTAGTGGGCTCCTTTGCCTGCCTCTCCTTGACTGGCCTGGTTCCAGCTTCCCCTGGAGGACTCTGCACACCCCCAGCTGCGGGAATGGCTCTGTCACCCTGGCAGGGGAACCAGCCCTTGGATCTGAGCAGGGCTCATCAGAGCCGGCTGGCTGCCTCAGCCTCCCTCCAATATGGGGTGCCAGCTCCCTGGGAAGCCATCTCTTCAACAGCAGGGACACCAGACAGGGGCCCTCGGTCCCCAGGTCGGGGCAAACGAGGAGCTCATTGGAGGTGAGAGAGACGTGCGGTCCTTTCTGAGGTCCCTTCTGGTCACTAGCACTTCAGGTTTAAGCCAAGAGGAGGGCTTGTTTCTTGGATTTGATGTCAAGAAAGTAGCAGGTGGTTTGGAGAGGCGCTTGGGACGGTCGATCCTAGGAGTGGCCGGACGGAAGCTGCAGCGGCAGGAAGAGGGGGCGTGTCTAGAAATAACAGCACGGAAGCAGGCCGGCGGTGAGCACCGCGCCCTCATCGCTGTTTCTTTTCTCCACCCACAGACTTCTGCAGAGTGCCCCTCTGCAGAGAGGCCTCCCTGGCCACGTGGCTACATTCCCCTCCTCCCTGTGGGTCCTTGGCTAGAATGATAGGTCCGGAGCAGTACTCTGTCCCCTGTTCTTTCCTTAGTGCCTACAGCAGCGCCTGGCGCACAGCAGGTGCACGAGAAATACACACCTGAGGAATGAATGCATCCTGTGAGGGGCGTTTACTTTCAACAGCTTTTTCAGACAGGCTGTATAACTCCTCTGAGAGCACACAGCCAGAAAGAGGCAGGGCTGCGATTAGAACCAGGTCTCTTTCCAGGAGTCAGAACCTGGGAGCCCACTGCCGGGGTGGGTGGTGTCTGCACATGCTTCTCTCTGTGCAACGTGACAGGACATCCTGTCGGGATGCACACGCTCCCGGGAGCCGAGCCCTGGGATTGGTAGGAGGTTCTGTGCTGTCCTGGAGGATGACGGCCTCCTCCTCTCTCCTGCTGAGGGTTTCTTCCTCCAAGCCTGGCTTAAGCGACACCTCTTTTAGGAAGGCTTCCCTGGGTGTCCCCAAGTCCCCTTCCTCCTCTAGACAGTTCTAGAATCTTGTACAAAGTCCTGCCAGGGCGTCCGTCATGGCGAATCACAAGTACAGCAGAAAGACTTGGGGCAGGTCTGCCTGGACTAGAATCTGGACTTGCCAGTAGCTGTGGGGCCCTGGGCGTGTCACTTCGCCCTCCCCCTGCCCCACCAGCATGGCTCTCTCACCCGGACAGTGGAGACACTAGTACCCTCTCTGCCAGGGCCGCCATAACACAGGACCACAGAGACAGGGCTTAAACAACAGAAACTCATGTTCTCACAGTTTTGGAGGCTGGAAGTCCAAGATCAAGCTGAAGCCTCTCTTCTCCCTGTGTCTCCATATCACCTTCTCTGTGTGTGTGTCTGGGTCCTAATCTCTTCTTATGAGGACACTAGTCCTATTGGCTTAAGGCCCACCCTAGTGACCTCATTTTAACTTGATCACCTCTTTAAAGGTCCATCTCCAGAGTCACATTCTGTGGTACAGGGGGTTAGGGCTGCAGCATCTGGATTTGGAGGAAACACAATTCAGCCCTTGGCACGGCCCCTAACCTGACCCTCGAATTCCCTATATAATGCCCCGGACAAGGGGTTTCCCCGCCTTGGCTTGCACACCTCCAGTGATAGGGAGCTCTGCACCTTCCCAGATGGTAAGTGGTGATGGTGACTTCCAGCGGGTGACGGCCATCCTTCTGAGCGCCCTGTGTGGAAGCTAATCCCTCTGGCCCTGGAGAAATGGAGAGGGCCATCTCACAGTCTTGAACAATTCAAAACAGGTTGGTTTCTCCCCAAACAGTGAGAGAGCTTGCTTGTTTTGGAAGACAAATTCAAAGGCAGAGACCTGTTAGTGGAGTTATCTGTGTTTTGTTATCTGCCTTGAGCAGAAGTGCTTTGGAATACCCAAACAGCATGGATGCCTTGTTTGCACAGATAAATGTCAAGTCTGCACCCAAAGGAGGTTATAAAAAAGCCACCTTGGGGGCTTCCCTGGTGGCGCAGTGGTTGAGAGTCCGCCTGCCGATGCAGGGGACGCGGGTTCGTGCCCCGGTCCGGGAAGATCGCACATGCCACGGAGCGGCTGGGCCCGTGAGCCATGGCCGCTGAGCCTGCGCGTCCAGAGCCTGTGCTCCGCCACGGGAGAGGCCACAACAGTGAGAGGCCCGCGTACCGCAAAAAAAAAAAAAAAAGCCACCTTGGGAGGAGGGCATGGTTTTAGGGGCGGCCACTGCGAAACTGCAAATTATTTTCTTCCCCACCCAGATGAGTTGGATTGTTCTCGTGTTATCCTAGCCAGATGGCAAAAGGCTGCCACCAGGGACGCTCTGATAGTCTTACGCGATTCAGTTTGGCTTTAAAAATCTATTCTCAGAGCTCAGCAAATGAAGAAATTTTTTTTACCCTGATGTCATTCTATTTTTACTTAAAGTTTTTTCACATTATAAACATAATACATGTTTTTTGTAGATAGTACAACAAAGCATAAAACAAAATTTAATTCCATCTCCCAGGAACAATCGCTGTTAACATTTTGATGCACTTCTTGCATTTCTCTCTCCCACTCTCCCTTTCCCTCCCTCTCATCAAAGAATACAAAACTTAAAAAAAAAAGATTGCATTGTATCTCGTATACCCACTAGATATGACAGATAGAGCAGTGAATGAGACAGACAAGGGCCCACCCTCTTGGAGCTCAATCTAGAGGGAGACAAAAAATGAACATATAAATGAACTTTCAGGCTGTCTCCAATTTTTCCTCTGTTGCAAACAATACTGCATTGAGCATTCTTACAGCCAAGGGCCTGAATACACACATGCTGATTGCATAAAGATAACTTTCAAAAGGTGGAATTTAGGAGACAGGATGTTTTCCATTATTAAAAAAATAAAAAAAACTGTAATGATCATCTGTATGCGTATTTATATTAGTAGTGTACGCTTATTACCTGATAAATACCTCCTCTGCCTATATTAGACAGGTTTCTATTAGAGATCTGTAGATTCTCTGGATCACAACAGATTTTGCAGCTTTTCTGCCTAGGCTAACCCCTCCCTCCTCTCCTTATGTAGCTTTACAGACCTCCAGGGACAGAGAGCTCATTCCTTTCTCTGACAGTTCACTCCATCTTTGCATGGCTCTGTCCTGGGACAAGTTCCCCTGTGTTGAAATGAAATGGGTCCTCCTGGGCGTCCTCCACTGACCCTGGTTTTCTTGAGACCCGTGCAGAGCAAATCCAGGCCTCATTCTTGCACCAACCCTGCTGAGCCCAAGGCTAGAGCCACACAGCTCCCACCCCCTGCTGAACGGCAGTATCTCTCTTGGGATTCCACCCAGGGATTATCTCACCTCCCCCAGGGAGCCTTCCCTGACCAGCCCTCCCTTAAGAGCCCCATTCCCAGTCCCCGCGCCTCCAGGGAAGCACCGGCCTCTTTTCCTGCCTGTCTCCTTCTCTCATGGCTTTAGCTCCATCTGTGCCATCCCCTGGCCCCTCCACTGCCCTGGAAGGGCTTAGAGGTGAAGTGGGGAAGATCAGACGATTAAAGACAGACGTATCAGACAAGGATTCCGGCCTGTGTGCCCTGATCTCATTAACACAGTAATTGATCCATTGAATCCTGGCCTCACTGACTCATAGGTTGATTTCTCAATAGGGTGGTTGGTTTATTCATTCGTTCATCTAGTAAATCTTGACTGCGGCCTTTTTTTAAAAAAAAATTTTAATTAAGTATAGTTGATGTACAATGTGTGAATTTCTGCTATACAACAAAGTGATTCAGTTATACAAATATATATATTCTTTTTCATATTCTTTTCCAGTCTGGTTTATCCCAGGATATTAAACATAGCTCCCTGGGCTCTACAGTAGGACCTTGTTGTTGACCCATTCTCTATACAATAGTTTGCATCTGCTCATCCCAAACTCCCACTCCATCCCTCCCCGAACCCCCTCCCCCTTGGCAACCACAAGACTCTTCCCTACGTCTGGGAGTCTGTTTCTGTTTCGTAGATAGGTTCATCTGTGTCATAGTTTAGATTCGACTGTGGCCTTCTCGAGCCAGGCACTGTGCTGCACTTTGGGGACGCGCATGAACAAGACAGCTCTGTGATCCGTGAAGCTCACCCTCTCGAGGGACAAGAGAGATGCTAAATATATGGGGAAAATCCAACAGGGCCGCGAGACAGACAGCGGTCAATGGCGGCAGATCCCAACCCGAGGAGGAACCGCTTAAGCTCAGGCTTGCAGGCGACCGAGAGGCAGCCCCGCGATCAGAGGAACAGCCCATGCCGAGGCCCAGTGTCCGAGTGGGCTCAGCACGTGCCGGGCTCAGCAGAGGGAAGCCTGCCCTTGAGCGAGCTGACCGGCGGCCCTGCCTGAGGAACACGTGTTTTGCCCTTAACAAATCACCCCCTAATTCCAAGGGGCTGCCAACGGGGAGGTGCCCTGTCTCCAGCCACACACAGCGCGCGCGCGCGTGTCTTCCTGGAAACCGGTAACGGCAGCCTCCCCCAGCGTGCACAGCCTCCTCCCAGAGAGCCCGGAGGGGCGGCGGCTGAGCGGAGGGGAGAACAGGGCCGCATTGTGAGCGTCCCACAGGCCGCTGTGGGCAAACAGAAGGCCCGAGTGTGTCCGGGGCGGGCAGGCGGGAGCTCAGAATTGCTCAGTGAACCCTCAGTCTCCAGGCCAAGTGCGCGGCCAGGAAGAAACAGGTCTTTATTACAGGGAGGCCCGGCACGGCCTGAAACGGAGGACACGCCGGGCTGTCCATCTGCAACCTTCCCGAGGCTTCACAGGGGTGGGGACTGGACACAGAGCCACAGGCGAGTATAGACACAGCGAGTCTACATTTATGATCCACAGGGGGGTTCACACACACACACACACACACACACACACATAGACACACACGCCTGGCTCCCTTCCCTCTGTGGCAGCAAAAAGAGAAGTGAAGTCTTCCCTTCCCTGAGAACAAGGAAGATAAAGGAAACAATGAACAGGCTAGAGAAGAAACATAACCTGGCCTGAAAGAGTTAATCATGTTGCAATGTAAATAGAAGTGAGACTTTTCTTCCTTCTTCTCTCGAGAGCAACTAAAGCAAAGGGAACAGCGAACGGGCGAGAGAAGAAACATAACCTAGCCTGAAAGAGTTAATCACCCCTCGGTTTACTTTAACTAATTTGTAGTAACTAGATTTGTACTTTAGGAAGCTAACCTCACTCCCTGACCCTATGTAATTTACATTCGGTACCCATCACCCCTAACTCTGTGTGAGTTACATTCCCTGCCTCTCACCCCCTAACCTTATTATGTCCCGGCACTTACATTCCATATGCCCCTGGTAAGAAATCACCCCCTAGGGGTGGGATAGGGAGGGTGGGAGGGAGGGAGACGCAAGAGGGAAGAGATATGGGAACATATGTATATATATAACTGATTCACTTTGTTATAAAGCAGAAACTAACACACCATAGTAAAGCAATTATACTCCAATAAAGATGTAAAAAGAATAAATAAATTCCATTGTTATTTATAAAAAAAAAAGAAATCACCCCCTATAGTTTTTGCATTTCAGAAACAAGGTCACTGGCCAATAAACCAGAGGCAAACGGACACAATTATCAGACTGCCGGACCCCAATTACCGGGGTGGCCTGACGCCAGCTATGACTGTTTTGAAATAATGCAAAGGAAAGGAAGAATGCAAGACCTTCACTACTTTGATCCTTATCATAGACCCCGGACTGCGAGCCTCACATATAAAATCTTCCCTGATTCCCAAGGAGGGGGGGCACAGCTCTGGAGGCGCTAGCCTGCTGTGTCTTCCCTTCTGCCTGGCAGAAAAATAAAGCCATCTCTCTCTTCCTCCAAAATCCCAGTCTCTGTATTTCGGTTCGGCCTCGGTGCACAGGGAAGCTGATGCTTCGGCAACAAAATGGGGGCTCGTCCGGGGTCTGCTCGCGTACAGGCAGCCCCGCAGGGCCCCTCGGCTTGATCGGAAGCTCGGGGATCTCTCTGCACGCCAGGCTCCTTCGGGAGAGCGGAGGGTTGGAGGATTTCTCTGAGGCCAGATCGCCAGGGACTCCCTGCCGCAGGGCTGTGCCGCATCACACCCGGCCTGTCGGCTGCGGCGGAGAACGGGGGAGAGGCTGACCTAGCAGCTGCCGAGGCTCATTTTGCCTTGAGGACACCTTCTCTTCTCTTGGCCGCGTCGGCCTGGACTTCCACTCCGAGAAAACACTGAATATTGGAGGATCAGAAAGAGGACGTAGGGAAGTCGCGACGCACCCGTCAGCACCTACGGTGAGTCTCCCGGACTGCGCTCCGTGACCTTCGACGGTCCCCTTAAGGGGAACTAAGGTACCAATTTGAGGATTTCGTGCAAAGGGAAATCCTGATGTGGAATGCTCCCTGCAAAGGGAGATTTGATGTAAGACGCCGCCTTGGGGCAACGGTCCAGGTCGAGTGGGACTCGGAAATCACGTTTGGGCGGGTCTCCTCCATATGTTTCTCTTTTTCTTTTTTGAGCATCCCTTTGCTGTTTCCTTTTATGGTTTATGTTTTATGTGTGACTTCCAGCTGATGAGGTGAAGGTTTGTTTTGATTTGAGCGTGCTAATATCAAATGTCTGTTACCAACTGCTCGAGCCAAAATGGGAAGCGCTTCCTCTAAGGTTCCACCCACCTGGGAACACTTAGGGAAAATTTTAAATGACTGGTCCACCTATAGCTATGATCCAATGACAAAGGAAATGGCCTGAAAATGGGTCTCCTACAATTAGATCTTTATGGCCACGGGATGGGAAAAATGGACTGAGGTTCCCTTATGTTCAGGACTTTATGCCCCTTTTATTATAATCCTGCTCTAGGTGGCCCCATAATCAAAAGCCTGAGGAATCAGAAAAGAAAAGAAAAGAAAAGAAACGAAACTCTCCTGACATTCTAAAGGATCCTCTTCTAACTTCTCCCAACTCTCAGGGGAGTGGGAAGGTGTCCCCAGTCCTGCAAGTTCCCTCACCCCCAGATTCTTCTGATCAAACTAAGACCGCACCTCCCCAGAAGGACAATCCCTGCTGGGACAAGTTTATCAGCCAGTCTGCTCCTGTTATCAGAGCCAATTTGAGCACTCTCTGGTTTAAATTTTAGCTGTGCAACCGTGACCACAGAAAGAGAAAGATGATTTTTGACAGTATGGCCACAATATTCTTCAGACTCTGGAGAAAACTGGTTACAATAAAGCTTTTCTTAAAATTGCAAAACCAGTCCTTTTTGCATGTGCAGTTAGAAAAAGCTAGCTTGTTAAAATACTTTTCTCCAAAATTCTGACCCTGAGAGAACAAAAATATGCCTAGGACAAAGCTTGAAGTTAACTGTTATCATGTCCTTGAGCTACAAACAAAGCCCACTTTGCCTGAGACTTCAGCCTTGGGTTAATTAGTAGAACTTCAAGCCAAGAAAAAAAAAAAGAGGCAAAGAGACATTTTAAATCTCAAGTGGAAACCATGAGATCTCTGTCTGTCTGGATACCTGTGTATGTCTCAGTATATGTTTCTGTCTTTGGATAATATTGCTGAGGATAATTTGTCAATGAGCTCTATTTAATTGGCTTAAAAGAAAAGCACTTACAAATCAAACAATTCTAAATACAAGAAAAATTAAATAAATTTCAGGTTCACGTGACCTGGGAATTATTCAATATTAAAATACCTGGTATTAATGTTTGTTAATCTAATTAATATAGACATGTCTTTAGAGCCATCAGCATTAGGGATAATACTTTTATTGTGCCTAGGTTTAATATAAACTAAATAAGATCTTATTATATCTGTTACAAATTTGTCAGCAATGAAAATAACTCGATGTGAAGAAACTTTTAAGAAAAAAAAATTGCAAATGAGATAAGAGCTTTGGGTGAAATTTTTAGGAATACTTACGTTTTAGGAATATTTACTTAAGAATGACCTCTCCAGATATCTGACAACTTGAAAATTTAGGGTTGTGCTAAATTAAGTTAAAGGATGCAAGTCATTAAATAACTAGGCCATTTCCAAATAAAATAAGATACTGAAACATTAATTACTGAACCTCGGCTTCCTTGTACAGAGAAACAAAAGGTTTAGAACTATTAAAAAATGTGTTTGGTGCCACACTGAGATATTTTCTATAAGAAAGCACATTCCTTAAATATTATTTGGATGTACGTTTACCGGTCTACAGAGTGCTGATATAAAGGACAGTTCATGGTTGCTTAAGGAAAGTAGGATGTGTGTTTTTAGTAAAGAAGGTATGAGCAATGGAATTGCATTTTATTAAGGGAAAAGGAAGCAGGTCTGATTTACAGGTGGCTGTTTCTGAATGGGAAAATAAAGTGATGGATACAGAAAGTGATAAAAAAGGTTTGTGGAAAGTGGACCCTGGGAAAAGAGTTTTATGCATGGTACAAGTTTTCTTAAGGTGTTGAACTGCCTTGGATGACAGATTTTAAGCTTCTTTACCTTTTAAGTGGTCAGTTCGATATTTGCCTTTAAATCTTTTATTGTCCTTTGGGTAAGTGAAAAGCAATCATTTCACAGTGATGTATTATCTTATCTGACTGAGTGTTCTAAACCCTTTTGTGTTTTTGATAAAACTTCCCAAATCAAATTGTAATGAAGTTTCTTTGACCTCTAGCTAACTTTGGGGTGCTTCAAACAGCCTCTGAAACATCCCAAAGAGAGATGTTACACTAATTAGGTTCATTTGGTATGTTAAAATTACACGGGAAGTGTTGTCAAATGTGTAATAAATCTTCTTAGGTTATATTGTATGGTAATTGTTACTAATATAGATATTCTAGAAATCATATGGAGTTTCAAAAAAATTCTGAGGTCCTGGTAAAATGTTATCAGTCATAATTCTAGTTATTATCTTAAGCATCATATGGCACAACAGTAACCAAGTTACCTTGTAAATTACATTGTAATCAGAGTTTTAAACTTGCCATAAGTCTTTTGTCATTAGAGACACAGTTTCACTCTGAAGCTTTTGCAAAGATGCTTCTTCTTCAAGAAGATTTATAAAAAGAACTTTTGGATAAATACAAGTTTCTGACGTTCAGACCATAATGCTAAACTGGGTATAAAGAAGCTCTTCTCCTCAAGCTACTTATGGTTTACAACAATTTGGTAATTTACACCTACGGGTAAAATTAAAACATTTATCTTTTCTCTCTATTTGCTCCCTCCACAGATTGGAAACTCTTAGGTCCCCAGCACCTTTATCAGATAAATTAGGAAGGCTACCTCACTAACAGGTACAGAAATCTCAAGGTATTTTCGGGACCTTGAAAAGGGAGGAATTCACCTGTATCTGGTAAGCGAAATCTGTGACAAGCCTTTGGTGGGACTTTCCTGAGAGGTCTTTTAAAAGTTCAGTCTGAGACTCCTTATAAAAGTTTCAGGAAGCAAAAAGCCTACATGATACAATACAGTTGTATAAATCATCAGGCCAAGTTTATTGACACCAGACTGAAATTTGGTTCTCTCTCTCTGTTAGAGAACAAAGTTTTCTTGGGATGCTGCTTTAATAACAGACTATGTACATTTCTTTGCCTTTAAGTGATTCACATTTGCTTTTAAAATCTTTTGTTACTTAGGTAAAGTAAATAAGTACTATCTCACAATGATCTATGAAGATCTTGGCACCCATAGATAAAATTCATTCTGCTTCTACAAAAATTAACCTCTCATTGTCAGACTTTTGCTATCCTGACTGTCCTTAAACATGACAACAGTCCACTCCTAAATCAGGGAATTTAAAATGGGTAAACAATAGCTGTCAATCAAACAGTCAGGGCTATGGAAAATCCAAGAGGGCTGCCTGGCTTTTTCCCGCTCCCTGATAAACCTCATTTTTTATTTGATGGGATAAAGCCTTCCCTGGTTGCGGGGTTAATGCCCTCACAATGAAGAAAATCAATTATGTTTTACTGAATATTAAATTCTAGGTTTGTTCATTAAGGTCTGTGTTTACCAAGACTCCCTTCCCAGATAGTTCCTTGCAGTTACGTTATATTGCTAAAAAGTTTAATTGAATTATTAAAGGGCACTCTAAGTTTGTTTCTAAAGCTTATCTCCGTCATTTTTCTTTGGATGAAGATCAGATACCCCACGACCTACAACCAGGGGATTATACATACTGGAAAAGACATAATTTAAAGGACTATCTCCAGACTGGATGGAAGGACCCTTATCAGGTACTCTTAACTAGCTCATACACAGTAAAACTAAAGGGAATTAACTCTTGGATTAATTTCCACTCACAAAGGGCCCCTGCACTGGACTGGCCTATAGAGAGGATGGCTGACCTCAAAATCACCTTAAAACAACGCTCAAACGGAGGAGAAACTACACTCACACGAGGATGAGAAAAAGACATCATCAGAAGTGGACAGCTTCCCCAAGATCCTGGACCTGACTCATACGCTCATTTATAATGTTTTCTCGACTTCTTGGACCTTTGCATATGAATCAAATGTTTTTCTATCGTAGGCACGATGCTATGACAGTTTTTGTTGTTGTTGTTGTTGTTTTTGCGGTGCGCGGGCCTCTCACTGCTGTGGCCTCTCCTGTTGCGGAGCACAGGCTCCGGACGCGCAGGCCCAGCGGCTATGGCGCACGGGCCCAGCCGCTCCGCGGCATGTGGGATCTTCCCGGACTGGGGCACAAACCCGCGTCCCCTGCATCGGCAGGCAGACTCTCAACCACTGCGCCACCAGGGAAGCCCCTATGCTAGTTTTAAAAATCAATCCAGTTGTTGGGTTTGTGGCCAATTACCTATGTCTAGTACTTCTGGGTTACCTGAGTGGACTTCTCCACTCCAAGGCTCTAATTGGCTGCCTCTTAGGAAATTTATCTTAAAAGGAAAATTATAGTCATGTTCAGGCCACTACTGATATGACTGGATGAGATCCCCTCACCTGACCAATTAATAACACCTGCTCTGACCCTGACCATACATACGAATTTTCCTCTATTACTCAAAGTTCAATCAGAGCAACAAGCAAAATTTCAGCCGAGGAATAAAACCTCCCCCAATTATGGGATGGATTTATGTAATTAACACCAGGCTACGGTAATTTAAGGTTAAAGGCTCCTCTAAAGGCTGGGAACAATTCAATCATACTAAGGATAATCAGTCTTTTAGTAACACTAAAAAACTGGGCTGAGTACCTTGTGGACACTGCCAGTATATAATTTCCCTGAAGAATAGGGATTGGTACAGAACAGACTAAGTCAGACAGCCTGGGATATACCGGGCTGCCCCTAATGGAAGTTCTTGGCTGACTTCTTCCTTATGACTTTATGAATACTGCCAGCTATGTTATTTGTATTCTGCCTATTTCAAAAAAAGTGATTGTTTCTTATGTTACCAAGTGTGTGACTGGGCCTCTGATAAAATGATGATATAGAGTTCCATATGAGATCAGTGATTGCAATAGTCTAACTCTAGATATGAGAAGAAGCAACAAGAGGGAGTATTGTCCTGGACCATAAGAGACTAGGAAGACAGGTGGTCCAGAGACTTCTGGATACCAGGAAAGGCCTAGGCCAGTAATAGCCCATGGAGTGGCTTATCAGCAAAATCTTCACCAGACCTGGGAAGGAGCATTCCTAACACCATGGGACAAAATGGTCAGGAAATGCCCCAAACCATGGTCGAAATTACGACCATAAAGGGGCCCTGCTGACTGAAAACTGACACTTGCCATCTACTTCTACAAGGATTAAATCATGAGCTGTTGTAGCTGGTGACCTCCAACACCCTCTACAAGGACTTCCGGGTGGAGAGCTGAAACGACGGACTCTGTGCGCTGGGAAAAACTGACAGGACAGGCCTTGAGATAGTTAAATAATTTCAGGAGAAGATTTTACGAGCCCCAGTTCTTGCATCTTCTCATACCCAGAGAAACACTGACACCATTAACGGTGACACTATGGTGTGATTTAAGCAAGTCCTTTTATTGCTAAGAACTTGAGTTTTCTGAGCTGTTTTAGATATGGGATGCCACCGGCCAATTTCAAAACAATGTCTGCTGACAGCTGGTAACTGCAACCTTACTTCTTAAAGGTCTCCTCTTGTAGCTATTACACTTTTAGACGATAAAATTGCTTTAGATCATATGTTAACAAAAAGACAAGACACATATGTAGTGACCAATAGCTCCTGTTATCTATATGTTAATACCACAACAAAGGTTAAAACCTACTTTGATGAAACTAGATAACCGGCTACCTGGCTACAAGTCTCCCCAAAGCACCAGGCCTAGACTGGGTTTCAGGCTTATTCTCCTAAAAAGAAATGAGATCTATTTTGTCTATTAACGTTTAGGTTGTCACGCCTCCAAATACTTCTAACAGGGTCTGTTACACCTACATCAACCACAATGGGCTAATAGAAGAGGACACAGAATTATATATATATCACCAAATGACTCCATTCCTTTAGACAGGGTAACACAAGCGCCGTCTCTATCTAGATCAGGATCGAAATTACTACCAAACGTTCCATGGCTCTTCATCCTGCTTGGGCCCCCAGCTACAATGATTCTTTTATTAATCTTTGGCCTCTGTCTTTTTAAACTACTTGCTAAGTTCTGTCTCTTCCAGATTACAATAGGTTCACATCAAGATAATGATGACGCAAAGATTCCAGCCATTTCTCAGAATAGATGCTGCCAAAACAACAGAAGTCACCCTGGGGCCCTTAATAAGACAGGGCGAGAGCTCTGTGACCCCAACTAGGTAGGGTCTACGAACCCCTTGCCAGCCTGAGGAAGCGACAGAAGACAGACCGTCGTCCCTCATCCTCCCAGTAAAGATTTCTTGGGGTTCACGTCTCTCAGGGGGGGATTTGAAATAGGAGATAGGTGGGCCCCTGGGCCGGACAGCTGGAGTTTGTCAAGTGGAGCAGAACTGAAGTTTCGTCCTCAGCCAGACAAGAACGACGCCCGCTTCCCTTCCTCCATTGATATGGAGGGAATGAACTAGCAGTGGGGAATTTGTTGCAGCAAAAATAGAAATGAAGTTTTCCCTCCCCTGAGAACAAGGAAAATAAAGGGAACAGTGAATAGGCTAGAGAAGAAACATAACCTGGCCTGAAAGAGTTAATCACGCCTTGGTTTACTTTAACTGTCACTAATTTGTAGTAACTAGATTTGTACTTTAGGAAGCTAACCTCACTCCCTGACACTGTGTAATTCACATTCGGTACCCATCACCCCTAACTCTGTGTGAGTTACATCCCGTGCCTCTCACCCCCTAACCTTATTATGTCCCGGCACTTACGTTCTATATGTCCCTCGTAAGAAATCACCCCCTATAGTTTTTGCATTTCAGAAACAAGGTCACCGGCCAATAAACCAGAGGCAAGCGGACGCAATTACCAGACTGTCGGACCCCAATTACCGCGGAGCGGCTGGGCCCGTGAGCCATGGCCTCTGAGCCTGCGCGTCCGGAGCCTGTGCTCCGCAACGGGAGAGGCCACAGCGGTGAGAGGCCCGCGTACCGCAAAAAAAAAAAAAAAAAAAAAAAAAAAAAATTACATGGGAAGTGTTGTCAAACGTGTAATCAATCTTCTTAGGTTATACTGTATGGTAATTGTTGCCACCCTATAGTGTGTGGTAATCCCCTCACCCTAAGGCGGACCCGCCTACCTGGGAAGGGGGATCCAGTGTTAATGGGGCTGTGACGCCAGCTATGACTGTTCTGAAATAATGCAAAGGAAAGGAAGAATGCGAGACCTTCACTACTTTGATCCTTATCACAGACCCCCGGACTGCGAGCCTCACACATAAAATCTTCCCTGATTCCCAAGGAGGGGGGGCACAGCTCTGGAGGCGCTAGCCTGCTGTGTCTTCCCTTCTGCCTGGCAGAAAAATAAAGCCATCTCTCTCTTCCTCCAAAATCCTTGTCTCTATTTCTGTTCGGCCCGGTGCCCAGGGGAGCTGATACTTCGGCAACACCTCCTCCTCCCTCCGCTAGCTCAGAGAGAATTTCTAAAATCCTTCCTTGAAAGGTGCTGGCTGGTGAATAATGCCGACCACGTGAGGGCCTCTGTGCCCCGGGGCTCAGGTGCTCTTCAACAATCCCATGAAGCAGTTGCCTTTAGAAACCCCACTCTGCAGACGAGGAAACTGAGGGTCAGAGAGGGTCTGGGACTTGGCCGGGTTCACAGCTGGTAAATGATGGACAGGGATGGAACCCAGGCCTGTCTGAGCCCTGTCCCCATGTATTTCACCACCATGGGGTGCGTGTGTGTGCGCGCGCGCGTGTGTGTCTGGTTGTTCCAGGGGGCATTGAGAAATCCGACTTGGTCAGGACGACGCGCAGGGTGGGCTTACTCCCTGCAACTGTCGGGGAAAAGTACCCTCTAAGTGCCCCCTGTCAGTGACCAGAACAGAGCGCCTGCTTCAGTCTGGGGCATTTCCTTCATGGGGTCAAGGGTCTGGGGAGCTGGGTCAGCCCCTGGAAGGCTGCTGGGCAGGAAACGGAACGGAGCCTGGGGGGCGGGGGTAGGGAGAGAGGGGGGAGGGGAGAGAGGGGGGGGGAGCCTGCAGAATGTCCCCACCCTAAGGCGGACCCACCTACCTGGGAAGGGGGATCCAGTGTTTATGGGGCTGTAACCTCACAGTTCACTGGCCTCTGACCGGGACCCTCCCCCACTCCCCCCACTCCCTCTCCCGTCCTCAGAGAGTCTCTCAATCAAATCCACCCCAGTCCGCCCCGCCCTTCGCCTTGTTTAGAGCTTCCTGGGGACAAATTCCAAGGCCGCTGGGCCCGCCCCTTCTCTCCCTCACCTCCCGCCTCCCCCGACTTTGGACTTGGCACTCTCAGGAATCTCTCCCTGCCTGTGCTCCTGCGGACTCTCTGCCGGCATCCTTGCCGCGGCTGCTCCACCGGGAGGGGGGAGGGGGAGGGGGAGGGGGAGGGTCCCGTCCCCTCCGCCCAGCTCCCAGGCCCTTGCGCTTCCCCTGCCCAGCGCTGGTCACAGTGGGGACGGGTGACTCTGCTGTCCCACTCCTGGGCTGCTCCCCTCCCAAGGGTAGGATGGGGGTCCCATTACTCTGGCTGTGGAACAAATTACCCCAAGACTTCGTGGCCTGAAACCACCACTTCTTAAACTCACAGATTCCGTGGGCTGGGAGTTTGGGCTTGTCTGGGGCCTCAGCTGGAGTCACCTGGAGGTTTGTTCAGGTCGCGCGGTCGATGCTGGCTGTCCAGTGGGCCCTCCACGTGGGCTAGCAGGGGGGGCAGCACCCACTTCAAGATGTAGGCGGTCTGGGACTTCCTTGGCGGTCCAGTGGTTAGGATTCTGCACTTCCACTAAAGGGGGTGCGGGTTCCATCCCTGGTGGGGGAACGAAGATCCCACATGCCATCAGCCAAAAAACAGGTGGAGGGGCGCTCCAAGGGGTGGGGGGCATGGACCCCCCCCCCCGACTGCTTGGTGGGAGCTGTGTAGGGAGGGTCATTTAGGAAGATACAGGACCAGCCCCCAGCAGGTTCTCAGGACGTTTCTGCTGCTCTGTTGAGCCCACATAGCCCCGCTGCAGCTTCCAGAAGAGGAAACTGAGGCCCAGGGTACTCGCTCAAGGCCCTCACGTGTGGGACGCCAGTTCCACTGCAGGACACTGCCCCCTAGTGGCCAGAGGCGGCATGTCCAGGAGCCGAGGCCTGAGAGCCGGTGTGGACGGCGGTGGGGGGACGGCGGTGGGGGGACGGGGGGGGGGGGGGGCCGGGGCGGGGCTGACCCTGCCTCTCCTGGACCAGCGGGCAAACTCTTGAACCTCCGCAGGTTCCGCAGATTGGGGTCAGCGCACATTTATGTCGTCAGTCTCGGTCATCCTGGTGACCCTCCCATCAGTGACATCCTTAGAGATCTCCACTAGAGGTAGTGTGGTACTGACTGGACCTGCTGAGTGGCCGTGGGGTGACCGGATGGTCACAGGGTTAAAGTCCACTCTGACTTATTTGAGGAAGCCATCAGTGACTTCCGTGGTCTCCAGGATAAAGGCCACAGTCTTTGAAGTGGCTTGGGAGGCCCCACCCACCCCCATCCTCCCCCTCAACCTCAAATTGTCAAGAGCCCAGAGGTTCCCACCACTTTAAATCCAGCAACAGCAGAACAAGAGGCCCAGGTTCTGCAGCCCTGTGGGAGCCAGACCAACAGCCCAGCTGCAGGCTCCTTGCTCCCATCTCGTGCTTAGCCTACTTCTTTTTCTTTTAAGAATGTAAAAGGCAGTTTGCCAAACTGAATTATCATAAGTTGATTGCACAATTATGACCCCACTGTATTACATGCTCTCTCTGTCTCTGTCTCTGTGTGTTTGCACTTGCTGTTCCCTCTGCCAGGACTGCCCTTCCCCTCAAATCTCTCTCTTCTACTCATCCGGCAAGGTTCAGCTCAGTCATCACCTCCTCCAGGGAGCCTTCCCTGACTGCCCACCCCAACCCCGGACCTCATATAGAAGGCCAAGTTTTTTCTTGTGACAACCTAGATGACTCTTTAGCTGTCTCTCTCCTCACTGTCCCTTGAGGTCAGGGACTGGGTCTTATTCACATCTGTGTCCTCCATGCCCAGACCAGCACCCAGCACGTGTTATGAACTCAAAACAGTGTTTGTTGAGTGAATGAATAAAGAATTGCCTGTAGAAATGAGACCATCCAGGGGCGTGGCTAAGAGCTCAGATGCTGGAACCAGCCTGCCTGGGTCCAACTTCCATTTTTGCCACTAATAAATAGGCTGTGTGACCTTAGATACTTTCCTTGACTTCTCTGGGCCTCAATCATCTCAAAGGCTAGGAGAGTCTGAAACGAGTGGGCCAGCTCTTATCCATGCATTTTCATCCAGCAGTGAGTACTTTTTTTTATCCCAGCTGATTCTAAGACTGGGAGGAAACATAAAAAAGTATAAAATACAATGGGAACACTGAGATGCAGAAAGCACCCTGGAGTCGGAGACTTGACGTAGCTGGGTGTGACTGAGAGCAGGTCCCCTCCCTGCTCCCTTCCAGGAAATTTAAGTCCTGCCCTCCTGAAGTGCTAACTACGGGCCAGAAAATCGATTAGCTCATTGAATCCTCCCGTGATCCTTTATGAGTATGATCATTGACATTTTATAGATGGGGAAACTGTTTCCCAGGGGAAGACAGCTGCAAGGTGGTGGAGCTGGGATTTGAACCCACGCAGTCTGGCCCTTGAACCAGTCACTCAGACGTTTCACTGTACCACCCGTTGTTTGCCATTCCCTGCCTTCTCGAGATTCAGCCTCTCGCTCCCCGTGGCTGGGTCTCCCACAGCCCTCACAGTCCTCTATACTTCAGTATGCAGGGGACTGTGTCTCAACACACACATGCACATGCGCATACACGCACACGTGCGTGTATCTCCACCTGAAAGAGTGTGGCCTTCTGTCCTCTCTCTCTGTGCAAGGGTCCTGGGTGAGCTCCACTGTCACTGTCCCAGGTTTATCCAGCGAAAGTCAGGACAAATGGCCAGGAAGTGGAATCCCCACACGCAGGGGAGAAACACCCGACACCAGGGCCTTCGTCTCCGTCCTCACTCGAAACCTCACCGAGGCACTGGTGCCACCCCTTGTTGTTCCCTTTTCCCTGCTCTGCTCCCCATCACGCTCGGGCTGTCTCCCTCTCCTGGTTCAGGTCTCAGCATGGATGGTATCACCTGCCAGAGGCCTTCTCCATCCTGGGCCATCCCGGGAGTGGGGGGACGGGGGCGTGGCTGGAGTGCTTTTCCAGTATGCAGGGCACTTCCGCTCACAGCCAGATCAGAAGCGAATGACATCTTCTCTGTGCTTCTGCTCCCCATCTGAAAAGTGGGGATCACCTCTGGGTCCTCAGCTGGTAGAGTCTATGCTGGCTGTGGAATGTGGAGAGAGGCAGAAGGGAATCGCTGGCCAGGGCCCCTGGGAGTTGAGGCCACAGAGCCCAGGGTTCTGGTGCCTGGAGCAGAGCATCCAGCCAGCACAGAGCCTGGAACCTGGGGGAGAGGAAAGGGGTCAAGGCCTCTTCCCTAGAAGGGAAGACAGACTCATGAGACCAAAAGGAATGAACTCTGGACACAGCCTGGGTGGAGCTCAGGGGCTTGTGCGGTGTGGACAAAGCCACCGTCAAAAGAGCACATGCTGTGATTCCATTTACATAACACTCTCAAAATTAACAACAACTATGTGTGTGTGTGTGTGTGTGTGTGTGTGTGTGTGTGTGTGTATGTATATGGTACTGTGGAGAGCAGATCAGTGGTTGCAGGGGTTGGGATGGGGGGGCATGGCCATAGGGAATAGCATAAGGGGATTTTTTTGGAATGATGGAGCAGTTCTGTGTCCTGATTGGGGTGGTGGTTACACAAATCTATGTGCAATAAAATTCATAGAACTATATACAAAGAGAAAAGTAAGTGCATGGAAAAACAGGAGAAATCCAAGTAAGGTCTGTGGTTTAGTTAGTAGTATCATGCCAGTGTCAATTTCCAGGTCTTGGCCATCGCATTATGGTTTTGTAAGATGCTGTCACTGGGGGAGCTGGGTGAAGGGCACAGGAGAGTTCTCTGAATTATTTTCGCAACTTCTCTGCAAGTCTAAAACTACTTCAAAATAAAAATGCTAGGAGTACTTCATCCAACAACAGCAGAATATACACTCTTCTCAAGTTCACATGGAACTTTCACCAAGATAGACCACAAAATACACCTTAAATTTAAAATACAGATTGGGAATTCCCTGGCGGTCCAGCGGTTAGGACTCTATGCTTCCACTGCAGGGGGGAATGGGTTCGATCCCTGGTCGGGGAATTAAGATCCTGCAAGCTGTGCGGTGTGGCTAGAAAAATAAATAAATACAAATTTAAAGATTAAAAAAATAAGAGAATACAGATCATATAATGTATACTCTCAGATCTCAATGGAATTAAACTAGAAATCAGTAACAGAAAGATAGTAGGAAAAGGCCAAGATACTTGGAGATTAAACAACACTCTTCTAAATAACACGTGAGTCAAAGAAGAAATCGCAAGAGAAATATTAGAAGATTTTGAACTAAATGAGTGAAAATGCAACTTACTAGAGTTTGTGGGATGCAATGAAAGCAGTTCTCAGAGGGAAATTTATAGAATTGAATGTATCTATTAGAAGACATCTAAAATCAATCATTTCAGCTTTTAGAAAAAGAAGAGAAAATCCAGAGTAAAGCACAGATGGCCAACAGGGACACGAAAAGATGCTCAGTATCACTAGTCACCAGGGAAATGCAAATCAAAATCACAGTGAGGGAAAAAAAAAAAAAAAATCACAGTGAGCGGGGCTTCCCTGGTGGCGCAGTGGTTGAGAGTCCGCCTGCCGATGCAGGGGACACGGGTTCGTGCCCCGGTCCGGGAAGATCCCACATGCCGCGGAGCGGCTGGGCCCGTGAGCCACGGCCGCTGAGCCTGCGCGTCCGGAGCCTGTGCTCCGCAACGGGAGAGGCCACAGCAGTAAGAGGCCCGCGTACGGCAAAAAAAAAAAAAAAATCACAGTGAGATATCACCTCACTCCGGTCAGAATGGCTGTAATTCCGTAACTCCACCCAGCTGAGAAATGAACCAGGGGTGCCCGAGGCTCGCACACAGTACCCTGATAAATCACTCCTCCTCCTGGGTGGTGGGGGAGAAGGTGAACAGGAAGACAGGCGCACGGAGCGCCCGCTACGGTGGTTGTTATCCCTGGTGGCGCTTCCCCATCATCACCATCACCATCTACCCTGAGAAACCTTTACCTCCTCACCACCTCACGCCATCAGGATGGCCACTGTCAGAACAAGTGTCGGTGAGGATGTGCAGGAACTGGAACCCTCGTGCACTGATGGTGGGGATGTCCATAGAACAGCTGGGTGGGAAACAGTATGGTGGTTCCTCAAAAAAACTGAAAATAGAACCACCATGTGATCTAGCAGTTCTACTTCCAGGTACTTACCCCGCAAGATCGAAAACAGGATCTCAAAGAGATATTTATACCCCCATGTTCATAGCAGTGTTATTCACGATGGCCAAAAGGTGGAAGCCGCCCAAGTGCCCATCACAGGTGGATGGCTATCAGGAATTCCCCGGAGGCCCCGTGGTTAGGACTTGGTGTTTTTGTAACAGGAAAGAGCCAATCCTGGCTCCATGTTGGATCTGATTTACTTTAACCTTTGCTTCCCGTTGCTTTTGTTCGCTAAAAGGATACAGCCTCTACATAATGGCCTGCTTCGGGGAACCCTGCCACTCTGTCTGAATGTTAAACCAAAGTGCCTTTGGTCAGGGAAGCGTCCTGACCCTGTCCATCTGTGAATGGCTGCAAGAAAGATGAAATTAACACACCCCTCCCCGAAGCTGGCCATTCCAGGAGATATTTGCGAGACTTATGGTCTTTTTACCTTACTTCCCCACCTCCTCTCCCTGTCTGTTCTCTAAAAGAAACTGGCATCCAAACCCTGAGAAGATGGTGTTTTGGAGACATTAGTCTGCCATCTTCTCAGTCTGCCGGCTTTCCAAATAAAGTCATATTCTTTTTGCCTCATCACCTCATCTCCCGATTTATTGGCCTGTTGGACTCGGTAACACTTTCACTGCTGTGAGCCCGGGTTCGATCCCTGGTTGGGGAACTAAGATCCCGCAAGTCACACGGCATGGCCAAAAACAAAAACAAAAAAACAGATGGATGGATAAGCAAAGTGTGGTCTACCCATACAATGGAATATGATTTAGTCTTCGAAAGGAAGGAAATCCTGTCACACACTACAACAGGAATGAAACTTGAAGACATTATGCTCAGTGAAACAAGCCAGTCGCAAAAAGACAAATACTTATGTGAATGCGCTCGTATGAGATCCTTCCTTAGAGCAGTCAAGTCCACAGAGACAGAAACTGTAATGGTGGCCACCAGGGGCTGGGGAGGGGAGGGAGTGCAGAGGTGTTTCATGGGGACAGAGTTTCTGTTTTGCAAAATGAAGAGTTGTGGAGATGCATGGTGGTGACGGCTGCACAGCAGTGTGAAAGTACTTAATGCCACTGAACTGGACACTGAAAAGTGGTTACGATGGTAGATTTATATTATGTGTATTTCACCACAATTTTTTTTGGAAAAAAGAATAAAAACAATGATTGAACTAAAAAATCAGTTAACAAAAATAAAAGAACACTTACATTCACAACTCAGATGCCTTCCTGAACAATCTTATAAAGCAATAGTGCTGGCACCTGAAACTCAGGTGTCCCAAACTACTGAGAATTGTGACATCACTAATAGCACATCACCCCCCCAAACCTCCCATCCTGCTGGTTCCTGTCTCAATTAATAGTGTCACAGGGAACAATGTGCTATTAAGAAAGTCTATGGGTAAGCATTTTCACAATCTAGAAAGTGACAGATATTTGGGGGTGAGGGGGAAGGAAGGTAGCGTGTGTGTGTGTGTGGGGGGGTCTGCTTTTTTTTTTTTTCCCGAGAAAAGACTGAAATCGTTTTTCTGGTTTTGCCAGGACAAGGAGCTGAATTAACATCGGAGGAACCTGAAGGATGTGGCCCTCGCCATTTCCGCCCTCCTGGTTCTCTGCGTCTTGCTCATCCTCCTGTCTGTCCCCTTTCATTCATCCAGCAGACACGTTTGGAGTGCCTACCCTGCACCCAGCATGGTGGCCACTGATCCAGGGCTGCACAAAACGGACAAAGATTGCCCTAGCAGGGGAGACAGAAAAAACAAGCAAACAAAGGAGGATGCTCATTCCGGTAGAGAGGTAGAGAGAAGAGCTGCGAGGACAGCAAGCAGGGTGAGGGGCATTGCCCTCAGCTACCACGTCCACCCTCCCATGCCCCGGGCAAGAAGAGCAGCCAGCAGTGCCTTGGAGTACAGCTGTGGTCCTCACACTGTGAGCCCCTTGGGCAGACAGGGCCTGGTGGCTCTGACTGCCCGGTGCTGGTGTGTTTATTTCCCGAAGGCTGGGCTGGACCAGCTGCTTTCAGGCGGCTGTTCCTGTTCCCACAGCTCCCTCTGCTGGAAAGGAGCTGCTCCTGCAGCCGAGGGCAATCCCGTAGTTACAGGGGCGACAGTTCCCGGTTATTCCCTTCCTCTGGCTCCAGGGTCTCATGTGACCACAGACTGACCCCTCCCCTTTGAGGATGAAAATCGTAACGAAAAATCTCTCATTCTAAAAGAAATGCATTTCCTTTTCTATTACTGGGACTAAGGATTTAGGTCACTTTGTAAAATATTTTTTTTAACAAATAGTTTTTAAGTTTTTTACTTTTTCAGAGTCTCTTTAGATAGTTCTGCAAGTTCTATACCAATATCCCTGAGGCACGGGAGCCCACAGGATTGCTTGTACGGGTTTAGCAAGTTCCGTCCATGAAATTTGGATTGGATTAGGTTGGTGTCTGACCTTGTCTCCCACTGGCCTGTCAAGCTCTTGGGAGATTTCCCTTGGGGTCCTCCGCCCACCTGTGGTGATTGATTTCCCAGCAAACATGTGATTGAGTTACCGTATCTGCTTTGCCTCCTATTCCATTTGGGGTGCCTGGCTCTCGTCTAGATGTTCATCCTCTCCGCCAGTGTGAGTCATTCATTCAACAGGTATCTGAGTGTGCCGGGCACGGTGAGAATACAGCCGAGGAGAAGTGGGACTGCCAGAGCCCATGCCCGCCTGGAGGTGGGCCGACAGCCATCTAATAACGACCCAGACACAGTGGTGGTGAGTGCTATGAGGGGAACACGCTGGGCATCTCCCAGGATCCAGGTGAAGCTGGAGAGATGTGAATGAGTGAGAGGAGAGAGGCCCAGGACCAGTGAGGGCGTAGGGGCCAGATCCTGCAGGCCTGGCCGGCCATAGGACAGACTTTGGATTTTATTCAAACATAACAAGAGACACTGATGGGCGTTTCAGGCAAAACTCAAGTGTATTTGATTTCTGGAAAGACCCCTTGTGCCGCTGTGTGCTATATGAAAAGTGGCTTGGAGAGGGGATGGGGGAAGCAGGAAACCACTTAAGAGAGGGCTGAGTGGCCCAGGTGAGACGGGGCGGCGGTGGGGACAGACACAGAGGACGCACTGAGGATGTTTTCGGGGGTGCTGGGAGGCACATTGATGAATTGGATGTGCGCTCTTACTATTCACAGCACATCACTCCTAGTCAAAGTCTTCAGAAGATACTGCCATGAGTTCATGAGGCAAAGTTCCTGGTAAAGAAAGCAGGGGTGACGAGGCAGACAGGACAGATGTTGGCCCAAGGTCATTTTTCTGTCTCCAGAATGGAGGTTGGGGGGGGGCCAGGCACACCCCGCTCTAGCTGGCACTGCCCCCTTCACCTTCTCCTGATTCCCTCCTCTCCCACCCCTGACCAGCTGGAGAGTTAAGAGGGCCCTTCTGGATCTCAGAAAACTGTCCTTCCACCTCTTCCTAAGTCAGTAACAAGTTGAGAATTGCAGCTGCGCTGCACTTGCTTGTTACTTGTGTCACAGCCAAGGACGGCTGGTGACGTGGATCCCATCTGCCACCCTGAGCCCACCTTTCTCCTTAGTCACTTTCAGCAGTTGGAAGAAATCCTTACAAAATAACGCTTCACCTCTTCCTATGCTGTCCCTTCTGACAGCTGTTTAGCTAAGCTAGTTTAAAACTTTAAGTTCAGACCATTATTAGTTTTTTCCTCTCAGTATGTCCTTCGTATGTCCCGAGCTGTGTGACTCCAGGACCCCTACTCTCAGGTTCATGATGGACACACCTCCTCACATATGGTCCAAGGCTCATATTCCTGAAAGTTCTGGCTTGGAGGATAAAAAGCCACAAGGTACTTAACCACCTTATTTCGCGTGTGAATTTTATTTATTTTTTTATTTGGTTGTTCTGGGTCTTAGTTGCTGCATGTGGGCTCCTTAGTTGTGGCATGCGAACTGTTAGTTGCAGCATGCATGTGGGATCTAGTTCCCTGACCAGGGATCGAAGCCGGACCCCCTGCATTGGGAGCGTGGAGTCTTTGCCACTGCGCCACCAAGGAAGTCCCACATGTGTGAATTTTACGTGTGAATAAATAGCACCCAATTTTATGTGTGCTTCCAGGGCGACTCCTGTACGCCCGAGGCTGCCTTTGGACGCACGAGGGGATGTCCTAGGTACTCCTGAAATCTCTAAGTGGCTACTGTGCTCTTGGCTGTAGGAATGAAGAACAAGCTAATTGCACAGGGCACTCTACTCAATACTCTGTAATGACCTATATGGGAAAAGAATCTAAAAAATACAGTGGTTTTATGTATACGTATAGCTGATTCACTGTGCTGTACAGCAGAAACACAACATTGTACATCAACTAGATTCCAATTAAAATTAAAAAAAAAAAAGCTAATCGTCTCTAGGGTGACGGGTGGTGTGCTCCTCTCAGCCTTTATGCGACCCCATGCCCATCCCTGCTTATTCTTCTAGAAGGTGGGGGAACTCTAGACCCCGGCAGCAGACACAGTCTGCAGGAGTCACCAGAATGACAACACACCCCGCTCTCCCCCAGCCTCAGCACTGGGGGCCTCCCTCCCAACTTTGCTACTGACTTCACAAGAGGTGGAAGGACAGTTTTCTGAGATCCAGAAGGGCCCTCTTAACTCTCCAGCTGGTCAGGAGTGGGAGAGGAGGGAACCAGGAGAAGGTGAAGGGGGCAGTGCCAAACAGAGCGGGGTGTGCCTGGCTCCCCCAACCTCCATTCTGGAGACAGAAAAATGACCTGGGTCTAACATCTGTCTTGTACTATGCAAACCAGCTTTCAGTCCCCATTCCCAATGAGGCCCTGCACTAATCTCTAGTAGAAACCTCAGAAACAACACCGAACAACTAAGAGAATTTCAGAACCCAAGGTCCCTTAGATATAAGGTGCACAGATAATGATGTAAATTATCTTCCAGGGCTTCCCTGGTGGCGCAGTGGTTAAGAATCCGCCTGCCAATGCAGGGGACACGGGTTCAAGCCCTGGTCTGGAAAGATCCCACATGCCGCGGAGCAACCAAGCCCGTGTGCCACAACTACTGAGCCTGCGCTCTAGAGCCCGTGAGCCACAGCTACTGAGCTCACGCACCTAGAGCCCGTGCTCTGCAAAAAGAGAAGCCACCACAATGAGAAGCCCGCGCACCACAATGAAGAGTAGCCTCCGCTCGCCGAAACTAGAGAAAGCTTACGCAAAGCAATGAAGACCCAACGCAGCCGAAAATAAAATAAATTAAAAAAAAAAATATATATATATATATATATAAATGTGTGACACAGAAGATCCATGAAAGCTAAGGTCGGAGATTACACAATCAGATTTTTCACGATGCACAGCTGAGAATACACCTACTTTACAAACCTCAAAGATCTATGATACATGACACAAAAGCAACCTAAGCTCTATGCTTGAGTTCTACTACCTAGGAGGACCACCTTATAAAAGAGATTAAAATCAACATCAAAGCCTGTTGTACCTGCAAGGGATCTTTAAGATTCCACGTGGTCAGGGTGAAAGAACAAAATCCTAATACCAGTCATATTACCACACAAATAATTTAACTGTTCACTTTGAGGAGAAATAAATATTTAATGCTGTGAACTTTCTTTATCCCACTCCTTAAATCGCATACTCAACATGTCTATTTTCAAACAAGCAAAAAGGAAAGTACGTACAGTCGTTTTCAGATGGAAACCCTTTCCAATAAAATTTAAATTTTATTAATATTTAATTATAAACCAAACGTTGGGAATCATATATAGACACGTTTGCTATGGACAGACTTAGACTGTGAGGTCATACTTTCAAAAAAACTTCAGAATGAGTTGCAATAAATCAATACGTTTTCTCAGAAACTGTATAATTTCCTTCGGTTTGCAATCCATTATATGGAAAGTTTAATATAATTTTAAATAACTTACCACCTATCCTAGGAGTAAGCTATTGAAAACTGAATCACTATTAGGATCGAATTAACAAGGCTTTAAAGGCTCAGTTTCCCTAAGGATATACAAATATACAAATCTTGAAAAGGTAATACTGTTAGTTGAGCTGTAAAATCCATAAAAATAACGGTTCTGCCACAGTGCCCGGGTAAGTTCATTCATTTTGCTTCCCCGATGCCCCCCACCAAGCAGCTTTGAAGCTTCAAGTTTGAACTGGAAGGCGCAGAAAATCACACATCCTTCGTGAAATGATGAAGATACTGAGAAATCAAGTGTGCAAAAAATAAACTCTACAATTCCATACTCCAACATCATGTATGTCTAGTTACAGGATTTTCAACTGGTTTGATTACTACTCGAGAGAATTTCAGACCCGTCCTCTGGCAGCGCTGTCCCGCGGACTCAGACCTGAGATCTTTCGCTGCAACAAGGAAAGTGGTCTTCGGTTCGAAACACGACGGGGGGTTCGTAGCTGGTCCCCTGGGACCTGCTGGAGGGCGCCTTGTTGAAGAAGGAGGGCACATTCATTGTGCGCAGGAGCTTCCTGAACGTACTGGGGAACGTCCCCAGCTCGGCCTCCGCCCTGGAGACCTGCTCCTCCAGCCTGGCTACACTGGCGCCGATCATCCCGACGAAGGCCTCCAGCCGGTCGATCTTGCTGTACACTCTCCGCATCTCGGTGGCCTTGGCGTAAATGCAAGGCACGCCCTCGCTGACCACGTGGGAGGAGTCGCCGCGCAGCATGTCCAGCATGCCCACAAACTCGTCCACCCTGGTGAGCAGGTCCTCCAGGCTCGCGTCCAGCTCCTCGACCTCGGGCCGCGCCCCCGCGCCAGGCAGCAGGCAGGCGGCGTAGCCCGAGGCGGCGCGGCGCAGCAGCGGCAAGTCCCGGCTGGGCGCGCCCGACTCCGGGCCCTCATCCTCCCACGGCACCGACGCGCTGCTGTGGCTCTGGGACACATTACCGCTGTCCCCGCTCCAGGCCGCCACCTGGGGCTCGGCCTCCTCGGCCGGCCCCTCGCACGGCAGCCTGCTGCCCTCCGCGAAACCTTCCATGTCTCGCAACTGACCCGGAACACCAGCCCCGCTTCCAGCCTCTGCGCGCGCATGCGCACGCAGAGCACGCAGCACTACTTCCAGCCTCTGCGCGAGCACGTACACCCGCCCTTGCTACTGGCCTCCTCTGCCCCGCGCATGTGCACGCGCACCCATCTCTGCTTCCAGCCTCGGAACGCTCATGCACGCGCGCGGCGCTCTCCCGCGCACAGGTGCTCACGCTCAGAGCGTGTCGGAAAAAAACATGAACGTGTTGGGGGAAAAAAAAAACCCAACGTTTTGGGACCTGCCTGGTGGCGCAGTGGTTAAGAATCCGCCTGCCAATCCAGGGGACACGGGATTGAGCCCTGGTCCGGGAAGATCCAACATGATGCGGAGCAACTAAGCCCGTGCGCCACAACTACTGAGTCTGCGCTCTAGAGCCCGCGAGCCACAACTGCTGATCACACATACCACAACTACTGAAGCCCGCGCGCCTAGAGCCCGTGCTCTGCAACAAGAGAAGCCACCGCAATGAGAAGCCTGTGCACCGCAACGAAGAGCAGTCCCTGCTCGCTGCAACTAGAGAAAGCCCACGCGCAGCAACGAAGACCCAATGCAGCCAAAAATAAATAAATAAGAACGTGTAACGGGAATACAATAAAGTTTGTGTATCTTAAGTGTACACATTGATTATTTTTTACATATCCATACAACCACATAACCTCCAACCAGGTCAAGATATAGAACATGTCCAGGAACCATGACGGTCTCCCGGCTGCTATCCCTAGTTTCTTCTTGCTGTTTATAGTTAAATGAAAGAGAAGTGAGATAAGCAAAAGGAAGGTCTGTTAAACCTTGATTTTTTTTTTTTCTTTTTTTGGCCGCGCGACTCGTGGGATCTTAGTTCCCCGACCAGGGATCGAACCTGTGCCCCCTGCAATGGAAGGACAGAGTCCTAACCACTGGACCGCCAGGGAATTTCCAAACCTTGATATTCTTGATGACTTTGAAAGTTCTCAGCCTCTCCAGATGGCTAAAATAAAGAAACAAAATTAGGGACTTCCCTGGCGGTCCAGTGGTTAAGACTTCACCTTCCAATGAAGGGGGTGCGGGTTCGATCCCTGGTTGGGGAGCTGGGATCCCGCATGCCTTGTGGCCAAAAAAAAAAAAAAAAAAAGCCAAGGCGTGGAACAGAGGCAATATTGTGACAGGACTTTAAAAATGGGCCACATCAAAAAAATCTTTTTAAAAAAGAAACAAAATTAAGAAATAGCTTTATAGTAAAGATCAAATCCAGGGTACTGCCAGAAAAAAACAAGGAGTTGTGACTGTAAAATACCTCTTAATCAACAGTCAACCAAAGAAAGAAATGGAAAATTTTATCTGAGCCAACCTGAGGATTATAACCAGGGAGACAGTCTTTCAGAAAGCTCTGAGAACTGTTCCACCTTTTAGAAGTCAAAGCACAATTATATGGTTTTGAGACAAAGGATTATACATCAAAGTAACATATTGACGGTTTACATAGCCCAGATGTGCACGTGCAAGGCAAGCAGTGGGTCATCATGACCCCTAACGGCAGCGGTCTGCAACATTTTGGGCACCAGGGACCGGTTTCATGGGAGACGGACGGGGGCGTGGGATGGTTCAGGTGGTAACGCGAGCGACGGCGAGCGGCAGGCGAAGCTTCGCTCACTGGCCTGCCGCTCATCTCCTGCTGTGCAGCCCGGTTCCTAGCAGGCCAAGGACCGGTGGGGTTGGGGACCCCTGCCTTACAGGATTGAAGAGGAATGTTTTCTCCTAAGGAGTTGCCTCGCTAGTGCCAGGAGAAAATTGCTTTTTTATTTTTTTGGCAAGCAGGCACTCCTGCGTCTTCTAAGGGAATCTTGTTACTGTAAAATGCAGGTGCACAATGCATACTAAAGAGGGACAGTGGCCCACACAGGCAGAGAGAGAACTGTATTTAAAATTTCTTGTCCTGCCCTAAAAGTAATTGTAATTCATCAAAGCCCCTCCCCTTTGATTGCCCAATTTATTGTTAAATAAGAAAACATCATCTTTGTCTAAAAGATTTCCTCCCATTTTCCAGTTGATCTATCATTATGGGTTGAATGGGGAAAACTTAGAAAACAGAGAGGCAAATGTTGTAAAATCTTTTTAAAAAAACTCAGAAAAATCAAAGATGGCAGCTCAAAGTACCATTCAGTCAGAACAACTCTTTTTTTTAAACTTTAATTTATTTTTGGCTGTGTTGGGTCTTCATTGCTGCACGCAGGCTTTCTCTAGTTGCAGTGAGCGGGGGCTGCTCTTAGTTGCGGTGAGCAGCTTACTGTGGTGGCTTCTCTTGTTGTGGAGCACGGGCTTTAGGCGCACGGGCTTCAGTAGCTGCAGCACGCAGGCTCAGTAGTTGTGGCTCGCGGGCTTAGTTGCTCCACGGCATGTGGGATCTTCGCGGACCAGGGATCGAACCTGCGTCCCCTGCATTGGCAGGCGGATTCTCAACCACTGCGCCACCAGGGAAGCCCCAGAATAGCAACTCTTTAAAGAGATTGAAGATGTGCCTCAGAGACTCTCAAACAATAGGGTCTTTGGGACTTTGGTCCAATAGAGTGAACCCCAATGAGATTCAAAGGAAACCTATGAAGTATTTTAAGACCATCATATTAGAAGAAACACCGCAGCTAGAAGGGACAGAGATGGTACAAAATGAAACGCCTCTGGACACCCCAAATTTCTCGAAGCATGAAGCATGCTGAGGAAATTACTCATCTGTAAATACATACTACCTATCATGAAAAAGGAAGTATGATTCAAAGGGCGGAACCAAGAGCCCAGATGATAGAGTTGAGAGCCATTCGTAGACTCTGAGACTGAACTGCAGAATTACTGTGCCCCAGTGACTCCTTTGTGCCTCCCATTTCACCCCTTATTTGAGTAGCAATGTTTGTAATGGTTATCCTATGCCTGTCCCACAATTGTATACTGGATGTGTCAGGGGCATATAACTTGTCTCTTTAAAGTTCTACAGATCGAGTAGCACTGTAGTCTAGGTGCTGGAGCTAAGAAACTACGATCATCCACATCTGACCTACAGAGCAAAATTCTGGACTTGGAGATGTGGCTACAATAGGATGTAACTTTGGGGGCCTTTGGGTGGGGGTGCGGCTTGCATGTTGGGAGGGACATGAATCGTTAGTGGCCAGAGAGCAGACTGTGGTAGCCAGCCTTCAAGATGAGCCCCAATGATCTCCATCTCTTGTTGTTCACACTCTTGAGTATTCCTTCCTGTTGAGTGTGTACTGGACATAGTGACTTGTTCATAATAAATAGAAAAACGCAGAAGTGGTGGTGTGTGACTTAGGGATTAGGTCGTAAGAGGAGTTGTGTTATTGTTACTCACCAGGGTTCTTGGCCTCCTTGATCTATAGACATTGATAAGAGGCCAGATAAGAAATTCAGGCAAGGCTTTATTGAGGTTTCTGCTGCAGCAGTAGGGAGGACAAGTAACAAGTTCCCTTGCTCGCTCCCCGGGGTGGGGCAGGGGGCAAGCTGCTTCCTTATATAGGGTGAGGGTAGAAGTGTGTCCTGGGGTCAGCTGGAGGGGTGGCTTAGGAGGTTTGCCCACCCCTTAGGTGGGGTTGAGTGCAGGGGGCGTGCTCGGTACCCTGCTTTTGCTCCCGGCTCTTCAGAATTGGCAGCTGGGTTTTCGGTCTTTTTGTATCTTGTTGTCCATAATTTGTCCCAACTGCACATGCATGCAGTTTTCTTTTTTTTTTTAAATTAATTAATTAATTATTTTTGGCTGCATTGGGTCTTCGTTGCTGCGCGCGGGCTTCCTCTAGTTGCGGCGAGCGGGGGCTACTCTTCACTGCAGTGCTTGGGTTTCTCACTGCGGTGGCTTCTCTTGTTGCAGAGCACGGGCTCTAGGCACGTGGGCTTCAGTAGTTGTGGCGCACAGGCTTAGTTGCTCCACAGCATGTGGGATCTTCCCGGACCAGGGCTCAAACCCATGTCCCCTGCATTGGCAGGACATGCAGTTACTTTTTCTTTGTATTTTGTTGCTGGAGGAGATGTCTGCCCAGGTGTGCACACAGCAGCAAAGGGTCCCAGGTCCCAGCCTGTCTCATCTCTTTCTCTCAAATCACTTGCTCTGACTTCCTGTGGACATCTATTGAGAAACTACATAGCAAGGAATTGAGGTCTTTAACCAACAGCCAGCAAAAAACAGCCTCCTTCCAGTAACAACAGGAAGTGGATCCTTCAACCCCATTCAAGCCCAGTGATGACTGCAGCCTAATTAAATGTCCTAAGCTGAAACTATGTGAGATAATAGATATCTGTTGTTTTCAGCTGCTAAATTTGGGGGTAACCTGTTATGCAGCAATAGACAATTAATCTACCATTGAAGGAATATACTATAATTTATTTGTTTTACTTATTCTCTGGCTGATAAACATTTATGTTGTTTTAGCTTTAGGGCTATTATAAAAAGCTCCTATGAATATTCTTCTATACATCTTTTTTAAAATAAATAAATTTATTTATTTATTTATATTTTTGGCTGCACTGGATCTTCGGTGCTGCATGAGGGCTTTCTCTAGTTGCGGCGAGAGGGGGCCACTTTTTGTTGTGGTGCGTAGGCTTCTCATTGCGGTGGCTTCTCTTGTTGCGGAGCACGGGCTCTAGGGGCATGGGCTTCGGTAGTTGTGGCACATGGGCTCAGTAGTTTTGGCTCAAGAGCGCAGGCTCCGTAGTTGTGAGCCACCAAGAAAGTCCCATCTTCAATATATCTTTTTGTGGATAAATGTGCTCACAACTACGGAGCCTGCGCTCTAGAGCCCGCGAGCCACAACTACTGAGCCCGTGCGGCCACAACTACTGAAGCCCATGCACCTAGAGCCTTGCTCTGCAACAAGAGAAGCCACTGCAATGAGAAACTCGTGCACAGCAACGAAAAGTAGACCCCGCTCGCCGCAACTAGAGAAAGCCGGTGCGCAGCAACGAAAACCCAAGGCAGCCAAAAATAAATTTTTTAAAAAAAAGGTCTTTAAAAACAAACAAACAAAAACCGGACAGACCTTGCACTTCTCTGATGGCACAGTGGTTAAGAATCCGCCTGCCAGTGCAGGGGACACGGGTTCGAGCCCTGGTCCAGAAAGATCCCACATGCCGTGCAGCAACTAAGCCCGTGCACCACAACTACTGAGCCTGAACTCTAGAGCCTGTGCGCCACAACTACTGAAGCCTGTGCGCCACAACTACTGAAGCCCGCGCGCCTAGACCCTATGCTCTGCAACGAGAAGCCACCGCAATGAGGAGCTCCAGCTCACCGCAACTAGAGAAAGCCTGCGCGCAGCAATGAAGACCCAACGCAGCCAAAAAAATAAATATAAAAACTAAAAAAAAAACCCAAAAAACATTGACAGACCTACAATGAGAGATGGACAAATCCACCACTAGAGTAGGTGACCACCACAAAGCCTCTCCCTGCGTGACTGACTGCTCAGGCAGGTAAGAAGACTTGGGACATCAGACAGGGATGATTTAAGGGGCCACATTAAGGAACTCTCATCCATTCTTCTCTGAGTATTTATGCAACTATGGCTGTGGGAGGTAAGGAATGTGGGTGAAATGGGTGTGACGTACAGGACACTGAATAAATGGTAAGAATGACTGTGCAGCCTGCCCCAAGTTCAGGATGCCTTTAACTAACCAAGAATGAAGTCATGGGTATTACCAGATGACCGTGGGGCGGCATTTGTCCAGTAGCCTTTTTCCAGTTGGAAAGAATGTCTCAGGGTCTCCCTGGAACCCAGGCATCTTCTGCCACCTAACGAAACTCTAAGTCCAAATACAGAACCTATTTGGAAGTCCCAGTGTAGCTGGACCATAAAAATAAATTCCCGAGAGACTACGAAAGGGCCTGAGACACCTGTTCTCCAAGCTCCGCCTCAAGGGGCAGGGCTAACATTGTCCACGAGGTGGCTGGTTACTTTACAGGAATCTCGAACAAATGGAATGCCAACTCCCCAAGAAAGCTCAAAGACAAGACAGTGCAAAACCATCATTTTTTTTGGCTCAGAAAGAGACGGTCACTGGTCCAAGGTGACACATTAATAAGCAAGGGGCAGAGCCGAGAGTGGAACTGGCCCTCCGACCCCAACCCATGCCGTCTGCGCCACCCACTGTCTGCTGTACCGTCAGCTGAGTCAGGAGCTCTTCCCCTGAGCATCTTCCCTCCTGCTGGGCTCAGACAGCAGATACTGCCTTTGGGTCCCAAGGTGCAAATTTCATGCACCTAGCTGTCGCCAGTTCACCATCATGGTGCCCAAGACCCAAAATGCCTTTGTCCAAGGGACTAGCTTAGCTGAGGAAACACCCAGATGCAGAGCCTCAGCAGTTCTGTACTAAGAGGATGGGGGCCACTCAGATTGGAACCTTCCACACACCTTCTCCTCTCCCCTGCCCACCTCTCCATACAGTTTCCATCATCTAGAGCCTTCCCCACGCCCTGGCTGGGTTAAATGCTGCCTTCCTGTTTCCCACCCCCTCCACTTGCTCAGTCTCAGCACTTCTCACTCACTGTGGCAGGGTCTGTTAAACTGGCCATCTCACCCACTATGGTACAAGCCATCTCACCCACTATGGTACAAGCCATCTCACCCACTATGGTACAAGCCCTTTGAAGGCAGCAGCTGTGGAAGAGTTGGGGCTACAATGTCTAGCACATATTAGCTCTCCCATGTATATTCCAGTGTGCGAATGAACAGGTCAGTGACTCTCACTAGGGAACCAACTGCTTGGCGGTGTCCCAGGGACCTAGTACATCGCCAGCAAAATATTTGCTGAATGAATAACTGAACAAATACATAAGCGAACGCACTCTATGAAACGAGCTGGTCAGTGTCTGCTGGAGACTCAGCAGACACCTGGAACGTGGGACCTCAGTAGAAGGAGGGACACCTGCATTTGGGCTCCCTAATCCCACCGAGCCCCAGGGATTCCTCACACTTCTCCTCAGCCTAGACAGGGTCCATCACAGTCTATTCCCAACATCCTCGAGGCCAACCCGTGCTCACTGCTGCATCCCTCTATAGAGCGCTCAGCATCGTGGACTGCTGTTTAGAAAACTGCTGAAGACCAGGTTGCTGAGACAAGAGGCAGAGGTGCGCCAGGTGCCAGCTGATGTTATGGAAATAGCTCTGGCGTCAGTCAGTTCAATGCTCCTGGGCAAGCTCCTGAGAGTTTTTTCAGCCCAAGTTTCCCCACCCGAACAATGATAATAAAATGACACCTGAAATGTGTGAAAATGAGGTAAGTGTGTTAAGTGCCTGATCCCAAGTAGATTCTTGTTCAGACAGACTTTTGCTTCTCATTTCACACACCCGATATCCTGTTATTGGCCAGCAGGTATAGGAACTCAGCTCAGGGGGTAACAGCAGAAACAGGATCAATGCTGTTTTCACTTTTGGCCCCTTGAGTGATCTTCGAATTTGACCTATCCCATGCCACTCATATCCTAAGACTGATTTCCCCCTTCATGAGTTTGCTGAAAGCAAAGGTAACAATCCCAATTACCACTTATTAAAGAAAGGAAATGGGGCTTCCCTGGTGGCGCAGTGGTTGAGAGTCCGCCTGCCGATGCAGGGGACACGGGTTCGTGCCCCGGTCCGGGAAGATCCCACATGCCGCGGAGCGGCTGGGCCCGTGAGCCACGGCCGCTGAGCCTGCGCGTCCGGAGTCTGTGCTCCGCAACGGGAGAGGCCACAACAGTGAGAGGCCCGCGTACCGCAAAAAAAAAAAGAAAAGAAAAGAAAAGAAAAGAAAAGTATTTCTTTGAATTAAAAGCATGTTTGCCTCAACAGACACCATATCAAATATAGGGACTCACAAAGAATTCCCCGTATTTCCACCAGCTGCCCTTTTCCACTTGACACTGCTGCACCGTCATCCACTGTCTGGCCAGGACAGGGACCATGGAGGGTAGGGTCCCCCCCTAGAGAGGGCACGTGCAGACCCTCAGTCCTCAACTCTAGCACCCCCCGCCCTGTTTGGCTGTGTTCACAATGGTCCCGGGTATTATTCACTGGGTAACCCATGGCACCAGACACAATCACCCTTTCACTAAGCAAGGATGACAGACTTGGGCGGCGGGATGGATCTGAAACTGGTGGCTGCAGTTCCAATTCTGACAGACATCACAAGTAGGTACAGGAAGTTAGGGAAGGGAGGTGGGTCAGGCCCTCATTTCCCTTCTGTGCAATTACCGCAGTGACACCTCCACCTTCACTGCACACCCCTGCCCTGTCCATTTTCTGTGACCATATTTGCATTTTCTAAACCACAAACAGGAAAGTGTTGTTGACCTACTCAAACCTTTCCATGGGTCTCCATTACTCTGCTTTTCAAAAGTTTTCAGCAAACCACCCTTAACTTCAGAAGGCCTTGCTACCCGAAGCATGGTACCTGAACCAGCAGCAATGCCATTACTTGGGAGCTTGTGAGAAATGCCTAAGTCAGGTCCTTAACCACAGGATTAGAATCTGCATTTTAACAAGGCCCCAGGGGTTCAGATGCACTTTAAGTTTGAATATCAGCATTGCTCCAGAGGCTCAGGACAGGGCAAGAAGCAGCTCCAAGTGGGAAACTTCCTTAGCCAGTGGTGTGTCATTTTAAAAACTAAAAAAATACTTTTTCTGTCAAACATTCAAGTAAGTTGACTATTCAGAATGCATCAATACATTCCTTGGCAACAGGTACCCTACAGCGCATCTAGGTACAGCACAGAACACAAGACCCCAGGTGGAGAAGCATGGACACACACAGAATCAAGTTTAAACTCTTCAAAGCCGTATGAAGACCTCCACAGCCACACTTCCTATGTCCCTCATTGCCTCCCTGTTCTCTCACAACACCCCAAAGCCCTCCCCACCATGCCACGCTTCTACCTGCCTATGGACCCCAGGGTCCGTACTGTACCCTTAGTCCCTGGGCCTGGGCAGTTGTGCCTATGCTTCCAGGCCCAGACCAAGAGTCCTTGGGTCTGAAAGCTTTTTCCCTCAGACTCCCCGATGCTCAGGTGACTCTCTCCTCAGTGCTCCCACCGCAGCATAAACACGGGGTATCCAAACCTCTTCGATGCCTTCAGCTGTCCTGGTTTACACTTATGACCCCACACTAATTACTACTAGGGCCACCCTTCACTCTCTTTTGTTTTCTTTTCTTTTTTCCCCATTTTTCACTGTGCCTCGCGGCCTGTGGGGTCTTAGTTCCCCAACCAGGGATCAAACTCGTGCTTTCTGCAGTGAAAGCTCGGAGCCCTAACCACTGGCCTGCCAGGGAGTTCCCAACACCTTTCACTTTCAAAACTGCCTCGGTTTGACAAATGACATGACCGCCCTAAACAGGCGCTCAGGCCATGAGGCCCAGAACCATGGTCGAATCCTCGCACATCCACACCCAGGCCCTCAGCGTATCCCATCTGCACCGCCTTCGGGATGCAGTCCACACACGTGCCCGCGCCGCAGCGACCACTCGGCCCCCAAGTGCCCCAGCTCTCCGCGGGCTGCTTCCCTCACTCTCATCCTTGCTCTACTCACAGTGATCAATTTTCAACACGGCAGCTGGACAGCCTCTGCGCATGTGGTCAGATCCTGTCACTCCTCTGGTTAAACCCTCAAACTGCTTCCCAAAGTGCTCCTTCTGCCCACCGTCTACTGCCTTGTCCCACAGCACTCGGGGCTCAGGCTGTTCCTCGCCTCTCTGCCCTGCTTGTCCGCCTGCCTGGAGTGTCCTTTCCCTAGATAGCCCTGTGTATATTCCACACACCCATCTTTGCCCAGATGTCACTATATCAGAGATGTCACCTGACCATCCTCTATAAGACAGCAGTGCGGCCCCAGCACCCTATCTTCCAGAGCCCCCTTCTTGCTTTTTCTACAGAACTTACCACTATCAGTGTTATTTCTCCCCCTGCCTTACTACAGTCAGGCACTGTTCTAAGTTTCTTATGAATGTGAGGTCCAAGGGTACAAGCACTTTGTTCCCTGATGTTCCCCAGTACCTGGGGACACTCAATTTGAACACATTTCCCAAATCAGAAGTATCTGACCTCCTTTTGACAATGACAACAATCAAGGAGACACTTTCATTCTGAAAAAAGTTTATATATCTCAACTTTTCTTGACCAACTCAGTGGCTTTGGTCATTTGCACAAAGACTCTAAAAACTGGCTTTCAGCATTTGTTTTTCCGAGCCAATGAACTTCATCATGACAAGCTAGAGCTCTGACCTCAATCCCTGTGACGTCTGCTCTGATGACCTAGCCTGGACATCACCTAAACCTGGAGGATGCCTCCTACTATCAGTTTGGGGCCTACCGTGGCCAGCTGCATGCTTTCCTCCCCAACCCTGCCAGGCTTCTGCAGAGGAGCCCCTCAAACCATAATTATACTATATGAAATAATTTTAGCCCCAAGTCAGCAAACACATGTAGTACCTAGAACTCATCCCCCATTTCAGGTTACTCACCAGACAGGTTACAAGATGTACACCAGTTAACATGCCACAGAAAAATTATAATTCTGAAAAACCAAACAAACAAAACCAAAGCAACACAGCTCCCCTCCACTGATGTGCTGGACTGCAAAATCCCAAAATTCACACGCCACCACTCGACGTGCCCAACAGCCTTCTGGGCCTTCTCAATCTTATCCGAAGTAGCGGCATCCACACCCTTGATTGGGGTTTGGGTTCTTGCTTCGGCAGCTGCAGCCAAGTAGTGTCTTCCTTCCTTTTTCTTTTTTTTTTTTTTTTTGCGGTACGCGGGCCTCTCACTGTTGTGGCCTCCCCCGTTGCGGAGCGCAGGCTCCGGACGCGCAGGCTCCGGACGCGCAGGCTCAGCGGCCATGGCTCCCGGGCCCAGCCGCTCCGCGGCATGTGGGATCTTCCCGGACCGGGGCACGAACCCGCGTCCCCTGCCTCGGCAGGCGGACTCTCAACCACTGCACCACCAGGGAAGCCCCATTCTTTCTTGCAGAACTCTGACTTCAAGTCTCTTTCTTGGCTCCCAAATTCCAGGAAGCATTAAAAAATAGCAAAGCACAACAGTACACTTTCAAACTTTAAAAATACAATAAAATCACAGTAACAAAAATAGGACCACACAGCAGTTTACAATCTAGGCCCTGTTCCTGTTCCTTTACGTAACGGCATTTACTTAAAAGCTGTCTTTTCCAAGCTGAATGCACCTAACAGTCAAAATCCACATATGACAATATAATACTGAAACCATCTACCATACTGGTACTGGAGATTTAGTGTCCAACAGGGCGAAAACGCAGAAAGAAACGTAGGGAGAGAAAACGAAAGACTCTTGGTTTCGGCCTCTCCAAGCAGTCATCCTCCTTACCAGCTGAACGGAGTCCATCAGCTGATAATCGAGAGTACGAGAGGGGGAAGTTCATTAACACGACGTAAATTCTAAGACTCTCATACCGAGGAGGCAAACAAGAAACCACCCGTGCAAAATGCGACCACTTGCCCTAAGGTCATCTGAGACGGTGCAGGCGCATCGCAGCCGGTCTCTAAGGCGCCCCCTCTTCTTTTTTTGGCCCTACGGCCGGGGTTTTCACCCCAGCGACTGAGCTGGTCCACATTCTGCAAATATTTTACTAGAAGGGATCTTTACGGTTCACAACAACATATCAAATCATTTTCTTCTAATTGCCAACGTTAAAAAAATAAAACGATATCTAAGCGAGAAGCTGAGCGGGGTATTATCCTCGTTCTGCCCCCGCCGCCTAGCACGGAGGCTGCGATGCCGGGCGAGCCGGGCTCCCCTCCCCCCCGCGGGCTGGTGCCCACCCGTCCCCGCGTCGTCAGTCACACCCGCTCCCGTGCATCCGCCGGTGCAGTCCGCGGCCCTCCTCGCCGTCAGCGCGGCCTCCGCCTCCTCCACCTCCTCGCACAGGCTTATCACCCTCTCTTCCGCCGTGGCGCCGCACTGCGGGCGGGGTCCCGGGCGCGGGCCTCCGAGACCCCCACCTCCCTCTCCTGCAGCCGGCGCGCCTTCAGATGCGCGCGCACGTGCTCGCGCTCGCGGACGGCGACGCCCCGGCGGGCAGGCGGGAGGCGTGGAGCGCGGGGCCTGGGAACCTCTCCCAGGCGTCGTCGGGCGCACGTTCCAGCTTCCCGTCTACGGGCCGCCTCGCGCCGCCACCGCCCCGCGGCCTCGGGGCCCGCTCACCGCCCCCGGGAAGGCGGCCGGCCGACAGCGAGCTCTGGGCGCGGGGTTGAGCTCCGCGAAGCGCCGCTGTAGCGGGCAACAGGTTTTTGAGTTTTGTTTGTTTTTGATAAAGCTTTGCTTTTCGCCTGAAAGCCGCGAAAGCCACACCCAAAATGGCCCCCGCCCCGTGTACCGACGCTCTGTTGCTTTGCAGCCCCTTTCACGACACGCCGGGACCCCTTTACGGCCACGCCCCGGGTGGAAACACTGAGCAGGCGCGTGCCCGCGGGAGGGGGCGGTTGTGCTGTTGTCGCCGCCCTTCCCGTTTCCCGGTCACGGCCTTTCCCTTGCGTCTTGAGGGCATGGGTTTTAACTCTTGAGTTGTGATAGTGATTTTTCCACGCTAGAAGTACTTACACCAGACACTGTGACCAGGGGCTGCGAAGCCCCCGGCTACCCGCCTTCCCCACCTCCCTGAACTCCCCAAAGCAAAGGTTGATTTGGCGCCTCAGCCCTAGCCACCTGGCACGGAGCGGGTCCTCAGGGAGAGTTTATTAAAACGAAATCGTTACCAAACTAATGTCTGCGAGGAGAGCTCTAAGCACCCTGTGTGTCAGGGATGAGTGATAAGTTCGTGTTCTCGCCCCGTGGCCCCTAGACACGGTAACACTAAAGATCGTGTGCCCACGCATTCCCTGTCGGGGACACAGGACGCCTGGAGGCCGGCGGGGCCGCACGAGCAGCTTTCTCCCAGGGCTCGGGCCGTCTTCCTAGTGACGTGGCGACAGGCTGCTGCACGTGCTCGTTTGGGAACCAAGCTGAATGCCTGCCGGGCAACCACAGATCTGGGTGGAGGCCGTCTCTCCCACTCAGCCCTGGGGCACCTGTCCCAGGCCGTACCCCTCCCTCCCTAGCCTGCCCTCCTGGGGCAGGCGTCCATTCCTGGGTCCGGGTGCCCGTCTGGGTGTGTGGGTGGGAGGCTTTGCTCCCTCGCCTCGCCTCGCCTTGCCTTGGGGAGTCCCTTGCGCCAAGTGCCCAGGACCCTGAGGGGTGGAGGCGTCACTGTCCTGAGCAGCTGGGGGTTGTCGGGCGCGGGCCGCTGTGGCTCCTGGGGGGCCGGGGATGGCTGTGTGCGTGGGCTGGGTGCACGCGGGGTCTCGGCCGCCCCAGGACTCTGCACAAAGGGCCCCTCCTCCTCTCAAAGCCATTGATGGAGCTTCTCTGGAATTGTTTGCCAAAATCCCAAGGTAGAATCCAAGGGTCCAAGACCATTTGCATCCAGCACACGTTTTCCTTTTCTGTAGGAACTTTTTGTTGTTGTTTTTTAACCAGCACCACACCATGCTTCAGAAGGCCATGTTTCGTCTATCCTGGATCGCTACAGTGAAGTATTACAGTTGTACTATTCCCAGTCTGGCCTTGGCTTGCTCGGATAAAACTTTGTATGTATTTTGTAAGGCATAGATTCTAAATTGTAATGATGTCCTGTGCAAAAAGAAAAAATATTAACTGAATTGTAAATTTTATTGTTTTAACGTATATGCGTGTTTAGCGACGTTTACATTTTGAATAAAATTTATGATCCATTAAAAAAAAAGATTCTCTGTGTGTGTGTGTGTGTGTGTGTGTGTGTGTGTGTGTGCCCTGCTTGCACAAGTGCTGTGGACTTGGGCCTCAGTTTTCCGGTGGATCATGTAAACAAAAAAAAATATTGTCTGCCATTCCAGTTCTGTTAATACAAGGATCAAGTCATTAGCCACTGTGGTTGCCCCCTCACCTCACTGTGGTGTGCCCTGAGAGGAATTCGGGATGGAAAAATAGAAAGGATTTTGTGCTTTGGACATACCAGCCCCGAGATAGTTCAGATACGTATCTAAGGAAAAATTTCATTCACCTCAGATTCTTGCATCTTCCCATGCACAGAAAAGCACTGAAGTCATAAACTTGAGATGTCTCTTTCTTTGTGATTAGTGGTAATCTTTTGATATTTGAAACATGTTTTTTTTCCAGGAAAATAATTCGTATATAGCCTGGCTCCTCTGTTGCCTCTTTGGAGCAGATCCTTAAGAGCCGTCTGAGAGACTGTTTCCCAGGCTATAGTCCTCAGTAAGGTCCCCAAATAAAACTGAACTCACAACTCTTTTTTTTTTTTTTGAATTTTTTAATTTTATTTAATTTTTTTATACAGCAGGTTCTTACTAGTTATCCATTTTATACATATTAGTGTATACATGTCAATCCCAATCTCCCAATTCATCCCACCACCACCACCATCCCCTGCCACTTCCCCCCTTGGTGTCCATACGTTTGTTCTCTACATCTGTGTCTCTATTTCTGCCCTGGAAACCGGTTCATCTGTACCATTTTTCTAGGTTCCACATATATGCGTTAATATACGATATTTGTTTTTCTCTTCCTGACTTACTTTACTCGGCATGACAGTCTATAGATCCATCCACGTGTCTAAAAATGACCCAATTTCATTCCTTTTTATAGCTGAGTAATATTCCATTGTATATATGTACCACATCTTCTTTATCCATTCATCTGCCAAAGGGCATTTAGGTTGCCTCCATGACCTGGCTATTGTAAATAGTGCTGCAGTGAACATTGGGGTGCATGTGTCTTTTTGTTTTTTTGTTTTTTCTGGCTGTGTTGGGTCTTTGCTGCTGTGCACGGGCTTTCTCTAGTTGTGGTAAGCGGGGGCTACTGTTCATTGTGGTGCGTGGGCTTCTCATTGCGGTGGCTTCTCTTGTTGTGGAGCACCGGCTCTAGGCGCGCAGGCTTCAGTAGTTGTGGCACGTGGGCTCAGTAGTTGTGGCTCTCAGGCTCTAGAGCACAGGCTCAGTAGTTGTGGCGCACAGGCTTAATTGCTCTGTGGCATGTGGGATCTTCCAGGACTAGGGATTGAACCCGTGTCCACTGCATTTGCAGGCAGATTCTTAACCACTTGGCCAGCAGGGAAGTCCCAAAATGCCCATTACTGAAAATCTGAGAGTTTAAAAAGGACAAGAGAGAGGCCTCTAGGAACTGAGGGTGACCCCCAGCCGACAGCCAGCAAAGACATGGGGACCTCAGTCCTACATCCCCTAGGAACTAGATTCTGCCAACACCCTGAATGAGCCTGGAAGCAGAATCTTCCCAGAGCCTCCTGATAAGATGCCAGTCAGCTAACACTTTGCTTTTGACCTTGTCAGACCCAAAGCAGAGAAACCTGCTAAGCTGACTGGGACTCCTGGCTTTCAGAACTGTGATAATAAACTTTGTTGTTTTGAACTGCTAAAATTGTGGTAGTTTGTTACAGTAGCAATAGAAAACTAGTGCAGGAGGGGTCTGGTTGGAAGTGGGGCTTGAAGTCTAGTCTGCAGAACATTTATAGAAAGTTGGAAGAAAGTTGATCATGAGCCTAAGGGTGGGGGAAAGGGAATAAAGACCCATCCCCATGCCTTATTCTCCTCTGACCTCTTTCTCCTTTTTCTTTCTTCTTCTTTTTTTTCTTGGCTGCACTGAGCGGCTTGTGGGATCATAGTTCCCCAACGAGAGATTGAACTCAGGCCCACAGCAATGGAAGTGCTGAGTCCTAACCACTGGACCACCAGGGAATCCCCCTCTGACCTCTCTTTTCATTCATTTTGGACTCTCTCTGTGTCTCTCTTTGTCTGTGTGTGTCTCTCTCTTTTTATTTATTTATTTAGTTAGTTGCACCAGGTCCTCGTTGTGGCAGGCAGGCTCCTTAGTTGTGGCGTGTGAACTCTCAGTTGAGGCTTGCATGTGGGATCTAGTTCCCTGACCAGGTATTAAACCTGGACCCCTGCATTGGGAGTGTGGCATTTTATCCACTGCATCACCAGGGAAGTCCCTCTCTCTTTTTTTTGCTAAGATGTGTGTTGCAAGTATCTTCTCCCAATTGAGACTTGACTGTTTTTTCAAAATAGACTTTATTTTTTAGAACACTTTGTTTTACAGAAAAGTTGAGAAGATAGTAGAGAGTATGTGGTTCAACTTTTCCCTTTGATGAAGGTTTCTTTGATAAACACAAGATTGTAGTTTAACATTAGAAAACAATTATGGTAACGTATGGCTACCATAAAATCTACCATTTTAACCGTTTAAAAGTGTGCAGTTCAGTGGCATTAAGTATATTCACATTGTTGTGCAACCATTACTACCGTCAATCTCCAGAACTTTTCCTCTTTCCAACTTGAAACTCTGCCTGTCAACCAATAACGCCCCATTCCCCTCCCCCAATCACTGGCAGCCACCATTCTGCTTTCTGTGTCTGTGAATTTTTTTTAATTAATTAATTAATTTTTGGCTGCGTTGGGTCTTCGTTGCTGCACGCGGGCTTTCTCTAGTTGCCGCGAGCGGGGGCTACTCTTCGTTGCGGTGTGCGGGCCTCTCATTGCAGCGGCTTCTCTTGTTGCAGAGCACGGGCTCTAGGCGCGCGGGCTCAGTAGTTGTGGCTCGCGGGCTTAGTTTCGCCGCGGCATGTGGGATCTTCCCGGACCAGGGCTCGAACCCGTGTCCCCTGCATTGGCAGGCGGATCCTTAACCACTGCGCCACCAGTAAAGTCTGTGAATTTTAATGCTTTAGCTTTAAAAAAACTTGAGGTGAAATTCATGTAGCATGCAATTAATCACTTTAAAGTGTGGAATTCAGTGACGTTTAGTGTATCCACAATGTTGTGTGACCAACAGCTCTCTAGTTTTAAAGCTTTTTCATCACCCCAGAAAAACACCCATTACCCATTAAGTAATCACTCCACACTCCCCTTCCCCTCATCCCCTGGAAGTCACTAATTTGTTTTCTGTCACTATCGATTTACCTATTCTGGATATATTGTGTGTATTAGTCTGCTGGGGCCGCCACGATGGAATAGTACAGAACGGATGGTTTAAATGGCAGAAATTTATGTTCTCACAGTTCTGGCAGCTGGCAGTCCAAGATCAAGGTGAGGACAGGTTGGTTTCTCTGGGTCCTCTCTCCTCGGCTTGTAGATGGCCGTCTTCTCCCTGTGTCCTCACATGGCCTTTCTCTGTGCATGACCATCCTTGGTATCTCTTCTTCTTCTTATGAGGACACCAGTCATGTTTGATTAGGATCCCACCCTTACAACCTCATTTAACCTCAGTTACCTCTTTAAAGGCTACTATGGTCTGAATGTTTGTGTCTTCCTCAAAATTCATATGTTGAAGTCTTAACTTCCAACGTGATGGTGTTAGGAGGTGAGCCTTTGGGAGGTAAAGGCTTTGAGGGTTGTGGAATTCATTAAAGAACCCTCAGCTGAAATTGGAGTCAGGACAGGCCATGCATTGTCAACAACTCCAAACAGGAAGAGACCAATGCCTACATCTCAGACAGGAAGGTGTTGCCTACTTTACTATCCAGCAGGAAGAAAACTTCTCTCCACCAGATGACAGCCCAGCCAACCAGAGACTATAGCAGCCCAACCAATGAGAAGCCTCCATACTTTGGATTGGACTCCCAACTCCTCCGCTGGACTCTTTAGTTATTATAGCCCCTCCCAAATATCCCTCTTTCCCTATAAAAGCAAGTTCCTCTTCCTTGTTCTCTGGATTTGCCTGTGGTACACCAAATGCAATTCCTTTGGTTATTCCTCAATAAACTCAGTTTTGCTCATAAAATAACTGGCTATTATATTGTCAAAGTTGGCAGGGTGGAGTCCCCATAAATGGGATTAATGCTATTATCAATGAGAGCCCTCAGGACTCTCTAGCCCTTTCCACCATGTGAGGACTCAGTGAGAAGACATTGGCTATAAACTAGGAAGAGAGCTCTCAGCAGAACTTGACCACGCTAGCACCTTGATCTTGGACTTTGATCCAATTTTATTTCTAGAACCCTAGATAAACGCTGCTACTGATGCTGAAAATTTAGCTTTAGATTCTTTCAAATCTGTGAACTGTGAGAAATAAACTTCTGCTGTTTATAAGCCACCCAGTCTGTGGTATTTTGTTATGACAGCCCAAATGTTAGACAAACTCTTAGTCACATTTGGGATTACAGTTTCAACATATGAATTTTATTTATTTATTTATTTTTCAGATGCTTTTCCATTATAGTTTATTACAAGATATTGCATATATTTCCCTGTGCTATACAGCAGGACCTTGTTGTTTTTCTATTTTATATAAAACAGTTTGTACTTGTTAATCCCAAACTCCTAGTTTATCCCTCCCCGCTTTTCCCCTCAGGTAACCATAAATTGGTTTTCTAAGTCTGTGAGTTTGTTTCTGGTTTTTTTTTTGGCCATGCCACGTGGCATGTGGGATCTTAGTTCCCCCTCTAGGGATCGAAACTGTGCCCCTTGAGGTGGAAGCACGGAGTCTTAACCACTGGACCACCACGGAAGTCCCTGTTTCTGTTTTGTAAATATGTTCATTTGTATCATTTTTTTAGATTCCACATATAAATGATATCACATGATATTTGTCTTTCTCTGTCTGACTTACTTCACTCAGTATGATAATCTCTAGGTCCATCCATGTTGCTGCAAATGGCATTATTTCATTCTTTTTTATGGCTGAGTAATATTCCATTGTATATATGTACCACAGCTTCTTTATCCATTCATCTGTCAATGGACATTTAGGTTGTTTCCATGTCTTGGCTATTGTAAATAGTGCTGCTATGAACATTGGGGTGAATGTATTTTTTGAATTAGAGTTTTCTCTGGATATATGCCTAGGAGTGGGATTGCTGGATCATATGGTAGCTCTATTTTTTGTGTTTTTAAGAAACCTCCATACCATTTTCCATAGTGGCTGAACCAATTTGCATTCCCACTAACAGTGTAGGAAGGTCCCTTTTTCTCCACAGCCTCTTCAGCATTTTTTATTTGCAGACTTTTTATGATGCCATTCTGACCAGTGTGAGGTGATAACCTCATTGTAGTTTTGAATTGCTTTTCTCTAATAATTAGCGATGTTAAGCATTTTTTCATGTGCCTGTTGGCCATCTGTATGTCTTCTTTGGAGAAATGTCTATTTAGGTCTTCTGTCCATTTTTCATTTGGGTTTTTTTTTTTTTGATATTGAGTTGTATAAGCTGTTTGTATATTTTGGAAATTAGCCCCTTGTCAGTTACAGTGTTTGCAAATATTTTCTCCCAGTCTGTAGGTTGTTTTTGTTTTGTGTATGGTTTCCTTTGCTGTGCATAAGCTTTTAAGTTTCATAAGGTCCCATTTGTTTATTTTTACTTTTATTTCTATTGCCTTGGGAGACTGACCTAAGAAAACATTGCTATGATTTATGTCAGAGAATGTTTTCCCTATGTTGTCTTCTAGGATTTTTATGGTGTCATGTCTCATATTTAAGCCTTTAAGCCATTTTGAGTTTATTTTTGTGTATGGTGTGAGGGAGTGTTCTAACTTCATTGATTTACATGTAGCTGTTCAGCTTTCTCAACACCACTTGCTGAAGAGACTGTCTTTTCTCCATTGTATATTCTTGCCACCTTTGTCTAAGATTAATTGACTGTAGGTGTGTGGGTTTATTTCTGGTCTCTCTATTCTGTTCCATTGATCCACATGTCTGTTCTGGTGCCAATGCCATGCTGTTTTGATTACTGTAGCTTTGTAGTATTGTCTGAAGTCTGGGAGGGTTATACCTCCAGCTTTGTTCTTTTTCCTCACTATTGCTGGGTCTTCTGTAGTTCCATATAAATTTTAGGATTATTTGTTCTAATTCTGTGAAATATGTCATGGGTAATTTGATAGGGATCACATTAAATCTGTAAATTGTTTTGGGTAGTATGGCTATTTTAATAATATTAAATCTTGCAATCCAAGAGCATGGGATATCTTTCCATTTCTTTCAATCATCTTCAATTTCCTTTATCAATGTTGATCAATCCTTTATCAAGTTCTCAGCATCTTTCCCCTCTTTGGTTAGGTTTATTCCTAAGTATTTTACTTTTTTGATGCAATTTTAAAAGGGATTCTTTTTTTTACTTTCCCTTTCATTGTTAGTGTATAGAAGTGCAACAGATTTATGTATAAACATATGAATTTTAGGGGACACAATTCAGTCTACTTTGGTCATTTCATATAAAAGGAATCATACAATATGTGGCCTTTTGTGGCTGTCTTCTTTCAGTTAAGATAATATTTTCGAGTTTCATCCAAGTTATCGCATGTATCAGTACTTCATTCCTTCTTATGGCTGAATAATATTTCATGGATATACCACAATTTGTTTATCCATTCCCCCATTGATGGCCATTTAGGTTGTTTCCATCTTTTGGCTATTATGAATAATGCTGCTCTAAACATTCTTGTAGAAGTTAATATTTTAATTTTGATGAAGACAAAATATAAAGCTTTCCTTTTATGCTTTCTTTGGGTCTTATTTTAAGAAATCCTTCTCTACCCTGAAGTCATAAAAATGTTCCTTTATAGTTTCTTCTAAAATATTTAGTGTTTGGTTTTTCTTATTTATGGATAATCCATCTGGAAATGAGGTTTGAGGCAGGAATCTAATTGCAGTTTTCTCCACATGTATAGCTAGTTAGCCTAGCCCTGTTTACTGAATACTTTATCCATTCCCTCTGGTCTGCATTGTAACATCTGTCATGTATCAAGTCTCTATTTTTCCTTGTGTCTGTATTTGTTCCATTGGTCTTTATCTCTGGGCTATGATCACACTGACAATTACTAAATTAGCTTTATAGTAAGTATTGATATCTGGTTAAATATGGCAGATTCCCTTCCTGGATCTTCTTCAGAAATGTCCTGACTTTTTTGCTTGTTGTTCATCTAAAATTTGAATCAATTTTTAAATTTTGACCCAAATGATCAAACAGACTCACCTGATGAGATTTTTGGGGGATTGAATTGATTCATTGGACCAATTTCGAGAAGAAGTACCATACTAATTCAGTCTACTTAGTTGTTCCTCATTGTGTTTTAATAGAATTTTATAATTTTATGCATAAAGATTTTACATCCATTTTGTTAAAATTTCATACTTACCATTTGTATTGGATTGAATAGTGATCTTTCCCCAAATACATGTCCACTCTGACCCTCAGAATGTGACCTTATTGAAAATAGGTCTTTGCAGATGTAATTAGTTAAGATGAGATCATACTGGATTAGGGTGGGCTCTAAATCCATGATGGGTGTCCTTACGTGAAGGCCAAGCAAAGATGCAGAAACACAGGGAAGATGATCGTGTGACAACAGAGACAAAGATTGGACTGATGTAGCCACAAGTCAAGGAAGGCCAAGGACTGCCAACAATCACCAGAAGCTGGAAGAGGCAAGAAAAGATTCTCTCCTAGAGGCTTCAGAAGGAACATGGTCCTGCCAACACCTTTATTTCTGACTAGTACCTTGCAGGACTGTGAGAGAATCAATTTCTATTATTCTAAGCCACCCAGTTTGTGGCAATTATGGTATCCATAGGAAAATAATCCACCATTAAAAAATTTTTTTTGAATAAACAAATGGGACCTTATCAAACTTAGAAGCTTTTGCACGGCAAAGGAAACCATAAGCAAAACTAAAAGACAACCTACAGAATGGGAGAAAATATTTGCAAATGAAGCAACCGTCAAGGTATTAATTTCCAAAATATACAAACAGCTCATACAGCTCAACATCAAAAAACCAAACAACCCAATCAAAAAATGGGTAGAAGACATAGATAGACATTTCTCTGAAGAAGGCATACAGATGGCCAACACTCACATGAAAAGATGGTCAACGTTGCTAATTATTAGAGAAATGCAAATCAAAACTACAATGAGGTATCACTTCACACCAGTCAGAATGGCCATCATCAAGAAGTCTACAAATAACAAATACTGGAGAGGGTGTGGAGAAAAAGGACCCCTCCTACACTGTTAGTGGGAATGTAGATTGGTATAGCCACTATGGAGAACAGTATGGAGGTTCCTTAAAAAACTAAAAGTAGAGTTACCATATGACCCAGCAATCCCATTCCTGGGCATATATAAGGAGAAAAACTCTAATACAAAAAAGGTACATGCACCCAAATGTTCATAGCAGCACTATTTACAATAGCCAAGACGAGGAAGCAACCTAAATGTCCATCGATGGAAGAATGGATACAGAAGATGTGGTACATATACACAATGGAATACTACTCAGCCAGACTTACTCAGAAGTAAGTCAGACAGAGAAAGGCAAATACCGAATGATATCACTTATATGTGGAATGTAAAAAATAATATAAGTGAATTTATTTACAAAAGAGAAATAGACCCACAGACATAGAAAACCAACTTATGGTTACCAAAGGGGAAAAGTGGGGTTGGGGGATAAATTAGGAGTATGGGATTAACAGATACACACCACTATATATTATATAAAATAGATAAGCAACAAGGATTTACTGTATAGCACAGGGAACGCTATTTAATATGTTTTAATAACCTATAATGAAAAAGAATCTGAAAAATATATATGTAACCGAATCACTTTGCTATACACCCGAAACGAACACAGTATTATACATCAACTATACCTCAGTGAAAAAATAAAAAAAATCTTTTTGGGTATTACAAGTGATAGCTTTTAGAAAATATATTTCTTTGGGGAATTCCCTGGCAGTCCAGTGGTTAGAACTCCAAGGCTTCACTGCCGAGGGCCCGGCTTAAATCCCTGGTGGGGGACTACGATCCCTGCGCGGCGCAGCCAAAAAAAAAAAAGAAAAGAAAAAGAAAACAAAAGAAAATATATTTCCTCTGGTGAATAGAAACACTACTGACTTTTAGGTATTGATTTTGTTTCTAGAAAACTTGCTAACCTCTACTAGTAATGCTGATAATTTATCTTTAGATTCTTTCAAATCTATGATGTTTCAAAAACATTACATTGGAATGTAATGATAATATCAGTGGTGGTTTTAAAAATATGTCCGCAAATTCTTTGCTACTTCCCTTGTCCAGAGGTGGAACTTATGTTTTTTTTTTGGCCATGCAGCATGCGGGATCTTAGTTCCCTGGCCAGGGATGGAAACCACACCCCCTGCAGTGGAAGCGTCCGGTCCTAACCAATGGACTGCCAGGGAAGTCCCAGGTGGGGGAACTTGATTCCCCTTCCTTGGAGCGTGGGCCCGACTTGCTGAAGGAATACAGAAGAAGTGATGGTACGTTTCACTTGTAATACCCAGTTGTCAAAAGACTGCAGCTTTTCAGGAATTCCCTGGCGATCCAGTGGTGAGACTCTGCGCTCTCACTGCCCAGGGCGCAGGTTCAATCCCTGGTCGGGGAACTAAAATCCCACAAGCCCCTTGGTGCAATTAAAAAAAAAAAAAAAAAGATTACAGCTTTCACCTGTGCTTTCTCTGTCTCTCTTGGATCGCTCCCTTTAGGGGAAACCACCTGCCTAGGAGTTGGTACAAGACATCTGTATACGACTTGCATTCAGAAAAGGGAAGAATGGGAGGCACATAGCACCTCTAGCTGACAGGAGCCCTTAAAGTCCACAGGCGGGAGGGAAAAGACCCAGCTCAGCCCATGCAGCACCTCCTGCTTTTGCTCTCTAAGGGGAACTACTCAGGGAGGCTCTTCCTTTTTTTTTTTTTCATTCTCCAAATATTTATTGAGCATCTAATATAAACCAGACAATGTGCTTGAAATACACTGTTAACAAGACAAAGAAGCTCCTTAACCCAAGGAACTCACAGTCTAGCATAAAGGCAAATATTAATCAAATAATCCCACAAATAAATCATCATAGACCATGATAAATGCTGTTTATCGTAAAAAGTCATGACAATCTGTGAGAGGATATCCCCCGGGGGCTTGATGTTCTCAGACAGTAGTAGGTGACGTTTCTCCATGAAGAGACATTTACGTTCTGAAGCATGAACGGGAGTCGCCTAGGACAGGGGTAGGGGTAGGGGAAGGACGGCGTGGAGCCGTCCAAGCAGAGGCACAGTGTGTGCAAAAAGACCCCAGGGCGGGAGAGGGCACAGAGCACCTGAGGGCCTGAACTAGACCGGAGTGGCTGACAGCAGAGAAGAAACAGGAGAGTGGCCCGAGATGAGAAGGGAGCAGGGTAAGGACCTTGGCCTTTATCCCAAGAGAAATGGGGGCCACTGAGGTTTTTAAGCAGGGGACTGACATGCTAAGATGTGTACTTCATGATCACTCAGCCGCTCTGTGGAGAATGAACTGGAGAGGACCAGAGGGGAAGTGCAGAGGCCAACGTGGGAGATAAATAGAAGGAAAAGAGAAAAGGAGAGGGTGTGAGCAACCCCATGTCAGTTGGGAGGCAAACCGGTAGAGATTAAGGACTTGGGCTCGGACTCGAGTTGCGCAGTTGTGTCCTGGCTTTGTCACTTACTCTGTGATCGTGAGCAAATTACCTGAGCTCATCTCTAAAACAGGGATACTATCTGTCTACCTCCTAGATTGTGTGAGGATTAAATGACCAGTACATCTCAAGAACTTGTGGTATCTGGCACACAGGAACGTGCTGTGGCCCCAGGCCACACAGCTACTACCTAGAAACAGATAAATACTGGACTGCTCTGATTAAAGCTGGGGGTGGGCGGACCGGGCCCCGAGCCTCGTCCACTTGTCCACCCCTAACCACCACCTTGTCCCAGTCCCACCCACGCAGCCCTAAATGCCTGGGACTTCACAGACTCCCTGTCTGCCAAAGAAGGTTGGCTTCAGAGTGGCCTGTTGGAAGCCTGTCTCCTGGGCACTGTGTGAAAAAATGGGGTGACGGCGGCTGACCTGTTTAAGCGTTCCAGCACACAGGGCCACTCTCAACTTTATAACATAACTAGACTAAGAACCTCAGAAGGCTTTTGCTTCCCATGCTTCATCTAAGGGAGTCTCTTCCTTGTCTCTCATCTTCCCAGGCCATGTATGAAATATGCCCTGGGAAGTGCACCTGTTTGGGGTAACACAGCTTTTTTTTTTTTTTTAGAAGACTTTTTTATTTATTCATTTTATTTATTTAATTTTGGGGGCTGCGTTGGGTCTTTGTTGCTGCGCGTGGGCTTTCTCTAGTTGCAGCCAGCGGGGGTTACTCTTCATTGCGGTGCGCGGGTTTCTCATTGTGGTGGCTTCTCTTGTTGCGGAGCGCGGGCTCTAGGTGCGCAGGCTTCAGTAGTTGCAGCACGTGGGCTCAGTAGTTGTGGCGCACGGGCTTAGTTGCTCCGTGGCACGTGGGACCTTCCTGAACCAGGGGTTGAACCCGTGTCCTCTGCACTGGCAGGCGGATTCCTAACCACTGCACCACCAAGGAAGTCCCGGTAAGGCAGCTCTGGAAGCCTGCTTCCTGCTGCTGCAAGCGCCAGACTCAGGAGTTCCTCCAGACGCTGGACGACTGCAGGATTTGCCACACCTGGCCTGGAATTCCTTTGGCAATGTAATTTCTTCAATACCCTACGATGATTCCTGTCTCTTTACTTTCAGTTAGCTCCAATGTGCGGTAATCACAGACAAAAATCTCATGAAGACTCTGGTTTTCTGTTCAGTGGTCTCTGTGCCCTGTCCTTCCTGGTTCTTTCAGCTCAGTGGTGTCCATGTGAACAAGTGGCTTTGATAGGAAGGTGACAGTTATCATCTGGTCTTTGCTGCTTGGCTGGCATTCACTGTCTGGGAAAGAATCTTTAAAGGAGATGCTTGAAAAAGATCTTGGGGCCTCGGTCTCATCTCAACTGGAAGACAGTTTCTTCTGGAGCCGTCTCATAACTGTTTCAGGTTGGGGTGCAGACATCCTTGCCATTTTCAACCCCAAATGACCAGTAGTGGCGGCCTCTTTGACCTCCTTCAAAGAAGCTACTCAGGAAGCACAGTTGAGCGACGACCTTCAGCTGCTGCTTCTTTGGCTCAATCATGGTGTTCGTGCCAAGGCCATGCCCATCCTCCTTCAGAGACTAAGTTCAGGACTAAACTTACAGTGCCTGTCACTCCTGTTTCTCCCGTGGATGAAGCAAGTAAGAGCCTCGGGTGCTAAATTTCACGACAAGTTTCCATAACGCTCTCCACCCCCAAGCCCTCTCCTGGGCCTGTAGGAGCTAGTGAGCCATTGCTAGCGGGTGCCCGGCTTCCTGCCCTCCACCCCACCTTGCTGCTTGCTGGACTGTCCACGGAGAATTAGGCCAACTTTGTACTCAGGCCTGTGGAGGGAAAGCTGCTCATTTCCCTGCGTTCCTCACGTATGCTCAGGAGTTGGGGCCAGCCTCCTCCCCTGGCAGTGGCTACACTACCTTGTCCCCCCTCTTGTCTAATGTGACATGCCTTTGGAGCCTTGCTGCTCATCTGAACGCCCTCTTCCTTTGTCATCCTCCAACCCCCCTCCCCCAACCCACTGGATTCCCCTCGTTCATTGCAGGCTTTCCCAGCTGGCTCCTGGCTCTCCTCCCGCCCCATATCCTGCCGCCATCATCCTAGGTGAGTTCCATGCTCACACGGTCACCATTCCACACCTGGGCCCCCAGGTCCTTGGCCTCTTCATATCCAATAAGCAACTCCATGCCCCTTGGCCACTCATTCCCAAGGGTGACTTAGGGCTTGTTACTGCCCCCAATCTGCTCGGTACCTGCTCGGCCCTCCTCTTTTCTGACCCCATCCTTCCATCGCTTTCACTACAGTCGCAACCACCCTTTTTATTTTTTAAATAAGTATATTTATTTATAAATTTATTTATTTACTTTTGGCTGTGCTGGGTCTTCGTTGCCGCGTGCAGGCTTTCTCTAGTTGTGGCGAGCGGCAGCTACTCTTCGTTGTGGTGCACGTGCTTCTCAGTGAAGTGGCTTCTCTTGTTGCGGAGCACGGGCTCTAGGTGCGCGGGCTTCAGTAGTTGTGGCACGTGGGCTCGGTAGTTGTGGTTCGCGGGCTCTAGAGCGCAGGTTCAGTAGTTGTGGTGCACAGACTTAGTTGCTCCGCGGCATGTGGGTTCTTCCCAGACCAGGGCTCGAACCCGTGTCCCCTGCATTGGCAGGTGGATTCTTAACCACTGCACCACCAGGGCAGCCCCTGGCACCTTTTGTAAATGTATTTATTTATTTTTGGCTGTGTTGGGTCTTTGTTTCTGTGCGTGGGCTTTCTCCAGTCGTGGCGAGTGGGGGCCACGCTTCATCGCGGTGTGCGGGCCTCTCACTGTCACGGCCTCTCCCGTTGCGGAGCACAGGCTCCAGACGCGCAGACTCAGTAGTTGTGGCTCCCAGGCCTAGCCGCTCCGCGGCATGTGGGATCCTCCCGGACCGGGGCACGAATCCGTGTCCCCTGCACTGGCAGGCGGACTCAACCACTGCGCCACCAGGGAAGCCCGGCACCCTTTTTAAAACCTCACTGGGCCCTCAGCTCCCTTGAACGGCTTTCTCCTGCAGCTCCCCTGCTCTGCACGTCCCCAGCATCCACTCACTGTGCACGGTCATGGCTGCAATAACGCCCTCAACACAACCCCAACCTCTTACTCCTGTTTCCTTTTATTTCCCCTCCACTCCTCTCTGTCAAAAATGCAGCCCTTACAAAAATAAACAAATGGGACCTAATGAAATTTAAAAGCTTTTGCACAGCAAAGGAGGCCATAAACAAGATGAAAAGACAACCCTCAGAATAGGAGAAAATATTTGCAAACAAATCAACTGACAAAGGATTAATCTCCAAAATATACAAGCAGCTCATGCAACTCAATATCAAAAAAACAAACAACCCAATCCAAATATGGGCAGAAGACCTAAATAGACATTTCTCCAAAGAAGATATACAGACTGCCAACAAACACATGAAAGGATGCTCAACATCACTAATCATTAGAGAAATGAAAATCAAAACTACAATGAGAGGGCTTCCCTGGTGGCGCAGTGGTTGAGAGTCCACCTGCCGATGCAGGGGACATGAGTTCGTGCCCCGGTCTGGGAAGACTCCACATGCCGCGGAGCGGCTGGGCCCGTGAGCCATGGCGGCTGAGCCATGTGCGTCCAGAGCCAGTGATCCGCAATGGGAGAGGCCACACCAGTGAGAGGCCCGCGTACCGCAGAAAAAAACAAAAAACTAAAAACTACAATAAGGTATCACCTCACACCTGTCAGAATGGCCATCGTCAAAAAATCTACAAACAATAAATGATGGAGAGGGTGTGGAGAAAAGGGAACCCTCTTGCACTGCTGGTGGGAATGTGAATTGGTACAGCCACTATGGAGAACAGTATGGAGGTTCCTTAAAAAACTACAAATAGAAGTACCATACGACCCAGCAATCCCACTACTGGGCATATACCCTGAGAAAACTATAATTCAAAAACAGTCATGTACCACAATGTTCATTGCAGCTCTATTTACAATAGCTGGGACATGGAAGCAACCTAAGTGTCCATCGACAGACGAATGGATAAAGAAGATGTGGCACATATATACAATGGAATATTACTCAGCCATAAAAAGAAACGAAATTGAGTAATTTGTAGTGAGGTGGATGGACCTAGAGTCTGTCATACAGAGTGAAGTAAGAAAGAGAAAAACAAATACCGTACGCTAACACATATTATGGAATCTAAAAAAAAAAACAAGTGGTTCTGAAGAACCTAGGGGCAGGACAGGAATAAAGACAAAGACGTAGAGAATGGACTTGAGGACACGGGGAGGGGGAAGGGTAAGCTGGGACGAAGTGAGAGAGTGGCATGGACATATATACACTACCAAACATAAAATAGATAGCTAGTGGGAAGCAGCCGCATAGCACAGGGAGATCAGCTCGGTGCTTTGTGACCACCTAGAGGGGCCAGATAGGAAGGGTGGGAGGGAGGGAGATGCAAGAGGGAAGACATATGGGGATACATGTATATGTATAACTGATTCACTTTGTTATAAAGCAGAAACTAACACACCATTGTAAAGCAATTATGCTCCAATAAAGATGTTTAAAAAAAATGCAGCCCTTGATCATTTGGGTGTTGCTAGGGACCATCACCAGTGAGACTGCAGGAAAGTCCAAGGCTTGGGGGAGTCCAGTCTCAACTGTTATAGGTGGTAAAGAAACGTTCTTTGAAGAGGCAAAAAATACAGGCGAGTTTGGGAATAACAGAATGGGAGGATTTGTGAATCACAGAGAGTTTGAAGGAAGGAGGAATAGGGATATAAATCAGGAGAAAGGAACTACAGAGCACTACGGGGATCAGAGAAGGGGAAAACAGAAGTGACCAGGGGAGGGTCTTACTTTGGGCAGCGACTGAAGCAAGCCCTGTTTGCATTTATAGTTATCTGGCTACAGTGTTAAGCAGATAACAAATCCCCCCTTATCTCTGGAAGATGGTGGAATCTCGTGTTTATCTGCTGCCTGGAAGGGGGAGGGTGAAGTTGGGCTTTCTTTTGCCTTGGAGTCATTAGAGGGCAGAGGAGGGGCTTCCCTGGTGGTCCTCCGTACTTCCAATGCAAGGGGCTCGGGTTTGATCCCTGGTCGGGGAACTAAGATCCCACTTGACATGCGGCGCGGCCACCAAAAAAAAAAAAAAAAAAAGAGGGCAGAGGAGAGCAAACAGCTACGAATGAATGAGTAAGAAAGATCATTTTTCAGACAATGCCCTGAGCTAGTGGGACATGTGATGAAAAGTGAGGATATAGGCCTCAGAGAGAAGGACAAGCCTTTCATCCAAACACAGGATAGGAAAAGGATGAAAGTATCAGTCATCTCAGTGTCGGTTGTGTCATCCTAACAAAAAATACCCAGATCTCAGTGACTTAAAATAACGCAGGTTCTTCCTTGTTGGTGCTGCCTGTTCAGCATTGGTTGGCAAGGAGCACCACCATCTTGAAGGTTGTTGGTCCCTGTGTCAGAAGAGAACCTTGGAGGGTCTCATGTTGGAGGCTGTGGCTTGGATGTGACTGTATGTTACTTTCCCTCACAATTCACGGCTAGAATGACTGACACACACACACACACACACACACACACCACCACCACCACCACCACCACCACCACCACCACCACCACCACCACTGGGGGGCAAGGGAGTACAATCTGACTAGACGTGTGAAAGATGAGGAATTGGAATTTATTTGGTGAACAGCACTCACGATACCTACGGCATTTTTACCGCAGATGAGCTTTATCTAGAAGTCATACAGAATGCCAGGGATGGAAATGAACCTCAGAGACAAGCCAGTACCTGCCCAAGATCACACAGAGAGCAGGCTGCCTGGGGGCCAGGTCTCCTGTTTCCCAGCCCCCTGGGCTCCCGAGGCTTTATCTCTGGCAAGGTTAAAAACACTTTAGACTCACCTCCCTTCACCTGGAGTCAGACTTTCACTAAGGCTCCCCACGGCCCCGGCCCCAGAGCTGAATGCGTCCGTGGCTGTTGCCAGTCCTACTGTAGTGTCCACTAGAGTGAAATCGGCTTTCTTCCCAGGGGTCATCTCAGCTGATGAAAGCAGACGCAGAAGCCTCTTTAGCACTACTTTGTGAACTCCCGGGCCTGATTCTGATCAGGGGGCACCGGCAGAGTTTGAGCATCCCGCACACTTTGCCTCCATCCGTGTCTCTTCAGAGGTTGTTACATAATACCCACTTCCTCTCTTCCTGAGCGCCTCCCCAGACCTCCGCGCTCCCGCAGCCCCCGCGCTTCTTTCTGTAATAGCGCTCTGACGCAAGAGGACACTCGTCACAGCAAAGATAGACCTCAGCTTCATGGGGCCTCTGCTGCGTCAGGAAGCCGTCCAAGAGCCGCAACAGGCCTTTCTGCACAGCTTTCCATGACCGACCTCTGAACAGCCAGGGCACGGAGAGAGCCTGGGGCCCATGAGGGACATATGGGTCTGTAATAAAAATCCTGGCAACTCTAGCTAGACTCAATTTAATATTATACAGCCCGGTAAGACTGCCTCTCAGAATGGATCCTTACCACATTCTCTGCTTAGAAAACACAAGATTCAGTCGCTCCTCCAGCTGCTAGCAAGCCGAGACTGATTTCAGGAGCAGGGGAAATTGGGCATTGTTGGCTGCATTGCAATTGTTACTGAAATCACAAGGAAGAGGAATTAAGGGGTGAAAATAATCTAGGACGATAGTTCTCAAAAACTTCTGGGTGTGTAAGAATCACCTCTGAATACTTATAGTACAATGAAGGACATGCAGCCAGTAAAAAAAGAAAGCGGGTCTGGATGTTCGGCTAGGGTTAACTTGCAAACTATAGTTTTAAGTGGGGGAAAAAAAGAAGAACATTCACAGGTGTGTTTCTACTTACGTACAAAAAAGATTGGAGAGTTATATATGTACATGTGCAAACACACAGTATTTGCGAGGATATACAAGACACTGGTGAATGGCTGTCTTCCTAGGATGCTAGAGAGAAGAGGGGATCACTTTTTTTTTTTAAGAAGATGTTGGGGGTAGTTTATTAATTAATTAATTAATTTTTGCTGCGTTGGGTCTTCGTTTCTGTGCGAGGGCTTTCTCTAGTTGCGGCGAGTGGGGGCCACTCTTCATCGCGGTGCGCGGGCCTCTCACTGTCGCGGTCTCTCTTGCTGCGGAGCACAGGCTCCAGACGCGCAGGCTCAGTACTTGTGGCTCACAGGCCTAGTTACTCCGTGGCATGTGGGATCCTCCCAGACCAGGGCTCGAACCCGTGTCCCCTGCATTAGCAGGCGGATTCTCAACCACTGCGCCACCAAGGAAGCCCGGGATCACTTTTTTCTTTTGAATTGTGCCATTTGTATTACATCTTCTAAAAATAAATTACCAAATGAAATGTGGTATCCTGAGACAGAAAAAAAGAATTACTGGAAAACTAGTGAAATAAGAACGAAGTGTAGTCTACTTAGCACAGGTCCCACTTTTGGCAAATGTAGCTTTTGGTGGTTGTTTTTCCTGGTTCTTTATTCATCATATCCACTCCTCCCCACTGCTGGCTTTTTCTCCTACTGTTCCCTATGTGTGGGATGTCCCCCATTCTCTCCTCCTCCTTGGAAGCTGTACCCATCCTTCAAGGCCAAGGTCATCAGTTACTTGCTCTGAAATACTTTCCTTGCCTTCCCCCACTCAGTGCTCTAAGACACGGTATCCAGCTTGGGACAGACACATGGTTACTATCGTTTCACACTTGCTAGCAGCTGGATTCCCAGGAAGCAGACTTTACGGTGAAAATTAGCATACAGGTTAAGTTCTGAGGGATGCTCAACTGTAGACACAGAGGACTGGAGGGCCGACTGTACTATGTCATCTGACATAACGAACTTGAGCAGCCCTGGATTTTGGTATCTGTGGGAAGGGGGGGGGGTCCTGGAACCAACCCACTGCTGATAGGAGGGACAACTGCATGCTCTTTCCTCAGCCAGTTTCCACAGCAGCACGAGAGATGAACCTTCCCTACGATCAAGGCTTACTGAGAGCCTCCAAAACCATAAGAAATTCACCCCCCATTTAACGAAGGTAACATTCAAGGAGAAAAATTTCATTTTTAAAGAAACAATATTTCTCAGTCAATAACCTTTTAAGCCTTGTCTTTTCAAGCAAATGAATACTTTTATTAACATGGTAAAATTTTTTTTAAACACACGGTAGGGTTTTGACCTCAAATACTTGTCAGGTCTGCTACTGAAATGAACTTACAGCTAGACAACTTATGAATCTTGAAGACACCTAGTCCCTGTGCAGTTTAGGGTCCAAAACAGACAGCCCTTGCTTTTCTTCCCCAGACCCTCAAGGGCCTTTGCAAATATCGCTTTCATTTTATGTCCAGAATCCCCTGAAATGCATCAGGATATTACATCGATTACACAGAATACCAAGACCTATCTCGTCTCCTAGTCTAGGTTCCATGTCACATAAAGCTGAGTTACGTTGTCCAAACAATCTGACCAGACAAGTTACATCAGTGTGCCGCATAAAACCTAAAATTTGAACAAAATACATCTCTCCTCCTTTGGTCTCACATAGAAATTAAAGTCCCCAAACACAACACCATCCCGCAGACCTTCTTTTGGTTCATCAGTCCCAGCCAGATCAGCCCCCTCCTCATTCCCAATTGAAGTCTGGTCCGTTCTTCAGCTTCGTTGGCAATCGCTGCATGGAGTCGTCTTCCAGAAATAATGCATTTCCTTCAACACCTTCAGAGCCGGAGAACTCCAACTGAGTCTCATCTGTTACACACAGACCCAAAGTTCCAGGGAGCTATCAGGTCACACAAGAAAGAGCAAAGCACCTCAAAAATTTAGAAATAACGAAAGCCCAGGAACAAATGTGACTGCTGCGACAGCTTACAATCTAGGCCCTAATTCTTGTGAGAGCATTTTCCAAATCAAAGGTACCTCCCCAAACAAAAACATTTAACAGTCAAAACTCATACTGAGGTCATTAACCACAGACCATAGCAGAAACGTAGTGTGAGGACAGAGTGGACAGAGAAAAAAAGAGAAAACAAAAGGCTCTCTGGTTTCAGCTTCTCCAGGGTGTCAGCCAATCTCCATCAGTTGACCAGAATCCACTGGCTGTAAACCTGAAGTGCAATTGGGAGAAACTCATCATTAGGAAGTGAGAAAACCCTCACAAACTCAGCCTCGCAGGACACCACCTCTTCTGCATGCCACCTGACCCCTTCCAGTCTTCCAGCAAAATCTGGAAGCGTCCAATAATGGCCTTCCCTCTGACAATTCTGTATTTCTACCCCCCTTTGCTCAATGGCCTGTACCGTGATTTTGTTATTACCCTACAGTTATCCTATTGATCGTGACCTTTGGTTTCAACCAAACACGTACAAGTCAAAACCAACCAACCAACCAAAGTGTTCCCCCCAATTACCACAGACGTAACAAAAATAAATAAACGGTACCTACTAACACCTCCTAAAATGAAAACTGAGCACGCTTTTATTCTCTTCTCCCAACTCCCATCCCCCGCGGATCATTAGTAAATAAATGTCCCCGAAGCTGACCCAAGCGTCGGGCAACGCCTGGGACCTCCGTGCGGCTCCCGCCGGTCCCCGCCTTACCGCCGACCCTCCTTCAGGACGACTCGCTCTTCTCTATCCGCCGGACCAGCTCCACCAGCATCTCTGCCATCTTCGCGATCTCCTTGGCCTTCTCCTCCGCCTTCTCGCACCGTTTGGTCCCTCTGCCCTCGACTCCGTCGTCCGCGTTCTGCAGATGGTTGAGCGCGCTCTCCTCCGAGGCCTCCACCTGCGTCTTGATCTGGATGAGCATACTATCCATCTCCCACAGCTTGCTCCGGTTCCGCAGGTAGGCTCTCCCGTGCTCGCGGCTCAGCGCCGCGATGTCCTCGCGCATCTCGTTGATGACCGGGAGCAGGAACTGCTCGAAGTCCTCCTCGGGCTCCAGCACCTCCACCTCCTCCGGCTCTGCCAGCTCCACGATGTCCAAGGGCCGCATCTTCCCCCGCTATTCCGGAACCGCAGGACACAAGTCGGCTGCAGAGAGAAAATGGAGACTCGCTATGCTTACCAACACACTTCCAGAATATTCTTTAAAACTTTTACCCTTTTAAACTTTTAGCCTCACAGAAGCCACGGAAACAAGCGACTTACGAGCAACGAACCGGAGGACAAAATGGAGTCGCGGCCGTCAACCAGCGCCCTGCGTGTTGCGGCCCCTTTCACGACACGGCCGTGCCTCTTTACGGTCACGCCGCTGGTAGAACTAGGTGCGGGCGCGCGCACGTCAATAGAGGGCGACGCAATCCGCTCTACCACGGCCGCGCGCGCACACACCCACACCCACGCGCGCGCGCACGCTCTCCCTTTTCCTCCCCTCCTCCTACTCCTCCGCGCTGCGGCCCTCCGCTACCCACGCCCGCGCGGACGTGAATGCACGAGCTCTCTTATCCCCCTCCCCCTTCACCCTGTGCTGCTCGCCTCCGCTACCCACGCACGCGCGGACGCGCACGCACGAACTCCCTTATCCCCCTCCCCTTTCACCCTTGTGGTGCGCCTAGCGGCTACCCCACGCGCGTACGCGCGCACTCTCATATTGCCCCTCTCGCTTCACCCTCGTGCTGAGCCTGGCCGCTACCCTGGCTTTGGAGGTGAGCCCTTCTGGTGCTCCCTCCTCCTAAAGGGGTTCTCTTAAAGGGTTTCCATCTTTTGAAGATGTCAACGCTGTCTTCTTACAGTAAACGGGAACAGCCCTACGTAATAATGTACTCAAAGTATGTGACATTCCTGGTCCATCGCTGATAGCCCCATCCTGTTTACTACCACGACTGGACCCCTCCCTAATGTCTTACTGGCTTATTTTCCTTCCTCTTTTTTTTTAAAAAAATATATTTTTATTTTATTTTAGGCTGCGTTGGGTTTCCATTGCTGCGTGCAGGTCTTTCTCTAGTTGAGGCGAGTGGGGGCTGTTCTTTGTTGCGGTTGCGCGGGCTTCTCATTGCGGTGGCTTCTCTTGTTGCGGAGAACGGGTTCTAGGCACACGGGCTTCAGTAGTTGTGGCTGGCGGGCTCTAGAGCACAGGCCAGTAGTTGTGGCACACGGGCTTAGTTGGTCCGCAGCGTGTGGGATCCGTCCCGGACCAGGGCTCGAACACGTGTCCTCTGCACTGGTAGGCGGATTCTTAACCCCTGAGCCAGCAGGGAAGCCCCTTACAGGCTTATTTTTGTTCCTTTTCGGATAACGGTCAGACGTGTCTGGGTGTCTTTTCACCAGACCAAGCCCCCCCCCCCCGCCCCCTCCGCCATCTCCAGGGTAAAAGGCCTGGTCTGTTATATCCTGAGGTTCCACTGGCCTAGTCTTTACGCCTTTTTGTCGGGTCGAACGCTCCTTGAGGGACGTATTCAGCTCTATGTCTCTAAAGCCTGGAGCAGAACTTGGCATATGTTAGTAAATTTGCTTTACCCTTCACTTAATACAAAATTTTAAGGAAAGATAAGTTAATTTCATAGCCTATTGACCCAGTCACAAAAGAGCAATAAAAATGTCAGGAGAGCTTGCACAGGTGCATTGGTTTGGCTTCTGTTTTCCAGTCAAAATGGACACAACTCCCAGTTTTGAATATAGCAGAGTTAATAATGAAGAGATACAATAATCATGAAAATGCTTTGTAAAGGGCTTCCCTGGTGGCGCAGTGGTTGAGAGTCCGCCTGCCGATGCAGGGGACACGGGTTCGTGCTCCGGTCTGTGGAAGATCCCACATGCCGCGGAGCGGCTGGGCCCGTGAGCCATGGCCACTGAGCCTGCGCGTCCAGAGCCTGTGCTCCGCAACGGGAGAGGCCACAACAGTGAGAGGCCCGCGTACCGCAAAAAAAAAACACACACAAAATAACAAGAAAACGAAATGTTTTGTAAATACCAAGCTTAGACATAGGTAAAGTGCTTATTTTTTGTTGACTTTCCACGGTTCTTTATATCTGGTTGCTCTTGTAAAAATCCAACTTCAGGGCTTTCTTGATATATCAGAGGCAGCTAGCTCATAAATTCTTTGTGTGAAAGTAAAGAAATGGCTCAAATAATGAGATACCACTACACACTTGTTAAAATGGCCAAAACCCAGCCCAATGACAACACCAAAGCTGGTGAGAATGTGGAACAACAGTAACTCTCATTTATTGCTGGTGGGAACGCAAAATGGTGCAGCCACTTTGGAAGACAGTGGCAGTTTCTCATCATGCGAAGCGTACTCTTACCATACCACACGGCAAATGTGCTCTTTGATATTTACTCAAATGTATTGGAAACTTATGTCCACACGAAAACCTGCAATATGGATGTTTCTAGCAGCTTTATTCATACTTGCTAAAATTTGGAAGCAATCAAGATATCCTTCAAAAGGTGAATGGATGGGCTTCCCTGGTGGCGCAGTGGTTGGGAGTCCGCCTGCCGATGCAGGGGACACGGGTTCGTGCCCCGGTCCGGGAGGATCCCACATGCGGCGGAGCGGCTGGGCCCGTGAGCCATGGCTGCTGAGCCTGCGCGTCCGGAGCCTGTGCTCCACAACGGGAGAGGCCACAGAAAAAAAGATTAAAAGGCAAAAGGGCCTACAGAAGACTGATGTCTTTTCAACCCTATTCCTCTTTCCTCTGTGGTATGTGGGATCTTCCTGGACCAGGGCTCGAACCCGTGTCCCCTGCATTGGCAGGTGGATTCTTAACCACTGCGCCACCAGGGAAGTCCAAATTAAATTATTCTTAATTTTGTTTTATTTTCATATTTTGGGGTCAATCCTTTTTTTTTTTTTTTTTTGTCTCAAAATTTTTCATGGGGCTTCAGAAAGCTCCTTCGTCCTGGGCTCTGTGTAGCAGCCGCCTAAAGGGTAAAGAGAGCTTGCTGGGGGCAGGAGATAGGAGAGGGTGACCCAGAGAAGAGCCTCCACAGTAGAAACCCACTTAAGCCCGGGACCTCCCCCTTCCAGAGGAAGCTGCTGTTGCCCAAGTTCCAAAAACTGGGCTGAAGTAAGAAGTCCTGAGACCCCAGGGGAAGCAAGGGTGAGAGTGTCTTGCCTGTGCAACCCAGTGTTAATGGGTCACCTCCGAGGGAAACAACCTGTAAGACAGTAACGAGATGTAACCTGAGCAAGGCTCTCTGCGCTGGTCAGAAACTCCAAACTGACACAACCAGTTTGGAAGAGTCTGAGGGATTTTTGTTTGTTTTGTTTCTGCAGTGGAGGATATCCGACATCAGGAGTAGCGGATCTGAATTCAATTCATAAGGCCAAAAACGATTCTGGCTGTGGGAAATGCAGGGATGATGGTTCCCGTATTAGAAACGATTTCGTCAATGGAAAAAGAAAGAAGTCTCACTCTTCTAAGAGAATTTCACTAGCATAAATCAATTTAATAATAACTGTGTTAAGGCATAAAAGGGAGCAGGTATTATTATAGGCCCATTATTGGCCCCATTTTGCAGATGGAGAAACTGAGGCTGGGGGAGATGTAACATGGCTTGTAGGGGTCTTGTCCAGGTTCAGCTGGCGGAACCCAAGCTTGCTTGCCATCAGATACAAGAGAAAAAGATGAGGACTTCGGTATTTTAGGTTCATTGAAATTAAGAAAGGCTGCTTTGGTTTTTTTTAAAGCTTAGCAAAGGAGTTAAAAGCAGAGTGACTTCATGTAACAAAATTCCCAGAAGACACATGTTCTCACCAAAGTCTTAATGCAGTATTGCTCTAGCATCGTGCTGGGCATGAATTGCTCATTTCACCAAGCAGGTGTCAAACATCACATCAGGAATAAGTTTCCTCTTGAAAGCCCTTGGAACCAAATCATCAACGAATCAAGAGGAATCACTTAGGGATATGAGAGATTTTCAAATGGCGAACACTTTGGGAAAAGAGGGTAACTGTGGAAGAAACAAATGACATTCAAAGACTAGATACTGCGAAGATGTGGAGATTATCACACGTACTCAAGACTACCATCAGCGGAATTACTGAAAGTAGTTCCTCCTCCTTCCCCCTGTAATAACCTAGGGAGGGATGAATCGAGGGGAGAATGCCTAGCACGAACCCCCAAGCTCCTGCCTCTGCCTCTTCCCACGTGGCAAAGAGACACGTAGCCACAAAGCCACGAAGCTGAAGAGGACACGCGTGCCATCGGCTCAGGCCACTTCACAGACGCTGACGGAAGTGTGTACCTCAGTGGTCTTCAAGCTCTTCAGACCAGATGCCCTTATCAGAAAAAGTGTGTGACCAGCACTCCTGTGACCCAGCAGGACCCCACGAGGCCTTCCCCAAACAGATCCCCGCCCACGTCCTCCACCTGCCTTTTGCTTGTATAAACACTTTAGTCAAAGAATAAATTTAATCAGAGAAGTGAGAAAATGCAGAAAAAAAGGAAAACACTCAAGCCAGACAAAATAATAATACTTTAGCCATTCAACAAAGTCAAGGACCTTTAGTTCCTCCTCAGGGTCTATAGATAATATTCTGAGCCATGTCCTTTGAGCTGTTTTGCAGATCCCGAAACCTCCACCAGGTGGAAGACGTTAGCTGACCCCAGAAGAAGCACTGTAGACCCCAGACCGTTGGAACCAGAAGGTTGATGATGTTGACTCCCAGTTACCTCACCACCAACCAATCAGAAGAATGTCCACGAGCTGACCACACAGCCCACAACCCCTCTCCCTCACCCTGTCATTAAAAACGTTTCCCTGAAAGGCTTCAGGGAGTTCGGGTCTTTTAACCACTAGCTGCCTGGACTCCTTGCTTGGCGTCTGCAATAAACGCTGCACTTTCCTTCGCCACAAGCTGGTGTCAGTAGCTTGGCTTTACTGCACACAGGTGAGTGGACCCAAGTTTGGTGCAGTAACACTTCCAGTACATGTTCATTGGTTCACCTAAAACTATAGTCACAATCTGTACTGGTAACATTAAGTAGATTAACATACACAAGACAGAAATTTAAGGGATCAGATGAAGTAGTTTTAATAGTTTTAAATAATTATTTCTTTTCACATAGTCCTAAAAAGTCTTTTATTCTCTCTCTCACACACACATAGGCCTAGTTAGCTGATAATATTTTTCAGTGAAAGTGGTGGGATTAAATATGCTTCATTATTTTGAAAACCTTGGTTTAACACCTCATGATAGAGCAAGGCGAAGGTCTACTTATAACTAGCTTACGTTAATACCTGCATTTAATGACTACTGAAGTTAAGAAGAAAAAAACAAACCTCACAAAGATCCTTGGGTCCAAATAGAAGAAGAAGGTCATCCACCAGCCTTATTAAGCCCTGATGCTGAGTTCTCAGTTCCACCCACCAGATATGCAAAGGTTTTTTACTGGAAATCATTTGCTAGAAATCCATCTCCCCAATTCGTTCTTGCAAACTAACTGCTGCATTTTAACAAATGGATCCAAAGTCTAGTGTAAGTTTTAATTTGGAAAAATTTTAAACAGAATGAAAAATTCTAACCTTCAACATGCTCAGACCGGAGAATTTTTTTTTTTTTTTTACTTTTTAAAACTGAGAAACAAAGGGCTTTACAGATAATTTTGGGAACATTACAGATGTCTGTCATTTTAGAAACCTACTGTGCTAGAGGATAATGGTCTCTTTTTTTTTTGTCAGAATTATATTTCAGTTTAATTAAAGACATAATTTTTTCTTATTAGTTATCTATTTTATACATATTAGTGTATATATGTCAATCCCCATCTCCCAGTTCATCCCACCACAACCCCCACCCCACCACTTTCCCTCCTTGGTGTCCATACATTTGTTCTCTACATCTGTGTCTCTATTTCTGCCCTGCAAACCGGTTCATCTGTACCATTTTTCTAGGTTCCACATATATGCGTTAATATATGATATTTGTTTTTCTCTTTCTGACTTACTTCACTCTGTATGACAGTCTCTAGATCCATCCACGTCTCTACAAATGACCAATTTCGATCCTTTTTATGGCTGAGTAATATTCCATTGTATATATGTACCACAACTTCTTTAACCATTCATCTGTCGATGTGCATTTAGGTTGATTCCATGACCTGGCTATTGTAAATAGCACTGCAGTGAACACTGGGGTGCATGTGTCTTTTGAATTGTGGTTTTCTCTGGGTATATGCCCAGTAGTGGGATTGCTGGGTCATATGGTAATTCTGTTTTTAGTTTTTTTAGGAACCTCCATACTGTTCTCCATATTCGCTGTATCAATTTACACTCCCACCAACTGTGCAAGAGGGTTCCCTTTTCTCCACACCCTCTCCAGCATTTGTTGTTTGTAGAGTTTCTGATGATGCCCATTCTAACTGGTGTGAGGTGATACCTCATTGTAGTTTTGATTTGCATTTCTCTAATACTTAGTGATGTTGAGTGCTTTTCATGTGCTTCTTGGCCATCTGTATGTCTTCTTTGGAGAAATGTCTATTTAGGTCTTCTGCCCATTTTTGGATTGGGTTGTTTGTTTTTTTAATATTGAGCTGAATGAGCTGTTTATATATTTTGTAGATTAATCCTTTGTCCATTGATTCGTTTGCAAATATTTTCTCCCGTTCTGAGGGTTGTCTTCTTGTCTTATGTTTTCCTTTGCTTTGCAAAAGGTTTTAAGTTTCATTAGGTCCCATTTGTTTATTTTTGTTTTTATTTCCGTTACTCTAGAAGGTGGATCAAAGAGATCTTGCTGTGATTTATGTCAAAGAGTGTTCTTCCTATGTTTTCCTCTAAGAGTTTTATAGTATCCAGTCTTACATTTAGGTCTCTAATCAATTCTGAGTTTATTTTTTTTGTATGGTGTTAGGGAGTGTCCTAATTTCATTCTTTTACATGTAGCTGTCCAGTTTTCCCAGCACCACTTATTGAAGAGGCTGTCTTTTCTCCATTGTATATCCTTGCTGCCTTTGTCATAGATTAGTTGACCATAGGTGCGTGGGTTTATCTCTGAGCTTCCTATCCTGTTCCATTGATCAATATTTCTGTTTTTGTGCCAGTACCACATTGTCTTGATTACTGTAGCTTTGTAGTATAGTCTGAAGTCAGGGAGTCTAATTCCTCTAGCTCCATTTTTTTCCCTCAAGACTGCTTTGGCTATTTGGGGTCTTTTGTGTCCCTGCACAAATTTTAAGATATTTTGCTCTAGTTTTGTAAAAAAAAAAGCCACTGGTAATTTGATGGGGATTGCATTGAATCTGTAGATTGCTTTGGGTTGTATAGTCATTTTCACAATATTGATTCTTCCAATCCAAGAACATGGTATATCTCTCCATCTGTGTGTGTCATCTTTGATTTCTTTCATCAGTGTCTTATAGTTTTCTGAGTACAGGTCTTTTACCTCCTTAGAAGGTTTATTCCTAGGTATTTTATTCTTTTTGCTGCAATGGTGAATGGGATTGTTTCCTTAATTTCTCTTTCTGATCTTTTGTTGTTAGTGTATAGGAATGCAAGAGATTTTGTGCATTAATTTTGTATCCTGCAACTTTACCAAATTCATTGATTAGCTCTAGTAGTTTTCTGGTAGCATCTTTAGGATTCTCTATGTATAGCATCATGTCATCTGCAAACAGTGACAGTTTTACTTCTTCTATTCCAATTTGTATTCCTTTTATTTCTTTTTCTTCTCTGATTGCCGTGGCTAGGACTTCCAAAACTACGTTGAATAATAGTGGCAAGAGTGGACATCCTTGTCTTATTCCTGATCTTAGAGGAAATGCTTTCAGTTTTTCACCATTGAGAATGATGTTTGCTGTGGGTTTTTCATATATGGCCTTTATTATTTTGAGGCAGGTTCCCTCTATGCCCACTTGCTGGAGAGTTTTTATCATAAATGGGTGTTGAATTTTGTCAAAAGCTTTTTCTGCATCTATTGAGATGATCATATGGTTTTTATTCTTCAATTTGTTAATATGGTGTATCACACTGATTGATTTGCATATATTGAAGAATTCTTGCATCCCTGGGATAAATCCCACTTGATCATGGTGTATGATCCTTTTAATGTGTTGTTGGATTGTTTGCTAGTATTTTGTTGAGGATTTTTGAATCTATATTCATCAGTGATACTGGCCTGTAATTTTCTTTTTCTGTGGTATCTTTGTCCGGTTTTGGTATCAGGGTGATGGCAGCCTCATAGAATGAGTTTGGGAGTGTTCCTTCCTTTGCAATTTTTTGGAAGAGTTTGAGAAGGATGGGTGTTAGCTCTTCCCTAAATGCTTGATAGAATTCACCTGTGAGGCCATCTGGTCCTGGACTTTCGTTTGTTGGAAGATTTTTAATCACACTTTCAATTTCATTACTTGTGACCGGTCTGTTCATATTTTCTATTTCTTCGCACAGGAGAATTCTTATAGGTGACACAGACTTTAGAAAGAAAAGCGTATCAGATGGAAACATTTCCAACACCCACCAGGAAGAGACAAAGTGTGTTTGTTTTCCTAAAAATAACTATTAAGTTAGCATATTCCTTAGTATGAAATATATTCTAGACACTTGTCATTATAGAAATGGTCAATACTGTGCATCATGTCTTTTTGTGAAAGAAGAATGTGCAGCACACCTTTCAGTTCATCTTTTAACGACTCTGCCATGAGATAAGCAGTGAGTCATCTGAATGGTACAAAACATTTCTATGGTCACTCTCTGATGGTTTTAAAAAAGGTCCGCAAGTGTTCTGACAGGCCTCCACGCACACCTGGAGTTTATGTCTCCTGCTCTTCAACCCCGGCAGGGTTTTGTGATCACCATTCAAGACCAATAGAGCAGGACTTATAAGCTAAGTGAGAAAAGACCCTGGGGCTTCTGTAGGTGTATCTTGGGCCTCTGCTCTGGGCACCTCCTGCCATCGTAGGAGAAGTCTGGCTACCCTGAGGCCACCATGTTCAGATACCAGACAGAAGGAGATCGGGAGGAGTGCCAGCTGTTCTAACCCCAGCTGTTAGATGACTGCAGCCTCATGAGAGACCCAAGCCAGAACTGCCTTGCCGGACAGCACCTCCACTGCTGACCCACTGCAACAGTGAGAGATAACACAAGTGTGGTTTTATCTACTAAGCTTTGGAGAAATCTGTTACACAACACTAGATATTACACGTATATCAACTCATTTAATTCTCACAATAACCCCATGAGTTATCGTCAGCCCCCTTTAAAAATGAGAGGGCAGGGTTTCCCTGGTGGCGCAGTGGTTGAGAGTCTGCCTGCCAATGCAGGGGACACGGGTTCGTGCCCCGGTCCGGGAAGATCCCACATGCCGTGGAGCGGCTGGGCCCGTGAGCCATGGCCGCTGAGCCTGGGCGTCCGGAGCCTGTGCTCCGCAACGGCAGAGGCCACAACAGTGAGAGGCCCGCATACCGCCAACAAAAAATAAATAAATAAATAAAAATGAGAGGACATTGAAGCCTTGAGAGGTTTCAACTCTGTTAGAACATCTGGGATTCAGTCCCCACATGGCCGGACCTCAGAGTCTATGTGCAGTGACTGTGGCCTCTCAGAAAGAAAAGCGCAAATGCAAGGATCAGAAGCAGTGGAAACAGTAGATCCTGGTGGAAGACGAGATATGGGAGGTGAAGGAAAGGAAGCCAAATAGAGCCTGGAGGTTTTGAAGAAACACAGGAAACGAAGTAAGTTTAGGGAGGAGGATTATGAGTTTGGATATTGTTTAGTTGGGTGTGTCACTGGTACCCACAAAGGAAGATGGCCCACAGGAATCCGGGGGCAAAGTCCAGGCCCCGGAAGTGCGTTCTGGAATCAAGTGCCTTCTGAAGATGAGATCATAAAGGGAAAGGGTGTTCAGCCAGAAGAGAAGAGGAAGAAGGACAAAGGCTTAGGGAGCGCCTCCTTGTTTAGTTTATGGTACACGTGACCATTTGTGATTAAGCTCCCAGAGTTTTCAGAATTTTTAAATGTGTGCTATAATGTCTGTGGATATACAATGAGATAACAGATTCCACAAAGCAGACAACATTTACTAATCTTACACTTGCATAAGAAGTTTATGAATTACTGCCTTGAGAAACTGGATGTTCTGTCAATAAGCCAAACCTAGAGCAGATGCGATGGCACAGAGACTGGCAGAAATAAATGCTGGGAACACTAATAAACCACTTGTGGATCTCAGGTATCCCACAGAATGAATATATTCATTTCAGATGAATATCCGGGTTTGGGGAGACTTGACATCTTTTTCACATGGTGGACCTTCTTTAAGAAAATGATTACATGACACCAAAAGCAAAGGCAACAAAAGCAAAAATAAACAAGTGGGACCACATGAAACTAAAAAGCTTCTGCACAGCAAAGGAAACCATCAACAAAATTAAAAGGCAACCTATGGAATCCCAGCAAATTTGCAAGCCACATGTCCAATAAGGAGTTAATATCCAAAATATACAGGGAATTCATGCAACTCAATAGCAAAAGTAAATAAATAAATAATTTAAAAATAGGAAAAGAGCCTGAATAGACATTTTTCCAAAGAAGAAATACCAATGGCCGACAGGTACATGAAAATGTGCTCAACACCACTGATCATCAGGGAAATGCCAATCAAAACCACAGTGAGATATCTCCTCACACCTGTTAGGATCGCTATTATCAAAAAGGCAAGGGCTTCCCTGGTGGCGCAGTGGTTGAGAGTCCGCCTGCCGATGCAGGGGACACGGGTTTGTGCCCCGGTCCGGGAAGATCCCACATGCCGCGGAGCGACTGAGCCCGTGAGCCATGGCCGCTGAGCCTGTGCGTCCAGAGCCTGTGCTCCGCAACGGGAGAGGCCACAGCAGTGAGAGGCCCACGTACCGCAAAAAAACAAAAACAAAAAGGCAAGAGACAGCAAATGCTGGCAAGGATGTGGAGAAAAGGGAACCCTTGTACACTCTTGCTGGGAATGTAAACTGGTACAGCTACCATGGAAAACAGTATGGGATACCTCAAGAAATTAAACATAGAATTACCATATGATCCAACAACCCCACTTCTGGGCGTACAAAGGAAACAAAATCATTATCTCAAAGAGATATCTGTACTACCATGTTCATTGCAGCCTTTATTCACAATAGCCAAGGTATGGAAACAACCTAAGTGCCCACTGACAAATAAACGGATAAAGAAAATGTGATACACACGTGTGCGCGCGCGTGCACACACACACACACACACACACAGAGGAATATTACTGTTTTTTTATATTCATTCATTTTAAAATATTTATTCATTATTTAGTTGTGGCAGGCGGGATCCTTAATGGTGGCATGCAAACTCTTCGTTGCGGCATGCAATGTGGGATCTAGTTCCCTGACCAGGGATCAAACCCAGGTCCCCCTGCATTGGGAGGTTGGAGTCTTATCCACTGCACCACCAGGGAAGTCCCTATTGTCTTAAAAAGACGGAAATCCTGCCATCTGTGACAACGTGGATGAATCTGGAGGGCATCATGCGAAGTGAAATAAGCCAGACAGAAGAAGAAAAGTGCTGTATGGCATTATTCTTCTGTCAACTTCCCACTGAAAGTTCTTTCTTCTAGGCTATAACAGTAAACTGGCCACCATGGCTCCATTCCCACATAGCCTTCCCCTCACCACTGGAATTTTAGGCATAAATCTGACGGTCTCACTTACTACCTTGCTTAAATGCTTTCACTAGTTACCCACTGTCTAAAGAGTAAAGCTCAAATGTTTTTGTGTGGCTATTCTCATTTTTGTTTCCCTTCCCCCAAATTCCTTCTCCCCCCAAATGTGGAAATTCCGTAATTGACCTTTTCTTGGCTATTGACCTTGGGCCGGGCACCTGACTCTGGCCAGGCCACCCTAGACATTTTGACTTGGGACTGACACTCGGTCGATTTCTCTTTGGATGCCTGCAGCGTGCAAAAGCTCAGAAGCGGTTACTGGCCATGTTTTCTGCCAAGTGAACCAGAAGAGTGGAGAAATCCAATTATAAGAGAGAGAGAGAATGAAGGTGGGCAGCAAAGCTGAGCCCAGAGGTAGGAGACCGAGTCCTCAATCCCAGCTCTTCTTTGGGTCTAGTTGCATCCTTGTCCTGGAGTCTAACGTCAGACAAGTCAGACTCCTGACAATAAATCCCCCCTTGTAGACGGATGTGACCTGAGTTCCTGATACCTGCACCTAAGTCAGTCCTAATTCCACTGCATATGGCGACTTGGCGGTTCAGTCACAACCTGCCTTGCTGGCTTCATCACCCAGTGTTCTGACCACCCCTTCATCTCACCGCACACTCCCTCCTCTGCATCGAAGCCACCTGATCACGCCAGTCTCTGTGCTTATCATCCTTTATATTTGCCTCTTTAGTTACATTTACCACAGTACACTGTAGAATTCCTATTTGTTTATATATTACGTTGTAAGTTCTTCAAGGACAGTCTTATTCATCTACGTAGCTCACTGCCTAACACAAATGTTTGATAAACCAGGTTATTCCAACAAATGAAGTGAATTAGTATTTGCCACACAGGCTCTAGCAAGTCTGCCCCCCAAAAGATTTGACCAACCTATTGTCTGATTATTTAAAAAGCAATCTTTCATGAATAATGTAATTTTGTGTTTGTGAACAGAAGAGTAACATATATGAAATAAACTGACCAGGGAAAGCAGCACGAACTTCAGAGTCCCTAACCCTAATCCAATGCAGGGAACATGGGTTCAAGCCCTGGTCCGGTAAGATCCCACATGCCACGGAGCAACTAAGCCCGTGCGCCACAACTACTGAGCCTGCGCTCTAGAGCCGCAAGCCACAACTACTGAGCCTGTGTGCTGCAACTACTGAAGCCTACGAGCCTACAGCCCATGCTCCGCAACGAGAGAAGTCACCCCAATGAGAAGCCTGGTATCGCAACGAAGAGTAGCCCCCACTCACCGCAACTAGAGAAAGCCCGCGCACAGCAACGAAGACCCAATGCAGCCAAAAAAAAGTCTCTAAAAACAAAACATTCTCCGAAAGAGCCTGACTAAATCAGAAATCTGAATGCAGAAACTGTAATCTTATACCTGTCACCTACTCCCTTCTCTTCCTTCTCACTTTTTACAGTTGTTCATCCTGCTAAATTCTTCAACCTTTAAATATACAGATGCCGACCGCTCTTGTGATATGTGCCGTTTGCACTGAAGTGTTTGTTCTTAAACAAGTTGGATTACTCAGCCTTACAAATAAAAAAGCTACCCTATCAGCTAATTTTAATACTTAGGGTTTTTTCCCGAAAAGTTCTTTAACCTTGAATGTATTTCCAAATGGGTTAGCTTTTGTCCGTCTGATTCTAATGGATTACATACTACCTGGAAGCCAGAGGAAAACCAGAGATGTTTGTTTGTTTTATTTTATGCTCAACCTAGTAACCAAACGAAAATAAACCACAATTTCTTTATGCCAAAGCTGGTTTATTGAACTTCATGAGGGTAAAGTTACAGTGATGCTATTCCATAAGAAAATTATTTAACTCTAGTTTAGATTTCATGAGGAAATGTACTAGCAATACACTGTCAATACAGCATTGTCACGAATAGCTAACTTCACTAGAATCTGATTCGTTTCCTTTGGTGTTCTCAAATTATGACTTTTCCAAAACATAGCTGAGGTTTTCAACTAAAGGTCACAGTTAAAATAAATTCATACAGGAGTTACAAAATGTGTGATTTGTGCTTTAAAAATTAATAATTAGTTGTTTGATAGCCACCATTTTGTAAGTGATTTCTCAATAGTCTGTGTTTTATAAATATTCTGGAAAATATCTAAAAGCTTTACCCCATTCAACTGATCAGTATGTTCTTTTTAAAAGTAAAAACAAATGTAGAAAAAATTAAAACAATAAATCACTACAAATGGGATACAAATATTTTAAAATAAATATTAAAGTGAAAAAATAAGTCCTTTTACAGAACTTTAAAGGATACTTACTACTAACTTCTTACAAAAAGAAATAAAGTTAAATTACCTTTTTAAAAACATGAGTAATAACAGCACTGAAAAAAAAAGTGCTTGGAAAGTCTGTAAACTTTCTTCCCCCACTTTAGAAAATGTTTTGATAAGCAATAAACAGATTCCCTTCTTTAAAAAACTGCTCCGCCCATGACAATTATAACAGCTGTCATTGTTTTACTATAAAAATAGTTGCAAATCAACACTAATTTAGACAGAGTCAAACCATTTTTAATTCTACCATGATAAGAAAAATGGATTAATCTTCTTAAAAGCAAACAAAGCCAATTTGTTTTTCCTTAAGCTCTAATGTTTAAAACAGAATAATTATTTCCTGTAATTATTACTTTCCATTAGTTCATTTAATAGAATTATCTTGTTTTCATAAGTAAATTATCCAGTCAGGACCACCATCATGATTACACAAAAAATCCTAAACTAGATTACATCACATATTTAAATGGTTTCCCACATTCTAAAAATATTTTAAGTATAATCATCTTTTGGCTTAATTTCCTCTAAAATTATTAAGTTCAGCAATCTTTCAGAATTAGTCAATGTGCACACTTCAGATAAAGTTCATGGCTTACATTCCATTCACATAATAGCTTCACATGCAAGCTTACTATTTCCTATGTGCAAAGTCTTAAATTCAAAATAAAAGTAATTAGGCTAAAAAAACTTTTTGAAATATTCTTTCTACCACCAAGGGATAGACTAGATATTTTTCAATATCTAATTTATTTTTTATACTGAGGAGGAGCAGTTTGTTGTGACCATAAAAATTTAAAGATTTAAACAACAGAAGTACTGTAATGTACTATTACAGAAATAAAATGTAGACTCAGAGCAATTACAGGTATGCCCTCAGAGTTACAATCCAAACGGAAGATGATTTGTTTATTCAGCCTTTAGGCATTAAATTGATTGGGGGCCGGGGGAGAGCAAGAGATACTATGTCTGACACACAGCTTGACCAAAAGCCAGGAATAGGTCTTTTGTGGTAGCCAGGAACCATGTTTAGCTATTTTCCCCCAAATTACATCTCCTCAAATCTTTCAATTAGTTTTTCAATGTTTAAAGGTATCAAAATAAAGTATAAAGCACCTTACTATCTGATTTACTTTTGCATAATGTGTAGAGTTTAGTAAGAAAACAATTCAAATTACTCTTTTAAAAATAACAATGATTTTTTTATTTGTAGACCTGATTGATAGTGATTTGAAATATTAAGCATCTAGAACTGTTGGAAAGGTCATTCTTTATGGACTGAGAACCAGAAAACATTCTAGGCTCTCTCCTTCCACTGGAACTAAAGTCTTGGCTCTAAAATGTACCAATAATAATGCATTTAAGTACATTAATAATACAAAGAAAGAACTCTAGGGAGAGGCAAATACCAGTTTTTACCCCATTGAGAACACTTCCCATTCAAAGCACATACGAGTAAGTATACTAAACCCTTACTATATTTTTTCAATTGCAGGAACACAGGATTAAACAATCACTGACTCTTAAAATCCCACCATACTCTCATTTGAAGCCTCCTCGTGGGGCTCTCAATGGAAAGATGCTCTGATTCACCCTACCTCTGCTTCACTCCAACCTCTGAAAACTAACTTTTCCCTTGTGCTGTCGCAGTGACAAACCTGATGAAGTAGACACAAAATACAAAAATGAGCATGGCGACGGTAAACAGTAAAGTGTCAGGATGCCCCGTGGTATCTGCGATTAAATTCTATGACTTATCGCTGCCACACTTCCGAAGTACCTCTTTAGTCAAAATTAGATTGCACAATAAAGACTGTGATTTAGCACCAGCACGCCACTGCAGGCTTTGGTTCAGGCTTCAGGGAAATTCCGTTATCAGGGGGTTGACTAAGCATTAACGGTTTATGGCTCTTCAGCTTATGAGCCAAGGTCATAAATATAGCTTCCACATGGTCATCATCATTGGGGTTTTTAGCAGAGGTTTCAAACAAAGGCATACTGTACGTGTCAGCAAATTTTTGTGCCAAGTCTGTGGGTACCTGAATGGCACTCCTCAAGTCACATTTATTTCCAACAAGAATCCGTGGAATATCGCTGGCTAGCAAATGCTGTTTGCATTCTTCTATCCAAGATGGCAGGCTATGAAAACTCGCCATGTTGGTCATATCGTACACGAAGACAACAGCATGTACGTTTCTGTAGTAGTGCTGGACCATGCTCTTTCTGAATCGTTCTTGTCCTGCTGTGTCCCATAACTGGATCTGGAAGTGGGGGAAAAAAAGAGGAAAACTGAAAGTTTCATTCCAATTATACATACAGAAAACTTTAACCACCTTTGCATGGTCTTTCCTACTTCTTCACTTATACTACTTTGCTCCCTTCCATGATGCCTTTTCAGTGTTATTTAAGGGATCCAAATGTCATGATACTAGTCTCGTTACCTCATCATTAATGCAAGTGTCAGAACAAAGACTTCAATCTAGCACTTTAATTTCAGTAAATCAAGTTTGTTTAGAAAAATTATACCTCAAAAATTGATTTTAGGGCTTCCCTGGTGGCGCAGTGGTTGAGAGTCCGCCTGCCGATGCAGGGGACACGGGTTTGTGCCCCAGTCCGGGAAGATCCCACATGCCGCGGAGCGGCTGGGCCCGTGAGCCATGGCCGCTGAGCCTGCGCGTCCGGAGCCTGTGCTCCGCAACGGGAGAGGCCACAACAGTGAGAGGCCCGCGTACCGCAAATAAAATAAATAAATAAATAAAAATACATGGGAATTTCTTGGCATTAAAAAAAATCTTTTAAAAAAAAAAAAGACAGAGCATTTGGCACGTGCCTTTTGCACTTCTCTCACCACACCCGTTCTGCCTGGAATGGAATATCATGCTGGGAGGCTCAGCAGCCACTTTGTAAGCATAAAGAAGAAAGCCACACACAAGAATGACAGAGCAGAAGTCTAGCATAGATAGAATACTGCTGACGGCGTACCACCATACAGGCTGCTGCCCCTGGTCTCCTTATTACGTGAGAAAAATAAAACCTTACATGCTTAAATCACCATAGTTGAATTTCTCTTACATGTAGCTCAGTGCTATCCTAAAATTATTTGCTATGTACACTGTTTAAAACCTTTACCGCTTACAGTCGCATTTACTCAGGAAAGTACAGGTTCTGCCTTGATGCACTCCTAGAGACCACTTCACAAAGTACGTTGTTAAAAAATACCCCCTTTTGATGTAAGCAACACAGTTGACAGATGGGCCATAAAGACTCAGTATCGAATAAATCAGAGGTAGAAGCAAACAGTTGTCAGCAAATTAAGAACTAATAACATCTAAGACTATTTAAATCAAGAAAAATTTATTAAATACCTACTGTGTATCCACCCGTAGGTTACTTACACCACTAGGCCTTTGCCTCCTCAACAGTAAAAGTAAAATTTAGTTTCAGACCCTATAAAATAAGCATTCATAGACTAGCTACACTAACTACGCGAAGAACTGATAAAGTAAATTATAATTTTTTTTTTTTTTTTTTTTTTTTTTTTTTTTTTTTTTTTTGCGTAACGCGGGCCTCTCACCGTTGTGGCCTCTCCCGTTGCGGAGCACAGGCTCCGAACGCGCAGGCTCAGCGGCCATGGCTCACGGGCGCAGCCGCTCCGTGGCATGTGGGATCTTCCCGGACCGGGGCACGAACTCATGTCCCCTGTATCGGCAGGCGGACTCTCAACCACTGCGCCACCAGGGAAGCCCTAAATTATAATTTTTTAAAAATACAACTTTCCTTTTTAAGAAAAATACTTTTTTTAAATCCCAATTAACATGTTAAGAATAAAAACACTCAGCATACAACTAAAACTGTTTCAAGCTATAGATGTCAGAATTTATTGCAAAGCTACACGGTGTACTATCAGCATACGATTAGAAATACAGATCAGTGGAACAGAACTTAGAGTCCAGAAATAAATCCATATCATCTATGGCCAATTGATTTTCTACACGAGTGCCAGGACAAGTCAGTGAGGGAAAGCACAGACGTTTCAATGAACGGTGCTGGGCCAACATGCAAAAAATGAAGCTGGACCCCTACCTCACACCATATACAAAAATTTATTCAAAATGGATGAAAGATCTAAATTTAAGTTAAAACCATAAAAATCTTAGAAGAAAACATAGGGGTAAATATTTGTGACCTTAGATTAGGCAATGGTTTCTCAGCTATGACACCTAAAGCAGAACCAACAAAAGAAAAAAACAGATAAACTGGACTTCATCAAAATTAAAAATGTGCTTCAAAGGGCATTATCATGAAAGTGAAAAGACAGCTCAAAGAATGGGAGAAAATATCTGTAAATAATACATGTGTTAGGGGTCTAGTATTCAAAATATTTAAGACCTCTTACAACTCAATAATAAAAAGACACATAACCCAATTAAAAACATCGGCAAAGGATGTGAACAGATGTTTCTCCAAAGAAAATATACAAATGTTCAATAAGTACACGAAAAGCTGCTCGACATCATTAGCCATCACACAAATGCAAGCCGATAACAAGTGTTTGCAGAAATGTGGAAAAGTGGAACCTCTCATGCGTTGCCGGTGGGGATGTAAGTGCAGCCACTTTAGAAAAGTTTGGCAGTTCCTCAGCAAGTTAAACAGAATTTTACTTAGCCATAAAAAGGAATGAAGGTCCAGTGGTTGAGACTTCGCCTTCCAATGCAAGGGGTGCGGGTTTGATCCCTGGTTGGGGAGCTAAGATCCCACATGCCTCGTGGCCAAAAAACCAAAAAACATAAAACAGAAGCAATAGTGTAACAAATTCAATAAAGACCTTAAAAAAAAAAAAAAAGGAATGAAGTGCTGACACCTGCTACAACAGGGATGAGCCTCCAAAGTATGCTGAGGAGAAACCAGACACAAAAGGTCACATTTCTATGCTTCCACTTGTATGAAACATCTGACATAGACAAACCCATAAAGACAGAATACAGACTGGTCGTTGCCAGAGGCTGGGGAATGGGGAGAAACTTTAATGCGTGAGGGCTCTTACTTGGAGTGATGGCAATATTTTGAAACTAGATAAAGGTGGTGGTTGTACAACATTATGAATGCACTGAATGGCTCACTTTAAAATAGTTACTTTGATGTTATTTGAGTTTCACTTCAACAAATTAGGGGAAAAAGAGAGAGAGAGAGAGACAGTTGCCCTAGGACCCAGCAATTCCACTCCTTGGTGTATATCCAAGAGAACCGAAAAGATATGTTCACACAAACACGTGTACACAAATGTTCATAGCAGCATTATTCATAATAGCTAAAAGGTGGAACCAACCCAAATGTCCACCAACTTATGAATGGATCAATAAAACGTATGTCCATATAATGCAACATTATTCAGCCATAGGAAGGAATGAAGTACTGACACATGCTACAACATGGATGAATCTTGAAAACATTATGCTGAGCCAAAGAAGCCAAGACACAAAAGGCCACACACTGTAAGATTCCATGTATATGAAATGTCCACTATATGGCAAGTCCCTCGAGACAATAAGTAGACTAGTGGTTGCCAGGGTCTGAGGGAACGGGAGGAATGGGGAGTGACTGATCATGGGTATAGGGTTTCTTTCTGGGGTGATGAAACGTTCTGGAGTTAGACAGTGATGATGTTACCCAGGCTTGTGAATATACTAAAAACCACTGAATTGTATATTTTCAAATCTTAAATATCTCAGTTTTTTAGAATGAGAAAACAAAACCCACTTCAAACCGTCTCTTTAACATTCAGAAAGAGATTTGGGGAATAATTTGGATGACCTACATAAAAGCTGTCCAGAGAAATTGGAACAGATCTTTTCCCTTTTAGTAACATTCTTGCAGCTCAGGTATTCAAAAATCATTTCATCGATAGATACAAATGAATCTATATACAAAACAGAAATAGAGTCACAGATGACAGATGTATAATAGAAAGCAAACTTTGGTTACTAAGGAGGAAAGCGGGGGGCAGGGGGGAGGGATAAATTGGGAGATTTGGGCTGAAACAGACACACTACTATATATAAAAAGATAACTAATAAGAACCTACTGTATAGCACAGGGAACTCTACTCAATGCTCTGGAATGACCTATATGGGAATAGAATCTAAAAAAGAGTGGATACACGTATAATAGATTCACTTTGCTGCACAGCAGAAACTAACACAACATTATAAATCAACCATATGCCAATAAAAATTAATTTTAAAAAATCATTTCATCGATGAAGAATGATTTATAATGTTTTAAGCAGAGTATATTTTTAAGTTAAAAGAATAATAAAAAACATACAAAAAGGAAATATACCAAAACATTAACAATGGTTGTCTTTAAGGCAATGTCCCCCTTTATTTCTACTTTTCTCTGTTTTCCACAACAAACATACATTTTTTCTATTTGTTTTAACAAACTAAAGTTTAAAAAAAAATTATGCTGAATTTAGACCTGCCTCAAAGAACCGTAGAAGTCCTCAATAAATGCAAGTGGTGACGATTAGGATGTTTATCCCTAAGAAAACCACTTGCTTGTTTTAGGCTAGGATTGACTCAACGTAACCCTCTTCCCATCAGTCCTGCTCAAAACATTCTAACCATATCAAGACTCCCAGGAAACAAGAAGTCATAAATAATAACTCTGCACACTTTATCGGAGAACCGTAAAAGTAAATACTATGTTAAGTGAGGCACTCACAAAGAAGTACAGCTGTCTCTCAGTGTCCATGGGGGATTGGTTCCAGCACCCCCCCAATACCAAAATCCACGGCTGCTCAAGTCCTTTATATAAAACGGCGTAGTGCTGGCATTTAACCTACACACATCCGAATACTCTAAGTCATCTCTAAATTACTTATAATACCTAATGCAAAGTAAATGCTATGTGAATACTTGCCAGCAGTGGGCAAATTCAAGGTTTGCTTTCTGGAACTTTCCGGAATTTTTTTTCCTCAACTATTTCCCCATGGATATATTTGCCCCTGGAGGGCCGAGTGTATCTAAAAGGAAGCTTCAAAATTTCACTCACCGAATTGCTAGAACCAGTGAAGGCATAGGACACAGACACACTGTCATGCTGCCTGCTGCCTTTCAGGTCTGCACAGGACACTGAGGTGAGGGCAAGCGGGCTGCGGAAGGAGCAGTGAGAGACCCGGCAAAGAAAGGACAGGACAACTAATAAAAACTGTCAGCCACAGAAGGCTAGAGAAAGCTTTGACTGAAAGAGAGAGACACATATAGATACCCAGTGGGGAACAAACCTCACGATAACCTAGAAACATCTTGAGCGTTAGCTATGAGTGGAGTAGTTCACAACGCTTAAAAAAAAAGAGAAAATGACACTCTGGAACCTAAGGAAGTGACATGCTTTCGTCCTGGGAAATATTAAGTTAGGAAGTATTTTCAAAGCAATTTTTCCCAGTTTAATAATATCTTAAGAAAGAAAATGGCTCATAGGTGGTTCTACAAGATATTACTCCCATTTTAAACATCATAAAGGTAATATAAAATATACATTAATAATATTTCATGAATCTCTACTTTAAATTCCAATATCAAGCTCCAACAAAAATGACAACCTAATTGCTAAATACTAAGGGCAGAGTCTTTTTTTTTTTTAATGTCTATTCAATGCTTTGCCCAGTTTTAATTATTTCTTTTTATTATTGATAAAGTGTGTGTGCGTGTGCATGTACACATATAGATTCTGGACACTAGACCCTTGTCAGGTATATGATTTGTAAATATTTGCTCCCATTCTGTAGGTTGTCCTCTTATTTTCTTTCTTTCTTTCTTTTTTTTTTTAATAAATTTATTTATTTTTGGCTGCATTGGGTCTTCGTTGCTGCGCACAAGCTTTCTCTAGTTGCGGTGAGCGGGGGCTACTCTTCGTTGCCGTGTGCAGGCTTCTCACTGCGGTGACTTCTCTCGTTGCGGAGCACGGGCTCTAGGCATGCGGGCTTCAGTAGTTGTGGCACGCAGTCTCAGTAGTTGTGGCTCGCAGGCTTAGTTGCTCCGCGGCATGTGGGATCTTCCTGGACCAGGGCTCGAACCTGTGTCCCCTGCATTGGCAGGCAGATTCTTAACCACTGCGCCACCAGGGAAGTCCCAAAGAGCAGATTCTTACTGTTCATGAAAGCTCTTTTTAGTAGTTTTATGACCAAAATGAGAAACGACCTGGCTAAACTGATTTAATGCTTTTTTTGCTTGACTGAAAAGGATGAAGGTATTAGCCCAGATGACCTTTCTTTGTTGGATCAGCTATCAAATTTCCTCTTCCCCTGTTCTTTCAAAGAACACGTTTTTATTATTTTTGCTTCTAAGCAGCCTATATAAAAGATCATCTGGTAATTACATAAAAGCTTCTATTAACAACTTGATGATGTAAATCAACATCATAAGGAGTGTAAGTAACATTTCAAGAGAACTCTTTTTGCTTTGGGTATACAGAGTAGAAATATGTATATCTGATGTATAGATCCAAATGGCAAATTTTAAAATTTATTTTAAATTTTAGGGGTTTTTAGCTTCCCTAACAAGGAGAAGTAACAAATTTTGTGTGACTATTTGAAAGGAATACTTCAAGGGAAGAACTGAATTATAGCCTAATGAAAGGAATAGGAAGAGAGTAAGCAGGGAGAGAAAGGAAGCAAGAGCTGGGAGCCCTGGGTTGTAAATTCCGGCACTGCCGTCTCCACATCACCACCACAGTTTAGGGATGGGCATGTGTCACAATCCCCAATCAGAACCAAGGAGTCTCCATTTTAGAACTGGTGTTGGAACTGGCAGAAAGAGAACTTTACTTCCGGGATTCCAGTTATGTGAAACAATAAATTTTCATTTTGCTTTGTTACTTTGAGTAGAGTTCTGACACAGACTCTAAAGCAAAAGATCTTGATTACTGATTAAAGATTCCTGGAAAGTAAATAATTCTATCACATCTCACCACCTGAGTACACACACCAACGCTGCCACCTTCAAAGACGAGGTACAAGAACCACAGGCTTTTGCAATCAGGCTGGAAGGAGAATGGGCCTCCGGCCTGGTTCCAGGGACACTTCAGACAGTAGAACGGCTTGGGTCTGTGAAAATGAATATTGCTTGTACCATACAGGCCTCACCAAACCACTGCAATACAGAATCTCTGTCAGACTAGACCCAAACCTCCTAAAGTTTTCTGAGCTAAGGAGTCACAAATTAAGGTTCTTTTTAGGGTACCCCAACAGTTAATACTCTCATTCTCCGAATTCCAATGCAAATCAAATCAAGAGGACCAATTTGGTATCTCCCTAACCACCATCACCACGTTTTTTGTTTTTGTTTTTTTTTTTACGCGGGCCTCTCACTGTTGTGGCTTCTCCCGTTGCGGAGCACAGGCTCAGCGGCCATGGCTCACGGGCCCAGCCGCTCCGCGGCATGTGGGATCTTCCTGGACCGGGGCACGAACCCGCGTCCCCTGCATCGGCAGGTGGACTCTCAACCACTGCGCCACCAGGGACGCCCCATCACCACGCTTGAAGATGAATTATCAATTTAATTCTAGTAAGGTAAGGTATGAGATGATGTCTTATACAATATGCTTTGACTTATAAACATTAGATTACTTTTAATAAAGATCATGACAGAACAATGGAGAAGCGGAAATAATCTGATGTACCTTTGGCTTCAGCATTCACTGCGTATCATCTTCATCGCGCCATGACACAAAGCTCTACTCCGCTCCCTGTGCGTGTTAACCAAATCGGGCATTTCGTTCTCATCTATCTATGCTCTCCAGCTTCAACTTCATATTCATGATTATCTCCTCCAATTCCACACTTCTAGCTGCGAATGTGACATTTCCATTTGAGTACACCACCATCTCAACAAAGAAATGACTAGGAAAAAACTTTTTACGGAGCCTCTCAAAATTCCATCTTCCACATTGTATTTCTCATCTCTACTGAAGGCATACCTACCTCCAGTCAACCAGACCCACACCCTCAGCCATGTGAGTCCTTTCATCACCAAAAGCCAGTTACTGAAGCCTTTGGCTTTATCATCAAAATGCCTCTCTTACCGCCTCTTTCTTTCACTAGCTTCCCTTATACACGCCGAGTCGGATTTCCAGAGCAGCCTACCAATGGATCTGCTGCCACCAAGTAGGCAGCACTTATCCAAGTCCTGCATAGTTTAGAAACTGAGCCACACACTGGAAGACGTCTACGGGGTTATCAGACACACGCCCTGTCCTGAGCAAGACGGAGTAGACCTAATAGAAGAGGTGGAGGGCTTCTCTGGTGGCTCAGTGATTAAGAGTCCGTCTGCCGATGCAGGGGACACGGGTTCGTGTCCCGGTCCGGGAAGATCCCACATGTCGCGGAGCGGCTGGGCCCATGAGCCATGGCCACTGAGCCTGCGCGTCCGGAGCCTGTGCTCCACAACGGGAGAGGCCACAGCAGTGAGAGGCCCGCGTGCCGCAAAAAAAAAAAAAAAAAAAAGAGGTGGATGCATATATAGAACAATGAGGAAAGAGAGAGAGTTTAAAGGCGCAGGTAAGGTGCTAAAGGAAGCTGATAGAAGGAAGAAATAGAATTGAGAATGAGAGGCAGGGAGATTCCTAACACAGACACACTGAGTTGAATAAGGAAGAATTACATGTGGTGAAATATGGAAAGGGGGGATATTCCAGGCAAATAGTGGGAAATGTAAGAGGAAAACATAGGGATCAGGAAATAATTGGCTGGACTATAGGGTACTTGAAGGAAATTAATGGGGAAAAAATGTTAAGTTAGCAAAGAAGTCTGGAGCAAGAGAAGGAAGGCCTTATGTTCATTTTAAAAGTTGGAACTTTACGAAATAATGGAGAAACTCAGAGCCCCTGAGGCAGGGGAGATACTCTCCCCAAAGTGCTGCACTCAGCTGGCATCTGGCAACAACGTTGCAAACAGATTAATTGAGGACTGGGGTTGGGTGAAGCTGAGCCGCTGCAACACAGCAGAGGGTAGAAAAGATGAACTAGGATTCCGAAGGAAGGGTGAATGAGAGAAATCATCCAGGTAGAAAACTAAGTGGATTTAGGGAGCAAAGGAGAGAGGCGAGGCCTCCGGGATGAGGGTAACACCAGGACCACCTAGGTCACGTCGAGGAGAAACAGCAGAGGCAGATTTGACAGGGACGAGGAACTCACTTCGGAACTTTGAGGGGAGGGAGCGATTATCCAAATAGCCACGTCTACAAAACAACAGGAAACGCAGAATGACAGAGGAGGAGAGAGGTCTGGGCCAAACAAAGATTTGGAAGTTATCCTCATAGAAGTGACAGGCGGAGTCAAGAGACTTCCAAAGGAGAGGATGTAGATAGAAAAACAGGTCACGGGGCAGAGCGAGTCTCTCTCAGGATTCATCCTCAATCGCTGCCACATTTATCTTCCTAGAACACTTGGACGTTTTTGCCACACACACAAAATCAAGCTACATCCTAGCTGTTTTCCAAACTCTTCAGAAACGTTGCTACCAAAACCTTCGCAGTCTTCTCACTTGCCACTTGCCCACGGGAACCTTTAACCCTGCTGGGGCATCCTGCTGGCGTTCCCCATCAAAATCTCCCTCCAAGTGAGAACGATTCTTCCACCGACAACCAAACCAATAACTTGGCGCTCACCTACTGCCTGATTTTGCTAGTCATCTTTTTTTTCTTTTTTGCGGTATGCGGGCCTCTCACTGTTGTGGCCTCTCCCGCTGCGGAGCACAGGCTCTGGGCGCACAGGCTCAGCGGCCATGGCTCACGGGCCCAGCTGCTCCGCGGCATGTGGGATCTTCCCGGACCGGGGCACGAACCCGTGTCCCCTGCATCGGCAGGCGGACTCTCAACCACTGCGCCACCAGGGAAGCCCTGCTAGTCATCTTTTTAGGTATATAAATCTTACCCCATCTAGGACAGCAAATCATCTACGGAGCATATCAGGGTCAGCAAACTTTTTCTGTGTGTCTTAGCTTTGCAGGCCTAACAGTCTCTACCACAACCACTGCTCAACCCTGCCACTGTTGTGCAAAAGCAAGCACGATATGTAGACAAATGAGCCGAGCTGTGTTTCAGTACAACTTTCTTTAGGGGCACTGAAATTTAAATTTCATAACATTTTCACTTGTCATGAAATCTTATTCCTTCGATTTTTTCCCCCCCAACCATTTAAAAATGTAAAAATCGGGACTTCCTTGGTGGTCCAGTGGCTAAGACTCCGTGCTCCCAATGCAGGGGGCCTGGTCAGGGAACTAGATCCCGCATGCCGCAACTAAGAGTTCTCAGGCCGTAACTAAAAGCTCCTCCCGCATGCCGCAACTAGAAGATCCCGCGTGCTGCAACTAAGACCTGGCGCAGCCAAATAAATCAGTTTATTTTTTTTAAATGTAAAAATCATTCTTAGCTTGCAGGCCATATAAAAACAGGCAGCGGTGCACAGATGGTTACTGGACTTATTGTGGTGATCACTTCATAAAGTATGCAAATATCAAATCACTGTGTGGTACACCTGAAACTAACATAATATTGTACGTCAACCATATTCCAACTTCAAAAAAACTAACAGAAAAACAAATTAAAAAAACAGGCAGCAGACCGTATTTAGCCCTCAAGCATGGTTTGCTGATTCCTGCACTGAATCATAATACTTTGTGCCTAACAAAATGTCTTCTTTCCAACAATTACTCATTAAATGTTTGACCAATGGGGCAGGAAGTCCTGGTTGCTTTCCTTTAGTTAATATTAACGTGGGAAAATTGCATATCCCTACAAATAACAAGTAAGCTATCTCAAAGTTCAAATAGGAACTGAAGATCCCTAGTTGAGAAAGAGATTAAATCCAACACTAGGCTTTAATGGTTCTGTTGGTGTCTGCCGTCCTCACACGCTGATACGAAAGGGGTACGGCTATGAGGATACACACACAAGGAAGGAGCATAAGGATTAGAGCCTCGATTTGAAAATCAAATGTATTTTTATTGAAGGAATTAATTTTATAATTTTATTTAACTTCCAAAATTCTGCAAACAAGATCTTACTCTTTCAATTATACATATATAGCACTTAGGACAGACTAACACATATAGACTTAATTACATTTCGTAAAACATTTTAAGTGATTCTGAAATAGCACTGCTGTAAGACATGCTCTCTGAAAAATTTCCAGGCCACAAAACATTTAACACAGTATCTCACTTAGCTAATCCCAGTAGCTAAGCCTTCGATGTTACGCACTGGACATATTTTATATACTTTTAATATGCTGTAAGTATTTCTTAAATTTGCACCTGATTCATCTGTGATCTTAAAGTATAAATGGCAACCCGGAGGCAGGTAAAGGGCCACTGAACCCCAACTCCTCCCTTGCCTCCATCCCCTCTATTTTGTTATTATCCTGCTTCCATGTGAGGGGAATTTCTCTTCCCTTCAGCTGTGTGCCTATGCCCTGCTCTATCTCTGTTTCACTCTCTGGTTGTGCAGCTGCAGAACTGATGGTGCCAAAGAGAAAAAGTGATGTTAAACCACCAGGGAAGAAGAATCTTCTTAAGATGACCAACTATGGAGCCAGGTGCCTTATATACGTTCTCATCTATCCCTCATATTAGCCTGATGTGGTACTATTATCCCAATTTTTCAGATGAGAAAACAGTCTCCGAAAGATTAAGGAAACTGCCTAGCGACTAGAGTAACCAACCACCCCGGTTTGCCCGAGACGGAGGGAGCTCCTGGGAATGTGGGACTTCACTTTTAAAATTGGGACAGTTTGGGGCAAAGCTGATCATCTACTAAGGACACACAGCCCTTTCACAGGTTCAGATTTGAGCCAGGTCAGTTGGGCGCCAAAGCCCATGCACTTTTTCTCAGAACTCCTTCTTCTCCCAAACCAACTCCCTCTCAAACCTCAGAAAGAAGTCCCACTACTTTCCTCCCCTAAAGGTTCCTGGGCCCAACTTAATTCTGATGTTAACGAGCCTCTTATTCTGCTTTTTCTTTGCAATGTATACAAATCTTTCTTAACTCACTAATACGGTGCACCCAAAGGACCACCACTCACAGCTTGAATGGGACAATGAAAAATTAAAGTGAAGATTAAAAGGCAGGGGCTTCCCTGGTGGTGCAGTGGTTGAGGGTCCGCCTGCCGATGCAGGGGACACGGGTTCGTGCCCCGGTCCGGGAAGATCCCACATGCCGCGGAGCGGCTGGGCCCGTGAGCCATGGCCGCTGAGCCTGCGCGTCCGGAGCCTGTGCTCCGCAACGGGTGAGGCCGCAACAGTGAGAGGCCCGCGTACCGCAAAAAAAAAAAAAAAAAAAGATTAAAAGGCAAAAGGGCCTACAGAAGACTGACGTCTTTTCAACCCTATTTCTCCTTTACTATCATTAGCAGTAAAACCCCTTTGGGGGTGGGAAGGTGAGGCAGTGGTTAGGCAACTAAAAAATAAATTGTTTGTGCCTCAAGGATGTGAGGATGGGAATGAAGTGAGCCTATTTTTTCCCCATGGGGGACTGAGGTAAAGATGAACATCCTAATTTAAAGTGAAAAAATAAATGCAGTATAAGGAAGGCAGAGCAGTTCCTCGGGTCCCCGTGTTTTAAGGGATGGTATCAGCAGGTAGCTGAGGGGTTAGTGGTGGCTCAGACTCAAGAAGTGTGTCTAAGGATTACATCATCAGGAGGCCTCAGCCCTGTCACTGATCCTTATTCTCCAACGTCCCCATTGCAACCCCTCAGAACCCCAGGCTTGGCCTTGGGCTTACTACCTTCTCCATTGTTACTGTGTCTCCAGTCTCGGGAACCACCAATAAGACTTAAAGAAGACTTGAAAGCGGGTGGCACTGAGAATGTGCTCTGGCAACCCAAGTAGAAACCAAGTACAAATTACAGAATGTTTCTGCAGGAAAACAGGTTCTTCTCAACAACTCAGTGTCATACCAAAACTACTGTAACAAAACTGTATGCAAAAGAAGATCTAAGTACTTCCTCAAAGGCAAAGGGGCATTACTTCCACAGTACCTAGGGCAGTGCTAACATGAATGTTTAACAAATAGTATTTCCTAAATGAACTTCCCATGCTTGAGAAATTTCACTGTTTTTCCTTCGGTTTTACTTCACTAACTCCCAGCATGTGAGACACAGCCCATGAGTCAGTGGATACGCCCTACACTCTGGCTACTCAATGTGTCGTCCACAGACTAGCTGCATCTGCAACACCTGAGACACGACCGAATTAGCATTTGTATTTACTTAAAAAAAAAAATCCCCAGGCAAATCTCATGCACATCAAAGTTGGAGAAGCACTGCTTTAGAAGTTTGCTATATACAGATCCTTCCAATCCCCAACTCCCATCTCCACACCAGCGTCTGAAAAGATGGAGCGCACGCCCCGCACCGGGCCAGCAATTAACCCACGCAGCGGTTGGGACCCTTGTCATCCCCGGGACAGCCTTCCTCCTTGACAGTCTGTCATCCGCTCACCTTGATACGCTCCCCATCAATCTCCACCGCTCGTTCTCGGAAATCCACCCCGATAGTAGCCTCGGTGCGGTCGGGGAAGCGGCCGGCGCAGAAGCGGTAGGTCAGGCACGTCTTGCCCACATTGGAGTCGCCAATCACGATGATCTTGAAGATGCGGGAGCGAGCCGGAGGCAGAAACCCTGAGGCCCCTGACATCGCACCGCTGGATGAGAAGCTCGCCTCGAGCGACGACTCCATCTCCGAAGCCATTCTCCTGCCCCGCCCCAAACCGAGGCGGAGGAAAGGAGACGCAGAGAGGCTGGGAGATTACGCCACCGTCGGCGAGCTCGCCCAGTCCGCGGGCTCCGTCGCTCAACGTTCCGGGAGCCACCGCCCTCCGGGCCGCCAGCGCGCGTGCGCACCTTCCCGCCCCACCCCGCCCCGCGCAGGTGTGGCGTCCCCCCAGACCAGCCTCGCCGACCCTCCCGCCCGGCCCGCGGCTCCACCCCGGCGTCACTCAGGCCTGCGCCGTCTACCTGGGAAGGGACGGCGCCTGTCGGGGGCTTGAAGGTGGCGCGGAGGGCCAGCTGCCGAGAGGCCGAGCAGAGCGCCCCAGGCCCGGCACCCTGGCTGGCCGGGCCCCGCCACGTCCAAGGCTCCCGCCCCCCGGAGGAAGCCGCGCGAGCACTCTGGGGGCGGGGAGAGAAAGACTGCTGAAGGGAAGGAGGTGCCACCAGGCACTCTCTCGCGAGAGGGCCGAAGAGCCGTTTCGGCGGGGGCGTGTGCCTGCTGAGGACGTGTAAGGTCTCCGGAAGCTTCGGGCGTCGCGTTCGGCGCTCTCACCGACGTATCGGTGGGGCTTCCCCGGACCTGGAGGTGGAGGCGGGTTCCCTTGGCTTGCAGCTGGGGGCCGGCTGCTCTCCCTGCCTCCTCCGGGCTCTCGGGACCGTGGGTGTTGGGACAGTGACAGGGGCTGGGGAGGTGGAGGGCTGGGGGGTGTGAGGCTCCGCCGGAGGCCCGCCGGGCGCGGGAAGCCGTTAGAAGCGAGCGTCGGGCCGCGCGGAGCTTGAGTCTTGGCAGGAGCATGGCTGTCAGTGAGCGGGCGGGAGTTGGAGGCCGCCCGCCGCTTCCGCGCGGAGGCTTTCGTTAGGCGCGGGGCACCGGCCCAAGAGGTAGAGCAGGTGGACCCTTTGGCGGCATTGAACCCGGGAGCTGGTACTAGACGGCCTCTCTGGTGAGAGTAAAATCCACTGTGCCTTGGGCTTTCCTGTTGGCCCAGTGGTTGAGAGTCCGCCTGCCAATGCAGGGGACGCGGGTTCGTGCCCCGGTCCGGGAGAATTCCACGTGCCGCGGAGCGGCTGGGCCCATGAGCCATGGCCGCTGAGCCTGCGCGTCCGGAGCCTGTGCTCCACAGCGGGAGAGGCCACAACAGTGAGAGGCCCGCATACCGTAAAAACAAAACAAACAAACAAAAAATCCACTGTGCCCTAGTTGTGCCTTCGTGCCTGGGTGACGGTAGCGGAGCCATTAAATATTACTGAGCGCACACAGAAGTTCTCTAGATACATATATCCGAGGAAAATGGTAATAGGCGCGACCACCCAGCATAAAGAAGAGTCTCTGGATCACTGAGACTCTTCTGAGGAAACCTACATTAAGTCATAGAAAAGGTCCAAAATGTGCAACCGTATCGCTTTTTGTGAGAAGTTTTGTTTTGCAGTGCCCCGACTGGGGTTTGGGGGTGTTTTGTTTTTTCTGTTTGAGCACATAGTTATGCCGTTTGGAAATTCAGGGACTGTGGAGAGGAGGACAGGCATGCCTTAAATAGAATGAGGGCAACAGTAGAGCACTGAAAGCCCTAGGGAAGGAGACAGACTGCTTATTTCTTAAATTTATTTATTTATTTTTGGCTGCATTGAGTCTTCGTTGTTGGGTCTTTGTTGCGGTGCGCGGGCTTCTCGTTGCAGTGGCTTCTCCTGTTGCAGAGCACGGGCTCTAGGCACGCGGGCTTCAGTAGTTGTGGCACGTGGGCTTAGTAGTTGTGGCTCCCGGGCTCTAGAGTGCAGGCTCAGTAGCTGTGGTACATGGGCTTAGTTGCTCCGCGGCATGTGGGATCTTCCCGGACCAGGGCTCGAACCCGTGTCCCCTGCATTGGCAGGCGGATTCTTAACCACTGTGCCCCCAGGGAAGCCCCTAAAGTGCTTATTTCAATAGATAAAATGAAAATGTGGTCAGAGAGAATTTGTGGTAGAACCTGAGCATGCCAAGTTGCCAGGAATTTGCAAAAGCCTTTAATATACAATAATTTCCGTTGCAATAGAAAAACTTTATACAGTTGCTGATGTACCAACTTATGTTAGCCGGGGGAAAAAGTTTACACACCTGGTTGAATGTGTTTGCCAATTATATTTATTCAGTTTCCTGTTACAAAACCAGAACATGGCCTGGAAAATCCTCATTGTTTACCTGTGACATTATTTCCATGAAGAGTAATCATCCCAGAAACTATTAGAGGCCCTTGGAATATATTCATCTGACCTATTCTACCTATCCCATTTAAAGGATAGCATCTGAAGATTTAATAACAAAAAGCAGTTGAAGCATTCCAAGCTGGATAATCAGGTTAATTTCTAAGGATGGTGAATAAAAGCATCAATGTCTCTGCATCCCAAGACCCTTGCTCTCTCTTTGTTGTATTCTGGCTTTTTTGGTTTAGCTCGTGCTAAACTGCCTTAGAAATTATTTTCCTTGTCTATTTATCCGATCCTTTTCATATTTCACATCCTAGCTCAAAAGTCTCATCTCTGGGAAGCTTTTCCTGCTTACTTCAGCTCAGAATGTTCTTGATTTATTCTAAATCTAATACGCTTTTTGGGGTATTGCTCATTGGGCTTTGGAATACTGTCTTTGCTGTTTAAGTTTCATGGTTATGTGCTGTGCCTTCCAACTAGATTGTCAACTCTTGACTACTGACTGAGAGCTCATTGTTACTCAGCAAACGATGAATAAATGAGTGAGAAATTTCTTGTGTAAGCCTTGTCAATTTGAACCCTTTGCCAGTTATACACAGTTCAGCACCACTTAGGTGGAAAAATCATTGTAGACACTTGACATTGTTATGAAGAGTTTTATATTTTCAATCTGCAGTTTGAGAGGCTACATGTGTGACTAAAGTGTATGTCACTCTTCTTAACTGAATAACCCCAGAACCACCAGGTTTGATGCTTGAAGGAGAGTCTGCTGTTGGGAAGAGTAGATGGATTATACAGCCCTGTTTTCTGAGAATTCACTTTGTTCTTGGAGTTTCTCACTACTTGCTGCCACTACCGCTTGGCCTCAAAGTATAAGCATGTTAACCCTTCTTTCCTTAATACTTTACTTCAAAGCTGAGGAGAGACTGAATTTGGATCCTTTAGCAGTACAACTGGAATATTATACATAGTTTAGGGTAAGATGGGTATTTAAAAGTATTTTTCTAATAGAAAAAACTGAATGGATATTAAAAACATAAAATAAGGGTAATTTTATGTACAAAATATAACTACTCACGTTCAACTTTTGTTTACTACAGAGATGCCACCTCCCTGTGGCAAAGGCCATTTTTAAACTGGTCTTCCCAAGGAATAGCTCCTAGACAGCTTCACTCTTTAAGTTCTGGCCTGAGCACAGAGGACAGGAGAGTTCATTTGCTTGCCTATAAAAGGGTTTCTCAACCTTGGCACTACTAACATTTTGAGCCAGATAATTCTTTTTTTTTTAATTGAAGTATAGTTGATTTACATTATTATGTTAGTTTCAGGTGTATAGCATAGTGATTCAGTATTTTTGCAGATTGAACTCCATTATAGGTTATTGCAAGGTAATAGCTATAATTTCCTGTGCTATACAGTCTATCCGTCTTGCTTATCTATTTTATACATAGTAGTTTGTTAATCCATACCTCTAATTTCTCCCTCTCCCTTTTGGTATCCACAGGTTTGTTTTCTGTATCTGTGAGTCTCTTTCTGTTTTGGATATACAGTCATTTGTATTAATTTTTAGATTCCACATATAAGTGATATCATATAGTATTTGTCTTTTTCTGTAAGCCAGACACGTAATTCTTAGTTGTGGGCAGCTGTGCTGTGCATTGTAAGATGTTTAGTAGCATACTTGGCTTCTACCCACTACCTGCCAGCAGTACTCCACCCCTAGTTGTAACAACCCAAACCATCTCTAAACATTGCCAGATGCCCCTGGGGGGGTAAAATTATGTCCCCTTTCATTGAGAATCACTGGCCTATATAAGGGCTCTTCTGACAATTCTGGTTTCCTGTCCATCCCATTTGACAGCAGGAATCATCTCTCCCTTAAATACAGAACTCCAGTTCCCCAGAGAAGAACAGCTTTGGTCTTGTTGGCCTCCACCAGGTTACCGTATCACTGGTTAATGGTAACCCCAAATATCTTACGAGAGATACTACATTATAAATAACAAGGACTTTAATTTTAGTACCTAAACAGCAAATTACCATCAACATTTTATAGGTAAGTTTACTGAGTTTCAGAATTCTTCAAGTCATATCTTCATAAGTAGGGTCATTGAGGATTTATGAAAGTTAACTATGTATTATGTAAATAGCACTGTGCTAGTGATTGGGGCAGGGGAGAAGACTTCAAAAATTCTAGATGTGTTCAAGTGTGGAGGCAGACTAGGAGCTAGGATGGAAGGCCTTCTTGTAGTGGACAGTAGAGATGAGTGTGCCTCTGGTAGTGGCATTCTAGATAATAAACTCAAATTATGAGTAAGCAAGACTTACAAATATTTGATATATGTGCAAAGTGCAGTCGCAGTGGCCTCTGTTGTTTCCTTTCTCATTCTCTTTCTCCCTCCTCACCTTTAGAATGTTTGATTATATAGCATTCCCAGTATTTGACATATCAAAGGCAAGCTACAGACAGTAATTTTTAAGAGGATCTAAAGTAGGAGATTTAAATATTAAACTTTCTAACTTGCAGGTAGAGAAGGTACTTTTTTAATGTGCATGTTTATAAAACTTTATTTTTAAAATAAATCACAGAAGAATCTCAATTTTAAGTTATACTCTCTGATACCAGAGCAATGAAAACATAAGGGTTTTTTTTTTTTTTTTTTAAATTTTAAGTAAAAGGATGAAAAAATCCATCTACTGTACTTGGAAGCTAAGAGGAAAATCTCTTATATAATTCTCGTTCAAGGAGAAAATCACAGTTGCTGATTTACAAAGTATTTAGAAATTAATGACAATGAGAACAGTAAAATTGAAACATAAAGATTCAGCTGAAGTAGTATATAAAGGAAAATCACAGATCAATATTTTAATATTAACCAATATAGAATGAATTAAAATATACCAAATGGTCTACCTATCACTTATACAGTACTTAATGTGTCAGACAATGTTGTGTTCTGAAAAAATTTACTCATTTAATCTTCACAATATACCTATGAAGCAAGTAATATTTTCCCTCTTTTACATATAAAGAACCAAAGCTCAGAGAGGTTAAGTGTCTTTCTGAAGTTTATTCAGCTAATAAGTGATAAAGTCAATAATCAAACCCAATCTTTGAACCACTACACTATACTGCCTCTTACCTTAAATGAGAAAAACACATAAAGTTTTAAGGAAAAGCAGGTAAAATAATTAATAAAGCAATGAATTAGAATCCAGAAATACAGATCAAAAAAGGAAAGAGCTGGTTGTTTGAAATGATCAATAAAATAAATATGGCAAAATAAAAATAGCAAAGATTTTTAAACAGGAGAGATGATGTTAGAAATTAAAAAGGAGATATATTCAGATACAAAGGGAATTTTAAATATGAGCGAATACTATGTGTAAGTCCATGTATTCATAGAAATATTTTATTGCGCACCTACCACATAACAGGCAGGCCCTGTACATGTCACTAAGGATACGGTGGTTAGCAAAAAGATGCAATTTGTGGAATTTGCTTGACAGGATACCAGAGAAGAAGGAATTTACTCCAAGAAGATTTACAGAAATCTTGAGTCTTTGGCTGACTGCTAATCTGAGCATGTGTAGAGTAATACTCCACAAGGCCAAGCAAAGATCAACTACCAAGGAAAGAACAATTACCCGGGAGCTGTAAATTGAAAAATTCCCAGAGCTCATAATGGACTGAACAACTTCAGAGTTACCAGCTGGAGTAAAGACCTCATTGAACATCTGAGGAATTCAGTAGAGACACCTGAAGGCTTATGCCTTTAGTAATAGGGCTACCCTAGCCCTAGATTAAAAGCTACTCTCGGTTTAACCTAACAACGTTTAAAAACAAGGCTTGAAAGGTTAAAGCTGATCCCCAATAACTTAACTTCCTGCCAAAACAAGACTCAATACTTAAATACACACACACAAAATTAAGACAGTCAGCAATATAATGTTCACAATGACCAATATACAATAAAAAATTACTAGATATGTGAAACTTCAGCAAAATCTGGTCCATAACTGGGAGAAAAATCAGTTAACAGACCAACGATGACAGAGATCAAAGAATTAGCAATAGGACCTTTAAAAAGGGCTGACAAGCAAATGTGAACATTATGATAAAAATGGGAGATATGTAAATGAATGAAATGCAACTTCTGGAGATGAAAAATACAGTATCTGAAAATTAAAAAAATCAATGTAGAAGCTCAACAGCAAATCGGACACTGTAGAAGACTGGTGGGAGAGTGAGTCAAGATGGCGCTGTGGGAAGACGGGGAGTTAGCATCTCCCCACAACTAGGGCGCCTGCCAGCCGCTGTTGGGGGACTCTGATGCCCAAGGAGATGGGAGGAACCCCAGAGTGAACTGATAGGACGTCGGGGGGCTGAGGGGAGAGGAGAAGTGGAAGCCAGACAAGATCAGCGCCCCTGAGGCTGGGGAGATCAGGAGAGAGAAAACTACTAGAACTAATCAATGAATTTGGCAAGGTTTCAGGATACATAATTCATGCACAGAAATCTCTGGCATTCCTATACACCAACAACAAAAAATCAGAAAGAGAAATTAAGGAAACACTCGCATTTACCATAGCAACAAAAAGAGTAAAATACCTAGGAATAACCAGCCTAAGGAGGCAAAAGACTTGTACTCAGAAAACCATAAAACACTGATGAAAGAAATCAAAGATGACATAAACAAATGGAGAAATATACCATGTTCTTGGATTGGAAGAAGCAATATTGTGGAAATGACTGTACTACCCAAAGCAATCTACAGATTCAGTGCAATCCCTATCAAACTACTAATGGCATTCTTCATAGAATTAGAACAAAAAATTTTACAATTTGTATGGAAACACAAAAGATCCCGAATAGCCAAAGCAATCTTGAGAAGGAAAAACTGAGTTGGGGTAATCAGGCTCACTGACTTCAAACTATACCACAAAGCTACAGTAATCAAGACAGTGTGGTACTGACACAAAAACAGACATATAGATCAGTGGTATAGGACAGAATGCCCAGAGATAAGCCCACGAACATATGGGCACCTAATTTAAGACAAAGGAGGCAAGAACATACAATGTAGAAAAGTCAGCCTCTTCAATAAGTGGTGCTGGGAAAACTAGACAGCTACATGTAAAAGAATGAAATAACACTCCCTAACACCATACACAAAAATAAACTCCAAATGGATTAAAGACTTAAATGTAAGACCAGACACTATAAAACGTTTAGAGGAAAACATAGGAAAATCACTCCTTGACATAAACGACAGCAAGATCTTTTTTGACCCAGCTTCTAGAGTAACAGAAATAAAAACAAAAATAAATGGGACTTAATTAAACTTAAAAGCTTTTGCACAGCAAAAGAAACCATAAACAAGACAAAAAGACAACCCTCAGAATGGGGGAAAATACTTGCAAATGAAACAACAAAGGATTAATCTCCAAAATATACAAACAGGTCATGGAGCTCAGTATCAAAGAAACAAACGAGCCAGCTAAAAAATGGGTGGAAGACCTAAATAGACATTTCACCAAGGAAGACATACAGATGGCCAAGAGGCACACGAAAAGATGCTCAACATCACTAATTATTAGAAATGCATATCAAAACTACAATGAGGTATCACCTCACTCTGATTAGAATGGCCATTATCAAAAAAGCTAGAGACAGTAAATGCTGGAAAGCATGTGGTGAAAAGGGAACCCTCCTACACTGTTGGTGGGAATGTAAATTGATACAACCACTATGGAAAACAGTATGGAGGTTCCTTAAAAAACTAAAAACAGAACTACCGAATGACCCAGCAATCCCACTACTGGGCGTATACCCTGAGAAAACCATAATTCAAAAAGAGACATGTAGGGGCTTCCCTGGTGGTGCAGTGGTTAAGAATCCGCCTGCCAGTGCAGGGGACATGGATTCGAGCCCTGGTCCGGGAAGATCCCACATGCCACAGAGCAGCTAAGCCCATGCGCCACAACTACTGAGCCTGTGCTCTAGAGCCCGTTAGCCACAACTACTGAGCCCGCATGGCACAACTACTGAAGCCTGTGCCTAGAACCCATGCTCCGCAACAAGAGAAGCCACTGCAATGAGAAGCCCACACACCGCAACGAAGAGTAGCCCCCGCTCACCGCAACTAGAGAAAGCCCATGCACAGCAACAAAGACCCAATGCAGCCAAAAATAAAATAAAATAAATTTTAAAAAATAATAAAAGAGTCATGTACCACAATGTTCATTGCAGCTCTATTTACAATAGCCAGGACATGGAAGCAACCTAAGTGTCCATCGACAGATGAATGGATAAAGAAGATGTGGCACATATATACAATGGAATATTACTCAGCCATAAAAAGAAATGAAACTGAGTTATTTGTGGTGAGGTGGATGGACCTAGAGTCTGTCATACCGAGCGAAGTTAAGTCAGAAAGAGAAAAACAGATACTGTATGCTAACACATATATATGGAATCTAAGAAAAAAAAAAGGTACTAATGAACCTAGTTGCAGGGCAGGAATAAAGAAGTAGACATAGAGAGGGGACTTGATGACCTGAGGTGAAAGGGCGAAGCTGAGGCAAAGTGAGAGTAGCATCAGCATACATACACTACTGAATGTAAAATCGTTGGCTGGTGGGAAGCAGCAGCATAGCACAGGGAGATCAGCTCTGTGCTTTGCGATGACCTAGAGGGAAGGGATATGGGGATATGTGTATGCATATGGCTGATTCGCTTTGCTGTGCAACAGAAACTAACATGGTATGGTGAAGCAATTATACTCCAGTAAAGACCTTTTTTTAAAATAATTGCTGGACTTGAAAGCAGCAACAGAAGCTATTCAAATTATAGCACACAGAAAAAAAGAGTTTCAGTTTCCTGGGGAACAATAAATACGAAGTGCTCTGGGCTTCCCGGGTGGCGCAGTGGTTGAGAGTCCACCTGCCGATGCAGGGGACGCGGGTTCGTGCCCCAGTCCGGGAAGATCCCACATGCCGCAGAACGGCTGGGCCCGTGAGCCATGGCCGCTGGGCCTGCGCATCCGGAGCCTGTGCTCTGCAACGGGAGAGGGCACAACAGTGAGAGGCCCGCATACGGCAAAAAAAAATCAGCAACGATATAGAGGACTCGAACAATTTTATCAACCAACTTGACCTACTTGATATTCACAGAGCACTACATCAAACAGTGGCAGAGTACACATTTATTTCAAAATGCATATGGAACATTCACCAACATAGACCAAAACCTGGGAGATAGTTCTGAAAATTCTCAGTAAATTTAGAAATGACTGAAAGTATCAGCCAAGGTCAATCAGAAAATAGAAACCACAGTGATCCGACCATGCAACGTTTAATATAGAGAATTATCAACTATGATGGGATTGGGGCAACAAGGGGTTAGCTAGTAGAAAGCGAAGAGAACTGTAAATATAGGAATATCAGATATAAGAAGCAATTACTACCCCTAGGGCTGAGATAGATTCCCCAAGGTACCCCAGGCCCTGCCCCCAGCTGCAGCCTGAGATCTAGATCTCGTTAGAGAGGGCAAGGCCATGGCTTACTGACTGGCAGGGAATTTGCTTCGGTTGTGTGCCAGTGAAGCATGCTAGAAATCCACCTTCTGGAATTTACTGAAAATTTACCCTCCAGGGTACCAGAGAAAGCTGTTCATGGGTCGGTGTCTTGTGGGAGCCACTCTGCTCCAGAAGTCTGAAGGTGGATCTGGGGAAGCTGCTGGGTGCTGGGAAATTGCCCAGAATGCAGGAGCCTGGTGCTGGGGAAGCCCCTTCACTGTAGGAGCCAGGCACTGAGAAGCTATCTGTAGTGCAGCAGCCAGGGAAAGGCAAAGCACTGCAGGACGGGGGGTGCAAGAGAAGCTATGTGTGTGTCAAGTGTCAGGCAAGAAAGCAAGCAAGAACTAAGAAGGAAAAGTCTTTCCAGCACTTTCTACTGACATAACGTTGTGCCATCTGGCAAAGGAAAAATATTCAAAGAGCACAGTTCCCGTTTTAGAACAGGCAATGAATCTAGGAGAGAAAAGAATTCTTAATAAATTGCTTAAAGGAGAAAAATCTTATCTGTCATCATCTCTACAGATACTGAAAAGGCATTTGATACAAAATTTAACATCCATTTTTAATTTAAAAATCTTTGGTAAATTAGGAATAGGATACTTCCTTTACAAATAAAGAACATCGAATATCTTCTTCCAGAAGCATGGCTGGTAAGGCTCTTTGAGAGGTCCTGCTCTGGCAGAATGGGTATAATCTACACGAGATATGCTCTATAAGGCACAAACCCTTAGCCCAGGCTGATCAGCAAGCAGATAGGAGGACATATCAGGATAAGTCCTGTCCGCAGCCGCAATCTTGATACACAGCCCTGGACCAGTTGCCAAGTGGAAAGCCGTGCATGGGACTCCCTCCCTGAAACAAGACTCCCTATGGGAGCTGAATTAATTTTAAGTCTGTGTTGCTCCCCGCCTATGAGCAGAAACAGAAGCAAAACTTCTCTGGAAGGAAACATCCCCAATTTAGGTCAAGAGGACTCCCAAGATTAAGGTCAGGCAATGAGCTCACAGTCAAAGAACTACAAGCACCAAGAAGCCAAACTTCTGTGAGTATCTGCAGAAATAATATTCAACAGATACAGAACTCCAAGGACCATAGTAGTGGAGCTGATAGCGTGTAGAACAACTATACTCCAAATGTTAAAAATAAAGTAAAGGATGTAATGACAAAAGATGAGCAAGGCCTAATGAATAGGCAGAGGGGGAGGCAGGTGGGAGAGGGTAGACTTTCTACACATGAGAAGTGTAATTGTTGTAATGACAAAACTCAGTGCAAAGATTAAAGAAAAAATGAGATGCAAATGAAAAGAAAGTTAATAAATGAGAAGATTTATCTGAAGAAATTATCTAGGGTATACTACAGAGAGGCAAGGAACTAAAAATATGAAAGAGATAATTAAGAGATGGACACTAGGATGAGAGAGCCTGTCATATAAGTAATTGTAATCTCAGAAGGACAGAATAGAATAAAGGAGAAGCAATATTCTCCCCCAACATTTTATAAAACATTTTAAACATACAGAAAAGTTGAAAGAATTGTGGAGTGAACACTCATCCCCAACTAAATTCTAGAATTAACATTTTGTTACATTTGCTATATCACTTATCTGTCCATTCTTTTACCCATCCATCAATGCATTCTCTTTTTTTGATGCATTTTAGAGTAAGTTGTAGACCTCACCTCTAAAGATTTCAAGGCGTTTCCATTAACTAGTGTTCAATACTGTTTTATAGTTCTTTTTTCCCACCTAGGTAAAATTTACATACAGTAAAATGCACAAGTCTTAAATGCATCATTCAGTGAGTTTTTACAAGTGCATATATGGGTATAACACAAACTCCTATAAAAAAATAGAACATATCCATCACCCCAGAAAGTTCCCTCATGCCTCTTGTCAGTCAGTCAGTCCCTGCCCCTTACCTCCCACTGATTACAAATGTTCTAAATGAGATGCAATATTTAAAGAAATAGTACTATGACTTTTGCAGAAAGGATGAAAAACAGGTACCTGCAGTTTTAAGAATCACAACATAACCAGACTTCCCTGGCGGCGCAGTCATTAAGAATCCACCTGCCAATGCAGAGGACACAAGTTCGATCTCTGGTCCGGGAAGATCCCACATGCCGCTGAGCAACTAAGCCCATGCGCCACAAATACTGAGCCCGTGAGCCACAACTACTGAAGGCCACACGCATAGAGCCTGTGCTCCACAACGAAGTGCCGCAACTAGAGAAAGCCGCCGTGCAGCAATGAAGACCCAATGCAGCCAAAAATAAATAAAATAAATACAAATTTAAAAAAAGAACTAGAAAAAGTATTTTTTTAAAAAAAAAAGAATCACAACATAACCAAAGCAGGGTAAATAAAAAGAAATGCATAATGACACATAGTAAAGAAACCTAAGAACTCACAGCAAAAGATCATAAAAGCAGCCAAAGAGAAAGGACAGATCAGAACAATTAAAATGACGACGGATTTCTCATCAGCATCAATAGAAGCCAAAAGTTAATGGAATAATATCTTTCAAGTGCTGAAAGTGAGCTAGAATTGTGTACTCACCCAAACTATTGTTCAAGAACAAGAGTAAAAAAGAAACATTTAAGTTAAATGAGAACTGAGAGTTTACCTCAGAGACCTGCATTAAAGGAACTCCTAAATGATATATGAGAAGCAGTATTTCAAACAGGTTAAGAATATTTAAAGTCTGCTTGGTTTGAATCCCTGTTCTGCCATTTGCTAGTTGTGGGATATTAGGCAAGTGAGTTAACATCTCTGTGCTTCAGTTTTCTCGTTTGTAAAATGTTGACAATATGTATAGCTGATTCACTTTGTTGTAAAGCAGAAAATAACACACCACTGTAAAGCAATTATACTCCAATAAAGATGTTAAAAATAAATAAATAAATAAAATAAAATGTTGACAATAATAGTATATACCTCATGGAATTGTTATGAGGATTAGATGAATTAGTAGAAAGTAGAAGTTAGGGACTTCCCTGGTGGCCCAGTGGATAAGACACCACGCTCCCAATGCAGGGGGCCCGGGTTTGATCCCTGGTCAGGGAACTAGATCTCACATGCATGCTGCAACTAAGAGTTCCCGTGCCACAATTAAGGAGCCCGTCTGCCGCAAGTAAGACACAGTGCAACCAAATAAATATTTTTTAAAAACCCGTAATAATACCATAATCCAAATTAAAAAAAGAAAATAGAACTTAAAACCTGGCATAAAGTAAGTGCTTTGTAAGTGAGAGCTTTTTAAAAAATTTTACAAAGAAATTATCCTAGAAGAATGGTCTGAGGTGCAAGATAGAATGGTGAGTGAATCAAAAGGTAAACAAACTTGTCAACTAAACATTGTCTAAAAAAATGTCTGATTTGTGAGGTTTAAAAAAATGTACAGAACTAATACCTTGAATAACACTAGCATGTAGGCATTGAGAGGAGGAGTAGTCATTTTGTTTAGAAGATGGGTTAATATACTGTTTACATTTTGTTAAGTTAGGGGTACAAGAAAACTTCTAGAAAGTACAAATATAGTGTACAAATTCCAAATAAAGGGAGAAATGGAATTTTGAAACTCTGAACAAAAGTTAATTTTTAAAAAAATACCTCCAAAAGGGTGAAAAAGTGGCTCCGAAAAAGCAAGGTAAACATAAACAAAAACGATGTTGAAATAAGTTCAAATACATCGAAAATCAAAATAAATATATATGTATTAAAACTACCAGTTAAAACATAGAAATTGAAATAAAAAGAAAAACCTAGCTAGATGCCATGTATAAAACACTCAGTTCCTCTGGGAATTTGTTCCAGGACCCCTGAGGATACCAAAATCCATAAATGATCAGAGACCTTATATAAAATGAGGTAGTATTTGCATATAACTTACACACATCCTCCCATATACTTTAAATCATCTCCAGATTATGTATAATACCTAATACAATGTAAATCCTATGTAAATAGTTGTTAGCACATGACAAATTCAAGTTTTGCTTTTTGGAACTTTCTGGAATTTTTTTCCAAATATTTTCCATCTGAGATTGGTTGACTCCATGGATGCAGAACCCTCAGATAGGGAGGGCTGACAGTATATATGGGGAAATGGTTTTTCAGGCAAAGGGAAAAGCAACTGCAAAGTCCTAGAGGCAAAAACAAGGTTCAAGGAATGCAAATATTTAAACTTTTTAAATCTGCTTAGAATCAATTTTTTCCCCATTTCAAGTGAAATATAGAACGCTTACCACCACATAGGCCCATTTATCCTCTCCCCTTTATGTTCTAGTTGTCATCAATTACATCTACATGTGTCAAAACCCCCCTCAGACAATGTTGTAATTTTTGCCTTTAACATCAAACATATTTTATGAATTCAAGAGGAGAATAGTCTACCATATTCATACAGGTATTTACCATTCCTGGTGCTCTTTCTTCATTCCTGATGTTCCAGTTTCCTTCTAGTATCATTTCTCTTCTGTCTAAAGAATTTCTTTTAGCAATTCTTTTAGAACAGACCTGCTGGCAGTGAGTTCTTTTATTTTTTCTTCACCTGAGAATGCCATTATTTCACCTTAATTTCTGAAAGATATTTTTACTGCATATGCTATTACGTGTTGACCATTCTTTTCTTTCAGCACTTTAAAAATGTTGTGTCCCTTCCTTCCAGACTGCATGGTAACTCAAATTGTTGTTATTCTGTAGGTAATATATTGCATTTCTCTGGCTGCTTTCAAGATTTTTTTCTTTGTCTTTATTTTTCAGCATTTTGATGATGATGTTTCTGGGCACAGACTTCTTTATGTTCATTATGTTTGGACTTTGTTGAGCTTTTTGAATCTGTAGGTTTGTGTCTTTTGCCAAACTTGAGACTCTTCATTCATTATTTATTCAAAAAATTTTCAACACCTTTTGTTATTATCCCGCAGGTCCCTGAGATTCTATTCATTGTTTATCCAATTTTTTTTTCTCTGTTGTTCAGGTTGGATAATTTGTATTGATCTGTTTTCAACTTCACTGATACTTTTCTCTGTCTTCTTCTTGGCTACTGAGACCATCCAATGAATTTTTATAATTTTGGCTGCTATATTTTTCAATTCCAAACTAAACATATGTTTCTTCTTTATATTTTCTATTTCTTTGCTGATACTGTATATTTTTCCACTGGTTTCAAAAGTGCTTTTGATTGCTTGTTAAGATAATTTTTATAATAGCCTTGAGAACTTTGAAGGGCCTGGGATTTTACCTTACTTGCAAGTTAACACGTTGGGCTGCCAGTTTAATGGATAGTGGCAGAAGTTGTGAGTCTCCTGGGTCAGAGACAAAGGACCATTTGTTGCCTAGAGCAGTAGCAGGAAGTAGAATATCAACATTTATGCCAGTTTCCTGAGCCCCAGGTCCCATCAAGTAATGCCAGGAGGACCAGGTGATACCTGCACATGCAGTGAGTTTCATTATAGGAGAGGAACTTGATGGGAAACTCCAATTTGTAATGAGGGACTAGCAAACCTATCCAACTGTGCCCTGGAGAGAGACATTATCTCTTTTATTCTAGACAGCAAACAAATCTGCCCTTGGCCCCAGAGGAAGACATTATCTCTGTGTTCCAAGGATGTTTGCTATACAAAAATCCCTGAAAAGATAGTCCAGGAAAAAAGCTGTTAATGCCCTTGCCCAAAAGACATACAGAAATACATGAGATCAATGGAGAATTGTCTCTCAACAAATAGCTGCTTCAAAGCCTTTTTCAGATACCTCCACTATCTGTGTTCTCTCAGCATTGACATCTTTTTTTCCCACGTGAATTGAGATTTTTCCTGGTTCTTTGTATGCTTAGTAATTTTGATTGTATCCTGGATATTTTGACTGTTCTGTTTTCTTTTTCAAACTGTATCCAGCTTTATTAAAGATACTTTTCATAAACAATCATGGTATTTCAGGCAGGACGTGGGCAGACAATCGTTAACAGTATACAACAACTTTCAAACTCCCTTTTTCAGTGGGCTACCAAAATCTGAAAGCCACTATAAAACCCAATGAAGTCTTCTTGTGATGCTCTGAACAGGGAAAGTTTAGAGTGAGGGTTGACATTTCACATTTAGCATGTTGTTTAACAACTTTTCACAAGCCGACCCTGACTTTCAGGAAATGGAAATGAAAATGGCAGAAGTATCAATCTGAAGGTCCACAACCTAAAAAAGGAACCGCTGCTCTTTTGAGGGACGCCATCTCAGTGGTCACACTGGAAAGTCCAGATTGCCTGACATACTGGTAACCAATTTTGAGGGGTCAGGTTCCAACAGGTCTCTGGGTTTAAGGGAGTCAAGTCTAGGCTGAAGGTGGTGAGGGAGAAGAGGACATAAAAACTAAATTTAGTTTTTCCACACCACAAGGCATTTGTGCCAAGGTGGCTACTGTGTGTCAACATCAAGGAGCCCCTCCTTCCTGGGAACCAAGAGGAAGTCTCTCACAACCAGACGGGAAAGGTGTTCTTTATCCCATGTCAATCCAGCTTCGGAGACCTATTAGTGACATGTGCTCTTCCCCCAAAAAACAATAATGAAGTGTTCCGTACGCTAACAACATAGCTTAAAAAAAAAAAGTAAAACAAAATTCTGCATTTTTATAAAACTTGATAGAAAATAGTACTTCAAACTGTACAGTCAGCAGAAGCGCACAGTTATCAAGAAGGCACACACTTCACTTGGCATCTCCTGCACCCTCAGCTTTCTGGGCCTGGTCTGTTTCGGCATCTCCGTTTTCTGCAGGGTTATCCCCATCCTTGCCTGTATCAGCTTTCCCCCTCTTTCCCTTTGGGTACCTTCTCTCCCTTCTTTGCAGGGGCCTTTTTAGGCTTGGGCTCTGGCTTTGGAGGAGCAGGTTTAGCAGATGACCTTGCAGATCTTCTCTGTGGTTCGTCCTTCACCTTGGTTTTATCTCCTTTAGCATCCCCTTCAGCCTTTCTCTTGGGCGTGGTGGCGACGGCGGCGGGACGTGGGCGCTGGACACGGGCACGCAGTGGCGCGCGGCTTTGGCTGGTCCAGGGGTCGCTCTCACCTCTTCTTCACGCTGCTCCGACTGTTCTGTTTTGAAACTCTGTGTATTGTTTAAATTCTATCCAGAATGTTGATATTTTGGTTTTAGCAGGCAATCAGCCTGGGTGGGTTCAGGCAGTAGTGTAATGGTGTGCATCTCAAGGGAACTAGGATTTTGGAAGGAAGGGGAAAGGTTTGGATTTGGCAATGGAGAGCAAGCAGGACTCGAAGGATTTAAACCAAAACAAGACAAAACACCTACAACTTGAGAGTATTGCAAGGAAGCAAGGAGACGGCCAGGTTTTTGGTTAGAGTAAGAAGATAAAGGGAAAGGTTAGAAGAGTTGTTAAGGGCAACAGGCGATTTGACTCAGGACAGCACAATGAAAGGGTCAGGCTAGATTAGAGCAAAGCATTATGGGGTTAAGAATCTATATGATGAGTTCAAAAAGAGACATGCACCACAGTGTTCACTGCAGCACTATCTACAATAGCCAGGACATGGAAGCAACCTCAGTGTCCATTGACAGAGGAATGGATGAAGAAGATGTGGCACATATATACAGTGGAATATTATTCAGCCATAAAAGAATGAAATTGAGTTATTTGTAGTGAGGTGGATGGACCTAGACTCTGTCATACAGAGTGAAATAAGTCAGAAAGAGAAAAACAAATACCGTATGCTAACACATATATATATATGGAATCTAAAAAAATGGTTCCGATGAACCCTAGGGGCAGGACAGGAATAAAGACACAGACATAGAGAAAGGACTTGAGGACACAGGGAGGGGGAAGGGTAAGCTGGGACAAAGTGAGAGAGTGGCATGGACATATATACACTACCAAATGTAAAACAGATAGCTAGTGGGGAGCATCGCGTAGCACAGGGAAATCAGCTCGGTGCTTTGTGACCACCTAGAGGGGTGGGAGAGGGAGGGTGGGAGGGAGGGAGATGCAAGAGGGAGGGGATATGGGGATATAAGTATACATATAGCTGATTCACTTTGTTGTGTTGTGGCTGGAAGGACTTGTGGAGCCATTCTTTAAATCCAGAACACTGAAAACCCTCGAAGCGTCCTTTATAGACTAAATCTTTGGTGTTGCTGCCACTGGACAGGCAATCTTCCAGGAGCATGGAAATCCTGCTGTGGGTGGGAAGTGTATAATGATGTATATATACCTACTGGGAAAACCCAAGAAAAACTACATCATTTTAGGTCTCTCCTCAAACTTCAACTTATCAGAGGGGCCTTATTTGAACATGTTAACTGAAGTAGTATTTTTTGTGGTCACTTTCCACCCTCTTACTATGCTTCCCCCACCTTCTTAGCACTTATCACCACCTGTCATATATTTACTTGTTTAGTATTTCTTCTCAGTAGAATGTAAAGATCTTGAGAACAGATTATTTTTTTTTTAACTGCTTATTTCCAGGACCCAGAATAGTGCCTGAATATTTACAGAATGAATGAATGGATAGATAAGAATATTAGACCCATTAAGTGAGTTCAGTATCATGGCCAATTACAAAATCAATAATCCTAAAATTAATAGTGTTCCTATATACCAGCAAAAGCCTTCAGAAGAATATTTTAAAAGATAATATTTATTAACAGCAACAAAAAATATAAAATATCCAGAAGTAAACTAGATGGAAACTAAATAATGTGGAAATTTTACTGACAGAATTGAATGAATAGTGAAGTGTACCATATTGCTGGATGGAAAGACATAATATTGTAATGATGAAAATTCCCCCCAAATTAACCTATAAATTTAACACAGTATCAATCAAAATTCCAGCAAAATTTTTAGGGGAGACAGAGGGGCAAAATTTGATTAAAAGATTTAAAATTTCATCAGGAAGAATAAAGGCTTTAGATAGTCAATTAAATTCTGAAGGAAGGCACTGATAAGGGACCTTGCTCTACCAGACACAAAACCAAAAAATATAGGAAAAGACAAATTTGTGGTATGTATCAAAGCCTTAAAAAAAAAAAAAAAGGTGCATAGCCCAGGCATTCCAATTCTGGAAATTTTTCCAGTCAGTGTTTGCTAAGTAGAGGATGGTTCAATTAAACAAATACCTGTGGAATACCATGGAGCTTTTAAGAATGATAGTGTAGAACTACATTAATTGCTATGGAAGTGTTCACCATACATTTTTGTGTTAAAAAAACTGATTACAAAACAATACATCTGTTATCCTCATTTCTTATAAAATTGAAAAATAATTATATATATATATATATATATATATATATATATGTGAAGAAATAACCTGGATGGAAGGTTATACATGAAAATTTTAATGGTAGTTCCTTGGGAATAAGGATTACAAATGATTAAAGCTTTTTGTTGTTTTTTTGAATTTGTATACTGAAAAAATTAGGAAGTTTCCCCCCAAATAGGATGGCAGTTAAACTCTTCACTATTGCCACCTGGTGGCTACCACTGACAGATATCATTTCTTTTCTATCACCTTAAGAAACAACACACATCACATCATAACTATAAGGTTGTAAAGAAATCTGCAGTATCACCTAGTTCTAGCCATCATTTTATGGCTGAGAAAATAAAAGGCAAAAACGTTTAAGCCATTTGTCTAGAGTCACAATGTTCGTGAAACTTATTAATAGTAACAAACTCTTGTTAAGCCCTTTTGCTAAGTACTTTATATAGACTGTCTCATTTTATTCTCATGGGAACATATGACGTAGTTCCTATTTTTACTCTCATCTATCCCTGTTTAACCAATGAGGATCCTGAGGCTCACAGAAAATGACCCACCCGAGGCTGCACACTCGGGGTAGAGCAGGCATTCTGAGGTCCACAACCCTTTCCTGAACCTCCGCGACGGTGCCACCTTAGTCTCTGAATTGCCCTTGCCCTTTCCATTATATCCCACTGCCTCTTCCTTCCGTGCTTTTGGTGAAAACTCTTAAATATGCCCAGCGTTATGTTCCTCCAGGTTGAAAAGAGAGTGTAAACATTTATGGAGAGAAATATAAAGAAACGAAGTGGTTTTACCCCCAGCTCCTTTTAAGAATCTTGTCCAGATGGAAACAGACTTACTTTGAATTGTTCCAGTGTCCAGATCCGAAGGAATATTAGAGACTTGGGACCATGGATAGGCTTCCCTGGGTTCCCTGCTCCAGTTTTCCACATGCTATGTTCTCCCCTTAAGTTTTCATTGACCAGAGCTGAAGAGTTACCATCACTATATGCAGTTGTTCGTGTACTTCTTCCCCTCTCTCTTCTAGCCCTTGCCCAAATTCTTAGGGAGAATCGTCTCTAGCTCTGGATCTATCTTCATGCATCAAACACAAATGGCATAACTGCTAATAAGTGCAAAAATTGTACTAGGGATAAATCTTTTGAAAGTGAAATTAGAAATGGGAAATGACTAGCGCGATTAGCCTCTGTAGCCCTTGAGAACCTAAAAAGTCTTTCAGAATTGTTCCCAAAATGAATACATGCTTTTGAACTATCATCTAGTTAAAGCTGACTTTTCTTAAGTACAAGTGTGCTTCAAAATAAATTAAATCTTTTAATTTGTACTAGTGCTGTAAAAGTGTTATTTTTCTAAGCTAGCGAAAAGAACATAGTTGTTAGACAGCCTCGAGTTAAAATTCACGTATAAGCTATGGCTTGAGTAAATTATTAAATTTAACTTAAATTGCAATTTTTTCTTACCTCTAAAATTAAGGATAATAATATCACCAAAGGTGGTGGAGAGGATTCAATGAGATGACACACGAAAATGACATACAGGCCTCTAGCAGATACACACTTCCTTCCCTTCTCCCTGTGTTATGTACTTATCTCATCCAAACGTCCTTCATACACCCGGGCTAGGGTTTCTTTGAAGGAATCAGTTCTGCCTCAGCCTGGCTGAGGTGTTTGAGTCTCTTTCCTTTTTTTCTTTCACATCCCATCTTCAGTCTGTCAGTAAGTCCTGTGGGCATCACTTTCAGGATAGATGCTCAATTCGACTTTTTTTTTTTTTTAACCCCTCCACAGCTACCATGCCTGTCCAAGCCACCATCATCTCTCATCTGACTGGTGCAGTAACTTCCTAACTGGACTCCCTACTTCCTTTCTTGCTCCCTACCATCTATTCTGCACATGCAGCCAAATTATTTGTTCACAAATTACGTCACTTCTCTATTCAAAACCTTCCAAGAGGTCCCCATCACTCTTAGACTAAAAATCTAAAGTCTTCACCAAAGACTACTAAACCTCTGTGACCGGAACCCTGCCTACCATTCTCATACCTCTCTCCTATCTTGCTCTGCTGCAGCTGCACTGGCCTCCTTACTTTTTAAAAAACAACTGAAGTAGGATTGACTTACAATATTATATTAGTTTCAGGGGGCCTCCTTGCTATTATTCTTTGCTGCTGCCAACCATATACCTGCCTCAGGACCTGTATATCTGTTGTTCCCTCTGCCTGGAATGCTCCTCCTAGATCTTTAATGCCTTGCCTTTTCATTGCCTACCTCAGAGAGGCTGAACCTAGGCACCCCATTTAAACAGATACTCTTCCAAAACTCTCTCTCCTTAAGCTTCTTTATTTTTTCTCGTAGCATCTACCAACTACCTTGGCATTGAAAAATACATACATACATATATATTTCTCCGTCTTCTCACTTGAAATGTAAGTTCTGTGGAGATGGAGACTGTGTTTTATTCTCTTTGTATCACTAGCATCTAGAACAGAGCCTGGCATGTGCCAGGCATTCCAAACTATTTGTTAAAAAGATATATTTGTGGAATGAATAAAAAAACGTTTAGCTTCCTGCCATCAAGTCAGCAAACTTGCCTCCTTCTATAGCCATCCTTTCCCCTCTTCCTCCTTTAAGTACAAGAGATGTTTTTCTTCTTGTCTGAGGTTAATGTCTCACCTATGCTGCCTCCTCAATGACCTTGACTTAGCCTTTACATTCACCTCTCCCACCTGCAGAATTCTCTTTCTAGCAGGCACAAGTCTCTCCCATCTTAAATAAAAATCAAGGGCTTCCCTGGTGGCGCAGTGGTTGGGAGTCCGCCTGCCGATGCAGGGCACACGGGTTCGTGCCCCGGTCTGGGAGGATCCCACATGCCGCGGAGCGGCTGGGCCCGTGAGCCATGGCCGCTGAGCCTGCGCGTCCGGAGCCTGTGCTCTGTAACGGGAGAGGCCACAGCAGTGAGAGGCCCGCGTACTGCAAAAAAAAAAAAAAAAAAAAAAATCAGAAGAAAATCCTCTGTCTGCATCTCTTGTCACCTGCCAATCTCTCCTGCTCTTCACAGCCAAACTTCTTGAAATACTTCTTTATCCTCTTTGCATTCCTCACCTCTCCATCCATTCTGGTTTCTCTGAAACTCCTTAGAAACCGCTCACTCCTGCTTTAATAGTTCTCTTCCCTGAGCTTTTCCAGGACATTACTCTCTTCATGCTTTCTCCTACTTCCCTGACTGCTACTCTTCCTGTCCCTCCCTAAAATTCTGTGTATCTGAGTTCAGATCAGGGTTCTCCTTATTCTGCAGATTCTCCCTTGGCAATCTTACCCATGCCCATGGTTTCGGTTACCACCCAAATCTGTATGCCCAGCCCTCATCTCCATCTACTAGGCTCACAATTTATATGACCTACTGCCTACTTGATCCCCACCTGGATTTCCACAAGCACCTCACCATAGAGATGTCATCTTCTCTCTCCTAACTTGTCTCTCCTCCGGTGTTACTTATTTTAGTGAATGGCACAATCATCCACCAGTTGTTCGCGGAAGCTACCCTTGGTTTCTCTTCTCCTTCAAAGCCCCTCACCCCCATCCAGCCAATCAGTAGGGTCCCGTTAATTCTGCTATATTGGGTCAAACTCTTGCCCCACCCCTACCCCCCGAAAGATATATCCAGGTCCTAACTCCTGGCGTCTTTGAATGTGACCTTATTTGGAAACAGGATCTTTGCAGGTATGATTATTAAGTTAAGGATCTCGAGATGAGAGCATCCTGGATTTCGGATGGGCCCTAAATCCAATGTCTGGTGTCCTTATGAGAGAAAGGAGAGGAAGAGGGAGAGGCAGATTTGATACGCAGGCACAGGGGAGGGGGCCATGGGAAGACCCCTGTGAAGATGGAGGGAGGCTCTGGAGCTACGTTGCTACAGGAACAACAAGGATTGCCAACCCTGCGGACGCCGTGATTTCAGACTTCTGGCCTCCAAAACTGTGAAAGAATGAATTTCTGTTGTTTTCTTCCCCAAGTTCGTAGTAATTTGTTATGGTAGTCCTAGGAAACTAATACATCTATCTTCTAAATATCTTGAAATCCGTCCACGTTTTTCCATCATCATTCTCCCCATCTAGTTCAGACCCTGATTACAACAGTCTTCTGCCTCGTCTCCCTGCTGCTAGTCTCAGCCGATCTTTCTAAAATGCATGGAATTTACGTCACTACTGACAATCTGTGAGTGGTTTGCCAGTGACTCCTGGATTAAGCCCAAATGCCTGGTCCAGGACTTAAGAGTCTGGCTTCTGCTTACTTGGGTAGCCTTACTTCTCATCTCTCTTCACCCTCACCCTTAATTCTGTGCTCCAGACTTAGTAATAATTTCTTCCTTTTTATTTTTTGGCTACGCCACACGGCACGTGGGATCTCACTTCCCCGACCAGGGATGGAACCCATGCCCCCTGCAGTGGAAGCGCAGAGTCTTACTCACTGGACGGCCAGGGAAGTCCCGTAGTAATCATTTCTGATATTTATGGGATACCTACTCTGTGCCAGAAGACACTATTCTAAGAGCTAGATCTCACAACGACCCTATAAGATAGGAAACAGGCCCCTTTCAATGTCTCTGCCTCTGGGACACTGCTCGTGCTCTTCTTGCCCGAAGCGCCCTCACTCTGTCTTCCCTTGCTCTCTATCTCCTCCTCATAGTTCACACCACAATGTAGGTCTCAGCTTATACAGCACTTCCTCCAGGAAGCAGTCCTTGATATTCCTAATCTGGGTTACGTGTCCCACCCCTACCGTCCGTATTCCTATCACACCCTGTACTCCCCCATCATGATATAAAACATTATAACTGTCTATTTACTGGTGTCTTAGTCTGTTCAGGCTGCTATAACAAAACATCACAGGCTGGGTAACTCAAAAACAACAGAAATTTATGTCTAACAATTCTGGAGGCTGAAAGTCTAACATCAGGGTGCCAGCATGGTCAGGTGAGGACCCTCTTTCGGGCTGCAGACTTCCCACTGTGTCCTCACATGGTGGTAGGGGTAAGCAAGCTCTCTCTGGGGCCTCTTTTATAAGGGCACCAATCCCATTCATAAGTGCTCTGCTCTCACGCGTGACCCAATCACCTCCCAAATGTCTCACTTCCTCGTACCATCACCCTGGGGGCTAGGATTTCAACATAAGCATTTTGGGGGAACACAAACATTCAGACCATCCAATAGGCCTACGGCTCACGCTGTATTTTGTTTCCTGCGGAAAGTGGCCGTGCCTTTCTCTTGCCATTGTAACCCCATCCCCAGAATCTAGCCCAGTGCCTGGCACAAAAGAGATACTCAACATATTTGAGTAAATCAAAGAACCCTGGGGCTTCCCTGGTGGTGCAGTGGTTGAGAGTCCGCCTGCCAACGCAGAGGACACGGGTTCGTGCCCCAGTGCGGGAAGATCCCACATGCCGCGGAGCGGCTGGGCCCGTGAGCCATGGCCGCTGGGCCTGCGCGTCCGGAGCCTGTGCTCCGCAGCGGGAGAAGCCGCAACAGCGAGAGGCCCGCATATCACCAAAAAAAAAAAAAAAAAAAAAGAACCTTGAATAAAGGCTGTTAGTACCATATGTCTCTACTGACATAGAGTAGGAAAAAATGCACCCCTAGACCTAGATGCCAACTGTCCCCTCCCTCAGAATTCTGATGCCTCCTAAGCCTTTGCTTGGGCCCATTCTGAAACATCTTTTCCTAAGAATTTCCTGAGACACCCAAGGCCAGTTACTTCTCACTTTCCCATCACACTCAGCCCTTCGTCAAATACAAGGCTCTCCAGGAAGCTATCCTCTCCCATTCCGCTCTGCAATCCTCCCAAACCCTTCCTCTTCTGGCTCTGTCCTCTGCCCTGTGTCCTCTGGAACTCCTGCCTATTCAAAACAAACTCACCTATAGTCTCATCCTTATAACAAAATACTCCTCCCACCTCCTGGCCTTAAGCAGAAACCTGGTTTCCCTTTAGGAAACGACTCTTTCTACTACCATCTGGGGTGGAGATTGTTAATCTGTCTCACCCTCATGGAGAAGCCTCTCCTTTCAGAATTATAGTTTTCAACCATCTACCTCTCTCCTCCTGCTGTTTACTGCCATCTACTAACTTCCTAGTTCTTCTTTTCTCTAGTTTATGGTCTTTATCTCCACGTGAGTCCCACCGTCATCTGGGATCATTCGCTTGTCCATTTGGACAGCCCTATCTTCTACGTCCTTGAACCCTCTCAATCTGATGACCTTTAACACACTACACTTGATCTACTCCGTGACTGCACTTAGGTTTGTCGCCAGGAGCGGCTCTACCTCCTAAATCCTGGATTTCAGTATCTTCCATTCCTTTAGCACATTAATTTTCTTACGAAGTCCCGTCCTGCCACTTCAGTTCTTAATCAGCCTAGATGCGTGGCTCAGCTTTTCATGGTCCAGCTTTTCACAAACGTCCTCACTACCTTGTACCCTCGTTCACCTGGCTCAGATGCAGCCTGGGAACACTATAAGCATTTACTTTTCATCCCTATACCCAGGCTTCTGAGTACTTGTCTGGGCTAGGACTCTTTTGGTTGGTTGTGATGAAAATCAATGCAAGATAGTTTAGAGAAAAGGAGAGTTTAATGGAGCTACCAGAGTAGCTCATGTGTCAAGAGTACAACTGGGGCTCCAAGACAGCTGGAACCAGAGACGCCTGCTGCTGGGACTCACTCTGTCTTTTCTGCTCCTCTCCATGTACTGGTTTTCTCCACATGACAAGAAATAGTCTCAAGCGTCCTATCCTGTGGTTCCTAGAAAGTTACTGTTTCCTCTTATTATAGATCAGAGAATCCCAAGGGAGGGCTCTGACCTAGCTTAGATCAGGTGTTCCCTCGCAGACCAATCACTTATAACTAGACAAGGTACTTGAGTCAGTAGCTTCCATTAGAACTAGATGACAGAATCAAGGAAGGAACAGTTTTCCCACGAGGAGAGAGTAGCAGACACGCAGAACAATCGATGGCTGCCTCGGAACTCCTAGAGATCGATGAATTGATGCCACTGTAAACTTATAACAGCAACTTTAGAGGGACTCTCAGAACTGTCCAGAAAGTCTACTTGTCCTTAAGGACTTTGTTGAATCTCCCTCTGCTCTTACAGTTCCTCAAAATAGAATTTTGAGTGCTTCCGTAATCATACTGGATTAATCTTTCAGAGCCCTGTCATGTACTACATCTGGCCCTTGAGGTTTTAACTCAGTTATCAAATTTGACCATTTCTAAGCAATGGCTATTGCATAACAGAAGAATTAGGGTTGTCTAAAAGGATTTGAAAACAATAGTAAAAGTGCTTATTTTGAAAAGATCCTATGACCATGTATTGCTTGAAAATTTTCACTGGACCTAACCAATGGCCTCTGAATTTCTCTCACAACTACGACATTCAAAACGAAAACAACAAGTGACACCTCTACCTTGAAGAATACAGAAACACCACGTATGCTGCTGATACTACTACTTAGCAAGCGCTGGGTTTCCTCTAGGTTATATAATCCACAGCTCATGGCAAACAGTAACTGCAAGTAGGAATGGGGTCTTATCAATTTAATGCCTGGTTTAGAGCAATACCTACACTATTGATTTAATCTCGGTCCATGGTATACTTGGTTTTTTGGCAAATGCTAAAAAGCATTAGCTTTTTCTTTTATAATTTACCTAATTTCTTACCTCCCATGAACTGTTAGAGTTCACAGGTGCTAAGCTCTAGCAGTAAGGTTCCTATAGCCCCAAGTGCAAGTTGAAGTGACAAGTAATCTCTTTTGAGCACCTTCTGGTTTCTTCTTCTGGCTCACTGAGCCATCTTTTAACCTATGACTGGTTTAAAGTGGATTGGTCATCCTGTATGATGACCTTTCTCATGGGAAGTTAATACATTTAAGTTGGCAGTCTAATTTATTCAGCGGTTTACGTAAACTGATCCCTCAGAGCTTTATTACCAGTGGATAAACTTTTAAAACAGAGTTCCTAAACCTGTGTTTAGCTGCCAATCAGGCCCAACCCTGCTGTCTACCATTATATGCCACTACTTAAGCAATCCACTAGCTGGTCATATGCAAACTCATAAACCACTACAGGTCATATGGAAATAAATTTATTTATTTTTTGGTCTGTCTTTTGCAGGTTGATTTTTTTTTTTTTTTTCGGTACACGGGCCTCTCAGTGTTGTGGCCTCTCCCGGTGCGGAGCAGAGGCTCCGGACGCGCAGGCTCAGCGGCCATGGCTCACGGGCCCAGCCGCTCCACGGCACGCGGGATCCTCCCGGACCGGGACACGAACCCGTGCTCCCTGCATCGGCAGGCGGACTCTCAACCACCGCGCCACCAGGGAAGCCCTGCAGGTTGATTTTGATGGTGAAAATCGTCCAACTTTTGCTAATCAAGTTAGGGGCATATATAATGTCTTCACAATTATTGCATTTCCAGGTGAGATAAAATCCATCCACTTAGTAAACACTGAGTGAGCATTTCCTTTGTGCACGGCTTTATGGCTGGGGTAGTGAGGGACATAACAAAGTAAAATCCATGGTCCCAGGTCCCAATCCAGTTTGGGGGAAACTGGAAAACAGTTTGGAAACATTGTTATTTATTTTATAAATAAAAATGTCAAATAATCAAGAACGAAATAAGTTTGAGCCGACACAACTATCAGATGTTCTGATATGAGCAGAAAGGACAGTAAAGCTGAATTTCCAGGAGGGGAGCATCACTGTGGGTTAAAATGGCCAGGGATGCATCACAGAGAAAGTGGGAGATGTGCTGTGCCTGGAAAGGAATAGGAATTGCACGGCGAAGCGAATTCCATGCCAGAAGAATGGAACAAGGAAAAGCTTCAGTTTTAAAGCTTGGTGTGTGAGTCAGTTTGGCTGGGAGTTTTGACCAGGGCAGTTGTGGAAAATCAGATTGCAAAGGTAAGAGGAAGCTAGCCTATGCCTGCTGTCAATAACAGATGTTGTGTGCAACTATAAAGAATCATCTTATGTTGGATGCATTTCTTTCTTCATCTTAGATGTCCCTGCCGTATCAAAAGTGCCCATTCTAATGCTTAGACCACAAGCCTGGAACATGGTGGAATACAGTATCATGGCAACGATTCACTATTCGTAATGTTGGTGAGGAATGCTGTATAAAGCTCCCACGGCTCCGAATGTATTGAAGTGTTCAGTGGATGCTCCCTTTGGAGTCTCAGCAGTATTCTCAAGCAGGCTCATCACGGAACTGCTTATGACTTTCCAGCTTATTGGTAGATACATTCACTCACGCAACCACTGATTGAGTACCACCTAGGTACCAGGCGTTTAGTCTACACTTTGAGGGATTTAAAGATGAATAGACAGGACTTCTGCCCTTAAAGAGCTTGCAATAGTATACAAATAAGACACTCAAAAAACTTTAAGTTAATACTACATATAAAGAGGAATAAAAGAAAGATGGAATGTGCTATGAAAGATCAGAGAAGGAAGAAATTCAACTCCGCTGAGAAAAACCTGAAAGAATGGGCAGAATTTGCTCAGTTGGCAATTGAGGAAAGAACATTTCAGCAAGAGTGAGAAGTATGAAAGAAGACTTGGCGTGGGAAAGCATTAGGCACGTTTGCAGAACCGTGAATAACCTAGTTGTTAACTTGTTTGTTCACAGGTTAACGGACAGCAGATTTCCAGTTTTTTAATTATGATGGGCTGACACCTGGGAAAGACACTGTACAGCAATGCCAGTGGCCCTTTCTTTTTTCTTTCAAAGGTAATATTTTCAGTAAGCCGCCAGTGTGGTCCTCTTGACCACACAAAAAGCTAACCCTGAGATTTTCATGAGCAACAATGAAAGAGCGCAAAAGGCACAATATTAATGTAGATTCATGTCAGACTCTTTTAGTCAGAAAGGTTCATTTAAATGTTTAAAAAAATAGAAGTCCCAAGGCTTCATGATAATTTCTTCTTCTAACAGGAGAAAGCTCAAAGTTGTTTTCTCCAGAGCATCGCTAGGGGGATATTACTCAACACTGAAAGGGAATTAACCACCGATACATGCAACAACACAGATGGTTCACAAAACAGTTACGCTGAGTGAAAGAAACCGGATTAAAAAAGTAAATACTGTATGATGATCTCTTTTATATAAAAGTCTAGAAAATGCAAACTAATTTATAGATAAAGAAAGCTGAGGCTGGGGGCTGAGAAGGGTAGCAGGGAAGGATGACAGAAGGCCCTGAGAAAACCTTCTGGGGTAATGGATATATGTTTAGTACTTTGTGGTGATGATTTCATGGGTGTGTACCTGTGTCAGTTGTACATTTTAAATATGAGGAGTCGGGCTTCCCTGGTGGCGCAGTGGTTGAGAGTCCGCCTGCCGATGCAGGGGACACGGGTTCGTGCCCCGGTCCGGGAGGATCCCACGTGCCGCGGAGCGGCTGGGCCCGTGAGCCATGGCCGCTGAGCCTGCGCGTCCGGAGCCTGTGCTCCGCAACGGGAGAGGCCACAACAGTGAGAGGCCCGCGTAGCGCAAAAAAACAAACAAACAAAAAAATGAGGAGTTTACTGTTTACTGTATGTAAACTGTACCTCAATAAAACTTTTTAAAAGACACACTTCCATCTGAGGACCACCAACTTCATCTTTATACCATTTTATGTCAAATCTGAGTAAAAGATTAGTGTAGAGATCTGTGTGTGTGTGTGTTTTAATTTCTGAACCAGATAAGATAATCATGAAGACAAAAGCACTTATATGGTTAGGTATAGGCTATCATAGTTAAATGATGAAGTAAAGTGGTCTACTATATTTTATTTCTATAGACTGCAATTGCTCAACTTTATTAGGGAATAAATACTAAGGAATATTTAAATTCAGAACATAAGTAGATAATGGAATAAACAGTCCTGTTACTACCTCATGCAATAATGTAAAAACAGACCATTCATTGACAGAGAAAATTTAACTTTAATCAACTTCTCCACTTAGAGGTAGAAACAACATTGCCATCGAGTTGTTGGATACTGAGTATATTGTTGACATATTCTTGACAGTGTTCAATTTCTCTTGTACGTAGCTACTCGAGGAACATACAGAAGGCCCCAACCAATTAAATTACCTGCCTAAGGGTGTGACTGTGACTGCCACAGTGTGGTTACACTGCCACCGTAAGTACAGGGCAGGTGGCCGTGTATTCTCTGACTCCTTCATGCTCGAGGCTCTTCTGTGTGACACACACACACCCCAAGCAAAACAAACAACTTGATCCCTGCCCTGAGGAGATTAGTCTAGTCAGGGACACCAACAACTAGGCGTTTCAATACGATGCAGTAGGCGCCATGAGAGCAGAAGTACAGGCATAGCCTGTCCCACCTTGCTTCGCTTTATTGCTCTCTGCAGAAATTATGTTTACAAATTGAAGGCTTGTGGCAACCCTGCGTCGAGCGAGCTAGTCTGTCGGCACCATTTTCTCGACAGCATTTGCTCACTTCATGTCTGTGTCACATTTTGGCAATTCTCCCAATATTTCAAACTTTTTCATTATTATTATATTTGTTATGCTGACATGTGATCCGTGATCTTTGACGTTACTATTGCAAAAAGATTATGACTTGCTGAAGGCTCAGATAATGGTTAGCATATTTTAGCTATAAAGTATTTTAAAATTAAGATATATATTGTTTTTTTAGACATAATGCTATTTATTGTACACTTAATAGACTGCAGTATAGTGTAAACATAACTATTATACGCACTGGGAAGCCAAAAAGTTTGTGTGACTTGCTTTATTGTGATACTTGCTTTATTGTGATACTTCATTGCGGTGGTCTGGAAGCGACCTGCAGTAGCTCTGAGGTGTGCCCGTACAGAAACTGTGTCAGCTCAAAAGAGCACCAGGGGGCAGTTGGGGGTTTAGGGGCCACAGGTGGGAAGAAGTTTATCTAAAATGAAAGCAATGAGTAAGAGAAGAAAAGTGATGAAATACTGAGGTTTAGAGAGGTCAGGAAGATGAGACTCCGCAGTGGCCTGTGAACTATTTTATTCTAGAAGCAACAGGAAGCTGTTGAAGGATTCTAAGCCAAGGAATTAGATTTGTAATTTAGAAATAATATTCTGGCTGCAGTATGGAGAACAGATTAGTTTAGGCAAGATATGATGCTACTAACGAATGAAGAAAGCTAATGATGAAAACAGACGTGCACACAGAATGGAAGGATGATGAGCAGAGAAAACTGAGAAGCCTTCTCACTCGACCCCAAGCTGGCAGAACTCACTGCTGCTCCCTCGGGCTCCCACTCTTTCTCACCTCTGCATCTATCAAGGCACCCCTCATTTGTCACTGAACATATTTATCTTTGTTTCTCCTTCTACTAAGCTGTAAGGATCTTTCAGGCAAGAATCACGTCATATTCATCACTGAATTCCCAGAACCTAGCACAGAGCCTGGCAGATAGTCTTCAGTAAGACTTTGATATGAGTCCATGCTTTTTCCACTCTATCATACTCCCTCCAAAAGACTGGTGAATGAAATCTTTCTCAAAAGCAGGAAAAAAGGGATTACATCTCATGTAAAGCACAGATAATGACCCTTATACTAAAGAGGGTGCAGTCCATAGAGAAAGTCCTTGGGTTCTGTCCTCTGGGATGTCTGCTGCATGCCTACCAGAGTGTGGCAAATCCACGGCTGCTTGTTTTAAACCATAAGGAAGTCCAGCAGAGACCAGGCCAAATACTACCACGCGCAGCCTTCTGCACAGTAGCCCCCGCGAGGATCCAGCAATAACCACCCCACCATGGATCTAGACACACTCCTACAGAGACAAGGCTCAACACTGCTGGGGCCCTCGGTTAACCAGGGTCAAAGCAACTAGACAGAAAGCTGAGAAACTATAGTTCCATCCAAATAGTTGTCATTCCTGGTCCCTGCTCAGAAGGCAGACTCCTCAGCCATCGATCAGCTTCCTCTCACTTCTCGTCTCTGGCTCCAAACTGCTGTGTACCTGACAGCACACCCTCTTGACCCCTCATCTCTACTTTTCCAACAAAAATCCTCCCTTAGCCCCTTCCAGTGCGGGCCTTGGCCACCTATTCCACTATAAACAAACTCACCGATACACGTACAGCTTTTCTGATGAATGTCCTTGACTCCTTTCTCAAAGATACTACTTCCTTTGCAGTTTCCTCAAACTGCATGTACCAAGAGGCTCAGAATTGGTATTACCCTTTTTTGTCCTGTAGCCTCGTCTAAAGCACTTCACTCTCCTGTAAAAACTTTCATTCCTTTGAGGTTTATTCCATCCGATTTTGTCACCCTTGACCTTGCTTTGTCCCTAACAGCCATTTATCTCCAGATCATTCTCCACAGTAACATTATACCTGGATCATTTTATTCCTTTAAACCCCAATTCATTTCATCGCTTCCTAGGCGATTTCAATATTCGTGTGGATGGTCTGTTAAACACCCAAGCCTCACAGTTCCAGGGCCACTGCCACACTCTCTGCTTTATTATGGAGTAGTTCTGAGTGATTTCAATACCCTTATCCTTCCATCCACAGATAGCATCCTCAGTATGCCTGATGCCACAATTGCATCAAGACCTTCATTCCTAAAAAAAAAAAAAAAAACACAAAAAGACCTTCATTCCTGTGATGCTGCCTTTTCTTCCAGTTTATTCTTGGTCCCATGTCTTTCCATATCTGGCCTGGATCTCTTAATTGGTCATATGGCCTCTTCTCTCACCAGTGCTTTCAATCTCCCTCCATGTTTTTCCTTCCCTGGTGTCTCTCTTCCAACACACGTCTAGAACAGTGTCATATTCTGCCAGGCACCAACGCCTCAACCTCCTTCCCTTCATCCTCGTCTTTCTCCTTCATCCGTCGTCATCCAGCTCACAATTCTGGGTCAGTCCTGTAGTATGCCTGGTTCTATAAGCCATTCAGCTGAGGTACTAGAAGCAATCATAAAAACCACTATGCTTTCATGATTTCCAAACTCAATTCAGTGGTTAACACTGTTCATTAATGCTTTTTTCTTTAGTCAGCTGAATATTCCAAACTCCCTCCATTCTCTCTTCAAATCCCTCCCCAAACTAACCTTTTACCCCCTCCTACTTCACAAATAGCACACTTTCCACCTCACAAAAAATATTGAGACCATCTAGTATAAACCTCTTCTCTCACAGCTATAAATTTGCTTACACCATTCTCTTACTTCCTTTTTGTTTCCAAGAAAGGGTGTCTTTTTCAAGGCCTACGTCCTTTGGGACCTAACTCCATCAATTTTCTCCCTCCTCTACAAGTTCCTTTCCTTCTAATTATAATCATGCTCAAATCTCTCAACTATCATGACCCTTCTTTTTACCCCTTTATCTTCTTGTTGTTTCTGCCCTCCGTCTTCCCTTTCTATCTCATTCAAAGGTTTCTGACAGAGCGGCCTCTCCTGAAACCTGTATGTCCTCACCTCCACGCACTGCTCACCTCGGTTCCCTGGCTTCAATTCCCACTACCCTGTGGAATCCAGTTCTGCTAAGTTTATGAAGGACTTCCTAACTGCAAGATCTAATAAAAACTAGTATTTGTGAGTTTATGATAGTTTTCACTAATGGTAATGTTTTCCCCCCACTGCACTCAGGAAGAGTCACTCTTTGGCCTGAAGTATAATATTGTAGTCGGGGTGAAAGGTAAGGTACAGAATAGACCCTGTCATCTTGGGTTTTAATTATAATACTTTAGCAAGACAGCCTGGCAATCTCTAATAATCAATACGTCTATAACATACAGCTCTTGGCCACATTACCACGGGCATCTTAGCCACTGGAGTGGTCTCTTTTGCAAAACACTGCATTTCACTTAAGGGATAAAGGATGGTAGTTTCCAATTCACAGAACTGGTAAATGATCTTATGACACTTACCTTCACCATCTTAAAAATCCACTTCCCCATTGTAAAAGGAAATCGAAACACCAGCATAACAGGAGGTTATAGGGAAAAAAGAGATAAGTTTGAAACATAAAGCAGTGTCATATATATCAAAAAGGGTAAACAAATACTGTGTAAAAATGCATAGTTTAGAAAATACTCATTTTTTAAAAATTTCAACAATTCTTTCTTCTAAGGCAGTTCTAAACAGCACAAGGCATTTAACTTCAGTAATAGCTCTTTAAGCAAATGTATGTGGTCCAGGAACATAGCATAGTTTAGTTTGTCTTGAAACGAAAACCTGGGTTCAAGTTCCTGCTCTAACATCTAGTTTTGTGAACTTGAACACCCAGCTGATAAGGCAAGAAGGAACACAGGGAAAGATGTACACGGGTCCTTTGACCCAGCTCTCTACTACTAGCTGGGCACCTTTTAGCAAGTCATGTAACATACCTCCATCTGTAAAGGAAGGATAATAGTACCTATATATAAACACTTTGGAAATTACAAAGGGCAATAACGTTTTAGGTATTATTTGAGCCTCCTTTCTTCCTGAAAAATTATGTTACACATCATGGTAACCCTTCCTCCTGCTTTTCTCATCACTCTTGATAAATCAGTAAAAGTACCCTTAACCTTCTGGGAGAGTATAGAAACCAAAGAAGCATTTGTTTCAATTGTTGACTTTTTCCCTACTTTCTGAGTGAGTTATAGTATTATCTTAGTATTAGTCTATTTTTGTCCACCCACTTTTTCAATGGGGAATAAAAAAATTGTTGTTGTTGTTTTTTAACTTTGTACGAAGTATCCCACATAGACCCCAAATCAACAAAAACACCTAATGTTAACATTTTGCCATATTTATCTCAAACACGTTTTTTAAGAAATAAAAACTAGATCCCCTATGTGGCTCTCCCTCCTTTCAAGAGAACCACTGTCCAGAATTCAGGACAGTGGTTCTGGACAGTGTATAATTCCCAAACCTATTTTTAAACTTTTACTTTATGTGAATATATCCATAAATGATACTTAGTCTTATCTCACATAAAAAATTTACATATAAGAAACATAATACAATGCCATTTAACTTTTTTGATCACTACTGTTTTAGAGAGCAATCCTTGATTCACCTAATGCTAGCTTATTTGTATTAACTGTACAGCATTTCATTAAATGAATATAGTAAAATTTGTTTATGTTACATTTTATTTCCAAATTTCATTATTATAAACAATACTGTGATGAACATTCTTGCACGTCTCTCTGGCAAATGCGTGGGAATGTTTATAGGGCATATGTGTGTGTGTGTGTGTGTGTGTATATATATACATATATATATACACACACACACACATATACACAGACACACATATATGTATATACACACAGGTATATATAGATATATATAGATATCCTAGAGGAATTGCTGGTTTACACACGTTTTGTTTTTGTTTTTGTGGTACCCGGGCCTCTCACCGCTGTGGCCTCTCCCGTTGCGGAGCACAGGCCCCGGACGCGCAGGCTCGGCGGCCATAGCTCACGGGCCCAGCCGCTCCGCGGCATGTGGGATCTTCCCGGACCGGGGCACGAACCCGTGTCCCCTGCATCGGCAGGCGGACTCTCAACCACTGCGCCACCAGGGAAGCCCCACACGTTTGATTTTAGTAAATAAATATTGCCAATTGCCCTCATAATGATTATACCAATTTATACTCCCAAAGACAGTACACCTGAGAGTTCCTGTGCTGTTTTTCAACATCTCTGCCAGCATTGACATTCAGACTTCTAAAATGTTACCGACTAGATGGATGTGAATGATCACATCTTGATTTTGAACCTTTGGACCCCAATCCTTAAAAAATTTTGACTCTTCAGCACTATTATCTTCTGCTTCTCCTAGCTTTCTGACTACTACTTCTTGGTCTCTTTGGCTAGCTTCTCTTTCTCAACCCCCTTTTCTCTCAGTATTTGTAAGTCATCTTTTTTTTTTTTTTAAAACATCTTTATTGGAGTACAACTGCTTTACAATGGTGTGTTAGTTTCTGCTTTATAACAAAGTGAATCAGTTATGCATATACATATGTCCCCATATCTCTTCCCTCTTGCATCTCCCTCCCTCCCACTCTCCCTATCCCATGCCTCTAGGTGGTCACAAAGCACCGAGCTGATCTCCTTGTGCTATGCGGCTGCTTCCCACTAGCTAGCTATTTTACATTTGGTAGTGTATATATGTCCATGCCACTCTCTCACTTCGTCCCAGCTTACCCTTCCCCCTCCCCATATCCTCAAGTCCATTCTCTAGTAGGTCTGCATCTTTATTCCTGTCTTGCCCCTAGGTTCTTCTGACCACTTTTTTTTTTTTTTTTAGATTCCATATATATGTGTTAGCATATGGTATTTTTCTTTTTCTGACTTACTTCACTCTGTATGACAGTCTCTTGGTCCATCCACCTCACCACAAATAACTCAGTTTCATTTCTTTTTATGGCTGAGTAATATTCCGTTGTATATATGTGCCACATCTTCTTTATCCATTCATCTGTCGATGGACACTTAGGTTGCTTCCATGTCCTGGTTATTGTAAATAAAGTTGCAATGAGCATTGTGGTACATGACTCTCTTTGAATTATGGTTTTCTCAGGGTATATGCCTGGTAGTGGGATTGCTGGGTCATATGGTTGTTCTATTGTTAGTTTTTTAAGGAACCTCCATACTGTTCTCCATAGTGGCTGTATCAATTTACATTCCCACTAACAGTGCAAGAGGGTTCCCTTTTCTCCACACCCTCTCCAGCATTTACTGTTTGTAGATATTTTTGATGATGGCCATTCTGACTGCTATGAGGTGATACCTCACTGTAGTTTTGATTTGCATTTCTCTAATGATTACTGATGTTGAGCATCCTTTCATGTGTTTGTTGGCAGTCTGCGTATCTCCTTTGGAGAAATGTCTATTTAGGTCTTCTGCCCATTTTTGGATTGGGCTGTTTTTGTGATATTGAGATGCATGAGCTGCTTGTAAATTTTGGAGGTTAATCCTTTGTAAGTTGCTTCATTTGCAACTATGTTCTCCCATTCTGAGGGTTGTCTTTTCATCTTGTTTATGGTTTCCTTTGCTGTGCAAAAGCTTTTAAGTTTCATTAGGTCCCATTTGTTTATTTTTTATTTCCATTTCTCTAGGAGGTGGGTCAAAAAGAATCTTGCTGTGATTTATGTCATAGAGTGTTTTGCCTATGTTTTCCTCTAAGAGTTTTATAGTGTCTGGTCTTACATTTAGCTCTTTAAGCCATTTGGAGTTTATTTTTGTGTATGGTGTTTGGGAGTGTTCTAATTTTATTCCTCTACATGTAGCTGTCCAGTTTTCCCAGCACCATTTACTGAAGAGGCTGTCTTTTCTCCATTGTATATTCTTGCCTCCTTTATCAAAAATAAGGTGACCATATGTGCGTGGGTTTATCTCTGGGCTTTCTATCCTGTTCCACTGATCTATATTTCTGTTCTTGTGCCAGTACCACACTGTCTTGATTACTGTAGCTTTGTAGTATAGTCTGAAGTCCAGTAGCCTGATTCCTCCAGCTCCGTTTTTCTTTCTCAAGATTGCTTTGGCTATTCGGGGTCTTTTGTGTTTCCATACAAATTGTGAAATTTTTTGTTCTAGTTCTGTGAAAGATGCCATTGGTAGTTTGATAGGGATAGCACTGAATCTGTAGATTGCTTTGGGTAGTACAGTCATTTTCACAATGTTGATTCTTCCAATCCAAGAACATGGTATATCTCTCCATCTGTCTGTATGATCTTTAATTTCTTTCATCAGTGTCATAGTTTTCTGCATACAGGTCTTTTGTCTCCTTAGGTAGGTTTATTCCTACTTTGTTTTGTTTGTTTAACATCTTTATTGAAGAATAATTGCTTTACAATGGTGTGTTAGTTTCTGCTTTATAACAAAGTAAATCAGCTATACATACACATATATCCCCATATCTCCTCCCTCTTGCGTCTCCCTCCCATCCTCCCTATCCCACCTCTCTAGGTGGTCACAAAGCACCGAGCTGATCTCCCTGTGCTATGCAGCTGCTTCCCACTAGCTATCTATTTTACAGTTGGTAGTGTATATATAAGTCCATGACACCCTCTCACTTCGTCCCAGCTTACCCTTCCCCCTCCCCATGTCCTCAAGTCCATTCTCTAGTAGGTCTGTGTCTTTATTCCTGTCCTGCCCCTAGGTTCTTCAGAACCATTTTTTATTTTTAGATTCCATATATATGTGTTAGCATATGGTATTTGTTTTTCTCTTTCTGACTTACCTCACTCTGTCACAGCTCACTCTTTTAAGTCACCTCCCTTCTGAGTTTCAGACCTATATACCTAGCTGCCTATTACACAGCTTATGGGAAACATGCCTAAAATTCATGTCTGAAAAGACCTCCTTTCCCCTCAATTTCTTCCTCCTAATACTTGACTGTTTTTAACGGCACTGTTAAAGACAGTGTTGCATGCCAAAATCCCGGGCATCACTGCTAGCTTTTACTCCTCCATGCACCGCTCTCTTCCCTCCAACATAGCCAGCTGATTGAGGTCCTACCTCCTCACATCTCTTGTATCCTTGGCTCTCTTCATAATGAGCTGTTGTTGCCCTTACTGCTTCTTACCAGATGTTATATTGATCAGAAGCAAGCACTTTGTTAGACATACCTGGGCTTGAACGAGGATTTTTAATCACTTACAAGCTATGTGACCACAGGAAAATTATGATCCTCAAGTCTTCTGTTAAGTGGGAACGATACCCACCTCATCATGGTTTTTTGAAGGATTAAATGAGCTAATGGGTACAAAATGCTTACTACACTGCCTGGCATATAGTAAGAACTCAGTGAGTTCTTACAGCTACTATTCACTAGCTCAGCTTGAGTCTTCTGATGAGCTGTTGTGCCTCCAATATTGCTCCCCATTCCCACCATCACAGTGCTAGCAGAATTCTCTCAAATACTTATCATCCTTCCCTAATTCTTCAATAACTGACCTTTGCTTACACAAAGCCAAATCCAGTCTTTTAGTAAGTCATCTAAGTCTCTCTTTAATCTCAGCCCCAGGCTCATTTCCCAGATTCTGTCAGGATATTTTACATACAGTTCCTGAATACATTATCTTGTTTCATGTATCTGTACCTTTAGGCACATTCTATCTTTTGTCTGTATAGGCAATTCATCTTTATCTTTCCAAACTCAAGGAACATCCTCTGTTAAGCTTTTCCTAGTCCATACAAACAGAAATCAGTACTGACTCTGAGGGGTTTATATATTGCTGCTGCAATCATTTCTTGATTTGCTTGTCTCCTTCACTAGCCTAAGAAAACTCTGAGAGCAAGGACTATGTCATATAGTCATATATGTCATATATCCCCAGTATGAAGCATAGTTCCTGGAGCTGGTAGGCATTCACTAACTACTGAATGGATGGAAGGAAGGACACTGGGACTGGCCTTATTTCATATCTTCTAAATAATTTTAAACAGCAGCATCAAGAAATCTGCCAAGTTCACTAAAGTTTTCATGAATGTCAAAATGATGGAGGTCATTTTCTCTACTGTGTGAAAAGGCAGAATATGTAAAGTGCTAGTACATGTAAAGTAAAACACCAGTGGGAAAAAAAAAAGCAAAACTTGAGCTGTTATTATCTAGGAAAAGATTATGAACTATTTCCTGAGTGTGCTGGCCCAATGTACTACAAGAGACAAACAAAGATATTCAAGTAGAACACTGACAAGTAAACAACATTGTTTTGCAATATTTATTGTTTTACTAATATTTATAATGAATGCTTACTATGTGTCAGGCTTTGTGGTAATCACTTTAGATACAGTATGTTACTTAACCCTTCCAACAACTATATGAAGTAGAAATTCTTAGTATCTTGCCTAAGGTACCTGAGCCAGGATTTAAACTTAGTTCTGTCTGGGAGTTCCCTGGTGGCGCAGTGGTCAAGAATCCGCCTGCCAATGCAGGAGACACGGGTTCCAGCCCTGGTCTGGGAAGATCCCACATGCCGCGGGGCAACTAAACCTGTGTGCCACAACTACTGAGCCTGTGCTCTAGAGCCTGCGAGCCACAACTACTGAGCCCACCTGCCTAGAGCCCATGCTCCGCAACAAGAGAAGCCACCGTGATGAGAAGCCCGCGCACCGCAATGAAGAGTAGCCCCCGCTCGCTGCAACTAGAGAGAGCCCGCGGACAGCAACGAAGACCCAACGCAGCCAAATATAAATTAATCAAAAAAAAAACACCCATTTAGTTCTTTCTGATCTAAAAGCTTGTTTTAACTATATTATACTATTGTTGGACCAAGCCACAAGGTGTTTATGCCAGAAATTTGACATTTAGTCACAAGGATCAGAGAAAAGTAACTAAAGTATAAAGTAAGCCTTCCATGTGAAGAGATTAAAACAATTTGACCTCCCAGTTTGCAAAGGTGAAGGAAAATCATCCATGTCTATAAACTCAAAAATGGCAATGAACAGTATCAACCAGTTTCATTTATCAAAATCTTTAACCTGGGCTTCCCTCGTGGTGCAGTGGTTGAGAGTCCGCCTGCCGATGCAGGGGACACGGGTTCGTGCCCTGGTCCGGGAAGATCCCACATGCCGCGTAGCGGCTGGGCCTGTGAGCCACGGCCGCTGGGCCTGCGTGTCCGGAGCCTGTGCTCCGCAACGGGAGAGGCCACAACAGTGAGAGGCCCACGCACCGCAAAAAAAAAAAAAAAAAAAAAAATCTTTAACCAGTCAAGAACAAACTAGATAGACTTGAGGGTTGGTCTATAAAACAATTCCTATTTTGTTAAAGAAAAATACTAGACTGGATAAATTTGGGAGATCTATCCAGAATGTTATCTCATAAACTAAGTTGTAATTTGATACATAATTCTGTAGCACGTAAATCTCCTTTCCAGGTTCTATACCAGCAAGCCACATTTTGGTTTGAATTCCATCTGTCCTGGAATCAGGGTTCCTTTCACATCTGAGATTTGTAATAGCAATTCACTCATTTATAGAAAATGCAGTCCTTTAGGGAGAAAAACCCCATATGTATTTGATTTGAGATTAGGTATGTATATTAGGACTATATGAATTTTCAGGGAGTATATGAATTTTCAGGGATTAATACCTACCACCTATCCTTATTTAAAAGCCTGTGGGGGCTTCCCCTGATGGCGCAGTGGTTAAGAATCTGCCTGCCAATGCAGGGGACACGGGTTCGAGCCCTGCTCTGGGAAGATCCCACATGCCACGGAGCAACTAAGCCCAAGCGCCATAAATACTGAGCCTGTGCTCTAGAGTCCGCGAGCCACAACTACTGAGCCCATGTGCCACAACTACTGAAGCCCGCGTGCCTAGAGCCCGTGCTCCGCAACAAGAGAAGCCACCGCAATGAGAAACATGCACACCCGAACGAGTAACCCCTGGTCGCCACAACTAGAGAAAGCCCGCGCGCAGCAATGAAGACCCAATGCAGCCAAAAATAAATGATAATAAATAAGATTAAAAAAAAAAAAAAAAAGCCTGCAGGCTCCGTGCTTTGCTCTGGTGCTCATGCATTCAAAACCTCAAGCATCTATGGCAATTACTGCTTCAGTGGAGCCAAGTTACCATGACATCTAACAAAACTATGTAGAGGTGACTTTTTTCTTTGAATACAAGCATCTCATGTAGTAGAGCAGCAGCATGAGGGATCTTTGTTCCCCGAGCAGGGATCGAACCTGTGTCCCCTGCGTTGGGAGCGTGGAGTCTTAACCACTGCACTGCCAGGGAAGTCCCAGCAGCATGATTTAAGCAGGGAAAAAGCATGGACTTTGAAAATAACCTGACAGACCTTTTGACAGAAAGTTCAACTACAAATTCTTCCCTTTAATGTAAGACAGGGGAAAGTTAATCTTTTCGCACTTACATAGTTGCTTGCCCTTTGAGCTTTTTGAGGAAAAAACCAACTACTATAAAATATTTTAAACTTCTTCCTCAAAATAGACAGTATCCCTTAGAATCACTGGGGTAGTGTTGAAAAAAAGAGGTAAGGCAAGAAGAAAGGGAGAGAGGGAGAGAAGCAGGATGGGAGGAAGGGAGAAAGGAAGGGAAGGAAAAGACAAGACCAATGTCCAGGCCTGGCTCCAGATAATTTAAATCAGAGCTTTGCAGGTGGGCCTGGGCAATGAGGTCTGTGGCTTTTAAAAAGTCCTCCTGGGATTCTAATATACAACCAGGATTAAGTTTATGACTTAAAAAGATCCAACTGCCAGTCCTAAGTAGAGAAGATCAACTGTGGACCGCAGCTTTGGTTGTGATGCACACTGGCTATATATAGGTCAAGTGTCTAGAAATAACCCGTGCAGATCCCCACCTAGTGTCTCCGTACTTGTAACGATTAAAAGGCAAGATGCTAGGCTGCAGAAAATAAAGCCTTACAGGTAAGTGGTTTGTGTGTTACCAGTCCCCTTATACTGTTTGAAAGGTGAAAGAAAAACAACGACTGAGTGGCCATCTTGGCAGTTAACTTAATTCCACTGGACATGACTGTTACCTGGGTGGCTGGCTGCTAAAGACATGAAGGATGAGTAGATTCACTGGCCACTCAGGCCACAATGAACAGGCAGCTGCGAAAGCAGAGGATGGCGCTCCGGTCACCTGCTTCCTACAAGGCCAGTCACAACTGTTCCTCTGACAAACTATAGGAAAAAACCAAAAATTAGATGCGAGACATTCATTCAACATAAATAACGGATCTGTGGTATTTTGAGGAAATTCCTGAAGACCAACAGAGAGGGACAAGGGGAAGATAAATGGGAATACTCTACACCAATAGATAAAAAATCTATGAGCCTTTGCAGGTGACCTGAAAGTTAACAGTACTTTATTGCTATTTTCTACAATCTATAGGGCAATATTAATATTCACAGCAAATTTAACAAGGATTTGAATATCTACTATGTACTGTCCTAATCACTGTACCTTTATACTAAAATTACCCAGTGTAAATCCTTTAAGATTTCATACATCACATTAGAAATGGATTTTCATGAGTCTGAACCGAAGCATTAATCATTTAACTTCACATTGCAATTAGATAGTTCTCTAAAATTAAAGCATCCTAGCAGGTCAATGAACAATGCTATGAGATATGGAATGTATCAGCCAACAGTAAGACTACTCGAAGTCAAATAGTTCGACAGATAAGTGGTTAGCTTAGTTATTCACTATTAATTAAGAAACACCAGAGTTTTAGAACACTTTAGAAAACCCAGTATCTAGACCAGTGGTGGTAAGGCATCAGGCACTAGACAATGGATTTGATAAACTTGCGGATCAAGGCAAACAAGTGGCAGGTTTATCAAAGCTCAGTACTAGGAAGCTATGGTAGGTTGGAAAGATAGCCATAGAATGGTATGGAGACAGGCTTTCTGGTTGTTAGACAATGCACAGGCAACTAAATAGAGGAGGCAAATTTAATTATTAGCTGAAAGCAAGCCATGGGGTCCAGAATATATCCCAAAAATCTCTTCCCTCCTATGTTGTTTCTAAAATTTATACTTATTGAGGCCCAGATGAAGATTTAGCGACAGCAGAAATCTTTATATCACAGATAGGAAATTTCCCATCATGTTTTCATCACCATCAATTTTTTTTTTCAGTTAGGAAGAACGGTACCACTTGCATGAAATAATACAGACCCTCAAAATAGACACCAAAAAATGCATATAAAAATGTAAGAACTAAATTACAGTCTCGTTAGATTGCCAAGTGTCAACTTTGCTTTTGCTACAAGGAGCCTCGAAACAAAATCTGTATTCTGCTTTTGGCGCACAGAACCCTACAAGGAGCACTGAGGATTAAAATTCCAAGTTTATCTAGAGTTGACAGTTCAGTAAATTCTAATTTAAATAGTACCAATTTTTCTTTCTTCTGGCTATAATCCCAGGCTGGCATCGCTTCAGAGGCCAACTGGATAGACCAAGAGGCTGGAACCCTTAGACCCTCCCTCCTACAACACACAGCCTCCCTTCCCTTCTGCCCATTTTTACGTCACCCTAAGAGGGGCGTGTCCTGATGGAGGCAGCCGCGCCAACAGGCCAAACAGGCCGCGTGGGTAACCTAGAGTACGCAACAGGTAATCCTCTGGTTATCGGAGTGACAGCACTCTTCTGCAGAGCGTCCTGCACGCTACCAACATCCGCCTCGCAGGATGCACACTGAAAGCCGCAAGCGCAGCTCGACAGAGAGTAATAACCTTTTCCAAAAATGCTTTACTGCTACAAGTTGTGAGGTTTCCAACCATCAAAATTGGAACAAAACTTAAGGTTTCAGCCCTGCCACTTCATGGGACTGTTTTTAATGTAGGTTTGGCAGTGGACCCAGCAAAGTTCAGATGACAGCAGAACGGTACCAGGAAACTTTGCCTGTAACCCCAAGAGGTGGAGCACGAGCTAGAAGAGGAAGACCACTTTCCATCTGAAGGATCCGTCTTCCTTTGAATCCTCTTAGTTAAGAGTAACGTCAAAATTTAAGGCTGGTAGTTACTAAGACAAGTATAGACGTATCTGGTAAGAAAATCCAACACTTCACTTTTAAACTTTTTCCAAACAGATGCTACACGTGGCAACTGAAATATTCCTGGAAATGGTGTAGAAGACAGACTTCCCTGAATTTATCACAACCTACCTGAATCCAGACCACACTTTTCTGGCCTCTTCTTACAATCACAGCTTTCGTTTCACACCCCTAACAGCAATATACCACGGAGTACAAACAACACTGTGAAAAACAAGGGCTTGATGAAACCCACAGAAAAGCTATTCACTAATGTCGGGACTACTTTTAGTCATGCTATTAGATCACTTTATTCTTGTGCATAATAAATAGATACAGAAAAATGTTGAAAATGTTATGACTCAACTATCTAATTAAAGCTGAGAAAAACTAACCTAGTCAGATTTTAGTTTTTAAATGAGAAATGACAAGAGTAGTAAATATAAAGAAAAACAAAAAGAACTTTACTTCTCCTATGTTAATACAGGTCAAGGGACCCTTTCTTCTCAAAAGGGTTGATAACACCAGTTCTTAGCAATAGACATAAGGCACTTGTTTAGATTACAACATCACTGCATTTTCTTCCCACTTTTTTTTTTTCTAACCCTGTTTTCCCCACAGTATCATTTGGAATAGAGTGAATGAGGCAAATGTGAGATGATCCAGTTGATACTACCCAGAGCAAGATAGTACAGTACAATGTTTTAGGGGTGACGTCTGGACATAAAATGAACCCTTGTCAATGTCCTCTGACACCAGACAATGTATCCACTATCAAGTAAACCTGAAAGAAAATAAAATATTTATTTAATAGTTCCAGTAAAATTGGGTTGGAATACAATATACAGGTTAGGAATTTAGCTCCTCGTGGGTGGCATCTGCATCAGGAGTTCTTCGTACTTATGAATATTCATTCTAAGACAATCTACATCATTTGAACATTGTCAGGACAAATATATGAATTTCATTTCCATATACAGTAGCGTTTAAACATAAGTCACACATACATCCCCTATCACGTGGCTGGTGCCTCCTCCCATGACCTCACTGGTGGTAGAGGGAACACCACTGTTCTCCCTCCACCACCACCAAGAACTTCAGTTGCCACTCACAGGAGAAGCTGGAAAAGGTTTTGTTTTGTTTTGCCATCTGTTAAGATGTTCCTGAGACAGGGCCAGTTAATAAAACATAACAAAGCACTGGAGTTCAGTCTGTACTTGTCTTTACATCACTAAATCGTTAGACCGGGATGTGGAATGCAGGTCACGTACTATGAAACGCTGAGTTTAGCACACCTGTTCAATCAGTAAAAGGATCAGGTCTCCTGAAAATTCCCTTTAGAATATACTTTCTATAAACTAAAAAGTACCACAAAAGGTCAGTTATATATACAATCGATTCATTTTACTTAATCTCCTTATTTGCTGAGATCCTGCAGATGCAACGAGCGTGTTAAGCCTCTGGCCGTAGTTCTCAGTGTGCAGGGTTAACATTTTAAGGCTCATTTTCTCAATCAAAATAGCAGTTCTCAGTTTTCCTTTCAAATTACTCATTACATTCATAGTACCTGCTGCCATCCTGGCCCTCAATGAAATCTTAATGCAGGAACACCACTACACTTGCATTATGTAATTTTTTGACACCAACACTAAGCCCGATCTAAAAAGCTCCCCTCTGCACTAGCCTTACAGCACATTACACTGCCTCAGGCTTGCACCTCTGTTTCCACCTGTGTATTTTCACAGAAGCCCAACACATATTAGTTGAAATATTCACACAACTGTTTTTCAAAACAATTTATTGCATCATATTTGGTACCTTATGTTTGACAACAAAAAGGAAATTACATCTGTAACTGCAGGAAAAAGAAGCTGGTCTGTTATTGAAAAAAAAAAATCTTGGGCCCTTTAAAAATTACAAAGTCTTGGGCTTGCCTGAAACAACTGAGCAAGAAATATATTCTTAGAAATGTAGGGCTTCAAGTATTACAAACCTGTGACACTGTGGAAAAATTCCAGAGGTATCTAAACTGCAGCACTTTTTTTTCTGCATATCGTGAACAAGGCCTGCTGAGGTTTTTAACTGGTAGTCTCTTGATCGGTCATAGAATGGTAGTCAGGAGTTCTGCTCTTTAACTCCGAGCCATGGTAGATTTTCTTTTTTCACTCTTGGGTGAAAAAGTTCATGCTTGCTAATTAGTTGGTGCCACATCACAGTGCATTTGGTTCTTGCATTACAGTTTTAACAAGTTTGGCCAAAACAATGCTGAAAGGTTTGCATTGTTATTTTAGTTCTTCAAGTTTTAGTTAGAATTGAGATTGTTCCAACTGGTTCCTCCAGTTAAAAACTGTGGTACAAGAACACCAAACTGATCATGTACAGTGAATTTTGGAAACACAACAAGTGTATTGAACACCCTCTAGGTTTCTTATAATTCTGCTTGGTAACTCTATGTCCCAGCTTCTACAACATCAAGCATCTGTTGCAGGCTTCTCTGTAAATGGCGATTCACACTGCATACTTCCTATGGTCAGAATCAACCTTGTAACAAAATCAGTCAGATGCTAAAGCCCCAACACCTCTTTGTGCTCAGTGAAAGAATCCAGTGCTACAACAGCATTTCTGCTGTCTGAGATATAGTAAAATCTCACAAGACAGATTTAAAGTAATATTTCTGCCACACACCTGCTTTGTTAGCTGTAACAGCCTCCAGATTTTATATAAATTAGTTTAAAAACATGGGTGGGTAGGTAGGAATAGGATAAGGTATCTTTTTTTAACCCCTCAATTTTAGCAGCTTTTAATTTTTTAAGAAACTGAACCTATATCCTGTAATATGTTAGATATTTTATATATACTTTTCAGCAGGATAAAAAACGTAAAACACTATTTGAAGGCAAGAACATTTACTCTTCTCATTGTGTGTAAGTTAGAGCAATGCAGCAGGTGCGTGACAAAAATATTATACACTAGATATGGTCCAAAGTCATTCCATTTGCTTGTTTAATGATGTTCAAATTTCATTGGCCAGTTCTTCAGTTTCTGCAGAACTATCTCCGTTAACTGTGATCTTCATATCCTCTTCATATCCAGGAGGCATGAAAGCCAAAGCGTAAGGGAAAAGCTTATGACAATTTGCTCTGTAAACTTCAGCAGCTTCTTTACAGTCTCCTAGGCTACCAGCACACAAGGCTTCTAATACCTCCATACACGTCTAAAGAAAGAAAAAAGGTCATGTTATAACTTGTCACAAAAAACAAAGAGAGAGATTTTACTGTGAACTTATGAGACATTTCATTATCAAAAGATTTCCAAAATAAGAGGTGAACGTACATATTTAAGATACACAAAAGCATTTACTCCCGCTCTGCCTTCCATTAGAATTAGTTTCTTCAGAACTGCAGGGTTTATATGAAAGGATGGCTGTTTAAACAGGGCCAGGACTAAGGTGGGACCAGCAAGGTGAGTGGGGTGCTACATCTAAAGACACTCACTCTCAGCAAGTAACCGCTGGCAACCTTGCCTCAGCCTACCTGGCTCTGTGTATAAATGTTGACATTTACATGCCATTATCAATTACTTTAAACTTTTCAGAGGCTTAGAGCCAGTTGGCAAAATCAAACATTGTTTTTCAACCCTGTATTCAAATTAAAGAGAACCGTAAGGTATGTCCAATGACGAAGCAGGGAAGAGAGTCTCAGAAACACAAAGGGTATGTATGCAAGAAAAATTTGTTCATGAAAACTGATAATTCTTTCAACCAAACCCTTACGTAGGTCTGCTTATATTTTTAAATGATTCATGTTGACTTGCATTTCTCATGTTTTCTTCCTTTACCTTTTCACTTGGAAAATACTACAGTTTCTGGATATATGTAGTACCCCACAAACTCTGACAGCCTAGAAAGGTTCTAACCTAAATGACACGTTAATTAGCAGGCGAGAAGTAAAAACTTTCTTTCTTAAACATATTTACTTCATTTGCTATTAAAGGAATATATTAAACTGTCTTTCAGCAAGTGCTTTTTTATCTGGCCAATTATCACAAAGTAGCTGTTCTTTGTTTTCGGCCCAAAGTAGAATCTGTATTTTGCAACACACCCATGTTATCTTTTACTCTACTCAATTACATGTATACTGCAAGCTGTAAAATGAGCATTTTAATTTAATTCCTGGTAAATACATCTTAAATACATCAGAATCGTCATTAAAACCACTGCTTGCTCAGAAATGTATAGATACGAACTGAGATCCAAAATTAATTAACTAAATTAGTGTGTAAAACTTTACCAAAACAAATTTCTTAAAAATATTATTCAAAATGATTATTCTTATTATTCAACTAGATGTGAAACTAGTTACTGTATGCCAAGTAGCCTGCTGTATGTGTGTGCACACATATACAATCTTAAATAAATTTAAGAGAAGCTCAGTTTCTGAGATGGATTCATAATAGTTTGGAGAACAGTATCCATAAATAACAAAAAAACTATTTGGTGAAAATTATTCTCTTGGTGAAAGGAGAAACAAAAAGTAGTCCGGTACTCTTACAGAGAGATTATGAAAAAGTCTTTACCTGGAGGTTTCTGTTAGTGAGGGATTCATCAAGTGTTGTTGCCAACTCTATAGCTCGCTTCTGACTAGATGGATCTAAATAATATACCATTTTGGCAGCTAAATGAGAAGGAAAAAGGAAACTTGTTTTATTTCAAGATAAAACCAGCATTTTATCTTCTATCCATTCAACTATAAAATGCAAGGTAGGGGTCCTGGAGTTAAGATTCTGCACCTCCACTGCAGCGGGCGCAGGTCCAATCCCTGGTTGGGGAACTAAGACCCCACATGCCGTGCGGTGTGGCCAAAAAAAAAAGAAAAGCAAGGTACATGTGCACACAGAGTGTGGCACTTTATCAGAAAAATGGGAATAACCATTTGAAATATTGTTATTAAAAAAAAATTCCTGAGACAGTAGACCAGAAACAGTCTAAGTGCCCAAACTAGGAGAATGATTAAGGTAAGAGAGACTATGAAGAAATACAAATATTCTAATAATAGTTGTCTTTGTGTGGTGGGACCATGGATAGTTTTCTTCTTTCTAAAATGAGCATAATTTGGGGTTGAGGAGAATACTTCAGAGTGTGTGTGCGTGTGTGCGCGCGCGCGTGCGTGTGTGTTTGAGGGGTAGGGGCGTGGGAGATACCCGACCTTGATGGCACGAGCCAGAAAAGCTGAATTCAGAATTCCACAAAGGCGTACACAAAGCTGCCGGGCTTCTTAGCCAGGTATTTAAAGGCACAGCGCCAAAGCGCTACCCATCGGTCCCATCAAGGCCAGACTTTGGCTCGTTAGCACAGACCCTTGCCAAACGACCCTTGCCCGCGAGATGGTTGCAGGAGTGTAGCACTGTCAAGTCTGATATCTTATAAGCATCAGAAATGAAAGGCGATGGGTTGTATCCAAGTGAATTTTAAGGGCACGTTGATGACGGAAAGAAAATAACCAGAAAGATCCTCCCTCACTGTACGGAACGGATAGCTAAATTCAGTTTATACTTGCTTCTCTGTAATGCCGATGCAGAACCAGGAGAAACTACTGGCCTTGATTCATAGTAAAAATTTTATCTAAGAAATTTAAAAATTTATGAGGCATATTTAAGCTGCCTGTTTTCATGGGAATAAAATGTGACATGTACGCGTTTGCCTCTTCCCTGCAAAAACATTTGTAACCTTGTACTTGATCCATCATGATAAAAACTGAAGCTGTTTTAGAGTCTAAGATAAGGACAAAATAAAGTGATTACCTGATAATCTGTGTGGCAATGAATCAGAATTCCTTTTCAGAAAAGTTTCGTTAAAATTCTTTGGATTCGTTGCTCCAAAAAGACGATTCATTTCTTGTTTTAATACTGTTCTAACTGTATCAGGTAAATCTTTACTTTCACACACTGCTGAACAAATTTAAAACAAACTCTATTAGCAGATACTGATAAAGTTTGTAGGAATTAAAAAATCATCTACCTGATGAGGCCAATGAAACAAAGCAATTATGTACAAAGACTAGATAAACCTACTGATAAGTCAACATTTAAAGAGCTAAATCTATATAAATTTAAAGAATGTGTATCAGCAGAATAGTCTAATGATTTTCTATAAGGCTACCAAAGACATTTCATTGACAGATGATTCGTTTCCAGAAAAGAATTCTGTACTGAAAACAATATAGATGCTGAAAGACAAAGCACCACAGCCTTCTAAGCCCCTAGCAGCTGCCCCCTCAGCTTTAAAGGGAGTTTATAAAATAGGGGCTCGATGGCACCTACCTGGCAGGTGGTGTCACAGCAAATACACAGTGCAGAAGACAACAGAATCTTCCTCACCCTCTCCATCTTCTTCTATACCCAAGTAAGCCATTACAAATTTACCAATTAAAAGAAGTGGTCATTGACCTTTATTTTCAGTGATTACGTGAATTGAGCTATCACTGTGTAATAAATTCCGAAGGACCGCCAAAGTATTTTCCTGTAATGAATACACCGTATTCATCATATTCCCAGGCTTTGGCATTCAGAGATGGAAAAACTGGCCCCCAACCTCCCTGGGTTGAATCCTAGTTTAGTTTTGTTTCATTATTATTTTGGTATAGAGAGACAGTCTGGAGCTTTGAGCCAGACAGACCTGGGTATGAATCTAGGCTTGGACAAATCATAACCTCTCTGAACCTCTTTCTTGATCTGTGAAACTGAGGTGATATCTAACCCAGAAGGATCACAGTAAAGAAAAGCTACGAACAAAATAGCTAATGATGTAATAGGTATTCCATTCCAAGGTACTATTTTTGTCATAGATTGAAGAAAAGATAAATAGATTTTCCCTTACGATTAGGAACTACTGTTGGTGGCTTTCAAACTCTGACTACAACTAAGTATCTGTACTCTGATGAACATGTATCCTATATACATACCTTATTATGGGAAATGAAAGTTTCACAGAACACTGACCCTTAATTTGTGCAACACATGCTTGGATCTTCCACTCTATTTCTATTTTAGGTTTTCAAATGCTGAAAATGACCCACTAAACTTCTTTCATGGTCTCACTAATGGATCATTACGCTAAGTTTAAAGAACACTGAACTCTTGAATAGCAAACATCCAAGTGAAATATTCTACACATAATTAGTAACTGAATGATTGATTGATATATGCCCTTTGTTGGTTGAACAGCATTTCTTCTATCATTGTACAGAACTGCGTAGTTCAAATAAATGAGCTACTAATTAAATAATTTAGCTTAACCTCCATTATGGCTGTATTTGCAACTTGGATTTGGCAATTTATCAATATCCGTCTTTCGGAGAGGAACTGGCACAGGAGTACAGAGAGAACCAGCAGAAAAACTGTTAAAATAGGTTATAGCCAATTACAGTGAACATTATGTCAACAAACAGGGGTCATCTATAAAATATGTAATTTCCATGGGCCTTATTGGTTTGCTTGAAATGCTTTCAGGATACTTTATATGCAGATAGGAAAGTAATTGTATAGTTTACAGTATAGTTGGAAACTACACTTTTCATGTTTTTCATTACTTTCATTAACCTGTTGTCTTCAGATTAAACATCTCCGCAGAAAAATCAAAACTGCTTTAAAAAACAAAAAACAACTCATACAATTTAAAAAAATACATAAATATGTATCTCTTGAGATGTATCAAAGAGGAAATATTTAATAAATCCCAACATCGACTAACAGCTGTTTCCTTTTTGGGGGGTATTAATAGTTTGTATTAATAAAGCAATTCTTTGTTTAACAGACAAAAGGAATGTTTCCAAAAACATTTCCTTACTAGTTCACAAATTGTTTCTGGCCAACTCAATTTTCTCCCCTAAATCATGTAGATTGGAACTGTAATTTCCAGAAAGATATTAATTACAATCAATCAACCAAGCAACCAATCAACTCTACTGTAGCAAAAAAAATTTTTTTTTAACATTATACACCAATGAGGTGAGGAATGAATTTATTTATTTATTTATTTAGCTAGCTAGCTAGCTGGCTGCGCTGGGTCTTAGTTGCAGCATGCGGAATCTTTTTGTTGCCGCGTGTGGGATCTTTTAGTCGCAGCATGCAGGATCTAGTTCCCTGACCAGGGACCGAACCCGGGCCCCCTGCACTGGGAGCTCAGCGTCTTAACCACTGGACCACCAGAAGTCCCTGTAGTAAAATTTAGAATGTCCTATGGAATTCTATATAAGGAAGTTCCACCTGTACCTTTAAGAAAAGGGGCAGCCTCAAATGCCGAAGATTTATTACATAAGCTTTTATGGCTGAAGACTAATGAAGGGCGGGGAGTCAATCTAAAAATCCTTCTAAATTGATAAAAACTAACCAAAAAATACTGAGGTCTCAAGAAAGTAAAAAATCTCAGACTACCTAATTATCTTCCATGATACAATAATAAGTCCTGTGAATGAATCAAGAAAAAGTAATAACTGCGGGTAGGGGAATAAAACCTTTGCTAAGAGGTTTATGATTTGAGTCCTCAGATATCCTAAAATTAAAATCATGTTTGGTTCATGCTACTAACTTATCAGCAGATTAAATAAACCTAGTAATCACCAATAGTTAAAAGTCACACTGAGGAAGGGGTTGATTCTTAGCAAAAGGAGTTTCCCTGGGTTCCCAGGCTAGCCAGCATTTTTGGCTAATTGCGTAGAGTATGTTCATATTTTGTGTGAGATAATGACTACTCACTACTAGGTTATAGCACAAGTGACTCACTACTCAAAATGACAAAATAAATAAATGAGAGCATTAATTAAGCAAGGTGGGGTTTTTTTTGGGTGGGGGGAATACATAAGTATGGAAGAAAAATAATCTGCAGGGAAAAGGAAGAAATGAGTTTGTACAAATGAGAGAGGAAAATGATGTAAGATTCACGGTAGATCAAAGTGATCAAATAATACTAATTTTAAAAGCATTTAAGGGAATTTAAGCATATAAGGCAATATTAAAACAACTGAATACCTAAGCTCCTATGTTTTACTTAGAACTGACCAGAAATATAATTAAAATTGCTTTAAATTCTACAACTTAAAAAAAAAAAGTGAAAAACTTAAAAGTGGTAATATCATCCTCCTAATTAAAAACGGGGGAGGGAATACCCTATATAGTGACTCCGTGTAGCAGGTATTATTTACGTTGGTAGCACAACAACGTTCTGGAGATTTGGAAGGTGCCCGTAACCATGCTAAAATGAACATTCACTTAGAGAAGTCTCTACAACTGATAAAACAAGTGTGGAGGCACTGTTTTTACCTCCATGCTCTCTGGAAAGGTGTTACTTGTGAGGATTTCTTTGTAAAGAAGTTACTACAATATAACTTAACATGACAAATGTGTTCCTGAAAAGTTACTTCAAAATCAAATCTTTTTCTCAAGAACCAAATATATTAGTTAAAGGAACCCTGTGGGTTATAGTAACGAAGATGCCTAAATCTAGGGAAAATAAGGATGACTTTGTAAATCTCTTCCTGACAGTGATGTCGGCTGAACGCCTGGAGCAATGGGCACAGCTAACATCAACTCCGCTCAGTCATTCTAACTTTGAATGCCAGGACCATTCTGCCTTCTTCCTCTGAAGTCCATAAGCATTTTAATTTTCTGAAACAACTGTTGCAAGAAAATGGTCATTATGTTCATCAATCCACACACTCATTACAAGCAAATCCATCTAAATATGCCACTTTTAATTTGTATTTCAAAGGAATGTCTAACTCCATAAAATTTATAGGTATTATTTTATTACCTTTCAGGAAAGAACTGACTATATAAAAACAAAGTATGTATATATTGAAAATAGTTTAAACGCACTCCATTTTAACTGAGAATGAATTAAGACTTCTTTCTAGCCTTAAAAGTTATTTTTAATACAAAAAATAGAGACTAAAAAGAAACTCCCTTATTTTCTCTAAATACAGCAATTATTTCTTCTATTTTCTATAATGTGGTTACGTTATTTATTACTTCAGAATTTTTAAAAATTGAGGAAAATTTTTCTATGATTCAGTTTCTATAACAGGAATCATTTTTTTGACAAGCATAAATATGATTTAAACAAGGCTTTACTTTTTCTTAGAAGTCAAAACAATGTTCTTAATTGGGACAATTTAGCATTTTTCAAAAGAATGACTGGGATGCTTGGTTTAATCTCATTATTTTTATATGATGTATGGGTTCACATGGGGCTAAGTATTCAGTAATGAGATAGCTAATTTAATAGTATTTCCAAATTCTGCAGACTGTTACATTAAAGATTCAATTTCTCCTTATCCAGTCACTTAAAAAGAAAAACAAAAACAACACTACTTGACCACAGGAGTACTTTATTCTAAACTTAAGGCTCTTGTAGTAGAAAGAACAATATGAAGACTTGGGCTCTCGTCCCTGCTTCATTACTAATTATTGATGTTATCTTGAATAAGTAATTTAGTCTTTTAGGGTCCCAGGTTTCTCAACTATAAAAGGAGAGATAATTAGCATAAAATTCCACCTTTCGTCCTCTAGAATTCTGTAGCTTTACTTAGCATTAAAACTATAACGTACGGATCTTACTGTCTAAACATTTGAAAAGTGCGACAACTGTTTTAAAGTTCTTTTTAACCTGCATTTAATGACAAAGATTTTATGACTCAAATAACTGTGCTAAAGACAGAGATAAATGAGATAACTGATCAATTTCAAAGAGCTACTTTAATTTTAGAACAATTTACTAAGAAGTTTTACATAATGAAATATGACTCAAAAATTCAACTTATTAACTTTTTAGAAACAGAAATAAAGGTGATTCTCAAATATTTGGACTGAATGATTCTATGTCAAAATCAGGTAACATTTCTAGCCTGAAAATAAAGACCTTTACCACAAAGAAAAGAACACTTTTTTTTCCCCCTCAGCTAATTTAATACACAGCAGCCTTAAAATGACTGAGTTTATGATAAACTTGTACAAATCACTTATACAGTCACTATCAACTACTGCAGTCAAATACTTAAGTAATGGAAAACAAAAACATACCAGTACTAAAGAGTCGAATCATACATTCATGAAGCCAGGGATGACTAGAATCAATAGCAAATGCCCTCTTTACTGATTGTAGCATCAAAAGAAACTTTTCTATAAAAAGAAAAAGATATATTTTGATCATTTGATAAAAAGAGATGTCCTCCTTTGGAGGACTAATTTCTTACAAATAGAAAAACTCATTTAGAGTCAATCACATCTGAACTGAAACATATGACTAAAGCAAATGATTTCCTCAGATTAGCAACATTAGCTAATATTTTCCACACAACATTCTTTAAGAAAAAAAGGTTTTATTAAGTATAAAAAATTTAGATAGCATTCAACATTACTTGAACTAATGCCATATAAACAAGAAAATTTTGAAGCCATTTCATTCCCTAACCTCTTTTTTGTAGTCAAATAAACTAATTTTTCCCATTACTTAGAAAACTTCATTGTTTACGCTTGAAACTAATATTGTTTATGCCTTTCTTGTGTTTTGTGACACATGAAATGGTTTCCCTTCTACCTGACTGTTCCTCCCCTGTCAATCCCTGGCTTCTCTTCCCCCTCAAAAGGTATAGTATTCAACAACGTTATGTCCTTAGTCATTTTCTAATCTTTCTCAATGCTATCTCCTCCCACCCCATCCCCCATGTTCTCCAAGCTTCAGTAGTGTTTCCACCTGATGAATGGAAAATTGCACCCGATACTCACCACACTTCCAAGTCTCATCCATAAACACCTCTGTGTTAAGACTTCCCTAGTTTGGTATCATTCTCCAAATATCAAAATTCAAACCCCTGAATTCTGACAATTCCTTTTCCCTTACCCCCTACACTCAGAAAGCTAAAAATACTGCTATGTCCTTTGTCATCGCCCATTTCACACTGTTGCAACGCTGGAGAGTGATTCAGAAGTTAGTACACAGCAAAGAAGCCAACTGAATGGAATTTAGATTGCCTTTCACCAATTAAAGCAGAACAGCTTTTGTATTTTACACTTTGGGGTTCCATGCAAGAATTTGTTTAAAAGACAGTTGTGTTGGGCTTCCCTGGTGGCGCAGTGGTAGAGAGTCCGCCTGCCGATGCAGGAGACACGGGTTCGTGCCTCGGTCTGGGAAGATCCCACATGCCGCGGAGCGGCTAGGCCCGTGAGCCATGGCCGCTGAGCCTGCGCTCCGCAACGGGAGAGGCCACAACAGTGAGAGGCCCACGTACCGCAAAAAAAAAAAAAAAAAAAAAAGTTGTGTTAACTGTTAAAAGTTTTTAAATTACTTGACTATTTATTAAACTAATTTTCCAGATTATAACAAAATCATTGTGGAAAATAGAAAATATAAAAAAATATTTTAATCACTCAAATTCCATCAAGAGACAATCTCTTATCTTTTGATCTATTTTCTTCCCGGCTACTTTTCTATTTTACATACTCATATAAATATCTTAATAAAGATTAAAATCAAACTATAGCTAGTTCTGAATCTTATTTTGAAACAACGTTATATAGCACCTTTTCCTGGCATTTGATAAACATGATTTTTAAAATTTATTTTATTTATTTTAAAATATTTATTTATTTTGGCTGCACTGGGTCTTAGTTACAACACACCGGACCTTCATTGCAGCATGCGGACTTCTTAGTTGTGGCATGCATGTGGGATCTAGTTCCCTGACCAGGGATGGAACCCAGGCCCCCTGCACTGGGAGCATGGAGCCTTACCCACTAGACCACCAGGGAAGTCCCAGCATGGGTACTCTATAGAGGTACCATTTTATTCTATCTTGTTTAGCAGGACAGTTACACTGTTTGGAGCAGTAACTTTTTATCAGATGTTACTAACCAGTTTCTCTTTCCTTCAATATGTGTCACCTCAGTGATAAACTTTTTTTCAATGAACCACTTGGATTACATTAATTCAATACTGTAAAATCTTCTTAGTATCTACTACGTATAGCCTATAAGAATTCTAAATCTGGTAACCAAGATCTTCCATTTCTCCTTTATGTAGCTCAGGCAATATAGATAACCTCAACATTACTTACACACACTTGTGTTTTCTTCATGGATACTCTTCCCTTCTGTGCATCTTTTCTTTTAGAAGTATGGTACATTCTTCAAGATACACCTCAAACATCACATCTTCTATTTATAACAATGGCTAATAGCTGACATTTATTTAATGCTTACTGTGTATCAAACACTATTCTAAGATCTATGTGTATTATGTATTTACTAAATTTTATCCACGTATGAACATGATAATGCCTATATTTCACCTTAATCCTGGTTATATATTATACATCTATTTTTCATGCTAATGTCCTAGAAGATATAATCACATCATCATACTTCTCCACAGCATGTTGTAAACAGGAGGCATTTCTGTGAGGAAGTCGCACTGGCATTTGCCAAAACACCCTACAGTGGTGAGGCTATCAGAACTGGGTGACTGTAGCTAAGAAATTCCGTGATCGATCTTATCAGGGCCACTGTACCCTAATTGCCTACCTTTCCTAAAGTAAATCTCAAAGGCAAAAAGATGAGTTTCTATCTTGTTCTTCACCAAGTTCTTCAACGGAGTTAAAAATTTAATAGCTTCTTCCAATGGAGTTTCAACCTAACAAAAATAAAAGATATTATACAAATGGAAGCAAGATTTTGGGGGGATGTGAATTTACTCTTTCTATCAAAAACACTTTTTTGCTAAAAATCACTTACCAGTCACCCAGAAATACAGTGTCATATTTCACCCACCCATAATCTAAAGGAAGCGGATTTTGAACTCCTCACTGGTTTTTAACTGTTGAGATTATACATCATCTCTGGATAGAAACTATCCAACAAGTAAAGAAGAAGATTAAATAGAACCAAAACCAGGAAAAGAAAGACAGTATGAGAAACAGGTAAGATAGCCAAGGGAAAAAAAAAAGACAGAGAAGGGAAGTGAAATAGGATGAAAAGGGCTTAAAAACTGTAGAGAACATTGAAGAATGAGTGAATGCTGAGTATAATCAAGCTATCAAAAAATAGTACAGTATCCACTCTGTTGCTTTGTTCCACTATAAATTCTATAGAAATCTACATTTATTCAAATGCCATACTATTGGTGAGATGTCATTGGAAAAGATTTATATTTCTAGAACTCTGTCTCTACCACCCTTCATTAATTATATAAATGTACTAATTACATATCTGTGATATTACCGGGCAAGTATAATGCTTACTAGATAATTGTGCTACTCTACTCCTAGACTGAGTACGGAGACAAGACTATTCTCTGTAGACTGGGGTGGAGGTAGGTAACAACACTGTATTTATCAGAAGGGCACTGAACATCTGGGTCCTATATTCACCTTCTCTCATCACAGAGGCAATAACAATTTACCCTCAATGGAATTTGGATATGCCATATCTGTCCAACATGCTTCTGCCAGTACAGTAAATTGTGATTTCACCAATACATTTTCTGGCCAAGGAAATTATTTAATAGCATTCAAAACAAAACAAAACAAACAAACAAAACCAAGTCAAGCCATAAACGGTGTCTATAGGATTTACCTTGTACTAGTATGTAAAGCACTAGCCGTTATTCTTAAGGATATATGCCAGAAATCAATATATGACAGCATCACTCTAATAGTTGTAGATATCAAGAGACAGAGGAGAAAACAAGGGCCCTCATAAGTATGCCTTTCTCACATTTGTAAATATTTGGCTTCCTATTCCCATGACTCTATGCTCTACTGAGTTAGAATCTGTGGTATACAGGGGAGAAATAGTTACCAGGGAAAGGTAGAGAGCTGGAAACTGAAACTGCCACCCAGGTACATCAAGCTTTTCATTCCTCAAGAGGTACAGATGGAAATGAGGGTCACTGTATTGACCACGATAATTTACTCCAGGGAGATATAGCTGTTATTATTATAAAATAGAAACAAAAAAGGATATTGGGAAGTGGAATCAAGCATTTGACAAGCATTACACTGACTGAAACCAAGTGTCTGATTTGGAAAGGAAAAAGAGAGGAATGAATTCTGTCTGCAGTTCTCAGAAATGAAAACATACGCCCCCAAAGGAGATGTGGGTCTCTTGCCCCCACATGCTCCTGTGTGCCTCGCACAGGGAAGATTTTGTCAAGCTAAATCTAAACAATAAATATAGGTGCATAACCAAAATAAAGCTAACTGCATTCCTACATTTACATATATACAGTGCAGTAGAGGGTGGTATAAACAAAAGCATATAAAATAGGGATGATGCTCTATAATCAGTGCTTTAAGATTAAAAAAAAAAAGTCAGGGCTTCCCTGGTGGCGCAGTGGTTGAGAGTCCGCCTGCCGATGCAGGGGACAAGGGTTTGTGCCCCGGTCCAGGAAGATCCCACATGCCGCGGAGCGGCTGGGCCCGTGAGCCATGGCCGCTGAGCCTGCGCGTCCGGAGCCTGTGCTCCGCAACGGGAGAGGCTACAGCAGTGAGAGGCCCGCGTACCGCAAAAAAAAAAAAAAAAAAAAAAGTCAAAACCACCCTTGAAAATCCCTGAAGTTGTTGAGACAGACACATAGATATAGATATATAATATCACTAGTTTGCATTGTATGTATGAAAACCACACATTTAAGTACCAAAATCGCAATCACTGTAGCAAGATAGTCACACTCTGAGAAGCACAAGAACTGAGACGGCAGTCATACCTCCCCAACCTCAAACTCAGGTGGGGTCCTATGTCCACTGAGAGAAGTATTGGATGGAATTGCCAGCATCATGCATACTCTTTTCTGTCTCTGTCTCGAAAAAAAGTTACATCCCGTCAAGATTTGAATTTACCTAAGTTAAATAGAAAGGGACTGCACTGTGTTGATGGGCCATTTAAGACATTTGCAAGGGCATTTTTTTTAACGTGAAATTTTAAAATTTATAAACTGGCCTGAACTCTAATCCGAGAGTTAAAATATGTTGTATAGGAGTGTATCTCCCTATACTCGCAGCACAGCGACACAAAGTCTAACACCGTATGCTAGCTTAAAACTGAAGTTTAAAAATAAACACTATACAGACAGAGTGCTAAAGACTTATTACCCTTATAAGGAACGTGTGTGTGCATAGAAGGAAAAAAAATCCAGTTGAGATGAATGCCGGCCAGAGGCACGGAGGAGCATAGGATGCATAGTACAGGAGGAGCATAGGATGCATAGTACAGGAGAGAACTCATGAATACCAACTACCACCTACTGCTCATCATACCCTGGCTAAACAAGCAATACAGATTCCACCAAGCTTTCAGATGTATACTCAGTTAATTCAATATTAAACTCATTAACTAAACCTCTTCCTATTTTCCTTCTCTCCTTCTTCACTGGAATAACTGCAATTTAACAATGCTTTTATTTTATTTAAATTATCCTGAACTGGTGAACTGGATTTATCATTTACTACCTGGAAGAATGATGAAATATAACCCCCCTCCCCAAAAAAGGCAACTACAGATTAGAGACCCAGAATTGGCAGGCAGTTTTTTAAATAGCCTACAGCGTCCCTCCCGATTATGAGGGCTTGGTGTAATCTGGCCTTGCCACCGCACTGCAATATGGGTGACTGTGGATGCTATCAGACGGGGGCATCTTGGAGGCAGTCATCCTTGGAAGAGAAAGGTGTTATGCGCCTAACAGGTAAGAACGGCATATACTGAAGAGCAGTCCATGAAGGTGGGTGCCTTCCACTAGGCTCCTTTCAAATAAAGCAGTCAGAAGCACTTTATGTAGGCATTATTTTGTTGTGAGACTACAACCGTCTAGCTACAAATGTTTAGACTACAACTTGACATCTGGCCCCAAAGCAGCCATTATAGGTGAAACACAAAGAAAATGGAATAGTGTATAAGGAGACCTGGTACAAGAATTCTGCTCTGTGGGGTACTCCTTATTAGACACTTACTAAATCCAAACAGATCCCCTCTTTAAGAACTATAATGCGAGACATAAAGAGTTACAAGAAAAAAGTCATTAAATAAAGTTGTGGGACACAGAGAAAGCAAGTGGAAAGAATGACAGTGGCAGGCAGTCAGTGATGGTGGTAAAAGTGGTAGCAAGAAAAAATGCTGAGGCATAAAGATGAAAAGCCCCTAAAGTTGGTATTATCCCCGAGTAACTCTGTAGTTTTCCATGGGGCCTAAAAGGTCAATTTTCGGTGCTCTTCACGTCCCTGTATATTCTTCCAGTAAGCTCCCAACAACAATAATAAAAAGGCAGTGTCTTTGTTCTTAGAAAGCACACAATTATTTGTACATACAGCTTTGTGAAATCCAAGCTACATTTATCTATGGTTCTTAAACAGTAATATTGCCATGAGATATTACTGTCCATCTGCTCTGATATAATTCTAAAAATATTTTCCAACTCTATTCATTAGGTATTATAATTTTCCTTAGTTATAAAGCAATCAATGACTTTGAATTTTTAGTTACTAGTAAGGCTAAACTGAACTCTAGGGCAATATGCTTATGTTATTGCTTTAACGTAGTAAATCATGCAATTATCTGCACGTGGAGTAGGAGGGTGTCGAGGGCCAGAAGAAAAGTGCGTATGTACGTTACTGATGAAAATGATTCACAGGACAACGAATGCCTTGGTTTCAGCTTAATAGTTTAAAAATGGCAGATAAGATTTTGGCTTGGGGAAAATATTTGAGGACTTTTAAGATATTAGGTACAAATAGTAAATACAATAAAGAAATAGTGTAAACTGACAACATGAGTGAGAGAGAGACATACAGAATTCACTTTTTAAAAAGCTCAATTTAGGCTAGATATAAAAAGTTCAATGTTACCACTTACAACAGACACTACATTCTTTACACATACATTTTTTCTAGTCCTAACATTTCTGCCTAGTAGGGATTTTTCCGAGTCCCATTTTATATTTGAGAAAACCATCAGAGAGGTTAGACAAAATGTCCAAGATACACAAAGAAGTGTAAGAGCTAATATGTGGTCCCAGATCAGAATGACTCAAAAGCCAAAACTCTCCAATATACCATATACTGGATTACTCTGGATCAGAATCATTACTTCAAGTTCTAAATGTGAGATACAATCAGAACAAAAGAGAGAGAGAAGAAAAGGAAGGAAGGAAGGAAGGAAGGAAGGAAGGAAGGAAGGAAGGAAGGAAGGAAGGAAGGAAGGAAGGAAGGAAGGAAGGAAGGAAAGAAGGAAGGAAGGAAGGAAGGAAGGAAGAAAAGAAAGGAAGGAAGGAAGGAAGTAAGGAAGGAAGGAAGGAAGGAAGGGAAAGCAAGCTAAAAATTAAAGTGATTTTTTTACTCTAAAATCTATAATCAAATTGGCTGAATAAGACCACATAAAATGACAATAGGTGGTCATGAAATTCACTCAATTGTGCCAAACACTATTCTTAAGTACCTTGGCCAGTTTCTCGGGAATAAGTTCTTCTTTTGGACCTCCAATTTCCTCATCATCATCGTCCTTCTTCTTTTTCTGATTTCTCTGCTGCTTTTCTTTTTCTGCATTTTTTTTCTCTTCCTCTATCTGGGCTTTCTTTTGAGCTCTTCTTTGCTTATTACGTAGCTTCTTTAGCTCTTTGTCAGACATGTTTGCTGTAAGCAGCAAGTGTTAATAAAATTATCAACGTGTTAATCAGATTAGAAATGATGAATTACTATGTAATATTCCCATATAAACTCCCACTAAAAATCTTTCATGTTACACATGTTCATATGCCTATGTGTACCTTTTAATAGTGCCACATTTGCTAAAGAACACTAACCTCCTCAAAAAACTTGCGAGACCCACCCTATCGTGGCAACCATAGCAAAACTCAAAAGCACGTGAGCTCCTCTAGCGACAGTAAACCACTTGCAATTCTAGGAATGTGACAAGCTGGTTCCTAACTCTGTGGCACGGTCCCATGCCTTCTTAGTTATGCCGTCTCTAATCCTGTCAAACAGTGCTGCCACTGTGCCTCACATATTCTGCTTGTCATAATACTTTGTTTATACATCTATTTCTCTTTTAGACCGTCAGTTCCTTGGTGGAAGAGACCTTGTTTTACTCATAATCTTTGTATTGACAGGGCCTAGCAGCATACCAAAACAGAGAAAACACTCAAATATTTGTTGAAGGAATAATGAATAACTACACAGTAAATTTAAAATTTGACATTAAAAATTAACAATATCCCTTGAGGTACAACTATAGAATGTTTCAAAGAAAGACTGGAAATCACTGATAAACATGCCATAATAAAGTGGAAAATCTGTACTGTTTAGACTTAAAGCAATAAATCTGAAAGCTACGTGTACAATCAGTATTTATTTGGAAAATACTTGTTAATAATGAGAAATGAAAAAATTCATTCTAAAATACGCCACCACCGTGGTGATTTTTAAATATGCCCCAAAATTCTTCCCTTAAAAAAGTGGAGTCTATTTCCCTTTCCCTTAAATGTGGGCTATACTTAGTGACTCACTTCTCACTAATAGAATGTACTAGAAATGAAAGTGTATGACATCCAAGATTAGGACATAAAAGCACTGTGGATTCCTCCTTGCTTTCCCTTGGATCACTCAGAGGAAGCCAGCTGTCACGTTGTGAAGAAACCCAAACCACCTTATGTAAAGACCCGTGTGGCCAAGAACAGTCCTCTGGCCATGCCATCTTGGAAGCAGATTCTCCAATCCTTCAGGTGCCTTGGCTGACATCTCGACTTCAACCTCCTGAGAGACCATAAGTCTTTCCAATCATACAGCTAAGTGACTTTTGAATTCCTGGCCCCCAGTACCTCTGGGAAATAAATGTTTGTTGTTTAAATCTGCTAAGCAATTTGTTATGTAGCGATAGACAACCAACATATTTTGGTCCCTGGAAGTGCGATGCTGCTGCAATAAAACCCTAAAATGTGGGGAGTGGCTCTGGGACCAGAGAGTGGCCAAAGGTGAGAAGACTTGGAAAAGAGAATTAATGTAAGCTTAAGAGCCTTAGACTATTAATAGATATCTAGATTTCGAAGAGGATGCAAGTGAGGGCTAAAGTGAAGTGAGGAACACTTATAATCACATAGAGGCAGACAGCTTAGCAACACTTATAAAATGCATCAAGTGAACCGGATGATCCCGTTAGGTGGATTTCTAGGCCCCAAAACATGGGGGGGTGGGGGGGAGAAGAGGTTTGAAGATGGTACCTGATTCTTCTTGCTGCTTCTAGCAAAAATGCAAGAGAAAGAAACTAAAGGAAGGAGCAGGGACTTGAGGTTTTTGAAAATTCTCAACCTCTCCAGAAATGACTGCTGAGCAAAGATCAAACACAGGGCACTGCCAGGAAAACAGGTCAAAAGGGAGAGCAGAGAATTTGGCTTTAAAATCTTTTGTTAAGACTCAGAATTCAGAAAAATGGTGTCTCAGTTACTAGTCAAACAAAGGTTCTCTTAAAAATTTTAAGGGTGTGATCCACAGATCCTCTCAATCACACAGCAGACCTTCTAAGAAACTTAGAAGTTTTGTCCTCTCAGCAAGATCTCAAAGTAGACAAAGATACTTGTGCATGTGGATTTCAATGAGATTCACACAAGATTCATGAAGTTTAAAAGAGAATTATAACGGTAGAAACACGGAAACTTGGACTGAAAGGAACATAGCATAAAATGAAAAGAGGTCTTCAGACACCCCACCCCCAAATTTTGGAAGCGGATTAAGAAACTACTTAGCTGCAGACAAACGCTAACTTTCAAGAAAAAAGAAGGATTCAGAAGGTAGAACCAGGAACCCAGAGGGCAGAGCCAAGATCCATAAAGAATTATTCCTAGGTCTCGAGTCCTCATCAAAGAACTGCTAACCTGGACCCAACTGGACTTGAGAATTGACATGAACCAGTAACTCCAATGTGCCTCCCGTTCCCCCCTCACCACCCCTTTGTGTCTACAGTGGGCGCCTAGCCTCTCTCTCACCACTTTATACTGGTTCACAGGATTTCTTATCAAGAACTCTTAATTCACAGGATTTCATATCAAGAACTCTACTTGAAGAGCTACACTAAAGAACCATATTCAAAAAACCTCATCAACATCTGCACCTCATTCACAAGATAACGATCTGGACTTTGAGCTAATGCTGTAATGGGATGAGACTTACAGAGGCCTTGAGAGGGGCAAGTATATTTTGCATTAAGAATGTAAGTAATTTGTGTCCAGAATGCAGAACGTGGCAGTTAAAAATATGTCCACAAATTCTTTGATTTCTCCTTCCCACTCAAGTATAGGTTGTACCTGGTGACCCACTCAACAAATTAAAATGTAAAGGAAGTGGCAGGGTGTTATGTCAAGAGAAGAGAACATTAAAGGTGTTATGGCTTCCTCCTTGCTCTCTAGCGTGGCCAGCTACCATGTCTTGAGGAACTCAAGACACCCTCTGGAGAGACTAAGGAATTAAGGCCTCCTGCCAAGAGCCATGCGAGTAAGCCATCTGGGAAATGGATCCTCCAGCCCCAGCCAAACCTTCAGATGACTACAGCTCTAGCCAATATCTTAACTACAACTTCCTAAGAGACCCTGAGCCTGAACCACCTAGATGCTTCTGAATTCCTGACCTATGGAAATGGTTGGTTCAAGATGGTAAATTTGGGGGTAATTTATTATGCAGCAATAGATAAAAACAAATTTATACCTGTTTCTCTTTTTCCTGGTAAAGAATTCCTTACTACTAGAAAAGAAAATTTCAAACAAGAACTAAACATTACATCCTAGAAACACAAGACTGCGTGAGTGGCCACATAAATTCTGGCCTTTTAATGATTTGTGAAATAATTGCTACCACTTGCATCCTTACTGCAAGACTAGACACAATACACACATTATTTTATTTAACAATCTCAACAACCTCATAATATTATTTTATGTATCAGAAAACTGAGCTTTCAGAAGAAAAATAATGACTCAGAGTGATAGTAAAAGACAGAGCAAGGATGTAAATCCACTTCACTTTGCCTCCAGTCTAAACTCTCTCTTTCCACTATGCTACACCAGGGGTCAGCAAACTTTTTCTTCAACAGGCGAGATACTAAATACTTTTCGCTTTGCAAGCCACAGGTCTCTGTTGCAACTAAACTCAGCTGTCATAGCACAAAAAGAGCAACAGATAGTATGTAAATGAATGGGCTTGGCTAGGTCCCAATAAAACTTCATGTACCAAAACAAACCGCAGTATGGATTTGGCCCACAGGCTAGTTCGTGACCCTATTCTGTAATGCCTCTCACTGCCTTAAGAGGACTCGTCAGTTCACAATAATTGCCACACCACGATAGAGAAAGGAATCTACACAGGAAATTAATATAGACATTAAGAGTCCAAATCCTGTTTCACTTAATTTAGTGCTAATTATCTGGATAGGCACTATCTCAAGTTTACATAAATTAGCTAGTACTTGTGTGAACTTAATAGAGACTCAAAATTTTAGCTTAGGAGGAGCCAAAGGAAAATTCTACTACGCTAGAATATTGCATTATCTTTTTTAAAAAAATTTGTGTTTGTGTATATGTGCACATATGCACGTATATGTGTATACACAGAAAATACCATCTGAATCTAGACTCTCTACCCAGCCAAACTAACATACACATAAGAATGCAAAATAAAAGAAATCTGGCCATATGAAGACTCTTAAGTTTACTGAAGGGGTAAAAACATGAGAAGCAAAAGATAACTTCTCAAGCAAATAAAGGGTACCTACCAGATCTTTGCTATAAATGTCAAGCTTTTTGGTGAACCATTAGAAAGCACTGTGTCTAAGGAAAAAAATGGCAGCAAGCAAACTATTGTCCCTATTAATCAGCACTATTTCAGCAACACTAACCAATGCAATAAGGCATGGGGGAAAAAAAGAGGTATGAATACTTAAACTGATTACAGATTAATATAACGGCCTACGTAGAAAAATTTTTTAAATCAACTGAAAAATCTACTAAACCTAGTATCAACGTTCAATAAGGATAGCAACATACAAAAACTATAACAATATTCATTTGGAATACTGTAATGGGAAAGGGGGACATGTAAGGATAATGCTAAGAGTAAATTTGCTAAAGTTATAACACAACAATTACACTAAAATATAAATAGGAGATACATGCATTCTAGTATGCGAAGACTTGATGTTGTTTAAGATCTCCTGATCCCCAAACAGTAACCTATATGTTAAATGCAATTCAAATTAAAGCTCCAAAAGAAACTTTCTGGAAGATCAATTAACTCTACAGTTCTTACATAAGCAAAAATTAACATGTAAAACCAAGAAAAATCGAAAGACATAGTGTTAGATTAAGAAGAGAAAAATGGATAAGAAGAGAAACCCGTGTACTGATGTCAATACAACATAGTTTTACTGTGTCTTCACACTAAGTTTTAATATATGTGAGAACAAGACACCATGCCCACAACCCACCAAAGTATTTTTTCAGAGCTTACTTCAGGATAAAAGTGGCATTTTAAAAGAGTGGGGAATATGGACAACCTATTCAGTAAGCACCATTTAGGAGTCAGCAGTCTTTTATGTGGGGATAAAAAAAGCTACCCTGCACCTCACATCACATATAAAAATTATCTCCAGATGATTAAACAGACAAATGTAGAAATAACAAAGCTAATAATATAAGAAAACATAGAAGATATTTATAAATATATTTTACATTTTGAAGGAGAAAAGCCTTTCTAAGCAAGACCCAGAAACCATAAAAGACTAAACAACTTTGATTTCAGAAAAATTAAAGCTTTTACATAAAGAAAGACACTCACTGTAAACAAACATAAGACCTAAGTGACAGGAAGAAAATATTTGCAACACATAAATAAGGATTACAGTCCTGAGAATGTACAGAACTCCTACGAACCAAGAAGTTTCAAAATAAAATGGGCAAAAGATATGAACAGGCAATTCACATAAGAAGCCTAAAGGCCACATGAAAACGTATGCAGGGGTTCCACTCTTAAAAATCTAGGAATTATAAATTAGATTTTCTTCCCAAAGTAACAAAAATGTAAAGGATGGACAATTTTCAGTGTTAGCAATAAAATAAAATATCAGTCCACTGTTGGTGGCAATAAAAACGTTTCATGGAAGGCAGCTTTATGCATTTCTCATACTCTTTGACCTAGCAATTTCCACCCCTAACAATCCATAATAAAATACGTGCATAATGATGACCTACAGGACATTTACTGTAACACTGTAAGGGGCTGGGGGGGACCCACGTGGATTCCCACAGAGCCATTAAAATGACTGACGATGATATTAGCTGTGCCCAGACATGGAACTATACTATAAAATGAAGGGGAAAAAGTATAAATTTCAAAACACTATGAATCATATCATCCCATTTATGGGCTATAAAAATAAAACGAACAAACAACCACAAGAACTACCCTGAAAGGTGTGTGTAGAGCATGTGTGCACATCAAGCTCTGAAAATGGTAATTGTGCACAAAGGAAATTGAACGTTTCATAGGGGTAGCCCTCTGAAAGAAGACAGCCTGTGGGTAGGAGAAAAGGGAAAGGGGATTTTCACATTTGCTAGTTATTTTTCTAAGTTGTTTCAACTTTGTATGTTAAGAGTTAATTGTACATTATTTGCATAATTTGAAGAACAGGTGGAAGGCAGGAAGAGTGAACAGGAAGGTAAACAGGGACTTCCCTGGTGGCGCAGTGGTTAAGAATCCGCCTGCCAACGCAGGGGACACGGGTTCGAGCGCTGGTCCAGTAAGATCCCACGTGCCACGGAGCAACTAAGCCCAAGAGCCACAACTACTGAGCCTGCGCTCTGGAGCCTGCAAGCCACAACAACTATTGAGCCCGCGTGCCACAACTACTGAAGCTCACGTGCCTAGCGCCCGTGCTCCACAACAAGAGAAGCCACCACAATGAGAAGCCCGCGCACCGCAAGGAAGAGTAGCCCCCACTCACCGCAACTAGAGAAAGCCAGCGCGCAGCAACCAAGACCCAACGCAGCCATAAATAAATAAATAAGTTTATTTATTTTAAAAAAGGAAGGTAAACAAAAGAAGCCAGAGGATCACTGCTCTCAGCTTCAATGATAAATTGTCCTGTAGATTCTCACTGGTATCTTCTTGCCAGTTGAAGAAGCAACGACAGATAGAGATTCAAGTGAAATCTGTACAAGGGTTTCTATATGTGACCTCAGAAAGTTCTAAATTGTTCTTAGGCAACAGGAAATATAATTTAATAACAAATTAACAGAAAGATCCAAAGGACTTTAGAAGGAGGAAGTATAGAAAGTAACCAACCATAACATCAGGAGAGGCATAAACTCAGGACTGAAGAAAAAAAATCTGACACAGTTTTTATGTCCCAACTCCTGTAACATTTTTGCCATGAAAATGTCACAAAATATTTGGATGAACAATTAATTTTTATCTTTCTACATTCCTATGTCACTTTTATGCTGAGATCCTTTCCCAAATAATTAAGGAAGATTTCTCCCTACACATCCTGACATCTTGCTATAAAAATGGCATGTTAAAACTGGTCAAATGGTAAATCATTGAGCAATTTTACTGGCTTAATTCTAAGCTGGGTTTTAGTGTTCAAGCAATATTTACCTTTTAGTAGGTTAATTATAAATTATTACTAAAAGGAGAAATAACTAGATATACTGACGGCCAACACTAATGTGGAGTTCCAACACTAATATAAAAATAGTATTGTACTTTACAATTTATAGTATTGGGTAAACCAGATATTAAATGTAAAGTTCATGAAATTCAACTCCTTAAAAGCTAGTGATCAGTTACAAATTAAATTCCTGCTTAACTTTTTTTTTTTTTTTTTGGCAGTACGCAGGCCTCTCACTGTTGTGGCCTCTACCGTTGTGGAGCACAGGCTCCGGAGGCGCAGGCTCAGCGGCCATGGCTCACGGGCCCAGCCGCCCCGCGGCATGTGGGATCTTCCCAGACCGGGGCACGAACCCGTGTCACCTGCATCGGCAGGCGGACTCTCAACCACTGTGCCACCAGGGAAGCCCGCTTGCTTAACTTTTGAAAGACTAACGTAAACGGTATTTTTCTTTTGTTGCTTAGAAAAATTCACAAAATGGTCATCACCATTTTCTAAAGCATGTATAACACTGTCCCACAAGGTGCTTAATAAAAAGCTCAGGAAAGGGACTTCCCTGGTGGCTTAGTGGTTAAGAATCTGCCTGCCAATGCAGGGGACACGGGTTCGAGCTCTGGTCCAGGAAGATCCCACATGCCGTGGAGCAACTAAGATCCCACATGTGCTCCACAACTACTGAGCCTGCGCTCTAGAGCTCGTGAGCCACAACTATGAAGCCCACGAGCCTAGAGCCTGTGCTCTGCAACAAGAGAAGCCACTGCAATGAGAAGCCCGCGCACCTCAACGAAGAGTAGCCCTCGCTCGCCGCAACTAGAGAAAGCCTGTGTGCAGCAACAAAGACCCAACACGGCAAAAAAAAAAAAAAAAAAAAAAAAGCTCAGGAAAAATCTACATTACACAAAAACATAAGTACACACATACACACCACAGAAACAATAAGAACTCTTTGATTATTATACCTGTGTCAGCTTCATGTTCTTTATTCTCATCTGTAAGGGGGTTGTCATGAAGCTTCAAATAGATCTCTATAGCAATTCTTGCTGCCTTGAAGTAAAATGGATGCTGTCGAAGTACATCTTCTAGTTTTAATAAGTCCACATATGATCTAAGGGTAATCTTCCTCATACAGTATGTATGAAAGTCAAACTGGTCATCAGTGATTTCTATAAAATGCTAACAAAATTATCTTTTTTATTACAGTGAAGTATAGCAATAGCAAAGAAACTACAAAAATGAAAGCCTTGGAATTACTTGTTTCTCAGGCATGAAAAAAAATCAGTAAAATTTAAAAATATTAAAAATGACAATAATTCAATTTAAATACTTTGCATATCAAATAAGCAAATATAATTGGCCATCACCTAGCATAGTATAATGGCGTACTTAGGCACTGAATTACTTGTTGAATGAAAGGAAACACAATGCTTTAAAATACATATATTTATTCCTTCCTTAATCATACTTAAATAAAGCTATCAGGACAAATCCAACAGAATTTATTAGCATACATAATAGTGCAGTACAGTAGATTTACATGTTAAACATTCAGTCTTTAGAACAATTTGCAAAGGATTTTAATACTGCAGTATTTGGTAATTTTTCTGAGAATACAAATCTGAATCCTATGCAATGAAATGCTGGTACGTCGGTGAGAAATCAATCAGTGAGTAAGTCAAGCAACCGGAAGCTAACACATTTCAACTAAGCTCTGGGGTTCTCGACTCAATAACAGAACAAGCATGAAATTATATAAATTATTTTTATATATGAAAATCATAAAAAATGAAAGCCAAATACTAGTGATAGAAATGACTCAGAAGTGAAAAGGACTAAGAAAAGAATAAATTTATCAGAACGTGAGGAATTACATAGGTTACAGAAGTACTGTGAAAAGGCTTCAAAGCTTATAAATAATATGTATCAGGGCATAAGGCACCACCAATCAACCCCACAACAAACACGTTTCTGGGATAGCTTGATGAGCTTTGTATGTATTAATGTAGCAGAAACATTCAGAAATCAATGAAAACGCAGCCAAGATACAAACTTTCCCTTAAGTTTCTTACATAAATTCTGGCAGGAAGAGTAGACAATGGGGAAGTCTGCTTAATATAGTCTATATTATTTCCATTATAAAACTTGAAAAATATGAACACTGGTTTTTAGAAATCACTTACTATACATTATAAGGTGAGAGAAGAGAAAAAAACTATAGGATTTCCTCAAAACTTTCAATGTGTAACAAAATGAAATGAGAAACTTTTATGTATGTGGTACTTACTCTCTCAATCTCATGACATTTCTTAAGTGCTTCACCAAATTTATTCATTGCCTTATAAGCTTGGGCACATTCTGTCTGGAACCACATGCATTGCATTTCATTTAAATTCTCAACCGCTGATGTTCCTTCCTATATGAAAAGCACACACACTCAAAGACAATTTCTTATCAAATACATTATTCCACCACAGGATTTAAAAAGGAAAGATGGTCAATTGATTTGAATTCTTTCAAAATAATTTTCTAATTTTTTAAACCATTCTCAGGGTAAGAGGGAATAGTTAATATGTGAAAGAAATTAGAATTGTATTTCTAACCACTAAAAAAATATACACATACACCCTTGTAAATGATTAATCAAAAGGTCTACATAATTGGGGATGGAAAGTAACATAAGAAACAGAACAGTAACACACGGCAGATGTTCAATTAGTATTAGTTCCCTTCGCCCTTAAAAATTTCAACTGAACATACATCAATATAAATCAGAGTTTAAAAACCCACTGTACAACCATATTTAAAAAATGATGTTTTATACTAATATTGATTTCAGTTTTTTCTGATAAGGCAATTCAATTAAAATCCTGTGTTGATATTAAAAATATCAGACGTAAATTTTGAAAAATAAACAAGGTATACAAGTATGAACTATTTATTCACAAGCAAGAAAACTAGCTGTACAAACCCTTGTAAACTTCGAGCACATTTCTTCAGCCTCTTTTATCAGATTGGCTTTTAGCATGTATTTTGCACACTTGGAGTTGATAAATCTGTCTGCTGTGTCCAAGGCCTGGGCCTCATCCATCCACCTCGCAGCTTCTTTAATATTCCCAGCATGCTAATAATAACAGGGTACAAAAGCAAAATAAACCAGTCGGAGTATGCTAATTTCACTATGCAAGTAATTAGTTTCCTGTTCATAAATAACTAAAACACAAATGGAAGAAACAGTAATCTTCTGTCTCTTACAACCCTAATCAACGTAGATGCATACATTCTACAGAAATATAAGTTCTGATACCTTTCTGGCGATGCAGAATATAAGCTCTCTGATAGTAAAGATTTGTTTTAAAAATTTTGTCTACTGTTATAACCTCATTGACTACACACTACAACAGTGCCTGGCACATAGTGAATACTCAAAAATAATCACTGAATCAAAGAATAGATAATAATCAAAATCTTTAAGCCAGAACAACAAAGTTTACTGTAAAGGTCATAAAAGGCAAACGGATGGTCAAATTTCTACTCCAAAAGAACCATGGAAACATTACAATTAGGACCACTGGTGGACATTCCACAATGATCCTCATTCTACTTCGTCTAACTAGTCCATTTGGGAAGGTCACAAAACTAATGAGCCTTACTTGGCTTTAAAAAAGTGCTTTTAAAACATTACTTGGGGGACTTCCTCGTGGTGCAGTGGTTAAGAATCCACCTGCCAATGCAGGGGACACGGGTTCAAGCCCTGGTCTGGGAAGATCCCACATGCTGCGGAGCAACTAAGCCTGTGCACCACAACTACCAAGCCTGTGCTCTAGAGCCCGTGAGCCACAACTACTGAGCCCACGTGCCACAACTACTGAAGCCCATGCGCCTAGAGCCCAGGCTCCGCAGCAAGAGAAACCACCGCAATGAGAAGCCTGTGCACCGCAACGAAGAGTAGCCCCCGCTTGGCGCAACTAGAGAAAGCCCACGCACAGCAACAAAGACCCAACGCAGCCAAAAATAAATTAATTAATTTCAAAAAAAAATTACTTAATTTCATAATTTTTTGGTAAATGAATTATTGGTTTACAATCTCTTCCCCAAGAGCTTTTATTACTAAATTATATTTGTATTAAGATAGTAAAGCGGCAACTTTAAGATGATTTTTCTCAAGCAAGACCCAGGAGTTGAAACGGCAAGGAGGTAATACGTAGAATTCATAGTAGACATCTTCAGTTTCGTTTTAAGATTAACAGATACTGATATATATGATCTTACGGAAATGTTAATAGAAACAAACATTTCGCAGCAAATGTAATTATTTATTATCCATAGTCTTGCTACTTAAAACCAAGAAAATAACCAGGTATGTGTATGAACAACCATATATATGAATGACCGTACGTATATATGTATACTTGTGTTTGTACATAAACAGATATAGATGGGTGAGCAAATGAGCATGACCATGACAAGTCTCAAAGTAATCAGACTGAGAAATGGACTATATTTGCTGCTCCATGTTTTGCGAGCTATCAAATATGCCATTTCTCTTACCGCATTCAGACTCTACAGCATGTGTTTTCTTAATTTGTGTTTCACTGCCTCATAACAAAAGAGGAGAAAAGATTTTTACCTTATAGATTTTAGCTTTCACAAGAAAGAGTTCTATCAACGTGGGTGTACTTTCAATAGCGGTATTTATGTACCCCAGAGCAACAGACGGCTGCCCAGTCCTGTCGTAGTGCTGTGCCAAGTAGTACTGGACCCAAAGTAACGTGGTTGGCGGTTCTTCCTTCCCATCGTCTTTGAAAAGTGGGGGGGCGGGGGAGGAAAGAAAGCAAGCTTAGTCATTAGAGATATTAGTAACAGACTAGCCACCGCAAAGTGGCTCTATCTTTATTAACAAGGGAAGCAGCTCAAACCATGTGATTTATGCATCTAGTTATGCAACTAGCTCTAACCCTATAAAATCTTTGGAAGGGACCACGCTTTCTGCTCTGTATCATTGTAGCTCCTAGCACAATGCCTTGCATAGTAATAACTTCATATAGTTAACATGGCAGATGAATGAGATCAAAGCTATAACAAATTACCTAAAAAGAAAACTGAGGGGAGGGAGGGGAAGGGGAGGGTTCGGGGGGAGAGGACACGACAAGTTGTACTAGAACTACGAGTATACTGATCAGGATGTTATGTATGAGGGAAAAAAAATAAATAAATAAAGAGAAAATTTCCATTAATGTGACGGTAAAAAAAGAAAAAGAAAGAAGAAAGGCATGACTGCTCAATTGGGTTTCTAGCTAATGTACCAAACTATACATAAATATACTTGTGATGTGGTTATTTTGAATTTTGGTGATTATAAGATTCTTAACATATTTTAATATTATTCTGAATATGCAACAATGCATAATTTAGGTTAAATAAAAATTATACCCAAAAAATGAGATGAGTAAAAATACTTATTCTGTATTTTAGTTCATAATTTTATTTTTATATACTCACAAGAAAGTGTGCAAGTTAAATATACAACCCACACATTAAAAAATGATTTTTTAATACAAATTTCTAAAATCTAAGAACTGTTATTTGCTTTCAAAGAAAGCAACAGAGTGCTTATTTTTATCCTAGTAGAAGTAGGATGGCTCAGTGGACAAACAATAGGAGTGGAACTCACCAACTCCCGTTCTGATAGATCTGCAACTAAAGTGCTGCATATTCTTGGGCATGTCATTGAACCTCTTCCACATTTGTAAAATATGTAGGAAAATGCTGATAATCAAAGGAACATCATGATGATTAACCGATGAAACCATGGTAACGCCTTCTAAAAAGTACTATTTAAATTCATCTGAGACCTAGAAACAGTGATCAACTCAATAGCAATAAGCACCCCAGGTCCCATACTGGGCTTTCCCACTGCAGGAAACAGGGCTCCTTGGGAAAAACAACTGATTACACGTCTGCTGTGGGCAGTATACAAGGTGAGCTACAATATTTTGTCATACCAAACTGCAAGGAAGCTATCAACTACTATCCTAGTATGTGAAGGTTTAAACCATTTGAAACTGCAAATATGGTTAAAGTCATGAATTCATAATAATACCTTTAAAACATGTATTGGCCATCTTTGAAGAATGCTACTAAACCAATTCATTATTTTGAAAACTGGTAAAGAACAAAAAAGTAGGCTAGGCAGGGGAGAAAAAGCAGCATTTATCTTGCTTTTTCTATACAAACTGAAATACTGCATAAGCAGATGACAGATAGTATCTCTTTAAGATAATAAAAAAATGAATGGTAGAATATCACTAGCTTGTAATTCTTAACAGTTCTTAACATATGAAACAAATACTTCATGCCTCTTGATCAAAGAACACACCACCATCTTGAAATAATCTTGCTCATCCCTTTGTCTTTAAAACAAAAAGGAAAAAAAAAAAATCAAATCAAATCTCATCAAACCTGCAGTCAGACCTTTCCGTGAGAAGTTTCCGTAATGATGGAAATGTTCTGGATCTGCCCTGTCTAATAGGGCAGGCATTCGATTTGCACTAGCTATTGAGCAGCGCTTGAAATGTGGCTAGTGCAACTAATTAAATTTTTTATTTAATTGAAAACATTTTAATAGCCCCATGTGGCTAATGGCTACCATACTAGACAGCACAGCTGTGTATCCAGCTACCAATTTGTAACAAATCCAGAGGACAGAGAAATAACATGTTAAGCAACACGATATGGGTATATTCAGCAAAATCCATACTATAGAAAAACTCAAGGGAAAAAAACTAACTTCTTTAATAAATAAATTGCAGGAAGAAAGAGGGAAAACCTACAGATTTATAAAAAAGGGCTAAGAGACATATCAAACAAACTCAAAGTATAGATTTCACCTGGATCTTCATTCAAACAAACTTCAAAAACAAAGAGAAAAAATGCTATTTCCAAGATACCTGGAAATGTAAGCATGGACTTTTTTCTTTGATATTAAGAAAGTATTAATGTTCAAGTATGGTGACGCTATTATGGTTATAATCTTTAGAATACTGAAATATTCATGGATGAAATGATGTGATGTTTGGGATCTGTTTTAGAATAACATGGGATTAAGGGAAGTAGGTAAGGATACAGATGAAATAACTTTGGCCATGAGGTAAAAACTACTGAAGTTGAGTGGCGGGTAAATGGAGTGTCATCATACTAGTACATCTAGTTTTGCAGGTGTTTTAAATTTTACATAAAATTTTTTTCAATAAGCTACTGATTATCTTCTTACCAATGTACATTTCACACAATGTGTACATTAATGCACCTTCATCTTAAAGGGAAAAAAAGTTTAAATATACTAAGCTTACTGACTAAATAATGAACAATACTGACCTTCTGATCAAGAATTTCGCAACATATTAAGATTTTCAAGATTTTTTTAAAACATAAAACTTGAGCACTTACCACTGGGGTTAAATAACCGGCAGCTTTTTAGAGATGTTTCATAACCTACTACTAATTCTTCTATGATTGCCACCTGGAGTACAAACACACAAGCACACTTTAATAAAAATAAATAAATATATAGTTACTATGCTTGTGCAAAATGTGTTATTTACTACTAGAGGGCTAAATAAACATTCCGATTCCCCCCTCCACCTCTCTCTCTCTCTCTCTCTCCCTCTCATACACACACACACACCTTTTTATAAATCTCTTAACCTATGGATAAAAATTTAAAACCATACATTTATGAAGGTGTGTTTTAAGGCAAAACTTTCCAAAAAACTTACTGGCAACTCCTTTCCCTGCTATAAAATAAAGCATCAAGCTGAACTAGAAATCAGGAAAAGGCTGGACAGAAAGAGGTAGTGTTAGGGATGATTTTTATCTTGGTTCATTGTTACCTCAATTCACATAAATAACACAGTTAACATTTGCACTTTAGGAATCAAGAATTAAATACTGTGTAAAAAGAGAAATTCCACAAGCATATGACAGCATCCACTCTCAATTTCATCACCGTGGGGAAAGCATCAGTAACAGAGAAGCATGGCACCGTAGGTGGGTTTCTGAGATCCAGGAGAGTGAGTGGCTGTCCCAGTTCTGGTCTCTCCTGAGTCATGACTGTACTACTTACTCCTGGCTTCGTAAGAGATCTGTGAATACTTTTAATTTATTAATTCCCTTCTTTGCTTAATCCATCTATAATGAATTTGTTACTACAGAAGCTCTCTTAAATGACCTCAACTTAACTGACTCAACAGGTTAACACCAGCTCTCTCCATCACCTCAGAAAATTGTGAGGACTGAATGGCCACAGCCAGGTTATTCTGCTGCGCCCATGTTCTTCTCCCACAAGGTGAGCTACATGCTTACTAAGAGGTTTGTTTTCCCAACCTGTTTGAATTAGTTGCATTCATTATCATCATTGCAGAATTTAATTCAATATTATGTAAACTTAAGAAATGAGAACAAAAAGAAAGAACTGCTTCTATTAAGTCAAATACCATGGAAAGACTCACAGACAAATTAGACATTTTTTACCAATTTAGGTTTAAAAAGATAACCATAAAGGGAAAACTCGTAACAATATATATGATTCTACAATCAAGATTGCTTCACAAGCATCACGTTCTCACTGTACCAAAACTAGAAGTAAAATACCATATTCTATCAATGTGAAACAGTCATCAATAAAGCCCATATCTTGGACCTTTCAACAAAAGACTGTCAGAGTAAGTGCCCTTTATATACTTTAGGTTTAAATGTTTAGCACATTTAATCTTTCCCACCTTTAAGGTGTTTTTTTTTAAACCCAGCCAACATGTCTGATGCCACTGTACTTATAAACAAAATAATCTAAACCAGGATTAAAACACCCTTGGGACTTCCCTGGTGGTCCAGTGGATAAGAATCCATGCTTCCATTGCAGGGGGCATCCCTGGTTGGGGAACCAAGATATCCCACGCCATGCAGTGCGGCCAAAGAAAAAAGATTAAAACACCCTTTAACCAGCGTTTTGAATGTTGTAATACGTAGCTGAAAGAGTAAGCTGACTTACTGGGACAGCAAACAAACTCTTCTGACAGAATTTTTTTTCTACCAAATAAAAAGGAGAAATATTACTAAGCTTCAACTTAGTTCAAAAAAAAAAAAATTACTTCTGGGTTTCCCCATGAGCAGGAATTAGAGAAAATACTGAAGAAATTACTACCTTACCAACTTTTCATCCCTGTACCGACTCATTAAAAAGTACATATCAGAAACAAAAGACAGAACAAATAAGCAGTAATTTATTCAGCTAGAGAGCGGAGGATGAAAAGGAAATGAGGCACAGAAGCATTTAAACTGCAAGCTAGGAAGACTGTTAGCAGATTCACACTGCGTATACTATGTGCACAGGTAGCCAAGAACCAATTATTCCAAATACTGAGCAAAGAAATGATAGTCAAAACACAAAACCAAACCAAACCATTGTATTTTGCTTTACCTTTTCTTTATCTTTGTATAGAGACCTCAAAGTATTGAAGACTGGTGGACAACCCTTGCTGAAGTTCATCCTTAGGAACTTATCCAAACATTCTTTAAACTTCTCACCTTGGAAGAAAAAAATCCTGTTGACTTACATGTACCCAGACAACTCTAAAAATGCACACATTAAAACCTTAACATGCATACTCATATATTTAAAACCAAGGAAAGATACTGTATATCATCACACCATTTTCATTCCTTCACAATTATTCTCACTTACCAGATAAAAAGTTTAACGGCAGTCTTCTTGGCACCAATCCCCTGGGATACTTAGTCCAGGCCTCCTCATAAATTTTTAGTCGTTCTAACATATTAGCTGCAAATCAAAACAAAAATTATTTTTCATATGTAATTAAAACATATTTTTCTAGAAAATTACAAATTTCTGAAAATATATAAAAATTACCATATTAAACAGAAAATTTGAACATGGGAAAAATTATTCATAATCTAACCACCTAAATATATCAACAATCATTTTAGAATACTTCTAATATTTTCATATTTCAATCTATAATCATATAAAATACCTAATTTTCCTTATCCTGCTCTGCTTTAGGTGGCCTTTCAAAATCTGCCTGCTCTACTGCAGTTCCAAGAAAGGCTCGGTTATTATGTTTCCACCTATGGCTTCTCCAGTATTCTTTTCAGCCTCTCCTCTAACTCCTCTCCTTTGATTTATCTTGGAGCTTCTGGATTTATCCTCTATCTTCCATTTCTCCATATTTCTTTCATATTTTCTTTTACTCTCAGGTAAGAACTTTCCTTGTTCAATCTTCCACGTCACTAATTTCCCTCAGCTGTGGCCCCTTATATTTAATCTATTAAGATTTTCATGTCACATCAAGAAGTATGTTTTTCATTTCCCAGATTCCTAACAGGCACTTTCTCTTAACTGCATATTTCATTGCCTCTCTTCATCTTAGGCTTCTCTACGATCTCTACTCTCCCTTTGGCTGGCACTGATGATTACCTTTCCAATGCTGGTGTTACTACAGAGGATGACATTCTTTGTACAAGGTTTCTTTCACATTTATCAATGTACCAGGAATAGTTCACTATCAGTCTTGTGGGAAACTTCGCTTCAAATTAGATCATCCTGGCTAAAGACTCTGCCTTTTTGTAGATGACATGTTTCTGGGTTTGTCCTCACAAGCAGGTCCTATTCATGGGAGAGAATGGTTGGGGAGAAGAGTGTCTCTGGACCAAGTTTATTTGAGTCCTTCTTCCCACATAGGAAACAGTACTTCCCTTTCAGCTTGGCAACATTCACTTGCCCCTGGCAGGCCACTCTGCTGTAGCCACAGGTTATCACAGAAGTCTTTCCTTTGGGGAGACATCTCCATTTCTACTTTTCCCTTTCACGTTTCTGATGCTGCTATGCATTTGTAAATTTTTCAAACTTGTTTCTAAAATTATTTTCACAACTCTTTCTTTGAATTTGTAGTAGAAGAGAGGTTTCAGAAAACACTTAGTCTACCATATTAAATGGAAGTTCACAAATGTACTTCTATATTCAGATTTTGAACCAATTCTTTATTTTAATTAGTTTTTCTCCTGTTAACCTTTCTCTTTTTAAAATATTTATTTATTTATTTAGGCTGTGCCAGGTCTTAGTTGAGGCACACGGGATCTTCGTTGAGGCATGTTTAGTTGTAGCATGCGGACTTCTTAGTTGTGGCATGCATGTAGCATCTAGTTCCCCGAACAGGGATTGAACCCGGACCCCCTGCATTGGGAGCGCAGAGTCTTACCCACTGGACCAGCAAGGAAGTCCCTGAACCAATTCTTAACCAGTTCTTCTAGTTATGATTTTCACTGAGTTAACACAATATATATTAACAAAAGAAGCAATTAAAACTTAGAGAGTAAGTTTTAACCAATGCTACCTGGCTTGAGTGCCTTTTCCAAGCCTTTGTAATAGGCCCAGTTTTCAGGATTTCTCTCTTGTAATCCTCTGTAAACATCAGCTGCATCTTCCAAACGACATAATTGCAACAGAAGTTCCCCTGATAAAAAACAAATTAAGTATCTTCTGATTGTAACTTTAAGTTTTCCCCAAACTTTCTCTTAAAACCTCTTCAATATTGGGAAGTGGGTAGATTTGGTATCCTCCTGAGTTCTCAATTCCCCTCAACAAGACTATTTACCATGTTACTTTATTGTCCCTCCTTTTTGAAAGTTCATGTGTAGAAATGCCATCCTCTTCACATCCTCAATTTATTCAGGTATTTTTCTAACTCCAGGCTACTCTCTCAAGGTCACTGAACACAGTCACCAAGCCATCATCTACTACTCAAGTATTCCTGACAACATATGGACAATTTCAAAATCCAAATTAATGCCCCAATCCAATACCCTAACCTTATGATGCCCTAATCAACTAAGAAACGATTGTGCTCTAGCAGCCCATAAGCATGGCCACATTGTCTCTCTTCCCACAACTGATTTTTCTCTCTTCCAACTACCAAATATGCATCTTGCTTTAAACTTAACTATCTTGACTTTCTTCTTCTTGTCTCACTAATCCAACCCTCCAACCCTAGAGGAAAACCGTTCCCTTTTCTTCACGCCTTTCAGCAACCTGTAGGCTCACTGCTTGTCTTCTCTGGGTTGCATGACCAATCTCATCCCTGAATGACATTAGCAGCCCCAAATATGAAAACTAATCTCAAAACCTAGGCTCCCTCATTTACCAATTTTAAGGCCTGGATCACCCCGACTGCTTGCTTGCTGTACACCTTCGCATAAAAGAAGTCAGCAGATGAATGGACTGAGGCACCGGTTTCACTAGAAATATATGAGCTCCAAACTCACACAAGCCTCAAACACTACTCGGGAATCCTTTTCCCTACCTTAATGGGCTCCCATTCACCAAACGTATTATTTTCAAACCAGGACTTCACTCTTGCACCCTTTCTATTATCAGATAATAAAAATGAACACTTACTGAGAGTGAAAGTGACTTTTAAATGTTTCACTTGCATTACTTAATTCAATTCTCAAAGCTCTATGAGATAGGTTACTATTATTTGTGTCATTGTAAAGCAGAGAACATAAGTAAACTTGTCAAGGGTCTTTCAGATAGTTAACTGTTAAGAGTCAGGATCTGAACCCAAGCAATTTGGCTAAATGAGCCCATATTCTTAATGTTTATACCCTCAGTGGTTCTCAACCAGGTGCATTTTTGCCATCCATGAGACATTTAGCAAGATCTGGAGACATTTTTGGTGTCACAGTAAGGGGAGCAGGTGCTATGGTATCTGATAGGTAGAAGCTACCAATGCTGCTAAACATTACACAACATACAGGAAACTTCCACCTCCAACACCTTGGTCCCAAAATGTCAACAGCACCAAAGTTAATGGTCAGCTCTACACTAACCAAAAGCCTACTTCACTAAAAACAAATAATATTCTGCAACTTTTCTCCCCTACGCTACACCCATCCACATTTCCTTCCCGTAATCTTTACCCACCTTTCCCTTGTAGAAGAAACTGATGGTATAAGAATTAACAATGAAACTTTCTGCCTAACTATGCCCACTCACCCACGCCAGGAAATTCCTAAATTATCCTGACTACCCACCACTAACATCAATGCCTTTTATTACTGGAATATCCGACGATTGATGACTCTACTCTTAGTTCCCTTCTATTCTCTTTATATACCCTGTCCCCAATACCTGATTCACTGGAAATATCAAAACATATTATGTGGAACGAACTGATGGTTCTGTTTCCTATTTCACTGAGAAAATGGAAGCAACTAGAAGAGAACTCCCAAATACCCACTACATCGACACACCTGCTTGCCCATACACTCTACCATCTCTCATTACTGGGGATGAACTATTCATTCTGCTATGTAAGCCCAACCTTTCAACTTACCCACTAGATCACACACCCTCTACTGTACTGCATACTCTGTCTCATTATCCAGTGAGCATAAGCAAATGCTGTACAAATCTTCTTTTGATCCTATAACCCATTCCATCCACCACTACCCTATAGGTGTTTCCTATACAGCAAAACTACTTGTATGCATCATTTATGCATGCTGTCTTCAATTCCTCTACTCAAATCTCATTTAAATCTACTTGATCTGTTTGGGCTTTTACTACCCTCCTTCCAAATGTTCAGAATGTTTTTTTGTTAAGGTCATCAGTAACTTCCAAACTGCTAAATCCATGGGTCAATTCTGAGTCCTCAGCTTCAGCTGTCATTCTTCCTCACTAAGAAAGTTATAAAAATAATAAAACAAAACAATGTACTTAAGAGTATTTTGAACAATGTCACATATTTCCGTAGAGAAACTGAGGCTCAAGTCTTGCCCCTCATCATTTAGCTGGTTAGTAGCCAATGAAGGAATTCAAACTAGTTTTCTCAACCTCGTGATCTTTCCAGTAAGTCAGAAACCTCCTCCTTTATAACTAACAGACTGATAAGGGATGATCAACTCAAGCGCGAGAGGGCTGTCTTGGGTCTACAGCTCACAAATGAGCACCAGACGCCTTAGACTTCCATTCTTTTCTTGCCAGCAGCATTATCCTCTGCTGAAAAGTTCATCAAGCAAATGGTGGCTATACCCACTCCGCATACAGATACCACACTTTCTAGTGTTCAACTTCAAGGGAAGCCAAAGAAATCTGAAACCAACGAACTTCAGTCGCCTGGTGTCACAAAGGTAAAGGAATATTTCAGACGGCAATTCTTAGGAAGTACTCATATTCTCAATTACTTGTTATTTTTCTTTCACTTTCCATAATCAGTTCCTCAACTTTTAAAACTACAAAGACTCCTTCTCAACCCTCTAATAAACGGCAGAACCGGAGATCTTTATTTAAGGATCTACCCATCCTCCTACCCTAATCCACACATATAAAGCCGAATCTCTGGTTTCAATTCATGTTCTATGTTCAGAGAGACATTCAGATAAACCATGAAGAACCCTAGGAATGTCCCATAAGCACTTTAGTAAAGACTGATTTATCAATATATATTACTGACAATACAGAAATGTGTTGTACACATCCAGTTTTGCCAATAAGCAGTTTCTAAGAAAATCCTCTGTCTCATAAAATTGAGCAATTGCCTCCAGTGTCTTAATCAAACTCTACAGTATTTTCAGATCAAAGATACTTAAAGAGAAAATATTGTACTGAGTCACTTCATTCAATGATTTATTGTTCACAATTTTTTTCCCTATAACAATATCCATTGTTTGAATGTGTATTTTCCCACGTTACAAATTATTCAAAGTGCATGAGTAAGAAATAGATTTTGACATCAAATCAAGAAGTTGTGTTATATGCAACTATCAGTAGCAACTAGATTTTTCAGTTTTGCTCTTTGTCATAATTAAATACCAGAATAAATTACACTCTTTAAAAAAAATACCTTTGGTTTCTTCTACAGCAAGTTTATCACAAATCTGCTTTTCATAGGTACAAAGATGTTCCAGAGCTTCTCTATAGAGACCTGCTTCCCGAAGAACTTGATTCTGATATAAAAGGAGTTCACTATATTCATAATCCACTTTATCAGGGGATGTCTATATATGGATATAAGGAATACTAACAGTAAGAATTTTGTTTTCATATTAGAAAATTGTTCACACACTCAAATACATATAAAAAGTCAAAGGATAATATATGATGAACAAAATTCATTTTTTAAAATTCCTAAATATCTTTCTAGGGAGCAACTAAGTAAATAATGTCAATATTAACTTATAACCCACTGAATAAAATAATCCATTAAGTCCTTACATATAATAAATAAATAGGGGAGAAAGGAAAGCTCTTACTTAAGAATAGAATGTCAAATAAATCTAGAAGGAATAAGACAGAAAAATCACCATTTTGAAACTATCATAGGAACAGTTGACTCAGGCAAGAATCATAATCAATGAATGCTAAAACTAGTGGTGAAAGTTTGATGAGGAACAAGACTATTCATAAAGTCTCAAATTGTTTATTAAATACAAAGAGAAAAAAATAACAAGTTTATAGTGAAGAAACCTGGCAGACACCACCTTAACCAAGTAATCAAACGGAACAGACACCATGTGACTCAATGTGGTGAACTAAGAAGGGCTTGAAATCACTTCTGTAGTTTCCTGCCCAAAATGCATAACAATATCTAATAATGAGGAAACATCAAATAAATCCAAATTGATGGATGTTCTACGAAAGCACTGCCATGACTCTTCAAAACTACCAATGTCATGAAATACAGAGAAAGCCTTTGAAACTTCCAGATTAAAAGAGAATGAAGAGAAATGACAACTAAATGTAAGTTATGATTCTAAACTGGATCCTGAAATGGAAAAAAAAGTCCTAAAAAGGATATAAACAGGTCGATTAGTAAATTTTGAATATGCATTGTGGATTAGATAATAACAGTCTATCAATGTTAAATTTCCTAATTTTTTGATCATCTATACAGCAGTATGTATACATTTGACAACTATAAAGTTATTCTTAGGAAATACTACACTGAAGCACTTAGGAGTAAAAGAGCATGGTATCTACAATTACTCTCAAATGTTTCAGGAAAAAAATTAAATAGCTAAGTAAATATAGAGACTGTAAGTAAATGTATCAAATATTAACAACTAGTTAATGTGAGTGAACTTCTATATGGAGTTCTTTGTACTCTTCTTGCAACTTCTCTGTAAGTTTGAAACTATTTCAAACAAAAAGTTAGTAAGGCTCTATACACTTCTTTTAGCTATATTAAGAATAAGACCTAGTTTACTAGGTATGACTTCTGGTTGTTACCTGTTGTGTTTTCCTAAATTCTTCTAAAATCTTTGCCGCCATTTCATAATCTTCTAATAAATGGTAAGCAATAGCATAACCAATCCACGATGCTCTCTGTGCAGGTCGAAGCTGGAGTAATTGATACCTCGTTTCCTTTAAGAGGGGAAAAAAAACACTTTTTAGTTTTACAATGAAAGTAAATGCTTCTTAGAAAGATGATGTTCATTTACCCCAAAACACTGAGCAATCTGTAACCAAGGATGGAAATCATAACAGAAAATAGTTTCAAACATCCATATTGTGTAGCTTTACAGAAGCAAAAACATATTTCTTAAGAAGCACAATGAAACTTCCAAGATAATCTTGTAATTTTTTAAAAGGTTAAGACCTGGTACCCTTTATTACTTACTGATCTACTTACTCTAAGAAAAGAGGACATGGGGAGGGGGAAGGGTAAGCTGGGACGAAGTGAGAGAGTGGCATGGACATATATACACTACCAAATGTAAAATAGATAGCTAGTGGGAAGCAGCTGCATAGCACAGGGAGATCAGCTCGGTGCTTTGTGACCACCTAGAGGGGTGGGATAGGGAGGTTGGGAGGGAGACTCAAGAGGGAGGAGATATGGGGATATATGTATATGTATAGCTGATTCACTTTGTCATACAGCAGAAGCTAACACACCACTGTAAAGCAATTACACTCCAATAAAGATGTTAAAAAAAAAACCAAAACCTATGGGATGCAGCAAAAGCAGTTCTAAGAGGGAAGTTTACAGCAATACAAGCCTACCTCAAGAAACAAGAAAAATCTCAAATAAACGATCTAACCTTACACCTAAAGGAACTAGAGAAAGAAGAACAAACAAAACCCAAAGTTAGCAGAAGGAAAGAAATGATAAAGATCAGAGCAGAAATAAATGAAATAGAAACAAAGAAAACAATAGCAAAGATCAATAAAACTAAAAGCTGGTTCTTTGAAAAGATAAACAAAATGGATAAACCATTAGCCAGACTCATCAAGAAAAAGAGAGAGAGGACTCAAATCAATAAAATCAGAAATGAAAAAGGAGACGTTACAACAGACACCTCAGAAATACAAAGCATCCTAAGAGACTACTACAAGCAACTCTATGCCAACAAAATGGACAACCTGGAAGAAATGGACAAATTCTTAGAAAGGTATATCCTTCCAAGACTGAACCAGGAAGAAGTAGAAAATATGAACAGACCAACCACAAGTAATGAAATTGAAACTGTGATTAAAAGTCTTCCGACAGGGCTTCCCTGGTGGTGCAGTGGTTGAGAGTCCGCCTGCCTATGCAGAGGACACGGGCTCGTGCCCCAGTCCAGGAAGATACCACATGCCGTGGAGCAGCTGGGCGCGTGAGCCATGGCCGCTGAGCCTGCGCGTCTGGAGACTGTGCCCCGTAACAGGAGAGGCCACAACAGAGAGAGGTCCGCGTACCGCAAAAAAAAAAAAAAAAAAAAAATCTTCCGACAAACAAAAGTCCAGGACCAGATGGCTTCACAGGTGAATTCTATCAAACATTTAGAGAAGAGCTAACACCATCCTTCTCAAACTCTTCCAAAAAATTACAGAGGAAGGAACACTCCCAAACTCATTCTATGAGGCCACCATCACCCTGATACCAAAACCAGACAAAGATACTACAAAAAAAGAGAATTACAGACTGATGTCACTGATGAATGTAGATGCAAAAATCCTCAACAAAATACTAGCAAACAGAATCCAACACATTAAAGGGACCATACACCATGATCAAGTGAGATTTATCCCAGGGATGCAAGGATTCTTCAATATATGCAAATCAATCAATGTGATACACCACATTAACAAACTGAAGAATAAAAACCATATGATCATCTCAATAGATGCAGAAAAAGCTTCTGACAAGATTCAACACCCATTTATGATAAAAACTCTCCAGAAAGTGGGCATAGAGGGCACCTACCTCAACATAATAAAGGCCATATATGACAAACCCACAGCAAACATCATTCTCAATGGTGAAAAACTGAAAGCATTTCCTCTAAGATCAGGAATAAGACAAGGATGTCCGCTCTCACCACTCTTATTCAACTCAGTTTTGGAAGTCCTAGCCACGGCAATCAGAGAAGAAAAAGAAATAAAAGGAATACAAATTGGAAAAGAAGAAGTAAAGCTGTCACTGTGTGCAGATGACATGATACTATACATAGAGAATCCTAAAGATGCTACCAGAAAACTACTAATCAATGAATTTGGTAAAGTTGCAGGATACAAAATTAATGCACAGAAATCTCTTGCATTCCTATACACTAATGATAATAAATCTGAAAGAGAAATTAAGGAAACACTCCCATTTACCAATGCAACAAAAAGAATAAAATACCTAGGATTAAACCTACCTACATACAGGAGACAAAAGACCTGTATGCAGAAAACTGTAAGACACTGATGAAAGAAATTAAAGATGATACCAACAGATGGAGAGATATACCATGTTCTTGGATTGGAAGAATCAATATTGTGAAATGACTATACTACCCAAAGCAATCTACAGATTCAATGCAATCCCTATCAAATTACCAATGGCTTTTTTTACGGAACTAGAACAAAAAACCTTAAAGTTTATATGGAGGCACAAAAGACCCCGAATAGCCAAAGCAGTCTTGAGGGGAAAAAACGGAGCTGGAGAAATCAGACTCCCTGACTTCAGACTATACTACAAAGCTACAGTAATCAAGACAATATGGTACTGGCACAAAAACAGAAAAATAGATCAATGGAACAAGATAGAAAGCCCAGAGATAAACCCATGCACCTATGGTCAACTAATCTATGACAAAGGAGGCAAGGATATGCAATGGAGAAAAGACAGTCTCTTCAATAAATGGTGCTGGGAAAACTGGACAGCTACATGTAAAAGAATGAAATTAGAACACTCCCTAACACCATACACAAAAATAAACTCAAAATGGATTAGACAACTAAATGTAAGACCAGACATTATAAAACTCTTAGAGGAAAACATAGGAAGAACACTCTTTGACATAAATCACAGCAAGATCTTTTTTGAGCCACCTCCTAGAGTAATGGAAATAAAAACAAAAATAAAGAAATGGGACCTAATGAAACTTAAAAGCTTTTGCACAGCAAAGGAAACCATAAACAAGACGAAAAGACAACCCTCAGAATGGGAGAAAATATTTGCAAACGAATCAACGGACAAAGGATTAATCTCCAAAATATATTAACAGTTCATGCAGCTCAATATTAAAGAAACAAACAACCCACTCCAAAAATGGGCAGAAGACCTAAATAGACATTTCTCCAAAGACATACAGATGGCCAAGAAGCACATGAAAAGCTGCTCAACATCACTAATTATTAGAGAAATGCAAATCAAAACTACAATGAGGTATCTCCTCACACCAGTTAGAATGGGCATCATCAGAAAATCTACAGACAACAAATGCTGGAGAGGGTGTGGAGAAAAGGGAACCCTCTTGCACTGTTGGTGGGAATGTAAATTGATACAGCCACTATGGAGAACAGTATGGAGGTTCCTTATAAAACTAAAAATAGAATTACCATATGATCCAGCAATCCCACTACTGGGCATATACCCTGAGAAAACCATAATTCAAAAAGACACATGCACCCCAATATTCACTGCAGCACTATTTACAATAGCCAGGTCGTGGAAGCAACCTAAATGCCCATCGACAGACGAATGGATAAAAAAGTTGTGGTACGTATCTACAATGGAATATTACTCAGCCATGAAAAGGAATGAAATTGAGTCATTTGTTGAGACGTGGATGGATCTAGAGACTGTCATACAGAGTGAAGTAAGTCAGAAAGAGAAAAACAAATATCGTATATTAATGCATGTATGTGGCACCTAGAAAAATGGTACAGATGAACTGGTTTGCAGGGCAGAGGTTGAGACACAGATGTAGAGAACAAATGTATGGACACCAAGGGGGGAAAGCCGCGGGGGGGGTGGGGATGGTGGTGTGCTGAATTGGGCAATTGTGATTGACATGTAGACACTGATGTGTATAAAATTGATTACTAATAAGAACCTGCTGTATAAAAAAAAAATTAAATTAAATTAAAAAAAATAGTACAAAGGAAAAAACCCACTTTTTTTTAATACAGTGCCCAACCACTGAGGTAAGATCCATAGAAGACAACTCAACAGGTACTACATGGAAAAATAAAAAAAAAAAAAGAGGGACTAAATAAATCTGACTTAATAGACTGATTTAAGCGTTAAAATATAGCTACAGTGGTGATCATTTTGTAATGCAGAAAAATATAGAACACTATGTTGTGCACCAGGAACTAATATAGCATCACAGGGCAATTAAACTTCAAAAACTCCAACCAACCAACCAAACTCAGAGAAAAAGAAATCAGATTTGTGGTTACCAGAGGTGGGAATGGGAGTGCGGTGGGGAGTACGGGGTATTAAATGAAGGTGGTCAAAGGCACACACATCCAATTGTAAGATAAATTAAGTACTAGGGGTGTAATGTACAATATGATTAATATAATTAACACTTCTGTATGATATATGTGGAAACTGTTACAAAAGTAAACCCTAATAGTTCTCAGCACCAGGAACAAATATAATTTTTCCTTCTTCTATTACTTTGTATCTATATAAGATGATGAATGCTTACTAAACAGTGTGGTAACATTTCATGTAAACAAAATCATTATGCTGTACACCTTAAACTTATACAGTGCTGTATGTCAATTATATTTGAATAAAACTGGAAGGAAGCCCCCCCCCATCCGCACACACAATGGTAGCTACTAAGACAGAGTATTAGTCTCTATGGAGGTAAAAAGAATAAACAAACAAACAAACAAATAAAAATATATATATAAATGTTAATTTTTCACTGAATTGATTAACTCAATCTTATACAGTAATCCAACTCTGCCTCACAGTAAAATAATTTTTAAATCTGATTAGTCCAGTCATAAACACAATCACTACTGGGAGAAGAGAGCAAGATTCAATTAAAAATTTTTTTTTAATGGAAAACTTGTTATCAGAAAGTACTCAAAGAGTTTTAAATATTTAAACAATATTTCTTCCTTAGAATAAAAAAATTCTCTACTTACCCTGTAACCCTCAAGATCTCGCATTTGAATCTGTAGTAAAGAAAGGTCCCTTAAGATTTGAAGATTGTCTTTATCCCATTTTAGCGCATTTCTGTAACACTTAATGGCTTCATCATATTTCTTATCTGACCTCTGGAGAAGGCCATAAACATGCCAACCTAAAGGATTTAGTTAAGGATACAACCTCCAGGTCAAGAAATAAAGTTCCAATAATATTCTCTATGAAACTCAGAAAACTACATCTATTTATAAAATTACAAGCTTAAAAAACAGAGAGAATATAAAGACAGAAGGTAGTTTGATACAGTGGGGAAGAAAAGCACAGCTCTTCGAGCCAGAGAAAACAGGTCCAGCCTGGCTTATTAGCTCTGTGACCTTAACAAGTTAATTTAATCTTATGTTTCCTCAATTATAAAATATAAATAAATAGAGAGTCTATACAGCAAAGCACAGCAGTTTGGTGACAAAATGGAATAACATATAAAGTGTTCACTGGCTTGCACAAAAATAAATGCTCAATAAATATTAAGAATTATCTTTACTTTTAAAAGGAAAAAGAGGGAATGGGTATCCATGACATGTAATTGTTTTAAATCAAGTGTATTTTCTTTTCCTTAGCTAACAAGGTGCTTGGGACAGACCCTTAGTGCAGTATAAAGTTCCTAAAAATCAACCACTTAAATTTAGGGTGCAGGTGGCCAAAGTGTACAGTCTCCTATCCAAGGAACTTCAAGTCTAGTAAGGGGTACAGGTAAGTAAGCAAAATTACAGTAGGTTGTAAAACTGTGCTCCAAAGGGGGAAAATATGGAAATAATCTCACTCCCTAAAACAGGTCTTTTTCACTTTAGATCTTGATTACTGCAAGTCACCCATCCTCCTGCCTTCAGTCTCTCTGCTTTTACTCTCACCTGCCAGAGGAACCTTTCAAAACACACACAATCAAAAGAAAAAAGTCTACTTCCCTTTCCAGAAATGAGTAATGTTTCTCTCTCAGATCAGATTCCAACTTTTCAATCTAACAACTTCTACACTCCTTAACAGAGTCAGTAAATACAGAATTTCTAGGGTGACATGTATAACTGAAAATACATAATGTTATAAATTTTATTTGAAAAATAATCTTCATTTTCATAATGCAAATGACAAAGTAAAGGTTGACAAATCTTCTCAGTTGGTTGGAACATGGTTTTAAAAGCCTGAGATACACCAGCCTTCGTAATCTGGCGCCCATTACCTACCTTCCTATCCCCGCACCCCCATCTCAGGACTTGATCAACTCTCTTGAGCACTGCAACACCTTTTAACTGCCTTGAATCTTCTTCTTCTAAAAATCTATCCGCAAGGAGTTTAACACTGCTAAAAATTTAAAGAAATTCATGTTCATCAAGAGGAACCCAGTTTTGAATAAAGCATGGCAAGTACATACAGAACACCGCACCAACATTGAAATGATGAAAAGATATCTATAAGATCTTATGAATTAATCCTTTGCTTACCTTTTCAGTTTCTGGTTACTCTCAACTCACTCACTTCTGCTTTACTGGATTAGTGATAATTGTTGAACAAATTATAACATTTTATGTAATACTCAGAAGTGTTAAGCTTCTACCAAGTATCTTCCTTCACTAGACTATAAGATCTTTGACAGCAAAATCCATATCTTTTCTTAGTCTGTATTATTCCAGACTAACACTTGAAAATTTGCTAAGTGTTTCAGCACTTCATTGTGTTAGCCAACAAAATGGGTAAAGAAATATTTGTCAAAAACTATTTAAAAAACAGTAACCCACAATTTTTTCTCGATCTTCCCTCAGACATTTGTACTTGATCCTATTCTCACACTTCCCTTAATAAAATAAAATAAAATAAAATTCACCTCATACAGTACGGCATTATCAGGGACTATGTTAAGCATTATTAAATCTTTACACCACCACAGTGAAGTGGGTATGAGTATTCTCATTTAACACATAAGGAAACTAAGCCCTAAGGTCACAGTTAGAAAGAAGCTGCGCTGAGACTCAAACCAAAGTGAAGCACACTCCAAACCCTGGGCTCTCAATCAGTATACTATACTGCCTTCTAATACTCCTTATTGTATATCCTTCTCTAAATTCATGCTATGATGAAATCTGCAGGGTACCTCTTTTAAAAGGCAAATATCTGCAGGGTAGATATTTTAAAAGGCAAGTCCCATTTATCTGTGACTAGATACAACAGTAGAACATGGTAGGTATATAAACATGTTTCCTGAATGAAGGCAGTTGCTATTACTCAATTGAAGAAAGAACCATCTCCTCTGCAGTTACACAGTAAGAGACATCTAAAACTTCTGACTCCCAAATTGCTGCCTTAGCTCAAGACACCACAATCCAACCCTTAAATATACAAAAAGGATACACACATGACTCTTCAAGTCATTTCTCAAACCTCTACGAACCAATTCATAAGCTTCTTCCTTTTTTCCCAAACAGTTCAATGTTAATCCTTTCATAGCCAGGGTTTCTATTTAAAAAAAAAAGAAAAAGAAGAAAAGGAAGAAAAAAAGAAAAAGAATTTAAAGATAACTAACAACAACAAAAACGGTAACCATAATCTCAAAAACAAATGTTACATTATCCTTAATATTTAAAACTTCAAGGAGATTCCTGGGAAAACGTCCAGGTTTTTACAGAATTAAAATATTTGTTAAATTGACAAATGAAGTAACTACACATTTCTATACTGTAGGCCTCCCTAGATTTTTTTTTTTAGATAAAAAGATACAAAAATGCATGAATATCTGGTAATCCATATGCTAACAAGATAAAATGATTTTTCTACTGTTCAGGGGAATTCCATGACCTTATTAAATTACTCCTTTAAAGTATGAAAAACTTTATCTTGAAACAGACTATCTCTGTGAACCCAAGTTACACAAAGGTTAAATTCACTGTTCAACTATTTAAATATACACATAAATTACATTTCTGGTTTTCATACATTTATTTTAAAACGGTTATTTGGGATTACTATTAAATACACAAGTAAAAGAAGATGTCAGACACCTGTCATTCACAATCCACAGATTAAAAAAGAATTGAGGGCTTCCCTGGTGGCGCAGTGGTTGAGAGTCCGCCTGCTGATGCAGGGGACGTGGGTTCGTGCCCCGGTCCGGGAAGATCCCACATGCCGCGGAGCGGCTGGGCCCGTGAGCCACGGCCACTGGGCATGCGCGTCCGGAGCCTGTGCTCCGCGGCAGGAGAGGCCACAACAGTGAGAGGCCCGCGTACCGCAAAATAAAAATTAAAAAAAAAAAAAAAAGAGTTGAGGAAAATATTAATTTTCAGAAAGGGAAAAACAATATTTCTAATTTCACAATGTATATTCTATGAAACACAAATGAATATAAAATATTCATTATGATTAATTTGTCTTTTAGGACTACAACTTAAAATTTATAGAAAAATTAGGAATAAAAGATAAGGATTAAACACATTATCCTGAGGAAAAGTCAACATTTATAGTAAAACATAGATAAAGAAATGGAAGTGGGCTTCCCTGGTGGCGCAGTGGTTGAGAGTCCACCTGCCGATGCGGGGGACACGGGTTCGTGCCCCGGTCCAGGAAGATCCTGCATGCTGCGGAGCGGCTGGGCCCGTGAGCCATGGCCGCTGAGCCTGCGCGTCCGGAGCCTGTGCTCCATAATGGGAGAGGCCACAACAGTGAGAGGCCCGCGTACCACAAAAAAAATAAGAAGAAGAAAAAGAAAGAAATGGAAGCAAAAAAAAAGAAGGAAAAAAATGTGTACAAAATCATCATAAATCATGCATAAATTTAAAGAAAAAGGAAGCAAACAAACAAAATATATTTGGCAAGTAGCCGAATTAGCAAGGTACTGTAGAAAGTAACACTTTGTTGTTAAACAGGTAAAAATCTATTCTTGCAAGAAACAACTTCAAGTGTCTTAATTAATGAAAACCCAGGTTGTCAGTAAGTTTAGAACAAATCATAACTTATGTACTGTTAGAAAGTATTTTCAATTAAATTATGACACTTCATATGCAACCCGATTTCAGATATGTTAAAGTATGAAGGGACATTGCATTTTAGACACAATGAAAGTTGGTACTCTGCTGTACTGAAACTCTATGGTGATTATACGACTAAGAGTTACATTACCATTATGCATACTTTTGGAATGAATATAAAACAACCTAATATCCAACTGGCTAGCAAAACTATTTTTTAACAAGGAAATGGAGAGAGAAAATTTTAGATACTTTATTCCCACTGCTTTCCATCTTTAAACAATTTTATCACTAGAGTGAAAGTACACGAGAGTAAAGATAGCTAACGGAACTATTGCTCTCTCCCTCTTCAATACTAAGAGAACATTATCAAATTAATTAACAAAGAGCCATGTTTCCTAACTACAAATCAGACCTGTGAAAGCTTATTTTTCCTTTGCTTCTTTACAAGTTTATCCTACAAACATCTCACTGTCCAATTTTCTACCCTCACACAGGCAAAAGCTATGTAAACTTTCAAAATCAAGTCTTAACCATGACTGTCTTGAAAAACTAATTAAGATACAATGCTAAATAAGAAGGTGCTGGTTCATGAGCAAAGACCCAAATGGATACTTTCTGAATAAGTTTATTGTAAGAAATAAAATTTATCTAGCTCAACCAAAGTTCTCAAGCAAAATTTTCTTGTAACATTTTAAATAAACCTATTTATTAAGCTTAAATTAGCATATTTGTCTTACTAGGTTCTTTTGCCTTTCCTATGGTGCTAATATTCAAAATAGGAATAAATCAGAACTCAAGTAGATTGTGTTATCAGTTTCTCGACAATAAATTCAAAGTATCAGTATTAAACATCTCACAGGAGTCAAGGATAAGAAGGTCCATTCTCTCTGGAAAACAGTCTAGGCAGCTGGGATTAACAGAACCCAAATAAGTGAAACCAGATAAGTAAGCAAAGCCTTACCTACTTATGCTTACAAGCAAGTGTACAGTATTTACACTTACCTCCATGCTCAGCAAATTTGGGGTTAGAGAGGATTTGTTTACAGAATTTCAATCCATTTCTGTACTGTTTATGTTCATAACATCTCTGTCAAAACAAAAGAGAAAAATTTAAGTTTAGCAAGAAATGCAAACAATTTTAAATTCGGTGCTAAATTTTTGATTCTGTTAAATACAACAAAATGATCACGTTATTTCCATATTCTCCTAAATCCCACTAAAACACAGTTAAAAAAAATAAATACAGGGAGTTCTCTGTTGGCTTAGTGGTTAAGATTTGGCACTTTCACTGCAGTGACCGGGGTTCAATCCCTGCTCAGAGAACGGGATACTGCAAGCCACACCGTGCAGCCAAAATTAAAAAAAAAAAAAGAAAAAGAAAAAGGAAAGTTCAAAAACAGAAAGTAAAATCAAGACAAAGGGACAAAATATACATTAGAAAAAATAAGAAAATCATTAGCTTACTCTAAAAGGTCCAACAAGTGTTAATAATGTGAAAACTGAAAAAAAAGGAAAGGTGTAGAAATGATATTTTAAAATAACATTTTCTTTTTGCTGAAGGAAACAAGTCTCTGAAGCCACAAGGGACAAACAAGTGCATGCAAATTAACAAAGGGGAGAAAAGACCCACACTATGGCACACCATAATGAAAATTCAAAGCCTGGAAATAATGGTCCTTAAAAACTTCCAGAAAGAGGGGCTTCTCTGGTGGCGCAGTGGTTAAGAATCCACCTGCCAATGCAGGGGACAAGGGTTCGAGCCCTGGCCCAGGAAGATCCCACATGCTGCAAAGCAACTAAGCCCATGCGCCACTACTGAGCCTGAGCTCTAGAGCCCACGTGCCACAACTACTGTAGCCTGCGCGCCTAGAGCCCGTGTTCTGCAACGAGAAGCCACCACAATAAGAAGCCCGTGCAACGCAAAGAAGAGTAGCCCCCGCTCACCGCAACTACAGAAAGCCCATGCGCAGCAACGAAGACCCAACACAGCCAAAAATAAATTAATTAATTAAAAAAAAAAAACTTCCAGAGAGAAAAAAACAAGTCACATAAAAAAGATCTGTAATCAGAATAGCACTGAACTTTTACTCCAAAGTAACAATGGAATATTGCTAAAAGCTATAAAACTACACACAGCCTGCAAAATTCAGAATACCTTACCTAGCTAAACTGTCAATCAAGTATATATAAGTAAAATGACAGTTTAAAGCTTCTCAGAAAGTTAAAATTTTATCTCTCTGCACTCTTCCTTAGGAAGCTATTAAAAGGAATCAAAACAAACAAAAAAGATAACATGGGACTTAGTAAATAAGTAATCTAATGCAGAAAAAAGAACTAGAGAACAACCACTCCAAAATAAAACAGGATGCCAAAGGCCACCATGGAATAGGTTTCTATCAAAGACAAAAATGGAAATTTTATTTATAAACACCTGACAGAAATACAGGCACATTTGGGGAAAATGAGCAATGGGTCTATAGAAAACCAGGTAACTGAATAAGTAAGATAGGTATTAACTCCAGGAGAAATAAAGGCTTATATAAGAGAGTGTGGTGGTCTTAGTGGTCTTAGCATAATATTTGGCTCAACAACAAAAAATACATGTATAGTTATAAAAATGTAAATATTTAATACCAGTTTATCAAAATATTGTGATATAAGTATAAAGAGAGAAAGACAAGTGAGCAAATGTGTGAATGATGAAGTTCCAAGTCCTCATTTTCCATAAACAGAAGTCAACAAATGTCTAAAAGTCATGTATCAGGAAATACTGTTATAGGGACTTCCCTGGTGGTCCAGTGGCTAAGACTCCATGCTCCCAATGCAGGGGGCCCGAGTTTGATCCCTGGTCAGGAAACTAGATCCCACATGCCACAACTAAGAATTCGCATGCCGCAACTAAAGATCCCACGTGCCGCAACTAAAGATCCCGCGTGCCGCAACAAAGATCCTGGGTGCCACAACCTAAGACCTGGCACAGCCAAATAAATAAATATTTTTAAAAAGAAGAAAGAAATAATGTTATATTACTAAGCAACAGAAAAGCAAATACCAGAGAAAATGGCTAGAAGGACTGAGGGTGCTTGATTCTGGTGTGGGAAGGTATGGAGGGGATGGGGAGGGGGGCTGAGTTGACAAATTCTTTTTCATCATAAACCTTTTAGTGCTATCTGACTTTTAACTATCACCATGTGCTTTTAGAGCAATAATTATTTTTAAAGCACTGTATTCATTACAGAAAACATCTTAAAGATATGGTACTCTATGACAGATTTCACTGTCATAAGTTTAAACAAATTTTACTCACAATTTTTAAAACAATACATTCAAAATCTGGGAGGGGTAGTTAATGCAAATGATAATAAAATCATAGAAAAACGTGGAGAAACAAAAATGTAAAATTTTACATTCAGCACCATGAAATCAACTGCTTAAGGCTCAATGCTACAGCCAACTACAGAGCTGTCCTATGATCAACTATGTACTCACCATCTCTATTTTGTTCACATCTCAAACCTAATACACCATCCAAAACACAACTGATTTTTCCCCCAGAATCTATTCACCAAGTCTTCACCATCTCAAGAGATGCCCTTCCCTCAACTCACCCTCACTCAGATGATGAAGCAAAAAACCTAATTATCCTCTGTGCTTTCCTTCCCTGACACTTCCATCTCTAGTAGATCCATCAGTCCTACTTTGTCAGCAATAGCTTCCTCTCAGCCCTTCCCACAACCAACAGGCAAAGTGATCTGGGGGATAGGAGGGAGGGGAGAGCAGAAGCAGTAACGTAACCATATGCAGCCAAAGAAACATCCGACTAAGCAACTAAATTTAGTGTTCCTATTTACTTAGCAGAAAGCCTAAAAATAATTTTTCTTATAATAATTAAAATAACAGTAAAAAGCATTAAAGGAAGCTATGACATAAAGACTAGGCTAATTAAAAGTGACACTCCTAACTTGTCACTATTTTCCAGGAACTACATACATACAAAGAATAGTTTAAGCACACTATTTTTTTTTAATAGATCATTACTGGAGTATAATTGCTTCACAATACTGTGTTAGTTTCTGTTGTACAACAAAGGGAATCAGCCATATGCATACATATATCCCCACATACCCTCCCTTTTGAGCCTCCCTCCCTCCCACCCTCCCTATCCCTCCTCTCCAGGTCATCGCAGAGCACTGAGCTGATCTCCCTGTGCTATGCTGCTGCTTCCCACTAGCTAACTATTTTACATTCGGTAGTGTATATTTGTTCACGCTACTCTCACTTCGCCCCAGCTTCCCCCTACCACCCAAAGTCATCAAGTCCATTCTCTATGCCTACCTTTTTTTTTTAGATTCCATATATATGTGTTAGCATACAGTATTTGTTTTTCTCTTTCTGGCTTACTTCACTCTGTGCGACAGACTCTAGGTCCATTCACCTCACTACAAATAACTCAATTTCATTCTTTTTATGGCTGAGTAATATTCCATTGTATACACGTGCCACATCTTTATCCATTCATCTGTCAATGGACATTAAGGTTGATTCCACGTCCTGGCTATTGTAAATACTGCTGCAATGAACACTGTGGTACATGTCTATATTTTTTTGAACATCTTTATTGGAGCATAATTGCTTTACAATGGTGTGTTAGTTTCTGCTTTATAACAAAGTGAATCAGCTATACATATACATATGTTCCCGTATCTCTTCCCTCTTGTGTCTCCCTCCCCCCCACCCTCCCTATCCCACCCCTCTAGGTGGTCACAAAGCACCGAGCTGATCTCCCTGTGCTATGCAGCTGCTTCCCATTAGCTAGCTATTTTATGTTTGGTAGTGTATATATGTCCATGCCACTCTCTCACTTTGTCCCAGCTTACCCTTCCCCCTCCCCGTATCCTCAAGTCCATTCTCTAGTAGATCTGTGTCTTTATTCCCGTCTTGCCCCTAGGTTCTTCATGACATTTTTTTTTCTTAGATTCCATATATATGTGTTAGCATACAGTATTTGTTTTTCTCTTTATGACTTACTTCACTCTGTACGACAGACTCTAGGTCCATCCACCTCACTACAAATAACTCAATTTCATTTTGTTTTATGGCTGAGTAATATTCCACTGTATATATGTGCCACATCTTCTTTATCCATTCATCTGATGATGGACACTTAGGTTGCTTCCACCTCCTGGCTATTGTAAATAGAGCTGCAATGAACATTTTGGTACATGTCTCTTTTTGAATTACGGTTTTCTCAGGGTATATGCCCAGTAGTGGGATTGCTGGGTCATATGGTAGTTCTATTTTTAATTTTTTAAGGAACCTCCATACTGTTCTCCATAGTGGTTCTATCAATTTACATTCCCACCAACAATGCAGGAGGGTTCCCTTTTCACCACACCCTTTCCAGCATTTATTGTTTCTAGATTTTTTGATAATGGCCATTCTGACTGGTGTGAGGTGATACCTCATTGTAGTTCTGATTTGCACTTCTTTAATAATTAGTGAGTTTGAGCATCTTTTCATGTGCCTCTTAGCCATCTGTATGCCTTCTTTGGTGAAACGTCTACTTAGGTCTTCTGCCCATTTTTTAATTGAACTGTTGTTTTTTTGATATTGAGCTCCATGAGCTGTTTTTGTATTTTGGAGATTAATCCTTTGCCTGTTGTTTCATTTGCAAATACTTTCTCCCATTCTGAGGGTTGCTTTTCGTCTTGTTTATGGTTTCCCTTGTTGTGCAAAAGCTTTTAAGTTTAATTAGGTCCCATCTGTTTATTTTTGTTTTTATTTCCATTACTCTAGGAGGTGGGTCACAAAAGATCTTGCTGTGGTTTATGTCAAAGAGTGTTTTTCCTATGTTTTCCTCTAAGAGTTTTATAGTGTCTGGTCTTACATTTAGCTCTTTAATCCATTTGGAGTTTATTTTTGTGTATGGTGTTAGGTAGTGTTCTAATTTCATTCTTTTACATGTAGCTGTCCAGTTTTCCAAGCACCACTTTTTGAAGAGGCTGTCTTTTCTCCATGGTATGTTCTTGCCTCCTCTGTCATAAATTAGGTGACCATATGTGCGTGGGTTTATCTCTGGGCTTTCTATCCTGTACCACTGATCTATATTTCTGTTTTTGTGCCAGTACCACACTGTCTTGATTACTGTAGCTCTGTAGTATAGTTTGAAGTCGGGGAGCCTGATTCCTCCAGTTCCATTTTTTTTCTCAAGATTGCTTTGGCTATTCGGGATCCTTTGTGTTTCCATACGAATTGCAAAATTTTTTGCTCTAATTCTGTGAAGAATGCCATTGGTAGTTTGATAGGGATTGCACTGAATCTGTAGAGTGCTTTGGTTGGTATAGTCATTTTCATAATATTGATTCTTCCAATCCAAGAACATGGTGTATTTCTCCATCTGTTTATGTCATCTTTGACTTCTTTCATCAGTGCTGTATAGTTTTGTAAGTATAAGTCTTTACCTCCTTAGGTAGGTTTATTCCTAGGTATTTTATTCTTTCTGTTGCTATGGTAAATGGGATTGTTTCCTTAATTTCTCTTTCTGATTTTTCGTTGTTAGTGTATAGGAATGCCAGAGATTTCTGTGCATTAATTTTGTATCCTGCAACCTTACCAAATTCATTGGTTGGTTTTAGGAGTTTTCTGGTGGCATCTTTAGGAATTTCTATGTATAGTATCATGGCATCTGCAAACAGTGATAGTTTTACTTCTTTTTTTCCAATTTGTATTTCTTTTATTTCTTTTTCTTCTCTGATTGCTGTGGCTAGGATTTCCAAAACTATGTTGAATAAGAGTGGTGAGAGTGGACACCCTTGTCTTGTTCCTGATATTAGTGGAAATGCTTTCAGTTTTTCACCATTGAGTATGATGTTTGCCATGAGTTTGTCATATATGGCCTTCCTTATGTTGAGGTAGGTTCCCTCTATGCCCACATTCTGGAGTTTTTATCATAAATGGGTGTTGAATTTTGTCAAAAGCTTTTTCTGCATCTACTGAGATGATCATATGGTTTTTATTCCTTAATTTGTTAATATGATGTAAAGACTAGGCTAATTAAAAGTGACACTCCTAACTTGTCACTGTTTTCCAGGAACTACATACATACAAAGAACAGTTTAAGTATCCTGCTCTTTTTTTTTAAAATAAATTTATTTATTTATTATTTTTGGCTGCACTGGGTCTTTGTTGCTGCACGCAGGCTCTCTCTAGTTGCAGTGAGCAGGGGCTACTCTTTGTTGCGGTGTGCGGGCTTCTCATTGTAGTGGCTTCTCTTGTTGCAGAGCACAGGCACTAGGCACGCAGGCTTCAGTAGTTGTGGCACGCAGGCTTCAGTAGTTGTGGCTCGCGGGCTCTAGAGCACAGGCTCAGTAGTTGTGGGGCACAGGCTTAGTTGCTCTGCGGCATGTGGGATCTTCCCAGACCAGGGCTCGAACACATGTCTCCTGCATTGGCAGGCGGATTCTTAACAACTGCACCACCAGGGAAGCCCCCTAAGTACACTATTCTTAAAACCCTCAATTTGCTTTCTAAAAATTTATTTCTGTAAAAACGTAGTAAGGGAACTTCCACTTTTAGCCATGATGGAGTGAGGCTGAACTTGTCCTTCTAACATAAACAACAAAACTGGATAAAATGTATAAAATAACTGTTGCCAGACACTGGACAACAGGCAGTGCAGGATTGTGAACCATGGGTTGAGGGGACATGATACACTTGGTAATGTCACTGTTTTACAGATTATAGCACAGGGAGAAGGATCCGAAGCAGAGCACAACAGTCCACAGAGTTGAAGAAACAAAGATTGAAGGTCAAGGAGGCTGAGGTACTCTGCAAGGCAGAGTACTGCAAGTGATGGAACTATTCAGAAAAAGACATCCAAAAATCTGCATGGGGTCCTTGCGCATCTGTTGCCAGAGATTACAAACCTAGTTAGTGGCAACATTCCTAGTCAGTGTTGGCGGGCCTAACAGTCTAGGTCCTCTGAGTCCCAGTTAAGAGCTCTTTCCATCACATACAGAAATTTTATTACATTTTATTAACATAAATATTATTAAAGCCAAGAGTTTTCATCTTTTAACAGATTTTCTAACCAACAAATTCAACTTTTATCTCATCTTTTGTTCCTTTGCTTACTCAGTACTATAATTAAATAGGCAATAAAAATGCCAAAAATAAGGTGACAAAAATGAACACACACAGATTAACCAATTTGATAATTCCCCCAAATAACTGAGTTTACCAAATGAAAATGAAAAACCGAACTCCACTTTCTTTTAATGAGATAATAATACTATAGCATTTAGTTTTTTATTTTATCAAACTTCAGAAAAGTAATTAAGTTTCAGTTCCTAATGATTATGCTCCTAATTAATGAAATCTGGCGGCTGCCCATATTGAAATTATACTCAATGCCACTAACCCAATTATCTTCTGTCAAGGTGACCCATAAAAATAATTGAGAATGGCATACCATTCAGTGTGCATTTAAGGAAACAGACCTCAATCTCTTTTTTCCCTAAAAGCACTACTCCTACAACAGGTCACTCATAACAAATGAGAGTAGTATTCTCACAGTTTAATGGAAAAAGTAACAGCAAACATTCAATTTACTTTACCCCAAAAAATTTCCTTGACACTTCTGCTCTTGCCCAAAGATAAACTCTAGTAGCATACAGGGTTTACAAGAAAAATAGGAAGTAGTGTATCATATTCAACAATTTCTTTCCTCCAAACATAAAAGGCCAGATCTATGTATAATTCAGCTTTAACACAGGTTTATGTCTAATCAAAATGGAATCTTATAAAAGCAGTCTTAAAGTATAACAGAAGATATAATCATAAGGAGTCCTGTTTTGAACCATTCAAAAGGCGTAAATGTACAAAATGAAAAAAATAATTTGCTTGTTTTTAAAACTCCCATGTAACGCTATCACTGAAGTTCATTCTACAGAATCATGGGAATAAAGCTACCATGATAAGATTCTTTTTTTTGTTTTGTTTTGTTTTGTTTTTTGTTTTGCGGCTCCGGACGCGCAGGCCCAGCAGCCATGGCTCACGGGCCCAGCCGCTCCGTGGCATGCGGGATCCTCCCGGACCGGACCGGGGCACAAACCCGTGTCCCCTGCATGGGCAGGTGGACTCCCAACCACTGCGCCACCAGGGAAGCCCTCTTTTTTTTTTTAAACCATAAGATACTTAATGCTGCTTTAATCAAACCCGTAGACTTAAAGAAAAGTTTTAGAGAATTTACTTTTATTTAGGTTAAGAGAGATGCAAATACTACATACAGTATACTTTGAGTAAAGGTTTCACATCAATTCATTTAAAACAGGCTTTGTAAAACAACATTGTGGGCAGACATGTTAAGTTCTCCATAGTAGAATCATAAAATTAAATAAAAATACATGTCTATAATCCCATCTCTGAAATTCTTGTATTTGGGGAGTTCTTGAAATTTCAGAATTATAAATAAATGGTTCCCTTGGTATGGAATGAATGCCATAGTATTCTGTTTGTCATCTTGCCTGTAACATGAACAAATGTTAATTCAAGATTAAACATAATAGTTTCAAAAATATTAGAATATTGTAGACTGTTAGCTTTCATTAGCAGCTAAATTTTAAAATATTAACAGTGTGCTACAGAAACAGTAAAGCAAAACAGGATGTAACTCAAACAGAATGAACTGTTCAAATCCTGTGTGCTAAACGCTGGCACCATACACTGAGACTCCTGCTTCTAAAATGTCTAGGAATAACTGACACCAGCTCGTGCTCCTGCCAAGCATAAAACTGGTTAAGTAAATATGAAATAATTATTTTCAGCCATTGGACAAGAACCAACACAGGACTGTGCTCTCAGAAGGGAAACAAGGTAAATCCCAAGAAAATCTTTTTTTTTTTTTGCCTACAGGCATTTTCCAGACTGCAGAATAGAGAGGAGGAACACAAGTAGAACATGCCATTCTTACTAACCTAAACAGATATCTGAGACAGAAAATGCATGAAGAGCTGACATTTATGGAGCAGGGTATTAGAAAGAACTGTACAGAGATGAAATTTCAGAAATCTGTACAAGAGTTTTGGTCAAATATTAAACTGATCAGGTACACTGCAGAATTCTACTCAAGTTGGCCAAGAACAACTACCAAGTAGCAGGAGCTGAACAACTATGGATGCTTGTACATGGCTGGGAGATATCTGAGTTCCAAACATCCAGTTAGAGACTTCATTAAACACTCCAGGATTCATCCGAGACCCAGAAATGCCACACCTTGGGAATAAGGATAATCTAGAGCCACTTTTATTAAAGCTTAAAAACAAGAACAAGCTGATGCACAAGCAAATTAACCATCTGCCAAAACAAAACTCTATTACAAAGGACAACAAGATCCAGATACTCAATATCCTAGTGTCTATAATACACATTACAGAAAAACAAAATTAGAAATGTGAAGAAACAGGAAATTGTGACCCATGACCTACGGAAAAAAAGTAATCAACAAAAACAGATTCAGAAATAATGACAGAAGTAGCAGACAGACTTTAAAACAGTAACTATTAAGTAATTTTAAAAGATTGAAAGGAAAACATGAAATAATCAGAAAACAAACAGGAAATCTCAATAGAGAAATGGAAACTATTAAACCCACAGAACCAAGAATCTCAACAAACTCCAAGCAGGATCAACTAAAAAAAAAAGAAAACAACAAAACAAAACAGCAAACAAAAAAAGAGGCACATCACAATCCAAATGCTAAAAAATAAGGACAAAAGAGAAAATTATAAAAGTAGTCAGAAAAAAGCCTGTATTCTAAAAGGTCTCCAATTATCATATCAGCTTCCACCTTAAGAAAGTAGAAAAATAAGAGCAAATTAAACTCAACATAAGCAGGAGAAACAAAAGAAAAAACAAACAATGAAATAGAAAAGAGAAAAATAAAGGAAATCAGTGAAACCAAAATCTGGTTCTTTGAGAAGATCAATAAAACTGATAGGGCTTCCCTGGTGGCGAAGTGGTTGAGAGTCCGCCTGCCAATGCAGGGGACACGGGTTCGTGCCCCGGTCCGGGAGGATCCCTCATGCCACGGAGCAGGTGGGCCCATGAGCCATGGCCTGTGTTCCACAACGGGAGAGGCCACAACAGTGAGAGGCCCGCGTACCGCCAAAAAAAAAAATTTATTAACTTACTAGGAGCCTGGCTAGCACTTAGTAGTGCCAGTGTACTGGAACTACTTTTAGCAGTCCTACTTCTGTGGAGCAGACAGGTATGGAGAAAGGGCACCTACAGTCTTTAGACTCAGAGCTATAGCTATTTAACGTTTTAATTAGCTAATATTAAATAAAATTTAAAATTCTTCAGTAAAGCTCCTCAGTCACACTACCCACATCTCAGGTGCTCAATAGCCACATGTGACTAATGGCTAACATATGGAAATTCAGATGCAGAACGTTTCCATCATCACAAGAAATTCTATTGGACAACGCTGCTCTAGAGTCTACAGTTCAAATCTTAGAAAACACTTAGACAGGTTTGCATCACTGGCTTAATTAAACTTATTAGAGCCTCAACTGTGTCACCTGCAAAATGTGGACATTAACAACCTTGCAGGGTTAAGGTGAGAATTAAATACAAATGTATATAAAGAACCTGAGCAAGCTAAACAAAGCACCACGGTAACAGTTACAGCTTAAAATATTTAGACCCAACACAGTTTGACTGATTATAGAGAAATCTGAAAGCAGAAACTGAATTAAAATATACAATCAAGAGGAACAAGGTGTCTATTCTGAGATGGTGTAAATGTTCTACATCTTAAAAGGGGCATAGGCTGTACTGCTTTATGACTTGTCAAAATTAAAAGAACAGTATGCTCAAGACAACTAATAGAACAGTACACTCAAAACGTGTGCATTTCACTGTAGGTAATTATACTTTAAATTTTTAAATGTTTTTTGAGAAGAAAACATAGGAATGCTGAAAAACTACCTTTATCCTCCCTTTCCTTTAATTCTTTTAGTTGGAGCTTCCATTTGCAGACAATATGCTAGCCTTTTATATCATACAATTTCTGTCAAACTATTACAACCATGAAAACAAATCTTAAGAATGATTTTTCCCCCTCCTAGTTTTATACTATTTAAAAAAAATAAGTTTGTCTTAATTCTATAGTAAACTTCATCTGGTGCAAGGGGTCACACAGCTCTTGTTGGTACCAGTTCGCTCTACTGAAATGTTTTTAGCTATATTGAGCCAAACTCTATCACCCTCTAATTTCTGTTTACTGATTCTAGCTCTTAAGACTTCAGTTTTCTCTTATTCAAGCTAAGCATCTTTGTAATTTTAGCTGTTCCTTATATGAAAGTTTTAAGTCCTTTGACCTTTTGTGCCACCCTCAGAAGTCGATACAGTATTGTTCCCATACTTGTATATTTTACAAAACTAGTAAAATTTCAAAAAACTTAGACAATTTAAATGGGGTTGGGGACTTCCCTGGTGGCGCAGTGGTTAAGAAGCCACCTGCCAATGCAGGGGACACGAGTTCAATCCCTGGTCCGGGAAGATCCCACATGCCGCGGAGCAACTAAGCCTGTGCGCCACAACTACTGAGCCTGCACTCTAGAGCCCGTGGGCCACAACTACTGAGCCCGCACGCCTAGAGCCCGTGCTCCACAACAAGAGAAGCCACTGCAATGAGAAGCCCTCGCACCGCAACAAAGAGTAGCTCCCGCTTGCTGCAACTAGAGAAAGGCAGTGCACAGCAACAAAGACCCAACGCAGCCAAAATATAAATAAGTAAATTTATTTTAAAAACGGGGTTGCTTAATTTTTATTTTTCAAAATAAACAATCTTTTTAAAATCTGTCAGTATTTCACAAAACAAAAGGCACTTCAAAAATTTAAAGTAACAAGTACATAGTCTCAGAACAAAAGACAAGAAAGGTCTGTGGGAATTTTACACCAGTATTTTTGAGGTGTGCCAGCATTACGGAGTCGTTGGTCTTTATCTCTGCTAGTTTTGGGTCCAGAAGCTAAAATTACAGATGAGGTCTTACTAGCCACAGAACTGAATGTGACAATCACCATCTGCTTTCTGGATACTAAAATCCTGTTAATGCATTATAAAACGTGCCAGACTTCTCTTACCTTTCTTTTTTTTTCCCCCCAGCATTAAATTATGTCACTTGAGAAAAGAAAAGTGAAGCAAAATTTAGGATTCCTGCTTAATATGAGTAGAACTCTGCTATGAACTCTGATTGCTTAGGGATAGGACAAAATTCAATAAAACTCAAGGTATATACATATGATTGAGAGTCAGCTATTTAATAGAACCTCATAATTATTTCAATGATAAATAATCCCAAAGAGTTTAAAGAAAACAATGGAGTGGTCATGGGGACACAGCAACAAAAGTATAAGCAATTACCCAATTATATAAAACCTGAACTGCAAATTATCTTAAAGCAAGCACTATTATTTTCAAGCATAACACATAAAACCAGAAATGAATTATTTACAGGATAATGGCTGCCCCCTAATTTCTAAACATTACACATATCCTCAGAAAAACAGGTTGGGGCTTCCCTGGTGGTGCAGTGGTTAAGGATCCACCTGCCAATGCAAGGGACACAGGTTCTAGCCCTGGTCCGGGAAGATCCCACTTGCCGCAGAGCAACTAAGCCCGTGTGCCACAACTACTGAACCTGCGCGCCTAGAGCCCATGCTCTGCAACGAGAAGCCACTGCAATGAGAAGCCCGCGCACCTCAACGAAGAGTAGCCCCCGCTCTCCTCAGCTAGAGAAAGCCCGCATGCAGCAAGAAAGATCTAACTCAACCTAAATAAATAAATAAATAAGTTAATTTTAAAAAAGAAAACAAAAAACCATACAGGCCAAGAAAGGAAGCAAATAAAATCACCCAGAGCATTACAAAGAGATAAGACAACTAAAAACTCTAATTTACATGTAATTGCATAAACACTGAAGACCAGAAGTCCCATGTTCCAATGGGAACTGTCCAAAAGAAGAATACAGCAGCGTCCTCGTGGTGAGTGAATGGGTAATATTCAGGATTCATCCAAGTTCACCCAAGCCAGAGGTCAAAAGGAAGTACTGAGAAACATGATGGACGAGAGCAATGGCTACTGAGGAGTCAAAATGTAGCGGCTCAGAAAGTCTTTAAGACCAAAGGTGGCAGTTTTAGTAAGGCATAGCTTTGGAGAAGGAGACACCTTAGAAGGAGAAAGTATCACTTGAAGGTTTGATGGAGAGGGCAGCACTGAAGATCAAGGCCTTATTGAACCAATACAGAGCAATGTGGGACAGGGGACTTATTTTAAAAACTGCATTTGACTGTAGCAACAAAGAGGGTACTCTTGAACTAAGAGACTGAAGAAACCACCCAGCCTCACCCCAAAATAAAATTGTCTATATTGCTGGTGCAGTAAAACCCATCACAAATAACCTGAACAGAAAAAAGAACCCAGCGTTCATGCCAAGTTACTTACATAGTATTTTTAAAAGTGAAAGATTTGGGCAGATGAAAACACACCAAAAACCAAAGCGATAACACAGAGGAAAGATTCAACACTCCATCACAAATTAGAAATAAATAACAAATGAAGACATAAAAGAACACCTCAAATCCAATATTCAAAATTTTAAAGAGCAAACAAGTTTTAAAATAGGAACAAACTAAAAAAACAGAAAAGAAACAAAATCATCACAGAAATGAAGACTAAATTACAAGATGTATGATCTAAAAAGATAGAAAATAAGATTTCTCAAGCAAATGAATAACAGAGAAAAGAATTGAAGGAAACATAATATAAAAGAGATGCAAAGATCACTGAAGAATGAAACAACTGACCAGAACTAATATTCAAAACTGTAATTCTTGACTCAAAAGAAAACATCAATCTACAATCTGAAACCACAAGGGAAAATTTACCCACAATAGTCAACACAGAGACATACCTCAGTAAAACAATTCAATTTTACAGATAAGAAAAATTCAAGTCTTCGAAAAGAAAGACCAAGTCATCAACAAAGAAAAGAAAATCAGGTTGGCATCAGCAACATATAAGCAAGACAACAGGGGGGCAATTATTTTCAAGAAATATAAGAAGATGTGAATCAAGGATTTTAAACCCAGCCAAGCTGTCCTTCAAACATCAAGACACTAGGAAAACACTTTTAACATCTAAGACCTTAAGAGATTTCCACAAGGACTGTTGAGGAATCTATACTAGACAATAAGCTTCATCCAACCAAGAGATGACTGGGAAAACTTCAGAAAAAGGTCTGCTGTTTAATATTAACTACATTTAATTGTAGAATTAAATCTAAAACAAAGGTATTGATGCGGGTAGAATAGTACATAAAATGGCATGCTCTCACAAAGTAAAAATAACTTCAAAAAGTCAGAGGAAAAGAGACTAGAAAAAAAATTAAGTAGAATAAGCTCATTCACTGCCTCACACATAAGAAAATGGATTTACCGCCTGCCAATGCAGGGGACACAGGTTTGATCCCTGGTCCAGGAAGATCCCACATGCTGCAGACCAACTAAGCCCGTGAGTCACAACTACAGAGCCTGCACTTTAGAGCCCATAACCCATAACTATTGAAGCCTGCGTGCCTTGATCCCGTGCTCCGCAACAAGAGAAGCCACCGCCATGAGAAGTCTGTGCACTGCAATGAAGAGTAGCCCCCGCTCGCCACAACTAGAGAAAACCCGCTTACAGCAATGAAGACCCAACACAGCCAAAAAAAAAAAAAAAAAGCTTCATGACATTGAATATGGCAGTGATTTCTTAGATGTGACTCCAAAGGCACAGAAAACAAAAGAAAAAAGAGAAAAAGTAGACTTCATGAAAATTTAAAAATTTTGTGCAGCAAAAGATGACACACAGGGACTTCCCTGGTGGTCCGGTGGTTAAAACTCCACGCTCCCAATGCACGGAGCATGGGTTCGATCCCTGGTTGGGGAACCGGGATCCCGCATGCCTATGAGGTGCAGTAAATAAATAAATAAACAAACGAACAAACAGGCCTGGGGGGAAAAAAAGACTACACACAGATGGAAGAAAATAGCTGCAAGTCATTCGATAGCCAGTAAATAGAGAGAAATCTTACAACTCAACAACAAACAACCCAATTAAAAAATGGGCAAGGACTTAATTAGACATTTCTCCAAAGACAGCATACAGATGGCCAATAAGCACATGAAAAGACAATCAACATCACTAATCATTAGGAAAACGAAAATCAAAATTGCGATAGGATACTATTTCATGGTCACTAGTATGGCTATTATGAAACAAAAACGAAAACAGTAGTGTTGGCAAGAATGTAGAGAAACTGGAACCCCTGTGCATTGCTGGGAACCACTATGGAAAACGGTATGGTATGCCTCAAGAATTACCATATGACCCAGCAATCTGCTTCTTGGTATATACCCAAAGGCACGGAAAGCAGGGTCTTGAAGAGAGATTTGTACACCCACGTTCATAGCAGCATTATTCCCAATGGCTAAAATGTGGAGGTAACCCAAATGTCCATTGAAAGATGAATAGATAAACAAAAAGTGGTATGTAAATACAACAGAACTTTATTCAGCCTTAAAAAAGAAGGAAATTCTGACACCTGCTACAACATGGATGAACCTTGAGGATACTGTGCTGAGTGAAATAAGCCCGTCACATAAAGACACATGCTGTATGATCCCACTCCCATGCAGTTCCTAGAGGAGCCAAACCCACAGAGACAGAAAGCAGATGGTGGGTGCCAGGGGCTGGAGGAGAGGTGGTGATGGGGGAGTTGTTCAATGGGTGCAGAGTTTCAGTTTGGGAAGATGAAAAAGTTCTGGAGATGGACGGGGTTGATGGTTGCACAATGATGTGAATGTGCTTATTAATGCCACTGAACTGAACACTTAAAAAATGGCTAAGATGGTAAATTTCATATTATGCATATTTCACCATAATTTTTAAAAATGGGGGGGGAAAAGAAAATGGATTATTTTATAGGTGACAAATAAAATAATAGCATAAAATTCACAATCACAGCATAAAATTCCCTCCCCTCCACACCCTAAGTAAGAAAAAAAGAGGACTAAAGGAATTTTTTTTGGCCACGCCACGTGGCTTGAAGCATCTTAGTTCCCTGACCGGGGATCAAACCCGGGCCCACGGCAGTAAAAGCGCCGAATCCTAACCACTGGACCTCCGGGGAATTCCCAGGAATTTTTAAAGGTATAAACATAAAAGTTTATAAAACATAAAACTGATTAAAACAAAAATATAAACCTTCCTAAATAACAAAAAATATACAAAAGCTAAATAATAATATTAAACAGAATACAAAGCATAACATAAAACCAAGATGAGATCAATTCAATGAAAAAGCTAACGTCCTTAACAGACTACACCTGTAACAGATGTTTACTAATACATATGCTTTACCATTTACCAAGGACTTTTATACATATCTCACTACCTGACCAGTGAGGTAGGTCAGAAAAGTACTGTTTCTCTCTTTACTCAAATTTACAAACTAAGGCTTAAAAAACATGAAAGATAAAGTAAAGCAAAGTCAGGATTAAAACCCATCATCTATTTTTCTTTCCACACCAGGCTTCCCCCATTGAGCATCAAAACTGTTTCAAAATACAAATTGAAGAAACGTATAATATTTTATTTCCTGCTTTAAAAGTGTTACTTAGCCACCCCACAAAAATCTTTAGAATGAATTAGTCTGAAACTTTTGATACTCTGGGTACAAAGCTTCTTCTAACAAAGAAAATGTTTGAAGTTTAAGTCTCCTTAATGGCAGTGGCAACTAAGTTGCCAAAGAATGTGACACTATCTCAGATACTAGATGCAAGATTAGACACACTTCAGGGGACTTCCCTGGTGGCGCAGTGCATAAGACTCTGCACTCCCAATGCAGGGGGCCCAGGCTGGATCCCTGGTCAGGGAACTAGATCCCACATGCATGCCACAACTAAGGAGTCCACGTGCCACAACTAAGGAGCCCTGGAGCTGGAACTAAGGAGCCCACCTGCTGTAACTAAGACCTGGTGCAACCAAAATTTAAGAAAATAATAACAGACACACTTCAGAGTGAGGGAAGAGCTACCCAGACCCAGGCTGTTTGACCTCTAAGTAAGTTCAGGTATGGCCAGTTCCCTACAATACTAGTTTTGAAAACACGTATTTGCTCCCACACGATTGATAATTTGACATTTTGAACATACTAAATTTCAAGTTTGCTTCTGTGGGATCTGTCCACCAGAAATACTAGATGAACACAGAAAACTGCACCCAGCTGAAACGAGCTGCATAGGCACGCACAACACAGACACACACCTCAAACATCAAAACTCCCTCAGTTCACCTTGTGGGTTATGAGGTGTTACAACTTTCTCTCAGATTTAAGATAACTTTCCTTCCATCACTTCATAATAATTCACCAGCTGCAATCCTTCTGACACCTACCTCTACAAGCAAACTTCAGGTCTTTTCCAAGGTAAAAGGCAGTATTTACATTAGAGTATTTCCATATTGGTTAGCCATTTTACATATGTAAAACTGTGCTATCATTTCTATTAGGTTCTTACCTTGGTTCCTAATTTGGCATCAATGAAGTTTTTAAGTGTTGTGCAGACTCCACTTTCCCCACAAGCCCTGTGGGTTTTATTACCTGATTTTGCATAGTGCACTGACTTTTAGGAACCCGTATGTTCTGATATAGCACAACTGACTGCATATAAAGCAATCAGAAATATACTTTAGACAATGTAATCGTAAGTATTGCCTATACTTATTACCATTTCCTCAAAGGAGTAATGCAAGGTTTATATCAGCTAGTGTGGAAAAAAAGCCTGACATAGAATCTGGCTCAAAATAGACAATCAATAAACATCAGTTTACTTCATTTCCCTCTTCTTAAAGATTCTGACTCAGTTCCCAAGCACTGATAACCAAAGGTGATCTTGTAATCTTCAATGAGATCTCTCTGAAAAAAAGGGTACCATATATTAAGTGAAAGCCATTAACATAAGGGGAAACATTTTTTTTCTTAAATCAGAACCACCACCATGTGTGGAAGTACACAACCAGCCTGGAGGGGTTTTTTTCCCCCTATAGAATATAGGTCTATATTCTTTTTTTTTAAACACATGGGCATACTTTTTTTTTTTTTTGGCTGCGCTCATGCTTTCTCTAGTTGTGGTGCGCGGGCTTCTCATTGTGGTGGCTTCTCTTGTTGCGGAGCATGGGCTCTAGGAGCGTGGGCTTCAGTAGTTGTGGCTCGCGGGCTCTAGAGCGCAGGCTCAGTAGTTGTGGCTCACGGGCTTAGCTGCTCTGCGGCATGTGGGATCTTCCCAGACCAGGGATCGAAACCGTGTTCCCTGCATGGGCAGGCGGACTCTTAACCACTGCGCCACCAGGTAAGTCTCTTAGGTCTATATTCTTAAAAGCAAACTTTCATCTCTCCTTTTATACACGATCAGATAAAACAACTCTTACAGATTACACAGAGAAATGCTTATATAATCTCCTCTATAATAAAAACAAACAATCTTTAAGATTAAAATTATCACTGAGGGCTTCCCTGGTGGAGCAGTGGTTGAGAGTCCACCTGCCGATGCAGGGGACACGGGTTCGTGCCCCGGTCCGGGAAGATCCCACATGCTGCGAAGCGGCTAGGCCAGTGAGCCATGGCCGCTGGGCCTGCGCGTCCGGAGCCTGTGCTCCACAACGGGAGAGGCCACAACAGTGAGAGGCCCGCGTACTGCAGGAAAAAAAAAAAAATATATATATATATATATATATCACTCGCTTCAAATAAGATTATAATTTCCCCAGTAGGTTTTAGTAGAAATTTCAAATGATCTCAACTGAAAATGTGTTCCTATTATACTTACCAAAGAAAATCTCAGTGGAATAGAGCATATCAGATAACAAAAACATTAACCTCTCCATCATTTATTTCTATATCGCAATTTATATTTCACTTTTAAATAGACAAAAAGATTGCTTTTATTAAATTAAAATTTTATGGAATTATTTTAGTTCCAAATTAAGTAGTAAAGATACAATTCATATCTTACCTAAAGGGGAAAAACCACATGCAACAAGTTAAACTCGTTTTTTTTTATGTTACAACTTCAATACAAGTTTGTACAGCGTGCATCATAAAACAGCTTAAATGTAAATGTACAGCCAACATTCCAGGGAAATTCCCAGAAGTCAAGAATACAGTCACAGGACTTCCCTGGTGTCCACAACTACCGAGCCTGCGCTCTAGAGGCTGCAAGCCACAACTACTGAGCCCGCGTGCCACTACTATTAAAGCCTGTGCACCTAGAGCCCGTGCTCCGCAACAAGAGAAGCCCACGCACCGCAATGAAGAGTAGCCCCTGCTCGTCGCAACTAGAGAAAGCCCCCGCGCAGCAATGAAGACCCAACGCAGCCAAAAATAAATAAATAAAATTAATTAAGGAAAAAAGAATACAGTCACAGCAAAAATTGCCTCCCCTCCACATCCTAATATATATACTAACAACCATCACTCTTTTAAATCTCTTCACTTGTCCTTCTTACCATCAGCACTGGCAACTGACATTATTTCTAAAACCATTTTTCACTAAGAATCTTAAGTTTTTCTCTCTTCAATAGGGCTACTGCCTACAAATAGAGAGCAAAGTTGTATTTAGATGTGGCTGCTGAGGGTTGGCTACAGTCACTGATTAGTTAAGTGGCTTGCTCTGCAACACCAGCTTCCCAGCACACCTTTCCCAAATTCCAAGAATTCAATTTGATCTTTAAATTTTCTAAAAAACACTCACAAAGCAACTCTAAATTACAAATGTTCTCCCTTCTAACATGTTATATTCCTGTCTCATCATATCATATACACTGGTCCTCACCCCTGACTTTGTGTCAGAATCAGTTTTAGAGCTGTATGAAACTACAGATGACTGAGCTTTACTGCCTGATACAACAGGCTCCTCATGACAAACAGCCTCGTTTAATCCAGATACCATTTCTCCTCCAATTCTAACACAACCAAAAAAGAAACAATAAAAATTTCCTCTTATGCTTCTGTGATGGGAAAAAGACCATGTAAACAAACCTAATACCATGATTCATTAATAAATGAAACTTCCAAGGTCTCACCGGGTAATACAGGTTCTGCCTGATACCCTACAATTACCTCATATAACAATGTATTCTACAATGCCAAGGCCCAGCTTAACTAACTCCCTTCTCCAAACGTCTTTATGCAAGCACAAAATCCAAAGATTACAATTTCTCTTTCCTGCCCTATAGTCACTGTCTTAACACTGATTTTATGCAAAAATATTTCTTGAATACGTATCATGGTACGTTATTCTAACTCATGGGGGTATAGCAATTAACAGAACAAAATCCCTATCCTCATAAAACCTACGTTTTAATTATGGTAGACATGTGATAAATTACTTGTATACATATGTCAGATGATGATAAGTGATGAGAAAAATAAAGCGAGGAAGAAAGTAAGAAGGTTGAGCTGAAGAGGACTTCTGGTCAAGGAAGACCTCAATATAACATTTAGAGGACATCTGAGCAGAATTCTAAAAGAAATAAGAGAAGAAATGAACTATGCCGTTATCTGGGGGAGAAAATTCTGAACAAACAGTCCTTTGCATATGATCCCTTCTATAACCTAGCTTTTTATGTCCAAAAGCACTTTTTTGAACAAAGAAAATATATTTGAATCAATGCTAAGAAATGCATTATCAGAAGCAGAAATACTAAAGGAAATTAGAATGCACACTAAACAAAGAGATCCCTTCTGTTAAAGCTGGTTGGCCAGTAGCTCTCCTGTCCACCAATCATACAGGGCACCACGTCTGCCTCTGTGGAAACTGCTTTTAACCAGTCTTCAAAGTAATACTTGGGATGGCAACTCTATACCATCAAATAACTTAGTTTGTGTAATCCCCAATAATGGCCAAGACTGCAAGGCTTTGAAATACTTGCATAATCAAACGTTAAATTCAGTTCCCTATTAGCTTTTGTCTGCTTCTCTGCACATATCATGTTGTCTATTACAAGTGAAAACTAAACTGTAGTCATTCATTTTTTTTTTACCAGAATATTCTATTCTAGAAATAATCTGCACAAACAAGTATTTTAATCTACTTTTAACCTAAAAGAATCATGTCTTGAACATTTCAGGTTTCTAACACAATAAAGCATTTAAAAATATATATCCTTTGTCAATTTATATAAAAACATATACTTCTGTGTTCGTTCATACTATATCCATTCCAGAAAGGATTTAGGATAGAAATCTAAAACAAAACAAACAAATCAGTGAATTTGCCACATTATCAGATTTTTATTCTCATAAGATTCTTTACAGACTTTTAAAAAAAAGTATTTTGTGAGTTTCATAAGAATGTAGTGTATTTACATTATATCAAAATTGCATTTTGTTTTCTAATTCACTTCTTTTTTTATTAAGATTTTTTTTGATGTGGACCTTTTTTTTTTTAAAGTCTTTATTGAATGTGCTACAACACTGCCTCTGCTTTATGCCTTTGCTTCCTGGCCGCGAGGCCTGTGGGATCCTAGCACCCCTGACCAGGGATCGAACCCACACCCCCTGCACTGGAAGGCGAAGTCTCAACCACTGGACTGCCAGGGAAGTCCCTCTAATTCACTTTTAAACAAATTTATTCTAGTTCAAACATTTGATTACCTACTGTATACAGAAGAAAGGGGACTTCAGAGCAGGTAAAACTTTGTTTCCATTTTTTATTTTTTCTTTGTTATATTCTAAACACATGCAGTATGCGTAAAAGTATATTAAGACCAATTTCAAGGTCACTTTCCTTACTCGGCTGCAAAACTATTATTGTCACATAGAAACTAAAGTCAGCTGACCTTCCTATGCACATATGGAAATCTACTTGTTAACAATTCCTAATTTTAATTTCATCTGCAACTAAGTCCAACCTAAGTATCATTAACTGTAGAAACAGCACTTTTTCCAAAAGCAATAAATAACATGAAATAATTTACCTACAACATTTGTAGGTACCTACAATATGTGTAGCCACCTAACAATTACTACAACTCCTTTTACCTAACAAAGAACTAGGCAGGTGTGGTTTAAGTGCCGTGGAAAAAAAAAAGTTTCAGGACTTCCCTGGTGGTGCAGTGGTTAAGAACCCGTCTGCCCATGCAGGGGACACGGGTTCGAGCCCTGGTCCGGGAAGATCCCACATGCCGTGGAGCAACTAAGCCCATGCGCCACAACTACTGAGCCTGCGCTCTAGAGCCCGTGAGCCACAACTACTGAGCCCTCGTGCCACAACTACTGAAGCCCGCACGCCTAGAGCCCGTGCTCCGCAACAAGAGAAGCCACCGCAATGAGAAGCCCGCGCACCGCAACGAAGAGCAGCCCCCGCTCGCCGCAACTAGAGAAAGCCCGCGTGCAGCAACGAAGACCCAACGCAGCCGAAAAAAAGTTGCATTCCTGACCCTTACACTAGCTGTTAGCCTTAATCTCAGGGTGTTCCTTAATCTTGAGACACCTTGGGACTAAATTAAATTAATTAAAATTAAGAATTCAATTTCTCAATCACACTAGCCATATTTCAAGTGTACAAGAGCCACATGTGGCTAACGGCTATCATAATGGAGAGAACAACTACTCCTTTAAAAGTTGTAAAAGTAAATAAATTGCTGTGGTAGAAAGGTGCTATAGTCCTACCTACACTCCAATTAGTCTTGAAACCAAAAAAAATGGCAATAAGGACTTCAAAGTAACTAAGAGTTAACACCGTATTGGATGCAACTTTCCTATATGTTTCCACACGAACTGACTAAATCTGTAGGCATATGGATATTTTTGTAAAATCAAAGTTAGTTCAGCATGGGTTACTTTCCTTTCTCTAGAAAACCCGGATCCTCAGAGCTGTCACACGTTTCAAACAAATGAAATACATTTAAATTACAAGAGGAAAGAACTAACACTTTCGTACACACACTCCAAATTGGAAGTCTTAAGTCTGGGAAATGCAGTTAATCCTTTCATAAAGAAGTGTCTGCACGAAAGTGGCAACCCACACACTAGATGCCAAACAAAAAACGTGCTACAAAGTATTAATTATAGCACCAAAGCTACAAAGCAGATGTTACAGTGTAAACAGCCCCTCCAAACATCATCGCATTTACGGTTATTAAAAAAAAAAATGCAAACGGCAAAGTGAAATGCAGGGAATTATCGAGCCTGAGCTAGCGTCAAAAAGATCCATTTCACAAGTCCTTATATTCTCTTTTCTCTGCTAATCACTTCTTGCGTCAGTGTTAATACACTTCGGTCTACAAGAAAATCTGTGTCCAGAACTTCTCCGCTGAAAGCTCTTAACTTTCCACTTCCTACTGGACCGCCCCCTCGCAATGGGCCCCACCTCCCAAGGAGGGTGATGTTTCCCGCTCGGAAGCTAAGAAATAAATGTGTCTCCCCTACTCCTGAAAGGAGGTAAAGAGGCCGAGAAGCTGCAGATCTCAGCATTCCTACTGACTCCATCGACGCTGTCGTTTAGAAGCCTTCCTCTCCTCTTCTGAACGCCTTTCTTCCTTCCCTCCTCCCAGGTCATTCAGTGACCCCGAGCCGGGCGGGGACAGGTGACTCCCAAGAGGAGAGGAAGAGGGAGGGACGGACGATGGAGGGAGAGCCGCGCTTGGGCAATGAATGAGCTGTGCCGCATCCGCACCACCTGTTCCTTCCAAGCGTGCCACCCCGGCCTGCCGGCAGGCTTCCCAAACCACCCGGGCCACCTCTCCTACCCGTGTCGCCCGCTTCCCCGCTGAAGGCCAGGCCTCTGTCCCTTTCGCTCAGGGCGCATGAAAACCGGCCGCTTCGAAGCCAGGAGAATGGGGCCTACTCCGGAACAACGGCCTCCGGAGCGTGGGGACGGGAGGAGGAAGCCCGTGGCCCCTGGCGCGCGGGCCCAAGTGAGAACCCCGAGAAGGGGACGAGGCATTGCATTCGGCCTGACTAGGAGCACGAAGGCGGGGTCCCGGGCGGCGGTGGCCGGGTGCCCCTGGACCGAGGTTAGGGGTGACAGGCCCGTGCACCGGCTAAATCCTCCTCACTGCTGGTCCGGAGCCTCCCACTTACCAAGATCCGCTTGAAGAGCGCGTTCTCCTTGGGCGGGAGGCTCACGGCCGGCATCGTTCCGGCTCCTCCCGCTGCTCCCGCCACCGCCGGGCTCGGTCAGTCTGTTTGTCCGACCGCCGCCGCCGCCGCCGTCGTTCCCTGGCTGCTTCAGCCTTGATTGCCCCGATCCACCGCCGCCACCGGTTCTCGGGTGTCACCGCGTCGCCCAACCCAGACACCCCCTTCCCCTCGTAGTCTTTTTTCCCTTCTCACTTAACACTGCCGCCGCCTCCCCCCCCCCACGGGTCTCCGTCGGCGGTTCACGTGGTAACTGAACAGACCGACAGAAGGCAACCAAAATGGCGGACGTGGAGAGCTTTCCCACCCGGGTCACACCTCCTAACACGCAGGCGCGATGACCTCCTTTCCCCACCTCCTCAGTCCTGGAGCTTGCTGGGAAACCTGGAGGCCCGCCCAGGTCCGCGCAGGCCGCGAGGGTCGCGGCAGGCCCCGCCCATCCTTTCGGTTTCTTGTCTCCGAGGCGCCGGGGGAGCGAGGGGAGAGTGGCTAACTGCGGTTCCGACCCCCTCCGCATCAAAAGTAGCGATTCCACTACTTTTTGCTAGATTGGCTTTTCATTCATTGGGTAGACTCTTCCAGTCTGTATAATCATAGTTTGAGCCTGAAGTGCTAAAATCCCGGTGTCCGAAAAGCGGTGTGTTTGATCGTGGACCAAGTGCCTAATCAAGCAGCAGAGGCGGAGGGGAAATGAAAGTTTCACCACAGTGGGGACTTGTAAATAGATCCAGAGAGGATGGGGCTTACCGGAGTCTGAAAAGCGTGAAAGAGTTAACCAAGTAAATGGGCCTGGCTGGGGCATCAGTGATTTACTTTTATTACTTTAAGAGGACCCTGGAAAGGTAGTCAGCCAGATCCGAAGTACCATGTTTGCACTGCCAAAGAAACATCTGAAGGTTAAAGTGTGTGTTTTTATTTCATCGCCGAGTTCATGCAATGCAGTGTTGAGGACTGTATGACTCACCTTGGGTTGTGAAGAATTCAAGGTCACTGACTCCCCTGGAACTCGCTTCAAGCTAGTGCTTAATACTGTGACTCCCCGTCATTAGAAATCCTTAGATCTTAGGAAGCCGAAGAGTATCTGGCAAGGATACTAGAGAACTACTGCAGTAAGCAAGGTCAGACTGATACCTAATAGAGTCTCTTCAAGCCATTTCACTAAAACTCGACAGTAAAACTATTTTAAAAGTGGCATTCTGTTGATGACTACAAATTTTCACATCGTATGAGCCATTTTTATCCTTGATTGTTTTTGATTATCTCTCTCCAGATCCTGAATTCCATCAGTAGTCGCATTCTGTGCATCATGAATCATTATACAATATATGCAGTAGCTTTGATTTTTTAATCATAGTTACACAGATGTTTTACTGTTTTCGGCTTGCTCTTTAATCCTCCATGGAAGGTGTGAGTTGAGTAAGATGTTTCCCAGTGGAAAAATCTGCGACTAATACTTGGGTTTTCTAGCTGCTATCTTGCACGCCCTCTCCTTTTGCCTGGGGCATAAGTAAGATTTTAGAAGTCAGATCCTGGAATTTCTTCAAATTCGGTGATGTCTCTTTAAAAGTTTCATTCAGAAAATTGTATGTACAAGAAACCATTTTTGAGTTTCGAAATACGGCCAGTTTTTTAACTTTAGCTTTAAAAAAAAAAAACTAAGAACAAATTTAGAATTCATAAAACGGCTGTTATTTACTAGTAACCTTCAAACTTCACCGCCCCCAACAGGTCTTTCAACTCTCTGAACTATTAAAAAGTAGAAAAATTGTCTCACTTAAGGTGATAATTTTAGCTTAGCTACTAACTTGGGTTTCCAAATCTCTAGCTTCATATCCAAAAGTCCTTCTGGCAATATTATTTGCTATGTTTTTCTAAATTTCTCCTGTAAATAATATTCTATTTTCACCTTGGGGGAAGAAAATTTCCGGTCTTTGAAACAAATTGTAGTTTCTACCAGAAGCTGAGTAACTGAATAGATGAGCTAGCAAGATAGTTTGGCAAATATGTTCCTTTTGGCTAATGACAAATAAATAACAATCTTTAAGACTCAGTGAATACTAGTCTGATTCAACATTTATGTGAGTTATAAACATCCTAGTTAAAATGCACCTACAGATAGTTGGACCACACAGTCAGTGATTTGATAGCCTGAACTCAATAAAATGTCTACTCTGATAGGTACCACTATTTGACAAATAGCGAGCCCATGTAACGGCTTATGCTTTGAATGACAGCTATGCAGGGAGTTAACATATCCAAGGCTAGGTGTGATGATGGTGATGGTGGTGGTGGTAGTTATTTCATTCATCTTATACCATGTGTTTGCATATCACTTTTGTGATAAATTCACCATAAAGAAATAACTTTGGAAACTTTAATTCTACAAAAGGGGTACATAGAGTGAAATTCCTCCATCTTCATATATGTAAGAGGTTCTCTATTGACACTTCTACATCTTTACATATTTACATTTTCTAGAAACAAACATAAAAGAAATCTATGTATTTGCCACCCAGATTTACAAAATGTTAACCTTTTGTGATTGCTTTTTTTTTTTAATAAAAACTTTCAGATACAGCTATCCCTCTCCAGATTTGAATTTGATGTATAGTATTCTCATGCTTCATAAATCAGTAAACATGTAGGAAGCACTTTTACCTTTTATACTGTTTTCAACTCTGGCTTTACTTTAACCCTTCCCCGGGAGATGTGAGTTGAGTAAGATGTTTCCCAGTGGAAAAATCTGGGACTAAAAATTTGATTTTCCAGCAACATGGATGGAGATTATCATACTAAGTGAAATAAGTCAGACAGAGAAAGACAAATATCATATGATATGCTTTATATGTGGAATATTTTTAAAAAATTATACAAATGAACTTACTTACAAAACAGAAACAGACTCACAGATTTAGAGAACGAACTTAACTACGGTTACCAGGGAGGAAGGGTGGGGGGCAGGGATAGACTGGAAATTTGGGATTGACATGTACACACCTCTATATTTAAAATAGATAACCAGGGCTTCCCTGGTGGCACGGTGGTTAAGAATCTGCCTGCCTATGCAGGGAACACGGGTTTGAGCCCTGGTCGGGGAAGATCCCACATGCCGCGGAGCAACTAAGCCCGTGAGCCACAACTACTGAAGCCTGCATGCCTGGAGTCCGTGCTCTGCAACAAGAGAAGCCACCACAATGAGAAGCCCGCGCACCACAATGAAGAGTAGCCCCCGCTCGCCGCAGCTAGAGAAAGCCCGCGCGCAGCAAGGAAGACCCAGCGCAGCCAAAAATAAATTAAATAAGTAAATTTATTTTTTAAAAAATAAATAAATAAAATAAAATAGATAACCAACAAGGACCTACTGTATAGCACAGGGAACTCTTCTAAATATTCTGTAACAACCTAAATGGGAAAAGAATTTGAAAAAGAATAGATACATGTATATGTAAAAATAAAATAAAAATTTGATTTTCTAGCTGCTAACTAGAAAGGGGGAACCCTCTGCCTGTGTCATTAATAAGGTGTTAGCATTCAGTTTCTGGGGATGCTTAAATGAATGTCACGTAGCAACTTCTACCAAAATATCACAGCTATTAGCTCCTGGCTGAAATTGCTTCATCAGGATTCTTTTCAAGATGGAGTTTCACCTACAGCTGCCTACTCCAAGTGTAGGGTTCCATCAGCTCCAACATGCTGAGAGAAATGTGCTTATACTTCATCACTTTCCCAAAATATACACTGGTAAAAGGATACAGGGGGCAAAAGAACAAAACAGGCTTTTCCAATAGCAGTAGTGAAGTTTAGTAATTTGCCTAATGGTTCTGTATGCTCTGACTAAATGTGGCTTCTGTTCCAACTTGTTGGATTCTAGCAAAAGCTGTGTCAGGATAAACTTCCAAGGGATGGGGTAGAAAGGATATACTACTGACAGGTTGCTGAGTGGACAAGAAGCCAAGAAATTGAGAACCAACAACTGACTCAGCATGTTAGTTGCGTGGTTTGCTTACTTGAGCATGAGTCCAGGAGGCTCAAACTAGGTTACAAACTATAAAGTGACTCACAGTTTAGCAATCTATGTAGCCATCAGTTGCATGTAAAAATGAACCAGAAAACATAGAACGATTATTTTACTTTTTTGGTCAATAACTTTTGGTTAACAATTTTTTTTCAATAACATTGCTAAGGAAAGTATAGAAAGAAAAAGAGATTTGCTAACATTTATTTTGCCCTTAAAATGAACCCAAATGACATTAGGCTTAAAAGATTAAACCTAATTAAAATATGTAAAAATATACATATTTTTACATGGCCTTTACACCTCAGTGTGAATCGAGAATTAAATGCACAAAAAATCTGGTTCAATTGTGAAAAATAAAACCTATTGGTCAGTACAATAGGTTTCAAAGAGATAGGCAAAAGCAAGTTGTTTAAAACCACCAGACATGCTCTAAGCTTCCCAACGACCCTATAGCGTAGGTGTTTTGTTCCAGATATAAAACTGGAGAGCTTAAGTAATTTGCCTAAAAATCATATAGCTAAAAAGAGGTGAGCATGAATGGAGCTTTGAACATGGCACTTTGAGCCTGCTCTGCAGCTTATGGCCTCAGGGGACTGTCTAACCCTGTTGGGTGGGCTAAGTCCGAGGCCCAACTTCCCCAGCTGTGTGGTCTTGAACTGGTCGGGGCACTTCTGAAATACTAGGATTCTCTTTTCCTCACAGCGTTGTGAGACTTTACTGTGCTAGTGCGTATAAACAGACTTTGGGAACTGTTAAGAGGTCGTTTCAAATATGAGGTATATATAATATGTCACCTTGGAGGAAGAGCTTGTCTTTTGAGCTTCATCTATAAATTGAGAATGATAATCACGGCGTGTCCTGCGGCCGTTGGGAAAGTGAAATGATAGTGCATGTAAATCAAATGATGCATTAAGGCGCAGTGCCTGAAACACCGAATTCGATCAAAATGCTACTGTTCAACCCTCTTCACTTGCAGTTTCCCGGCTTACGCAGGAAGATTTTGGTAACTCTCTTTGTGAGTGTCCCTGGGGTGGGGGTCTGAAATAAACTCTCCGAGGACAGAGACGCGGCTAAACTACCTTTCATTTTCCCCCTTGTAATCACCTCCTTCGTAATCCCACTGTGCAGATTGAGGGCTGAGACCAGAAGAGCTAGAGTACCAGGCGGTAACTCCAATTCTTGGGGTTAGCGCCCGCACGCGGCGCGGCCGCAGAGCCCGCGGTTCCGCGCCTCCGCCCGCCAGGGGACGCTCGACCGGACGCCGACCCCCGAGAGCGGCGGGGCTGGAGGAGGCGGAGCCCAACCCGGCAAGATGGCGCTGTCTGCCTTGTTGCGCCCTTTCTCCAAGCTGCTGGCCCCGGCCAGGCTGCTGAGCGGCTGTAAGTGTCCCTCCTCGAGCAGGCCGCCCCGACCTTCCAGCCTGCGGCTCCCAGGGCGAACCCAGCCCCGAAGGGGCAGGAGGCGGCTGCGCCCCGGGCTTGTCCGGCCGTGACCTTCGCCGGTCCGCCTCCACCCGCGCCTCTCGGCTCCCCGTCAGCCGCTGCCCACCCTCCTCCCAGGGCCGTCCGACCCCTCGGGGTTTCGGCGAATGGACTTTGAGTCCCTTCTCCTGCAGACGCGGGAGAAGGAGACCCTCCCCGGGGCGCTTCTATCTGCCCACCCCCGAGACGTCGGAGGGTCGCCAAAGCCCGTGTACGAGGCTTTGAAGGCGCTACCCGGTCTGGCCCTGCTGGTGGCCCAGGGCGAGTTACTAGGCATCTCTGAACCTCTCTTTCTGTGGCTGTTTAAATGAGGAAGTAGAAGGGGGAATTAAAAGCGACAATACGCATGTAAATGTCAGGTTTATCCCGACAGGGTGGTAAGTTACAGATTTAGAGACCCTTTTTGTCCCCTTTCAGCTTCAGCGCGGTCAAAGTTCTACATTCGGGAACCGCCACAAGGCAGCCCTGACTGGCTGAAGGTTGGACTGACCTTGGGCACCTCCGTTTTCTTGTGGATCTATGTAAGTATATACTCCCTTAAATCGTGCTACCCCAGCACGCTGGAGAGGACAAGTACCGGTGTGAGGTGGAATGTTGCGCAGCAAATCTCCCATACCATAGGTTATTTATGTAACGGCTAATAATCTATTTCTCCAAGGACTAAAAAATATTTTCAGAGGCATCGAGAAAGTATAATGAGGCCGAAATTTCTGTCATTGTTCCTTCGCCTGGTTTTGTCGTGAATGGCAGTTTTACTACATATTAATTATCCTTTAGTTTATTTCTTAATAAAGATGGAGGCAGGTTGGGGTTTTATGAAGGCACTTTTTTCAGATGCCATAGGGACAGATCGTAAATGAACAAGCTATACAAATTAAATCCCATTGGACTTACAAGATATAAGATTTTAACAATGTTTGTGTAAATACATTGTTGGAAATTGTACCTAGTGTGTAGCAGCCTTTTTCTTTCTTTCTTTTTTTTTTGGTCTTTGTTTACAGTATGCCAAATGCTTTACCTGTAAAAACTTGTTTAATTTTTTCAACAACACTATGTGGTAGTACTATTATTATTGACCTCTTACGGATGTAGGAAACACTTGGAGAAGTTAATTTGCCAAACCAAGTCCTCCCTGACTTCAGGGCTACACTGTAGACCACTGTGAAATACTGTCTCTCCATAGATAAAAATTTTAAAAGTATCTGTGTTACATTAGTATTTGAATTTTTTGTTTTGGAATTTCCTCCACTGCCGCCCACCTCCAACTCTTAGATCTCTTATTTGGGATTTTTTTCATTAAAGTGGTTCAGCTCTTTGACATGGAAAGGAGGAAGAGATGTTGAAAGTTACTTACAACTTAGTAACTAATCCTTTCAAAATAACGTTTGTTATAATGTAACTTTATACGTTCTTAAAGTTTTCCTAAAAAGAAACTTGTTGCTGAGAGCTCTGATTGATATTGGATCTTTGCAACACATGTCACCCTATATCAGCCATCGTTCTAGTTGCATATTCTGTCAGACAGTGGTTCTGAGAAAGCGGCTGTCCTCCGTGACATCTAATTAATACATATATAACTGGGGGTTGTGGGTTGGTCATTCACTCACAGTATCATACTTCTGAGGTTAGAAGTATAGTACACATCCACCAACCCCATCTAATAACCAGGTTCTGCTCTGTCCTGTTGCTTTAGCCCCTCTGTGGTAAGGCTCTCCATTCCATTAATTACCCACTGAGTGAAGTAATTTATTTGCAGAAGTTGGATTTAAACTTTTAAGGGTTGCCTTCTCAAATTTATAGTATGTCAGATTGTGGTGAACAAGTACATATCATTCATAGCTTTTGGACTTTTGTATCCTTTAGCCTTTTATTTCTAACTAGAATAGTTGTAATTCTTTTAACCTATCCTTATTTCTCTTGCAAAATATAAATATCATTAGTTGATCTTCTCCTTCTCCTCTTTAAGTTGCCAGGAAGATTACATTTCTAATTTTAACTCTTACCTACTTCTAGCTCATCAAACAACATAATGAAGATGTTTTAGAGTATGAAAGAAGAAATGGGTTGGAATAAACTTTTGGAATACTGATACAGTAAGTATGTGATTTTCTAGGATTGAATAGACTATGCAAGTTAATTTGACCTCTTTTAAATAATGTGTTTTGACTTTTTTCATTAGGTTTATACTTTTTAGCACCTATATTCCTGTCTGTGACAAATTTATGAATTAATTTATGAATTAATTTATGAATTAATACCTTGGCTCAAGGATCTCTTAGCATAATCATTTTTAATCATTACACTTTGACTGTGTTCAAAGGAAGTTGTGCTTAAGAATGAAACCAAAATCATATTTCCTTAAATCTAATCTAAATCATATTTCCTTAAATCTAATCTAATCTAAATCTAATATTTCCCTAAATCTGTACACAGTACCTTCATAGCACTTAGGACAAGTTATCATTGTTTGTGTATGTATTTCTTAATACCTGTTTGTCATATACCACACATGAGTGTAAAATTCCACGAGAACAGGGCATTCAATTGTTAAACTTCTTACTGCATGACGATTTTATTATGATTGTCATTACAACTAACACCCAGTTGGACAATTCCTGATAAAACCTAGCTGTGAATAAGATAGAATACACTGCATGGTCTGTTATTTAAAAGAGTGAGTTTATTTTATATGTATATGTGTGCCATATTTCTGAAAATATTTTTAAAGAAATCCTATATTAATCCTTTTGTAAAATGGAAAATCATCCTTATAAATCTCAGCTTTCTTGGATTAGGTTGATTAAAGTAGATAACTTATATGTGCTGGAGAATAAAATAGTAATCACAGATGTACATTTTGTTCTATTATTATCACCTTGCCCATTTCACTACTTCAGTCAATCAAGAGATAAAAATGAAATAGTTTTTTAAATCAAAACCAGATGCTTTTGCTACTCCTGTAGTTAAGATTTAAAAAAAAATTTTTTTTTTTTGCTAAAATTTAGATAAAATGAGGAGTTGATATTCTTTGTGGATTTGTTTTTTTAGACTTCCCCTGATACTTTAAGGTGCATTGTTCAGAATGGTCTAATTTTAATATTACTTCTGCTGGTTAATGCTACAGTTTTCTTTTTTTTCCATTATAGGTATTAGTGTTTATAGCAGTTCCTCTGGATTCACCAATCTGTTGAGCTGTAAACTGAGAGAAAGAGTTACATGTGAACATATGTCAAGTCAGCATTTGTGTTTCACATAATTAAATTAAAAAATACTTCTGTATTCTTCAGATTATGTACATTGTGACAGTGTATAAAATGTCAATTCTAACGTAAATTACTAGAAGTATTTTAATGTGGAAAGTGCCGTTTGATAATTGGGTCATTGGTAAGAAAACTTTTTAAGGATATAGATTTAAAAAAAAATCACTGCTGAGGATTTAGTCCTTCTATCAACTTCTGATTTCTAATCAGAACACTTATTTAGTGATCAGGATGATAGAACTACTCCTACTCTATTATTTAAAATACAAAAGAACCCAAATACTATTTTCTTCTTACCAGAGTTTCTTCTGACTCCATTTCCTTGAGTTTGAATGAGTTTCATTTGGGTGACTGTTTTTAACACCAGTATGGCCACAGTTGGCTCTTTTTGCTCATACGACTTTCATCCAATGAATAACAGACTATTCAAAAAAAGGAGTTGGTGAGAGCTAATAGAGACAAATGAAAAAACACTTCATTTATCCCTCATTTAAACCCTTTCTTGTGAATCAGTTAACACCTATTTATATGCCACTTCATTAACATATAATTTAAACACTTAATGTATTAATACTATACATTTGAAAGTGTATTATTTGTATCTCCATTCTGATGTTAAATAGAAAGTTTCATTGCCTTATAAATGGCTTTGTTTGTGTTTTGGGCTCTGGCCAACACTTACTCTGGGAGATTCACGGCCCAATACCTTTGGAAGTCACTTCTGAACATAAAGTCAGAGTTACCTTATCTCAGAATAAGTATTTAATCCAAATTCAGTGAAAGACCAGATAAAACAGTAACTATTAACTTTTGTCAATTCGGAGTCCTAGGTGGTAGAACTGGAAAGGACCTTAGGGGGTTATATAGACCAGTTGCATAATTTTACAAATGCAAAAACCAGAGGAAAAGAGTCATTTGCCCAGTATCACTGGAAAGTAGAGTGATGGACTCTTAAAGATGACCATGTCCTATTCCCCAGTATTTGTATATATGTTAGGTTAGGTTAGGCAAAGGGGAATTAAGGTTGCAGATGGAATTAAGTGTGCTAATCAGCTGACATTGAGATGGAGAGATTATCCTGGATTATCTGGTTGGGCCTCATGTAATCACAAGGGTCCTTAGAAGTGGAAGAGGGAGGCACCAGTATGTGTCAGAGTGGTGTGATATGAGGATGGTTCAGCCGGCCATTGCTAGCTTTGAAGATGAAAGAGGGCCAAGAGCCAAGGGACAGAGAAGTCAAAGAAATTCTACCCTGGAGCCTCCGGAAAGGAACAGCCTTGCTGACACCTTAACTTCAGCCCAGTGAGACCCATGTCGGATTTCTCATCTACAAAAATGTAAGATAATAAATTTGTGTTGTTTTAAACCACTAAGTTTGTTATAGCAGCAGTAGGAAACTAATACTGTCACATGGTAATGGACCAAGAAGTCAGGTATCAACTCCCAGTTCAAGGAACTTTACCCTAAAAGAGACACTTAAAATTCACATCCCTAAAGGGAACAGAAAACTCTAAGACGCTTGAAATTCTGGAAACTGATAACCTTAGTTGGAAATAAAATACAGCTTTAACAAGCAAGATTTACTGTATGTCAGGCCTTGAATATAAAGCTGCCCTGTGTGGACTTTCTTCTTGATCGTGCCTGTAACTCCAGGGGGAGCCATTCATGAAGACTAGGGCTGTCCTAAAGAACTTTCTGCGGTGATGGACATGTTCTGCCTGTGCTAGCCAGCGTAGTGGCCATTACTCCCATGTGGCTACTGAGCATTTGGAATGCGATTAATGTGACTGCATTTTTTTTAGTTTTATTTCCTTTTCATTAAATAGCCACATGGGGCTGGTGGCTGCCGTATTGGACAGTACAGATGCAGATTACTCTTGAGTAACACCTCCTAGAGTTGTGCCACACAGGGGCGCTGGTGAGAGGCACTTTCTAAACTAAATATTGAAACCTAACTCAAATTACATTAAACTAAAAGAAGGTTATGAGGATACAGAGTGACTCACAGACTGCCGTAACAGGCATGCACCTGAGCCCAGGAATGACTGGGGCCTGGCATTCAAATGTTATCCAGACGTTTGCTCTGGGCTCTGCTTCCTGCCTATGTGCTTTATCTCCTTTGCACACAGACCGTCTCTTCCCCAGCCCACATTGTAAAGAGAGGGCTACAGTCAGGAGTCTCTTAAACTGAGATGTTTTAGCTGGACTGAACAAGAATCGTTCTGATACACAACTCCTGAGAAGAACTTGGTCAAGTGATGGTTCCTTTAGCAATAATGTAAAAGAATTTCCATAAAAAAGAACAGACAAATTCATATGTCAAATGTTGTCAAGTTTTTTATTAGATCAAAATTGGACCTTTTTTTTCAGATTCAGTGTCTGTGAGATAGTCATTAAATTAGTTTCTTAAGTTGCCGTAGGAAAAAAAACCAAGCTATAGGAGCTCAGTTTTAAGTATAAGAAGTTGTTATGGGTTAAATTTTGGTCCCCAGAAAGATACGTTGAAGTCCTAGCCCCCATTATCTCAGAATGTAACCTTATTTGGAAATAGGGTATTTGCAGATATAATTAGTTAAAATGAGTATACTGGAGTAGAGTGGGCCCTTAGCCCACTGTGACTTGTATGTTTCTAAGGAGAAAAGACACAGACACACAGGGAGAAGACAGGAATGATGGAGGCAGGGACTGGAGTGATGCATGTGGAAAGCAAGGATTACCGGTAAACGTCAGAAGCTGGAAGGGTTCTTGCCTGCATGTTTCACACCTTGACTTCAGACTTCAAACCTCCAGAACTGTGAGAGAATAAAGTTTGTTGTTTTAAGCCATCCAAGTCTGTAGTAATTTGTTATGGTAGCCTTAGGAAAATATGGAACGGGTAGGGAATGTCATGTTTATTTTACTACAGAAGAGAAAGTGAATAGATGGGAAGAGTACTGAGGAACCTCCAAGAATAGTTTAAGAATTTACCATCTTGATTGCCCTTTCTCCTTCATTTTATCGAAATATTTTAGGCCATCAAAAGCGTGCATACCAAATGTAAAACAGATAGCTAGTGGGAAGCAGCCACGTAGCACAGGGAGATCAGCTCAGTGCTTTGTGACCACCTAGAGCGGTGGGATAGGGAGGGTGGGAGGGAGACGCAAGAGGGAGGGGATATGGGGATATATGTATACATATAGCTGATTCACTTGGTTATACAGCAGAAACTAACCATTGTAAAGCAATTATACTCCAATTAAGATGTTAAAAAAAAAGCGTGCTTATCAGCACTTTTTCAAATTGCTTTCCAATTTGTCTTCCTAGATACTCTTCTAAATTGTTTCACTTTATATCCGTATTGATCTGTTGAAAGTACAGGTTATAGCTTAGGGATTTAATATTAAAAAAAAAAACAAAGCTGTTTCTAGCTTTCTGTGGAGCCTAGGAAATCACTCAATCTTTGAGAATTGCCTTTAATTATATGGAACTTAAGCCTTGAGTAAGTATGACTAATAGTGCCAGTGGTTAGGGAGCTTCGTGAGCTCCCTCTCTTACAATATGTTTTCAAAACTAATATTGTCTTTGTCAACAATCACAGTTAGGTGGAGATCATCTTAGATAAACCAAGTTAACTCTAACCCTAAGTTCTTGTTTTCCTAACAAGACCAAGAGAAATGTCAAGGATGTGCTCAAGGGCAGCATTATAAACAGTGTGACTAACAGCCGGGAAACTACTCTCTCAGCCTTAACACAGTCTTGTATAGCGAAGACCTGCTGTTAAAATTCTCTCAGGGTTCTGGAGAGACAGCTTGCTACAGAGTGAATTTGACACCCCACAGGCATGTCCTTTCTTGGGAAGTGTTTCATCAAAATGTGGGAAGAGTTCGACATCAAAATGGAAAGCCACGTATCCTACAGGAGCAGTAGAGTAGGTGGCAAATTCCCTTTGATCCAAGAGCCATGAGCTTTTAGCTAAGATGAAAAGGGATGTGGAGAAGTAGCACTACTTATCTCACAGTTCTTGCCTTTGCCAGCTGGGATGACCACATCCAACCTAGAGGACATGATAAACTCCCCGCTGGACCTTACCATAAGATGAGATGGTGGACTATAATGGATCCTATCATGTACGCGCTGAGACGCATCAGAACATTGTAAGTGGGCCTGGAGCTTCGGCTCAGGCTGGAAGTCAGAGTCTAGCGCTGCCTTCTCCAGCTAGCTGAGCGTGTTTTCTACCTAATGTGCTTTACAGCTGACAGCAACACAATAGAGGAGTTATCCACATTTCACTCATGTGGACACTCATTAAAATGCATTTACTGCCTTTGACTATTTCCTCTCCTGGCAACGAAGTCAAAATTCAGCCCTAAGTAGACCAAAGAAGGAATGAGCTGTAGTGGTAAACAGATTTGTTTTCTCTTTTAATTTTAAATTGAGCTGCACTAAATTGGAAATGGTTAGGAGCTCTCCCCACAGATTTGATTTGATTTGTCAGTCTGTACTAGCTGCTAGCAGTTCATCCTAGGACGTATACTTGATGCTGGGCAAAGGTAGCAAGTGTACGAATCTGCATTTTGTTACTTTCAGGACTACCTAACTTCTCGGTGGAGGGTCTGGGTCTAGCCCCTTCTTTGGGGCTTGGAAGTCTAAATCTGACCTCTCATTAACACAGATTACCTATTTGCTCTTAAGGTTTAATCACTAGGAATAGCTAGTGACTGAGCATCAAAAAACTAGTTCTGGGGCTTCCCTGGTGGCGCAGTGGTTGAGAGTCCGCCTGCCGATGCAGGGGACACGGGTTCGTGCCCCGGTCCGGGAAGATCCCACATGCCGCGGAGCGGCTGGGCCCGTGAGCCATGGCCGCTGAGCCTGCGCGTCTGGAGCCTGTGCTCCGCAACGGGAGAGGCCACAACAGTGAGAGGCCCGCATACCGGAAAAAAAAAAAAAAAAACAAACTAGTTCTGATCATTGGCTTGTACTCCTTAAATGAGACTATATTAAATATTATTAGAATTGGGTTCAGAACGAGAACCTCTGAGGAGTGTTTAGTTATTCACCTAGCAAATGAGCAAGTAGTTTGCCTGTAACATGCCAAGAGAACTTGGAACTAGAAGCACTATGTTCATGTCCTTTAAAAAAAAAAAAATCATAACCATCGGTCCTTGAAAATTCCTCCCCACCACCTGGTCGTTTGCTAAACCGAGTAATTGCCACCTTCCTCAGAGCGATGAACTAAAAATTAAAGGAGAAAATTATGTGAAAGTGCTTTATAAACTGTCAAGTGCCAAACATACTTAAGGGGTTATAGTAGTAGGAAATGGTGCCTTCCAAAGATTAATCACGTAGAAAATGTTATAAGCATACATGATTGGTTTCCATATTCAAACCATGACAGATTCTTGTCGCCACAATGAGGCAAGTGATTGAAATCTGGAGGGAGAAACTAATAATTCAGTGTTTTTAGTTGATTTGGAGATACTAGCTTCACATTCCCATAGAGGAATATGCAGCATTTTTGGAGTTTATATTTAAAAGTCATTGTAATCGTGAATTGCCTAGAAATTCAGCCATTGAGCGGGAATTTTCTTAGGATTCTGAACATCACCCAGAGCACTAATGGGAGGCTGAGGCTACCCCCCTCCTCCATCTCCAGGGAGCTTCCAGCTGCCCTTTCCACTCCTAGGAAAGCTAGCGGAGTGCGTGAGAGAAAGGGGGTTCAGCTTGCACACGGAATGATGAATCCTGTCTGTGTCTTATTTCGGATGCGAGTCCCGAGACATTTCATGCTGCTCTGAGGAGTCCCACTGACTGGAACAGTACAGGGCAGGCAGATGACGGCGACTTCTCGGTTCTCCATCCCTTTTCCGAGATGCCACCATCGGCTTCTCGGGCCCAGGCGAAGGCGACAGAGCCTGCAGATTGGGTTGAGGGAGGACGGTGCGCACGACCAACCCCTGCGCACAAACCCCACGGGGCCGCGGGGGCGGGGCGGGCAGGGGTCAGCGCCCCTCCCCGGGGCGGGGCTCGCCAGGGCTCCCCGCGCTCCGCAGCACCGCGGGGCTACAGCGGCAGCGGCGTGCAGGGAGCCGGGCGCGATGTACCTCCGCAGGGCGGTCTCCAAGACCCTGGCGCTGCCTCTGCGGGCGCCCCCAGGCCCCGCGCCGCTCCGGAAGGACGGTGAGTCGCAGGCGCTGGCCCGGGGGGCCTCTCCCGGCGTCCAAGCCTGAGGAGGACAGGTGCCTCGCGCACAGATCGCGCGGGCGTGCCGGTTCCCGCCTGCCCTTCGTGGGCCAAAGCCAACCCCGGCAGCAGAAGCCTGAGATTGGGGATAGGGATGGGGATAGTGGGGGGGGGGGGGCGGGGAAGAAGGGGGAGGGTGGCCGGAAAATCACCTCGACATTCTTGGAGACTTTGGAAGTAGGGTGCCTTTCCAGCGCGGCTTCTGGATCCGGACTGGATTTCCTGGGTTCGAATCTTGATCTTGGGCAAGTGATTTCACTTCAGTTTCCTCATCTGCAAAATGGGGACACTAATGAGTTTTAATGAGTTAATATGTAGTTAACAGCGCTTAGAAAAGTGCCTGGCGAAAGTCGGCAAAGCTTACCCCTTGTCTTAATACAGGGCCCAAAGCTCTCTCCAACTTCACGAGGAAGCAGAGGAATGGGTGGGAAGATGGACCCTGGTCTGCGGGCTCGGCAGGGTGCGCGGAAGGCAGTGCCGGCCGCGTAGAAGTTGGGTAAACGCTCTTGAGTAAATAGACTCAAGACCTGTCCAGGGCTCGGCAGCCACGAGCCTGGGCCGTGGCATCCCCGGTGAGGAAGGGGCTTCGAAACGCTTTCCTCAGGGGCTGCAGAGAGATCTGGAGCCCTCCAGCTGTTGGGCTGCGTCCCCCCCCCCCTGTATCCATCACCTGCAGATTTTCTAAAGCACGGGGAAAGGGAGCGAATTTCCTGATGGGGAAGTGGCAGTGCGAGCTGGAAGCTTATTAAATAAAAATTGATACGCACGAACGCGCCTAGCCTAGGGCCTGGGCCATCGTAGGTGCTGAAGTGTGAGCAGGAGAGCATTTTCCCTGCCAGCCGCCGGCGGCCCTGCGCCCAGGTTTGCGCAAGCGAGCAGTTCTGCCCCAGCCGGCTCTTTCCTAGTCGTCGTGCATCTTCTCTTTTCCGTCCCTGACTGGGGCGCTGGCTCTTAGACAACCTCGTGGAAAGTTCTTAGTTCTCCCTTCACTTTGCCCCACTTGCTAAGGCTTGCATTGGAGTCGGGGAGAAAGAGAACGACTCCTGCGGAAAATTCCATGGCCAATTTGTTTCCACTTTGATTAGGCCTTCGGTGGTGATGGTGATGGTGGGAGGGAAGGAGGGTATGTGTAACTAGCTTTATTTTTCTCTTAAAATGCTACTGAGAAGAAGTTGCCTCCAGTAACAGAAATAAAGAGTCTTCGTTTTCCTTGATCTCTATGCCGAGTAAGACAGAGCAGACTTTTCGCTGGTGAAATAGGGGGAAGCCATTCCTTTGAAAGTTCAGAAGATAACGGGGCTGTTGTGATTGGGGGTGGGGAGATGGAAAAGGCCCTGACGGTGGCCTTTCGAGCTCTCTGAACGCAACCCTCACCGTCCTCACGGACACGCATACACATCCTTTTTTGGTAGCTGCACATATTTCAAATAATTTCCTCCCCAACTTGGGGTAAAAGAAAAGAAGTTTGAAAATTCAGAACAGGTAGTTAGCAATACTGGTTGTAGCAGTACTGGTCTTTTCCTCATTTTCATCTAATTACTTTTTTGTAGTGTTGATTCATTTATGTATTTTCTGAACTGTAATTGACTGGAAATTTGGCTTCGGTCATGGACATTAACCTTGTATTGGTACTTCCAATTTGGATGAAAAATGAAATTGTTTCAGTTTATTGAAGGATAAAATTTTAACCGTGCCTCATCAAATTTTGTTCTCTGGTTTTTGCTTTTAAAAATGTAAAATTTTAATGAATAAATAAATTAGGTTTACAGTAGATCACCGAAAAAACTCAGAAAGACAAACTAGAAGTCGCCTGTAATTCTGCCACTTAGTGAATACAACTATTCATCTACATTTTAGTGTAAGTGGTGTTCCAGACCTTTTTTCCGCCTTCCTGCATTTTTTTTTTCTTATGTACACTGCTTCCACAATGTACGTAATCTGGGATAGTCCTGTAAAGATTATTTTGCTATAACTTTTCACTTAATATATTGTAAATATTTTCTTGTGTAGACAGTCTTCTGCAAAAATTAAAATATCTGTTTCACATTTATGAATATGCTAAAATTTGTCTAATCTTTACCAAATATTTATTTCCCATTTCATTGCTCTTTTAAATAACTCTGCCATAATTGTATTTGTCTTTACTTAAACCTCTGTAATTTTCTCTATTTCTTCCTATTTAAAAAAACTTTTTTTTTGTTTTTTTTTTTTGTGGTACGCGGGCCTCTCACTGTTGTGGCCTCTCCCGTTGCGGAGCACAGGCTCCGGACGCGCAGGCTCAGCGGCCATGGCTCACGGGCCCAGCCGCTCCGCGGCATGTGGGATCTTCCCGGACCGGGGCACGAACCCGCGTCCCCTGCATCGGCAGGCGGACTCTCAACCACTGCGCCACCAGGGAAGCCCTAAAAAAACTTTTTGATATTTATTACTGGTTGCCAACTATGAAAGTTATATATTCCCTATTTAATCACAGCTGTAGTTTTAAACCAACAAAAGCTCCACTAGAAGTCAAAGACATAACCTCTTACCATAGCCTCTCAGGGCACACTTGTAGGGAAAAATTGTTTTTTTCTAAGAGATGATCATTTATATCCAGACTAAGAACATATATACAAAATCTTCCCAATTTTGCTACTACGGAGATTCGTAGTTTGTGCAAATGTCTTGAGATTCGCTTTTTTATGTGCAAATCATACCTTCTTCCAGGTCCCTACACCCTTATTCTCTGTGTCAGGCCACATCAAAATACATTGAGTTTTCCTAGTAACACTGTCTCATGCTTTTGCACACGCTCTGCCTTCTGCCTCCAATGCAACTTTCCCTCCCCTGTTTATCTGACAACCTCCTACTTTCCTTCAAAGCTCGGGTCACGTCTTTCCAATCGTGGCAGTTACCTTGAGCCAGCTGGCTGAGTCCTTTCACTGCGTTTTCATGCTATTATTGCTTCTGCTTTCGTCTGTTACAGCGTTTGTCACACTGCATTGCACTTATTTGTCTACAATTATTCGCCTGTACATCTTTTCCCTCTTTTTTGAGGCTAGGGACCTTGTGTGTTGTGTTTACAGTTATACTCTTTTTTAAAAAGATTATTTTGTTTTATTTATTTATTTTTATTTTTTGGCTGCACCTCCGGCGTGTGGGATCCTAGTTCCCCAGCCAGGGACCAAACCTGCACCCCCTGCATTGGAAGCGCGGAGTCTTAACCACTGGACGGCGAGGGAAGTCCCTACAGTTATAATCTTTTTTTTAATATAAATTTATTTATTTATTTATTATTTATGTTTGGTTGTGTTGGGTCTTCATTGCTGCGCACGGGCTTTCTCTAGTTGCGGCGAGCAGGGGCTACTCTACGTTGCGGTGCACGGGCTTCTCATTGCAGTGGCTTCTCTTGTTGCGGACACAGGCTCTAGGTGCACGGGCTTCAGTAGTTGTGGCATGCAGGTTCAGTAGTTGTGGCTCACGGGCTCTAGAGAGCAGGCTCAGTAGTTGCGGTGCACGGGCTTAGTTGCTCCTAGGCATGTGGGATCTTCCCAGAGCAGAGATCAAACCTGTGTCCCCTGCATTGGCAGGTGGACTCTTAACCACTGAGCCACCAGGGAAGTCCCTCTTTATGTTTAAAATAGAGAATTTGAGCTATATGAACTTTAAGCTTCTTCTAGCTTTGAGTCTATCATAAAAATTTCAATTCCATAGCATATGGTATATACAAATTCTAGCACTATAGAGTTAATATATTTAAATAGAATAATACAGTACCTTAATCTATTTCTATTAGTTTGTACAAAATTGCCCTTCTATTTTAGATATGACCTTATGGCAACATTTGTCTTAAAAGAGCTTATATCTGGTGGGAATGTAAATTGATAGCCACTATGGAGAACAGTATGGAGGTTCCTTAAAACACTGAAAATAGAACTACCATACAACCCAGCAATCCCACTACTGGGCATATACCCTGAGAAAACCATAATTCAAAAAGAGTCATGTACCACAATGTTCACTGCAGCTCTATTTACAATAGCCAGGACACAGAATCAACCTAAGTGTCCATCGACAGATGAATGAATAAAGAAGATGTGACACATATATACAATGGAATATTACTCAGCCATAAAAAGAAACAAAATTGAGTTATTTGTAGTGAGGTGGATGGACCTGGAGACTGTCATACAGAGTGAAGTAAGTCAGAAAGAGAAAAACAAATACCATATGCTAACACATATATATGGAATCTAAAAAAAACCAAAAGGTTCTGAAGAACCTAGGGGCAGGACAGGAATAAAGATGCAGATGTAGAGAATGGACTTGAGGACATGGGGAAGGGGAAGGGGAAGCTGGGACGAAGTGAGAGAGTGGCACAGACATATATACACTACCGAATGTAAAATGGATAGCTAGTGGGAAGCAGCCGCATAGCACAGGGAGATCAGCTCAGTGCTTTGTGACCACCTAGAGGGCTGGGAAAGGGAGGGTGGGAGGGAGACACAGAGGGAGGAGATATGGGGATATATGTATATGTATAGCTGAATCACTTTGTTATATAGCAAAAACTAACACACGATTGTAAAGCAATTATACTCCAATAAAGATGTTAAAATATAAATAAAAAAATTTTTAAAAAAGCTTCTATCTGCCCGTCTTTAAAGGTTTTATATTAGAAGAATTAGAGTTTCTTTCTATGTCTACATTTGTAATATAGATTTATAGAAATGTGTTGGATTTCAACATAAATGTTTTATTTAACATATAAACTTTAAGCACAAATGTATTTAATTAACTTTTTGTAAAAATATCTTTTCCATTGAATCCTGTGGTGTAGAATATACAATAAATGGATTTCTTTTGCTCACATGCATCTCGTTTGACTGTTAAAATTGTTTAACGCTTTGTCATTTCTCCTCACCCACGTCTGCATTCCTTCGAAGTAAAGCATGATGCGAAGCATCAGGATGACAGGTTTCATAAGTAATTATCAAATTAGATTAAGAAAATGTCAAGTGGAATTATTACCCTACCTTGTAATACTGTATTCCTTTAAGCTAACATCAGTTGATGTTAATAGATTCTAGGTTCACTGGGGGGTAAAAAATTTTTTTGGATGTAATCATTTAAAATAGTTTTGCCCGTGGTGGAGCTAACTGTGTTTAAACTTGTTTTCCTAGCATCTCTTCGCTGGATGTCATCTAACAAATTCCCTGGATCATCCGGATCAAATATGATCTATTATCTGGTTGTAGGTGTCACAGTCAGTGCTGGTGGATATTATGTAAGTGTTTTAATAACCTTGGTGCTCAGGAATTCATATATTTTACAACCTGTGATAAAACTCAAAGCAATGTCAAGATCAAGACATGGGATTAATTAAATATACAAGATTATGAAAAAAATTTTTAAGTATAAAGTACTTAATACCACTAACTATGGATGACTTTCATTAAAAACAATGTTATTATAAATACTAACAGTACTAATGGCTGACATTCGAGTGTTTACCACGTGACAGACTCATGGCTCATTTAATTATTACAACAATTCTTTAAGGTAGGTACTATTATTAACATTTGACAAGAACTGTTTTGAGAGAGAAATGTTTTAAAAATGAACAGACTTTATGGGACTTCCCTGGTGGTCCAGTGGTTAAGACTCCACGCTTCTACTGCAGGGGGTGCGAGTTCCATCCCTGGTCAGGGAACAGAGATTCCCCATGCTGCACAACACGGCCAAAAATAAATTAATAGACTTTATTTTTTGGAGCAGTTTTAGGTTTACAGAAAAATAAGCAGAAAGTACAGAGAATTCCCATATACTTCCTCTTACCCCTCTGCCCCCCTTTCCCAAATCAACAACCTTGCTTTAGTGAGATACATTTGTTACAACTGATGGGTCAACACTGATACATTATTATTGACTAAAGGCTGTAGTTTACGTGAGGCTTCACTCCGTGTTGTACATTATATGGGTTTTAAGAAATATATACTGACATGTATCCACCATTACAGTAGCACACAGAATAGTTTCATTGCCCTAAAAATCCCCTGTGCTCCAACCATTCATTCTTCCCTCTCTCCCCCTAGTCTTTTAACTGTCTCCATAGTTTTTTATTAGCTTTACATCTTTACTTTTATTTATTATTTTTATTTTTATTTTTTTCCGGTACGCGGGCCTCTCACTGTTGTGGGCTCTCCCGTTGCGGAGCACAGGCTCCGGACACGCAGGCTCAGCGGCCGTGGCTCACGGGCCCAGCCGCTCCGCGGCATGTGGGATCTTCCCGGACCGGGGCACGAACCCGTGTCCCCTGCATCGGCAGGCGGACTCCCAACCACTGTGCCACCAGGGAAGCCCTTTACTTTTATTTTTTAAAAGTAGTATTTATCTATATATTTTTTTAAAATTCAAAATAGACATATATAAAATCAAAAGAATGTTTTCCTCCCTGGTCTTCCTTATCCACTCCCCACAAGTAATTACCGTAAAACAAAGCTTTTAATAGTATGATTTTGGAGCTAAAAAAAGAAAAGAAACATTTGTGAGTTAATAAGATAATTCTAGGAATTCCCTGGAGGTCCAGGGGTTGGGACTCAGCGCTTTCCCTGCTGTGGGCCCAGTGCAATCCCTGATTGGGGAACTAAGATCCCGTAAGCTGCACTGTGTGGCCAAAAATAAATAAATAAATAATCCTATTGATTTGAATCATTCCTCCTTTTGCCATAAACTTTCTAAACTGAAACCTAATCTTTATTATGAATAAAATGAGAATAAGTATATATTCTTTAGGAACCATAAGACTACACAATCACTACATTTTGGTTTGACCTTACAGAAATATGCGTAAAGAGATTTTTAGTCCTAACTAGGAGCAGTTTAAAGGACTATGTAGGTAATGGAAGCAAAATACATATCCTACTCTTCAGAAACGTGAAAGCCTCAAGAAGCCAGGAAAGTTCAAACATGTCACTTATATTATTGTCTTCCACTAATCTACCCGCTTTCACTCATACCCAGATTCCTTTGCTTTACCATCTTTCTACTGTTTAATATTGAATTCACTGCCTAGGGCTGCTATAGTTGGATATAGGCCACTGGAAAACAGATTAAACTAGGCCATGTGATTATGTGGGAAGCTGGAAGACTGAATTTCATCTGGACATCGCTACACCCCTAATCATGTTTACCAGTGCCAGACGTGAACCTCTGCAGTCCGCTAAATCCTCCTTTGCAAAAGCAATCTTAACTGGCTGGTTAGAAACTGGCTACGCCTGAGAGCTCTTTCTGGCCTTGTTCTCTCACAGTGGGAGTGGAAATTGGACAAGGTGATGATCTCTAAGTCCCTTTCCACCTCTAAGATTATGTAGTTTTTTTTTTGTTGTTGTTGTTGTTTTGCGGTACACGGACCTCTCACTGTTGTGGCCTCTCCCGTTGCGGAGCACGGGCTCCAGACGCACAGGCTCAGTGGCCATGGATCACGGGCCCAGCCGCTCCGCGGCACGTGGGATCTTCCCGGACCGGGGCACGAACCCGTGTCCCCTGCATCGGCAGGTGAACTCTCAACCACTGCGCCACCAGGGAAGCCCAGATTATGTAGTTTTTATCTGGAATGTTGGAAGCCTTCATTCCCAAGAATCTTAGGCTACTTTGAGGAGGAAATACAGAACCTGAGGCACTCAAAAACCCATATTCTATCCCTCCCCTTCCTTTCCTTGTCCTGCACTAAAATAAATTCTATATTAGGTTTATCTGAATTGAATCCACAGATGCCCCCTAGGCAAGAGCACTTTTTCATTTCCAAGTAAAATCTACTACCAGAGCCTCTGAAAATCTGAGAAAGGCCCAGGTCACTTCCATTTTTTGAGGGTCTGGGTATCTTGGGAGAGCAAAATGCCAGACTGGTTTCTAAAAGCTGTGGTAGATTTTAGATGCTTACGTTTAATAAATACAAAATATCATTTGGAAATAACTTCAAAGTCTAATTTTGAGACTCTCTCTTCTAATAGACCTTTCTTCTACTCTGTGCTTGATAATGTTCGATTTGAAAAAGCTAGATCCTCTGGGTTACACATGAGTGTGAATTATTCTTATATCTCTTTGATTCTGCTTTAGCAGCTAAATTGTGTTTTAGCCCCTTGAACAATAAGACTAATGTCCTAGGGATGTTGCTGCTGGGGTGGCCATTTCAGGGACATGAACTTGGGCACAGGTTCAGCTTTACTGTACTGAGAACTGAGGGTGCTGACTCGGTGTACAAGTCAGGAGCTCCCACCCCACTAGGAAAATATTCCCTGCTTTTATACAAAAATGTTGACTGTCATTCCTGCTGATCCTGTTTGCTCTGTGTGTTTCAAAGCCAGATGATTCAAGTCAGAATTCACCAAACCCTGAGAGTTTGTTCAAGGGCCACTTTTGCAACATTTCCACCCCCCGAGCTTATGGAGTTTTCCATTTTCACAGTCTAATTTTAACATACTATAAAATGGTTTGTAATTTGCATAGGATAACTTTTAATGAGGTCAATGGTTTATAATGATTAAAGATTTAGAAAATACTACATATAAATATGCAAATTTTAAAAATCTGTCATCCTACTTGCCACTAAGAGAGAAATATCTACCAACATTTTTTTAAGCTGAGATAATATGAACAATATTATCTAGTGGGATTTTCTTTTTTGTTTTTGTGGTACGCGGGCCTCTCACTGTTGTGGCCTCTCCCGTTGCGGAGCACAGGCTCCAGACGCGCAGGCTCAGCGGCCATGGCTCACGGGCCCAGCCGCTCCGCGGCATGTGGGATCTTCCCGGACCGGGGCATGAACCCGTGTCCCCTGCATCGGCAGGCGGACTCTCAACCACTGCGCCACCAGGGAAGCCCGAGATTTTCATTTTTAAAATATCATTGTCTAATATGAATACGCCAGAGATTACTCCTTGATTTTGAAATGAAAGGAGGCCTGCACATTGTGTCTAAGATTAAGATAGCTTTATTACCAATTTTGTTTCTCAAGTAACCTGTGGGTCAGTCATATTACTGCTTTTAATGACTAAACCTAGCTGACTTAAGGAATCTTCATTGGGGTCTACAAATGGGTCATTTTGGAAGACTTTTGGAAAACTTTTCATTGTGGGAAAATTGAGTTTCACCTGCAGTTATAAGAACTAATACAGAGAGAGCTCATTTCCCCCAGTGACAACATCTTTGCTAACTATAAAACAATATCACAGCCAGGAAACTGACATGGATACGATCCATAGACCTTATTCAGATTCCACCAGCTTTACATGCCCTTGTGCGTGTGTGTGTGTGTGTGTGTGTGTGTACGCTCAAGTGCATGTATTTAGTCCTAAGCAATTTCATCACATGTGTAGATTCGTGTATTCACCACCACAGTCAAGAGACAAGACTGTCCCATCACCACAAGGGTCCCATGTATTGTTCTTTTGTAATTGTACTCACTTCCCGCCTGCTCTCCCCCTCCCTTCCTCCTGACAACTACCTATCTGTTCTCTATTTCTGTATTTCTTGTCATTTCAAGAACATTACCCAAAAAAATTAATAATAATAATAGTAATGTTACATAAATGGAATCCTAAGGTGTGCAACCTTTTGAGATTGGCTTTTTTCACTCAGCATAATTTACCTGGAGATTCATCCAAATTGTTTCCTGTATCTATAGTTCATCCCTTTTATGGCTGAGTAGTGTCCTATGTCCTGGACGTACCACAGTCTGTGTAACGATTCACCGGTTGTAGGACGTCTGGACTGGGTCCAGTTTTTGTATTACAAATAAAGCTACATGAACATTTGTGTACAGGTTTTTGTGTGCATATAAATTTCCATTACTCTGAGATAAATGTCACAGGATATTTGCAAATGCCTGTCAGAATATTTTGATTCTAGCATAATTTTTTTTCTTCTTGGTCTTTATCTATCCACCTTGTGTGTTTTCAGTTATCTTTGACCCCTGTTAGAACATTTGTTTCTTTCCTTTTTTAAAGCATTCTACTTATTGACAAAGATTTCCAGAGGGGAAATAAAAGAGTAGATGGTGTGTATTGGTTTCTCCTGTTTGAACTGTAGATAGCTTTAAACTTGGCATGATGAATCTTAGAGCTCAAGAAATAAACTTAAGCACACATTTACTTTCAGACTTACAAGAGAATCACATCAGAGAAAGCCAAACACAGCGATCATATAACGAATTTGAAAGAAAAAACCAACGCAGAGTTACATCCACTTCCAGGTAAAGTGAATTTACTCTTTTCTTTTTCCTTGAGGCACTGATTTTCATTATCTTAGTCTAGCAATGGACAGTATTTGTTTTTGGCTTCTTTACTAACTTAATCCAAAATGACTCTGGGTAGAAGTTCATTCAGGAAGGGAAAGTCCAACCAAAGCCTAAAGAATATTGTTAGAGGTTTTGGACGAGAGCATTTGGTAAATGAAAACATTGTACATTTAATCTGCTGACCAGCAGCTTTGACTTCTTTGTGTGGTAATATTACTTTTCCCCTACTCAGGTTTCCATTCATGCAGGCATAATTTTAGTCTCTGTCTCTCTCAGCAGCCTGACCTTTCATTTCTCTCGTTAATTTTTTTTAAGTCATGAAATTTTGTTTCAGTTTTGGCTAAGACCACCTGTGTGCAGTGACATTAGCAGATTCAGTCATGTCTACTGAGTCCCTCAGTTGATCTGACTGATAAAATGGCAACTTGTAAGAACAGAAGTTTGACATTTTCACCCTAATGTATATTTGTTGCCTAAACTGCTTGCTTTAAACCATACTTTTTTCCATCTCAACTATAAGGCCATTATTATCAAATACCATGATCACTATCTAGGGACAAAGAAAACAGCTGCTCATGGACCAGTTTTAACCTTTTAGTCATGAGAACAATAAGAAACAGAATATCATTAGTAAATGTTATTGAATATAATCATGAGACGGCTGATTGTAATAATGATAAAATACAGCATTTCCATAGCACTTCCTTGGTTTTAAACCCCTCTTCATACATATTATTGTAGTCAATCCTCCCAATAGTTCCGTGAGGTAGGTATTATTAATATCCCCATTTTACAGATGACAAAACTGAGGTTGAGGGAGGACTAGTGGCTTTTCTGAGTCATCAGCTAGTAAGTTAGCTACTTTTCCATGCTATTTCACATGACACATTGCCTGTTTATTTTCATGGTTTGTATTTAAAATAAATAATCACATGAAATTATTATTTTCTTAAGTTCAACAGATTCAAAAGGGTTTTCAGAAGAGCAGACCTTTCATTTTACCTCCCCAGAGGCAACCAATAACACCAGTTTCTTTGTGTCCTCCAGGAGAGGGTCTCTACAAATATAACTCTAGGTCTATGTTACCCTCCTTTTGTCCTAACACAAATAGTCCCATACTGTATACATTGCTCGTTTCCTTGCTTTTTTTTCACTGAACAGACCACCTTGAAGACCATGTCGTATCAGTACTTATTGATCTGTCTCCTTTTTTAAAATGACTGCATAGTGTCTCACCGTCTTCCCATGCTCTTTACATTAATACTTTGCTTCATGGACTAAATTTTAAAGGTGAAAAAGAGAACCTTGTGGGTGCCGAGGAAGCCAGTTCAGAAGCCCCCGAAGTACCTTCAGTGGAAGCTCCGGTGGTGGACGCTGCAGAGCTTCCCAGTGCTACAGTTGCCGTCATCAAAGAGGCTTCCCCCTGTCCAGACGATGCGGAGGCTGCTGCCGAGGAGACCGCTGCCGCTGGTGCTGAAACTGGGTCAGAGGTGACAGATGTGGGGACGGGAGAAACCGCAGAGGTCAGCACTGAAACCACGTCAGAGGTTACCAGCGCAGTTCGGGATGAAGCTGTTGCCATCGATAGTGATAAAGGTACAACCGAGAACGAAAGCTGTGGTGAATATGCTGAACTGGAAGAAAATTCTCCAGTTGAGTCAGAATCCTCTGCTGGGGCTGATTTACAGGAAGAAGCCAGTGTTTGTTCTGAGGCCGCCTCAGCCCAAGGCTAATCTCATGCAGATTGACACGTGGGCAAAAAATGCCACAGAGGGTCTGATAGGTGTTTTTGTAGTTTCAGTAACCTTAGATTTTAAAAAGGCTTCTTTTCTAGAAAATGTTAGTGTGCCTTGAGGATTTGGGGTATCTACTGATAGATTTCAGGATCGAGAGAATGGAGATTTTGCGTGCTGAATAGTTTTCTACTCTCTGGGATCAGAATATGACATGTAAAGAGCTTCAAGAGTTTCACCTGTGGATTTAAATTTTCTATCATAGGAATGGAGCTATCTATACAGCCTGCATTCACTTTAATTTTGCTATAATTTTACCTTTCTTTAATGTATGTAAATCTAGATACTTGAGTTTTGATTTGAACTCATTTAAATAAATTGGGAAAATCTTTAGTGCTTCTATTATTATTCACTAATATTGATATGCATAAATAGTATATACTAATATATACACATACAACATCACATGAACATTGCAACGTTATCAAAGAAAACATAATCTAGGGAGAACTCTGCATAGGGCAATATATGTGTCCGTTCTCCCATCTATATTACACGGCAGGCTGTGCCAGTGTTTTCCATTTCAGTTTAATTCTCTTCAAGCAGCATTTATCCTGGCACTTTTTGGCAGTGGTCATGCATTCATTCCCATAGTCAACAAATGTTAACTGAGCACCTGTAATTTACCAGGCACTGTTTTAAGTGTTGAGATTAAAAAAAAAAAGATAAAAATTCTTACCCTTCCCAGCTCGTGTTCTAGGGTATATATAAATAAACAAATATAAATAATAAACAAGATAAATAAGACAACTATATAGTATGTTAGATACTGATAAGTATTTGAAAAGAAAAATAATGAAAGTAAAGGGATTATAAGTTTTGGTTAGGGCAGCCAGAGAAGACCTTACTAAGAAGCTGTCTTGTGGGTATAAATGTGAAGGTTGTATAAGGGACCTAGTCATGAGGACATGGCAGGGCGGGGCTGCTGGGAGAGCAGCGGAAAATCATCCCAGATGAGGGGACTGAGAAGGGTAAAGGATCTGAGGCACGAATATGCTAGAGAATTTGAGGAATTGCAAGGTGGCCAGTGTGTGGCTAAAGTGGAATGAAAAAGAGGGAGAGCGGTGGAGACGATTTCAGAGAGAAAGAATGGTTATGCAAGGGTGGGCTAGAGCACGCAGGGTCTAGTAAGATTTCGGCTACTCAGGTAAGTTGGGAAGTGGTAGTGGATGCTACGGATGCTCTGACTAGATCCCTTTAACTGGGCCAGTACATTTAATCCTAGCTGCTCTGAGTGTCACACACACACCCCGCCCCCAACCTCACCCCAGGCAGCTCACAGTTGATGACTGACTACCGTGGTGTTACAAAAGGTGGGGCCTTCGCTGAGGGACAACGCAGAGCTTCCCAGTCGAGGCTGGTTTCCAGCTGAGATTACATCCTTGCTTAGCTTTCTCCCCCTGTTCTGTCCCGCTTGCCTCCTTCCTATTCCCCTGGGAGCACTCCTTTGATAAATCACCTGCCTCCAAATTCCTGTTTCAAGCTCTGTTTCTAGGAACTCCACCTAAGATAATTGTACTGGATGTGGTCCCAGGAAGCAGACCCTAAGAATAGGGTTCTGGAATTGTATCACTCTCCAGCTGGATGGCCATGAGGACCCCATCCCTGGTGGTAGGTGGAGGACTGCTATTCCCTGGCCTTCTGTAGCAGTGCGGTTGCTAAGATTTTCACCCCTGGTAAACTAGGGTAGGATATAGGTGCAAGATGATAAACTGGCTGGTTTAATCCCTCTGGAATTTGAGAGCTAGCAAGAAATAATAACTGCAAGGACTTAATCATTGCAATTAAGGGATGCTGTTTCACTAAACATTCTGTAAGATAGAGCAGAAACACTACCCGGTACCACTCTACGACCTCAACACACACACAAAAATTCATTCTTCTCCACTGTTTTAGTTAGGATGCTCTCTGCTGCAAATAACAGAAACCAACTCAAAAGAGATTAAACAACAGAGAGAGTTATTATCTAACCAGCTCTCCAGAGGTCAGGCAGCTGCCAGGTTGGTCTATTCTGTGGCTCAGTTGTTAAGGACCAGGTTATTTCTATTCTGTTCTATTGGGTTGGCCCAAAAGTTCGTTCGGTTGTAAGTAAAAGACACATTTGTCATTGTCACCGAGAACTTTATCGAACAACATGGTCATTAACCGAACGAACTTTTTGGCCAACCCAATACTATCAGGAATGTTTTGGCTTTATCCTTGGTGGACTTTCCTCATGATCACAGGATGAATCACCATAATTCTAGCTAAGCCACGTGATTAATGTCCACTCAAGGTCATTCAAAAACACAAACTTCCTCATCTTAAAAAAAACAAATATATACAAATATATATATATATATATATATATATATATATACACATACACACACATATTTCCTTTTAATGTTACATTGTGGAAAATTTCAAACAAAAGTAGAGAGAACGGTGTCAGGAATCTTCGTGTGCCCTCACCCAGATTTACCAATTATCAACTCTTGGCAAATCTTGTATTTGTGGTCCCACCCGCTTAATCTTCTACTACTACTAATGCCTGTACGTAAAATAATAATAATAATAATAGCAATAACAATTCTTTAGTATTGCTAATTATCTAGTCAGGAATCAAATTTCCTAAACTGCCTCATAAAGGGTTTTCTCCTCCCTTCAGTTTGTTTTTGGCTCAGAATCTAAGTCCACAAATTGCATTGGTCAATATGTCCTTAAGTCTATTTTTCCATAGGTTCCCTTTCATCTCCCTTTTGTTCCTCCTTGCAATTTATTTTTTTTTAATAAACTGGGTCATTTGCTCTGTAGCTTTGTTTCAGTCTGGGTTTTGCTTATTGCCACCACATGTATTTTTGGGGTTTGTTTTAACATGTTCCTCTCCCTTGTACTGCCTATAAGTTGGCATTTAGCTCTAGAGGTTGGATCAGATTTAGGCCTATTGTTTGGACAGGAATACTTCATAGGTGGTCTTCACACTTCCATGGGGACCCACAATGACTCATTGTTTTTCTCTTTGTGATGTTGGAAGTCATCGATCCATTATTTCACTAGGAGTTATAAAATGGTGCTATTGTAAGTTTATCATGATTTATTAGCGGGACTACTTCTGTAAAGGGGAACTTCTTTCACCAACTGTTTGATTACATTGAGGTAAAGCTCATAGAGGAAAGATAGAGTAAATACTCGGGTCTCTCTTTTTATTTCCAGGTTTCAAAACGATGAGATGGCTCCCTAGCATATGCTCCATAAGTGACCAAGACATTTTTTTTTAGTATCATTATGAACGCAGCGATTTAAACATAAATTATATGCTTTAATCAATTGCAGTTATTACCCTTATTAATGCTCAATTTTCCCATCACTGACAAATGGGAGAGTCTTCAAGTGTGCTTTCTGAGTCTTTCTGCCTCAAACCTAGTAGTCTTGGATAGCTTCCTTGCTTTCCGGTATGATAAGATGTAAATATCCTACCCCAAACCTGGAATCAGCTATTTCTTTTAGGAGTCCTGCTGCTTTTTAATGTGACTGTAGTACTTAAGGATTTAAGGATTTAAACTATAATCTGGGTGATTAAGGGATGTTGATTGCTACTGGGTTGGTCACTGTATCTAAGCCTTTAAGTAGACAGTCATGCCATTTTGCATTTCCAAAACAGCAATATATGTGGGTACCTGTTTCCTGTGAGAGTATATTGTCAAATGTGATAGATAAAAAAATATCTCAGTGTACTCTTAATTTACATTTCTTTTATTAAGAGGGAGGTTGGACAGTTTTTCATTTGTTTAAGGGCCATGTACATTTCTTTTTATGCAAACTATCTGTTCATATCTCTAGTATATTTTCTATAGTGTTGTCAATCCTCTCCTTTTTTTATTTTTTTAGAAGCTCTTTATATAATAGAGATAGTAAACTTTTTTTTTTAAATTTATTTTTGGCTGCGTTGCGTCTTCGTTGTTGCACACGGGCTTTCTCTAGTTGCGGCGAGCGGGGGCTACTCTTCGTTGCGGTGCGCGGGTTCCTCATTGCGGTGGCTTCTCTTGTTGCGGAGCACGGGCTCTAGGCGCATGGGCTTCGGTAGTTGTTGCATGCATTCTTAGTAGTTGTGGCTTGCAGGCTCTAGAGCACAGCCTCAGTAGCTGTGATGCACGGGCTTAGCTGCTCCGCGGCACGTGGGATCTTCCCCGACCACGTCTGGAACCCATGTCCCCTGCACTGGCAGGCGGATTCTTAACCACTGCGCCACAAGGGAAGTCCCGAGATAGTAAACTTTTGTCTGTAAGTCATAAATATTTTTTCAAGTTTGTCATTCATCTTCTTAATTTACTTATAATGTTTTTGTAGTATAAGAGATTTTTAGTTTTTAACGTAATCAAATGGATCAATCTTTTTCTGTATTGTTGCTGAATTTTGAGCTATTATTAGTGTAGCAGATTGGGAAACAAATAGGCACACATTCTTCCCCTGTATGCACACTACTGTGAAGCGTGACTTTGTATCTCTTCCCATCAAGAGATGAGGACTACTTTTCCCCTCCTTGAATTTAGGCTTGCCTTGTACTTTGCTTGGTAGAATGCTGAGAAAGCGACTTCTTGAGAGTTCTCCCTCTCTTGGAACCTTGGGACCGTCAAGTGGAAAAGCTTGGGCTAGTCTGTGAAGATGAGCGACCACGTGGAGAGAGAGGCCCCACCTACCACTGGCACCAGCCCCAGATCTGTGAGTGAGGCCGTCCTAGACCAGGCATGCCTGATGGCTGCAATTGTCAGAGTGACCCAGGCAAGACCAGATAAGAACCACACAGCTGAACACAGACCAAACTGCTGGTCCTCAAAATTGTAAGCAAAGAAGATGGTTGTGTATTATTAAGCCATGAAGTTGGGGCAGTTTAAGCAGAGAGGTCTAGTTAAGATAGTTAGGAAATAAGACTTTGAATTTGGTGCGGCCCAGCTCTCGTGTGTTGCATTTCACATTCCTTAACTGGGATGAAAAAACAACTAGCTATGCCCAGCAGATCCAGCATTTGTCTGGCTTAACCTCCTGACCAACTGTTGCCTTTTCTGAAATTTATGTTTTAGAACTACTAAATGCCAAGTGTGACTGTACCCAGAAGATTTTTTTTTCCTTTTACAATTCAATGTTTATTGAAAACAACCTTTTCAAGTCTAAAAGCAACCTATATTTTATTAACCTTTTCTGACTTTAACAACCAGTGTAATGAAAACTCAACAACAGTATTCTATAAGCAGCATTGAATTATCAGACCGCTGACTGATTTTAATAGAATAAAAAATACGTTAAAAAAAGTCAAGGGACTTCCCTTGTGGTCCAGTGGTTAAGAATCCGCCTGCCAATGTAGGGGACATGGGTTCAATCCCTGGTCATGGAGCTAAGATCCCACATGCCGTGGGGCAACTGAGCCCGTGCGCCGCAACTACTGAGCCCATGCACCACAACTAGAGAGCCTATGTGCCACAGCTACTGAGCCCGCGCACTCTGGAGCCTGTACACCACAACTAGAGAGGAGCCTGTGCGCTGCAACTAAGACCTGACGCAGCCATAAATAAATAAATAAATATTAGGGGGAAAAAAGTCAAAATGGGAGAAATAGAGTGTGAGGCCTAGAATGGGAACCCCATTGCAAAAGATAAAAACTGGCAGCAGAATCAGACAAGCAGGTTACTTCTCTTTGATGAAGACAGGGATATAAAGGAAGAATAAGTTTAGAGAAACACAACACATTCTAATCAATGACATGCCCATGAAATTTACATATTACTTTAACTGTTGAAAGAAAGGTTTGGAGCAGTCTTGAGCAAGGGATCTGAGGTAACTACTCTGTCCAGTTTTTCAAAACATGAATTTTTTATGATGAAGTACAGTGTATTCCACCGCCAGCTTTTGAGAGTTGAAGCTGGATTCAGGGAAGATTAGTTTCTGAATGTGTTAGTAATTTCTGTGCCAAGTGTTTGTCCTGTCAGATAGCATCTGTTGACCAGAAGCAACACTGTCCTTTATAACAAAGCACGTCATATAATGTTTTCTCTCAGTTAAAAAACCCTCTAAAGAAATTTCTAGAAAAAAAAGTATTTATTTTATTTAACTTTTGGGGTAAGATTTTAGAGAATTAGTTGGAGGAATTTAGAAAGTTAAACATTATTATTTGACTTTTTCACATGGATATATAATTTTAAGTATTCATTGCCCCAATCAATGATTAAACTAATATAAAAACTTAACCTTTATTTTCTGAGATTATTTCATATGGATATTGATTTCTGGGGTGTGGGATGAGAATAAAGAGAAAGTTAGCATTTGGGGGGAATTCCCTGGCAGTCCAGTGGTTAGGACTCCACGCTTTCTGTGTCGAGGGTGCAGGTTCAGTCCCTGGTTGGGGAACTAAGATCCCACAAGGCTTGCAGCGTGGCCACAAAAAAAAAAAAAAAAAAATTAGTATTTTCTTTATCAAGTGACATGAAGATGGGAAGATTGTGGGCATTATTTACCCCCTTTAAGAATGAGAATTCCTCCTCACATATCAGAAATGCTTTCATTCAGAACTAGGGAAAGAATCTTCCTTTGGAGTGGAAGATTCTACGTGGACTGTGGTTATATCTATTATGTCTCAATCAGAAACCAAATAGAATGACCAACTAAACTGATTTTTAAAATTCATCTTTAGATGATAACTGATTGAAATACTCGTGCAGTGATTTTTATACAGAACTTTCTTCCTTTCTTTCTTTCTGGCTGCGTTGGGTCTTCATTGCTGCACGCGGGCTTTCTCTAGTTGCGGCGAGCGGGGGCTACTCTTCGTTGCGGTGCACGAGCTTCTCATTGCGGTGGCTTCTCTTGTTGCGGAGCACGGGCTTCGGTAGTTGTGGCACGCGGGCTCAGTAATTGTGGCACATGTGCTTAGTTGCTCCGCGGCATGTGGGATCTTCCCGGACCAGGGATCCAACCCGTGTCCTCTGCATTGGCAGGCGGATTCTTAATCACTGTGCCCCCAGGGAAGCCCTGTACAGAACTTTCAATAAGGAAAATAATACATTTTTTTAAAGAACTCAAACAGTAGCAAAATATTCTGGAACTGAGATTTTGAATTTACCACCATCACATCTCACTGCTCCCGGTCTTCTCCGTCTCCAAACTGTCTCCAAACTGTTACCTTAGTTCAATTCCTCACACCAGCAGTCTCTTAGCAAGTCTCCTTACCATTCAATTCACTGTTATCCTTCTAAAATAGTTAGTGGATCATGTTACCTCCCAGTTTAAAACTCTTCAGTAGCCCACCAATATCTGATTGAGGAGATTTGAATGTGTTATTGCTTTGCAGTCAAAATTCTTATTTTATGGTACAACATTCAGGGCCCTCCACAAACCACAACTGTCCATTCTCCCTTCAATCTTTTTTTTTTTTTTTTTGGTCCTTACTCCTATTTTCCTGTGGCTTCCAGCCACCTCCCGTGACCCCACAGCCTTGAACTTGCCATCCTGTTTTATGCCTCAAAGATCTTGTACGTGTAGTTCACTCCATCTGGAAGGACACGCCCAACCCCTCAGCTGGCTCAGCTTCTTTCTAATTACTCAGCTCAAGCATTATTTGCTCTGCAATGCTTTTCCTCACCTGACTGAGCTGAGCTGAAGCTGTCATACCTTCCTTTGTGTCATTCTACACCTTACTCTGTTGTTGCATTTATCATTCTGTCTTTCAATTACTTGTTTATGGTTTCGAATCTCTGAATAGAATGGGGGTTGCCTGAGAAGAAAGACCATGTTAAGGCCCTCAACAGGTGTTTGTTGAAGGAATTTATGATCCTCAGGGAGTTATGGCCTGTTCTATAGAGTTGACCTCTACGAAACTGCTGATATCTGGTCATTTTTGACCTACCAAAACAGCAAGTTTATAAAATTCAACCTAAATATATTCCAAGAGGTAAATCTTGAGAAAAGTTCAGATTGCTAATGTCACTAAAATACTTATAATTTTGCACTTCCCTGGTGTTCCAGTGGTTAAGCCTCCGCACTTCCATTGAAGGGGGCATGGGTTTGATCCCTGGTGAAGTCCCACGTGCCACGCGCTATGGCAAACAAACAAACAAAAAAAGACATAATTTCTAATATAAACACAGAATTTTCTCAGATTATTTGGAAAATCAACGGAAGAAATTCCCAAACATAAATGTGTTTTTTTCAAAAAGAAATCAGCCTATATTTTCTTCTCTTAGTACCAGATCCACTTGTCATTCTGAACTGAATTTTCTTCCCATTTGCATTTTATTTTTATTTTTAATTTGTTTTAGAAAGCATTACGTTTATAGATATCTTGCTCTGTTTTCTATCCAGACCTTTTCCCTTCATACCTTTGTTAACGGTCCAGAGAGGGCAAGCATAGGGTTTTGGTTCAATAGTGCTCTGGGAAGCCTTTTCAGCTCTAGAACAAGCATCACCACATTAATCAATTTACATGAGAACTGTAGCTGCAGGCAGATTCCAGTGCAATTACATGTGTCACCTCACATTATTTTAGCTTCACTGTTCCTGAAGAGATTTTTTCCCCAAGTATTTAAACATGACTCTTCATAAAACAATGACTGTCTCTCTCTTGGGGGAAGTTGAACAGAAATACCCAATATCTTCATATATTCCTTAAAACTCATTCAAATCATTTCAATATAATAAAGTTGATCTGAGAGTTTATATAAGTTCTTGCAAAGACATTTCTTGTCCAACGACGACTCACTGCAAAAGATTTATCTGTGAAAGCAGCAGTAATGAAGCAGGGTTCCCAGTATCATCTTAACTCTTTTTTTTACCTATTGACTATTTAGGTTACCGTAATATTTTCCGCTTCTCCCTGAAAGTCAATTTCCTCATAACTTGGCATTAATTGGAAGCAGAAGTTCTCATATTCTTGTCAGTGCGAACAGTTGGCCATCATCTGGACTGTGTGGAATATCTTCGTGTGGATGAGTTTTGTCTAGTCAAGTTTCCATAGCTTTCAGTGTAATATAAATATACGGCTAAATTTGTATGGTTAAAAAATGAAGGTAGTTTTTTTGGGGGGGTACTTACTATCCTAGATATAAAGACTTATAAAGCTATAGCAATTAAAAGAGTCGTTGGTATAGCTGAATGATAAACAAATAGCGATGGAAAAGACTAGGCAGCTGAGAAATAAGCCCAACATATATGAAAAGGAGTATTATGACCGATTTGAAATCAGTGAGGAAATGATGAACTCTTTAGTAAGTGGTACAGGGACTACTGAGTATCCTTATTGAAAAATAAAATAAAATTAGCCCCTTACCTCACAATATACACGCAAAAAATTCCAAATGGATTCACAATTTAAAAGTGAGAAGAAAAATTCTAAAAGTTTTGGAAGGAAAGATTTGACTTCAGAAAAGGGAAGGAGACCTCAAGACACAAAATTACAAAACAGAAGAAAAAGATTGATAAATTTGATTACATTAGTATAAAATCTCTACACAATAAAAACAACCATGATGAAAGTGAAAAGATAAACCACAAGATGTAAAACTGGCAGAGTATAAGGATCCAGACTATTTCAAGAATTTTTACCAATAAATAACAAAAAGAGAAACAGCCTAAGTAGAAATTCACAAAGGATGAGAATTCATAGATGGGGGCTTCCCTGGTGGCGCAGTGGTTAAGAATCCGCCTGCCAATGCAGGGGACACAGGTTTGAGCCCTGGTCTAGGAAGATCCCACATGCCGTGGAGCAACTAAGCCCGTGCGCCACAACTACTGAAGCCCGTGCGCCTAGAGCCTGTGCTCCACAACAAGAGAAGCCACCGCAGTGAGAAGCCCACACACCGCAACTAAGAGAAAGACCACGCGCAGCAACAAAGACCCAACGCAGCCAAAAATAAATAAATTAATTAAAAAAAAATTCATAGATGAGAAAAGCTGAATAGCTAATACATATATGAAAATATTCTCAGCTTTATTGGTAACCAATGAAAAGCAAACAAAAACAATAATATGCAAAAAATGCATACCTATCAGATTTGCAAAAATTTCAAAAATCTAATAACACCAAGTGATGTGTTTGTATATTCAATGTTTATTGGTAGATCCAATTCGAAAAGGAATTTGACAATAGCTAGTAAAGATGAATATACTCATACCCTGTGACCCAACAATTCTATTTCTAGGTATATCTTTTAGAAATGGAAACCCTCACATGTGCTCTCGGTGATATGTACCAGAATGGTCACAGAAACACTGTAGTAGTGAAAAAAGAGGAAAATAACCTAAATGAATCTCAATAGAAAATGGAAAAATAATTTATGGTTTGCTGGTAAAATTGTATCCTGGAAAATTGAGATTCTGCATGGATATTCATCTGTTTGAGTCCCTTATTATTTTTCTAAGAAAACAACTTAGTTATAAAGAGGGATACCCTTATCTATCATATATACTTTATATATCAATTATATATTCCACATTAATAAAAAGTTTAGGGAGTTCCCTGGTGGCCTAGCGATTAGGATTTCACTGGCGTGGCCTGGGTTCAATCCCTGGTCAGGGAACTGAGATCCCGCAAGCCACTCAGCGTGACCAGAAAAAAAAAAGAAAAAGTTTAGTGTTTTACATTATCAGTCAGGTGATTGTGGTTAAATATGACAAAGTTATTGAGCAAAATTAACCTCCTATGCAAACATCATGTATAATTTAAAGTAAAGAAATAATTTTCTACAGCAAACATTTTAACCAATGTAATAATGACTCACTCAAGTAAACTTTTAAAGGTTTTTTTTTCTTTTTGCCATTTTTAGTAAACAAACTTAGAAAAGCAGTTTTCTGTTGATAAGATAGCAAAACTGTATAGAGCTCACTTAAATTTTTGGTAACTGGTATGCAACTATAATATTAATCTTAACATTTCTTTCCAAAGAAAGAATAACTTGTTAATGTGGTGCTTGAAGTTCTCAAAATCTCTTGTTTCAGTAGCTTCTTAATATTTTTTACTAAATGCCATTAAAATTTAGGATCTATTATTTCAACTTCTCTTCTAATCAATAATGAATTTTTAAAATGGAGGATTATACATTTATATTTGTATAAGCAGAAAAGCAGTGGGGGGAAAAGATTGTGAATACTATTATAGCAGTGAAAATGAAAGAAATAAAACTACACGTATCAACATGGATAAATCTCAAAAATATAATGTTGAATGGAAAAGGCAAGTTGTCTGTAGTGTATGATACCATATACTTAAAAATAAGAAAAATAGTCTATTGTTTATAGATGCCTATGTATATTATAAAAGTATAAATATAGGCATATATATTTCAGAAGAGTGTTTATCTCTGAGGAGGGAGGGAGAGGAATGAGGTAGGGGAAAGCTACATAGGGGAATTTTATATTTTTGCGGCTTTATTTCTTAGAAAAGATGTAAAGCAAAAATGGCAAAATGTTATGATATTTCAAAGCGAGATGGTGGGTAGCTATGTATTTATTATACTATTCTCCATCCTTTTCTGTGTGTTTGAAATATCTTGAAATTAAAATGTTAGGTAAGAGGCAGAAAAACCTCACTGTTTTACGCTTAACGTTGCACTGTATCCTTCTTTTCAAAGCTAGAAGAATATTAGCTAACTGGCCCTTCTGACACGGAAAGAGGATGCCTCTGGCCTATAGCATGGTGGCGAACTTAGAAGCCTGGGTTTTACTCTTCTTTGGCACTAAACTAACTGTGTGTCCTTGAACAAATCATATACCCTCTCTAGACCTCGCTCGATAAATGGGAAAATTGAACTAGAATGTCTTCTAAGTTTCCTCTGACACTAAAAATTTGGGATTATCACAGTACCTGTGAGACCAGATGGAAGAAAGAATGCTTGCTGTCCTAAGGACCTATTCTGAAATGAATGGCTGCCAGGAGACTGAAAACGCCTGTTGGCCTTAAAGGCAGACCCTGCATCTGATCTAAAAACTCTATAATGTGGGAATCCCCTGGCGATCCAGTGGTTAGGACTCTGCTCTTTCACTGCCCGGGGCCTGGGTTTGATCCCTGGTTGGGGAACTAGGATCCCACAGGCCTCTTCTGGCTTGGAAAACAAACAAACAAACGGAACTCTGCAATGCTACAATGCCCTCGAGTCCTACTGAAAAGGCTCGTTTACTTTCTCTGAACTTCTTGTAGCTCTTCTGCTATAAACAGTTACCCTTATTTACCAATCTAGTTGATTCTAGGTGGGCCCTTTTCTTACTAATCTTAAAAATCCTTCTCTCGGGCTTCCCTGGTGGCGCAGTGGTTGGGAGTCCGCCTGCCGATGCAGGGGACACGGGTTCGTGCCCCGGTCCGGGAAGATCCCACATGCCGCGGAGCGGCTGGTCCTGTGAGCCATGGCCGCTGAGCCTGTGCGTCTGGAGCCTGTGCTCCGCAACGGGAGAGGCCACAGCGGTGAGAGGCCCGCGTACCGCAAAAAAAAAAAAAAAAAAAAAAAAAATCCTTCTCTCAAATGCCACATCTATTGTCTTAGGCCTCAAAAATCCCACAGTGCCCTTCGAAATAAAGTTAAAGGTGTTGACTGCAAGCGCCATCATTTTCCACCGGTAGACTCCAGCCTATTAGATAATGGCCTTCATTATTCATCATTTCTTGCTGATTCAGTCTATGATTCCATCAGGTACTTTTGTTCCCTTATTTAAAAAAAATCATTCCCACAGTTTCCAGTCCCTTTCTGTCTCTTGGCCTTTTCAGGACATTCTGTATATTTAAAAACAAATTATTTTCTTCCTTTAATCTATTTCTGTTCTTCTTTTCAGTATTATCCCCCAAAGAAAATAAACTTGCATTATATGTTTATCATATATCATCATATATTGCATTGTATATTTGTTGAGTTGACCTTTGTCAATTCATTAGAGCCTAGTGTCACACAGTGATATACAGTTGTCACAAAGAAAACTGGAAAACATGTTCCTCTCTGTACGTGACTCCCTTCTACATTTTCTGTGTAGATGTAATTACTGGGTAGAGAATGATGGAAATCAGGCGAGCCTTGTGAATCAGTACCCCATGTATTCTAGTTACCTCTGCTCCGGTTCAAGAACAAAACCTAGATTCCCAACTGTAAACGTTCAAGAAAATATACGCCATTAGTCAAAGAAAGGTTCACTTAGGAGAAGGTGGTTGGTGCAGCACAAACTACTGGGTAAACGTTACAAAGGTGATGCCTGACTTACAGTGGATTATCGTAAGTGATATCATAGGATATCACTCCTTATCCGAGTTTCTGGGTTACGGTCTACATGAGGACACAAAATACCTCATTAGCCTTCTTCCACAGCACACAGAACACTGCCAGGACACACACTCACTCAAAGTTAGTTCATGACGATTAAGGAAATGTAGTTGTATATTTGTTATTTACTTATAATATTTACCTACCTGGATTTCAAAGGTGTTTACAGTAACTTGCAACAAATCCCATTCATACTCTGTGAGAATTAATATAGAGAAATGTAAAAACAGGTAGAAAGAAGAGGCAATACTTATAGATTCATAAGTTTATTGAATACAAACTCTTCTAGTACTTTAAACTTTCCACTCAAAGTTAACCACTCACTATACTGACTTCATTTGTAATTTTAAAGGAGAATGAATATTACATTTCTTTAACATGGAAAAGAAATACAGTGATGAGAATACCTTCAATTATGATGAGACTGAGTCCCACTTACAGAATCTTAGGACTTAGTAAAAGTCACAGAGAGAATCCTTTTCTGCCTTCCTGCAGGAGGCCCAGAAAACATGAATAAATGGCATTTCCCTATCGCATTCCCCACACTAAGAAAAGATAAAACCAGCTAGGCACTTCCCCAGTCACTTCAGGCTTGGAAGCAGAGCTGCAAGTGACAGCCAAAACGTTCTCCACAGCCAAAAAAACGTAGACAAGAAGTTGCCTTTTCCCCTCCTTCGGACTCCTGTAATGTAGGAGGTGAGAGAGAGTCCCGGTGGAGGCCCAGATACAAATGATAAATAACTCAAAATGGAAGGAGTGTCTAATTATGGTGGCACAGATAGAGGGATAGTAGTTTGTTTTTTTCCCCCATCTTTGGGATTTTAAGAATTAGGTATTACTTGCTTTTTTTCCCCCTTTGGCAAGTTTTAATTAAAAAAAAATTCCTTTCCTCTGAATGGTTTGAAAATATTTTCATTTTCTTCCAGGCATTTTATTGGAGTAATTTCCTGCTTTATTTTTTTAAAATGTAAAATGTGGGATGGGGATAAAGAAAGATCTACCAGACTTTAGAATAAATACTGCTTATATAAGGCTCTATCTAAAATATCCCAAGAAAAGTACACGCTTGCCGTTGTTTATAATTGGTTAAAAGAGACTGGACTGAAAAAAAAAACACCTTAAAATCTGACACTTGATTGTCCTACAATTAATATGGAAAATGTTTCCAACTTCACTTTGAGGTTGCCCAGGCTATAGGACTGAATACTTTCCTATGGTTCCTTCCTGGGATCTGTTACAGGTTTCTGGAATTTGCTGACTGATCAAAGACCTGTGGTTATGCCCCTCTGCACTGTCAAATGGAAGTTTAAGAGCAATTTTTCTCCTTCACCATAGGTGTTGCAGATTTGAGGCTAGATTCCCATCTTTTGTTGTCAGCAGGGAATTGGGAATGTACCATCCTGAACTTGGAAGAGGAAGAAAGGGTCCAGATTCTCCAGAGCAATACTTGGTTATAATTTTTTTTTTTTTTTTTTTTTTTTTTGCGGTACGCGGGCCTCTCACTGTTGTGGCCTCTCCCGTTGCGGAGCACAGGCTCCGGACGCGAAGGCCCAGCGGCCATGGCTCATGGGCCCAGCCGCTCCGCGGCATGTGGGATCTTCCCGGACCGGGGCACGAACCCGTGTCCCCTGCATCGGCAGGCGAACTCTCAACCACTGCGCCACCAGGGAAGCCCGGTTATAATTTCTTGACAGTCATTTTCCCCATCATATAGCAAAAACCCTTACTGAAAATGGAAAGAAAGGTGATTATCCTCATTCTTAGATTTTTCTGAGCGTAAGAAGAGAGCCATAGAGAATTCATAGTGTCGTCTGGGAGAAAAGAAACTGAAAGAAAACCGCACAGTGCTTGTCAAGTTTTTCTTCTTTTGATGACCAGTGGAAAACTTTGCAGGATCAAGGCTTGTTGTTAGTAGAGTTTCCTAAGTGTAACCTCTTTTATTCGGTCAGATCAATTCACTGCTTTTCAAGACTCTGAATAACATTTACTAATGGGCATTTATTGAACTGCCGACGATGGTACTGGCATCGTACTAGGTGCGTGGATACTGAGACATTTACATTCTGGTCGGGGAGAAAGACAAAATGGGCTCTAAAATGTGTCGTGACACAGAAATGTGAACGTAGCTCTGGGAGCCTATAGGAGGGGTGGGGAAGTGAATCGTGGCACAGAAGGCTTCCCGGCGAAGATGACTTCTCACCTGACCTTTGAAGGATGAGTAGGGTTAGCCGGATGAACCAGTGGAGACTTGGGTCAGCGGGCATTCCAGGAGAAGGGTGAACGTTCAGTCTAAAATGTTTGGGGGGCTTCCCTGGTGGCGCAGTGGTTGAGAGTCCGCCTGCCGATGTAGGGGACGCGGGTTCGTGCCCCAGTCCGGGAATATCCCACATGCCGCGGAGGGGCTGGGCCCGTGAGCCATGGCCGCTGAGCCTGCGCGTCCGGAGCCTGTGCTCCGCAGCGGGAGAAGCCGCAACAGTGAGAGGCCCGCGTGCCGCAAAAAAAAAAATAAATAAATAAATAAATAAAATGTTTGGGATCTGCGTTTGATTCCTGTAGGGGGCACTGTTACTGTTCTATTTAGGGTGGATGCCAGTGTATGCTGCATGAGTCTCAGTGCTTCCGGGAACACTAACGTGGAGGGATATAACCCTGATCATCACAGAGCGGGCACCTGTTTGGACAGGACCATTGTCTTCCTGGTCCTTTTACACAGTTAATGCTGCCTTCATGCCTAAAGCATTTCCATGCTTTCACATGAACTTAAAAAAAGTTTAATGTGGGTGTTATATAATCAGAACACCAGTACTTAGAGGCAACTCTTTCTGCCAGTAGTCAAATATTTTATTGACTACTCTTTGTCTCAGTTAACCCATCTGGGCTGCATTGTACAACTTTTCAATCACGACAAGTTTCCCTTTATTTTAAGGCAATAGAACATATGACAATTATGACATTCTTGGGCATTTTCTTGGTTCAGAAGAGAGAAATATATAATAAGGCATTTTATTAGATGTTTTGAATTTAGATTTTCATTTCTCAGGAGGAATAATACATACATCTGTAGCCTAACCATTAAATTCTAAATATGACCCATTTAAGAGATAAGTTTTTTTTTTAATCATTATTTTAAAGGGTATTTCCTGACATTCTTCCCATCTCTTTCCACTCCACTTAAAAAAAAAACAACCCAAAACTCTAAGCAAGATTACAGCTGTGTTTCTGGACCACACAAAGGATCATTTCTGTTTCTGAAATTTGGCATACCTCTGTCGAGAACCCTGTCAGAAAGGTCTCTCTCTTGGACTGGAGTCACAATTTTCGAGGGCACACACGACCGGGGAGAGAGTTAAATCATTCCTCGGCACCAGTGGGATGACACGACACCCTCACTCTTGACTTTCTAGAAAGAGCTTGTAAAAAGCTTTTCTGTTACGTGAAATCACCCTTGACTCAGAGATCGCTGACTTCCAGCCCTCGCCTGCCCTTCGCCGTGCCCTCCAGGGCCCTTGCCTCCCTCTCAGGACAGCTGTTGTGGTGCTGAAACCCAGACAGCTCCACAAACCAAGGGTCTGGCTGGGTGCCCACTCATACATTCATTCTTTCAATCATTCATCTTTCCATAAGTACCGACAGTTATTGAGTGCCTACTACATGTCAGGCAATGTTCTAAACAGACACCAAAACGGACACAAACCCTAGTCTTCGAGAGACTGAACGTGCTAAGGTACATGTCTATTAGCTCTGGTGCACTGCTTTCTGTTTCCGTAGCTACTGATATAGGTATCTGCCAGTATGGCTGGGATTCAATGTTTCTTCCAGGCACTTTGCTCCACTGTCACTCTTAGGAGTGGCCTTCTCAGTACGGTGCTTCTGACCGATTACATGCATTTTTTCCCCCAAGGCATTCCGTAGTATTTAGTAAGGGAGAAGTTCCTGCCTCAGTTCACATTGTGCGGCAGGTCGACATCTACCTCGGGTGATTCAGATGCTGCGGAAGAGTTTGGATCATCAGCTATATTGTCCCCTCCCTATAGCAATTTCCTCCCAAGGATTTTCCTCTCCCACTGTCATTTTAAGTGTCTGACTCCTACCAGGCTGCCCACAGCCATCTTCGCCATCAGATATGGGCTAACAAATGTGAAACTTTTTTAAAAGGGAGGCTCTACATCCCAATCATTAATCTCACAAAGGTATTTTTTTCCTCCCATCCCTATATGAATTTGTAGATGCAAACAAAAATGAGAATGGAATACCTTCCGGCTTCTCTAGACAGCATCCAAGCTCAAATGCCAGTAGATGTTACCTCTCTTAACCTAAGTAACTAAGCACCAGAATTTGCTGAGCTAAAGAATCTCCTATTATATATGAAACACAATAAACACTTTACTAAAGGTGACTTTTTAAAAAGCTATTTGAGTATTTCCTGTGTTTTTAATTTTAAATTAAGCTCTTCCCGTTTTTTACTGTAAAAGTAATATATAATCATTTTTAATTACAAAATAAACATAGAAAGACAGGAATATAAGCCATTATATTTTATACATTGTAACTTCTTCTTTTTTCTTTTTTTAATGTTCACTTTTTTAAAATTTTTATTATTATTATTATTATTTTGGCTGCGTTGGGTCTTCGTTGCTGCGCGCGGGCTTTCTCTAGTTGCGGCGAGCGGGGGCTGCTCTTTCTTGCGGTGCGTGGGCTTCTCTTGTTGCGGAGCACGGGCTCTAGGCACATGGGCTTCAGTAGTTGTACCACGTGGGCTCAGTAGTTGTGGCTCGTGGGCTCTAGAGCACAGGCTCAGTAGTTGTGGCACACAGGCTTAGTTGCTCCGTGGCATGTGGGGATCTTCCCGGACCAGGGATCGAACCCATGTCCCCTGCATTGGCAGGCGGATTCCCAACCACTGTGCCACCAGGGAAGCCCCATTGTAACTTCTTATCTCTCAAAAACGTTTTAAAATAATTTTTAAGCCAATTATTTCCCCCCAAAATACAGAAAAACATAGAGTATTAAAAAGTTTCCAGTTTTCTCCCACAATAGAATTTCTTAGTCTTAATCACTAAACAGTGGCTATCCTCCTAGATATTTCTATGCATACGTAAACTTATATTTTCAGTCTTTTTGAATGCACAGGGTTTTGGAGGGGGTTTAATTTACAAAATGTTACTTTTTTTTTCAACCACTTTGTTGAGGTGTATTTTACATATCACATAATTCACTCAAATGTACAATTCAATGATTCTTAATACAATTATTTTACTATTTTACATGTGCAACTATCACCATATATGCATTTTGTGGGGGTTTTGTTTCTTTGTTTGTTTTTTAATTTTTGGCCGCACCTCGTGGCACGCGGGACCTTAGTTCCCCAACCAGGGATCGAACCCTCAGCCCCTGCAGTGGAAGCGCAGAGTCTTAACCACTGGACCACCAGGGAAGTCCCAATACATGCGTTTTAAAACGTTTCCATCACTCAGTAAGATGGTTCACACACATTTACTGTCAACCCCTGTTCCTCTGAGCCCCAAACCAGGGAAATATATACTAATCTATTCTCTGTTTAGAGCTTTGCCTTTTCTGGACATTTTATATAAATGGAACCATACAATATGTGGTCTCTTGTGTCTACTTTCTTTCACTTAGCGTAGTACATTTATTTTCAGAAAGTGAAGAAAAATGTTTATGAATACTTAATGAGTTTTATTTGAAAATGATCTCTCTCAAGTAAAAAATACAAAGAAGTTTTATGTAACACCAATGTTAGGGAAAGAACTAACAGCATTTATCAGCCATTGAGAACCCCTGAAAGATATCTAAATTTTTTGACATTCCACTCTCCCCTCTAGTGGCCAGGATGAAAAAAGGATATTGTGTTTGTTGCTAGTCAGAACACATCTCAGATTCTTCAAATGCTCCTGAATGAGAGGCATTACCTTTGGGGATTTCATGTGAGAGATATTTCCTTTTTGTTTATTAGGGACCTCTTATAAAGCAAATTTCCTGGGAGGCATAATTTATCATTCCCCGCAGTTCTTCCTGCCATCAAATCTACCAGCCTCCCCATGTGGAGGGATTTAGTATAGTATCAAGAGTTCAAAGTGTGGTGCCCAATTGCCCAAGTTCAAATCTCAGGTCTGCCGCTTCCTAGTTATGGGACCTGGGGCAAGTTACCTGCTCAGTGGCTGAGTTTCTTTTTCTTCTGTAAGATAAGGATGATAATCATACCTGCCTCATGGGGTTGTTGTGAGGACTGAATGAATTAAGATGCGTGGAACTCCTTAGAACGTCCTGGCACACAGTAGGAGTTGAATAAATCTTATGCATCCTCCGTTCCATGTTTTCTGCCTTCGTTCCTACCACAATAAACGTCCAAGCCAGCCCTTCCCTGTGCTCTGTTGTTATCCCACCCTTCCTCCCAATGACGTTGCCTTGGTGATTTTCTCATCTTTCTCCTCTGCTCATCTTTCCCTTCTCGTAAGGAAGGAAGTCATCCCACTTCCTTCCTTCTCCAGTACTGCCTTTTCAGTTCACGACAAAGACTGTTGCTGAAGTCTTCCCATCAATCCCCTACTTCTATCCCTCCAACCAGAGTATTTAAAAAATATTAACCAGGGGACTTCCCTGGTGGTCCAGTGGTTAAGAATCAGCCTTCCAATGCGGGGCTTGAGGGTTCTATCCCTGGTCGGGGAGCTAGAATCCCACATGCCACGAGGCAGCTAAGCCCACGCACCCTAGAGCCCGTGCGCCACAACTGGAGAGCCTGCACACTGCAACTACTGAGCCTGTGTGCCACAACTAGAGAAAAGCCCAAGCACCGCAACGAAGAATCCCGCATGCCGCAAGCAAGACCTGATGCAGTCAAATAAATATTTTTTTAAAAAAATTAAAAATATGAACCAGAATTTATTTGTTTCTGCTCAGAACTAATGTTTTGAGGGAATGAGTAATTGGCATGTTGTATGCGATGGATGCTCAAAGACTTTGTAGTCAAAAATGGCTCCCCTGTGGCCAACTGTTGATGGGTCCAGCACCCGGGAAACCATGGACTTCTCAGTTTTGGAGACAATCCTGATCAAGGCAGGCAATATATCTAGAGCCCGTTTTCACACAAAGATCGCGTCTGAGATCAATTCTACTGTTATCAGCCCTGCATTACTGTCACTTCTGCACTTCCTGGGTGAGCTCTGGAAGCCTAGCACTACCCTCTACGCTGCACCCTTCCGAATCATCTGCTGTGTTTGCCTAGGGCGTGGGCGTCGAAACTCTTCCTGCGGTGTCTGCTTTAGACACCAGGACCCTCTGCCAGAAGTCAAATCTTTCCTGACCACTAACATTGGATGTGGATACTTGTAAGACGCTTAGGCTTTGCCATTTTTCTTTCCAAGCGATTAGACTGGGCCTCCATCCCCCATAGCTTATCTGAGGTCCTGCTGGAGTCTAGAAGAATCACCCAACGCTGCCATTCACCTCACTCGGCATAACATCCCTCACTAGGAGATGCCTGTTGACATGTCCTGCCTGCTAGATGAGAACTCCTTGGATATCGTAGGGTGTGGAGATGCTCTATTCCCTCGGTTCTGACACATGCAACTGGCCAAGTTCCATGTCGCACATGTTGTTTGTTTTGCCACAAAAGCTGGGAATAAGTCTGCTCCTCTAACAGCCCTGTCAGTCCCAAGGCACTCCCACGTGGTAAACTCACCAGAACAGGCTCCCTCCCTGCATTTCTTGCTGCAACAGGGGCTGAAAGTCACAGGAGGCTACGTCAGTACTGAGGCTAAGTCAGGGAAGTAGTACAAGAATTCAAGTGGAGGCCCACATACCACATGTCCAGAAATACAGATTGTCAATCAAGTGGGCAAGTTGTGTAATAAGACCTATTCCATCCTCTAACCTTGAGGAATACACCTTCAGAGTAATAAAATGGAAATGGGTAAATCTATTTAAAGCTAGGTCTTTTACTGTGACTAAAAATTGGCAAAATATTAAAGATAGATGTTTTTAATTATCACTGCATGTCTGGGTGCTCTATCGATGCGTACAAAATAAAGGCAATCATAATTCATAAACTTTTATGTACTTATTTCTCTGGCCTTCATGTTAGCAAATCATCAGTTATGATGTTATCTTCAAGATTTTTATAATGATTAGCCTTGATGTTCACTGTTTCATACTGTTTTGGGGAATGGGAACCCTCCTTTGCTCTGACTTCGTGTCTAACACACCTGGCCTTTCTCAGCCCCGTTCACTGCCTGGTCCCTAGGGGAGGAGTGAGGTATTTGAATGGCGAGTTTGGGAGAAGAAGCTGAACATGATCAAGTTCTTCCTCCTTCTCTTCTTTGAGTTTTGTCTGCTCACAGGGTGCACACTGTCTGCTCTGCCTTTCCAGGTGGTTATCCAGTACTATCTATGAGGAGGTAGGTAAGTTCAATTCAAGGGTGAGCTATTAGGTAAGCCACTTGGCCGATATACCTAATCTATATATAATGGCAACACAGGTGATCTTTCGCTCTCTTGCTCTCTTGCTCTCTCGGTTCCACATTTGGGCAGGAAACAGAGCTATCATTCATTGGGTCCCATCAATTTTGACATGCGTGGTGGATGAAGTTCACAGGGGCACACAGCCTGGGCATTGCGCTTCTTTCATAGGTTTGCCCAAATGTTGACCCCAATTTTTTTTTTTTTTTTGCCAGGCAGTTTACGGGATCTCAGTTCCCTGACCAGGGATTGAACCCGGGCCATGGCAGTGAAAGCCTAGAATCCTAACCACTAGGCCACCAGGGAACTCCCCAGTGCGGGCCCAACTTTTAACTAATTCTCCACAACACAATTTAAGTCACCGGAGGCTCAAGGAAGGAGTGCAACACAGAAAATGCCTCACTACTACAGCCCAATGCCGGATCTGCCCTGGGGTCTCTGGTCAGGTCAGCTCCATGCCTGGCTACTGTAATTGATCTCAGACAGCTTGCTCTGTCACCCCGAGACTTGCTCCATCACTCCAGTCTCGTGCCTCTGCCTCAGAAACCCAGACACAACAATCCGCCTGCCCCTGCTGAGTCTCAGAGAGAAGAGGAAGACCGTCTCTCCTCTGCGCCACAGCCCACTTCTCCTAAGTCCTCAGCTTCTTCTGCGCCTGAACCGACTTTCCCCCAAGTTGAGCAACAGTGGGAACATAGTTTGTCAGAGAAAAATCCACCCTCCTATATAGGTGGGAATCCTGGCGCTATGGCTCTTACAGTGCGGTTCAAAAGTACATTTTCCAAAGTTTGGGTTATATACGTGGTGTTAAACAATATCATGGGTGGTAAACAAATTGATTACACAATTCACAGTGAACTATATCAAGCCTAGCCTAGCCCTTTTGATTGATTTATTTATTTTTAAAACTTATTTATTTTTGGCTGCGTTGGGTCTTTGTTGCTGCGCGTGGGCTTTCTCTAGTTGCAGCGAGCGGGGGCCACTCTAGGTTGCGGTGCGCGGGCTTCTCACTGCGGTGGCTTCTCTTGTTGCGGAGCACAGGCTCTAGGCGCATGGGCTTCGGTAGTTGTGGCGTGCATTCTCAGTAGTTGTGGCTCGCAGGCTCTAGAGCGCAGGCTCAGTAGCTGTGATGCACGGGCTTAGCTGCTCCGCGGCATGTGGGATCTTCCCCCACCAGGGCTGGAACCCATGTCCCCTGCATTGGCAGGCGGATTCTTAACCACTGTGCCACCAGGGAAGCCCCTAAGTTAGTTCTTTGTAGAGTCTTTCCTTCTGTCTGAGAGAAGATTAGGCTTGTACCTTTCTTCTGTACTCTTCTCTGAATTCTGCGTCTCCAAACAGCTACTCCAAAAAAAATGCAGGACTCCTTGGAAGCATGGGCGAGTCTAGTTGCTTAACACTCTAAGAAACTTTAGCAGACACTTAGTGAATTACCGCCTAGCAGTTATGGCCTTTGTGGAGATAATGTCATAGTTGATCAGATATCCTTCATCAGATATCCCTAACCTCATTACTTGTCAGGTGCGTCAGTAGGTCCTAAGGAAAGCAGATAATGAGACAGAGCTAGGAGATTTATTGGTGAATAAAACCTATGAAAGATAAAGGGAAAGGATACAGGATTGGGCAGAGAGAGCCTTCAGATCATGACGCAGATCTGACGCTTGTAAAAGGAAACGGAGGAGGAAGCAGGATGGGGCAGAGAGAGCCTCAGGCCGACACAGATCTGATAAAGTGTCAGCCGACCATCCAGAGCAGATTGCCTGTTAGAGGAGCTCAGCTTTGGGCGGAAATGATCAGACTTGGTTGCCCTGCCGTGCACAGTCATTGGATGGGGCTGCCCAGGAGGATCGTGGGGTAAGCCAGACAGCTGAGGTGGATAATTCCTTGCAGCTGAACAGGATGTTCTTCCCTGAAAAGAGATCTAAGTATGGAATCTCCTTGGCTTCCACAGCAGGGAAATTTCTATCTGTCAGCTGACTTTCCATCAGTTAGAAGACCAAGTGAACCCTCGAAAATGTTTCGCTCATCACTTTAGCAAGATCCATTTCCTAACTCTTCTCTTCCTCTTTTACTTCTCTCCATCACTACTGCCAGCACTCCACTCCACGCCATTATTTCTTGCTAGGATTATTGCAGTAACCTCTACTGGTCTTCCCGTACCTACTCTTGTGGCTTCCAGACTCTTCTTCCCACTACATTCAGAGACATCTTTTCAAATACAAGTGTAATTAAAACCCCTAGTAGCTTAGCATTTCTCTTAAAAGACACAGTTAAATTGTGAGCATCATTTTCAAGGTCCTGAGGGTCACTCCCAACTACCTCTTCAGCCTAATCTCATACTCTTCATTCGTTATGCTCTAATACAGTAGCCATCTTTCTGTTCCTAGGAAGTGTGCCTTCTTTCTTTCACAGGGCTTTTGCATGTGCAAGTTCCTCTGTCTGGGATGCTTCTTGCATCCTTTCCACGTCTGAGAAATACAGCACAGTGCAGCCGGCGTTTGTTTATTTTCTCCCTGTTCAACATACTCTAGATTTCGTTTTAAAATTAAGCAAAATGTACGTCAGAGGGAAGCATTTCTTTATAAAAATAAAATGAAATGTAGAGGGAGAGCATAAGTAGACATGTAAAATAATGAAGGACAGTATTACCACACAAGTCACATGTGGAAAAATTTGAATACAATGATTTAAAAGGATAATTTTCAATTATTTAAAATTATTTTTCAGATCACTATAAAGAATAAATTTGCAGCCAATTATTTCTGTGGAACCATGAAAAAATTATGTAGGGTTCTGTGAAAAAAGCAAAATACAAACTGATAAAATACAGGACTTCCATTTCTGGCAGTTCAGACAACCGGATAACGAAAAACTTCTTGCTGTGTAATACCTAGAAATTTTGAATAAAATAGAATAAATATTCCTTTAAATGCATAGCTGAGAAATATCTCCAAGAGAAAGAGAGAGAGGGAGAGACAGAAAGTAGAGAGAGAATATAGTAAAAATTGATCAAATTAGGTGAGATGTATACGGGTGTTCTTTGAATTATATTTTTACTTTTCTGTGCGCTTGAAATTTTTCAATTAAAATAATTAAAGTAAAACAATAACAAAAATAACAAGATAGGCCCCAAATTCTGAACACAATATCAGGTGATAAAGGGGACAGGATGGGGGTGGGTGATCAAAATTATAGCATTTCAAGGTCATTGTGTTCTACAGAAGGGTAGAGACAACTACTTTCTTTTTTTTTAATTTATTTTATTATTTTTTTGACAGTTTTTTGTTTTATTTTTTACTTTCATCACTTTGAATATTTTGTCCCACTACTTCCTGGAATCTCTTGTTTCTGATAATAAGTCATATCATTTCTTACTGGAACCCCCATACACATAATGACTTGTTTTTCTTTTGCTGCTTTCAGGATTTTCTCTTTGCCTTTGACTTTTTAATACATTAACAATAGTGTGTCTGAGGGTATATCCTTTTTATTTTTTATTCAAACAGAAAGTCACAAAAATTATAATCATCCTCATCAGTTCCCTCAGTCCCATGTAATTTTTTTTTCATCTTGATCTTTTGTTAGCACTTTTATGAATTCATCAGTTTTCCATTAGAGTTCTGAAAATGCTTATTCATTCAGTTCAGCAGTATAGTCAGTTACCAGAAACCTATACTTGTCAGAGTCTTTTCCATGAATTCCTTGAAGATGAAACTTTTTTATAGGAACATTTTTGCAAAAGCATCAGAGTACACCCAGAACTGTCTGTAAATGATAAAAGACTTAAAAAGAGACAACTAAAAGTATTGAAAGATATGCACAAGGGTGTTTATCTCAGCACTGCTTACATAGCTTCACAAATTGGAAACTGGTACGTGAATTATGATATATATACATTCAGGGTAATACTGTGCAATCATTAATAATGATGGTGATCCCCCATGTTTACTGACTTGAAAAGATTTCAGGCTTACGGCTGAGCAAAATAGGTCACAGAATACATGTAGAAGCTTGTTTACATAAGATCATTTTTAGGGCTCCCCTGGTGGCGCAGTGGTTGAGAGTCCGCCTGCCGATGCAGGGGACACGGGTTCGTGCCCTGGTCCGGGAAGATCCCACATGCCGCGGAGCGGCTGGGCCCGTGAGCCATGGCCGCTGAGCCTGCACGTCCGGAGCCTGTGCTCCGCAACGGGAGAGGCCACAACAGCGAGAGGCCCGCGTACCGCAAAAAAAAAAAAATCATTTTTATACATCTATGATCATGACAATGGCTTTCTCAGTAATAAGTGACTAGATTATTTCACTTTGTGCTTTACACTTTTCTGCATTTGAATTTGTTAAAATGGGCATAAAAATAAAAACAGTAAAGCTTTTCTTACATGTAAATGATCCAATAAATTCCAAGTACTTTTTGCTCTGCCATTTCCACCTGGGCTCTGTTGGCGAAGACGTCTGAAATCACTGTACCCAGAAATGAAGAGAAAGCAGAGACTAGAGCACAGCTGCACTTTCTCCTCTCTTGTAAGCAGTTGAGTCTGCCGTCTATAATAGGACTTCAACATACACAAAAATGTGTCATGTATTCTTCTTGTCTGAAAGTTGGGAATATATGGCCTATTCCTGTCTGGCTAGGAGATACACACAGAGAAAGGGGTCATCATTTCCCTGGTCCAGTGAAAAAAGGGCTCCTTAAGGCTCACTGCCACTAGATTGGAAAAGCAGCTGTGATCAAATAAGTACCCTAAGGCTATGGAACTCAATATCAAAGAATTCTTCTCAATCCCATGACTCAAGATGACCCCTCCCTTCACATTCTTTCAATATTGCACCTAAGTCATCTACCAGAAAACTTTCCAGCTCCTTCTCAGCAATTCGTTCCCATCTTTTCTAAACCTGGCACTAAGGCACTGCTTCCATCAAGGATTTAGCAAAGTATGCAGATGCACATGTAAGATTTGTTGAGTTTTGAGATCTGGGTGCCTCTTGGCCCAAGATGGACCAAGGTTTGTAGGTGTTATAGGAAATGCATCTGAGAGTCTAAAAAGCATTTTTGATATCAAAACGTGTGTCCTGACCTAAGTGCCTTAGTTGAGCCTCCTGTTTGTACAGTTATGAACATTTATCCAACTCTGGAGGTTTGCAAAGTCCATTTTCAAAATAGAATATAGATTTGTAAACGTTAAACTCCTGGTGGGAGTGCCGGGTAGGTACTCTCAAGCACTGCAAGTGGGAGTATAAATTTGTACAATCTTTCTGAAAGACAAAAACATTGCTATGGAGTAAATTGTGTCTCCTGTTGAAGCCCTCACCTTCCCCCCACCCCCCAAGTGTGTCTGTATTTGGAGACGGGCCTATAAGGAGGTAATTAAGGTTAAATGAGGTCATAAGGGTGGGGTGCAATCCAATAAAGCTGGTGTCTTTACAAGAAGAGGAAGAGACAACAGAACTGGAAAGGCCATGTGAAGACACAGGGAGAAGGCAGCTATCTAAAAGCCAGGAAGAGCTCTCACCAGAAACCACATTTGCTGCCACCTTGGTGATGGACCTCTGACCTCCAGAATGTTCTGTTGCTTAAGCCACCCAGTCTGTGGTATTTTGTTATGGTAGCCTGAGCAAACTAATACAGGTACCAAAACTTAAAAAAAAATGCTTAATCTTTTACACAATTCTACTTCTAGGAATAATCTCTAAAGAAATCATCATGAATATACACAAAAATGTAAGTTCAAGGAGAGTCTATGCAGTCCTATTTATAATATGAAAAAAATTAGAGGGCTTCCCTGGTGGCGCAGTGGTTGAGAGTCCGCCTGCCGATGCAGGGGACACGGGTTCGTGCCCCGGTCCAGGAAGATCCCACATGCCGCGGAGCGGCTGGGCCCGTGAGCCATGGCCGCTGAGCCTGTGTGTCCGGAGCCTGTGCTCCGCAACGGGAGAGGCCACAGCAGTGAGAGGCCCGCGTACCGCAAAAAAAAAAAAAAAAAAAAAAATTAGAAACAAATATCCAGTTTCATGTGATTGAATAAATAAAGGTAGATTGAACAAATAAATGATGAAACTCAGTCTTTTAATGTGCTGTGGGAAGATATTTAACATGGAAAAGGGGTCATAAACATATTATTAGGTGAAAAAACAAGGTTATAAAATACTGAATACAATCCAATTATTAGGAAGAAATATTGTTATGCATAGAAAGAAGTGGAGGTGGATTTCCTTACATAAATATTTATTTTTATACCAAAATATTAAGCATAAGGTCAGGATGATAAATTAACCAGCAATTTTTAGTTTCTTCCTTTTGTTTATATATATGGGTTTTCCAAAAAAATCACAGTGAATACGTATTAATAATTTTTGGAATAAGAAAGAAGCCTACAAAGTTCATTACATTCTTGCAGATATGAGTTTGATAGACTGAAACATCAAGCTGAATAGGTTGCATTTAGAGTCAAAACTGTAATTTTTCTGAAGGGAAACAAACTACTTGGATAGCAACCCTCAACTTTCAGGTGATGATAAACTCACTGAGAGCCAACAGGATGATATGACTGCTAAAAAGTTAATATAATCTTAGGTTGCACAATAGAAGTACGGTTCATCATACTTTGTTTAGTCCACACCTAGAGTATTACCACATCTAAAAAGAGTGCTACAATTTAAAAACAGATAAACTGAGTCCATCGGAAAACAACTAAAACAGTGTAGGAGCACATGGCGGGTGAATGAGGATGCTTCCTGGGTTCCAGAAAGAGAAGAGGAAGGTTGGACATGGCAGCTGGCAAACAGAGGGCTAGCATATGGAAGATGGAATTGATTTTGTTTTCTATTATGCCCTTGAGAGAAGAACTAGAATAAATCACTATTGGTTATAAGGAGGTAGCTTTCATATTAAATACAAGAAAACTTTCTAACAGTCATTGGTCTATGGTAACAGGATGGGCAGGGGTTGAGTAAGGGGTGAGATAAAGGAGATGTAGAAAGTTGTATATCCAGGTGGGAAATTAGACCAGGTAACTGGTCAGGTCCATTCTACACCCAGGGGTCCAGGTTATTCTTATTTTTTTAATTAATTTATTTTTTAATATTTATTTATTTATTTTTAAATATTTATTGATTTAATATTTATTTATTTATTTATTAGGTTGTGTCAGGTCTTTGTTGCAGCATGTGGGCTCCTTAGTTGTGGCAGGCCGGCTCTTTAGTTGTGGCATGCATGTGGGATCTAGTTCCTGGGGATCGAACCCAGGCCCCCTGCATTGGGAGCACGGAGTCTTAACTACTGCACCACCAGGGAAGTCCCCCAAGTTATTTTCAGAGCATGCCTCTGAACCCAGGGGATGGGTCTGTGCTCATAACAAAGAAACACGTCTCATTGTGCTCAACAGTGACCAGTCAGGCAGCCCAACACCTGCAACTTCAGGCTCTCTCTCCCTCTCCAGACTGTCAGGCCTGTTTCTGATATATTTGTTTCCTCTTTTCTCCTTCCCCCATAGAAATATTTTCACAAAAATGATTTTAAAAGTATATATATATCGGGCTTCCCTGGTGGTGCGGTGGTTGAGAGTCCGCCTGCCGATGCAGGGGACACGGGTTCGTGCCCCGGTCCGGGAAGATCCCACATCGGCAGGCAGACTCTCAACCACCGCGCCACCAGGGAAACCCAGAAGGGCTTTATTTTAAGAGTGAATAATTTACCTGAAATACATACCATATTAACACCAGTTAACACACATTTTGTCACTTTAATTAACATGTTAATTAATTAGTTAAGACAGCAGAGATCTGAAGGATTGAAGCATTGAGCCTCCAATTTTTGATGTGGAGAAGAAGCCTGCAGAGGTCCAGAGCACGAATACTGCCTGCACAGGATACCCTCAGGGCCTCTGAGAGGCGGGGTGGGAGGGGCAGATGAAGGCACTAGACACCAAGGATTTGATGCATTTTTGTTGAATGACAGTACAATTAAATGAGTGAATGAATGAATGAAGAAATGAATGAATGAAAGGTGCTAAGGGGAAGAATGGAGGAGACATGGAACTCAAGTTTGGATGTATGTATGTGCTCTATGAGGCATAGACTCAAACACTGGCAGCTCCATCCCCAAGTCAGAGACTAAACGGTTGCCTCATCTCTGAGCTCTTCTGCCTGTGGTGTGAGCTTTGGGAGAAGCTAAGCGTGCTCTCCTAGTCACAGCAGACAACATCCAGGGCTGGAGAACAAGCTGGAGGAAGTGACCAAAGCCATGAGGAGGTGACCTGCCTCTGCGGCCACGTGGCCAGCACGCTGCCCCAGGGTCATACTCCACCGTAAGTGGTGACAAACTGGCTCAAATGAAATCTCTCTTTGGGTAACTATAAATGCTAGATATCCCCAAAAGAAGGTGAGTCATTTTAGCTAAGGTCGCTGCTGTGGGCACGAGTCCTGGTTCCTGTAGATCCTCTGACCCAGTCTCCCGAAGCAGAAGCAGCTGGGCGAGGCTGTATCCAGAGGGACCCTCCTTTCTTGTCCCCACAAGTTCCCACACATGCTTACACCATGTCTTCTCGTTCGTTGAAGGTGATCCATGTGTGGGTTCCTTCGATCTTAAACAAGCGAACCAATTCGGAGCACCCTACTGTTATAACAAACATCTTACATAGACGAGGTGGAAGCAGACTGAATGTCCATCGGCTGGTGAAAAGGATAAACCAAATGTGGTATACACATAGAGTGGAATACGATTCAGCCTTAAAAAGGAAGGAAACCTTGTCACAGGCTACAACATGGATGAACCACGAGGACGTTACACCAAGTGAGATGAGCCAGTCACAAAAAGACAAGTACTGTAGGATTTCACTTACGTGAGGGATATAAAATAGTCACGCGCACAGAAACACAAAGCAGGAGGGTGGTTGTCAGGGGCTGGTGGGGAGGGGAAGTTGTTGAATGGGTATAGAGTTTCAGTTTTGCTAGTTGAAAAAGTTCTGGAGGTCTGTGCACCACAATGTGAATGTATCAATACTTAACACTACTGAACTGTGCACTTAAAAATAGTTAAGATGGTAGATTTTCTATTATGTATTGATTACCACAATTTAAAAATTTAAACATTATTAGAAAAAAATCTTACATAGACCGTTCAGATCCGGGGACCATTTGATTTCACTGCAGCTGAAACTTTTCTCCTTATACGTCTCGATCGTGATGGTTTATAAGGTGTTTGTCTCTAAGCCCTCGGGGACAGTTATAGTGGTTACACTGCTGCTTAACTTTTATAACAAACAGAACGCTTTTTACTATGTCAAACGTGAAATTGGGTTCCCAAATGGTTTCATTTTCAAATCCAAAAGGGATGGTTTAATTTTACATTGGTTAGTAACACCTTTGGCTCTCTAGGTTACAACCATTTTTATATGTTATCTCATTCAATCCTCGTAACAACAAACTTCGGGGAAGATAAGGTAGATATTATAGTTTTCATTTCACAGATGAGAAAACTAAGGCTTAGAGAGTATATGTGGCTTGTCATAAGTCACAAATCCAGTTAGCAAATCTGAGTATGGAAACCTAGATCCCCAAACTCCCAGGACAGAGCTCTATGCTATGAAAGTAATGAACATAGTAGGTACCGGTTCACTTTCATTTTGGCGTCCTTAAAGTTGATATTTTGGTAAAAATCACAATTTCGTGAGGAAGCAAATTTCCCTCTTCACCATGAGAATCATATCTCTGGAACTTATCAGTTTGGGGAACATGAGAAATAACTAAGACACCTGTGTTCCACGGGTCGCAATATAATTTAATTGGGGTCAAGGTCAAGGACACTTTACAAACAAACTTTTGTAAAGGGATGGCGAATTTACCCTCACTTCTCACAGTACAGAAGGTCAGATCTGGGAGTCTGGGACTGGGCTTTGTCCATTTGAGTCTGGGTCACAGGGAACAGGGCTGAAGTTGAGGGTCAGGCTGGGAAAGAACCCTGAGTGGCCGTTCCCAGTGTGGCCTTGATGTGACCCTCATTCTCCATTCTATGAGTGTCTCTGTCCCAAATGCTGCTTTCTTTTCTTTTTCTAAAAAATTTTATTGGAGTATAGTTGATTTACAGTGTTGTGTTAGTTTCAGGTGTACAGTGAAGTGACTCAGTTATACATATACGTATATATATTCAATCTTTTTCAGATTCTTTTCTCATATATAGGTTATCAGAGAATATCGAGCAGACTTCCCTGTGCTCTACAGCAGGTCCTTGCTGGCTGTCTGTCTTATATATAGTAGTGTGTGTATGTTCCTCCCAAGCTTCTGATTTATCCCTCCCCCACTGCCCGCCCCGACGTTTCCCCTTTGGTAACAAGTTTGTTCGTGATATCTGTAAGTCTGTTTTATAAATAAGTTCGTTTGTGTCATTTTTTTTCCCAATTAGGTCCCACAGATGAGTGATATCATATGATATTTTTCTTTGTCTGACTTACGTCGCTTAGGATAATCTCCAGGTCCACCCAAATGCTTCTTAACTGGCATTTTCCCCCTTCCTACCCAGTTATAATCAGATTAGAATGCAGAAAGTTATCCTTGGTCCCTCTCTGCCCCTTCAGCAGCTAAAGAAGAAAGCAATGGAACTGTCATCAAGGACAGGGTACATATTTAAACAAACATTCCCTTCTGTTAAAACAACTTAAAAAAACTCAACATTAGCTTAGCGAGTTGGATATACCCTGTCTACTGAGAAAGCAAGCGACCTTGGTTTTGTTGACTTTTAAAAGAGTGTTGATGTTCTCTAAATCAGAAATATTAGGAATTTAAAAGGTATTAGACATCATTTGGGGAAAGGAAAGTGAGACAAATCTAATTTTCACAAAGTCCTCTAGAATTTGTTTGTTGACCCCGCATTTCTCAGAAGCTTCCGTTTACAAAATTTTCGACCTGCACACACACCTACTAGATTTGCTCCCAATAATGTCAAGCTCTTCCAGAGCTGGTTTTCTTTGAGAATGAGGTAAATTGTTCGGATGCGCACTGAAAGTTTTAAACAGAAGAGGGCACTAGGTCAGAGAGCATCCAACACCACGCTCACGAGAAATGTAAGAGAGCCGGAGAGAGGAGGAGAGGGAAGGAGGGGCGCGCGTGGAGGAGGGAGAGGGAAGGAGGGGTGCGCGTGGAGGAGGGAGAGGGACAAAACCGGAGCGGAAGGATGGAAGGACAACTGATTGATGGGGATTCATAATCAAGCCCAATTGCAGCTGCAAGTCAGGAAGGAAGTGAATCTTCACGTGATTTCTCTTTCATGCTAGAAAGCAACAGGGATTTGGTGCAAGGCTTGGGGCTTGAGGTCTTGTGCGTGGTACTCAGAAGAGAAGAGGGTGGCTTGAGAGGACTGGAAGAGGTAGATAGCGTGCTGAACCTAAATGCTACCTGTGAACAAAGGAAACAAGTTATTGAAGAGATCCTGTCTGTGTATTCACTGTGTACATATGACAAAGGCTAGACTCTGATGAAACACATAGTTTTGGTCTTACTGCCAAATTAGCTCTATTTAAAAAAAATTTTTAACATGGAAGTGTTTCTGTAAATTTTGTAAAATTCTATCCTAGAAGGAAAAATACTGTACTGTTTTTGTCCATGTTGGAACATTCCTTTTCAAATATTTTGGGTAAATTATTGGGAGAAGTGTCAGAGGATTTAGCTTTTCTGGTTAAACCTAAAAAGGAAAACTTCATAAAATGATGGCTTTGGAACAGATATTGGAGTCATACAGTTCAAGATAAATATCCCAGTATCCCATCATAAGAATAATTTCTTGATTCTTAGGTTGGAGGTTTTCCTTTCCTGGGAAAATTGCCCACATTGTCCTTTACCCGCCTCTCCCCAGGATGTGCAGAAAACGGTTAACTAACCTCTTCCTGCTATAAGAAAGTCTGTCCAGAGCAGTACTGACCATCGATAATATAGTGCCAGTTATGAGTGTAATTTTCAATGTTTTAGTAGCCACATTAAAAAAAAAGGAAAAAGAAGCAGGTGAAATGAATTGTCTTAGTATATTTTATTTAATTCATTATATCCAAAATATTATCAAGTCAATATGTCATCAGTAAAAAAACCTATTACTGAGCTCTTTTACTGTTTTGGTGTAAGTCTTTGAAATCCAGAGTATTTTACACTTACGGCATATGTCAGTGTGGACGAGCCACAGTGAAAGGCTCGCGAGCTGCGTGTGGCTAGTGGCTACTGTACTGAATAGTGCAGATCTGGAACATATTATTTTTTGGTCATGAAAAGATAAGCAACCAATCCGTGAAGTGGCAAATTTAATAATGTGTCTAAAAGATGCACTGCCAGGACTTCCCTGGGGGCGCAGTGGTTAAGAATCCGGGACACAGGTTTGATCCCTGGTCCGGGAAGATACCACATGCAGCGCAGCAGCTAAGCCTGTGCGGCACAACTACTGAGCCTGTGCTCTAGAGCCCTGGAGCCATGACTGCTGAGCCTGTGTGTTGCAACTACTGAAGCCCGCGCACCTAGAGCCCGTGCTCCACAACAAGAGAAGCCACCGCAATGAGAAGCCCGCGCACCGCAACAAAGAGTAGCCCCTGCTCGCTGCAACTAGAGAGAGCCCGAGCACAGCAACGAAGACTCAACGCAGCCAAAAGTAAATAAATATATAATTTTATATATAAAAAAAACGCACTGCCTATCTATAAGTCTAATTCTACCTTAATGTTTTTCAATTTTTTTTGTGGTAAAATAAACATAGTGTAAAATTTAACTAGTTTTAAACGTACAGTCTACCTCAACTTTTAAAATAATCTGTTGCACAGTTACTAGAATACCAAATATGTTTTTCACTCAGAACATGTGCATAGGGAGCTTCCCTGGTGGTCCAGGGGTTAAGACTTCGCACCTTCCATACAGGGCGTGGGGTTCGATCCCTGGTGTGCCGCACCGTGCAGGCAAATAAACAGATATTTTTTTAAAAAAGAATGTTTACATAATTTTCCCCCTCCTGTGCATATAAGAACAAGAAAGTAAAGTTTCAGTGTGAAAGTAATATTTTTTTTCATTTTCAACAAAATTATTAAACTACTTTTGAAACACAAATTTGGGGAGTCATTTCCCCACTACCTAAGAATCTCGTAGACACCAAACTCAAAACCACTAAGGGAAAGAAGAAACTAACACACCATTGTAAAACAATTATATCCCAATAAAGATGTTAAAAAAAAATAAAATAAAGTAAATGAGAAAAACAAACCACTAAGGGAAAAGTCTAAGAGACTGGTATCTGAGGAACAATAGCTGCTTTCTAGACTAAAAACAGACATTAAGGGAAAAATTTATATTAGTTTTGTAAATATTGAAATAGTATTTTAATTATACTGATGATGCTATTATGGGTCTTACATTTCTCCATAAAGATCAACATTTCTCTCACTAATAGGGCTTCCTCTATTCTTCTTAAGTAATTAAATACAAATGAAACTAGAATATTCACAATAGTATAACTCAAACGATCCAGTGAACACAGTGTTTTAATTCTATTTTTCATTTCATCTACAATTTTACATTCAGAACGGAGTGAATTGTATATGAATAATGTGGTATTAACCCTTACTGGAAAAACTTAACTTTTATATTGTCTGAGTTGTATGAACTTAACTTTCCTAAAACTTTTGTATTTTTTTTTTTTTTTTTCGGTACGCGGGCCTCTCACCGTTGTGGCCTCTCCCGTTGCGGAGCACAGGCTCCGGATGCGCAGGCTCAGCGGCCATGGCTCACGGGCCCAGCCGCTCCGCGGCATGTGGGATCTTCCCGGACCAGGACACGAACCCGCGTTCCCTGCATCGGCAGGCGGACTCTCAACCACTGCGCCACCAGGGAAGCCCAAACTTTTGTATTTTTGAGCCCTCTCTCTGTAAGTTTTGCTACCTCATGTTGCTCTGTACAGATGACTACGGTTTTTATGGATTCTTTGAACTCAGAATGGTGAAGCAAAACAAGAAATGATTGAACATGCTTGTCTGCTGAGGACACTTTGGTGGTTGCCCCCGCCCCCCGCTCCCACCCCAGTCCTTTGGGCACACCTAGAAGTCAGGTCGCATCAGATTCTTCTGCCCTGGTTACTCCGCAGCCGGGGTCGCTGGGTTAAATACGTTCTCCCGTTATCTCAGCTGGCTTGAAATAACCTACTGAACTTACACCTAAATACCAGAAAAGTCAGTCTAGAACCAGATCATTTCCTGCACGGCTGTTCATCTGCTTGGCTTTGCTGCCAAGTTACCACGTCTCCTTTTTTTCTAAGATGATCTTTAGACACTGGCCATTTCATGGATTTGCTCTCTTTGTCAATATTTATATTTACCAATGAGTTTTTATATTTGTTACTTCATAGAAATAAAGATTTTTAAAATTTTGGCTAAAGATTTCCCTCGGTAAAGAGAAGGGTATCCTACTCTCCCTTTAGGAGTTTCTTTACCCTCTACTCAGATGCACAGGCTCTGGATGCATAGGCTCAGCGACCATGGCTCACGGGCCCAGCCGCTCTGAGGCAGGTGGGACCTTCCCGGACCGGGGCACAAACCCGTGTCCCCTGTATCAGCAGGCAGACTCTCAACCACTGCGCCAGCAGGGAAGCCCTCCTTTCTTTTCTTTTTTAAAGTTTATTTTTAATTTTATTTTTTCCAGTTTTATTGAAATATAATTGACATATAACATTGTATAATCTTAAGGTGTACTACATAATGATTTGATATATGTATATATTGCATCTTTCTTTTCCTACTCTCCATTCAGTTTAAATGCCACTGAGTTCAATAATGTCCAAGCAGCCCTGGCAAAATTTTGGGCTCAGAAATTTACCACGTGGAAACAGCAGCAGTTGTACCCTATCTATAAACTTACAATTCTGCCCATTCAACTAGGATATTTGTAGACGCAGAGAGCCTTAGTAGTACCCTCTACAAAGCACCCTCCAAAGTTCAATGCTTTAAGTCTACAGACTTGCTATCCCTGTCCAGGAAGAAGCGGTCTGTGCTCTGAGTGTTGCTTTCTCTGTTTTCCCTCTTTTGAACATTCCTTCCTTTCGAAAGAATGTTTATCTTATTTTTTCCCCCACCCATGGTATATTTAGGTGCATTGAGGAGACCTAGGTTTATTGTTTATTTGTAAGTTATAAGGAAACGAGGCCCCCTCATCCATCCTGATGGTGAATTGACATAACATAAAGATCCTGGAGCTGGGACAAGGATATACGTGGCTACGTAGTGGCGAGACAAGGACATTTTTGGAGTTGTATGTATGGGAAGAAGAGTATGTGTTTTAGTGTATGTGGTAGGGAAGGCAGCAAAGGATATACTGAAAAAGTTTTTTCTTCCAAAATTTTTCTATTCTTCTGGAAAGAGCACTCGTGGTATTGGTAAGAATTCGTGCACTCTCTCATCTATGAGGCCCGTGCACACAGTGCAGATGTGAGCCTGAAGGCCACAGTATCTCTCATGCAGCAGCTGGCTTGAGAGAATAAAGTGAAACTGGCAAGAGAAGCAGAGAAGAAAGATGGAGAGGGGGGAGCCTGCTGAAAGTAAGAGGTCTTGATACAGTTGTCCTTCCCTGTCCTACAGTTCGACGTGTGAGCCAATAAACTTGTTGCCATAGTTGGCTAAGCTGGCTCAAATCAGCTTCTGTCGTGTGCCACCAGGGGTCCAGCTAATTCAATGTGTAAAGTGAAAAGTTCTTTCTCCTTTTACCTTCTTTCCCGAAGCTACAATGACAGTTCTATAACCTTCACCTCTAACTCACCCTCAGCATACACTATTCCTACCATACTGAGAATGATCTTTGCATTTCATGGAGGCTGGAGATCAATTAACTTTATAATTTTAAAAAGGCGTGGACTTCCCTGGTGGTGCAATGGTCAAGAATCCGCCTGCCAATGCAGGGGACACGGGTTCGAGCCCTGGTCTAGGAAGATCCCACGTGCCACGGAGCAACTAAGCCCATGTGCCACAGCTACTGAAGCCCGTGCACCTAGAGCCCGTGCTCCGCAACAAGAGAAGCCACCGCAGTGAGAAGCCTGCGCACCGCAACGAAGAGTAGTCCCCGCTCGCCGCGACTAGAGAAAGCCCGCACGCAGCAATGAAGACCCAACACAGCCCAAAACAAACAAACAAATAACTAAATAATAAACAAATAAAAACTTCCCTGAAAACCATGAGGGAGTTTGGGTTTTTTGTTTGTTTGTTAGTTTTTGTTTTGGGTTTTTTAAATAAAATTTATTTATTTATGGCTGCGTTGGGTCTTCATCGTTGGGTCTTTGTTGTTGCGCACGGGCTTTCTCTAGTTGCGGCGAGCAGCGGCTACTCTTCATTGTGGTGCGCGGGTTTCTCAATGAGGTAGCTTGTCTTTGTTATGGAGCACGGGATCTAGGTGCACGGGCTTCAGTAGTTGTGGCACGTGGGCTCAGTAGTTGTGGCTCACGGGCTCTAGAGCGCAAGCTCAGTAGTTGTGGCGCATGGGCTAAGTTGCTCCGCGTCCCCTGCGTTGGCAGGTGGATTCTTAACCACTGCGCCACCAGGGAAGTCCCAGGAGTTCGGGTTTTTAAAAAAATAATTTTAAAAGGTGTGGATTTATCCTCTTGTGTTTTAAAACTTTAAAAATAGCCATGTGTTATTTTTCTAATAAGAAAAAAGCTAACTTTATTCTAAAAAACTAAATCTTCAGATAAGAAAGGATAAAATTCAAATCTCTGTTTGAGGACCCTTGATTTCTGGATAGGTGTTAGAATAAAGCAAAACAATCTCTGCTTTAAAGTATTTTCCCACACTTTGCTCAAAATTGTTAACACAGCAAGGAAGTTCCCCTCTTATCATTTATTTCTGCTCTCATAGTAAAAGTGGTCTGCCTGGCTTTGTAGGCAAAGTGCTCTACTGTTTGACTTAAAAGTACTTAAAAATGTTTTTTTCTTATTTTCCCTCCATTTTGCTCAAAGATGCATAATGTTGTAAATAAGCTACCTTTATCTTACTATTACTACTAATGTAAACCAGATGGGACTGGGGCCTTCCCACCTTCAGAGACTTAGGAAAACTTTGTGCTGGCACCCACGTAAATTGATGGACTGTCAGAGTCCGGATCCGGTTTTGAGATTTCTGTGAATCCCTGGAAGCTTGCTTCCTCAGGGCTCCCTGTGTCGCTGCCCTAGGCCAAGATGGACGTTAGGAGCACTGTCTTCACTGTTTCCACTGAATTCCTTATCTGCCAAGTACTGCGTGAGGTTAATAACTTTGCTAAGGGTTTGTGAGGTCGCTGGACGGATGCATCTCACAGGGCACAGCCAGCTTTCTGTCATCTCAACAGCTCAGCCTCCCCAAAGCCCTGTTCACTGCAGTCAACAAATCCCTCTCCTTGTTCTAGGCTGGGCAGTGCTTCCTCACACTTGGGTCTCAGCTTCCAAGCAGGCTCGCCATGGAATTTTCCCAACAGAGGTGGGTCTCATTCCTAAGAGAAAAGATCACACCAGTTGCTAGGAGAATAATGTTTTCCCATTTGTTAAACTAAGACAGAGGAGTATTTGACACCTACCTGGGTCCACAGAGCTCTATCTGGCTGACACCTCTGTCATCTATCTCATTCACTGGAAAGGTTATTTCGGTGATGCTGCCATCTGAGAGTCTCCCTTTCTCTCTCTCCACGTGGTCCCTTTGAAAGATGTGAGCTGTAAAAAGGGAAAAACCTTCCTAATAAGTACACGTATGGAAAGAATTATCTCTGATCATGGAGTCTTTTATTTTTAAATTAATTTTTACTGGAATGTAGTTGATTTACAACATTGTGTTAGTTTCTGCCGTACAGCAAAGTGAATCAGCTACACATAAACACATATTGACAATGGAGTCTTTTAACTAATAGACTCTAGTCCTCTCGTCACGTTAACTTCCTAAGCATCATGTTTATTATTCGTCACCAAGGTTTTGAGGTCAGTTGGTATTATTATCTTTATTTAAAAGACAGGAGACCTAAGATAGAAAAAAAATTGTAATCAGTTACAAATCTAGGATTATATATTTCTTGGTGTCCTGGAATCATTTCCAAGGTGGTTTCAAACCACAGATCATGAATTACTAGCTTTAAAGATCAGTTTTTATGGTACAAATGTCCTCAGTAAAACTCGGAGAAGCCAAAGTCAACATTTACCCCCAAGTAATTCACATTCCAACTCTGGTACGTGAATAAGTCCTTATTCAGGAAGTTCTTCAGCGCCCCCTGGGGGAGTTCTTGCGATGAAGCGTTGTGCTGCCCAAGATGGTAAAGACGGTTTCAGAGGGTAGGAGAGCCATTCAGGTATTCATGGATACACACTGCGTTTATTTCTTTATGAACTTGTAAAAATTAAATCCATGTAACAAGAATTTGGAGGGGGGAAACATTATCTGATTTTCGACTATCTTTTGAGTGACATATGCACCGGGCACTACTTTGAGTCACTGCAAGGACACAAAGCTGTGAAAGATAATGTCCCTGCCCCCAAGAAACTCGCAATACGGAGGACACAGTAGTGAAATGATAATAATGATAATACCTAACCCTTACAGAGTACTTGCTCTGCGATAGTAAAGTGCTTCTCATCTAATCTTTTACAAGCAGCAGAAGAAAGTAAGACAGAGAGATAAGGAAGAATAACGGGTAATATTTATAGAGAACAGACTTGTGGTTGCCAAAGGGCAAGAGAGTGGGGGAAGGAAGGATTGGGAGATTGGGATTAGCAGGTACAAACTAGTATATAGAGGATGGATAAACAACAAGGTCCTACTGTAGAGCACAGGGAACTATAGTCAATATCCTGTGACAAACCATAATGGAAAAGAATATGAAAAAGAATATATATGTATGTAAACTGAGTCACTTTGTTGTACAGCAGAAATTAAACACAACATTGTAAGTCAACTGTACCTCAATAAGATTTTAAAAAAACTTTTAAAAGTAGGTAATATTTATTGAGCACTAACATATGCCAAGACACTTTTCTAAGTGCTTTACATATGTAAGTGCATCTAATTTTCATTGAAGGCCTAGAAGGTAAATAGTATTATTTTACAGGTTAACTATCAACAATTTAACCCTTACAACAAGCTTATTAATTGGGCCTTATTACTGTTCCTCTTTGCAGATGTAAACTGAGGGGTAGAGAAAATAAGTGATTAAATAACTTGGCCATGGTTACATATCTAGTAAGTGGTGGGACCAGAAATCAGAATCCTATCACCTGTGCATTTAATTTACAGGAAGTCAGCCATATGCACTGAGACTAAGGGAAGGATTTAAATGGGGAGTCACACGCTTCTCAGCTGCCACACGCTTTGGAGGGACTGTGTTATGGGAGATGAAGAGCTGTCCTGGGAACTGCCTGGCGGCCCAGCGGTTAAGACTCAGTGCTTTCACTGCTGCGGGCCTGGCTTGGGGAACTAAGATCCCACAAGCCTCGTGGCACCGCCAAAAAAAAAAAAAAAAAAAGGAACTGTCCTGCTCAGTTCCTGTGTCTTTCACAGCTTGGACATTTCGCCAAGCCACGGCTGACTTTAGCTTTGTAGTGCTGAAGGAGAGTGCCCTTGACCTAGGGAGAGCAGTAATTGCTCTCTAAATTGGCACCTTCTTAGGAAATTTCGAGAGATCTTTTGCACTATGACATTTTTTGTCCTTGCTCGCTGACTTTGGAGCCTAACTCCTGTGTAAGATGTAAGGCTGCTGTATACAGTGATGGTAAACTGAGGACAAATCATCATTGACTCAGGAAAAACTTCATGGAGGGGCTTCCCTGGTGGCGCAGTGGTTGAGAGTCCGCCTGCCGATGCAGGGGACTCGGGTTCGTGCCCCGGTCTGGGAGGATCCCACATGCCACGGAGTGGCTGAGCCCGTGAGCCATGGCCGCTGAGCCTGCGCATCTGGAGCCTGTGCTCCACAACGGGAGAGGTCACAGCAGTGAGAGGCCCGCATACCGCAAAAAAAAAACCCCATAACAAAACAAAACAAAAAAACAACCAAATTTTAATATTCTAAGCTAGAGAAGAAAATTAATTCTTTGTATTCTCTCCATAAAAATAATATTGCAAAATCATCACATGAAGAAAAGAGAGAGTATGTGGCCAATGAACCTAAGAAAATTATTTTAGAGGCATGTCACACAGTTGATTAATTAAAAATAGTACAGTATGTTTTAATTTTCTTTCTCCACTCAGGCAACCAAATAAAAATGCAACCTTTGTAAGTGGGCTCTGGGATTCTCTAGTAGAATATAAGCCACTTTCGGGCTTGTTGAATTGTGAACTGTGCTCCTTCGCCGACCTCGAATCACAGGAGAACACAGAATAGGGAGAAGCCAGCCCGACCTCGCCCTCGGCCTTGGAGATGCTGTGGAGAAGGTACTATTTGTGAAAGCCAGCTTTCCTCCTTGAAAGGCGGATAGCAGTCCCTACTGCAAGGCCCAGACTGGGGTTTCATGTGAGGGAGAGTTTATCTGGGCAGGCTGAGGAGTGTTGAGAGCAGGGAGTCTGGAGCCAGCCCGCTTAGGTTTCCTGCCTGGCTCCACTACTCACTTGCTGGTGGTCTTGGAAAAGTTGTTCTACCCTTTCAGTTGCCTCAGTTTCATAATCTGCAAAATGATGATAATACCTTCCTGACTGGGTTGTTATGATTAAAAAAAAAAGATTAAAAGGAAATACATGTTTGATCAACACTACCTATTAAGATGATGCCAGATTTCCCAAGCATTTTGTTGGTATTTAGGACTCTGATCTCATGTAAGTACGGATATTAGCAATTACTGTACTTATTCATAGACTCTTGAATATTAATTTGAACCACAGAACTATTTTTATTTCCCTCTCTCCTTTACGTTATGGGAGTTTCCAGTCTTTCCTATAGGTTCACAGTATTTTAAAACTCTCAATTCCTCTTCCCATCTATTCCATTCTTTTCTGTCTGGGATTCACATTTTAATTATGGTTCTCCTGTGACCTTTTATCCTCCATATTGATTGGCTTCTTGTCCTGGCCTTAAATTTCTCTCTTTCTTTTTGCTTAGCAGTCAGTGTCATCAGCAGATATGGAAAGCCTACTCAGACACAATGCGGCAGACAGGAAGAACAGGATACAGGAGCCACAGGGTGGAGTAGAGGGAACATGCCGGCAACCAGAGGAAAAGGGAGTGTCTGGAGAGGCAGATAGGGAGTGCGGCCAGAAACACTCAACCATCTGCAGCAGTGCCTTCTGTCACAGGCAGAACAGGGATGCGAAACAGAGGGGAATAGGGCTGCAAGGTGGCAGCAGTACCCGATGAATCTGGGGGAGAATGGGACATGAAGCTGGTGTCAAGGCTGAATCAGAGGGCAATACTTTTCATCCGTGATGTTTGGACATGAACAGTTGAAACAAGGCTGCATTTTAGATGTACGTGGTCAAGAGCACAGGCTCTGGAGAATTCAATCTCCAACTCCACTGTCTACTGTGTAACTTTGAACAAGTGGCTTAATCTCTCATAACTTCAGCATGAACTGTAGGATGGGATAATTATACAGAATTCATAAGATTTTTTTTTTTTAATTTTTTTTTTGCGGTACGTGGGCCTCTCACTGTTGTGGCCTCTTCCGTTTCGGAGCACAGGCTCCGGACGCGCAGGCCCAGCGGCCATGGCTCACGGACCCAGCCACTACGTGGCATGTGGGATCTTCCCGGACCGGGGCACGAACCCATGTCCCCTGCATCGGCAGGCGGACTCTCAACCACTGCGCCACCAGGGAAGCCCAAGATTTTTTTTTTAACATTTATTTATTTGGTTGTGCCGGGTCTTAGTTGCGGCTTGCGGGCTCCTTAGTTGTGGCAGGTGGGCTCCTTAGTTGTGGCACGTGAACTCTTAGGTGCGGCATGCATGTAGGACCTAGTTCCCTGACCAAGGATCGAACCCGGGCCCCCTGCATTGGGAGCTCGGGGTCTTAACCACTGCACCACCAGGGAAGTCCCAGAATTCATAAGATAAATGAACCCAAAGTACCCAGTGGTATACTGATAGGGGCCAATATTATAGTCATTATTGCTGTTATTGTTTACTACTGCTAAAATAATGCTGCCCACTCTGATTAGCTGACCAGTAGGAAAAATCCCCAGAGAGGAAGGCAAATAAATAATGGGAAAAGCAAGGCTTTTGGTGTGCTTTTCTAATCTTTAGGGAAATGAACGGAAAGGAAAATTTCAATTAACTCATTTTGCCTTAGCAGCATGGAAGAAGCAGCTAAATGGCCTTGAAAACTAGTCAGCCTGCAGATATGGAAATTTATTTCGGATCTTTCCCCATGGAAGATATTTACCTTTGTGTTTTAATTAACTACTATAGCATTTATCCTGAATTTTATTAAGAAACCAATTTCATTCAGAAAATTTAAAGAGTAATGTAATCTTAAATCACTAATAAAATGTCTTCATGTACATTTCATTTGGACTTTTAATTTTTTTTTTTTTTAGATGTTGGGGGTAGGAGTTTATTAATTTATGTATTTATTTTTGCTGTGTTGGGTCTTCATTTCTGTGCGAGGGCTTTCTCTAGTTGTGGCAAGCGGGGGCCATTCTTCATCGCGGTGCGCGGGCCTCTCACTATCACGGCCTCTCTCGTTGCGGAGCACAGGCTCCAGACACGCAGGCTCAGTAGTTGTGGCTCACGGGCCTAGTTGCTCCGCGTCATGTGGGATCTTCCCAGACCAGGGCTCGAACCCGTGTCCCCTGCATTGGCAGGCAGATTCTCAACCACTGCGCCACCAGGGAAGACCACTGCGCCACCAGGGAAGCCCACAAATAAGTTACTTTTAAATAACATTTTGGGACTGCCCTGGCGGTCCAGTGGTTAGGACGCCGTACTTCGAATGCTGGGGGCACAGTTTCCATCCCTGGTTGGGGAACTAGAATCCCACATGCCACACGGTGCAGCCAAAAATATTTTTTTTTAAAAAAGAACACTTTATTGCTTTTTAAAAATATTTGAAGTGTTTAAGATGGATTACACTTTATTCTAGTTAGGATTTCTAATAGTTTCCATGTCAAAAGCAATTTTTGTAAGCAGATTTTGCCTCCTTATCTTTGTTATAAAATTAAAAGTCCGGGGGGCTTCCCTGGTGGCGCAGTGGTTGAGAATCTGCCTGCCAATGCAGGGGACACGGGTTCGAGCCCTGGTCTGGGAAGATCCCACATGCCGCGGAGCAACTGGGCCCGTGAGCCACAATTACTGAGCCTGCGCGTCTGGAGCCTGTGCTCCGCAACGAGAGAGGCCGCGATAGTGAGAGGCCCGCGCACCGCGATGAAGAGTGGCCCCCGCTCGCCACAACTAGAGAAAGCCCTCGCATGGAAACGAAGACCCAACACAGCCATAAATAAATAAATAAAGCAAACTGTCAACAAGTAAAAATAAAGAAACACTATTATATTTTTTTAAAAAGTAATTTATTTGTGGATGGAATTAATACAATGCTTCCAACTAAAGCACTATTCTAAAGAGACGACTGCTTTTAAAATATATCAAGAACTTAAATTATGAAATGACATTAAGTACTTATTTTACTAGAAAACATTACATGGTAAAATTACACCTGCAACTCATGATGATTTGGCTTCCCTTCTATATTAAAAACTTTATACTTTCTGCTTGTTTTACCTGATTGCATTTGACGGTACAAATGTCATTCTCAAGAATTGTTTCATTGGATTCTGGAAACTTCACACGTTCCTCCAAAATTATTTTGGTTTTCATCATTCTCTCAGGCAGGCCTTTTATAACTTGTTTAATATACAGTGTTTAAGAGATTCTGACTTGTAAAAGGCAAGATGGTACCTAAAACAAAACATGAGTTTGGGGACTGGGTTCTTTTGCAGACCCAGAATATGGGAGAGTTATGAATAATTATCTTTGGAGACGCCCAGAAAGGGGCCGTGAGAGGTGTGGATACAGTGGCTCACAAATAAGGTAGGTTAACACCGTAATAGAACTGGATAGTTGCCCAGACCGCTTATTCTTTAAAGAGAGACAAAAGAAGAGATTTTTCTGGCTGTCCTTATAAAGTCTACATGGTTGTTGGTAATCTGGGATTTGCCCACCTGCAGTGAGGGAATCCAACAAGTTTTTTTTTTTTTTTTTTACGCGGGCCTCTCACTGTTGTGGCTTCTCCCGTTGCGGAGCACAGGCTCCGGACGCACACGCTCAGCGGCCATGGCTCACGGGCGCAGCCGCTCCGCGGCATGTGGGATCTTCCCGGACCGGGGCACGAACCCGTGTCCCCTGCATCGGCAGGCGGACTGTCAACCACTGTGCCACCAGGGAAGCCCAGGGAATCCAACAAGTTTAAAGCCTGTGTCAGTCACTCAAAATTCACAGCTGCAGCAGCTCGTGTGACACACGGCTTCCAACGCGGCCCTACTGATCCTCCTCCTCAGGTGTCCGTGTCTTTGTGCAGTGCCCTCCCACGCTGAGTTACGAATGGTTTGTATGACCAGTAGAACAGGGCATGAGTCATGGTGCATGACTCCCGAGGCTGGTCAGAAAAGACAGCATGGCATTTCTTTGTTCTCTTGGGTTACCCGCTTTGAAATGTTTTAAGGGAATACAGCCTTATTTAATCAGCTATAACTCAAAGTGCTCAAGGATTTGCCCAGAAAGAGAATTTCCAGTTTGGGAGGGACAAATGATTTATTGGCTACCACTCAGAGAATTTAGTCTTCTCCTTCATTCCTCGTGTTGAGTATCACTCCTCCCCTTAAGGCAGGTGCTAAGGGGTCCTTCTTCCACTTAACGTTCTGATATAAAAGTGGGGACAACCTCTTCCCTTGGTTAGTCTATCATACTGAAGACGGGCTGAGTAGTCCTAGGAAGATCTTAAAAAGAGACCTTCTTAGATAATTAGAGAAAACAAAAGGGAAATAGACAGAGAAAAGTACAAGATTACTGAACTTAGTACATGTATTATATAATCTTACTAATATTTGGTCTCTCTATATATGCATGTATATGTACATAAATGCACAGAAAAAAGTCTGGAAGCTTAAACGCTAAACTATCATTTATGGTTGTTACCCGTGGGACAGTGGCGGTATGGGATGGCTGGGTATGTGTGGAGGGTGAGGCATGGAAAGGAAAGCAGGGAAGGAAAGGAGACTTAGCTTTTTTGAAAGTCTATTTTGTATTATCTGAAAATTGATGATGAGAATGTATCAATGAATCACTTGTATAATTAAAAAGTGAACTGTGTAATATAAAAAACAGAAGCAACAGCAATCTAGTTACCACGTAGAGCTCTCCTATTCTGCGATTATTCTAGGACTACTGGCCACATCAGCCCTTTCCTACTGAATTCTTTAGAATGCTTTGCTACAAACTTTCTGGGTTTCTTTCTTCACTGGCTTCCACAAGGGATGTGTCTTTCCAAGACCCACTGTCAAAGAGACATCAAATTTGGCACCTTCAAGGTCAAGAGAGCAGATTGTGGGACTTCCCTGGTGGCGCAGTGGTTAAGAATCCGCCTGCTAAGGCAGGGGACATGGGTTCGAGCCCTGGTTCGGGAAGATCCCACATGCTGCAGAGCCACTAAGCCCGTGCGCCACAACTACTGAGCCTGCGCTCTAGAGCCCGCGAGCCACAAGTACTGAGCCTGCTGCACTCTAGAGCCCGCGAGCCACAACTACTGAGCCTGTGCTCTAGAGCCCGCGAGCCACAAGTACTGAGCCCGCACCTGGAGCCCATGCTCTGCAACAAGAGAAGCCACCGCAATGAGAAGCCCGCGCACCGCAACAAAGAGTAGCCCCATGCTCGCCGCAACTAGAGAAAGCCCGCGCGCAGCAACGAAGACCCAACGCAGCCAAAAATAAATTAAAAAAAAAAAGCAGCAGATTGCTCCATTTCCTATTGTACCGGTCAGTGAGAGCAACACTAATTCCGGTAGCAAAACACCCCAAAACACAGTGCTTAAAATAACAATCTTTTTTTTTTTTGCAGGTCACTGGCTTCAAGCTGGGGGTGGTTCTAGGCCCCCCCCCCCCATGTCTCTCATTCTTCTTGTACTAGCAGACTTCCCAGGCATGTTCTTCATATTGTGAAAGGCACATGTGAGAGAGGCAAGCAGCAACATGCAATACCTCCTAAGGTCAGGCTCAGAACTGTCACACTATCACCCATATTCCTTTGGCCAAAAGCAAGTGGAACGGTCTAAGCCCAACGTCTGTGGAGTGCAGAAACAGTCTGTCTCTAATGAGAGGAGCTACAAAACCACATTTCAAAGGGCGCGCATGGAGCAGTGAAAAATCGGGAACACTAATGTTATTTACCACTGTTTCTTCCTGGGACTTTCCAGCTTACTTCCAACTGACGGTAGAGGTGATACATTTCTTCTCATGTTAGCTGCAAACAGGAATGATTTGCCCCAGCAGGTGAGATCTGTTCCTAACTATAGAAATCAGGCGTTGTTGTTGCATACTCCTTAATATGCCATGCTAGGGTCATGGAGATGCAGTAGTGCTGATCATTAAGTCCTTACAAATATCAAAGTGGACAATGGTTCCCTTAAATGATAGGTTTTTTGTTTGTTTGTTTCTTAGCAGGAAATAGGGGATTAGGAATACTGCCCTAGAAAGGGTGCTGTTTGTAGTGTTCTGTTCAATGTGCATAAAAGGTTTCAATGTTATAAGGCTTTATAAATTCTTTAGTTCAAAAGAGTGGCAAGAGTCGCTATGTTTTACATACAACTCAGGAATCCATAAAACTTCATCTGAGTTCAGGGGATCTCTCTGACTAACCCTATTTGCTATCCAGATTTCCCCTACGTTTAAAAGTAAAAATCTCTTAAGAAGTACCCAGAGTTGCTTTTTAGGATAGGAGAGAAAGAATGCCCCTCTTCCCCCCCTCCCCCGCCCCCGCCTCCGCTCCCCGGTAAATAAACAGGCATTATTAGCTTAAAAAAAGAAAGAGATCATTAAATTCTTCGGCTCTTCAGGGACTTCAATCAGTAGGGCCTTTGACGTTTGAGCCCTACTCTAGGGTTATCTCCATGGTTCCCACGTCACTTTCAAGAACAGATACCACTTGTATTCCTCTGGGTTTCTTCTACGCTCAGGACTCGCTGTGGAGCCGCAAAAGGAGTGAGTCTGGAGCCGGGAAACGAACCTGGCGAATCAGTACTGCGCCAGGTCCACCGGAGGGCGGCTGCAGGAGCCCGAGAGGGGACCAGAGTCGGTCCCCACGCGCACCGGGACAGTCACTGTTCTTTGTTAAACAAATACAAGCCAATGCGGCGCCGGCCAACTGTAGTGGTGGGGGAAGAGATTGAGGCGTTTGTGTGCAGAACTGGGCGTAAGAAAGATCATTAATGAGGCGCTCCAAATGCAGGACAATCCCGGGCACCGTGTCATTGGCTTTTGTGCACTTGAAGGCGCGTGAGTGCCCTGCTCAGAGGTTCCCCTTTGTGTGAAAGTGGGGAAACCAGAAGCATGCGGCTACAGCTGGGTTTTCATTTTCGAATTCGCAGGCACCAAAATCCTCCCGCGCTCACCCACTCCCTCATTCTCGCGCCGACGATCCTCGGACTTAGGGTACTTCTCCGTCCGTCGCCGACCGAGCGAGCAGCGACAATGGCCCGGGGCGGGCGCCCGCAGCTTTCGGGGCTGAGCCAAGGGACCGCCCGCCGCGCTCCGCAGCTGCGCGCTGAGCCCCGCCGCCCGCCCGTCAGTTAACGCGGGCACCAACCGCCGCGCGGCCCGGCCGTTGGGCGGGTGGTAATTTCTGGGAATGGGGCGGGGTCCGCGGGGGTACTAGGCCGGGCGTTTGCAAGCGAGTAGGAGGAGGAGGAGGAGGAGGAGGAGGAGGAGGAGGAGCCGGCGGCGCGAAGGGGCGCTAGGCGGCCGGGGCGGGGCTCCACGAGCGTCACGGGCCGGGGCGGGGCCGGGGGCGCGCTCCGGACCGCCCGCGGCCCCACCTTCTACTTAGCCCAGGCTTTGGAGTCCAGACGGGAGGGACCCGGGCTAGGAGTTTCAACGACCTCCGGCCCCCACTGACTGTCAGGCTGCCTGAGTGCAGAGCAATCCCTTGAGGAGAAGGGCGGGAGTCCGGAGCTGGGGATGGGGTGACAGCCGGCGCCCGCGTGGGACCTCAGAGAGTGGCGAGGGTGTGTGCGTGCGCTCCGGGCCGGCGGCCGCTGCAGGTGCACGCGCGCCCCTACACGCCTGCCCGCGCTTGGGAGCCCCCGCGCCAGTCCCGGGCCGGGGCCGGAGTCGGGAGCAGGATGGGGGAGCCCCGAGCAGGGAGCGGGAGAAGTGGCGAGAGTCTTTACCTGAGAAGGCGTGCTTGGGAGAAGTTGGGGGCTACAGGGCGGGCGAGATTCGAGAGAGCCATCGAGGCCTGGTGGGCGGGCTGGTGGGGGCCGAGGGCGGCGGGTCCCCGCGGGGTATAAATAGCCGGCCCGGGTTTGACAGGCGCGGCGTTGACTGGCGGTGCCGCCCCCCCTCGCCGCGTGGGGAGGGGAGGAGCGCTCTGAGCGGGCGGGGTGGGGGAGGCGGACTCGACTGTCCTGTTGGCGGCGGCTGGAGGCCGAGGGGGAGGAGCCGAGGCGGGGGGTGGAGGGAGGGAGGGGGCCGGGAGCGGGGCGAGGGCGGGGGCCACCATTGCTCCCCGCGCCGGGCTCAGTGTCGCCGCCGTCGCCTCGGCGGTTGGGGGGGCTCGGCGGGGCGGCGCGGGCGGGGGGCTCTGCGCGGGGCGGCGCGCCGCTGTTTTGTCTCCTCCTCTCCCAGTGGAGCGGCTCGGGCAGCCGGGGAGGCCCCGGCTCGCTCCGGACGCCCGGCCAACGGCGGCGGCGGCGGCGGCGGCTAGTCCGCGGCCCTGCCGGGAGGGAAGGCGACGCGGCGGTCTTCCCGGGCGACGCGGAGAACAGGTAAGAGCGCGCGGGCCGCCGAGGCTGGTGCGAGGGAGCGCGGAGGGTGCGGCGAGAAAGGCTCGCCGTCCCGAGTGCCACCGCCTCCCTCCGCGCCCCCGCCCCGCGCCTGTGTTGTTGGCTCCGGGGTTTGCGGAGGGTTTTCCAGAGGCTGTGGCGGTGACACCGGCCGGGAGCTGGGGAAGGGGGCTGAGTGCCCCCGGGCAGCGGTCGGGGAGCGGGACTTGGAGAAAGGGGAAGGCGGGCGGCGCGCCCGCCCGCGGAGAGCGCGGGGCGCCGGGCAGGGCTGCGCGAAGAGGTTACGGACCCCGGCGGGGGGGATGGGCCGCGCGCAGCTGGTCTCGCAGTGTTTACACCGCCGCGCGAGTCACCTCTGCCGAGAAGCGGACTGAACTGACCCGCCTTATCCCGCGAGGAGGCCAGGGCGGGGGTCCGGCTCCGGAGGAAGCGCGTCCTGGGAGGGTCGGGGAGGGCGGGAGGCTGCGGCCGGCGCCGGGGCAGGGCGGCGAGCCCGGGGCGGGACCTGGGAGGCTCCGGCCGCGTGGGGTGGCGTGGAGGACTGGAGACCAGTTTCCTTCCCCTTCGGGCCTCATCGCCGCCTCTTACCTTTCCTGCCCTCCGGTGTTAGCTGGCACGGCAGGTTGTACTCGGTCATTCTTTTATTCTCGCTCTGCACGCCGGCCCCCTGCTGCCACTTCCCCCTATCCCCCCGGGAGTGGGGAGGCTGGGCTCTGATAGGAATCTGCTTTTTAAACAAAACAAAAACGGGCTCTGTAACACGCGCGTCCAGTGACCGCCTTCTGGATCCTCTCTTCGCGAAGCTGGCCCTCAGGGACCTTGCTCCTGGATGCTGGCGGGGTGGGGTGGGGGGGGGAGGACGCGGGAGGAGGACGGTAAGGGCTCGGCCAGGGCTGGTACTGACTGCCCGAGCAGCTTTGCGAGCTTTGCGAGCAGGGCAGCCGAGTCCCCTCTTGCTCTACTTGGGCATTTTTATTCCATGTCAATAAAGGAAAATATTCCAGTACCCCAGGAGTAATCCAGGTTGCATAGTTCCTAGTGTTTCCCATGTGCCAGCGTCCCGGGCACTCTTTTTTCTAGGAGCTGGCTACGGTGCAGAATAGCCTTTCTTTACGTTCTTAGTACTTCATTAAAGGAGTAAGAGGGGAACACTTTATTGTAAAACTGAATTTCACCCCCTTTTTTGTCTTCATGAACATTTATTTCAGCCGTGTGGTTTAAATTTTAATCCGGTGACGATAGAACAGTAATCTGGTGTTTGGTAATCAGATTTGCTTTTTCTTTTTATCTGTGGGTCTATATCGAGAGGTAAATGATGTACTTTGTCTAGTGCCATAATCACAGAATAGTGACAGAATGCACAGAAGAATGTATGCTTTACTAAGATAGGTTTGGATATTTGAGCTTCAGAGTTTCTTCCTTTCTTCCAAAGGTAGAATGACTTTATATAAGACTGGAAACTATTGAATTACATTTAAAGGGGTTTAGGAATAAAGTTTAAATATGATGTAATACAGTTTACACAGTGAGCTCATATGAATATTATTGAGGTATCTCCTAGTAAACACACGAAGTAGAAAATGATATATCTTGGGCATTTGAAATTTGAAAATTTAATATCAATCTGTTTTTTAAGCTTAGTGACTGAACTAATTGCTTTGATGAATCATTGCTTTTAATTTCAGACACATAAATTCATTTACAAAATAATCACAGTAGGTTGGAAAGAATTTGTAACTTTGAGATTCTTCTGTCCTAAGTAGATAGGTGGGTAACTGCAGCTGTGGTAGGGCCTTACCAGCGCTGATGGCTTCACCTGCTCACAGATCGTACACCGAGGTTTATTGCTGTTGTTGTTGATAACAGCTTTATTGGGATATAATTCACCTACCATTCGATTCACCAATTTAAAGTGTACAGTTCAGTGGTTTTTAATATATTCACAGAGTTGTGAAACTATCACCATCATCCATTTTAAAACATTTTCATCACCCCGCAAAAAGGAGCCTCATACCCATTAGCTGTCACTCTCAATTTCCCCCCAGAACCCCCAGCCCTAGGCAGCCGCTAACTACTTTCTGTCTCTATAGATTTGCCTACTCTGAACATTTTCTATAAATGGAATCCTACAATGTGTGATCTTCATAATTGCGTTTTTTGATTTAGCATAATGTGTTCAGAGTTCATCCACATTGTAACGTGTCATTATTTCATTTCTTTTTACTGCTGAGTAATATTCCATTGTATGGATATACCGCATATTATGTATCCATTAATTAGTTGATGGACATTTGAGTTTCTACTTTTTAGCTATTACAAGTAATGCTGCTACGCACACTTGTGTACAAGTTTTTGTGTGGATATGTTTTCATTTCTCTTGGATATATACACTTTTTTAAAAAATTAGCTTTTTGAGTTATCATTTAATACCAAAAAATTAATCCTGAGTGAAAATTCAATGATTTTTAATAAATATATTGAGTTCTTAAATTATCACCACAAGCCAATTTTAGAACGTGTTATCACTTCTGAAGATTCTCTCTAGCCTGTTTGCTGTTAACCCTTATTCTCACTCCTGGCCCCAGGCAACCACTGATTTGTGTTTCGTTTCTGTAGATTTGCCTTTATCTTACGTATAAATGGAAACGTACAGTATGTAGTCTTTTGCGTCTGGCTCCTTTCACTTAGCATAGTGTTTTGGAGAGTCATCCATATTGTAGCATGTGTCAGTATTTTGTTCCTTTTTATTACTGAATAGTATTTTAATGTGTGGTTATACCATATTTTGTTTATCTGTTGACCAGTTGATGGGCATTTGGATTGTTTCCAGTTTTTTGACTGTTGCAAATAATGAAGCTTGAAAGTTTGAGTGTGAGTCTTTATGTGGACATATGGTTTCATTCTCTTGGGTAGATGCCTAGGAATAGAATTGCTGGGTCATCTGTTTAACTTTTTAAGAAGCTGCCAAACTGTTTTTGAAAGTGGGCTTACATTTTATATTCCTGACAGCGATGTGTGAGAGTTAGTTTTTTCACACCTTTGTCAACACTTGTTATTGTCTGTCTGTTTTATTTTAGCCATTGTACTGGGTGTGAAGTGCTTAAGTCATTGTGATTTTAATTTGCATTTTTCCTAAAGATGTAAGGTGTTAAGCATTTTTTCATATGATATTCATTCATATATCCTTTTGGGTGAAATAGCTATTCAAATCTTTTGCCAGTTGTCTTACTATAATTGAGTTATAAGAGTTTTTTATACATTCTGGATGTAAGTCCTTTCTTAGATACATGATTTACAAATATTTTCTCCCAGTTTGTGGCTTTTTTCTTTTCTTCATTTTTACTGGAGTCTTTTGAAGCACAAAAGTTTTAATTTTGATGGAGCTTAATTTCCCAATTTTTCTTTTATGGATCATGCTTTTGTTGTTTAAGAACTCTCCCTCATCCAAGATCTTGAGGATTTTCTCCTTTGTTTTCTTCTAGATGTTTTATAGATTTTGCTATTATATGTAGATTTGTGATCTATTTTGAGTTAATTTTTGTGTATGGTGTGAAATAAGGGTCTAAATTCACCTGTTATATATGGGTTGTCTTAGCACTGTTTGTTGAAAAGACTGTCATTTCTCCATTGATTGTAATTGTAAATATTTAATTCTGGACTTTCAGTTCTGTTTCGTTATCTGTATGTCTGTCCTTTGGCTAGTATCACCCTGTCTTGATTACTGTGCATTACGGTAATTTATGAAAACAGGTAGTGTAAGCTCTTAAATTTTGTTCTTACTTTTGAAAATTGTGGCTATTGTGGGTTATATATAAAAATTTTAAAATCGACTTGTCAGTATCTGTGAAAAAAGTTTTGGAATTTTGATGGGGAATGCATTGAATCTGTAGATCAGTTTGGGATGAATTACCATCTTACAATATTGAGTCTCCTAATACATGAACATGAAATTTTTAAAAAATTTATTGATCTTTAATTTTTCGAAGTGATGTTTTAAACTTTTCAGTGTATAAATCTTTTACTTAAAAATTAAAAAAAAATGTTATTGTGGTAAGAAAACTTAACATGAGATCTACCCTCTTAACTTTTTAAGAATACAGTACAATGTTGCTAACTATAAACAGAGTGTTGTATAGCAGATTTCTATACATGGTAGAAGTGTCCTTTTTAATTCTGTTTTGTTCAGAGTTTTTATCATGAATGGGTATTGGATTTTATCAGATGCTTTTTCTGCATCTCTTAGCAAGACCAGCTGTTGCGGTTTGCTCACGACTGTCCTGGTTTTAGTGCTGGAAGACCTGCATCTTGGGAAACCCTTCAGTCCCAGACAAACCAGAATGGTTGGTCACCTTAATGTCTGAGATGATCATGTGGTTTCTGTCCTTTATTCCACTAATATAGTGTATAATATTAATTGATTTTTAGCAACTAAACCAGCCTTATATTCCTGGGATAAATCCCACTTGGTCATGGTATATAATTCTTATTATATGTTGCTGGATTTAGTTTGCTAATGTTTAATTGAACATTTTTGTGTCTATATTTATGGAAGATACTGGTCTGTAGTTTTCTTGTGATGTCTTTGGATTTTGTAATATAGTAATACATATTAATCCCAGAATAAATTCGGAAATGTTCCCTCTTCTATTTTCTGTAAGAGTTTGTGAAGGATTGGTATTGCTGCCTCTTTGAATATATTTGATAGAAGTCGCCAGTAAGGCATCTGGGCCTCGAGTTTTCTTTTTGGGAAATTTTTAAACTACTAATTCAGTTTCTTTACTTGTTATAGATCTATTTAGATTTTTTGCTAAGTTTTAAATTATTAGTTTTGGTAATTGTGTTTCTAGGGATTTGTCTATTTCATCTAAGCTATTTAATATTTTTGGCATACACTTTATAATATTCCTATATATGCTTTTAATTTTGCAAGCACAGGTAGTATCTTTTGCTTTTTCATTCCTAATTTTGGCAGCATGTGTCTTCTCTCTTTTTTACTTGGTCATTTTAGCTAAAGGTTTGTCAGTTTTGTTGCTCTTTTCAAAGTAAAAAGTTATGGTTTAATTGTTTTTTTCTCAGTTGTTTTTCTGTTTTCTACTTCACTGATTTCCATTTTAATCTTTATAATTTCCTCCCTTCTTGCTTGAGATTTTGTTTGCTTTCCTCTTTCTGGTTTCTTAAGGTAGAAGCTTAGGTTGTTGATTTGAGATCTTTCTTCTTTTCTGATATAGGCCTACGTTTCCTTCCAAACGTTGTTAGCTGCCATATGTTTTTATATGTTCTGCTTTTTAAAATTTTCATTCATATTTCCTAATTTCCTCTGTGATTTCTTCTTTGACCCATGGGTTATTTAGAAATGTATTGTTTAATTTCCAATTATTTGGGGATTCCCTAAATTTCATTGTTGCTGATTTCTAATTTAATTCCCCTGTAGTAAGAGAATATACTTTGTATTTTTCTCATTTTAAATTTATTGAGACATTCTTATGGCCTAGTATGTAATCTATTATGAAGAATGTTCTGGACTTCCCTGGTAGTCCAGTGGTAAAGAATCCGCCTTCCAATGCAGGGGATACAGGTTCAATCCCTGGTCGTGGAACTAAGATCCCACATGCCGTGGGGCAACTAAGCCCGCAGGGCAACTAAGCCCCTGTGCCTCAACAAGAGAGGCTGTGTGCCGCAAACTATGGAGCCGACGCGCCCTGGAGCCCATGCACCACAACTAGAGAAAAAAACCCACATGCCGCACTAGAGAGAAGCCCGCGCACCACAGCTAGAGAAGCCTGTGCACGGCAACGAAAGATCCCTCATGCTGCAACTAAGACCCGATGCAGCCAAAATAAATAAATAAATAAATAAAATGAAAAGAAAAAAAAAAGAATGTTCTATGTGTGCTAGAAAGGTTTTGTTGGGTGGAATGTTTCATAGGTGTCAGGTCAAGTTGGTTCTTTGTGCTTATTTTCTGTCTAGCTATTCTATTAATTACTGAGAGTGAGATTCTAAAATCTCTATTATTATTGAAGTGTCTATTTTTCCTTTCAGTTCTAATTTTTTTATAAAGTTATTTATTTATTTATCTTTGGCTGCATTGGGTCTTCGTTGCTGCGTGCAGGGTTTCTCTAGTTGTGGTGAGTGGGGGCTACTCTTCCTTGTGGTGCGTGGGCTTCTCATTGTGGTGGCTTCTCTTATGGCGGAGCACAGGCTCTAGGCGTGCGGGCTTCAGTAGTTGCAGCACGTGGGCTCAGTAGTTGTGGCCCACGGGCTCTAGAGCGCAGGCTCAGTAGCTGTGGCTCACGGGCTCTAGAGCACAGGCTCAGTAGTTGTAGTGCACGGGGCTTAGTTGCTCCGCAGCATGTGGGATCTTCCCGGACCAGGGCTCGAACCCGTGTCCCCTGCATTGGCAGCCGGATTCTCAACCACTCCACCACCAGGGGAGGCCTGTTCTGTCAATTTTTGCTTCATATTTTTGGGGCACTGGTGTTAGGTATGATATACATATATAATAATACACATACATACACCTTATAGTAGTATTTCGTCTGGTGTTAGTGTAGCTAATCCAGCTCTCTTGTGCTTACTGTTTGCATTCTGTATCTTTTTCTGTCTTTTTACTTTCAACTTATTTGTTTTTGAATCTAAAGTGTATCTTACAGTATATAGTTCAAATGCCTATTTAAAAAAATAGTTTGACCACTTCTGCCTTTTGATTGGAAGGTTTAATCTGTTCACGTTTAATGTAATAGTTGATATTCAGATTTATGCAGTTTTGCTAGTTACTTTCCATACATCTCATTTCTTTTTTATTTTTTTGATTGTCTTCTACTCCCTGTTCTGGAGTTACTAGATATTTTCCAGGGTATCATTTTAATTCCTTTGTTAGTTTCTTAACTGGATTTTTTAGTTATTTTCTTAGGTTGCTTTAGGGATTACAGTGTGTGTCTTAATTTATCACAGTTTACTTCAGAATTGACTAATTTAATTGTAGTAAAATATAGAAAATTTGCTCCATTTTCTCCCCCCCTCCTGTCTGTTAGTATTGTCACGCATATTAAATTTTTATGTTCTAGAAGCCCAACAGTACAGTTTTATAATATTTTAATGCAACTGTATGTCTTAAAGATAGTTAAGGGAAGAACAAGTATTTTAAAAGGTTTTTTTTAAAAAAATATTTACCATGTATTTACCGTTTATGTGATTTTTATTTCTTTTTATGTATTTGAGTTATGGGCTGGTTATTCCTTTCAGTCTGGTGGACTTCCTTTTGGATTTCTTGTAAGGAAAGTCTGTTATTAATGAATTATCTCAGTCTTTGTTTTTGGGATTGTTTGTATTTTGCCTTTAGTTTTGAAGAATAGTTTTGCTGGATATAGAATACTTTGTTACGTTTGTTTACTTTTAGCATTTTGAATATGTCGTCTCCTGCTTTCTGGCCTTCATTGTTTCTGATGAGTTATTTTTCTTTTTGTGCATTCAAGATTTCCTGTCTTTAGTCAACAATTTTTTTTTTTTTTTTTTTTTTTTGCTGTATGCGGGCCTCTCACTGCTGTGGCCTCTCCCGTTGCGGAGCACAGGCTCCGGACGCGCAGGCTCAGCGGCCACGGCTCACGGGCCTAGCTGCTCCGCGGCATGTGGGGTCTTCCCGAACCAGGGCACGAACCCCTGTCCCCTGCATCAGCAGGTGGACTCTCAACCACTGCGCCACCAGGGAAGCCCCTAGTCAACAATTTTACTGTGGTATGTCTAGGTGTGGATCTCTGTGTGTTAATCCTACTTTGGATTCAGTAAACTTAAATGTAGAGAGAACCATATTTTAAACATTTGGTAAGTTCTAACTATAGTTTCTTCAAGTATTTTTTCTATCCTTTTCTCTCTTTCCTTTTCTTCTGGGACTCTCATTACATGTAAGTTGGCATGCTTGATGGTATTCCTAAGTCTCTGAGGCTCTGTTCATTGAAAGGTTTTTTTAAAAAATTCTTTTCTGATTTTCAGAATTGGTAATTTCTATTGATATATCTTCAAGTGCATTGGCTCTTTCTTCTGTCATCTCCAATCTGCTTTTTGAACTCTGCTAGTGAATTTAAAATTTTGGTTCTTAATACTTTTCAGCTCTAGAATTGTTATACTTTTCAACTCCAGGATTTCCATTTTATTCTTTTTTAAAATAATATCTGTATCTTTATTGATAAGAGTTATATGAGTTACAGTTATCATACTTTCCTTTAATTCTTTAAACGTGGTTTCTGTATTTGGAGATAAAATTAAATTTTAGATAGAAAATGATATCTAAACTATGTGTTAAATCCTAAAATGGAGTTTGCTTTATTTCTAAATTATATTCAATATTTTCATCTGTATTTCATGATATGCATGAAAGTATATTACTCATAAATGCTAAATTTCATCTGATAGTTTCTTTTCAAACACGATTAACAATTTACTTATAATTATTAGTGTTTATTGGAAAGTAGGATCAGTGTACAATTTGAAAGACATGCCATTAATTCTGAAACCCTTAGTTCATTCCCTGAACTGATCATACAGTATAAAGTCTACTTGTTTGTCCATATTTCTTGCTGCTTAATTCTCTCATGGTGGGTGCTAATTGGTAGGAAAAAATGGAAGAAGCCTAAGAGAGCAATATAATGAGTTAGAATGGTTATAAGATGTCAAAATCTTCATATGAGCCTGTACATTTAGTATTATTCATTTTAGGTCCTTGAGAGATTGTAGTAAACAAGATAAATGCAGTACTTGTTCTCATGGAACCTTATATTCTGTTAGAGGAGACATGCATTAAACATAAAAACAAGATAATTTTAGAGAATGATAAATATAGTGAACAAATAAAAAAGGGTAATGCGATCTCAAATAGAGAATGATGGGGCAGCTACCTGGAAATGTGATATAATTTGGGGGAGGGGAGCCGTGAAGGAAATGTCCCTCTGAAGAGGTGGTATTTGAAGTGAGATCTGCATGATGTGTGAGGAGCATTCAGTCTGTGGGTGATCTGGAAGGCCCTTGTAGCCTAGAGAACAGGAGGTGCAGAATAAGCTTGGTGTGTTGTAGGAATAGGGCCAGTGTGGCTGGAGCTCAGCAAGCCAGTGAAAGAGAAATGAGGGATGAATGGGGTCAGAGAGGTGGGGTGGGCTACCCCTGGGTTGATCTTTATAAAGACCATGTTAAAGAGTTTAGATTTTTTTCTAAGTGTGGTGGGAAAACAGTGGAAAAATATTGCAGCGACCTTCATTCTTGACGCAAGAGTTAATTTACAGCCCAGTATATAATTTTATTCTTTTTTTTATTTTTACTTTTGGCTGTGTTGGTCTTCGTTGCTGCGTGTGGGCTTTCTCTAGTTGCGGCGAGCGGAGGCTACTCTTTCTTGCAGCGTGAAGGCTTCTCATTGTGGTAGCTTCTCATGTTGCGGAGCATGGGCTCTAGGCGTGCAGGCTTTAGTAGTTGCAGCACTCAGGCTCAGTAGTTGCAGCGTGTGGGCTCTGGAGCACAGGCTCAGTAGTTGCGGCGCACGGGCTTGGTTGATCTGTGGCATGTGGGATCTTCTCGGACCAGGGATCGAACCCGTGTCCCCTGCATTGGCAGACGGATTCTTAAGCACTGCGCCACCAGAGAAGTCCTATAATTTTATTGTTTAACAGCTTCTGAGTGTGAATAAATATTTCTAGGGTTTTCTATGAATGATTTTAACTTTGTAAAGAATAGAAGGGAAAGTAACTTCTTCCTTGAAATTTAACTATCTAAAAATAAGACAAAAACCCATTATCTGTAAAACTTTGAATTGGTAGTACAGTTATAGCAGTGGCAGAGATTCTTGCCCAGTGATTAGAGCCGCAGGTACAATGGAGAAGATGATATTTAGTCCTTCAAATAAAAATAAGCATGCGTTTGTTCACTGATGTATTCATTATACATTCTACAGGCCCTGTAAGCACCCATGATCCAGAGCCTGTGGGGAAGGTATAAACCTTGGCTTAATTAGGCAAAGGGAGGTAATCTTGGACATAGTTATAGTTTAGGCCTCAGAGTGAGAGACTGGGTGCACATTTTCCCCTAGTTGCTTCTGCAGGGACCTTTTTATTTAACATTATGAGAAAGTTTATATTTTGGTTCCAGGTAAATATGGGTAAATCTTAATTAGCATATAAAGTCTATACCTGAGAATCTTTGTTTCTTGCTAATATAGAATTACAGGCCAACATTTCTTTCTAAAAAACAAATAAAAAATAAGCTCTGAAGTAAGTCAGAAAGAGAAAAACAAATACCATATGCTAACACATATATATGGAATCAAAAAAAAAATGGTTCTGAAGAACCTAGGAGCAGGACAGGAATAAAGATGCAGACATAGAGAATGGACTTGAGGACATGGGGAGGGGGAAGGTAAACTGGGACGAAGTGAGAGAGTGGCATGGACATATATACACTACTAAATGTAAAATAGATAGCTAGTGGGAAGCAGCCACATAGCACAGGGAGATCAGCTCGGTGCTTTGTGACCACCTAGAGGGGTGGGATAGGGAGGGTGGGAGGGAGATGCAAGAGGGAGGGGATATGGGGATATGTGTATATGTATAGCTGATTCACTTTGTTATAAAGCAGAAACTAAAACACCCTTATAGAGCAATTATACTCCAATAAAGATGTTAAAAAAAAAAAAGCTCAACCCTAAAGAGGCCAAAGGAGAAAGAATTTCTGATACTGTCACTTTCTCCCTAAGGCCTACAGAACTTATATGAGAGAATTTGTGAGTTAAATAATTAATTCCCTCCTCCCGCCACCCCCTTTTTTTTGGAAAGGGAAAAAAAATATGTATGCTTATGTAGATAAGGTAGATGTAATTCCCATTTAGCATATTTTAAGCCTTCTAATCAGCTCATGTTATGAGTCAATAAAGGAAGTAGGTAGAAAAATCTCCCAGGGGTGGGGTGGGAGAGGTTCTATATGATTCATTCACAGTTTCAATGTTAAAAACACTTGTATAATCATGAGGCAGAAAAACTTTAAGAGCACAGAGTCTGGAGCCAGACGGCTTAGGTTGAAATTCTGACTTTCTCATTTGTTTGTTTGACCTTGAGTAAGTTACTTTAAAAAAACAAAACAAAACAAACAAACAAACAAACAAAAAAAAAAAACCGCCTGGTGCCTCAGTTTCCCCAAATGTAAAATGGGGAATTATACCTGTTTTGTAGGATTGTGTAGATTAAATAGGTTAATACATGTAGTGAGTTTAGAATAATGTTGGCATAGAGTAAGTGCTCTATAAATGTTAACTACTGTTATCCCTTCATTGTTTGGAAGAAGAAGAAAATATACTCTAAGCTGAGCTAGTTATCGAGTTACCTCTAGGATAAATTCACATTAATGAATTCATATCCTGTCAAACCAGAATATTTAAAAAGGTTGTCGTGAAGAGCAGTTCTTTGCTTCCTTTTAAGTCACGGTAGTGAAGAAGTTGGCGAAGGTTTTAGAATTATCTGCACTAGGGTCTTTTTTTTAAATAAATTTATTTATTTATTTATGTCTGCGTTGGGTCTTCGTTGCTGCGCGCGGGCTTTCTCTAGTTGCGGAGAGCGGGGGCTACTCTTCGTTGCGTGTGCGGGCTTTTCATTGCGGTGGCTTCTCTTGTTGCAGAGCACGGGCTCTAGGCGCGCGGGCTCAGTAGTTGTAGCTCACGGGCTCTAGAGCGCAGGCTCAGTAGTTGTGGCACATGGGCTTAGTTGCTCCACAGCATGTGGCATCTTCCCGGAGCAGGGATTGAACCCGTGTCCCCTGCATTGGCAGGCGGATTCTTAACCACTGCGCCACCAGGGAAGTCGTGCACTAGGGTCTTGAGGATGGCAGTTGCTGCATTGGCAATTTATCTCTCCTTCAAAAAGAAAACTTTCCCCAGTTTGCTTTGCTGAATAGAACCTAAGTAGATTTTAGGCTTCCTGATGACTGGGAATCTGCCATATACCCTGATCACCTCTAGCTTCAGCTTCCTGTAAAGCAGTTGCTTGACTACCTTAAGCCAGTTGAAACAAGCCTTGTAAGTCTTTTATGTGTCTCTCTTTGCATGTACAAGAGGCTATTGTGACCATATTTGAGACTTCTTGAACGTCTGTGCAATGGTCAGGGGATAAGCCGGTGGCTTTGATTGCTACTTTTTCCCTAACCGAGCCTCCTAGTACATATTCTCCTGTCTGGTTCTTACTTGATTTGGAAGTGTGCTTATTCACAGAATATACAGGCTAAACGTTTATTTCCACCATTTAGTATTTCTTACAAATAGTTCATAGAATAAGTCTAGAAATGAATATTCATATAAGTTTAGGGTTACTGATTAATAATGAGACCTTTGGGGACTTCCCTGGTGGTCCAGTAGTTAAGGCTCTGCTTCCGCTACAGGGGGCGCGGGTTTGATGCATGCTGTGCAGTGTGGCCAAAAAAAAAAAAAAAAATCAAATCAGACCTTCGTTGCTTATCTTCATCCTCAAGATAGGTTGGATTCTAGGATGTGCTTAATGTGATCTCTTCCTCCATATACTTATTATGGCCTTTATTATTACGGCCCTACAGTTTGAGCCAGTGTGAAATGGTAACAGAGTTTAGGAGGATCAAAATATTAAAGGAGTACAGATAGCTAGGCAGCAGTATCATTTTTAGCTCCAGTGGTAATTGCGGGTAGCGCAGTCAGGTTGATTTTGTCTTGCCATCTCTTTGCTCATCAGTTCTTTAAATAACTCTAATGTTTGATTATTCAGAGTATTTTAAGATGATAATTCCCTCTTAGATTTTCACCATCACAAAATAAATTGAACAAACCAGCATTTGTGAGGTTACGCCCAGGAACCTGGCCATTGTAGTTCTTTGGATGATGAAGAAAACAACCAAAACATGCCTGGCAAGAAAAGCATCAAAATACCTTAAACAGAACTTAGATGAAATCACAGATTATCTAAGTTCATTTCTTATCTATGTGTTATTCTGTGACTTTGTGTGTCAGAACTCAGGGCCGTGAGTAAATAAGGATTTTAAGATATTATTATCCATGGTATGGGACTCTTGAAATGCAGAATTGTTTTATGGTTGGCAAGTTATCGATATTTTACTTAATTTTCCAATTAGCCTCTTCAATCTATTTCTTCTATAAAATGAGCTCTAAGATCTCTTCCAGTAATTTCATGTAATTTCTCTTATACTGTAAATTTCTAGCACGCAGTTGAAAATATCTAGATCAATCACCTTGCCCTAAAGTAAGTCCCATGACATGACCACTTGCTGCCCAAATAATTTCCAGCCCTGACCTGTGGGCCCAAATATTTGTCAACTGTATACTGCTCAGACTTAGTTCCATTTTCAGAGGGGGATTCTTTCTTTAAAAGATTCATTAGTTTACTTTTTATCCCTTTAAAATGTACTAATTTTTGTTTTAACAAGTTAGAAGAATGAACATCTCAGTTTTGCATGAGGAGCAGCTAGGTTTTAGGTATAATCATCTGTTACTGCTTTACTCTTAATAGGAAGGTTTGGCAATATGATACAGCTCTGATTGATGCTATAAAAGACATAATAATAATAAAGTTACATTCATTCAATACTCACAGTGTGCCAGGCACTTTATGTAAAGGATTAAAAGAACTAAACACACTGACTTCATAGAGTTGTTTTACTATCTTATTATGGATGAGGATATTGAAGTTTAAAGAGATAAATAACTGCCCAAGATTATGTAGTTATAGGTAAAGCGAACATTCAACAAATATTTATTGAGTACCTACTGTATTCTGGGGATACAGTGGTCAGTAGGCTCTTAACTGTTAGTCGTACTAGCTCTTAAATGTAAAGCATACTGTTAAAATAGTACTCGTGTAATAGGGGGAATAATTATACCTATTTCACAGGGTTATTTTAAGGGTGAAAGGACAATGTATAAAAATGCTTGATTCAGTAACATAGAAATAGAAGAATACATAGTTGAGACTATTATTATATTAGCATTATAAACTACATACATAATTCCTATCAGACTTGGTAGATAATTAAAAAAATAGAACAATGAAAATATGAATCGGAAGTATTTCAGGAATTGAGTTCCAAATTTAAAAGCTTTAATTTTACCAATAAAGTGGCTAAGAATAATAAGGCTTTTTAGGGGGAGAATTTTCTGATTCCATAGGCAGGTACTAGTTGTGAGTCAAACTGTACATAAGTTTAGATTACAAGCTACAGTTCTTCTTAGTATGATGATAATGTTAATATTGAATAAGAATCTCTTTAATAGGTTAAATTCTAATTTGCAGCATTGTCCTCTCCTTCTTTTAAAGTCAAATTTATTGAAGTTTAGTTTACATGTAGTAAAATTCATCCTTACATTTCCATGATTTTGAGAAATTCATGTCATTATGCAGTTACCACCGCAGTCAAGATATAGAACATTGCTATCACCCCCCAAAAGTTCCTTGTGCCCTTTGAGATAACGCCTTCCCACTGATCTGTTTTCTGTTCCTATAGTTTTACTTTTTCTTGAAATGTCCTGTGAATGGAATTGCCGTTCCTCTTTCTGATCCATTAGGTTGTTTAGATATATTTGCTGCAATAGCAGGTAAGGTAACTGTGACCCCCTATGCTGACACAGCTTTCTTACAAATTAAGAATTGCATTAAGAAGCAATTAAGTCAAAAAATGAACACAGCCTGTTGGAAAATTGTAAATAAGTTTGTCAAAGGATTAGTAAATATTATTCAATTTACACAACATATTTAAAAAGAGCCAATGCATGTGAATGGATTTCACACTTCAGATGGGAAACTAATAAAATCAGTTTTCAACCTCTCCTTGGACCCCAGTTGTACAAAATTAGATGAACCATAATCCTTGATTCATGACACAAATAATTTGCCCAGTAATGGCTGTTGTTTGTTTATTTTTAATAATGTGATAAACACACATGAGTGCATCATTCAGCATGAGAACTAGAGCTGTTGTGTTTTTTTTGGCCGCGCCTCTCGGTTTGCAGGAGGGGTCTTAGTTTCCTAACCAGGGATTGGACTCTGGCCCAGGCAGTGAAAGCGCTGAGTCCTAACTACTGGACCACCAGGGAACTCCCGAGAACTAGAACCTTGACAAGAATTTATATCACATTTAGCCATGCATGACTTAATATAATTTATTTTAAAATCCTTAATAGATTTTGGTTGTGTATATTTCTTATTAATTAGTAGGAGTTCTTTTTTCCCCCTGTTTTGGAGGGAGGGGAATTACTTTTCCTAGTGTCTTGTCTTTTGGTTTTGTTTTTGGTTTGCATTGTTAGGAATTTTTTTAAAAAAATTGGTGTAGTCAAGTTTAGTAATGTATTAAGTAATGTATTAAGTAATTAAGTAATGTATTAAGTAATTTTTCCTTAACTATGAGTTCATGAAGATATTCTATATTTCCTTCTAATTTTGAAAAAAATTTGTATATTTGGGTCTTTAGTACACCTGTAATTTATTTTGTGAATGGTGAGAGATGGTGATTTAATTTTTGTCTTGTATGGATAATCACTTGTCTCAGCATCATTTAATAGTCTTTTTCTCCCATTGATGTTAACACTGCCTCTTCCTACATTAAGTTCCCAATATGCATGGGTCTTTTTCTGGCCTCTGTATTCTGTTCCATTGGTATATTTGGTTATGTCTACACCATTACTTACTGTCTAATTACCATAGACTAGACTAGGTAGGGCAGTTCTTCTCCACAGGGTTTTGGCTCACTTTTGCCCTTTGTTCTTGTACATCCCCCCCCCCTTTTTTTTTCTTAACTATCTTTGTCAAGGTTTTTGTAAAACCGTCGTGGGATTTTTGACTGGACATATATTGAATTTCTTAGATGAATTTGTTGAGCATTGACATCTGTAAGATACTGAGCTTTCCTATCCAAGACTGCCAGGGAATTCCCAAGATTTCTTTAATTTCTTTCAATACATTTATTTATTTTCTCCGTAGAGATCTTTGTTAGATTGAGTCTTAGGTGTCTTCACGTGGCTTGAGGGATTTTTTTTCCTTGATCAGGGATTGAACCCAGGCCACGGCAGTGAAAGCGCTGAGTCCTCACCACAGCAGTTCCCTAACTGCCGGGGAATTCCCAAGTCTTAGGAGTCTTATATTTTTGTGGTTATTGTAAACGATATCCTTTTAAAAAATTACATTTTCTGTTTGTTGTGGGTACATAGAGAAACAGTTGATTTTTATATATGGTAAGTCCCCTACATACGAACGAGTTCCGTTCCGAGCACACGTTTGTAAGTCCAGTTTGTTCGTTAGTCCAGCAAAGTTAGCCTAGGAACTCAGCTAACACAATCGGCTGTATAGTACTTTCCTGTAATAGTTTATAATACTTTTCATATAAATAATACATAAAAAACAAACACAAAAAATAAAACATTTTATAATCCTACGGTACAGTACCCTGAAAAGTACAGTAGTACAGTACAGTAGCTGGCATCCAGGGGCTGGCATCGAGTGAACAGGCCAGGAGAGTTCCGGACTGGAGGAGGGAGAGGAGGTGGGAGATGGTAGAGCTGAATCAGGATCGTCCGCAATAGGAGACGGAGGGCAAGCTGCAATTCCACTCACGCCTGACGCTGATGGCCCAGGTTCCGGTTCATTGCTAGATTCAATTCTATCTACCCTCTTGAAAAAATGATCCAGTGATGTCTGGGTGGTAGCTCTTTTTTTCTCGTCATAGATGACACGGTAGCACTGGATTGCGTTCTGAACGGCTGCTGCAACCTTTGTGTACCGTTCTACATTTGGGTCCTGGGCTTGAAATAAAGATACCGTACTACTGTACTCTGTACAGCACTGTACAGTAAAGTACACAAAAGCACAGCCACTTGTAGAGGATGCACGCATGTGACAGTGTATGCCAGACACGTGAACTAACTTATGTGATTGGACATGTGAACACACTTTCTCATCTTTGAAAGTTCACAGCTTGAAGTTTCGTATGTAGGGGACTTACTGCATTCATCTGTATCCACACATCTTGCAAACCCTCTTCTTCTAATATCTGAAGGTTCTTTTGGGTTTTCTATGTAGAGAGTCTTAACATCTACAAACAATGGTAGCTTCATTTCTTCCTTTACATTTCTTTTTTCTTTTTAAATTTTACTTATTTTTTGGCTGCGTTGCGTCTTTGTTGCTGTACGCGGGCTTTCTCTAGTTACAGTGAGCAGGGGCTGCTCTTCGTTGTGGTGCGCGGGCTTCTCACTGCGGTGGCTTCTCTTGTTGCGGAGCATAGGCTCCAGGCGCGTGGGCTTCAGTAGTTGCAGCACGTGGGCTCAGTAGTTGTGGCATATGAGCCCTAGAGAGCATGGGCTTCAGTAGTTGCAGAGCGTGGGCTCAATAGTTGTGGCTCATGGGCTCTAGAGCACAGGCTCAGTAGTTGTGGTGCACGGGCTTAGTTGCTCTGCGGCATGTGGGAATCTTCCTGGACCAGAGATCAAACCCCTGTCTCCTGCATTGGCAGGTGGATTCTTAAGCACTGCGCTGCCAGGGAAGTCCCTCTTCCTTTCCGTTTCTTATGCCTTTTAATTTTTCCTTATCAAACTCTGCTGGTCAGGATTGCCAGTGTGGTTTTGAATTGAAGTGGCAATTGTAGGTATATTTGCTCTGTTCCCAGTATTGGGGAAAAGTTTTAAATATTTTGCCATTGAGTCTTGGCTGCTTTTTCCTTTCTTTTTTTTTTTTTTTTAGCGGTACGTGGGCCTCTCACTGTTGTGGCCTCTCCCATTGCGGAGCACAGGCTCCGGACGCACAGGCACAGCGGCCATGGCTCACGGACCCAGTCGCTCCACGGCATGTGGGATCTTCCCGGACTGGGGCACGAACCCGTGTCCCCTGCATCAGCAGGTGGACTCTCAACCACTGTGCCACCAGGGAAGCTCTGCTTTTTTCTTTTAATTATAAAATTTATCAAGTGATTTTTATTGTATATACCAAGATGATGTGTTAATAATTATCTATTGCTGCATAACAGATTACCTACAACATGGGTTGATGGGGATGTCGAGAAATTAGGACCTTCATACACTGCTGATGACAATATAAAATGATGTAGTTTGGCATTTTCTCAAAATATTAAGCACAGAGTTACTATGTGTTCTAGCAATTCCATTCCTAAGTATATACTAAGAGAAAAGAAAACATATGTCTACACAAAAACTTGTACATGAATTTTTATAGCAGCATATATATATATATATATATATATATTTTGGCGGTACACGGGCCTCTCACTGTTGTGGCCTCTCCCGTTGTGGAGCACAGGCTCCGGATGCACAGGCTCAGCGGCCATGGCTCACAGGCCCAGCCGCTCCGCGGCACGTGGGATCTTCCCAGACCGGGGCACGAACCCGCGTCCCCTGCATCGGCAGGTGGACTCTCAACCACCGCGCCACCAGGGAAGCCCCAGCAGCATGATTTTATAATAGGCAAAAAGTGGAAACAACTTTGCACCGACTGATGAATGGATAAATAAAATGTAATATATCTAGGCAATGGAATATTATTCAGCAATAACAGAATTGAAATACTAATACATGTTACACATAGATGAATACTGAAAACGTACTGAGTGAAAGACACCCGTCACAAAAGTCCACGTATTTAAAATTCTGTTTATATGAAATGGCCGGAACAGCAAATCTCTAGAGGTAGGAAGTAGATTAGCATCGCCGAGGACGTGAGGGTGGGGGAGGGTGGGGAGTGACCGCTGATGGACGTGAGGGTTTTCTGGGGGGTGACGTGCTGAGAATGTTGTAAAATTAGATTGTGGTGATGATGGTACTTCATTCATATACTAAACCCTTTAAGTTGGTGAACTGTGTGATATGTGAATTATATCTCAATAAAGCTGTTTTAAGAGGTAAGTACATATGTAGTTTTGTTAGATATTGCCAAATTCTCCTCCCAAAGTGTTGGGTCACCTTGCTTCCCACCAGCAGTGTATAAAGGTACACAGTTTTACCAACAGAATATGATGTTATATGCATTTTAATTTTCACCAATCTGATAGATGAGAGAAATGGTATTTCAATTTTTAAAAACTTGCCTTTCTCTACGAGTGAATTTGAACATCTTTTCTTATGTTTAAGGGCTATTTTTGTATCTGGTTTTGTGAATTGTGTGTTCGTGTTTTTCACATTTTTTATACCACAGTTATTTGTACCACAGTTTTTCATATTTTTCTCTTGTTTTCCTTTTTGGTCCCTTATTCTCTATTTTAAGCATTCCTTATGTATTAGTGGTAGCAGCCTTTTGTAATGTAGTATCATATTTCGAGTATCATAGATTGAGTTTTCCTTGGTTTTGTACTTTATGTAAATAAAGTCACACACGTAAGCTGTTTCTGATGAGAGTGTGGTCTGTATTCTAAGCAGCTGAGTTATAGTCTGAGCTGCATTTGCTTCTGACTGATACTTAGGTTTGCTCTCATTTCGCAGTTTTTTTCAGTCCTGACAGTTCACTTAGTATTCATGATTCAGAATTGTTTCACTTATTGTTATGCCAGTTTCCACCCCTTCTTCTAACCCCAGACCAAGCGGTGGCTCCTTTCTGAAGTCTTTTCTAGAATCTTCCCCTAAAATCCACCCCCCCCCCCCCCCCCCCCCCCCGCCCCGGGCCGACTGGGTGTTCCCTTTTTTAATGTTTCCACTGTACTTTGTAGTTTCCTTTATGGCGTTTTACATTATGGTAATTGCTTCAAGTGCCTCTCCTTACTAGACTCTAACCTGTTTGCAGGCTGAGTCCTAACTTTGTTTTTGTGTTCTTGGCATAGTGCTGTATTTGGTATACAGTTAAGTGCTTAATAAATGTTATTGAAAGAACTGGTATAGTAAGAGAGAGGAAACAGGTGACGTTATTATAGGGGAAAAGTTGTCCATGAGGGGCGGGTAGAATCTGAATAATCAAAGACGAGGGCATCCCTGATGAGAGAAGGGAACCAGCAAAGGGATAGGGATGGGAATGAGCATTGGTCTGTGTAGTGAACAGTGAAGACATTTGTCTGATTGGAACATGTTTGTTTATCCGCGTATTCATCACATCTTTACTGTTTATCTGCTATATGAAAGGCAGTGGTTTAGGTGGTATCAACCACAGATTTTTAAAACCTGGATACACAGATGTTTAAAACTTGGTGCTTTGAGAAAGTGGTAAGAAGGTGAGAATATTAAGAAGGTAAAGTGAAGCAGGATTTTAGGGAGCACTAAAGAAAGGCATAGGTGTTGGGCTTGCTGTGGTTGATGGGAGGGGGCACCTGGAAGCTGTTATTTCCCTGATGTTTTTGTGAGGGAAGTATATAATGTGGATTGGGGGAAGAGAATTACAGAAAATGATACTGAGCCCTTCAGTGATGGGGTTGCTTTAGAGCTGAGACCTGTGAGACAGCTAGGAATTGGCCAAATGGGCAAACAGGGGAAGGGTGTCAAGACAAGAGAGAGAAGAATGTAGAGAACTGTAAACAGCTGTGGTGCAAACAACCAAGATGGAGGGAGTAAAGGAGAACGAGGCTGGGCCAGTGAGCATGGATTAGATTTGTGGCTTCCATACCGGAGCATATCAGAATGAACATTTCATAACTTCTGAAAAAGAGACCTAGACCCCTTGCTCGTTTCTACTAAATCAGTATGCTTGCAAAGAGGTTGAAATTTCATCTTGCAGGTGATGATGAACTGCTGAAGAATTTTGAGAGGGGCCTGACATTATCCCATCTTGGATCACCCTGACAGTGCAGTTAGATGGACTGGAAGGGAGGGAAGATTAAAGGCCAGGAGGCAAAATCTGAGGCTCTTACAACTATAGAAAAATGAGAATAAGGGCCTCAACTAAGGCAGAGGATATGAGATTACTGGGCAGGAGTCAGGAGTGAGAGGATGATGGTGTGGATGGGGAAGGAGCCACAGACGACTGCAGCCTCTGCTGCTTTAGGCAACTTGTGTAGGTGGCAGGGCAGCTTATGGGGCTAATTCAGCACAGTAGGTGAGCTCATACCTTGGGGGAGGTAGCAGAGAAACAGTTGAGTTTGGGACATGTGGGACTTGTTTCACACCGTCATTCATCCCGTTTCATGGCTAGTCCAGGTGCGCTGACTGATTTCTCTGGATTCATTCTTGACTCTTCTCTTTCATTTACACCCCGCGTCCAGTTTGCTATCAAACTTTGTCCATTTTACCTACAAAAATTTCTAAAAGTTGACCACTGTTCGCTCTCTCCAGAACCCACCACTCAGTCCTAGCCAGTGTCATTTCTCACCTAGTTATCCTAGTGGCTTCCAAATTGATCTCCCTGCTTCTGGCCTTGTCCCCTTGTCTGTTCTCAACCCAGGAGCTGAATGACTGTTAGAATAATCAGATCATCTCTCTGCACAATACCCTCCTTCTCCCGGGGTCAAGGTCAGAGTCCTCATCGAGGGCTTACGTGACCCTTTCCTTACCCCTTGGTCATCGCGTCTGTTCTTCCTTCCTCTAGCTCACTTCACTCCAGCCGTATTGGCCTCCTTGGTGATCTTTGAACTTTCAGGCTTATTCCCTCTTGAAGATCTTGAATGTTCTCTTTCCTTTCACGAGGGAGCTCTCCCCGTGCCCCCCGTCACTGGCACAGCTCCTTCCTACTTACGAGTTTTCACTCATATGTCACTTTTTCAGTGAATTCTTCTCTGATTACCCAGTTTGAAATTGCAGCCCTCTTCCTTGCCGAATATTTTCTCCTTTTGGTTCATTTGCCTCCTTGGCCTTTATCACCGTCTACATGGGTGCTAAACATATTTTGCTATTTTCATCTCTCCCCACTGGGATTTAAGATACATAAGAACAAGGACTTCTGCTTTTTTCACCACTGTACCTCTAGCGACCGAAAACTACTCGTATATAAAAGGTGCTCAATTAGTGTTTGTTGAATGACTGAATTAATTAATGGAGTCCTTGGGATATCCTGGAATAGATGCTTGCTATTTATTTATACCCTATTTAATTTCACAAGGAAGTACAGGCAAGAAAATATCTAGCAGACAAACTGGAGCCCATAAAATGGTTTAGACTGGAAGAGAGACTTGAGTGAAGCCGTGGCAGTGCGTGAGATGGTTTAGACAGAGTGAAGAATCAGAAGAGGACTTCGGATAGGGTCCTGGAAACACCTACCAGGATTGACCAGAGAGTTGCACTGTCCTTAGTTATCCAAGCGGGAACGCTGCTCTGGGTTCCCTCATCTGGCCTTCCTGCAGCTAGCCCCTGCTGATAGGATAGGTTGAGGATTTTGAGGGGCCAGTCCATCTGGTACCCATTTCTAGATCAAGCTAAGAGTATTTGAATCCCAGAATTCCCTGCCCATGTAACCCTTCACAGGTCTCTTCCCTGATTCTCTCCTCTGTTAACTATACCACATGTATGGGCTTCCCTCGGCCTAAGGGATGGCCAAGTGGCAGCTGTTTGCAGTCGTGTGGCCAGAGCTTAGACGTGTTGTCTGGGATGTCCACGTGTGTGCATGTGACGCTCCTTGTAGGCTGGAGGGGAGCCAAAGGTGGCCTGAGAAAAAGGGGCAGGCTGCAGGGAGATGGGGGAGCACGGGCCTCCCACCCCCCCCCCCCCCCCCCGCCGCCATAGATGTTGAGTCTGAGAATGCCAAATCAGAACTTAGCCTTGTAGGTTGTTATAAAAGTGTATGTGTCAAGATAGGAGAGTAAAATAAAATTCACTAGCTTGTTAGTTTGGTCTGTAACTTTAAAATACTTAGGCATGTGGTATACGGGCTGACATTTGTACTCTTCAAGCTCCTTGAAAACTAGGGGTGGGCCTGCAAGAGGGAGTTGAAAAGGAAGAGCTAGAGAGGGAGAAGATAAATTCAAGATAGAGTTTCAAGGAGGGAATGATCAACAGTGTCAAATGCTTCAGAGACATTAAGTCCTGTGAAGACGGAAATGGAGCCATTGGATTCGATAACCAGAATTTAGTAAAAATTTCAGTTGGTGATGATGGCTGCCAAACTCCCATAGAAGGAGTACCTGAGAAATCCGGAAGTGGAGACAGCGTATAAAAGATTTTTTAGGTAGAGCCTTATCTGAGAAAGGAAGGAACTAGAGTGGTAGCTGGAGGGGTATGCAGGGTCATGGAGGAGTCATGTTTACGATGAGAGAGTCTTGGGGCTTCCCTGGTGGTCCGGTGGTTAAGACTCCAGTTTCCACTGCAGGGGGCACGGGTTCCATCCCTGGTCCGGGAATTAGGATCCCTCATGCTGCACGCAGCACGGCCAAGAAATTAAAAAAAAAAAAGAAAAACGTTGAGAGAGTCTTATAAATGTTTAGATGTTGAGGGACAGAACCCAATGTTCAGGAAGAGAAGGTTAAGGAAAAAGAGGGAATAGTTGATGGAACACGGCCTAAGCCCCAGTGCACAGGTGAGCTTCAGAGAGGAGGAGGGCTGCTTGAGGAGGCTCGGGGTGTTAGGTTTGTGTGGGTGCAAAGTTTGGAGGGTGAGGCAGCAAGAAAGTGAATAGCAGGAAAGTTATCAGCAATAATATATCATTAGTGTCGTTCAACAGTAGTTTTCTGGGTTAGTCATTTTTTCCTAAACTTTAAAATGTTTTAGGTCTTTAAAATTAATTAACTAACGTATTTGTTTTTTATTGAAGTATAGTTGATTGGGTTAGTCTTCTTAAACTTGATTTTATACTCCTGGGGATCTGGGGTTATACCTGCAGCCATGTGTTCAAATCCTGTTGGTTGATTGAAATGCAGCCCATGATGTGGGGTCTAGGCTATGTATGTTGGAATCTGTCATTACTCAATACTTGGTATCTAGTGGTGACTTAAAATTTTCAGTTTGATAAAAACTTTTGATTCCTCAATAGCCCAGGAGTAATTTCTTTATGATGTTCATTATAAAACGTGTACCATCAGGCTTTGGAGATGGTTTGTTGTAATAAGTACCTACTGTCAGAATCACACCTATTTTGGGCAAAATATTTTTTAATAGAATTATATTAATACTGTCTTTTTCCCCCCACTAGTAGTTCCAGAGAACTGCTGGTTTATATTTTAACTCTTGCCAACTTGTGAAAATAGTGAAGGATGCTTAGACTACTTAACATTCAAATTGTAAGTAAAAGTTATTTCTGCTGTTACTATCTATATGATTAGAAAACAGAAATTGAAAATAGTTGTTACCTTGTATGATAATAGTAAGCTTTAGTGTGATGGGATTGTGGATTTTTCTTAATTTTTATTCTTAAGATACAAATACTTTCTATCCCATTTTCTGTTGATAAGATCAAAAAGGAGACTAATAGTACTGAATGGGTCTTAAGTAGTGAGGTGAAATTTCTGCTTTTTTTTCAGGTATTTCTTTTTATTGTATAAGTTTATGGAAATTCTTTAATATTTTATTTCCATATCTGTATGGTACCAGTGTTCAAATTTAATATAGGCCACATATTAATGGAATGATTAATTAGAAACGGTTATTCTTTTCTCTTTAAATATGCTTAATTTTTCTGCATTCTTAAACTTTTGTGGGAAAAAATCCTGTCAGAAAGAAATTCTGTAATTTCTCTATGAAATATTTAACATACACAAAATCAAATGTAACTTTTTAGAATTATTAGAATAATCTAATGCATAAATCTAGGCGATGTGCATACCGATATTCATCTCTAGTAGGGGAAAAAAACTTTAATTATGTTTTCTTGAAACCCTTCGCTATACTGCATTTTGAACCAATAGCAAAAAAATTATTGAGGAAGGAATGATAAAGTATATTAAAGTCATTCCAAGTCATTTCACTACCTTATTTTCAAACTACTTTGTTTGAAAGTATAAGTTACTCAAATTAATCTATTTTATAGACCTTGTATGAGTATTCAAAATGTGAACACAAAATGAGATTGCTACCATAGCAAAAAAAAGATAATTCTAATTAATTTTTCATATAAACAAACCAAATGAGCCAAAGACGAATGAAACATTTACAAACCAGGGACTTCCCTGGTGGTCCAGTGGTTCAGACTCCGTGCTTTTGAACGGCGGGGCGGGGCGGAGGGGGCGGGCACGGATTCGATCCCTGGTCGGTGAACTAAGATCCTACATGCTGCGCGGTGTGCGGCGCGGTCAAAAAAAAGAAATATTTACAAGCCAATAAATCTTTTAATTTGTTAAATAGGTGAATAATTTTGGAAGTTGTCTCGGTCCAGCACGTTTTATGTTTTCAGTGCATAAATTTTTTTTTAATTTCAGGAATTTTTACCAAAATATTTCAGGAATAATAGTACATCTTCATAAGGGGAGAAAGTTGTAACATTTTATCTCTTAGAATGTAAATGTCATCAGGTCACCAATGTGCAATAGCTTGGTAAGAACTTATTTCAGATTGTTCACAAACTTGACAACTCTAAGCAGGATGTTCATTACTGCCCTCTTTTGACACAGGGCTGTATAAGCCTATCTCCTTTTAGTTTAGAAAAATGTTAAAAATTAGATGCAAAATAGGTTGTGCTTTATATCCATTTTGTATATTTTTAATAATTTTTCAATTCTTCCTCTTTTTAGGCTCTCTGGTTATTCATCTTTAGAAGACGGGATTTCTGGATATCTACTCCACTCCTTCTCTATTGACTTTTAAAACATGATAGTGCAAACCTGTAACACTGGCAACCATCCATGAACCTTTAATTACGTCGACTGATTGCGTTTGAAGCTTCCTCAGGGAATAAACAATGACATCAGCAGTAGTTGACAGTGGAGGTTCTGTTTTGGAGCTTTCCAGCAGTGGAGTAGAAAATCAAGAGGTTAGGCATCCAATGTATTACATTTCTGTTTTGTTCATAGAAATTAATGCATGAGCTGATTTTGAATTTAATGGGGAACAGGTATTTGAGAGGAGAAATGTACAATGCATGAGACTGTATGTATGTCATGTGTCCTCATGTAATTAGGCAATAGAAGGTTGAGGAAGGGACTGCTGGGCCTGAGTTGTTGGAACATTGCATATATTGGAATGAACTGGGAGAAAAAATTGAAAGAAAGAACACTGTAGTACTAGTCGAGAGATTTAAATTCCTAACAAAATCCATTGTTTTGGATTTGAGAGTGTGTAGGCATATACTGTACCTAAACACCTAAGTTACATTCATCTTAATTTAGAATTTTGTATCTCCTTTAGCTGTTACCTTTGTCTTTTGGTTATTACATCTAATTCAGTAATTAGTAATTACATCTAATGGGAATCCATCATGTTTTAATCATGTTATTTATACTTAAGAATTTAGATAATTGGTAAATCAGAAAGGAAGTTCAGTATTTGAAATTTTATACTTGAAGAATTTTGCAGCTTTCGCATATTTGGTTATTTTTTTTGTTATTGATAACATTAAAGAATAAGAGATGGGAGTAGAAAAGTAACAGTACCAGAAATATATGGACTTCCAGGGCCTGGCTTCTGTTCCCACCATTCAATAAAGACCGACTGTTGGGAAGTATCTAAATTAAAATGGAATAATGCCGTCACAACAATGGACAAATATTTGGTCAGAGATAAGATGAGAAAATGGAGAGCTTACTGTATTTAAAAAATCCGTTTTTTCTGTATTCTGTGGAAGATACTGCTCTTACTGGTACTTAGTACCATGACTGAGAAACAAGTTAGGATGTCAGGCTGTGTGTTCTGGAATCTGGATTTTTCTTCTAGCTTGCTTGGTGTCTGTGCAGTCTTCCAGGATAGCTATGGGCAAATTCAGTGGGTTTGTTTTCAGTGGACTTGGTAACTGAAATGTTCCTGTTGTATTTGAATCTAAAACTGGTTCAAAGTCTTTAGCCACAGCTAAAGAACATGTTTTATTCTCATAATCAATTTCTACTTCTTTCTTAAAGATTCACTTTCTGTATGATTACTTCCAGGTATGATTCTCCAAAGAAATGAGGGACTCGGGATTTCTGTACCCTCCTTTATCACCCAGACTAATTATTGCTTCTTCAAGTACTTTCTCTTTGCCCCATAGTTTTACTCCGTTGGTATTTAATTCTATGGGGGGAGCTGCTAAGAACAGTAGGCAGAATATATTTACCATATGCTGACTGGGTACTGCTATTATGAGAAAAAGAGTACGAGCTTGTTTCTGGAAGACTCTATACTTTTCTTCATTTACATGGAACCCCAGGTGTTCAAGGCTTGAAGAACTGATTATTATGGAAGAAAGAGTCTGATAAATGAAATAATTTTACCAGGGCATTATTGATTAATGATTTATGCAGTAGCCTTATAAGGTTGTCATAGGCATTTTAGGAAGTGTGGCACCAGAAAGGAGGAAACTATTCTTGGGGACTTTTTCTTCAAATTATACCCAAGTAAGTGGGTGCCCACTTACTTTCATTCATCTGTTCCTTCAACAAACATTAGTTGACCACTTACTGAATGTCAGTTACTTTTCTGGGCACTGGGGATGAAGTATTTCAGAGTAGTTATGAAGAATAAATCAGGGCTAGAGAGAGATGGAAAGTTGGTAGCGGTATTTTAATTAGGTGGACAAGGAAGGCTTCTCTGAAGAGGTGGCATTTTAGTTTAGACCTGAATAGCATAAGGGATTGGGCTGTAGAAACAGTTGGGGAAGAGAATTCCTACAAGAAAGAAAAGCCACTAGTATCTAAAACGTCTCCTGATTTTACAAAGTGAGTTTTGGGGCTAGTGGTATTTGAAAGATAGAATTTTGTCTTACAAGCAGCTGTTCAGGAATGTATGTATAATATATATCTAAACTGTACTCTAAAGTGTAGGGTGGGGTGGAAAAATGACCTGTCAAGATTTTATTACGACAGCTCCAGAATCGGAAGAAAAAATAAATGTTTAAAAAGTGGTGGCAACACAGTTTAAATCAACTATACCCCATTAAAAAACATTTTTTTTAATTAAAAGAGAAGTGGTGGGCATTTGGAGAGTTGTTAGTGATTTTTAGGCTTTATTTTTTATAACTTTATTACTGTTTATAAAAGTAATACATTTTATTAAATTAGGATAATTCTATTTCTGACAAAGATACCAAAAGAAAGTAAATTATAATCTTACTAATGAGTATAGATACAAAAATCATAAATAAAATCATAATAAATTTATAAAATGCAGTCATATATTAAAAAATCCAATTACCAAATAGGATTTAGGTACATAGGGGTAATTCAATTATAAGAAAACCATTAATATAATATATACGCCTACTAATATGCCATATGATATGTTAGGATAAAATACTTGATGAAATAGGATTTTATGAAATTCAGTATTCATCCTGATAAAGCCTCTTAATAATACAGATGTATATTTCCTTAACATTATTAAAAAAACTTAAAATCAAGAGTTAGAATCCTATTTAATGGTGAAGTACTGGAGTATTTTCTCTAAAGTTGGAGAGAAAGTCAGTATGTGCACTACCATTACTAGTATTTAACATTTTCCTGTAATCAGACCAGATAATGAAAAAATATATAAATATTATAAAGGAGACCAAATTATTATTTGCAGATAATATGATTTGCCACCTGGGAAAACCAAAGGGAATCCACGAAAACACATTAGAACTAATAAGAGTGCCTAGTAGTTTGGTGGGTACAAAATTAACATAAAAATATCTAGCTTTCTTTTGTAAGGACTGTAATTAGTTAGAAGAGATCATGGAAAATAAGCTCCCTTTCAGAAAATAAACAAAAAAATGTAAAATGTTGAGGAATAAATGTAAAAGATATATGGGACTTGTTTGAAGAAAACTGATTAATGATACTTAAGTAGACTTCAGTAAACAGAGAGATATACTTCGTATTTGGGTAAGAGAAACGAGAAGGGTCAGTATTAGGCAGGATGTCAGTTTCCTCCAATTAATCTATATATTTAATTCCATCTCTATCAGATGCTAGGGCAAGTTTGGGGGAAGTTGGTCATATGGACCTAAAGATTATGTGGAAGAGCAAACATAAAGGAGGAGCCAGAGCAGTTTTTGCAAAGGAAATATATAGCAGGTAGGTCTCGTAGAAATGGGGAATTAATGCAGAAAAAATAAAAAAGGATTTAAGTATATTTTAAAAAACACAACGAGTGCAAGTTTTAGAGCGCGTCTGCTTCCAGACGAACAAGATTGGGAGTTCTTCCGCTTCACACAGTGATGGAATAACTGAGACCAGATTTGTACTCCCACCATAAACAACTAGGAGAGTGAACAAAACAGATGAAACCACGGTTCTGAGACATTCGGCTACGGTCTGAATGTTTGTGACCCCCACGAAATTCATACGTTGAATCCAGACTTCCAAAGATGATGATTCTTAGGAAGGTATTCGGAAGTAGGGCTTTAGGGAGGTGATTAGGTCATGAGGGGGGCACCCTTATGGGTGGGGTTAGAGCTTTTACAAAAGGCTCCAGAGAGATCTTTTGCCCCTCCTGTCACGTGAGGGTACACCAAGAAGTCTATGACCTGGAAGAAGGCCCCCACCTGGTCACGCTGCTGCCCTGATCTCAGACTCCCAGCTTCCAGACCGTGAGCGATAAATTTCTGCTGTTGCTCAGCCACCTGGTCCGGCCTTTTGTTATCGTAGCACGAATGGACTAAGACAGCTGGATGACAGGCAGTGCGAGGCTGTGCCTCCTGAGAAGAGAGAAGTGGTTGTGCTGACTTACTGCTTGGAGCCACTTTCTGGACCACAGCGTGGGGAGGAGGAATCCAAGCAGGGTGTGACGGTGTCGCTGAGTTGAGGAAACAAAATTTGGAATTTGGAGAGGCTAATGCAACTAATTTGGGGGGCAGAGTATCTGAAAGGAAGAAGCTGCCCAGAGGAAGAATGTCGGAACTCAGCCTTGGGTTCCCCTAGTCTTTAGCTGAATGAGCCCCCAGGTGTAGTATGACACTCTGTGAAGCCAGGCAAAGAATGATCAGAATGGTGTAAACTCAGTAATTTACTGAAAAAACCTGCAGAATTCACTCAGGGCTGGGAGATCCTAGAGTTCCAGTCAGCTGGAGTGGAGGGTCCTTGTTAACTGCCCAGGGCATTCATGGGAGACTCTGGAAGAGTCATGCCTTACAGCAGAGCTGAACTAGCCCTAGAATAAAGGGGAGTCCAGACTTGCCCTAAAAAGGGTTAAAAACAGGCCTTGAAAGTTGATCCATAAGTAACGTAACTATCTGTCATAGTAAACGTTATTAAAATAAAACAGTGTAAATTATACCCAACAATGTAAATTTTACATATGAAATACCCAATCATGTTAAATGCAAGGAAGCAGGAATAATATAACTTGGAGAAAAAATTATCAATGAAAACAGATACAAATGGTAGATATGATGAAATTAGCAGGTAAGATTTCAAAACAGCTGTTATAAATACGCTCCAGAAATGTAAAGAAAACATGACTCCCAGAGGAGAGGCGTAAATGACGCAGAGGAGCCAAATGAGGCGCCTAGAAAGGAAACATATACTATATGGAGAGAGGAATTGACTGTGTAAGATTAAAAATAAATTTGGTACTGTGTAAGAAAAGACCAGTGAATTTGAAGAGGGCAATAGAAACTACTTCATGAAGCGCAGAGAGAAAAACTGAAAAAAGAAAAAAAAAAGAACAATGACTTGGTTACCTGTGGGACAATATCAAGTTGTCTAACATAATGTAATGGGAGTACCAGAATGAGAGAACAGAAAAGACATGTGAAGAAATAATGGCTATAAAAATTTCCAAGTTTGATGAAAAATACAAACCCATAGATCTGAGAAACTTAAACCCTAAACAGGATAAAGCAGAGAGCGAATAGACTGGTACATCTGTATCAGATACACTGGTACGTTATTAGGTACATCATAATGAAACTGCTGAGAGCCAATTTCAGAAAGAAAATCTTAAAAGCTTCCAGAGAGCTTTTCCTTTGGGAGCCGCTGGGTCGCGAGGAGCGTGGCCTCCTCCTCTCCCCGCCGTGGCGTGTGCTCACCCACTGATATCCGTGTACTCCAAAAACGGGGAGCCATCTGGCACAAATGTCACTTTGCCTGCTGTGTTCAAGCTCTGATTTGACCAGATATTGTGAACTTTGCACCAACTTGTGCAAAAACAGCACAGCCCTGTGCTGTCGGTGAATTAGCAGGTCATCGAACCCGTGCTGAATCTTGGGATACTGGCAGGGCTGTGGCTCGAATTCCCAGAGTTCGAAGTGGCGGGACTCACCACTCTGGCCAGGGTGCTCTTGAAAATATGTGTCGTGGGGGCCACGTGTTTGCGCCCACTGGCGACGCTGGCACCGCAGAGTGAACGTAATGCAGAAGCGATACGCCATCTGCTCTGCACTGGCTGCCTCAGCGTTACCAGCGCTGGCTGTGTCTAAAGGTCATCGTATTGAGGAAGTTCCTGAATTTCCTTTGGTGGTTGAAGACAAAGTTGAAGGCTTCAAGAAGACCAAGCAGGCTGTTTTGCTTCTGAAGAAGCTTAAGGCTTGGAATGATATCAGAAAGGTCTACGCCTCTCAGAGAATGAGAGCTGGTGAAAGCAAAATGAGAAACCGTCACCGTATCCAGTGCAGGAGACCCTGCGTCGTCTGTACTGAGCGCATCATCAAGGCCTTCAGAAACATCCCTGCAATTACTCTGCCTAATGTGAGCAAACCGAACCATTTGAAACTTGCTCCTGGTGGGCATGTGCTACGTTCCTGCATTTGGACTGAAAAGTGCTTTCTGCAAGTTAGATGAGCTGCATGGCACTTGGCGTAAAGCTGCTCCCCTCAAGAGTAGCTACAGGGCTTCCCTGGTGGCGCAGTGGTTGAGAGTCCGCCTGCCGATGCAGGGGACACAGGTTCGTGCCCTGGTCTGGGAAGATCCCACATGCCGCGGAGCGGCTGGGCCCGTGCATGTCCGGAGCCTGTGCTCCGCAACAGGAGAGGCCACAACAGTGAGAGGCCCACGTACCGCAAAAAAAAAAAAAAAAAGTAGCTACAACCTCCCCATGCACAAGATGCTCAGTACAGACCTTAGCAGAATCTTGAAAAGCCCAGAGATCCAAAGAGCCCTCCGAGCACCACGCGAGAAGATTCATCACAGAGCCCCGAAGAAGAGTCCACTGAAAAACCTGAGAACCACTGAAGCTCAACCCGTGTGCAAAGACCATGCGCCGGAACGCCATTCTTCGCCAGGCCAAGAACCACAAAATCCAGGTGGATAGGGCAGCAGCAGCACTAGAAGCCAAAGCAGATGAGAAGGGGCTTCCAGGCAGGACGCCTGTGGTGGGGAAGAAAGGAAAGAAAGCTGTTGGCATTAAGAAGCAGAAGAAGCCTTTGGTGGGAAAAAAGGCTGCAGTGACCAAGAAACAAGCAGTTGAAAAGAAGCCTGCAGAAAAGAAACCCACCACAGGAGAAAAGAAGGCTGCTGCATAAACTTAAATTTGTTTAACCTGTAATGGTCAAATCATTTTGGACAGCTAATTTTGAATAAAGACCTGATCAAAGAGGCAGTGAGAAATATGGGGGGAGGGGAAGAAAAAAGCTTCCAGAGGAAAAAACTCATTACATACAGAAGAACAAAGATAATGACTGCAGACATCTTTATTAAAACTATGCAAGTCAGAAGATAATGACTTTCTTAAATTGCTGAAAAAATAAAACTTGTCAACCTACAATTATACATCCAGTGAAAATATCCTTCAAAGTGGAGCTTTTCTCAGACCCAAAGCTGAATTTATCACCAGCAGACGTGTGTTGTGAGAAATGTTCAAAGAAGTTCTTTAGGCAGAAGGTAAATGATACCAAATTAAAAGTTATATATACATAAAGCATTGAAAAGTGCTGGAGAAATGGTTAATGTGTGGGTGAAAATAAAATACTTTTTAAAATCAGTTTTAAATTTTTTGAAAAGATAATTGTTTAAGACAAAAATAATAACAGTGAATTGTGGGGTTTACAAGGTGAAGAAGTAAAAGAAGTAAATGTATGACAGCAGTAGAACAAAGGATGGGGGGCAGGACATGACAGAATACTGCTGTAAACTTTCTACATTAAACATAAAGCGGGCTTCCCTGGTGGCTCAGGGGTTGGGAGTCCGCCTGCCGATGCAGGGGACACGGGTTCGTGCCCCGGTCCGGGAAGATCCCACATGCTGGCGGAGTGGCTAGGCCTGTAAGCCATGGCCGCTGAGCCTGCGCATCCAGAGCCTGTGCTCTGCAACGGGAGAGGCCACAGCAGTGAGAGGCCCACGTACTGCAAAAAAAAAACAGAAAGCAAAACATAAAGTAACATTATTTGAATATAAACTGTGGTATGTTAAGAAACATATTTTAAGTTCTAGAGTACCACTAAAAAATAAAGCAAAGAAGTATAGATAGTAAGCCATTAATATCTATAAATTAAATGGAATTAAAATGGTTACTAAAAAATACTCAATTCAAAAGAAGACAGAGTAAAAGGAACAAGTAATAAATGAAACAAATAACAAAGAGCAGTTAGGTAGATTTAAACCCTGTTTTAGTGATAATATTAAATATAAATATTCCAAACAGTCCAATTAAAAGGCAGATATTTAAAAAAAAGCAGATATTGTTTAAAATGCAGATTGGGTTTTAAAAAACCAAACCTATTTATGTTTCATAAAAGAAATTCATTTTAAGTATAACCACAGTTTAAAAGTGAAAGTATAGATATAGATAAGACCATGCAAATATTAATCATAAAAAAGTTTGAAGTGGTTTTGGGACGAGACTGTTACCAGGGATAACGGTAGACATTTCATAAATTATAGAAGGACCATCTTCTCAAGAAGAGTTAACAACCCTAAATGTCTATGCACTCAAGATTAGAGCTTCAAAATACATAAAGCATACACTGAGAGAACTGAAAGAAGAAATGGATAAATCCCCAGCATTAGAGTTTGCAGCATGCCTCTTTCAGTAATTGATCAATTAGAAGATCAATGAGGATATCAAAAACCTGAGTAACATTATCAACTAACTTCACCTAATGGACATTTATGGAACAGTGGGCCTAATGGCATGTATTCATTTCAAGTGCCCATGGACAGTAAGCCAAGATCATATGCTGGGCTACACATCTCAGTAATTTAACAAACTTTTAAAGGATTGAAATCGTATAGAGAAAGTTGTGTGACCAAAGCAGGATATATTAGAAATTAACAAAAATATGCTTGCAGTGTGTGTTTTTTTTTTTTTTGGCCATACCACGCAGCATGTGGGATCTCAGTTCCCTGACCAGCGATCAAACCTTGGCCCCTTGTAGTGGAAGCGCAGAGTCTTAACCACTGGACCACCAGGGAAGTCCCTGCTTGCAAAATTTGTGAATATTTGCGTATTAAACAGCCCACTTTTATATAACCCGTGGATTAAAGAATAAATCACAAGAGAAATTAGAAAATATTCAAACTGAATGAAAATGAAAACGCATTTGAGGAACGCAGCTAAAGCAGTGCTTAGAGGGAAATTTGTAGCTTCAAATATTTATATTTGAAGGAAAATCAATCTTAAGGTTTCACCTCAGCAAGCTAGAATATGAAGATAAAATCAAACCCAAAGTAAGTAGAAAGAAGAGAAAAATAAATCAATGAAGTAGAAAGTGGGCAAACAATAGAGAAATTAAACCAGAAGCTCATCCTTTGAAAAGATCAATAAAATTAATAAATCTCTAAGTAGACTGCACAAGAAAAAAAACAGAAGGCAAAATTTACTAATATCAGGAATGAAAGATACATTACTATAGATACTAAATATTATGAACAACTTTATGCCAGTAAGTTGCCAACTTAGATGATATGGTGCAGTTCCTCGAAAGTCATTCCAAAAGGAAAAGCAAGCCTGAATAGCCCTCTATCCTTTTCTTTTTTTGTTTTGTTTTGTTTTGTTTTTGGTGGCCATGCCAGTGCAGCATGCAGGATCTTAGTTCCCTGACCAGCGATCAAACCTGTGCCTCCTGCATTGGGAGCATGGAGTCTTAACCACTGGACTACCAGGGAAGTCCTAGCCCTCTATCTTTTAAATAAGTTGAATTTCTAGTCAAGATCTTTCCTGCAAAGAAAATTACAGAGCTAAATGGCTTTCTTGGTCTGCCAAGTGTTTAGGGAATATAAGTCCTTTTATATAAGGACTTATAAAAGGACTTATAAAAGAACATATAATAATAAGTTGGAGATAATACATTAAACTGGGGAAAAGATTTGAACACTTAATTATATGAGTGGCCAATAAGCACACTTTATTTTATTTTTTAAATATTTATTTATTTTATTTTTGGTTATGTTGGGTCTTAGTTGCCGCTCGCGGTCTCCAGAGCGCGTGGGCTCTGTAGTTGCAGCATGTGGGCTTAGTTGCCCGGCAGCATGTGGGCTCTTAGTTCCCTGACCAGGGATCGAGCCCACATCCCCTGCATTGGAAGGCGGATTCTTAACCACTGGACCACCAGGGAAGTCCCAAGCACGCTTTAAAATGCCAGTATTATTAGCCATCAGGGAAACACAAAGTGAAAACACAAGGAGATACTGCTACATGCTTATCATAGAGCGGTGAAAATTCCGGAGCGGTAGCATGTTTGGAGAGGATGTAGAGCAGCTGGAACTCTCATGCATTGCTAGTGGGGATGTGAAACAATATACCTGCTTTGGAAAATAATTCGACAGTCATTTTAAAACTAAATGTACTATTACCATATGATCTGGTAATTTGATTTGTAAGTAGATATGGAATGGAAAGGAAGGGGGGAGGGGGATAGCAAGCATTAATAGGAGCATTACAGCCATACGAAGAGAGGTCTGTCAGTACAGTGGGATTCTCAGCAATAAAAAGAAATGATCTACTGATACATGCAATGACATGTATAAATCTTAGCATTATGCTAATTTAAAGAACTCAGATACAAAAGAGCCCAAACCGTTGATTCCATACATATGAAATTATAGAAAAGGAAAATTTATAGGGATAGAAAGATTGGCGGTTGCCCATGTGGGTGGGTGGTTGGATGGGGGAGTAGGTGGTGGGTGGTAGTAGTTGTGAGAGTTTGACTGGTACGGGGGATGCAAGGGAGCCTTCTGGGGTGATAGAAGTATTCTGTTTCTTGATTGTGTTGGTAGTTACAGGGAAGTCCATACAAGGATTTCCATAAATCCTACATTTATGGAACTCCATAGAACTGTGTACTTAAAATGGCTGCAGTTTACTTACATAAAAATGCCTAAGTATTTTTTATTAAAAATAGGCGAAGTTGATTGAAAATAAATGACTTACTAGTTGAGATAGACTATCCCGCGAGTTTTATATTATGCAAATGGTATTTCTTTTTAAATTACCCGTGTAGACTTTAAGGTTTTTTTTTTTGTCATTGTTATTTTATTATTATTTTTTCATTTATTCTCTTTTTTGTCACTGTTAGTTTTATTTTTTTTTTTTTGCGGTACGCGGGCCTCTCACTGCTGCGGCCTCTCCCGTTGCGGAGCACAGGCTCCAGATGTGCAGGCTCAGCGGCCATGGCTCACGGGCCCAGCTGCTCCGCGGCATGTGGGATCTTCCCGGACCGGGGCACGAACCTGCGTCCCCTGCATCGGCAGGCGGACTCTCAACCACTGCGCCACCAGGGAAGCCCTAACTTTTTACTTTAAGTATGTTCCAAATATTGCATGGGGCATTCTTGACGTATTATTCGTTTATCCGAAATTCACATTTAAAGGGGTGTCTTGTGTCTGTAGTTGCTAATTCTGACAGTCTTAGCTTATGGAGAGCTATGGGAGCTGTGCCAACACCTGCTGAAGCAGCGTTCACGCATTTTAATCATTGCATATTTTGGTGACTTGAGCAAGTGTGGTGACCCTAAATAAAATAACCTGGTGGATGTAGGTTTTTAACATATTATTGTAAAACAAAGACCCCCCCCCCGATTCGTTTCTTTTCTACCCTTCTTCCCCAGTAAAAATAGGCTAACTCCGCCCTACCATGCAAAGCAGTAATTGCCTGCATATCTCTGTGCAGTGGCCACTGGCCCCTATCATTTGGCAGAAAAAAGCTCATGAAGTTACTCGCCATCATAGATCAGCAGATGTTGAATTTATGAGTAACTGTTAATATTAAAATTTATTGAGCTTTATCTTTCTTTGAACCAAGCTACAAATACTTAAATGCCAGTTTAGTTTATATGAGGTGTGTATTGTTGAGGAGGATATAGAAGTTGACTTGATATAAAAATGGATTTGATATAAAAGTGGACTCTTGCTCTCCATCATCTTATTATCTTGTCAAGGAGTTGGATCTGTAAACAGGTAATTATAATACAGGGTAATGCAGAGTGGTAATAATAGGTAAACGACTTGTCATGGAAGTACTTGGTATGGAAAAATTGATTCAGATTAGGGGATTGTAGAAGACTCCCTGGAGCTGTGTGCTGAGTGGATGAAAAGGAGTTGGACAGATAATGGGAGGTAATTTCAGCAAAGATCATGGACACTTTCACTTTTGGGGACAGTAGATATTTGCTGTCTCGCAGTTCTGGAGGCTAGAAGTTTGAAAACAAGGTTTGGCAGAGTTGGTTCTTTTTGAGGGCTGTGAGAGAGACTTCCTTCCATGCCTCTCTCCTAGCTTTTGGTAGCTCCAGGTGTTCCTTGGTTTGTAGATGATGTTCTCCCTGTGACATTGTCTCCTCTCTGTATGTATCTCTCTGTGTCCGAATTTCCCCTTGTTATAAAGACGCAGTCATGTTGCATTAGGACTCATCCTATGATCCCATCTTAACTGAATCATCTGCAAAGACCCTATTTTCAAATCGTCTCAGATTCACTGATTTGAATCAGTGAATCAGTATTTGGGGGTTAGGATTTCAGCATCTTTTAGGAGACACAGATCAACCCTTAACAGGTAGGTTGAGGGTTATATTTCACAGAATGTTAAAAACCGTTGTTTAGTATGTTCAACTTTCCTTTTAGACAAAAGGGTATTCATGAAAACTTTTTGTATAAAGAAGTAATACAAAAAATTCTGATTGTAATGTGAAAAGATGCCCTCCAAAGTTGAGAGCAAGTAGTAGGTTTAAATACTATTACTATGGTTACAGTGTAATGATGGACATCACTAATTGAGTACTTACTTTGTGCTAGACACTGCTGAGCACTTTGTGGTATTTAATTTTCAAGGGACTTTGTGAGGTGTGAGTTATTATTGTAACCTCTTTTTTTAAATATGAAGAAACTGAGGTTTAGAGAAGAACATAGGGTGGGGGAACAGGGAGAGATGTTGATAATTTGTTCCATTTAGACATGTTAAGTTTGAAGTATTGGCTGAACATTCCTATAATGATGTTAGGTTGGTAGTTTAAAATTTGGTTCTGGAGTTCAGGAGATGGGCCAGAGTAGAAAATAGATATTTAGTAATTGTCAGTACAGACGTGCTATTTGAAACCGGAAGAACGGGTGGACTTGCCTGGGAAGGTAATACAGAGTAAAGAGAAAGGAGGTGCTGAGGACAGAACCTTGGTAATGTGGCTACATTTGAGTCACTGGGAGTGGAAGAAGAGTCAAGAGAAGAGGAGATGCTTAAAAGCAGCGTGGTAGAAAGAGAACAAAAACGATGCAAGAAAGAATTTTTAAAATGTGGTGCTGGTTGGACCTTCCCTGGTGGTGCAGTGGTTAAGAATCCGCCTGCCAATGCAGGGGACATGGGTTCGAGCCCTGGTCCAGGAAGATCCCACATGCCACGGAGCAACTAAGCCCGTGCGCCACAACTACTGAGCCTGCGCTCTAGAGCCTGCGAGCCACAACTACAGAGCCTGCATGCTACAACTACTGAAGCCCACGCACCTAGAGCCCATGCTCCGCAACAAGAGAAGCCACTGCAATGAGAAGCCCGCGCACCGCAACGACGAGTAGCCCCCGCTCGCCGCAACTAGAAGAAGCCCGCGCGCAGCAACGAAGACCCAACGCAGCCCAAAATAAAATTAATTAATTAATTAATTAATTTTAAAAAAATGAGGAGCTGGTCAGTGTATAAGAGTCTGCAGAAAAATGTAAAGGAGGATGAAAACTGAAATAGAGTTTGGTCCTTACCTTTTGAGAGAGTAGCATCAGTGAGGTGGCAGAATCTAGAATACAGGTACATGTAGGTAAGGAGTCAAGGAGTTAGACTGTTTTTCAGAGGCGTGTACAGGAATAAGAAGCAAAGATCTGGAGTTCATTTAAAAGAGAGAAGAGTTGAACATTTTTAATAGAGATGTGTGCTTTTTTTATGGTTAAAGGCAAGGAACCATAGAAATATTGAAACAAGACAAAACCCAACTAAGGAATGGGTCCACAATCCTAGTTGGTGGGGAAGAGAGTATAGATAGAGGGATTGGCCTGTACAGAATTCTAGTCCTCAAGTATTTCACAGTTTAGAAAATTTATTTCCTACCGGTTGGGTATGGGTGGGGGAGTTCACAATAGAAGATAATCTGAGATTAATGTTACTATTAAAAATACTATTAGATTTTAGAAGAATGAAAGAAGTTATAAGTCCCTTGCACTATGTATAAATATTCATTGCTTGGGTCAATACTAGTTTAGATGCTGCTTATGATGTTGCCTCCTGAGTTTCTGATGAGTGGAGACCTCGTCAGTTTTTACTTATCCCATGCTTCTCTTTAATAGCTGTTGTTTAGCTGGGTGGTACTGACTGTGGGCTGTGATTGTAAAGCTGATCGAGGAGCATGAATGAAGATTCAGCTGTCAGTGGACCCCATTTGTGAAAAAGAATTTTTTTCTCATGTTCGCAAGTTGGACTCATCTTTTGCCTTATACAGAGTAGGAAATTCAAGGTTAATATTCAGTGTGTACTGGCTTTTTTAAAAGTCACTGTATCTTTGTTTTGTAGTTTATTTAAAAATTTTGTGCAATGTGTTATACAAAACAAGAGTGTATCAAATATGTATGTTTCAACTTAAGAATAACAAAAAGAGGACGTATTACCTATTGCTCAGGTTAAAAAGTAGAAATTATTAGTATTTTAGATTATTAGTATTTAGTATTTTAGTATTAGTAATACTAGTAATTATTAGTATTTTAGAATACTAAGTGTGCCCCAACTCCTATCCCCATCCCTGTTCCCAGAGGTGCCATTATCCTGACTTAATGTGTTTATATTCTTTTACTTTTCTTTACAGTTTTATTGTCTGTGGATATTTCCTAAACAATGTATCGTTTACTTTGAAAAAATGAATAGTGTACTAAGCTAACCGAGTTAGGAAGGGGCAGCATTACCATAGTTAGATGAAAGCTTCCAGGAAACAAGCTGACTAGTCAGGCGTCAGGTTCACTGAGCTTGAAGAGTTTCTGCTCAGGGAATCATCAAGCAGTGTAATGAGTTAATTTTGGAAACGTAGGCCGCCATCTTGGTCAGGTATCTGTCATTGCTCTAGTATGGGCCGGGTATTGCAGGCTTGCTCAGCAAGTATATGGTCACACGGGAAGAGTGCTGTTCTTTATTTTTGGATTCTGAGCCCTTTGTGGTCTTCCAACACTTAGCAATTGATTAAAGCAGAATCTTTACCTCATCTGGGAGGTGAAAATGAGTGGTCTCAGCTGATCCAGGAAGTAAGGCAAGGTGGAGTGAGTAGGTGCATCAAGACAAGCCAGATATAAATAAAAATCTGGAGCAGGCCTATCTGGGCCTCCTGTCCTTAGGAACAATGTCAGTGGTTGTCTTGGTGATGACAGTTTCAGGAGTCACGTCACTACAACTGAAGTAGTGGCCCTTTAAATCCAGTGCACAGCTGGCATCCTGGAACTTCTCTTCACAATCCAGTCCTCCGAAAGATTACTATCGTCTCTCTCCCATATTGGATCTTCTATATTCTGTACCCTAAGTTATTGTCTTTACTGAAAATTTACTTTTTTGGTGGAATACTCTCTCCAGTTGCTTCTTGAGAAAAGATGCATGGAAGGTAAACATTTTGAGGTCTTTTATGTCTGAGAAAATATCTTTATGTTACTTTCATAAGATGGTTTGGGTGAAGAATTCTCGGTTGGAAATAATTTTCCTTCATAATTTTGAAGAAATGTCTCCATTGTCATCTTCCTTCCAACGTGACTGTTGAGAAGACTGAAGTCTGAGTCCTGATTCTTTGTATGTGACCTGTATTTTCTTTCAAGAGTCTTGTGGAATCTTCTTTTTGTTCCCTGATTGTGATATTTCACAATGGTGTGCCTCAGTGTAGGTCTCATTCTTTATTTGTTTATACTAAACACTTGGTAGACCCGTTCAAATGGGCAGCTCACATCCTTCAGCTCTAGGAAAATTTCTGCAATTCTTTCATTTCCTTCCAACCTCCCCCGCCCCCGTCTCTGGAACTCCTGTTATTCAGATATCGGTCCGCCTGGACTGGTCCTCTAATAGTGTTCCTGTTTCTCTCCCTGTGACTTTTTGGGTTTTTTTGCCCCGAGGCATGTGGGATCCTAGTTCCCTGACCAGGAATTGAACCGACACCCCCTGCATTTGAAGAGCAGTCTTTTTTTGTTTTTTAATGTATTTATTTTTGGCTGCGTCAGGTCTTAGTTGAGGCACGCGGGATCTTTCACTGTGGTCCGCAGGCTCTTCATTGTGCCGTGTGGGCTTCTCTCTAGTTGTGGCACACGGGCTCAGTAGTTGCGGAGTGTGGGCTCTCTCCTTGTGGGGCGTGGGCTCAGTAGTTGCGGCGCGGGCTTAGTCGCCCTGCGGCACGTGGGATCTTAGTTCCCCGACCAGGGATTGAGCCTGTGTCCCTGGCATTGGAAGGCAGATTCTTAACCACTGGACTGCCAGGGAAGCCCCCAGCTTCTCTCCTATATCTTTTTTACTCTGGTTCCTGGAAGACTTGCCTCAATTTTATTCTCCATGCCTCTTTTTTCATTTCAGCTATTGTGTTTTTAATTTCTAAGAACTCTTAATTTTTTTAATGTTCTTTATTGTATTCTGTTCCTGTTTTATGGATATAGCTTCTCTTACCTCTGTGAAAAATATGAATATATAAATGTATATGTATGTAAATGATATGTTTTGTGTTAGAGGCGTTTCCTTGGATGTTTCCTTGGGTGACAGTAATACTTGGCTGTCTGCTCATGATTAAAGGTGGAGGACGAAAAAGCTGATTGGGAACTCTATTTTTGGTACAGCACTGATACTAGCAAATGTGTCTTTATACCTCAAAGATGCTCTTGTTTTTCTCTCTCCAGAAAGTAACTCTCCAATCTTCTGCTAAGGTGGGGAGGGGCCCGTTGCCTAGCATCATGGAGGAGGGAGCAGGTCTAGGAATCAAAGTGCTTTTCAGACAACTTTCCTGGAATCTTCCTTGCATTAATCTTCCTTGCATTAACCCCCCTCTTCTTTGTCCGTTACCTCCTGCTCCTCTGTTTCCAGAAGGAAGTGGCACTGCCTTCTGTGGATTCTCCAGTGTAAAGTGTGTTGTGTCTCATTTAGTTTTTGCTGCCAGGCTATGATTTGGCTTTCCTGGGTCTGCTAAACCACTTAACAATATTCATCCATCCACTCTCAGTCTTTCAAGATTTTGTTGCTCTTATCCCTTCTTACGAGTTTATGTCTGAAAAAGTCTTTTATAGCATTTTAGTGGGCTTTCATGAGAGAGTGAAATTATATGCATGTTTTTAATTTGCCATCTTAATCCTAAAGCCCTGATTATTTAAAATGTTTAATATATGTCTCACCTCTTGAGACGTGAAAAGATTATTAAAATTAGTCCTTCTCATCTCTCACTTTGGTTTTTACATTCATATTTATAATACATGACACTCGTTTGAACTCCTTGAGACTATATGAACTCAAGGATTTATAAGTGAATCCAGAATTTGTGAATAAAGAGGTTGATTGTTTTTTAAATTTGCTCTTGTAGGAAAGTGGAAAGGTTTCTGAATATCCAGCAGTGATTGTGGAGCCAGTTCCAAGTGCCAGATTAGAGCAGGGCTATGCAGCCCAGGTTCTGGTTTATGATGATGAGACTTATATGATGCAAGATGTGGCAGAAGAACAAGAAGTTGAGACCGAGAATGTGGAAACAGGTAGACATCTCATTAAATGTTCATTATTTATAACTTTCTCATTTTGTAAGTGTCAACATTACTATTGCCAATTGAATAATACACCGAAAAACCTCTTTTTAATGCTATTTAGTATAGCTTGGAAACAAGTGAAAAATCTCTTGTTTAAGGGAATTTATATATATAAAGTTCTACATTATAATTCTTTGAAGTCCAACAGAGTCTCATATCACGGACCCTAAGGACAAAATTACAGACCCATAATAATAGAACTATTTTTGTCATTTTTTTTTTCTGGGAGTGGAAATATTGACTAGTTGTTATTTATTTGTAGAAGTCAATAGACTAGTATACTAGATTTCTTTTAATTCAAAAAATAAATACAGTATTCTCATTCCATAGTAGATTAGAGTTTCTTTTAACCAATATCGGAGCAGTATGATTTCTTTTTTCCTAGGTCAGAAGCATCTTTGTAGTAGTCTATCAGATTCCTCTTCCCTTTTTGTCTTCTTAGAAATTTTGGTATTTCAATATGTCTGTGGTGAGATAACTGTTTGTTTAATTGGGCATTAGTATATATAATTCTTGGAGAAACCTTTTCATTTTTGCCATTGACCATAAAGAAAAAAGAGTTTTTTACCAGAAGGATTATAGTGACAATTTTATAATAATAAACATTAAATTTATCTTTATCAGTTAATAGAGAAAAAGAATCCTTATATTTGGTTTACAATCCTAATAAAAATTCTTAATACTTCAGATAAATTTCTTTAAATGTAGCAAAGTCTCATGATTAAAAATTTTGTGTATTTGATGTCTTTCTGCTTGTTGAGGCCCAGTAGCACTCCCTAGTTCTTTTTTTTTTTTTTGGTTGAGCTGAGGGGTTGGAAGTTACCTTGCTTTTCGGAGCAGTGATGACAACAGTGCCAGCAAACCCCACGTGCAGTGGTAATCAAGTCATTTTATCGAAACAGGTAGCTAAACACATCATAAAGTCTTTGTGACTGTAGTCTGGAGTGGTACTTGATTTCCAGTGCAAGTGGCAGGAAGATAACGTATGTTTTCTTTTGAGAGTTTGGACAGCTTTCCAGTCCGAAGCTAGAAGGTTAGTGGTAGAGATGAATTTTCTTCTTGAGGAAAAGAATAAGAAGAACTCACAAAAGTATTACACAGGATGATATCTTGAAGTAGATATTGTAACTGATTTTATTATAGGAGCATAACTGAATAGAAAACTAATGGGACAAGAAAAAAGTATGATCGCTTAAGCTGAATGAAGAAAGTAGAACTGATTGAAATTTCTGGAAAATGTTTTGATCAAAAAAAAAAAAAAAAGGGAAGACTGATTTTGGTAGCAAATTGGAAGCTTTGAAAACTGAAAACTACAGTAGTGCCACGTTTGCCTCAGTAGAAATTTAAATTCACATTAAAATACCAGAGCACGTTGACCAAATCTTTCTCGTTGTACACTTGATGGTCAGCAGTTCATTCATTTAAATTAATCTGGTAAAAACAATTCCAAATAGGAAGCGAATAGAATCCATTTAAGGGATTTTATTTTCTTCGTCTTCTTGAACTCTCTGAGGGTGATGATATCATTTGCAGGGCAAAGATATGAGTGATTATAATCTTGAAAAAGAGGATGTACAAAGTCTGGATAAAAGAACAATTACTTTTGTGGTATTTTAAAAGTAGTTTTTGAATACTTGATAATGTTTTTTAGGTTTATTTTTCTTCAACACTAAAAGGAAATTTTGGTAACTAACTTACCTTATTCTAAAATAGTCTAAAAGTAACCTGAGAAGCTCATCTTACATTTTCTTTTTAATTCCATTCTGGCTCACGAAGTTTTTAAAACCCACTTTACCTCTAAAATCCATATTACTTCTAAAAATAAGACTAGTGTAGTGTAGCTATTCTTGGCTCTCCTTATAGAAGAACACTGTAAAATGCAGAGTTCAGATGCAGCTCTTTTAAAGGCAACGCCAAATTCAGACTGAAAACCACTTGCCCGTACATCCGTAATCAGAACAGTTTAATGCACTCACACTTATTCATCATAAGGCCTGCAGAACTTGGAGACTACAATATACTAATTTATTTTAAAATAGCATGGCTCATAGTAACTTAGTAAGATTGTTAATATACGTAGTTTAGTTTAGAATCAGTTAATCTGAGCTTAATTTTGTTTCTACTTAAAGACTAAAATGCATTTTTAAATGAGTTGAAATATAAATAAATTTTCATTCTCCTGATATCTAGAACCTATGTAGATGAAGAAAGGTTGTTATGACTTAATGTAATGCATATTTCCTTTTAGGTAGTGGATTAGGATTGGGTTCATTTCTTGTGGTGATAATAAATTTTTAAGTTAAATCCCAGATATATGTAGGTTTTGGAGAGGAAGATGACTGGGAAGTAAAGGAAAGGAATATTTATAAGATGGCCACAGCAGTTTCTGTTTGGTGAATTGGTGGAAGTGAGATCTGTAGAGAATAAGATTTCCTTTTGTACGTCGAGGAAATACTTCCTGGAATGCTCCTACATTATGATTTAGATTATATTAGTCTAAAAAGTGTTCATAATTATATTTATTGATCTGTTATATCAGTCCTCTGCATGTTCTCACTGAAGTTTTTTTTCTTTTATTCCTGTATACCCATGCATATATATCCATACCAGAAACAGTATTCATGGTGTCATCCAGGCAGGAGTACTAAAGTCATATAATGACGTACATTTAGCTGTCTTCATTATTTTGTGTATAAAATGATTTCTCGTTTTGTTAGTAGTAATTATAGGCTATCTTGCTTCACTTTTTTATAGACTGAACATCTACATTTCCCTCACAGGGCTTGTGTGTAATAGTAATCCTCTCTTAAATTATATGGGAAAAACCAAGTATATTTTAAAACTTTAAAAATAGACATATTCATCTAAACCTGTGAATTGCTTTTTGATAATAACTGAAGTTTAGTAATCATCAAGAGCCTTTGAGGAGTAGTAACGAAGTGTGCATGAAGGGTGGTCTCAACTCCGGCAGGCCGAAGTACCTCTGCCAGTGGCTGCAGAGTCCAGCAGTTTCTGGAGGCCTCTGGAGTCTCTTGGATTCCCTACTAAGATGTGGAAATTCAGTTTTTATGTTCACTCCTTAAATATATATATATAATATTTATATTTTATATATAAATTTTAATGAGTTATTACAGATTACCACGTAAAAAGTAACAAGTTTATACCAATGCAATCAATAATAGGTAAGTTTTGCTGGAAATCTTTTAAGACTTGGCTGCAAAGATTGAGCTGTTGAGAATCTGCTTCTTCATCTTGCACCTTAACTTAAACTATATTTATCCTCATCACCTTCCACTTTAATTTATGAGAATATATCAATAAATACTTTGTATCTGTTATGTGCTGGGGCACTGTGTTCAACATGTTTTTTTCCCTCAAGGTGGTAGTAATTTATATTTTGTGGAGATAAAATATATATATTATAATCAAAATATAAAGCAGTGTAGAATCAGTTGAGCACTACTTACAAATTCAAAGAAATTTTCAGAAGAGGAAAGTTCAACTTACAGCATTAGGGAGTGTTTTAGAGAAAGGAGGAGGACAAATGGTAGAATTTGTTTGGGCAGATAGCAGGTAGGCGAAAGGCACGTAGACTGAGGGAAATATAGTTAACAGATGGGTGGGGTGTAGAAATTTGAGATATGTTTAGAAGATACTGAGTAAATAAGATATTAATAGGAGGTTCCGTTAAGAACTGTGACTAGATTGTGATTTGAACCTAAGAGTTAGTAATTAGCCATATAAGAGACAAAGATTTGGAAGGTTTTGAGTAGAAAGTGCTAAGTGATCAGTATCTCAGTAGATAGAGAATGAATTGTAGGGAAAAGATGCGGCAGAAAGACTAGCTCTTGTAGTATGTATGACTCAGGGATGGCTTGAGAAGTATTAAAACAAGGTAGAAGCAATAGGAACAGAAGGGGCTTATATAAGCACTTCTACTGTGTATGATCTAATAAGACTAGGCATGATAGATTAGGGGGAGAAACATAGATAGGTAAGGTATTACTCAGTTTTTTGACCCTAATAATGGCGAAAGTATCATAAAGGGTTTTGAGGAAGGCAAGACTGGGGAAGCAGATAAGTTTGATAATAAGCATGTTGATTTTGATTTGAAGCAGAGCATCTAAGGGGAAATAATTAGGTATTTAAAGATGTACAAATGTATGTTCAGTGCCCCATCACAAAAGAGAGGGCATATTCAAATTAGGATAATTTAAGGAATGTTTTAATAAATGGCTAGTTACAAATGTGTCGGCAAGTGTAGGGTAACCATAAGTGATGGGGGTGGTACTCCAGAACTAGCAGTAGCAGAGCTGTTTCTGTCCTTTGGCCCAAGGGCCAAACAGAGGGAAGGGTTACTGGAACCCAGAAGGAGAGCCCTGGAGAGAGGGTTACCTTGAGAGAATCTGGGACCTTTGGTCAAAGGACATAGCTGACTTGAGGGCAGTGCCACAGAGAGGGAGCCAGGGAAGTCAGCCTCCTGGGAGAGAGTGAAGGGTGGCGTATAGGTCCGTAGGGGCAAATGGAAGGTTATCTAGTACAACTGAAGCTTAGTACAGAAAGGTCAAGCAGAGACCAATTTGGGATCATCCTCACTGAAGCCACGGAAATAAATGAAAACTCCAAGGGGAAAGGAACTTGAGAGATTTCCCCAAGGGGAAGATTTTTAAATTCTATACGTGTCACTCCGTGATAGAGAACAAAGGACACAGAATTAAGAAATTAACTTTAGGGAGTGTTTACAGTTTGAAGACAAGAAGAGCCAAAGAGTAGTCAAATATAATAAAAAATCCTGGGTGACTAATCCTGAGCTTCAATTTTTTCTTTTTTCTTTCGCGCCTTTTAAGTGGCTCTCTTTACTTAGGAAAGGGAAGAATATTGATTGGGTTAGTTAGTCGTGGTTTCAGGTTCCCACTTTATCACTTACGTGGCAGTATTTAACTGTTTCAGAGTCTATCTCACTGTCGTAAAATAGGAATTCAGTGTTGTGAGGATTATATAAAATAAACCTATAAAGCACAGCGCTTGTGATGTAAGTGCTCTGTAAGAGTTCCTTAACTTCATTAAGACCTTTCCTTGTGCCTTCAGATATGGAGAAGGTCTTTTATACATTAAAACAACATTTGTTTAATACTTCTCTGTTGTAGTTTTCTCTTTCCGTTCACTTTGACTTTTTAAAACGACAAATGTTTTATACTTTAAGTCTGTTCTTTTTCCTCCTCATTCCTTCCTTAACTTACTGTGCTCTGGGATCTGCATTTATCATTCTCCTGAAGCTCTTTGTTTATCAGATTTCCAAGTCCACTTCTCTACCAAATTCATTGACTCACGGAATCATCCAGAAGTAGAGCCTTTTAAATCTGGCCTTCTTATCTACAGAAACTCTGTATTCTAGCAGTCTTCCTTTCTGCCCTTCTCATGGCTGTGCTGTTTATGCTTCTGAGCTTTTGCTCAAATATAGTTTCCTATCAAGAATGTCTTTAAGTATTATCCATTCCTTCGGGCCCAACCACATGAAGCTGTCCACAGCAATTGTGGCCTATGTGAAACACTCCCTTTCCTGATCTTCTGTGAGACCATCTGGATTTAGACACATGGTCATTGACTTTCTTACACTGTTCTTGTGTGTATACTCCTTTTGTTTTCAAAGTGAGCATACAAGCCCCTGAGTACAGAGCCCATGTTTTTATTTTGTTGAATGTAGCGTATAATACAGAGTTTAACACATAGCTGTTAAGAAAGACAGACTGAAGCAAATTGAGTTTTGACTTAGAATTGCAGTGTAATGAAGAACCACCTATGTAAAATCGTAAATATGTTTTCTTTTTTGTTTATATGCTAAATATTGAATACCATAGGGTTATTTAAAATATTAAAAGGTAGTCATCCAAAAAACGTAAATATGGTCATCCAAAATATATCAAGGCCATAATGTTGTCATGCTTAGATTAACTTCATCTTAAAATCACAGTAAGTTTTAGTCATTCTTGCTTACACCTAAATTTGATTTTTTTAAAAATAATAAAAGCAATACGTGTTCATTGGAAAAACTGGAAAGTATTACAAAGAATAAACAGTGAAAATCACCCATAATCTTACCAGTGAGGGCACAGTAACTACCACTTTTCTAAATTTCCCGCTGGTCTTTTTTAATGTACGTTTTAAGCATAATTCACATCATGTTATGTAATACACGTAGACTTATTTATTAACCTTTACTAACAAACATTGGCTCAAAGGGATCTGGTAGCTTCCTACTTCTCTCTTCTGCTCATTGGGAACAGGACTTTGGTTTTTAACCAAGTATCAAAACATAAAAGGTTGGTCTTATTAGTTAAAGTAATTATCAAGAGAACTTAGAAAACTTTTTTTTTTGTGATCAACAAAATTGTGTTTAGAGGTTAGTTGAAAAGATAGATGAATGATAAGAGTTTTTATATACTTCAACAAGAAAGTAGTGCTTTTTTTTAAATAAATGAAAGTTCAGGTTTTTGAAATACAGTTTTAAAAAATAAAACCAGATTTCTATTGAAAAATAAGATAAGGAACCAGATTTCTTTCTTGAAGACTCTCAAGACTAGGTTGACCTCATGATGAGCTGTGATAACTTTTGTATGTGTTATACCATCAGAAATCCTCCCTGTGGCACAAAAGGACTCTTTTAATTAGAAAATATTGTTGCCACAGGGAGGTAGAAGATCGACATGAAAAACTGGGGATCTGAAAAGGAGCCCCTACCCTAGGATTACCTGAAGGTGAAACAGATTGAGCCAGAAGGAAGACAATGCTGGTAGGTTGGTCTTTAATTTATTAAGAATGTTTGCAATTTTACATTTAACTACAATGATTTCAGCTGTGTTTCCGTATTTTTTGTTTAAAGGGTGACAAGGATCCCTCCTTGTGGAGGGAGAAAGATTATAATAGTATTTTTCCCTCTAAGGAATCTGCCTTCTAAGTTAATCTCCTGCCGTGTCCCTAATATCTGTTTCTTCTAGACAGAACTTTAAGTCTGTCTCCCGCCTTCACTTCCTTCGAAGTTACCACTGACGGAACATCTTCAAGTCTTTCTTTTTTTCATTTGTGTTATTTCTGCCTCTAATCTATACTTTTTCCTAAAATAATTTTTTAAGAAGTGTTTTCTTTCAATTATCTATTTTCTTGAATTTAGCCTGGTCACTAGTTTTCTAAAAAGGTAAAATGTGAATCTTAAGTTTATTTAGTTTTGATTCTAGAATTGTGTGAATTATAATTATACTATTATTTAGATTAGTTAGAAAGCCTTATCAGAGAGAAGTTTTTAATATTTTATTAACAGTATTTCATTTAAGATGCCATCAGTTGTAAGAAACGTTATTTTTAGACCACTAAAAGAAAAACTGTGCTGGCAACTACAAATTTTAGGATATCGTCAATTGTAAAATACATCCTGATTTCAGAGATGTCAAAATTTGAAAAAATGTATGTCTTAGAATTGATGAAATATGTTATCATGTAATTCTGAATCGTCCTGAAATTCCCATTATCTGGGAATCGGATATTAAAATATCAGGTTCATGAAAAATGGAGGTGAGTTGCAGTTGTGGAAGTCCCTGCATGTGCTGAGTATGATCTCTAAACTCTTTACTGTCATTTAAGAGAGGGTATTTAAAAAACCATCTAACTATACTGTTTAACAGTATACAGAGTAGCCATATAAGGTATTAAATTACGGAGCGTATAGGAGATGAAAAAGTATTTTAATAAGATGCTTTTACTTAGTCCGTAGGTAGAGCTTGGGAATTACCTGGTGGTCCAGTGGTTAGGACTCGGTGCTTTCTTGGGCCCTGGTCAGGGAACTAAGATCCCACAAGCAGCACGGCCAAAAAAAAAAAAAAAAAAAGAATTTTATCATAATTGTCAGTTTTTAATTGGATTTTGTGATCTAGAAAGAAAATGAAATGAAGCTTCTTCTGCTTTCTAAACTATCATTTTAAAACAGGATCCTTCAAGGGCTCTTTAAAGTAGCCACTGATTTTTAGTGCGCCTTGAATATATGTTTTACAGATTATTGATTATGGGAAGGAGAGTGGCCAAAAGCCAAGAACCACCCTGTCAATTAATAAAACAAATGAAAAGGAATGATTTTAATGGTATTTGTATACTTCTCAGGAGACATCTATTTTATGTAAAAGGAAAGATAAGTATATCCAGATAGTCGATCATTAGAGGATATTTGTTTAATTGGGGAAACTAGTAGCATTCATTCCTTTGCACTCAGACTTGTTTTTTTAAATACTAATTAACTTCCAATTTTATATATAACAAACAATGTGTCTAAGTAATACAGTTTTGTTAATTCAGACTGAGGACAGGGCTGAATACAGATTATATGGAATTTTAAATGAGCAACACACAAGGTTGTAAGTGTTGCCAAGTCGGGATAGCTCAGACTTCTTAGATATATAAACAGGAATGCTTTAAAACATGTCTCTAGGCAAATCCATACATTCATTCCTCAGCCAGCTCTTACGGAGGACCAGCATGTCAGGCTCAGCTGAATATCTTGTGGTGAACCCTGGCTTTGCCCTCACCAGGCTTTCAGCTTTGTGGAGAAGATGAACAGTTAAACACGTTGTTACAATAAAATGTGATGAGTTAGCGTTGTGAAAAGATTAATGAAAGGTTTAGAGAGTGTACAGTAGGGGAATGGCTAGGAGGTCAGAGAATGCCTCCCTGAGGAAGTGACATTTAAACAGGTTTGAAGGGTCTGAAGCAATTAGCCAAGCAGAGAGTAGCGTGTCTGAAAGTCTGGAGGAAGGAGAGCATGGCCTATTTGGTTTGCAGAAAGGAATTCAACATGGCTAGAATATGGATTATGAGGAGGAAAGGGGATGAAAATGAGGCTAAAAAGGTAAAATCTTAACTGGTGAGGACTCTGAAAGCTTTGTACCTGTTTTTTGGGCCTTATCGAAAGGAAAGTGGGAAGCCTTTTAAGAGTTTTAAACAAAGTATTTTTTTATACAAATTTTGTTGTTTCCAAAATACTGAGTACTGTAAAATGAAAAGTAAAGGAAGACAATCAAAGCATTACCTAAAATAAAGACTGAACTCCTTAGCTCCTCATTCACAGTTCCCTAATTTTAAGCTAGTTGACTATTCTTACTTTCCCCTGAATTGTCTGTCTGCCTCTGCAGATGTGGGCTATAGATGTGCTCATTGCCCATACTAAGCTAAAAGTTACAGAGATTAAGGTATTTGCACAACTGGCGTTTCTTTTTGGAATCAAAAGGTGGGTGCTTTGGTATAATGCTGTTTCAGGAGAAGGAATCATTGTCCCAAATGCGTCCCCCATGCCCCTTTGTAAACTTGGAAAAGGGTCTATACGTTTTCTCAGATTTGTGAAGGGGCCCATAACTTAGAGGAGGTCAGGAACACTTTTAACACGGCTATTAACTGTTAACTTCTGTGTGTTTTTTAAATCTTTTTATATTGTGGGCCTCTTTGGCCATATGGTGAAGCCTGTGGACCTTCTCTCAGAACAATGTTTTTAAATATATGAAATACCTAGGATTGCCAAGGAACCAAATATATTGAAATGTAGCTTTCAGACTATTTTTAATTGTGACATATTAATACATGTTTCTTTAATAATGCATTAAATAATGAGATCTAGTGGCAGATCTGATTTACTGCTGTAATTTCAAAGTAGTGACCGTAAAGTATATTTTGAGATGTATGTAACAACTATAATATGATATGAAAATATTTTATGATTTCTGTCGGTCGTGAGTCACAGATACTGTGAAAACTACTGTGGTTCGTACTTTTATATAAAATTAAAGTGCTAAATTTCAGTTGGAATCTAAAAAACAGTTTTCCCAGATCTCATCCATGTCTTATTTTACCTGTCCTCCATATTCTGCCTTATTTCTGCTTTCTTTCCTTAATAACTCATAGTAGGGATCTGAATACAGTTTTATGATCTCTGATAAGGAAAAAAAACCTCTCAACTATACTGGTAGTTTTTCATGTCACTTAATGGATTGACTTAATTTAACTTCTTCTAAAAACATTCTAATGTTTGAACATTAAGTACATTTCTTTAAAGCCTCATCTAGTATTTTATGACCTTTTTGTTGGCTTGAGATCCCTTCTATTTCCATGAGAAAAATTTCTGTGGCCAGTGGCTCTCAGACTTGAGCGTACGTCAGAATCATCTGGAGTGCTTGTTAAAACACAGATCGCTAGCCCCACCTCCAGGATTTGTGACTTAGTGAGCTGGAATTAAAGAATTTGCTTTTTTTTTTTTTTTTTTTTTTTTTGCGGTATTCGGGCCTCTCACTATTTTGGCCTCTCCCGTTGCGGAGCACAGGCTCCGGACGCGCAGGCTCAGCGTCCATGGCTCACGGGCCCAGCCGCTCCGCGGCATGTGGGATCTTCCTGGACCGGGGCACGAACCCTTGTCCCCTGCATTGGCAGGCGGACTCTCAACCACTGTGCCACCAGGGAAACCCAAGAATTTGCATTTTTTAAAATATAAATTTATTTATTTATGGCTGCGTTGGGTCTTTGTTGCCGCACACGGGCTTTCTCGAAGCGAGCGGGGGCTACTCTTCGTTGCGGTGCACGGGCTTCTCATTGCGGTGGCTTTTCTTGTTGTGGAGCACGGGCTCTAGGCGCGTGGGCTTCAGTAGTTGTGGCACACGGTCTTAGTAGTTGTGGCGCACGGGCTTAGTTGCTCTGCGGCATGTGGGATCTTCCCGGACCAGGGCTCGAACCCGTGTCTTCTGCACTGGCAGGTGGATTCTTAACCACTGGGCCACCAGGGAAGTCCGGAGAATTTGCATTTTTAACAAGTTCTCAGGTGATGCTGATGTCAGTACTGCTGGCCCAGGGATCATACTTTGAGAACCATTACCTCGGCCGTTGGGAATGATAGCATCAAAAGAGAGCTTCTGCCATCGTGAGAACTCAGTTAATCCTGTGGTTTCTTACTGTGTATAGTATACCCATCACAAAGATTGCTGTTGTGGGTGAAGAGGTACTAGAGTTCCTTCAGGCTTATGTGAGGTGATGTAGTGCATTGCTGCTGTTACTTAGTTCACCAGTGAACATTCATTGAGCATCTGCTGTATACCAGGCACTACTTAGAGCATGGGACTAGAGCCGTGGACAAGAGGGGCAATGTCTGCATTCATGCAGTACTTAGACTCTAGTGAAGAAAACATGTAACTTCACCATAGTGTAAAATTGCTTTGTCACAAATCAGAATACATAAATTAACAACTCCTGAGATTGTTGTTTAGAGTTAATATTAGCAATTAAGTTAAAATAATAAATTCGTGAATCATTTCTTTTCAAGCAGTTGAAGCAGCAGATAAATTCTCCCTTCTCCTCCTCCATATGTCAGTCTTTAAGTACAGTTGAGATAATGTTAAACTAAATATTTATCATGTACAAAGTACCTATTCTGTGCACACAGTACTGCTCCTAGGGAGTAAGTGATTCATAGTTGAATAAAACATGGTGGCTGGCCTCAAAGAAGGTTACCAACGAAGTTGAGAAAAACAAGCATTTGAGGAAATAATAGTATGAAGTAGATAGGGTTGGGGAAAGGTGAGGAAAGACAAAGAATTGCCAGGTATAGTAGTTAGTTTATAAGTTCCAGATTGCATTATTGCTATTGTAATGGGTCATATTTAAATTTTATCATAAGGGCATAGTTGACTGTTAAGGCAGAGGGGTTTAGGGACAGAGAAGCAAGTCAAATGGAATGAAGCATTCCTAAATCTCACCTTTTTTTTTTTTTTTAATGTGTGTACAGTACCATCAAAAACATGAGTGACTTTCCCATTCACAAAAAATAAGGGGACAGTGCTGAGAACTAACAGTGTTTGCAGTGGTTAGTTACAATTTGGGAGTGGGATTAGGAGATGAGCTAGGACTCATTTTTATTTAAAAATTTTTCTCCATTTCTGTAATTTTTTTTTCCATTGAGTATATATCAAGGGAAGAAGGAATGTAGCCGGTTTCCTCTCTTTCCATTAGACATTATTAAGGTGTAGAGTACCAGTTTTTATAATAGATATCCCATATTCTCCAAGTTTACGTTCAGCATTTGGTCATAACTGGACGTTTGATTTCTTTTTACTTTGTAGATCAACCAAAATACATATATTACTTAAAAGGAATGAACAATTAAATCTTTAAATTTAATGAAAAATGCTTTCATATGTTTTCTATAAGACTGAGTCATGATAATAAGTAGTTATCCTCCAGGACTTACTTAAGAATATATTTGAACAATATGAATTATTTGTTAACTAGAACCTAGAGATTTTCTTATCGCTAGATGAGCTTGCAAAAGATGACCCTAGAAAGTTTTACGTCAAAAAAAAAAGGAGTTACGTCTCTAAACTGGTTAGCAAAATGGGACTTCTTGGTGCGCATGGTGTTTGACAAGACTTTTAGGAGAATCTGAATCCTGTTTGTTTGTTTTTTTTTAAATATATATATATATATATCTATCTCACCTTTTTTCCCCTCTGCAACTTAATCCTCATAAAATAAAGATTTAGAATAATAACTTACAATGAAAACATTCTTTTGAAGAGGGAATCAAGGATTTGGTTCAAGAGGAGAAAGAACTCAAACAGGTGGCATCTATTACTATTTGGATTTACAACAGTAAACTTTAGCCGTTTGGTTTGGAAAAAACAAGGCTGGCAGAATCACATTTGTTTTTAATTCCATTGCTACATTACAGGCCTGCTTAGGAGGCCCTCAGAAGTGCCAGTTATCTATTTGAGGTAAGAAGACACCGATTATTATGTCTAGGCTTCACCTGCAGGCTATGTTCTGGGAAGAGAGGCCTCCACACACAAAACAGGAAGTCCTTTTGGTGAACCTCATCCATGGGAATAAAAGTAAGGGGCAGAAGCCAGTGCATTCAGTTTACCAACTCACAAAGGGAGTCAGGAGTTTTTCAATAGAATTAGTAGCAAGCACTTTAACAAAAAGAATCCCTATATACTTGTTTTTGGCAGCTGCAAGAAATGGGGAGGCTAATGAAAGACTAGTTAATTCTACAGTTAATCTTAGGGGAAACAGAATCCCCAGAGATAGAATGGTTGAAAGGAGAAGAAAGCAGACTGAATTTCCTTCCAAGGAAAGAAAAGAGCTTGAGGAGTTGCCCTGGCTTTGAGGCCATTTGCGAGGTTATCTGAGGCTGCCCTTGGTGCGTGTCGCGCTTTTTTTGTGTGGGCTAGAACAAGAAATTAGATGTAGCCTTGACTGTAAAGGAGCTTGTCTCTATTGGGGAAAATATATAAGAAAACAACTCTTTACAACCTAAAGCCTGTTGTGAGAGTGCGGAGGAGAGATCTGTTAGCTCCTGTAACGGAGAGTGCAGATTTTAGCGGAGCCTGGAAAGATAAACTTTCATTCGGGAAGTGTTAAAGAAAAAAAATTCAATGACAGTCATTAAAGTCCAGTAAGGAAGACTTTATTCAAGGTTGGGGGGCGCGGGTATTGTGAGAAGTCGTCATTTCCACCCTTTTGTCCCTTACCTCCTAGTACATTACCAAATCATGTCAGTTTTACCTTCAACTATATCGTAAGTCTACCAATTTCTTTCCAACTTTATTGCTACTAGCCTAGTCCAACCTGTAGTTATTTTTTATATGAGCTACTGCTTTGGCCTTTGGCCTTCTAATAGGTCTTGTGTTCATTCCTGCCCACCACCCCCGGAACCCCAAGCAATCCGTTCTTCACATTGTAGGCCAGGTGATTTAAAAAATATATTGGGTTGGCCAAAAATGTCCTTTGGTTTTTAAGTAAAAAGACATTTTTCGTTTTCACCAAGAACTTTATTGAACACATGTGTTCACCTCCACTACCTTCTGCCATTTTTCAGGTAACTTCATAATTCCATCTTCCCAAAACTTTTTATCTTTTTGAGCAAAGAACTGTTCCAGGTGCCTTTTACAGTCTTCCAGGGAATCAAAATTTTTTCCATTAGGAGAATTTTCTGAAGACCGAAATAAATGGAGATCCGTAGGTGCAACGTCTGGTGACTATGGCGGATGCATCAGGACTTCCCAGCCGAGCTGGAACAGTTTTTGCCTGGTCATCAAAGAAACATGCGGCCTTGCATTATCCTGATGGAAGATTATGGGTTTTCTGTTGACTAATTCCGGACGCTTTTCGTAGAGTGCTGCTTTCGGTTGGTGTAATTGGGAGCAGTACTTGTTGGATTGAGTCGTTTAGTTTTGCGGAAGGAGCTCATAGTAGAGGACTCCCTTCCAATCCCACCATATATAGAACATCACCTTCTTTGGATGAAGACCGGCCTTTGGTGTGGTTGGTGGTGGTTCATTTCGCTTGCCCCACGATCTCTTCCGTTCTACATTATTGCACAGTATCCACTTTTCATCGCCCATCACAATTTGTTTTAAAAACGGAACGTTTTCGTTACGTTATCGCATGCGGCAAGATGGTCAAGAAGATTTTTTCCGCTTAATTTATGTGGAACCCAAACATCAAAGCGATGAACATAACCAAGCTGGTGCAGATGATTTTCAGCGCTTGATTTGGATATTTTGAGTATGTCAGCCGTCTCCCGCGTGGTATAACGTTGATTGTTCTGTGTTTCGATTTGATCGCTGTCAACTTCAACTGGTCTACCCGACCCTGGAGCATCGTCCAGCGAGAAATCTCCAGCACGAACCTTCACAGACCACTTCTGACACGTTCCATCAATCGTGGCACCTTCTCCACACACTGCACAAATCTTGTTTTTTGAGTTTCAGTTGCGTTTTTACCTTTCTTGAAATAATAAAGCATAATATGCCGAAAATGTTGCTTTTTTCCCTTCCATCTTCAGTGTTAAAATCGCTACACAAAAATTCACCAATTTTGTTAATTTTTTTTTTAAAAAATACGTGCTGATATGAGAACTGTCACAATACAGTCTAACGGAATTGTTTTGAATGAAGTTAAAGACAACTAAGCGCTACTAGAGCCATCTTATGGAAAAAACCGAACGAACTTTTTGACCAACCCAATATTTATAAATTGAATCATGATATTCCCTTCCATAAAACCTTCTATTGGTTCTAATTGTGCCCAGTATACTAGTCAGGATTTTTAACATGGCCTTCAAGACACTGAATAATGGGGCTCTCCTCTCATCCATCTAGAGACAGCAACAACAATAATAGCAACAAAAAACAGAACCCTAACATTAATATTTCTTTATTGCCAGGAATAGTTCTTAGAGCTTTATACAATAATAGATTAAATACTTTCAGCAGTCCTAGGCTGAATAACCTTTCTAAGGCTAGACATCTATTTAAGTGGTGTAGCAAGGACTTCAAGTCAGCTAGGGCTCCAGAGCCCAAGCTCTTAAGCATTATACTCTGATGAATTACACAGTACCCTCACCCCAGACATACACACGCACTGTTGTCTTTTCGCCTTTCCATTAATCCAGACTTTACCTTCCCAGGGTGCTCTTGTATGCTGTTTTCTTTCTGGAACATACTGCTTTTCATTTTTCAGCTTTTCGTTCCTGGTCATCTTTTGGATCAACTAGGGCTGTTCTGTTATTTTCGTCAGAGACTCGCATTCCCTTTTCTTTTTTGGTTAGCACCTACAACTTGTGATACAGTAAACTCCCACGATGAAGTAGTAAGTAGTTCTAAAAAATTCATATCACATAAAAATGGCATTCTTGGGAGTTTAATAAAACGACCCGAGTCAGTCTTTGCGGAGGAGGAAGTGCGTGTGTGGAATGGGTTCCAGGATTCAGAATAAGGTATCCAAGTCAGTCTGAGGTCAGACTTTGGTGGTTTGGTGCCACCTGCTGGTAGCTGTGTAGTCCAGTGACTGCTGTGGGCGATGGGAGCCAATTCCCAGTTAAAATTTATCAGAATTCATGTATTCATGAAGTTTTACTTTATTCTATTTGTGTTTATTGTTTAGTCTTTCCACCAATGCTTCATAAGTCCAGAGACCATATGCATTGTGTTTACTGGTATTGCTCAAAGCCAGGCACCAAGTAGGTTTTGAATAACGTATTTGTTGAATGAGTGAGTGGATCAGAAAACAGCATGAACCGGAACAGAATTTCAGAAATTTTGTATTTTATTTAGAAACTGACAAGTAGTGTAGTTTAACTGGAGATAAGGCTCTCTAGAGGCATATGGTTGAGAAAAGTGAGCCTAGAAAGGTAGAGTGGAACCAGATTTTGGTGGCCTTTGAATTAAATAGGAACTGTGTGAAACATGATCTGGAGAAGATGAGAAGTGAAAAGAAGGACATTTATTTTAAGCAACTAGAGCATACTAAAATAATAGAAGGTCTGGCTTCCGAAATACTAAGTTGGGGGGTAGGTTAGGGAGTAAACTAAACTTTCAACCAATCTAACAGAAAGGCAACAAAGAGCAGAAAAAAACTATGGAAATACAAATCATAAATCAAGACAGTAGGGACTTCCCTGGTGGCTCGATGGTTAAGAATCCGCCTGCCAATGCAGGGGATGCGGGTTTGAGCCCTGGTCCGGGAAGATCCCACATGCCGAGGAGCAACTAAGCCCGCGAGCCACAACTACTGAGCCCGCGAGCCACAACTACTGAAGCCCACGCACCTAGAGCCTGTGTTCTGCAACAGGAGAAGCCACCGCAATGAGAAGCCCGCGCACCACAACGAAGAGTAGCCCCCGCTTGCGGCGACTAGAGAAAGCCCACGTGCATCAGTGAAGACCCAACGCAGCCATAAATAAATAAAACATTTATTTAAAAAATCAAGACTGTAGAAATAGTCCAAAACATCAGTTATATTAAAATTACCAATTGTGATCTTAACACGAGTCTGTGCTGTTTTTAACAGATACACAAAACAAAATTAAAAGAATGGAAAAATATATTTATCCGAGAAATACCAGATAAATCTGCTGTAATAAAATAGAATTCAGGGTGCAGATCTTTAATTGGGACAAAGAGAGGCTCTTCAAACTGCTAAAAGCAGCAGTCCAGAAAATATAATCATCATAAACTTATATGCATCTAACAACATAGCCTTGAAATACCATTTAAAGTAAAAACTTTCAGGAATTCCCTGGCTGTCCAGTGGTTAGGACTCTGCGCTTCCACTGCAGGAAGATCCACTAAGATACCGTAAGCCACATGGTGTGGCAAAGTAAATAAATAAATAAATAAATAAATAAATAAATTAATTAAAAGCTTTCAGAATTGCAAGGCGAAGTGGACAGGTCTACAAAACTGGGACTTCGAAACACCTCTGTCGGGAAACAGTAGTCTGCCATCTCCATGGTCTGCTGGCTTTCTGAATAAAGTGGTATTCCTTGCCTCAAAAAAAACCCCAAAAAACAAAAGCTCTGTCAAAATTGAAAAATCAGGCAGACACAAAATTTAAAATGACATCAAAGAATTGAACCACAGGATTAACAGATTTTATAAGCTGGAGATCTATAGAACACTGTAGTTAATTGTACATTTGTACTTTGTACATTTTCTTTTTCCAGTTATATACAGGTCAGCTTTAACTGTGTACTGTGTCATAGAAGAATCTCAACAATGTCTGGAAAATCAGTGTCATTCAAAATATACTATTTCATCATAATGCAATAAAGTTAGAAATCAACAATGAAAAGACAACCAAAACACTTATAATATTGGCAACTAAAAACTCACCAATTGGAAATTCCCTGGTGGTCCAGTGGTTAGGACTCGGTGATTTCACTGCTGTGGGCTGTGGGCCTGGGTTCAATCCCTGGTCAGGGAACTAAGATCCCGCAAGCCGTGCAGTGTGTCCAAAATAAAAATAAAATAAAATAATAAAAACTCACTAATTAGGGCTTCGCTGGTGGCACAGTGGTTGAGAGTCCGCCTGCCGATGCAGGGGATGTGGGTTCGTGCCCCGGTCCGGGAAGATCTCACATGCCGCAGAGCGGCTGGGCCCGCGAGCCATGGCCTCTGAGCCTGCGCGTCCGGAGCCTGTGCTCTGGCAACGGGAGAGGCCACAACAGTGAGAGGCCCGTGTACCGCAAAAAAAAAAAAAAAAAAACCCAAAAAACAACAGAAAAAACGCTCACTAATTAATGGATGAAAGAGGAAATGAAATTTATAAAATATTTGTAGCTAAAAATAACAGAGCATTGCATGCAAAAATTTTCGATGTGACTTAAGCAGAACTCACTGAGAAATTTTTTTGTGTGTTCTTCTTTTGCGGTACACGGGCCTCTCACTGTTGTGGCCTCTCCCGTTGCGGAGCACAGGCTCCGGACGCGCAGGCTCAGCGGCCATGGCTCACGGGCCCAGCCGCTCCGCGACATGTGGGCTTTTCTCGGACAGGGACACCCTGCATCGGCAGGCGGACTCTCAACCACTGCGCCACCAGGGAAGCTCCTCACTGAGAAATTTAATAGCTCTAAGTGGGTTAATTGGAAAATAAGAAAGGTTGATAAAATTAGTATCAGCTCAACTCTAGATGTTAATAAAGAACCAACAGAATAAATCCAAATTGAGTAGAAGAAATACTTAGTCTATATTAATTAAATAGGAAATAGAACAGAATAGATTATTAATACCATAAAATTAATAAAAAAGGATGAATCTCTATAAAGACAGATAAGGAAAAATGAGTACTATTAAAAATATGACCAACAGAATAGAGAGTTTAAAAACTATAAGAAAATACTATAAACAACCTATTGCCAGAAAATTTGAAAACCTACAAAGTGAGCAGCTGCAAACACATGGAAAACTGGATATGGTAAAGCTGTTAATTCTTCCCCTATTAATCTATAAATTCAATACAGTTCCAGTCAAAATTCCAAGAGGACTTGTTTTTGGTGGAATCTGACAAACTCTTAGGTAGAGGTCCAAAAATAATCTAGATAATTCTGCAAAAGAACAAAGTGTGTGGTACTTGCCCTCCTATTCATAAAGAATGATTCTAAAACTACAGTATTTTTAAATGTGTTATTGGCCCACAGATGAATAGTTGAGTAGGATAGACTAGAGAGCCCGGAAAGAGTAAGCATGTATTTATGCCTAGTATATAATAGACACGGATTTATAGAAAGGAAGGACTATTCGGTAGATTATATTAGGATAGCTAGTTTTTTATAAAGAGAAAAGTAAAGCTAGAGCCCTGTTTCATACCCTCTTTTATTTTTTTTTCAATTGATTTATTTATTCCTCTTTATCCTTTTTATTTATATAAAAATCCAGTCTCCCTCATAAGCATCAAATTTAATTTGATTAATAGGTATTTTTTTAGTGTATTAAGTGTGTATATTTTGTTGTATAAATTTAAAGTTTATAGAAATGGTACTACGTATCTTGCTCTGTTTCCTACTTTTTTTAAGTAAATACCATTCTTAATATCCATGCATGTTGCTTTGTATGTATGTAATCTGTTGTTTCTGACTGCTGCATAATTCTCCCTGATTGACATCCACCACGTTTTACTCTCCTGTTTGTGGTTGCCTGTGGATCAGCTGGGAGCTTACCGGTCTAGGATGGCCTGAGCTGAGGCAACTCAGCCCTCCTTCTCTCCAGTCTCCAGTCATCTTCTTTCTTTTTTATTCCTTATGATGTTCATCAAGAACTCCAGTATGTTTAAGAATAGTTATATTAATTGGCATTCCTGGTTATTTTTTTTTTGGTGGTGGATTTTCTCTTAAATTTTTTTTTAATTAGAAAATTTTTTTATTGAGGTATAGTTGATTTATAATATTATATGTTTCAGGTATACAACATAGTGATTCACAATTTTTTTTTTTTTTTTTGGCTGCATTGGGTCTTCGTTGCTGTGCTCGGGCTTTAGTTGCGGTGAGGGGGGGGCTACTCTTCGTTGTGGTGCACGGGTTTCTCATTGCGGTGGCTTCTCTTGTTGTGGAGCATGGGCTCTAGTCATGTAGGCTTCAGTAGTTGCAGCACACGGGCTCAGTAGTTGCAGCATGCAGGCTCCATAGTTGCGGCACGTGGGCTCAGTAGTTGTGGCTTGTAGGCTCAGTAGTTGTGGCACACGGGCTTAGTTGCTCTGTGGCATGTGGGATCTTCCCAGACCAGGGATCGAACCCGTGCCCCTTGCATTGGCAGGTGAATTCTTAACTACTGCGCCACCAGGGAAGTCCTGTGATTCACAATTATTAAAGGTTATACTCTTATTTATAGTCATTATAAATGATTGGCTATATTTCCAATGCTTTATAATATATCCTTGTAGCTTATTTAGCTTATACATAGTGCTTTGTACCTGTTAATCCCCTACTCCTGTCTTGTCCCTCCCCCTTCCCACTCCCCACTGGTATGTTTTCTGTATCTGTGAGTCTGTTTCTTTTTTGTTATATTCACTAGTTTAATTTTTTTAGATTCCTTATATAAGTAATATTATACAGTATTTTTCTTTCTCTGTCTGACTTATTCCGCCAAGTATAATACCCTCCAAGTCCATCCATGTTGTTGCAAATGGCAAAATTTCATTCTTTTTTATGGCTGAGTAGTATTCCATTGTGTGTGTGTGTGTGTGTGTGTGTGCGCGTGCGCGCACGCATAAACACACACCACATCTTCTTTATCCATTCCTCTGTTAATGGACACTTTGGCTGCTTCTGTTTCTTGGGTGTTGTAAATAATGCTGCTGTGAACATTGGGGAGTATATATCATTTTAATTAATGTTTTTGTTTTCTTTGAATATATACCCAAGAGTGGGATTGCTGGGTCATATTTTTAGTTTTTTGAGGAACCTCTATACTATTTTCCACAGTGGCTGCATCAGTTTACATTCCCATTGGCAGTCCTGTTTTTTTCCTAATCTTGAAGGGACTGTATCTGAAGTTTCAACTTGAAGTTTAATGTTTGTTGTAGGTTTTAGTATATAACATGTACCAGGTTAAGGAGTTTCCGTGTAGTCCTTTGGTTTTGTTTTTTGTGTTAGTTATACATGGACTCCTGTCAGATGCTTTTTCAGCATTCTTTGATACGTCATGATTTTTCTTCTGGAATATATTAATGTGATCAGTTCTCAGGCATTGAATTCTCCTTGCGTTTGAGGATACATGTTACTCATCATTTTGCTCTGTTTTGCTTTAAGTTAAGGACCTTTCATAAGTAATATGGAACTATAATTTCTTGTATTTTCCTTATCTAATCTTGGAATCAAGATTACACTAGGCTCATCAAATAATCTAGGCTGCTTTCACTTTTTTTTCTCCTATTTTCTGTAACAATTTCTGTAAGATAAGAATTAATTTAAAAATTTGCTAGAGTTTTCCTAAAAGTACATTTAAGCCTGTAATTTTTTTTTTTTTTTTTTTTTTTTTTTTTGTAGAGAGGAGGTTTTGGGCTACATTTTTATTTCTTTGCTACTTACTATTCTATTCAGTTTTTCTTTTTATAGTTTATACAGCTTCTTTATACAGTCCATCCAGATTTCAACTTTATTAGTGTATAATTGTTCATAATACTGATTTATTATTTTTATACGTATTGTATCTGGGGTTATTTCTCCCCTTTTGTTCTGTATCTTATTTGTACCTTCTTTTCTTGGTTATCCTTGCAGAGGTCTATCTATTTTATTAATCTTTCCAAAATCAACTTTTGGTTTTGTGAATCTTTTCTAGTTTTAAAAATTATTGCTCTCTATTTCATTTTTCCTGCTCTTTATTATTTCTTTCCTTCTTTTTTCTTTGGGTTTGTTCTGTTGATTTTTCCATCTTTATCAACTGAATGTTTAGCTTATATATTTTTAAACCTTTTCATTTCCTGGCATTGAGTACGGTTTTAGCTGTGTCACATATAGTTTGACAGGTTGTATTTTTATTGTAATTCATTTCTAAATATTTCTCAATTCCTTTATGATTTCCTTTTTATTCCATGGGCTATTTAACATACACTGTAAGGGAAAGCACATATTAATTTGGCTGGATCAAAACTTAAAATTTTTGTAGGATAGAGGATACCGTAGACCAACCAAAGTAGAAGTCAAACAGCAGCCTGACAGAAGATAGTTGGAACACATATCTGAATTACTGTCTAGTGTATGTTAACATTCTACACATAAGTAAGACAAAAAAGTGTCATAGAAAAATGACAAAGGATATGAATAGGAAATTCATAGGGGAAATGTTAATGGCCAATAAGTATATGAAAAAAATGTTCATCCTCAGTACATACTAAGTACGTGCAAATTAATACAACAGTGAAAAATTTCCTGCCGTCCAACAGATGGCAAACATTTTTAAAGTTTGATTATATCTTGTATTGACAAGAACGTAAGAAAAATGGGAGCACTAACACATCACTAGTGGGGTTTTAGACCTACACAGCTACTTTGAAAGAGTAACATGTAAATTTAAAATGCACTTATTCTGTGACCTAAAAATTCTCTCTGTAGGTGTATGCTGTGGAGAGACTCTGGCATACATGCATGCTTAAGAAAAAATAGATAAGAATTTTTTTCAGCATTGTTTATAAAAGTGAAAAATGGAAACAACTTTATTTGCCTATCAGTAGATAAGTTTTTGAACAAAATGGGGTGTATGTGTGCACTGGGATAATTTGAAGTATGTAAAAAGCAAAGCTATATTTACTTACACCAACATGGATAGAATATGAATCTTGAATGAAAAAAATAAATTTTAGAATGGCATATGTAGTATAATGTCATTTATGTACCCAAAGCATGCAGAGTACTACTGTATGTCATTCTGGGATACATGCACACACACACACATGCATAAATGTACACAGATGTGAAAACATAAAAGTGTAAAACATAGAGTGGAAGAATATACACAAAGCTCATGATAGTGGTTTCTTTGGAGAGACAGAATGGTGAATGAGGACTGTTGGTAGTTCTCAACGATGTTATTATCTCCACATGTAACGTGTTATTTCTTAGGGAAGAACAGCACCTTCAAGTATAGATGACAAAATGATAACAGTTGTTTGTTCTGGATGCGGGGGTCGTGACTGTTTGTTATATATATATATTTTTTGGTAATTTTACATACGTTTAAAATCCTCCTCAAAAATTGTACAAGAGGTGACTTCCTAAACAAGGAACACAGATGACTCAAGATTTCTAGCTTGGGATGAAGGTGATGTTATTGATAGAGGAAAGGAGATTTGTAGATAACGGACCTTTAGGTACCAGTGGGTTATCCAAATAAAGATGTTTACCGTACAATTGGAAATTAGAATGTAGCACTAAAAAAAAAAAAAAATAAGTCAAGCCTAGAGATGCTGATTTTTGAGTCAGTTCAGAAGTCATATTGAAAGCCCTGGTGGTGAATGGATACTAACTACCATTCTTGAGAGAGTGGAGAATGAAGAGAGAAAGTGGCCAAGGCTCATGCTTTGGAAGAACAGTCACATTTGAGGGTTGTGCCGAAGTAGGTGAAGTCAATGGAAAAAAACAAATAGGAACAAAACAAAGCCAGACAGTTTATTGTCATGAAAATCACATGAAGGGAAGGAGTTTAATAAGGGGTGGCCAATAATTTCATTTGTTTGGAGAGGTAGAGTCAGGCGAAAACTAGGAAGAGATCGCTGGGCTTGGCAATTAGAAGCTGATGTTGGGCTTCCCTGGTGGCGCAGTGGTTGAGAGTCCGCCTGCCGATGCAGGGGACACGGGTTCGTGCCCCGGTCCGGGAAGATCCCACAGGCCACGGAACGGCTGGGCCCGTGAGCCATGGCCACTGAGCCTGCGCGTCCGGAGCCTGTGCTCCGCAACGGGAGAGGCCACAACAGTGAGAGACCCGTGTACCGCCAAAAAAAAAAAAAAAAAAGCTGATGTTGACCTTTGAAGAACTTTTCAGTGGATAGGTGCAGAAGCTATATTGTAAGAGGGGAAGAAATTAGTTAATTTGAATATTCCTTTTAGAATCAATCAAAATAGAATTTGACTTACTGTTGCAATGTGTTTTAGTTAAGAACTCCATTGTAAATCTTTTCATAAACATGCTAAATAAGAATCATGCATTAGCCCTTGTAAAGTTTCACAGGAATTGAAAAAAATTTCCAGAATATTCAAGATACTGTACATTCCCTAATGATAATAAAGAACCCAAGCCCTTGAAATCACTTGTTATAAATGTTATTTAAAATAGATCATTAACCATTTTAATTCACTTGGTATGGTGTCATACACATATGGTACTTAATAAATGCTTTTTGAATCTGACACCCATTTAGAAAAGACTAGATGCAAGACTCAGTCGACAGATAGTCTTCTAGGAGTGGCTGCTTTTGTTCAGTGTAAACCGTAAAGTGAAGAATCAACAAGCTCAAGGAGAATTTGACCCAGGGATAAGTTAAGTAAAATGCGGAAAACATGTGAACCTAAGCCAAACTATCAGTTTCAAAAATGGTACATGCCGGATCCTTACTCATCATAGGGTTGTTTTCTTTGCTTTTTTTTTTGGCATACTTTTTTTTTTTTTTTTGCGGTACGCGGGCCTCTCACTGTTGTGGCCTCTCCCGCTGCGGAGCACAGGCTCCGGGCGCGCAGGCTCAGCGGCCATGGCTCACGGGCCCAGCCGCTCCGCGGCACGTGGGATCTTCCCGGACCGGGGCACGAACCCGCGTCTCCTGCATCGGCAGGCGGGATCTCAACCACTGAGCCACCAGGGAAGCCCAATCATCATCGGGCTTTTATGGTCGACAAATGCATATGGCCAGATAATTTATGATGAAATGACTTTGGGGCTCATAGACCTCTTTGAGAATCTGAGAATAGTCATGATCCTCTTCCTCAGAAAAAATGCACATTTGGTAACGAAATTTTGCCTTTGTGAACCCCCTGTTAAAAATCCATGCCTTATGGAGGCTTTTATGCATGTAAATATTTAGCTCTGCTGGGGGCGGTCCAAAATGTAGCGCGTGCCCACTACTACTCTAATTTCATGTATAAGCAATTTTGTGTATCTTGCTGAGAATTTCACACTTGGTGTGGGCTCTGTCTGAATTGAGAAGGCTTAATTTTTTCCTTTTACGTAATTCAGTGCCACCAGGTGTAGTGATAGGTGCCTACAACAGAAACTTGCTCAAAGTAAGTGCTGGGTAATTATTTATGGAATAAATGAATGAATATGTGACCATGGATTCAAACATCTTCACTTTAATAACATTTTATAAAACCTAACTATTAAATGAATCAGTAGTATAAAAAACTGAAAAGAGTGAGTTAAACATATAGTAGTATAAACATAGGAAATGGTCCATCTTTTCTCTTCGTAAAGCTGTAGACTTGCGCTCCTGCATCTGTCGTCTGTCTTCCGGTATCGATGAACCAGGCTTTACTTAATGGCCCTAAATCTCCTGATTCCAGCTTGTTGTCCTTGACAGACATATTTGTTCTTAGACCTTAGTTTTCCTACCTTTTCTTTCCTTCTAAACATGCCCAACACACCATACCCCAGCTTTGAGTTTCACTGTCAGTTCAGCTGCATCAGACTGTTTGACCCCCTCTTATTGTTCTCCTACCATTCACTGCTCAAAGTTTTTTTTCCATTTTTTTCTTAATTTCTCAGAAAGACTCTTGACCATTGCTCTAGCTTTGACATTAAAAAGCAAAACATCAACCACTTTATAATTTATATAAATATAGTAATAGTAAAATGGATTTAAGTTTTCATCCATTTTGTAACTTCTAAGTTTTATAGAAGATTGTTTTGTAGAATTTTTAACCTTGACATAGTGGGATATATACCATGTGACTTTGGTTAAATTATTTAACTTCTTGGAGCCGCAGTTTCCTGACGTGTAAAATTAGGGCATTGGATTAAATCGGTGATTCTCAGATAACTCTACCATTGGTGGTTAAAGAGTTGTCATTACTAAAATAGGAAATTGGCATCCTTCTCCCAAACTATAGGAAAATAACATTAAATGGGTAGACTGTCTGCTCCCTTTGATTCCTACCTGTAATTTTTTTTAAACTTTGAAGCCTGTTGACCTTGGTACTTGTACCTGATAGAGCACACAGTTATATATTTGGTTTTAAAGTTTAATATATTTAATTCATGGTAGTCAGGAAAAGAGATGATGATGTTCAGGTCCTTCCTTATTTTTTTGAAAACCTCTAGGTGATGTTGTCTGTAGGCATCTCTTCAACCATAACCTTTTATGATTCTGTTTACTAGATAAAGGAAAAATACAAAGGAAATAACCAGAGTAAGCTATAAGTCAAAACATTTAAAACCTATATGGTGTTGGAAACAATTGGACATTTACATATCTCTCAAAATTTTTTTCCATCTTGGTTACTACAGGACCATAAAATCATTCAAATAGCCAAGGGTATCTAATTATTTTTGGTTATATTAGACTTCAATGATAATGATTATATTCTGAAGACTTACTTATTTTTAAAACGGAGAGGCTGGAGGATGAAAGAATTGATGCTCAGACTATGAAGAAAGACATGGAAAAATGTAGTTGAAAGAGGTCATTTTTAAACTCTACGCTTCTTTCTTTATCTAAGCTGTGAAATGTGACAAGTTGGGAGTTTAAACTGCTCCTTTCTTCTATATTAATTATCTTTTGCTGATTAACAGATCATCCCAGATTTAGCAGTTGAAGACAATAAACATTATATCAGTATTACATCGTTTTTGAGATTAAGGATTGGGGATCGGCTTACTTGCATGGCTCGTAACTCAGGATCTTTCACGAAGCTGGAATCATCTGAAGGCTTGATTAGGGCTGGAGGGTTTGTGTCCTAGAGAGTTCGGTCGCATGACTGTTGGCAGGATGCCACTGTTCCTTGCCTAATGGGCAGTTGGCTTCCTCTGAGTGACCCAAAGCAAGAGATGAAGCAGACAGTTTCTGAAGTCACACACCATCACTTCAGCTCTATTCTCTTTGTTAGAAGTGAGTCATTAAGTTCAGCCTACACTCAAAGGGAGAGAGGGGAATTAGATTCCACCTCGTGAAGGGAGGAATATAAAAGAATTTTCAGAAAAGAAAATCAGTAGGTACTAAATGCATCACAGCAGATACACAGGCCTTGTTACTTGGGTGCTTGGGGAGTGTTTGAGAGGAAGGGCTCTAGAGTTAGAGTTTGTGGGTTCAAATCCTGGCTCTGCTTCTCCTGAACACTATGACCTTCGTCAAGATTCCTCATCTATAAAGTGAGCACAATAGTAATATCTATTACAGGAATGTAGAGAGGAATAAGTGAAAAAAATGAAGGTAAAGCACTTACCTTGGTGGCTTTTATTTCAATAAGAGTTAGCTGTTATTTACCTACTAGATCACAGCAATAACTTTGATGTAGAGTCTGCCTTTCTGTAATGTTATTAGCCGAATATGCTCTAAGGTATCCACCAGGCTAACCTACCTAGTCTTATTCAATTTTTAAAATTCTGCTCATTAGTACTTGAGAAAATTCTGCTTAACCTTGAAGACTTGAGAAATGCCGATGTGTGTGTGTGTATATATACACACATATACATGTTATGTACACATATATTCACATATACTACATGGCTTGAGTCATACTGTGTGGAAGAAATGCATATACAGTAAGTCCCCTATATACGAACCTTCAAGTTGCGAACTTTCAAAAATGCGAACATGCGTTGCATCAGCGTCAGACGTGAGTGAAATTGCAGCTTGCCCTCTGATTGTGTTCGTTGGGTACCTAGGCTAACTTTGTTGGACTTAGAAACAAATTGGACTTACAAACACGCTTTCGCGACGGAACTCATTTGTATGTAGGGGACATACTGTATATTTTAATCCTGCCACATTTATATTTTTAATATTTTACCATGTTAAAAATTCTTCAAACATGTTTTTATTAAAACAATCCATTGCATTTTTTGATTATTTCCTCAGGCTAGGCCCCGGAAATGAAATTCCTAGATCAGTATATATTGATACTTGCCTCTCTAAGACTCTGGATCTATAATGCTCGTTGCTTTCTTGAAAGTTTGTACCAGTTTAAATTTCCAGCAGCAGCCTCACCTTGCTTGCTAGTCTCTAAAAAGTATTGGTGGCTTTTGAAAGCCTAGTTATAGTAGCAAGACAGAATTACATTAAACCCCAGGGAATTGTGTTTTTATAAGAGCTTTAAATATATAGGAATATTTCCCAGCCTTTCTGCATTAATTTCTATAAATATATATATATATACACACACATATGCATAAATACTATATATGTGTATATACTAACTGTGAAGTATTATGCAGGAATAGATACAGCTTCTGTTCACTTGGAACTTAAAATAGAAGGCTGATATGAGTCCATATAATTAAGATGTACCGAGAGTGAAATACACAGACACACACCGCTATCTTTCTTTAAAAGCTAACCCTCAAGAAGCAAAGAGTGAGGTAAAGGTTATGTGTCAGGCTTCAAACTGACTCCCACAGTGAGAAGAGTGTTTCTTTTTGAGCCAGGTCAAGCTGTCGCCTCCAGAAGAAACACACCTTTGGCTTACATTGCTCTCTTCCTTTCTAAATACACGAATATCTATGATTGATAAGAGGGGACATTCAGATTTGCTGTCAATTTCAGTGTTCTGCCTAAAGCCAGCAATTAGCCCCGTAGCGTGCCTCCATCCTCTCACCTGGAAACCGTCTCAGGTTATGATGCTGCGGGTCAGTGGATGGTCCTTATTTTAAATTGACTAGAAATAAAGAATAAAAGCTACCAGTCATACAGTTTCTTTTGTCTAATAGGTGGCAAGTTTACCTAACGCAAGTAAGAGATCCCTGTTTGGTTTCAGGGGGGCTGTACTTTGGAAATGGCATACGGGTTCTTTTTTGGGAAGGTGGGGATCATGGTGGTAGGGCTAGGGGAAGGGCCCAAAAGAAGAATAAATGAGTATTTAGAAGAAATGAAAAAAGCAAAGTCATGGGCTGTGGAATCAACTCTGAAGTTGCACATGTTGGGGAAACATTTGTAAAACGATATAGTATTAATATTACCCCTGGAATACATTTTTTTCTCTAGTTATCATCACAGTTCATTCAATTTAAGTCATAAAAAATTACACCTTGTTATTTAAAATTTGTAACGACCAAATCTTTTTTGTGTTTATTCAGCAAATAACTTTTTGAACACTTACTCTGTAGGAGGCAGTGTTTTACGTTGTGTGGAGAAACAACTATAGGCAACCTTTTGTTTCAGTTTTTTTTATATTATGAAATTTTGAACCCAGGGAAGCATTTTTTGTGTTTAATGAAGCTTCATCTGGGTCATTTTATAGGCTTGGTTTCCTGTGTTGTCAGTAAGTCTATAGTCACTAAACGGCAATCTAGCTCCCGCGTCTACTGTATTTAATGTGTACGTTATTTGTAATAAGGTTAGTTTTATCAAAAAGATCTTTAAAAGTAGATGATATAAGTGAATACGTTCGTTTGTTTCCGAGCGAACCAAATAGAAATGTAGGAGGGTACATACATTTCATGGCTAGCCAACTGGGGGAGGATAATCTCATCTCTCAGAGGTTGGCATGTGCTGTTTGCTAATAAACACCTGTCTAGTGTGCTTTTCCATACCTCTGTAGAGGGAAGAGGGCGAAGTCGGTCCCTGAGAGTGGTTGGGAGCCCCTTACTTTGTCCCATAAAGCCTTGGTAACATTTCGTAGGTATGACTTTTGGGGTTGGTATGCCTGTTTTACAGCGCAGCGCTTTCAAGTGAACGGCTTACACGCAGCCTTACACTTTGACACGGCCCAACAAGTTAATTAATTAGCCACCTTTCCGTCCCAGCTGCGGGACTGGGCATTAGAGCTCTTCCAGAAGGAAAATTTGATTAATGGCTCTCTTCTAGCGTGGGGACGACTGCAGACTTCTCTTCCGCAGAGCGTGAAACGTGCGTCTTCCTGCCGAGGGGCCTCGTCCCAGCCGCGGCCCCCGGGACGACTCCCTGCCTCAGGTGTCCTGCGCGCCGCGGGCCGCGTCCGCTCTCTGGGGCGGGCGTCCGGGACTTCCTGTCTGGGCGCGGGGCGGAAGGATCGCGTTGCCAGCCGAGGCGGCCGCCGCCGCCGCCCCTGCCGTTAGGTGGTGGGGTTTCTCAGCCCGGCGGCGGGAGGCGGGCCGGCCTCGGCTTCCTGTCGGAGGACGCGCAAGGATCCGGGCGTCGGAGTGTGTGCGAGTGCGTGAGTGTGTGTCGGCCGCACGGCGTGTGTCTCCGGCCGCGGGTTCCGCCTCCTCCCCTGCCGCCGCTGCTCACGGTGTAAGTCAATGTGAAGCAGCAGCTCCAGCCCCGGGATAAACATGGCGACGTCTCTGCATGAGGGACCCACGAACCAGCTGGATCTGCTCATCCGGGCTGGTAAGGACAGGGGAACTTTCCTCCCGTGCATCGGTGCAGCAGGAGAAGGGGTGCACAGGGGGCGGGGTGGCTCCCCTGTGGCGGTCAGTGCAGGGGGTCCGGTGTCCCCTTCGGTCACCGGGGCGGCCGGGGGAAAGGGGGGTTGTGAATGAAGTAATGGAGGCGACGAATCAGGAAGTGATCACCTTGGAGAGTAACCTGCCTCAAATCCGGCGCTGTCGCTTCAGGGTGGGTTTGTGGAGCAGCGGCGGCGGCTGCCGGGCGGAGCGCTGGCAGCGGGTGCCGGGCAGCCGAGCCGCAGTTAAGTTGGGGACTCGGGGGCGGACGAGTTGTGCGCTTCACCCCAGTTGCCGAGGAACCAGGAAGTGAGTGAGGCTGTTGTCTCCCGGCTGCGCCTGCCACGCTGTCTGGCCGCAGAGGCCGCTGCTGCCCGCGGTCGGGGGCGGCGGGCTTCTCCGGTGGACGCTCGCCACCCCCGCCCCGTTCTCCTTTCAGACTTGGTCCGCAAGTCCTGGACTTCCGCGCGGACGAGGCAGCGCCGGGCCACGTCCGGTAGACCGATACCCGCCAAAAAATTGCTCTGACCCACCTCCTCACATCCCCACCTTGTGCGGGCTGGGGAGTAACGGTTCTCGAGAGGGTCCCTTAATAACGTGGAGTGGCCTGGGGGGGGTGTTGCTCTCGGGGGCCCGCCTCCCTTTCCTGGTTCAGTGGGCGGCTGTGGAGAAGTAGGCTTATGCCCCTTGCCTCGTGGGTGGGTTTTTCAGGGGGGGAGGATGGGAAAGACACGGAGTATGTTTTGTACCCCTGCGCTGGAGCGTTGGGGCGTCAGAGAGGAACGTTTATTTTTGTAAACAGCGGGTGAAGGTGGAGGAGCGGGGCGGGCGGGAGGGAGTCTTGGCCCCAGGGAAGTCTCCTCACGGAATTGCCCCCTTTCCCCCTCCCCCCCAAGCCTCCCACCACAGCGGAAGCGCCTCGGAGAGGACAGAACGGCTGGGATTGACAGGCCTCGGGTTCCTATCCGCTCGCTGCGATGTTCCGAATAAGAGCGTTGGTTTCTGGGGGCGGGACTCCTGGCCCGCGGCGGGCCAATGAAGATTGGGCGGGAGTGAAGCTGACAATGTACGCATGGAATTGGAGGGAAGAGGAGTGTAAACACGGAAGTGGCCGCGGCGGTGGGGGATGTGCGGCGCCACTGCTGCAGCGGAAGGGCACGGACTTAAGTTACATAGAGAAAGCGGCTTTACTTAATAGCAGACAGCGCAGCGAGGGCCCTGAGTCGGCGTAGCGGAGCTTGAGTACGGTTTACCTACTGCAGTGAGCGTCAGTGTTCCTTTCCCTGGCTTCTCTTTCATATCGCCATCGATGGGAATTGGAAGATGGGGAAGAGTCACCGACGAGGATTGCTGTAAAGGATCTTACCGGCTGTTTTCCATCCACTGTTTTTAGGTTGGGGAGTTAGTCGTTTGGTTGGTGAAACTCTTGTGATTCAGTTCGTTTGGGAGAAATCATAAACTTACATGTACCCTTAACAGAACTTAATCTGTAAAATAGAACGCTACACGGTCCCAAAGAAAAAAATCACAGTTCACTGAGTAGTGATTACAATGCATTTGACAGTTATTTTCTGATTAGAGCAAGAACTTAAATATTAGGGAAAAGGAGGCAGAGCACAATGAGAACTTGGTCTCTTTGTGTACGTTCAGTCCGTTAATACTGTATGAATTAAGAGATGGAATTTTGGGCTTTATATTATTGGTACTAACAACAACACTTTATGGATTGTTTGGGTCAGTAGTGCTGAACATGGACCTTTCCGGAAATGTTCCCAGTGGTTGTGAGAACCTTAGACTACTCCACGCAGTTAGAATTTTGTAAAGGTAAAGGTAAGAGGGCTTAATTTTGCCAAGAGAAGGTATTTTTGTCATATAAGCTTTCGCAGTCATCGTCACAACTGAACGTTACCTGTAGATATTTTGCTTGGAGTGGATGCATATACACAGTTTAACATATGTAGACAGCCTACGGTTCAAAAATACAAACGTTTTATCTTCTTTTGATCAGGGTTTTGTTTTTTTAAGTTAAATGTTGTTTTCCCGTTCTACTGCATTTCCTTAGTACATAGAAACCTCACAGTTGAAATTTCCTTTGTGATTATAATGTTCTGTAAAGAATACATACTACATATAATTGTTTTCAAATTATTTTCTCAAGTCATATTCGTGTAATCTGAAGTTCCTTTATAAACCCTACTTTAGAAGGAAATTTGAGACAGGTTTGCTGGTTTATCCAAGGTTTATTCAGTGAGTTAAAAGTGGAGGAGGAAAGGTGGCCCAGAAAATGAAGAATCATGGATCTAAATTTTTATTGCTGCCAATTGCCAGTGATGTTGGGAGGGTGATGTTTGTAAGGTTTGTATTTGTATATGGACTTAATGGTATCTTTTCATTCCCTTGAGGGAAGTCATCAAGTGTTAGACGTAATTCTTGCTCACGAAGATTTAGTCTAATTGAGGAGACAGATGAAAATCTGTATAATATATAAATGTTAATATAACTACAGGGATTGCTGTATGGGTTCCTGGTAAGTGTAGAATGCTATTAAGGAAAACTTCTAGAGGAGATAAGCTTTAAATTGAATATTGTTAGCATAACTGTTGTTTCTAAGTAAGTATAAAGCGCTTAGAATTCCATTACTGTTAGACGTTAAGATGCTAGAGGATATAGTTTTGCTTTTATTTTCCTCCCTTCAGAGACTTAACTATCAACTTTAGCCATCAGCTTTCGCTTTAGTTATCAACATGTATGCTGTCAGAGGCATTTGAATAAAGAATGAAATACATAAGGTTATTTACTAAAAATCATTTTCACATACAAAATATTTTTTGTGGTAAAGACTTGATATACTTTATAAAACTTTCACTGACAACATGGTGTCCGACCGAGAAAGAGCCTTGGAAGAGCCTTGACCCTGAAGTCAGGAGATAAGGATCTTCATCTAGCTGTCACTAAACTAGCTCTTTAAGGCTTCGTTTTCTGTAAGAGAACAGCATTGACTAGGTGATCCCTAATAACTTTTAAAACTCTGAAACTATAGGTGGCTCAGAAATATTTAATGGAAAGCGAAGGTCCTCTTTTTGCTTGGGTTTCTTTACATTACACTCTGTGAGTGAATTTGTCTGTAAGGTCGTTATGTAATGGGGAGGGGTTAATTTCTTTTGCCAATCTTTGGACCAAATTGGAGTTTGAGGCCATGTCTGTACGTTGAATAAGACTATGATATAGTTTATTTAGTAAATTAAGCTCATTTCTAGTCTCTAGGAAAATACGAATGTTACTTTATTAATACTTATGCGAAAGCGTTGCGTACATGTGGCCTGACTTTTCTGGAAGATTGTCAATTTAAAATATTCTGCCTTCTTACTCTCAAGTGTACATTCCTTGACTTTTTTTCTTCCTTTTTTTGAGAAATTGAAAATTGAGAAAGTGGAGAATTTGAGAATTGAGAAACAGCGTAACTCTTAGGAAAGAAGTATTGTTCTACTTTAACACGGTTATTGAATGGAAGGGGGAAATTCTTCTGGAAATGCAGCCTTAAGTATTTTTACGGACAGAACAAATCTGTCTAGTTTGTCAAAATTCATCATGAAATTTGAACTAGAAAATCTTCTAATTTACTATAAACTGGAATATCTAGTATCAATCTTGAAAAGAACATCAATTTGAAAAAAAAATTTTTTTTTCAGGCTATGAAAGGTGAAGGATGCGTTGAAATAAAATTGGAAGAATGGCATAAATTTTTTAAAACTTTATTTGGAAATGTGTTTAAGAAATTACTCTTTAGAATTCATTGCAGCATTAGTACTAAAATTCATACAGAAATTGAGTGAAAGAGTAACATCAGTGTGTAAAGAGTCATTCAGGGTAATCCAACATCAGTTTCCTTTAGGGACAAATTTAATTGGTAGAGAGGCAGGCAGGAGAGTGTTTTTGATTTATGAAGAGTTTAAAAAAAAAATCCTTCATGTGTAAGTCGACAAAGTACTGTTGTACTTATGGAAATGGAATCATAATTGTTCACCTACACAGTGATTTTATGTTTAGAAGCTAAAACTTACAGAAACATGAGGATGGAATTTGGGTGTTGTTGATTACATTAGATAATAAATTACAGCTGCAGTTCTTTAATACTAAAATCTCTGGTATGAGGGATTCTGGGAGTTCCCCAGACTCTTTCAGGGGGTCCGTGAAGTCAGATTGTTTTCATGGTAACGCTAAGACATTATTTGCCTTTTCACTTTCACAAGTGTTCACAGAAGTTTTCTAGAGGCTACATGGCTTGATAGAACAGATCGGATGAAAAAGCAAGTATGAGAATCCAACTGTTTTCTACCATGTATTAAAAAGATTTGCAAAAATGTAAAATAAAGCTACTCTCTAAATTGTTCTTTGTTTTAGAAAAGTTATTTTTCATAAACATATTACTTAAAGTTTTCTTAGCTTTAATTTCAAATAGGATAAGTATCTAAACATAGGACTTACATAAGCAAAATCTCTTTGTGGTCCTCAGTAATATGAGTGTAAAAGGGTCCTTTGACTAGAAAAGTTTGACAATAGCTGAGTTACAGTTTTATTTAGTCTATACTTTTCAGTACCATAGCCACTAGCCTCATGTGGCGATTGAGTATTTGAAATGTGGCCGATTAACCAAATTTTTAATTTAATTTAAACATAAAAACTGAAGCAGTGAAAAACTTCTTTACATGTTCTTTACATGTAAACCTCTTTTACATGTTGAAATGCCAGTGTTTTGGATATACTGGGTTAAATGAAAGGTATTAATTTCCCCTTCTGCTTATTTTCTTAACGTGGCTACTGGACCTTTAAAAATTACACGTGGCTCTCGTTATATTTTTATCAGACAGCGCTACTGTAGAAAATGATTTTATTCTCTTTCCCCTTTTAACCTTATAATGCAGCTGTATAGATTAGAAAAGTCAAAGGGGAAGGGATACAGATGGAGTGCCCCGGACCTTTTACCTTTCTGTTTGTTTGTGTTCTTCACTCACCTATTAACTGTTAGAGTCCTGGGGCGTTAGAGAATAAGCTGTGGTGAGTCAGGTGTGGTAGCTGCGCGATGCCCTTGTAAATATTAGTTTATGGTCTTGCTTGTAGGGGAATACCACTATCACCTAATGAAGTGTTTTCTAATATTTTCCTATTGCTCTCAAATTAAATTGCTGTTAATTTTTATTTTTGACTTTTAAGAACGTTGTTATGAACTAGATCCATTGCCAGCATTCTCTTCTGCAAAGCTGAGAGGTATGTCTCTTGTCAGAGTTAATTACCAAGTTTGGTATTTAGTAACAGCTGTCGAGTGAGTCTGGAATAGTCTCCATACAAACACCAGTTGATTAGAAAGCTAGAAATGGAACAATAAGACTCTGAACCAACGGTAAAGGAGGGCATAAGCAAATGTAATTTTTGACACTGATTAAAATTAAAATAGTTTGGAAATTTATTTGGTATATTTATTTATTCAAGGAATATTGACCAGCAGTGCCACCGACTGGGGGCAACTAGAAGATGATACCTGCCAGATTACTTTTAGCTGCATTGTTTCTGTTTTTTAAATGAGTTGCTTATTTTTTTAAACTCCCATAAATTTCATAAGCAGGCCAGAAAGACACCAGAAAATCAAGCTTTAAGTAAGAGATAAGTAAGGAATTCTCAGCCCTCGCTTGTAAGTCTGCTTGCTTCAATGGCACAGCAATGTTGTATCCATATTTATCCTCAGGAATTGTGCAGAATTTCAGTTTAAATTGTATTTGAATTATTGATCTGAATAAAATAATATTGAAAAGTTTTTAAAAATTATGGGAACTTGAATAGGAAAAGTATTTCTTAAATTTCTGTTACCAAAAACTGCTTGTTGACTTACGTCAACAAAAGACAAGTAAAAAGAGACAGAGCTCACTTTTAACAAATTGGGTTAAGTATTCTTGGAAACTGTCAAATTATTTTGCATCTTTATTTTGTTTTGAAATATTTTACGTCCATTTATGTTTTTGATACTCTGAACTATTCGTATAAGCTTCATGAGGCCAGAGCTCTGTTCACACTTGTGTCTCAGGTTTATAACAATCCTTTGTTGACTGTACATAGAACACTAGATCCGACTGATAGTTCGTAGGGAGTTGATGCATTTTTAATATATTCTCGTCCTGGATTTAAAGTGTAAAGGAGTGATTCTCTGCTGAAGTTTGTGTGGATTCTCTTTGTTTTACTCTGGATGTAAAATATTTCAAGGAAACAGCATTTTGAACTTAGGGAGAAAGGGGAGGTTGAGGTCGGAAATCATAGCAAGAAAATTTTCACTGACATAACTAACATGAAGTCATGGTTTTGAAAACATACCTCAAACTGCATAAGAGCTCAGGGCGGCACAATATATAGCTGTTGGCAAATTTCATTTTGTTTATAACTTAAAACATTAAAATATCTGGTAAAATTCTATTGCTGTATTATTATCAAATACTCAAAGCTCTTTAGTATGGTAGAGTTTTTAGGGTGTGTCTTAATACAATTACATAAGGAATTAGTTTACCCAGGATGGTTTATTAATAGTACCTAAGACAACAGCTAAATTGCAACACAAGCAGACTTTAAAGAGAATGAAGTTCCTAGAATAAACTTTTAAAAACCTGAGAATCTGCTTCCCAAGGTTCTTTAGTGCACGTGAGTACTGCAGGGGGAGGTACTTTGAAGAAAATACTTGAGAATGGTAATATATTTTATACTTACTAATAGTAAATTTCTTAAAGTTGAGCTAGAAGGACTGATTGGATCCTGTGCTTCAGTGAAGCTGCAGATAAGAGTAAGCAGGGTCACCTAAAGATAGATTTACTTAGAGGTTTGGCTGCCTCTCTGGAACTGTTTAGCTTTGAGCAGATTTCCATAAATGGAAAGAGCAACTGGAGAGACCGGGTACCTTGGTTGAGAGTGTGGATGACGTGCAGCAGGTGGTGAAGCAGTCGCTGGATTTTCTGTGAACGCTCTCCAAATGGCTGGTGTGTGAGGCCGAGGCCTTAGCACTCGGTGACTTTTGAGACTAAGTGAAAAAGTTGTTTTCAATTAAAAGTTTACTGGAAACAATTTTAAAAGATTCATATCTTCAGTGTTGTAGAACTTGTGAATTGATAATATGCTTTTATGAAATTGGTGTAAGTATTTTCTTTTAGTCCTTTAGAGGACATCTTGAGAAAAATTTATCAAATTAGACACCGTTCACATATTCATGTTTCAGAACCTCTTACCAAGCAGAATATTTCAAGTCAGGATGTGAAATTAATTATATCATTAGGATAATGAATTTGTGCTTGAATTGCTATTTTTCCTGTAAGGTCTGTGGGTTGTCCTTAACTTCAAAACATAAAAGAAACACTTGCATGCCTCCTATATGAAAGGTCTGTGTTAGGAACCATAACAGATGTAAAGATGAATTAAGATAGGCCCTCCCTGATCTCACGGAGCTTAAATGGTGATAAGAAATTATCACCATTTATTGAGTTCTTATCTATATGTGAGATATTGTACGTGTTTTTTAAGGCAATCACTGCATTTAATTCTCACAACTGTATGAGGTAAGTAATATTCCTGTTTGGTGAAAGAGGAAACTGAGCCTTACAAGAAATTAGATTGCTGGCCTAAGGTAACAGAAATTGTAAGTGGCAGAGACTAGAGCCCAAGCTTTCGAGGCTGGAAAACCAAACCACTGCTGTACACTTTACTGTTTCACAAATAATTTAATCAGCAAAGCATAAAGTAAGTGTTAGAAGAGAGTTACAAGAGGTCGTAGAACTAGAAAAGGCTTCATGGAGAGGAAAAGAAACATAGGCGCGCTCGCGCTCTCTCTCTCTCTTTTTTTCTTTCTTTCTTTCTTTCTAAATTTCTTGGGTAAAACCCAGCAAAGTCCAGAGAGATCTTGAAGAAGAAAGCAGTTACTGTGAAGAAAATTCCCAAGTTCTCTGGTGCACTCACCAGGAGGGTCTGTAAGAATTGAACTGATTGATTAATTTAGAAATACGAGTTTCTGACTGATTCTGCTAGGTGTTTACTTAGCAGTATATTAAAATTACAATTGACCTCATAGGACTGTTAATCTACAACCATTCTCCCTCCCCTACCCCGCAAGTTAGTTTTGGTCTAAAATTGATACTGGATTCAAATTTCAAGGGTCTTTGTTTTCCTTTGGACAAGATTCAGAAATTTCTAATCAATCTCAATACTTGCTTTATTATCAACATTCATTTTATAAAGTATAGATACTAGGTTGTTTTGGTTTTAAAATTATTTCTGTAAGTAATTTATATGGGCTAATATGTATTAATGACTCATTTAGAGTTATTAACGTGAGAGTTTAATTTAATAACGTACGTGTTCAGTGCATTTTTATTGAGTAGAGCTTATTTTCCCCCCAGTGGAAGCATCAGTTCATAGCAGTAATGCACACTGTACAGATAAGACAATTGAAGCTGCTGAAGCCCTGCTTCATATGGAATCTCCTACCTGCTTGAGAGATTCAAGAAGTCCTGGTATGTGAACTGTTCTTTTTTATATTAAACATATCACGTCACTTTACGTATCTAGAAAGAAAGTTTTTGTTTTTGTCTTTGGTAATCCAAGGGGATTGTTGGTGTTCTCAAAGTCTATAATACATAAATACCTGTGACAGCAGTAATTGATTTTTATTTGTCAGTGTTCCCAAATCTTAAATACTTAATTTTCAAAATAAATGAAACAGAAACGCCCACTATAGACAGACAGATGGCTGCTACATAGCTGTTTATACCATCATGTCTTATTTCCTTAACTCTGGGTAAATTATAAACCTTAAGAGAATGGCAGATGGGAGCATTTGCCACCTATGACCACGTTCAGTCCTTCCTTCAGTGATAGATGGGCAGTGACCCCAGGGAGCGCTCCCTGAGGGAGGGCGGAGGTAGCTTCCAGTGTTTCCTCACACTCCCTTCAGGCTGCATGTTTTCCTTTTTTTGTTTTTTTTGGCCCCCTTTTTAAAGACTGCCTTTGAGAGTCTTTTTGTCCTAATTTTAATGCCCAAATGTTAATTTGACTTAATACAGTTAAGATTGGCCCTTCTTTTAGGGATTTTCAACATATGTTAAGATCAGCCGTACTTTTTAGTTAGAGTAGGAATCCTGTGTATTATTCAGGGATATGAGAAGAAGATTAGGGCATACTGGTCAGTATATTAATCCGTGATAGTATGTATTAATTGAAATAGAAATGTCATATCCTGGTTATTCATGCACATTGAAAGGAAGCCAGAGCAACATTATTGTATGTACTAGAAAATCTGTATGGACCATTTTAGTGACCCAAAATATCAGGGACTGCTCCAGTAAATAAAATTTTAAATACTGAAAGATGATATTCATTTGGCTGTAACGAGCCAGGTTTTCTTTTCACATCTTGAAATGAACTGTGCTTGCTTTTCCCTAAACGTATGTTTATTACTTTAATGTTACACCAGGTGCATGTTCTTCCTAGTTAGAGAATAATGATGAGTGAGTGGAAGGAAAGTAATTATTAACTCACTATTATACTCGTTTATTTTCAAATGTTTTCCCAATTGTCAAAATAATCCAAAGTCTTCTACAGTGAACTTGAAAGCATCTAAAAGTGTGAAGCACGGGGGTTGACTACTTATGATCTCCCCCTTTACCCAGAAGATTAACGTTTCCTTCAAGTCGATTTTCTTTGCATTTATTTACTTACATACTTTAGACCATATTGTATATTCAATAAGCCTTAATTTCGAGTTTTTATCCTGCTTTGATGAATTCTTAATAACCTCACCCTACTAAATATTGAATTGTCCGTACGTATTGAGAGGCATTAATGGGGGTGGGAAATTTTAATTTTTCAACTTTTTTTTATAGTGGAAGTGTTTGTCCCTCCTTGTGTATCAACTCCAGAATTTATCCATGCTGCTATGAGGCCGGATGTCATTACAGAAACTGTAGTGGAGGTGTCAACTGAAGAATCTGAACCAATGGATACCTCCCCTCTTCCTACGTCACCAGATAGCCATGAACCAATGAAAAAGAAGAAAGGTAGAGTGTATTTATAAATTTCTGGGAAGTTGGGTGAAATTTTTTCTGGTATCTTTCTCCCCCCATCACAGGACATAGGAAATATATGTGTAGATTTATGACTGATGTTATCTTAATTAGATATTCTCAAAGAATTAAGATTTTGTCTTTTAACATGTTCATACTGTTTAAAGGAGTTCGTGTTTGAGTCCTAAAAGTAGTTGCCTGCAGAGTGAGATTATAATAGGTGCTTGATACACAGAAGGAAGGTCAGAGATTCACTGCCCATTTTTCTACTTTCTGATCCTTTTAGGTACTTGGTTACCTTAAAAAAAAAAAAAAAAAAACAGAATTATTCCTGACTTTATTTTTCGTAATCTTACCTTCCTACTCTTTTTGTGGGCGTTAAAGTAAAAAGCCCAGTTTTCTCCCCCTTGTCTTCAGCCTTAAAACACCAAGGTTGCACGTAGGGACTTGTGAGGGGAATCAGCTCACCTCTGGGTAAAGAGCGTTTCCACTTGTTATTTGACGCCTGCTGAAGCTTGTGCTCATCTGGTCCCAGTGGGTGAGGCACAAGGCTCCAGTCCATCTTCAGCATCCTGAGTGGGTTCTTTTTCTGTTTGAATCAAAGGTAAAACTTGAAAGAAATGAAATTCTGTATAAATGGGTATTCATCTAATTCCACTTTCTTCCCTGTCTCTTTCTTCACATTTTAGAATGGGGGAAAAGAAAAATCAAAGGCAACAATAAGGGAAAACTTGCTTCAGAAATAATGGTATTATCTTTGATTTATTAGGTAGCAGTGTTTCAAATTGCTGTGATGGTCACAGGTCTGTGCCTCATTTGCCGTGAGGTACCCAGTGGAGAATGAGACAGAGCACCTTCCCTCTTACAATATAGATAATATGTATTTGAGAAAGGCATGAATGAGAGAGTTTAGAAGGAAGAATTACTTCCTGCTGTAAATGTTTAGAAACAAAAGGAATACATATAAATAGCCCTGTTTACCCACTGCCCTCTATAGCCTTCGGCTGGTTGTATCTTATGGAAGCTATTACAAAATACTTAAGAAAATTTTAGATTTAAATGAAGAGGGAAAAGACTATGAAAAGCTGAGATCATTTAGGGAACCAAGACCTCTAGATAAACAGGTTGATCTGCCTATGTGGTGGTACGGTATAAACCAGGAAATAATTGGCCAATTTAATACTAATCTTATTACGTATTGGAAAATAGGTGGTCTTAATGAATGACAATTTAAAAATTACATGCAACATCGTTAATTATTCATTTGTGGTTAAGTACCTTTGGGACATACAAAGTTAGGTAGGTATTTTTTAATAGTAGAGGCTTCTTTTTATTTCCAGAGCCTTTAATATACTAACGTGCATTGTAAATCTCCAAGAGAAGACAGCATGCAGTTCTAAAAGTTAATTTGACTGTAAACCGTTTTTCCTACTGATGAATAACCTATTTCTCATGTAATACCATTTGGGAAATGCTGCTTTATAAGAAAATAGGCCTTTTGGGGCTAACCTTTCCTTTAAGGAAGTTGGGCTTTTGTGATTGAATTTAGGAGACAGTGAAGACGTCAGTCTTATTAACTGACTGATTCGTACATATAAGTATTATTTAAATTGAGAAATTAAGCTCTGTTTTAACAAGGGAGACCAGTAAACTTTGTTTTGATTTTTGCCAAAGCATACGTCTTAATGAAATCCTATTCTAATCCTAGAATATAATAACTATGCTTTTTGACATATAAATTAAGGCACTTTAATTTAGCTCTAGATAATCCTTGCTAATGAAGAGCAGAGACATCAGAAATCCCAGATGTTAGGACAGATCACCAAATCAGTAATAGTATATGTAATATTCCCAGTCTCTTTCTTGAGGCTTCCCCTCACCTGCCAGCATTCATCCGTCAGGGCTGAGGGTTGAATACAACACATTTCAGGCTTAAGCTTTCTTTACTGTAGAGAAGTATAGCTCTTGCTTTTCTGTTCATTGTGGATGCTAGTCTCTCTGAGAGAGCCTTACGGCAGAAGTGAGGGGAGACAAAAGGAAGGGCGCAGACATCTACTAGACCTACGAAGTAATCGCTTGGAAGATTTTTTTATCCTTATAATGTACCTGCACGTTGAGGTGGGGAAATTTATGCTGAAATTCTGGTGAATTGATTGGCTCAGAGCAGTAGAGAGTGTTTAAAATAATATTTTTTACTTTTCCTCATTTGAGCTCAAAGGGCTTCGCAGATTATCAGATCCTCTGCAATCGGTAGGTAAAGCTTTTTCTAACAATTCTGTAGAACAGAAAACAAAAGTTTGTACTAGAATTTGTTTCCATTGCTACATTATTGGAAAAGGTTAGCAAATTGAGGCTCTGACCATGTAAATAATGGGTTAGTAGTGCCTGACTTGCCATGTACATTGACATTACTATCCACTAACTGCTGTAATCTAAAATTGCAGAAGTGCTTTTCATGTTCTTTTAAAAGCAACTTTTATATACACTGAATATATTAATCCATAGATTAGTATCCAGTTTCATGAATAATGTGTTATCAGAAAGCCTGCTATCATGCTTCTTTTTCCTGTTTTCAACGTGTGGTTTCAATATCTTTTATTTCCAGTTGGCCGTAAACCAAAGACCCAGCAGTCGCCAATTTCCAATGGGTCTCCTGAGTTAGGCATAAAGAAGAAGCCCAGAGAAGGAAAAGGTAATTTGGGGAGGTCTGTTTTGTAGGTGAGATGCTGTTTTTCTTAGTCAAGTACATTTGTAGGAAAATCACTTCTAGTACCTGCACACGTGAGAGTACTGTCTTTGGTAGCAGTTCTTAATCAGGGCTGTATGAGCATCACACGTGGAGCTTTTTCAAACTATCTATGCGTGGTCCTTACCCCACTGAGATAAAACTGCAGGGAGTGGAGGTGGGCAAGCGTTTGAATTTGGAAAAGGCCCTACCTGCAATCTGATGATACACAGCTGTATGAAGAGCTGTGGTTCTGGAGGATAACGGCAGGCATCCTCATGGAGAGTCACTTAGAATTGAAGAAGGTTTACAAAACTAAGACTTCATTTCTCCATACTCTCTTAACTGATAGAAGCAAGGTGAATTTAGCGTTTCTTAACTGATTCAATGCAAGGTGAATTTAGTTTTCCAACCAGCAGATTTCAGTCATGTCAGTAAGGATCTTAGAACAAAAATTTAACATGTTTGCTTTAGAGTTTGTATATTCTCATTAAGCACAAAAATAGCATAAGCCTTCTGCATTCTCTGCTGTCATAATTTGTTGTGTAAGTTGATTTCAAGTGATCTTAGTAAGGGTTTTAGGTGTGTTCTGATAACCAAAATTTTATCACTTCCATGAATGTTTTCAATAGTTGGATACATTTTGGATTCGTGTATTCAAATTTATTCCATCCTTAACAGGTAGTCTGATATATCTCATTTTAAATAATTAAAGCAAAAATTAAATCTCTAGTAAAAAAAAAATTAAGTCTAGTAAGCCTACCAAGAAATTTAGACAAAAAAAGAAAAAGAAAAATCCAGTTACAGTAAACCCTTATTTATTTAGGAATTGTTTATTCAATTTGGGACAGATTTAGGATACTTTTATTTTCTTCTGTGTCTTTGGTTGTTTTACATTTCTGGTATCTTAGGTTTTATCTTTTAATTTATATTGAAAACTTTAAAACTTACATGATAGTAGTATTACAAAGTTGAACTGTAAATATACAATTATTACTTTAAAAAATTATTTACTTATTTTATTTATTTTTGGCTGCATTGGGTCCTCGTTGCTGTGCGCGGGCTTTCTCTAGTTGCAGCGCGTGGGCTTCTCATTGCGGTGGCTTCTCTTGTTGCGGAGCACCGGCTCTAGGTGTGCGGGCCTCAGTAGTTGTGTCTCGCAGGCTCTAGAGTGCAGGCTCAGTAGTTGTGGCGCACGGGCTTAGTTGCTCCACGGCGTGTGGGATCTTCCCAGACCAGGGTTCGAACCTGTGTCCCTTGCATTGGCAGGGGGATTCTTAACCACTGCGCCACCAGGGAGGTCCCAGTTACTACTTTTTAAAAAATTATTCCCATCATCAGTGGTGTCTCTTGTATTCAAAGACCTTATGTTTAAAACTGGAAAAAAATTTTGTGATAACCTATTTTTACCAGTCAAAAATCACCTTTCATTAAAATTTCAGTTTTGTATGATTAAACTTGAGGCAGCCTGGCAGCCTGTTGAAATGTGAAGATTAAAGTGATTACAGTCATCCCTGGATTAAAAATCCAGTCAGTGTTTCCTCTTCTGCAAAATTATGACGATAATGTCTGCATAGACTTAGTAAACTACCTTGTCTGATAAAGAAGGCTTCCCTTTCGAATTCTGTTTTCCTTAAAACCAGAAATAGAATTGTTAATTTTAACTGGGGGATGGGAACTGGGGCGAAGCATTTAAAGACAACCTAAAGAATGTTGATGAGTCTGATTAATTCAGTAGACACAGAAGTACTCAGATCCCTACTGTGTGCAAGGCATTGTCTGTTGTACAAAAATTTCTTCCAGAATAAGTTCTTATAATCTTTAGGTCATAAAATAAAAATGCCCCAGATACATATCTTGATTCAGTTGAGAGTTATGTAGTTGAAAGTTATGCACGGTTTAATACTAAGAGTTTTTAGGTATGGATGCTGATGTACAAATGTAACATAGGAAAGTTGAAGAGATACAAATAGCATTGTAAAGTTGAAGGTTAATTTTTTAAAGTCAAGAGATGCACACGGGGCTCAACTATGGGTTAATGGATTGACTGAATTTTCAGGGAAATACAGGATGAAAATGAAAAGCTAGAGGAGAAAAACATCAGCGTTTCGATTGACTAGTAGCAGTGGCTTGATGTGGAAGCCTCCCACCTTCGAGGTTCTTCTCATGTAGCCCGTAACTTGGATCTGGATTTGAGGCTAGTAAAGGGTTATTGAGTAGGAGCCTGGAGATGACCTGGTGGCTCCCTGGTGGCATATGTATTCTGATCCTCTTCTCGGGACTCTCTTCTTCTTTCATCAATTTAAGAACCTCTGCACCTAGAGGCTTACAAAGGGAATAAAAGGAAAACAGCAGCCTGGTTTTAGTCTTCTGGTCTTCTCGTAACCACTGCCCACTACTCTTCCCCAGCCTTCCAAGAAAAGAAAAGAGTGATGCTCTCTTCTCTTTGGGACTAAGTTTCTTCTTTTACCTACCCAGAGTCCTTCCTTTCCTTCTATGCAAATCTTAGCCATCTTCCAAGACTTGATAATGCCTTAACAATCCGCTTTATTTTCACTCCTGAAATCTCAGACATTATTTTCTATCATTCATTTGAAATATAACTGTGCCTGGCCTTGTGTTATAGCTTATATTGTTTCAAACTGTTGTTTATTTCTTGAATTGTTGTTATTTACTAGACAACACTGTACAAATGATTGCCGATCTAGTCAAGTATTTCATGACAGACTCTCAGTACACTTGTGCTTCACCAGTGGTAAATTAATTGATTTTTTATCCAGCATAAGTAAATATTTGCTTTTAATTATGTTAATGAATCGTTAATCAATGTCTATGATTGTTTTCAAAGGAAACACAACCTATTTGTGGGAGTTTCTTTTAGATCTACTTCAAGATAAAAATACTTGTCCCCGGTATATTAAGTGGACTCAGAGAGAAAAAGGCATATTCAAGCTTGTGGATTCAAAGGCTGTCTCTAAGCTTTGGGGAAAGCATAAGAACAAGCCAGACATGAACTATGAAACTATGGGACGAGCTCTGAGGTAAGAACCCAAAAGAAAGAGTTTTCAAACAAAACTTACATGTCTCTTAATATTGTCTATTAACTATTTAAAGAGAAGCTGTTAAAATCCCTTATTTGTTACAGCTTGTAATTTGGGGGGGATTTTCTAGAGGAGCTTCTTGTATTTGGAGGCAGGTGGGGAGACAGGAGTTTGGTCTAGACGGCTAAAATTTCAACACCATTGGAAAATCCATTTTTGTGGGAAATGTGCACCTTTCAGAAAATTAAACCCAAACAAAATACAGTTTCCAAATTGTGAATTTGCTCTTTAGTTCCTGCAAACTTATTATAATGGATTTATCTTGATATGAAACTTTCTCTTAAGTTCTGTCAGTTGGAGGAACCCACATAACTCTGTTAGGCACGTGGCTTATTCTAATGAAGGGTATTTTGTAAATGAACGTAGTTAGTGACAGTATTCATATACACCAGAGTCACGTCTACGAAGCACGGCTTAGGTGACTTCTCCACGTAACATCAGATCGTTTTTATAACCTATGTAAATCAGAACTAAAGTTTTACCAGTGTCTGTAAAATACAGTCGTCCCTCAGTATCTGAGGGGGATCGGTTCCAGGACCCCCCGCAGATACCAAACTCCATGGATGCCCAAATCCCTTTGGAAGTGGGGATAGTGCTTGCCTGTAACCCACTACATCCCCTGTGTACTTGAAATCATCTCTAGATTACACGTAATACCTAACACAGGGTAAATGCTGTGGAAATAGTTGCTGTCACGTGGCAAATTCAAGTTTTGCTGTTCGGTGGAATTCTTTTTTCCCCGAGTATTTTTGATCCATGGGTTAGTTAAATCCATGGATGAGGAACCCAGGGATGTGGAGGGCCAGCTGTACAGTAGTATATTCTGTATTTAGGTTAAATTACTTCCTTTGAGAATGAGCTTTTAGCTACTTTACAGATCTCAAGGTTATATAAGACCGGTGGCACCAGGTTCTAATTTCATTCCTACTTCAAATTCTTAGCCTTTTGAACAATCCAGGCAGTGTGAGTTCCTCCTTATCTCTTACTAGAATCAGTGAATGTTTCTGTTAGCCTCTCTTCTACATGGTGTTTTTGTTGGGGGGTAGGGAGGTGGGGAGAACAAATGTAATATACTTGATTTATTTAGTACTTTTTCCTGACAGATATTATTACCAAAGGGGTATTCTCGCAAAGGTTGAAGGACAGAGGCTTGTATATCAGTTCAAGGATATGCCCAAGAACATAGTGGTCATAGACGATGACAAAAGTGAAACCTGCAATGAGGATTTAGCAGCAGCTGCTGACGAAAAGTCATTAGAACGAGTGTCACTGTCTGCAGAAAGTCTCTTGAAAGCAGCAGCTTCTGTGCGTGGTGCGAAAAACTCATCTCCTCTAAACTGCTCCAAAGCAGAGAAGGGTGTAGCTAGAGTTGTGAACATCACTCCCCCTGGTCATGATGCTTCGTCCAGGTCTCCTACTACTACCGCATCTGTATCAGCAACAGCAGCTCCAAGGTAAGTGAGGGAAACCATTAGTTGCAACGGGTTTAATTTTTAGAAAACTCTTTGGCAGAAATGATATGTTCCTTTTTTTAATATTTGCATTCTAAGAACTCACTGTTGTCAGGACTTTGAAAAGTGCTTGGCATTTTTAAATGTATTTTGTTGTTGTTGTCGAAGTAGATGTCTCCTCTAACCTGAATGGATTTTTAGGGTCTTACGGATGGAATTTAACGTAGGCTTTAGTTTGTTTGTTTGTTCGTTTATTTATTTTTGGCTGCGTTGGGTCTTCGTTTCTGTGCGAGGGCTTTCTCTAGTTGCGGCGAGCGGGGGCCACTCTTCATCGCGGTGCGCGGGCCTCTCACTGTTGTGGCCTCTCCCGTTGCAGAGCACAGGCTCTAAACACGCAGGCTCAGTGGCCGTGGCTCACGGGCCCAGCCGCTCCGCGGCATGTGGGATCCTTCCGGACCGGGGCATGAACCCGTGTCCCCTGCCTCGGCAGGCGGACTCTCAACCACTGCGCCACCAGGGAAGCCCTAGGCTTTAGTTTTTAAAATGTATTCGTATCATGGTATTTCATACTCTAAACTTAAGGGGTTTTCGGTACATTTGTAAAATTTGGGAGCACTAGTTTTATATGTTTGGGATTTGCATTCATCTTTTTGCTCAAGAGACCTGTTTTATAGTTTAACATGAAATATAATCAACTTTATTTTTCACCTCTACTAGGACAGTTCGTGTGGCAATGCAAGTGCCTGTTGTAATGACATCGTTGGGGCAGAAAATCTCAACTGTGGCCGTTCAGTCAGTTAATGCAGGTGCACCACTGATAACCAGCAGTAGCCCAACAACAGCGGCCTCTCCGAAGGTAGTGATTCAGACGATCCCTACTGTGATGCCAGCCTCCACTGAAAATGCAGACAAAATCACCATGCAGCCTGCCAAAATCATTACCATCCCAGCCACACAGCTCGCACAGTGTCAGCTGCAGACAAAATCAAACCTGCCTGGGTCAGGAAGCATTAACATTGTTGGAACGCCACTGGCGGTGAGAGCGCTCACCCCGGTTTCAATAGCCCACGGCGCGCCTGTCATGAGGCTGGCAGTGCCGCCTCAGCAGGCATCTGGCCAGACTCCTCCCCGAGTTATCAGCGCCGTCATAAAAGGGCCAGAGATTAAATCGGAAGCAGTGGCCAAAAAGCAGGAACATGATGTGAAAACTTTGCAGCTGGTACAGGAAGAAAAACCGGCAGATGGAAATAAGACAGTGACCCACGTAGTGGTTGTCAGTGCGCCTTCAGCTCTTGCCCTTCCCGTAACTATGAAAACGGAGGGACTGGTGACATGTGAGAAATAAAAGAGCGGCTCTCCCATGGGCGCTAGAATGTTAGTGCTAGTCCTGACATTAAGCATTTGCAAGGATGTCATCAAGAGAAGTCAGAAGACTTTAAAACATTTGTAATGCATATAAGAAAACAATCAAACTTACTGGAAGTAAATTACCTATCCCATGTTTCAGTGGGAAGTGAACTACATGTTGAGACGCTGACAGAAAACTGCCTCTTACAGTAGGAAACAACTGAACCCGTCAATAAGAAGAAGGATTGAAAGGGACCAAGCAACTCACTACAATATCAAGTTACACTAAGACTTGGAACACTAACATTCTGTAAGAGGTTATATAGTTTTCAGTGGGGAGGGATTGGGATGGGTGATCTCATTGTTACATATAGCAATTTTTGATGCATTTTATATGCATACCAGCAATTATTACTGTGTTCACACAGAACTCACTTAACTGGTGCTATGTGAAGACTGCTAATATAGGTATTTTAGAATGTGAATTGAAGAATGGATCCAAAAGCTTCAGAAAGAGAGCAAAAACGATCTAGTGCGATTTTTTTTTTTTTTTTAATCATATAGCTTAAGCTGAAAACAAAGGCCTTAGACTAATTTTCGGTTTTCTTTATTGAAATAAGCTAATGGCTTGTTTGTGTAAAGCTTTTTTATTAAAAGAAAAATTTTAAAAATCTTGTACCTAGCACAGTATTGTTATAGAATATACATGTAACATTTTATATGGTAGTTTAAGTCTGTCAGTTTCTTAATTGTGGACAAATTAACAGTTGGCTCTGGCCTTCCTTTTGCTGTAAACGTGCCTGTGTCACTCACTTCGCCCTGGCATCTGCGCAGACATAATCCGTTTCAGTTCTACTGTCACTTGGAAGTTAAGGCTCAGCATGAATTTTTGTCAGGTAGCTCTAATGCCTGGCGTTTTCTTTCTTCCTTTCTTTTTTTTTTTTTTTTTTTTTTTAGTTGAAGTTTAAGGGGAAAGTACCAGTGTTCAGATTTGAACTATAATAGTTTGTATATTCAACATTTGAAGTATATTCTATTTTGTTGTACTCTTGTTTCAAAGTGTATTCAAGTAGGTTTTCTGAAATATAGAAATGAAATTTATCTCGTCTCTGGTGATATTTGTAACAACATTCAAAAGCTACTATAAGCATACTGTTTTAGTTACGAAGTAACAGAAGTCCTGTTTCTCCTTCCCAACTACTGCGTGAAGAAATTCTACTTCTGTTTTGTTCCATTACATTAATATTTAGCAAGTCATCTGCATGTTTCCACTTCCTTTCTAATTACTATCATGTAATTATTATAATGTTCTACTTACATAATGAATTTATTATTTTAATGTTGGCCACACTTAATTTATATTTCAAATCAGACCATTTGTTTCTCATTCAGACCTTTTGAGGGTGAGGAAGAACGAATGATACTCGAGCCCTTGTACAAATTAGGACGTGGGGGGACCAGAGGAACGTAATTTCACACCAAACTAGGTCCTGTGACTCCACACTTTAATGCTCTTTCTACTACAAAGAAAAGTTGTCTATTTCTACATCTTTTAGAAATTTAAGTAAACCGACACTTAATATTTTGTGGCCTTTAATTGCGCTTTTGGTCAGACACTACTTAGGTCGACAGAGATTTTTATAACAGCTCCCTTTGTAACCTTTTATCTTTTTTCCATAAACATACCTGATGGTACCTTTTAATAAAAGCTCAGAGAAGAACTCACTTGATTCTTATCCCGTCTGGGGGTTAATCTCAAATTCTACCTCCTTTAAAAACATTTCCTAAATATTTCAGCTTTCAAAATCTGTATCACATGCCTTGACGCTTAACTGTATTGTCTTCATTGCACTGACGTTTCATTGAGTTACGTCCCCCATAATCCTCTTCCAGGGCCAAGGTTGTAACTTGTGTCCTGCCTACACCCCTCCCCAAATGCCGAGCATTTTAGGCACTTGGACATTTATGGATTTGGGTAATAACGTGTTTGCTACGAATCTAAACCACATGGAGGATAACTAACGAAACATTTTAAATGAGCAGCTCTTTCTGCCTGTGCTGTACCACGGACTGGTTTTCATTAGGTTGCGTCAAGGCTGCTTACCTACCTCCACCACTCTAACCTGAAAAATGTCTGTGTGTCTCTTTCAGCGTAAGTTCACCTGAGGTCTACATTTAGAAACACATGTGCACAGTACATACCGATCAGTGTTTCTTCTGATTGGACTTAGCAGCGGCATGGCAGGCATTTAATCGGAACCCTTCCCACTGTGAGTCATTGTAGCTTACATTTGCTTTTTGTGTCCAGCGTATCAGAGAAGAACCACATAACGATGACTTGATGCGGCTGCATTTTCCAGCCTGGGCAGGCTTTTGAACAGTGATCAGCAGTCGGCCCGTTTATTCCTTGGGTCGCCTTCCAGCAGCAGTCCCAGCCTTTTCGCCACCACCCTGCTTACCAAATGGCCAGTATACCTCTACAGAGAGAACACTGAGGTCACGAGCTGTGAACTCCGTTTCTGGACCCCTTGCCGCAAGAGCATCTGCGTAGTCCAGCCTCCATCCTTAACAAACGGCCGTCTCGGGAAGGAGGCGGGTGTGCCTCCCTCCTGTACTCACCATCTTCTCCCCTTTCACACCTCCGTGGTTGCCTTGTTCCAACAGCCCATATTCTTCAGAAGCTTGCAGTCAGTTCTGCTTAGAAACAATTCCCACTGGGGTCTCCAGCAACCCAACAGTCACATCAAACAGATGCTTCCTTTTTTCATGTGATCAGCCTACGTCTTAAAATTCCCCTTTGATTTCCCGTGACACCCTCCTGGTTTACTTCCTGCCTGACCAACTCTACTTTCTTAGTCCACTTCGTTCTCCTTCAGCTTTCCCATTCAAAGGTAGTACTTACCATGGGGCTCTTTTCCTCGTAGAGTAGTTATATTTACTATTACGATTTTGCTTCAACATAACTGTGAGATAACCTCATCCACGCACGTGGTTTTTACTACCAAATCTATTGTTCTAGGCTAGACTGAAAGATGGGTTTAATTACCTGCCGGCTGTTTCCTCCTGAGTGTCCAATGGAACTCTCCTCTCTCGAAAATCTATTCCTCTGAGCTTAACAAATGACACCGCGTGAAGGCCGTTCTAGACCCTTTGCTTCCTATATCCAGTCTCTTACCAAGTCCTGTTGATGGTACCTTCTAAACAGCTTCCCTTCCCATCCTCCCTACCTTACTGCTTTGTCTTCTCAAGCCTCTCTGTAGTCCGTCTCCCGTGCTACCAGATGAGAGCTTTCTAAAGTGTGTACTTCCGTCACTTCCTTGCGACTGCTTTAAATGCTTCAGCGGCATCTCTTGCTAAAAAGATAAATATCCAAAGCATAAAACTCTTTATTAATAAAGTCCTTTGACCTAGCACCTGCCTACGTTCCCAAGCCTTACTCTCTGGCCACCCCCGTTTTGGGCATCTCCGGGCCACGGACATACTGACATGTATTTTTCCCAAATATTTTAGGCACCCATACCTCGTTGGGCCATGCCATTGATGGCTTCTCTCTGGACCGCTTTTCCTTCCTTCACCTAGATTTGAGTTGGAGGTGACAGACATCAAAATATTTCTGCAATAAACAGGCTTGGAAACCATTCAGGGTGGGGAGTGGTCTTAACTCTGAGTGAATTCTGAGTAAAACATTGAAAAGCATCAAGTATATAAAGACGACAACGGGCTAGGGGAGAGGAAGAGTAACCCAGCAAAGTATCCAAGTATCACTTGGATATCCAAATCACTATTCATGGTTAACGGGACAGCTGAGGTCAAGATAACGGTGGGCAACAGTATCACGTGTACCAGGAAGGGCCAAGCAAATAAGAAGCCACCAACATTGATACAGCGACAAGAGAGGGGCAGCTCCAGTAAGGGGTTGGCCGTGAAACCAGGATGTAAGGGACAACGGCGCCTGGTTCGTTACCGGCCACTCGCCTCTGACACCTGGCATGCTTCAGAGAGTGCGTCTCTGATCACTGTATACGAAGCAAGTCAGGTTTAACGATAACAAAAACAAAATTCGGGCTTTTACGCACAAAGCGTCCCGTGATCCTTTCAGCCCCCTGGTCTATCTTACGGGAGGGCATCACAGAGCATATTTTTGGGAGGCAAGAGGAACCCTACTTTTAGTTCCACAGCCAACACTGCAAGTTCACAGTGCAGGTCCTTTGTGGTTGTGGTTCATCTGTCCTTTAGTCCCTCGGTTATATCGTTGTCCTCCACAGTTGTAACCTACTCTGTGCGGACTCGGTGCACAGTGCCGCCAGTCCTTATGAGAATAAGATACGCTTCCCCGTTTGCAAGTGCACTGACTCGCCTTCTGCACCACACCAGAAACCTCTGAAAAACAAGTGCAGCAGGGAGACTCATGGGCATACTTCCTTTTACTGTACTGCACTCTGCAGATGCTTCGTTTTATACAAATGGAAGGTCTGCGGCAACACTGCTGTCGAGCCAGTCTATCGGCGCCCTTATTCCAACAGCATTTGCTCACTTCGTGTCTGTGTCTTTGGCAACGCTCACGGTTATTTCAAACCCTCCAAAAAAGATTATGGCTTACTGAAGGGTCAGAGGATGGCTAGATTTTTTTAGCAATAAAGTATTTTTCAATTAAGGTATATACACTGCTTTTTTTTGGGACATAATGTTATCGCACACTTAGTAGACTATAGTATCGTCACTTTTATATGCACTGGGACACCAAAAATTCATGTCTTGCTTTATTGCGATACTCATTCTGGTGGTCTGGAGCTGAACCCCCAGTGTCTCTGAGGTATGCTGCATCTGACTGGACACGAATCTACTTCACTTTTTACGCATCCATAACTATCTTTTTTAACACTGCACCTCAGCAGTTATGCTGGGGGTTCAGGACTTATAAATGATATATTACAACTTCCCAAGTGAGAACGTACAAACAAAACATGAGTATTTAATGCAAAATACTCCATGTCAAAACCAAACTATAAATAGACTGTAAACTAAGGGCAGAGTTGTCTTCTCCCAGAATATCGTTTCCTCCCATCCCATTGTATGTTTAACTTTTAGAAAATTTTGTCTAAAAGATTTTAATGACGTGATACTGTCGTAAAAGGTGGATACTAAACTGTTTTACAGAATCTGCAAATTATTTGGATCGTAGGACATGAAATCACTGGAATACTGTGGTAACTTCGCTGCACATTAGATCACCTGGGAAGATTTTAAAATCCTGTTGCACAGGTCACATCCCATACCAGTTAAATTACAACGTGTGGGGCTTCCCTGGTGGCACAGTGGTTAAGAATCCGCCTGCCAGTGCCGGGGACACGGGTTCGAGCCCCGGTCCGGGAAGATCCCACATGCCACGGAGCAGCTAAGCCTGTGCACCACAACTACTGAGCCTGCGCTCTAGAGCCCGTGCGCCACAACTACGGAGCCTGCGTGCTATAACTACTAAAGCCTGCGCGCCTAGAGCCCGTGCTCCGCAACGAGAAGCCACCGCAATGAGAAGCCCGCGCACTGCAACGAAGAGTAGCCCCCACTCGCTGTAACTAGAGAAAAGCCCGCGCACAGCAACCAAGACCCAACGCAGCCAAAAATAAATAAATAATTAAAAAGAAAATTACAGTGTGTGGGAATGGGAGCCGGGCATCAGTATTTTAAAAAATATCTCAGTGTGATTTCACCACGCAGCCAGGTTTGGGAACCACTGCCATCCAGATGCAGTAAGGAAAGTTTTACACTTAGAGATCTGTCTTAATCTAAGCTTTTCTAAAATGTTCAATAGAAAAAAGGTAGTTTGAGCTACACCTATTAACTATTACACATGGCTTTTAAAAAACCTACATACTGGACTTCCCTGGTGGCGCAGTGGTTGAGAGTCTGCCTGCCGATGCAGGGGACGTGGGTTCGTGCCCCGGTCCGGGAAGATCCCACATGCCGCGGAGCGGCTGGGCCCGTGAGCCATGGCCGCTGAGCCTGCGTGTCCGGAGCTTGTGCTCCGCAACGGGAGAGGCCACAACAGTGAGAGGCCCGCGTACCGCAAAAAAAAAAAACAAAAAAGAAAAACCTACATACTGTATATTTCATTGATTCTAAAGCCTTTTTCTCATATTTAATATCTCTTTAATTAGGATGAATCTTTTAAAGTCTTATGAAACAGTACACTGTGTTAATGTGCCTTGTCCCTTAAAATTTCGGGAAGCTATATATTAATGCCACCAATGCTACCATCGTTCAAAAAATATTTTTGAATTGCTTCTTGGAGCAGAACCTAAAATTTTAAAACATGTTTAATAGAGACAGGTTTCCTGCCGAGGAAGATTTTAGTTTTAGAAATAGCCAAGTCACTTGAGGTTAAGAAACTGACACGAATTAAGCTAGGTACTGTCATACCTGTTTCAAAACGAAATGTGGCTCTGAAGTTCACACTTTTTTTTTTTCTTGAAACCTTCATAAAACTGGATAGGGAAGCTGTTCCCCAAAGTTTCAAAAACATTTTTGACCAGTGGCAGCAGTAACTCAAATTGTTTTGAAGTGCAAACCAGTTTTAAGAGATTTCCTGGTCTATCCCCTGTATTATAAATAAACTAAGATTCAGAAAACCTTAACTCGTCAGTTTCAGTTCAGCTTGTCAGTGGCAGACCTAGATTCAGAACTTCTTCTCTGGCCTCAACCTCCTTTCCCTCCCAACCAAAAACGGGCAGGGGGGCTTCCCTGGTGGCACAGTGGTTAAGAATCCGCCTGCCAACGCAGGGGACACGGGTTCGAGCCCTCGTCCGGGAAGATCCCACATGCCGCGAAGCAACGAAGCCCGTGCACCACAACTACTGAGCCTGCGCTCTAGAGCCCGCGAGCCCCAACTACTGAGCCCACGTGCCACAACTACTGAAGCCCAAGCGCCTAGAGCCCGTGCTCCGCAACAAGAGAAGCCACCGCAATGAGAAGCCCGCGCACCGCAACGAAGAGTAGCCCCTGCTTGCTGCAACCAGAGAAAGCCCGCACACAGCAACGAAGACCCAACGCAGCCAAAAATAAACAACAAAAAAAGGCAGGGCTTGGGGTAGAACAAGGTTAGTGCCTGAATAAGTCTATCCCACCATGCAATGATCTTACTTTCTCACAAAGTAAACTGTGAAATGTTGCAGAATTTTGCTGGGTGTTCCCTTCAGGTTTACCAATGGAAGGCAGATGTCGCGGTATCCCATGTCCAGCTTCCCATCGTATCTCCTGACTGGTGTTTCCTCCCTATGATTCAGAACTCTGTAATCATATTTCAGTACATACGCAAGTGGTCTACATCTAGAAGCCTGAATCTGTTCAGTGTGGCAATTTAACTCATACTCAAAAGAATTTCAGATAGTTTACGTATTGTAAGAATAAATGAAAGTTAACAAAAACAAGCAGGTACGAGACAACGATGCAAGGGAAAAAAAGGCAGGATGGCAAAAGAGAATAGAATACATGCTATAGAATGTTACACAGCAATTAAAATGCAGCTATAAGGTTTGGTTTTGAATGTCTCGGCAGCCAAAGCAAAAAAGAATTCAACGTACCGAGATTCATGTCTCAGTTTACCAGCTGCTTAGAAGCAGCAAAGCTTTCCCTAACATTCTGTCAAGAGGAATGGGTCTGTCTACATGCCTAATAAATGTTTTCTTAGAAGTGAGCTTTCCACAGAAATCTGGGGAGCTAGGGCCCCAAAGGCAGGCAGATATTTCTATTTTACAAATCAAAGTAGGGTTGAAATCCTCTCCTGAAATTAAAGAACCGAATCACCAACCCACAGCCTCACAACTTCCTGGAGGAAGAGTTAGGGGGAAAAAATCCTGCCATTCTATCAGCCCCTCACCTATTTGGGGATTAATTTTTTTTTTAATTCTTATTTATTTATTTTTGGCTGCGTTGGGTCTTCGTTGCTGCGCGCGGGCTTTCTCTAGTCGCGGCGAGCGGGGGCTACTCTTCATTGTGGTGCGCGGGCTTCTCATTGCGGTGGCTTCTCCTGTTGCGGAGCTCGGGCTCTAGGCTCGCGGGCTCTACAGCACAGGCTCAGTAGTTGCGGCGCATGGGCTTCGTTGCTCCGCCGCATGTGGGATCTTCCTGGACCAGGGATCGAACCCGTGTCACCTGCGTTGGCAGGCGGACTCTTAACCACTGTGCCACCAGGGAAGTCCCTTAATTTTCTATTAACACTACTAGTTCTGCCCTTTAAATTGAAGGATCATTCCCCTTGGAATGATCTGAAGAGTGGCTTGTTAGGACATCCAGAACAGTGCCCTTCCTTTTCTTGCTCTGAATCTTAAGCACTGTTTACTCAACGACTTACATATATATTATATTACAATTTACAATATCGTTTTACAAACACCTCACAAATCTATGAGATTGACAGGGCAGGTATGATGCTGTACTCCCTGGATGAGAAAACTGAGGCCCTAGAGATAGAACCACAGTGGTCACAGCTAAGTCTTTTTACTTAACAGCCCATGCCCTTGTACACGATTTGCTTTTGTAAGCCCAGCTCCAGACCGCTGCCATTCCGGTATCCATCCACTCTAGATAAAGGCCTGCCTGTGCCGTAGTTTTCTACCTGTCATTTTAGAAAGTTCATCGGAGCTCCTTATGCAAGCACGTTCATTTTTTTGGATGCCTTTCCTTTTTTAAAATTGAAATCAATTATGATTATGAGCATGTGTTTTTCTCTCTTTATAGAATTTAAATCTTGGAAATCTCTCAAGTCTAAGACACATCGTGTAATCAGAGGCAACATTCCCTTCATTATAAAATTTTGCATGTTTTAAAAGAATGATTCGGGCTTCCCTGGTGGCGCAGTGGTTGAGAGTCCGCCTGCCGATGCAGAGGACACGGGTTCGTGCCCCGGTCCGGGAAGATCCCACATGCCGCGGAGCGGCTGGGCCCGTGAGCCATGGCCGCTGAGCCTGCGCGTCCCGGAGCCTGTGCTCCGCAACGGGAGAGGCCACAACAGTGAGAGGCCCGCGTACCACCACCACCACCACCACAACAAAAAGAATGATTCAAATACAGAATATTTGCATCAGTTTCCTCCTTTAGTTTGAAACACTACTACAGCACTTACTGCTTCCTTTAAAAAAAAAGCCACCATCAAACTATGCAAACGGTATCAGATGTTCTAATTTTGGCAGTACTGCTTTACTATTATATCAGAGTAACTGAAATCCGCTCTACAGCCACTATTCAGCCTCTGTATCTTGCTTCTAACTCTATACTGTGTGTGTACTATAAAAGTATGACTTATGGGGGCTTCCCTGGTGGCGCAGTGGTTGAGAGTCTGCCTGCCAATGCAGGGGACACGGGTTCGTGCCCTGGTCTGGGAGGATCCCACATGCCACGGAGCAACTAGGCCCGTGAGCCACAACTACTGAGCCTGCGCGACTGGAGACTGTGCTCCGCAACAAGAGAGGCCGCAACAGTGAGAGGCCTGCGCACCGTGATGAAGAGTGGCCCCCGCTCGCCGCAACTAGAGAAAGCCCGTGCACAGAAACGAAGACCCAACACAGCCAAAAAATAAATATAAATAAATAAGTAAATAAATATTAAAAAAAAAAGTATGACTTATGTGTTTGACCATTTTGCATTCAACAAATCTCTTCCACCCCCAGAATATTACTTTTCTCCCATCTGTACTCACTCAAGGCCAAGGGCACATGGTGGTGGGGAAGGAAGTGAGCCCTTTGGGGTCATGACAGACCTGAGGGTGAATCCTGAGACTCTGGTCAAATTATTTGGACCTTTTAAGCCCCATTTTAAATTAAGAGTAGTTTTAAGATCATATGTAAAGCTCTCAGAACCAAAGATAAGGAACTCAAATGTTATACAGATATACGCCACTATGCTTTACTTAAGTAAATGAGGCGGCCATTCCTACTACCTCGTAGAATGGAGTCTACTGAAATATGGCATGGAGGAAGAAAAACAAAAATCCACTCTCACTCTGTCATCAAGAATCTGCACAATTTCTAAGACTCTAATTACAACCACAATCAAAATATTATGGGATATAAAAGGAAAAGCTGGATCAAAAGGTACATAGGGATGGAGTAAGAGAAACTCAGTAATGGAACATACTTAAAAAAATTTAGAATAGATTTATTATTTACTGTTATGCCTTCAGGTTACCCTGATGGTCCACAAGGCAGAGCTGCCTGCAAAGAAAGACTAGAGGGGAAGTAAAAATAAAATATAAAAGTGCCACCTATCATGATTTATATACTAAAAACCTGTTTACATAAAATGCTCACGTGATTACATTTTAAATGAAGACAAATACAAACAACAAAAGCACACTGGTAAGTGCTTAGGCCTGCGGCCCTGCTAATACTGAAGGCTGACTTGCTGGTATTCCCGAAGCCCTTCTGCTCAGTGGCATTCCCTCCCACCCCCAAACCACAGCCTGCTAGCTTGTATACCGGTGGACAACATTTGAAATTCAAACACTCTTTTGGCTTTCATTCTCATCCAGATTTGCTTATGATATGGGTATTATAATTTCTCTTCAGGTTGGTGTGTTTTGCGGTAGGTAAACCACATTCAATGCCTGCTGTACGGATCAGTATTCTGCTTCTCAACAACATATGAACTAGTCACGCTAAGACCTGAACCAGATGACAGGTGGTACAGATGTCCTTCCCAACTGCCATTCCTTCCAGGTAGTCCCAAGATTTCGTGTATACAATATACTGAAAACCTCACTTGTCTCCGAAGTGGTTCCAATGCAGAAATGTCTGGAGGAACTACTCTGGGGACTCCAACCCTGTCACCGAGCGATACCTCATAAGCATAGCACAGATGCCTTCAACGTGCAACTACAGATCCACCTGTGTCCAGTTTAAAAATGAAGGTGTGAGTGGAAAGGACGGTGTGGGCACCGCATTAAGAGGATTGAAAGATCCAGTCTGTTCTCAGATTCTCTTTGCATCGAAAAGACAAGATATGAAAACACTGGCTTTAAAAGACCATTTATTTATTGATCTTAAATATTTACAACTCATGGGTTAAAACATCTATCCATTTATTACCAGTGGGCTATTTTTTGGGGATTTTTGTTAGGAAGGGGTTTCACCTGTTATCTTTACCACTTTTATTTCTGAGGGAAGAGAATTCCGGGTTATCTTTCTAACTCTATATTCTGCTTTCTAGTTGTTTTAAACCAGTCACCTGGCTATCTTAGTAAATCTCAACGACAGCCTCATTAACAGGCTAGAAATAGTTTCCCATCTCTGAAAAGAAGGTCCCACTGACTTAGCCACTGCCACATATCAGCTCCTAAACGACCTACCGTGCAAAGCATATTCAGTACATATAATGACACTTCTGAGTGACCGCAAATGTACACCGATAGCATTCCGATGGAAAACCAGAAATGGAATTTCTTCAAGAAACATAATAATGGGGGACACGGAGACACAGCAAGGATTTGTGAAGAATGTATCAAGGAGAACTGATATTTCCACTTAAATAGCAAGCAAAAACCCCTCCAGCCTAAACGGTTCCTTTGTACACTACGATTTTATTAGACCCCAAGTAAGAACATCTTTAACGTTTTAAGAAGATTACTATAAATTACTCTATAACTTATGTTTTGCATGGTTTTTAAATGTTCATAATGCTATAATTTATTTACTTAATTTTACACGAAGATATAAAAAAAATAAATATTGCCATGCATGACTTGTTGATATTTTTAAAAAAACCACAAATAAATAACTGGAAACGTTGTCTAGAGAAACTGTTCCTGCATACTTGTTAATTACAGGGGACTCGAGCAAGTCTATTTCAATACAGGATCCTGAAACTGAAAGAACTTCGGAACAAAGCCAAATATAATGCCCTTAAAGGATCAAAATGTAATTAACGCTAAGGGAAAGAAAACAATACAGACCAAACCTGGAGTGCAAACACCTTTTTCCGCTGTAGGTTTTAATGGAAAAGGTTTGTGAGCAAATGGGGTTCCTTCCCAAGGGCATGCTGGAGACATGGAAACTGAAGTGAGAGGAACTGGGGGGCCTTCCTCAGTCAACCTCTCATCTCATTTCAGCTTCCCGAAACGTCCCTGGTTAAGACTTGGGATGAAGGAGACACAGACAAGCACGTATAAATGTCCGTCAACGTTCCTCCTTAAAGCTGAAGTCGCACACTAGGGACAGGTGGTCTGAAGGGTAATTGAAGGACGGCAGGCGGTTGGGTCCAATCTGCTCCTCCGTGAGCAGATCCAGGGCCGACCTCACGCTGAGCGCGTGCTTGGAATACCAGATGTAGTCCAGAGTGTGGCGGCACTCGCCCGAGGTCCGGATCTTCCAGGTCGTGTACGGAGGTTCCGACTGCCCGTCCGCGCTCAGCAGCTTGTAGGCGCTGTTCAGGTTGAGGCTGGAGGAGGCGAAGTGTCTGTAGACCTCCTCTGTCGGCTCTGCGTTGAAGTCCCCGCAAACGATGAGGGGAATCTTGGCTCCCTGGGTGATGCTCTGCAGGTTCTGGAGAAGGTCACAGCCTTGAGCCGATCGAAATCGCTCCCAGCCAGTGCGAGCCTTCAGGTGGGTGACGGCGATGCAGAACTGTCGGCTGGACTCCTTGCACTCTAGGGTCTGGGCAATGGCCACCTGGTTGGTTTTCAACGTCATGGCCGTCAGCCTGATGTTGGCACTGTTGACTAGCTTGAATCGGTTCTGGAGGAAAAACAAGGCACAGCCATCTGGTCCGTTGTTGTGTTCCACATCCAGACAAGGTGACCAGGGCTTGGGGAAGAACGTGCCCTGATAGCCCAGTCTACTGAGGAGGGGGTGGAAGGTGTCGAAGTAGTGGTCCACCTCTTGGAGGCACAGTATATCGGGCTGGTAGGCTAGGATTTCTTCCAGGATGAGACATTTCCTCTCTTCCCACTTGAGTGCTTCAAGAGGGCACTGTACAAAGTTGTCTTTGCCTTCTCCAAGAGCTGAAAGAAAAAAGCCGGCCAGTGGTCAGCGACTAAGAACCGCTACCAAGTACCTGTGAGTCTCCTCAGGCTTGACGCTACCCAAGACCTTCAGAGCGCTTCCCCTGCTTCAGATGCCCTGGGTGGTTCTTCTCGTACTGCACCGACCTCTTACCATGCAGATGAAGCAAGCAACTAACCGATCCTTTCGTATGAAAACTATCTCTTGTCACTATGTTCTAGGACATGAGATCTTCTTAAGTTTTAGCTTTAGACAGCGTTCTCTGGCGTCCAAGAGATCTAAACTATGCCAGATGAAGTAAATACATTTAACTCTAGAGAGTGCTTTCAACACTGACTTATAATAAGCCATACTAGGCCTTTATAGACACCACTTAGAATAAATGACACCCATTTAAAATGGGCAGCTTTTTCCTACACCTGGAAAAAACAAATGAATCAAAGAGTGGAAAGTCAGGGAGTATGCCCTTCTTTTCCAGAAAAAATGGTGACCCTGGTTTCTTCTTAAAATTTCAACTGCCACATGATCGGCAATGAGGTTGACTGACACACCTGTTTTTTAACTGAGCGGACCCAGGAAAGGAGTCCTTGCTACCGTACAAAGTAGTATCTTAAAGCACAGAGAACTGAAGCAACATCTCTGGCCTCAAATTATGAAGAGGCGTCTGGATAAGAACCTGGCCTCAGGAGGACCCCGACTCAGCACCACCCCTACACAGCCCCCATTCCCTGCAGGAGGTTCAGGGTCACCCGTTCGGTAGACTCAGTTTCCCCCTTCCAGGTGCTATCTTAGTGCTGTGGACAACTGATGAAAGCTTATGGGCTAACAGGAGACAGGAAGCACGTGCTGCGAAGCAGACACTTTCCCCGAGCACGGAAAGTCTGCACACGTGGAGGGGAAGGAGTACGTCTTCAGCTGATGGAGTGGGCAGTGAAAGCCAGACGACACCCCTTCCTAGCCTCCCCGTGTGGGAGCTCCCCGGGCGGCCCCAGCGCCCCGCCCCTCTCCCTGCGCGCAGACGTACCTTGGGCAAGGATGTTCCACTGCATGACCCGGATGGGTGTGTGGCTACTACTGGGGCCATCGGCCCTCAGATCCACGAAACCCCGCTGGAAGCGGGGAGGCCGCGTGTGCAGGACGGCCCGGCACTCCTCAAGGAGCTCTTTAGGGTCAATGGGCTCCAGGTGTTCCGGGTCGGGGGCCACCAGATACGCTGGGTGCTGGGAGGCGGAGCTGCCGTCCAGGGTCTTGGTGAGAGCGCTGTAGAGCCGGCTCGTGCCGCTTCCCATGGGACACGCTGCGGGGAAGGAAAGCACAGTCACTCGCCCGGCTCCTCGCCGGAAGACAAGGCACTTACTGTCCACGGAAGCCGCGGGCTCGCGAGCTCACTTTAGGCCGATGTTGCCACGTTCGCGTTCTACAGGGTGGATTAGAGGAGTTTCCGGATTCTAGCTTTCTCTTAGGGCGGGTACTTGAAATACCGCTGTTGAGAGACCTCGATCTTTATGGCTTATTCTAACCTAGGATCTGTCTTTATAATTTACAGACACAGTCTTATGAAAGCACGGCTAAACAAAATCCATATTCCTTTTTCTGTGCATTTTAAGTGAGAACGTGAAGGCCAGTGTGTACAGAGCCAGACATCAGAAAGCCCAGTTAATCCTGGAGAACAGGTTCGGTTAGAGCAGGCTGTTGCCCTAGCCATGTCACCTATACAGATGCCTCTGCTGTGGCGAGAAACGGCTGGATTAAGTCCATATCCCACTTCTCGTCCATGTTAACTGTACACCAGGGATCTGGCTCTCTGTGGGACTCCGGACATCACGGAGCAGTACGGTCTGTAATCTAATATCGACTGCCAGACTTTTAACAAGTCAGAAACGGGGTTGGGAGCAGAGGCAGTTGCCCACATTTTCTGGGGTCCTGGGAGGAGAAAGGGTGAGGAGCGGTGCAGGAGGCACTGTCAGTGCGCTTCCGAGGCTTCCTACTGTTATCCAACCGGACATGAACTCACTAAGGAGACTAGAGCACAACCTTCAACGAGTCCGCGTGAGGAGAGCTGTGCCCGCGCCTCCCTGGTAAGTAGCCGCCTGCTCCTTTCAAGGTCAGCCGTGTTGCCTCTCATTATAGTGCGCATTAGGGGCACCTTCTACCTGGAACCACTCCTCGATTCCGTGCGCGGTTCCTGGTATGGAGGAACCTGGATTTCCCTACCCCGTCCAAGTCCTGGCCTCCTCTTGCAGGACACAAAGTTTCCTTCATAAAACGTATTATTTGGCAAGCGGATTGCATCGGAAACTAGCGGTGGATGGAACCTGCTGTAGCAGGTCACAAAAGCAGACTCAAGTGTTCACCACCAAGGGTTAACAAGCATGCAAGCATGCTTTCTACTGTTCCTTTTCATCAACTCAGAAGTAGTTCCCCAACAAGAAAGCTAGATGGAGGCAAAGAAACACACCAGTTTTCCCAACATACATTTCTGTGCACGTGCGACTGCCAGCAAGCCTGTTCTCACAAACGCACACGCGTGAACACACGCACACACCTGTCCCGAAACTGTTTGATTTCAGTATATTAAATTCCTTTTAATAAATCTGTTTGCCTATCTGAGTACATGGGTCCAGAGGAATTTTCTTCTTGGCTGGCAGTACAACTCTGAAAATCTTTCTTCTGTACTTCTGGTTTTTTGGGTTTTTTTTTTTAAGGCAGTAAAAATATTACTCAGCCATAAAAGGATACGAAATTGAGTTATTTGTAGTGAGGTGGATGGGATGGACCTAGAGTCTGTCATAGAGAGTGAAGTAAGTCAGAAAGAGAAAAACAAATACCGTATGCTAACACATATATATGGAATCTTAAAAAAAAAAAGGTTCTGAAGAACCTAGGGGCAGGACGGGAATAAAGATGCAGACGTAGGGAATGGACTTGAGGACACGGGGAAGGGGAAGGGGAAGCTGGGACAAAGTGAGAGAGTAGCATGGACATATATACACTACCAAATGTAAAATAGATAGCTAGTGGGAAGCAGCCGCATAGCACAGGTAGATCAGTTCGGTGCTTTGTGACCACCTAGAGGAGTGGGATAGGGAGGGAGGGAGGGGATATGGAGATATATGTATATGTATAGCTGATTCACTTTGTTATAAAGCAGAAACTAACACACACACACACAAATAAATAAATAAACAAATAAATAAAAGGCAGTAAAAAGTCCAACTGGGGGACTTCCCTGGTGGCACAGTGGTTAACAATCCGCCTGCCAATGCAGGGGACATGGGTTCGAGCCCTGGTCTGGGAAGATCCCACATGCTGCGGAGCAACTAAGCCTGTGCACCACAACTACTGAGCCTGTGCTCTAGAGCCCGTGCGCCACAACTGCTGAACCTGTGAGCCACAACTACTGAGCCCGCGTGCTGCAACTACTGAAGCCCACACGCCTAGAGCCCGTGCTCTGCAGCAAGAGAAGCCACCGCAATGAGAAGCCCATGCACCACGATGAAGAGTAGCCCCCGCTCGCTGCAACTAGAGAGAGCCCGCGCGCATCAAGGAAGACCCAACACAGCCAAAAAATAAAATAAATTAAAAAAAAAAAAAAAAAGTCCTACTGGTTTCTCAAGTGTGGTTTCCAGATCGGCAGCATCAGCATCACCCTAACGGTCAACCAAACTGTCACAGGGCATCACAGCAAAGGCACAGGGGCTCCAGTATGTGACATTTGTCAGGCTCTAGGCAAAGGACCAGCTTGATGCAGCTCACTTTCAACAGGACTGCTCTACATCCTTTTAATGCCATCATATCCTTGCCAAGCTGAGTTCTGGGGTAGTTGCTGTGATAAAAAGCAAGTACCATGTGAAAAGGCATGTGAAAAAGAGGGTAGCCGTGTCCAACAGGAGTCGAAGGTTTGAGGAGTTACGTGAAGCCAGAAAGACTGTCCCGAGCCACACTTCCTTCTAAAAACTTAGAAAAACCTTCACGTGAAGTGAATAAGGAACAGGTGGGCGTCTGTTCAGACAATAAACGTGTGCCGGAAACAGACGGCGAGGAAGCCAATCAAAATTATATCCTACTGCAAAATGAGCTAAAAGATAAGACAATGACAGAATAGCCTAAATTAGAAAACTCAGAAGTGAGGCAACACAAGGAATTAGTAACAAAAAACATACCAAAAAGAAATGAGGAGAGAAATCATTTAAGAGGCAGTGGCAAACATTATGTACTAATGTTAAGCGAAGATGCAACATATCAGGAAATGAAACAAATACTAAAAACTAAAAATCGAGAAAACTTTTAGGAGCACAAAGTTTCAATCATGCAGGATGAATTCAGTTCTGGAGGTTTAACGTACAGCATGGTGACTGCAGTTAACAATAGTGTATTCCATGCTTGAAATCCTCTAAGAGAGGAGATCTAAAGGGATCTCACGTCCCCACTCCCTCAAACACACAGGGTAACTATGTGAGTGAGATATGTTAATTAGCTCGACTGAGGTAATTATTTCACAACGTTTACAAATATCAAAATATCGTGTGCTTTACCTTAAATACATACAATTTTTATTTGCTAATTGTACCTCAATAAAGCTGGAAAAAAATAAAGTGAATGGTGTAAGAGGAAAAAATTATGAGGTTAAAAAAACATGTATCATGGACACACATACCTGAGAATATCAACCCAGAATGACCAACACCAACTGGGCTGCAGAGAAAAAGAAAAAGAAAAAATCCCTTGGGCTCTAGGCAAAAGCAGCAAGTAACTTACAAGGACAATTAGAGCATCACCGGACTTCAACTGCAGTGTTTTATACCAGAAGAAAATGAAGTTACGTATTTCAAATATACGTCAAACTTTATATAGATGGCTCATCAGTACCCGAGCCAAGGATTTTATATCCAGCAAAACTGGAACACTGATGCCAGGAGCACTTCTTCCAGAAACTACTAGAGTAGGGGACGGCAAACTGCAGCTAGATGTATTTTAGTACAGTCCTCAAGCAAAGAATGGTTTTAAAGAGATGTGTCACACACACACACACACACACAATGTGACAGGATTGTTTTTGGCCCTCAAAGCCTAAATGTTTACTATCCTGCCCTTTTCAGAAAGGTCTTTGCCACCCCTGGAACTAGAAACAAGATTTAGACCAAAATGACCAGAGACACTGATTTAAGAACTGGTGGTACTATATTAAACATATAGCTACTTAGAAAATCAAGTCTAAATGAGGTTAAAAGACAGAGTACAACATACGATGGCCATGTGATCTGATAATGAACCAATGAAGGTTTAGCACACCCCAAAAAAGCATGGGGGTGGGGGGGAGCAGGGACCAGAAAGCAAGCATATTCAGTTAAACATTGTTTAACTGTTTTTAGGGAATTCCCTGGCGGTCCAGTGGTTAGGACTCTGCCCTTCTACTGCAGGGAGCATGGGTTCGATCCCTGGTCAGGGAACTAAAGATTCCCGTAAGCCATACATGGTGCAGCAAAACAAAACAAAACAGAAAAACTCCAAAAAACACAATCCACAACACAAAACACTGATAATTTGGACTTTATCATAATAAAAAACTTAAAAAATATTGTCTTCAGTGATCATAATTAGTAATGGTAGTATCAGAATTCTTATTCTGAGACTGTTGTGTAGATGTGAGATGAAGCAGATTGGATATTCTAATTTCATCATTCCCTGTCGTCCTTTTTTGGTTTGGTCTTAGAAATGTATGTATAGGCTATTAGCTACAACATTCAAGGAAAACATTCTTGTTAAAGCTGGCTCATTTTGGACCAATAGTGGATTATTAAATCTTGTCATTCACCTTATTTGTGACTTTTGGTGGTTTTCAAAAATTAAATGTACCATCAAAGGACAAAGCTTTGCAGCAAAAAAGAGGAAGGATGTACTGCATCGTGGGTATCAAAGCATCAGTTCCAGTCCCAGCTCTACCACCATTCAGCTGTGCCACTCTCCAGAGCTGCTGACAAGGCTTGTTAAGTGACCATAATTTCTTTACGATTATTTGGAAAATGCATCTAGGTTAGAACAGGCAGCAATTTCAAAATAGTATTTCTACTAGAGGGCACACACATCTCTATTAAGAAAACTTGCGTATGTTATTCAAAATGACTTTTATTCCCCTCAGATTTGAGTCCCCAAATGGACAATTTCTGTTGGGTGTAATAAAAGTACTCTGGAATGCACTAAAGGTTGTCTTTTCAAAAATTTTACTGACATAGACCCTTTGCTCGTTTCACGAGATTCCTTTACCCAAGAAAGAGAATCGGGCAACATTTCAACTAAGAGACTGGGCAGAGGGGAATTTCAGGGCATATTTACTATAGTCCTGTTTCTCCTCCTTAGGTCCTACAGGAAACCCTAAGACGGTCCCCTTGATGGACAGATGCAAGCCTGAATACCCTGTTTGATAACGAAGCCAGCCTAGGACATGCCTTCTGATACCAAAGTACCTGGGAAGCTGGTCAACCAATCGGCTTCTCGCATAGAGAGCAAGGCGTCAGGACAGAGACACATGGTCCTGGAAGATGACTCCACCCTCCTCCTAGACAGCAAGGCTCTGCTCCCGCTGGGCACTCCACATTCTGTCCAGCCCTGCAGGTCACTCTCTCGGCCAGTGGGCACTGGCAAAACTAATCTCCACAACCTAACCTAACCCTGCAGTCCTCAGGAACCATCTGTCTGCAGTATGCTGATTCTACATTCTTATTTCTCTGCTCTCTGAACTTTGGGAAGAACGCTCCATACCTAAAAAACATGAGCTGATCTTTTCTCTCAAGAAGTGTCTGGTTAAAGATTAATAGAGAGATAAATGAACAAGAGAAAAAGTGAATGCATACTGTGTGGAATGGGCTGGGGTATATAGTAAGGGCTAAACCCATCAGGATGGAGAAGAGTTATCAGAAAAGGACTTCAGAAAGGACTCAAGGTATTCAGCTCTCATTCCTGACTCCACCACTTCCTTGGTAGGTGGCCACCATAAGCCCCTGCCTCGCTCTCTCAGACACCACGCTGGTCCACAGGAGATACCTCACTGAACAGACTAAAATCTCTCTCCTTATTGGCTACGGGGCTTATTTTGTACGGGGGAGAGACAAACAAGGTGAAAGACATTTTGTCATATGCTGAAAAGTGCTTTGGAGCAAAATAAAAAGGTGAAAGGGGAGACAAGGAATGCTAGGGACTGGAAGTTGCTAATTTATACAGGATGCTCAAGGAAGTCTCACTAAAGGTTACAGAGATCTGTCATAAGGAAACCAGTCTTAGAGAAATCCAAGAACATTCTGGGCAGAGGGAATGGTGAATGCAAAAGCCCTGAGGAAGGGGGCTTCCCTGGTGGCGCAGTGGTTTAGAGTCCGCCTGCCGATGCAGGGGACGCGGGTTCGTGCCCCAGTCCGGGAAGATCCCACATGCCGCGGAGTGGCTGGGCCCGTGAGCCATGGCCGCTGAGCCTGCGTGTCCGGAGTCTGTGCTCCACAGTGGGAGAGGCCACAGCGGTGAGAGGCCCGCGTACTGCAAAAAAAAAAAAAAAAAAGTTTCCAAGGCGGCTGGCAGAGCAACCAGAAGGGTGAAGCTGCCAATACAAGTTAGGAAGAGGGGGTGGGATCTGCCGTAAGACATGACTAATGATCAGGAGAGAGGTGCAAACTGGAAATGAACACGTGCAAGACGTCGGGCACAGACGAGGACTCAGCTCTGGATCAGACTGGGGAGGGTGTGGTGAAAATCTGCAAAGAAGGCAAAGGCCAGGGGCAGGACAATCGGGAGAGCAAAGTAGAGAAAGTTTCGTCCACGAGGGAGCTGTGTCCTGTGTCAAAGGCTACTGACGGTTCAAGGAAAATGAAGACTGAGCACAGCTCAGATCTGGATTCAGCGACATGGGAAACGTTGGTGAATTTAACGACAGCGATTTTTGATTTTGGGTGGAGGTGTTGGGAGAACAGGACAGAGAGTGGAGATGTATTTTGAGAAAATCTTGCCCCCCTCCCACCAAAAAAGGAGAGAAATGGAATGGTGGCTGAAGATGGAGGCTTGAGAACTTGGGGAAGCTGCTGTATCACCTTTGTTTGCTAACGGGGGTGACACAGCAGAGGGAGAAACCCACGAGGCAGGAGACTTCAGGCATGACGACACAAGGAAGGCGACAAGTCCTCCCCCAGAACGATTATCAACCCGGACGAGAGTGTCAAAACCAGCCTGAATTTCAGTGCTCTGGACGGAGACCAAAGGCATACAACGAACTGAGAAGCTTTTATTCACGAACGCGATTGAACTTCAGTTAAGAACAGTGCTAGCCTGTGCCCGGTCCTGCCGGAGCTGGTGCCACCCCTCCCCCTCAGCTCCATGGAAGTATTCAACCAGGGCAGCAAAGGTACTAAATTAAGTTAAAACCTGCCCCAAAGCAAGGCCCAGGCCCTGATGGCTTCGCTGGTGAGTCCATCAAATATTTAAGTAAGAAGGAGCAAGGCTTCAAAAACTCCCACGTACTGCCTCCCACGCAGAGCCGCTCTGGAAGATAGTTTGGCAGTTTTAAAAATACACGTAGAATTCATGCCCCTAGGTATTTACCTAAGTGAACTTGAGTTCATTCAGGAATAGGTATGCAGGGACTTCCCTGGTGGCACAGTGATTAAGAATCCGCCTGCCAATGCAGGGGACACGGGTTCGAGCCCCGGTCCTTAGCGTGTGGAAGATCCCCCATGCTGCGGAGCAACGAAGGCTGTGTGCCACAACTACTGAAGCCCATGCGCCTAGAGCCCGTGCTGCGCAACAAGGGAAGCCACCGCGATGAGAAGCCCGCGCACTAAAACAAAGAAACGAAGAGTAGCCCCCGCGAGCCACAACTAGAGAAAAACCCATGTGCAGCTTTGAATGCAGCCAAAAATAAATAAATTTAAAAAAAAAAGAAAAAAGGAATCCCATGGTACTGAGCTGGAGTCAGAGATATCAGCCTGAATTCACGTTTCACTTACTATACATATATAGATGTGTAGATACAGAGATAATGAGCGATGTGGACGGCTGTGTTTTTCCACTTGCTGTCTGCCATGAGCTAATCATTTATTTAATTAATTAAATTAATTAATTAACCATCCCCCTGCTTTTTTCCCACGCTACAAGTGTCTATTTTATATCTTTATATGTCCGGGGTTATTGTGAGGATAGAAACATAAATCTAAAACATTTTGCTAAGATATAACATTACTTCTTAAGGAATTTTGTTTGATTTTTTTGTGGGACCCTAGGAGGTCCTGATGCCTTGTCACGCCCCAGCAGATAAGGTACTTCTGTAGCAATGAACGCTTTCAGTTAAAACTGTCATTTTTACATGATGCTACGTAAACATACATAATAAATACACATGAATATTTATATATTTACATGTATAACATAAGCTGTATCTAGCCAATAAGTATAAAAATTGAAACGGACACATTCTACACTCACAACTCAGTGCGCACTCACGGCACACGTAGATATCTAAGAGGAGGTTCACAGAACAGCTTATTTCTGCATGACATCTGGGCCATTTTCTGGTGCATTCCGTTTCTTTTTTAAAAAATGCTGGTCGTGACCCAACTTCGTTTGGTTTCCGACCCACCGATGGGGCGCTGCTCCAGCAGCAGCTGCGGGCATGGTTCATGGGCCACTAGGGATGTCTGAGACTCTTGGAGCCACGCACGGCCAAGGTGTTCATGACGCCGAGCCCCCACGTGCCGTTTTCTCTGTCTTGGTGCTTGTTGTTCTCCGCACAGCCGTGGTGAAACCGCTGTCCTGTCGGCACGCCCCGGCACCCAGCGGCCCCGGGCTCCACTAGTGGCCACGGTACGCAACCCCATCACTCAGGGTTTTAGTTTAAAAGTGTCTGTTTTACTTTAAAATGTCGCTTAGTGAGGCAGTAGTAAGTATCTCTGTGAAATGTGCATCCTCGATGACATACTTTTAATAGGTGACAAAATGGAGCGTCCACAGAAACACGCTGCGCGCAAAATGCGCTGCCGTAAGGAAAAGCGCTCGGGTGAGCGTCTGAGCTGCAAAATGACCTCGGCCCTGTCTTCACGGAGCATCATTTCACCTCGAAGAGCCGACAGACTATAGTTCATCACACATGGGCACGAGGCGGACACGCACCCACAAAATGTAAGAGGTCAGCCTGGCACTTGAAGGAAAACAATGGACGGAGTTTTTGCCCAAGAGGAGAGCTTCTGGAAAACACATCTGCCATCAGGAGCCTGACAAGTCCCCAGTACTTAAAAAAAGTTTCTGACAAGATGGGTGGCGAGAGAAGCTAGTTATTTCTATACTGTGTAACGCTTGGAAGATCTGCATAACGCAGTGAAACAACATTTCCCAAATAACCGATAGCAAAAGTTCACTGATATATATGGTATCGGATTCCACGTCACAAATAACCACGTATTAACATAGAGACTACTACAAAAAAAGACTACCCACGATTATCTTATAAGGCTATTCAAATACTTTTTTCCAATTATATCATCTGTGAGAGACTCAATTTTCTTCATATATTTTAACCAAACCATATCACAACAGACTGAATGGAGAAGCAGATACGAGAATATGGCTGTCTCCTATTAAGCCAGGCTTTAAAGAGATTTCCAAAAATGTCAAACAATGCCACTCTTTCACTAACTTTCTTTTTGTCTTGGAAAACAGTTAAAAAGTGTTACTTACGTGAACACTGATTTTACAATTAAATGACTTGATAAACATTTAAAAATTCTCGTCTTACTTTCTAACATGATATATAAACATAGGTCATATTAATTATGTGATATATTAACCCACATAGACAAAATTCTGTGGGACCCTCCGTATTTTTTAAGATTGCGAAGGGGTCCAGAAAACAAAAGGTGAGACTGTCTCTTCTAGACCAACCATCACCTGAGTGTAGACATCCCGTTCCAGGGGATACAAGCAAAGCAATCCCCGGGGAGAAAATGAGAACTAAAAAAGGTGAAATGAAATAACAGAAAGTAGACATGTCTGTAATTCACACAGAGCACGTATCTGAATTTTTCTCAAACTGACAGAGCATCTGATCACAAAAGGTGGGAGAGGTCACTGCTGCTAGGCTGTCTCCACGGCACTCCAGAGACTAGTACTATCTCCAAATCACGGACAAGCTTCCCTGACCTCTGTCTTTATATTTCTAAGCTAGATTTTCCATAACTCAAAAATATTCTTCTCATAAAGTCAGGTTACTGAACCAAATCAGAAGGGATCTGGGGAAGACCCAATTCATTTCCTCCCGTCTTCAGTTATTCTTTTCGGCTTTTATCCTAAGAACATACGAGCTTACTCAGTTATTTTTCAAGGCTTTATTTCCTAAAACTTTCTGGTAACATAGAGACATCAATTCAAAGGAAGTGCTAGGGAATAAATAACTCAAAGTGGACACCAAGGAGACTTCACATGCTATTTGTGTACTTATAACACCGTCGTAGCAAGGCTCAGAGCCACCCAGGAACTGCTAGGTGGGAAGGCAAGTTATCTAAATTTGAGAACAAAGGAACGCTGCAGAGCGCGCGACACCCTCTGCCCCTCCCCCACCCTGAGGATGACGCCCCTGACGGCTAATGACTGCTGGAAGCTTACTACGCACCACTCGCAAATTAAGTAATTCTCACTACATTCCTAGGAGGTAGCCACTCCGATTATGCCCCTTTTACGAGGAGGGATAACTTAGTAACAATTCTCTCACCTGTTTTAAAAAAAGTCATTTTTTCTTTTAGAGTATCAACCGTTTAAAAAATCTTTTCACACATAAATACAATTCCAAAATTGCTTGCCTTTCTGCTGAAGTTTTATACCTTAATAGGGGTTGCCATTCAGGGCTTTAAAACGATTGTCACAGGTTCAGAACAGCAACATGGAAAGCCACTTTCCTGAGGCAAGGCAGCACAAACAATTCATCCAGGTGGTTGCTGAGATACTGGAAGGCATGAAATCTTGACAAAACCTCTACTGAACTTTTACTTGGCACTCATACTAGCTTCTGGGTCGAATTTTACATGTGTTATTTATTTGACCCCAGATTATATTTGGTTTTGGCCCCAAATTCATTTTTTTCCAGCCACTTGACTAGAGAAAGTTATCAGCCATCACTTCAATGTAATGCACATGATGTAATTTATACAGGCAAAAGGCAGGTGATAACAGCTTTATCTCTCATGCCTCTATTTCTCCTTTAGCTGCACCACTCCCATCTCTTGCCGTTTCCCAATCCTATAAGCATATTTCCATATACACCGGCAACTGGATGCCTGCATTCCGTGATGATAGGATGGCGATGAACAAATACGTCGCTATTTCACGTGATAGGAATAACTCTTCTTACCTTTGTAACAGCCTTTAAAGGTCTGCCAGAGAATTCGCATTATTTAGGTTCCAGAAATACAGCAGTGGTATGTAAACTTCCCCCATTCTGTCATCCCTTTATTTTCCTAATAAAGCAAAAGTGGGCTAACTACTAAAATACAGAATACATTTACTCTTTAAGCTACTGATTACTAAAGCAACAGGCAGACCACCATATAAGTTCCTAAGAGTGCCAGCCATCAGAGGCAAACGATCAGGGGTTTCATGAAAACACCTTCAATCAATAACTAGAAGGCTGGATGAGAACCCAAACAGCTGAGACCTAAACTGACTGGGCTGACCACCGCAAGCAGTCCTAACAGCACTCAGAAATCTCGGCAGAAAGACCTCTCTCCACGTCACATTTCTCTACTTACCCAGCAACTGCTGCTTCTAGAGTCTGCCCAAACCATTCAGTCTGTTAATAATTTCTCACAACAGCCTGAGCTCAGTCTCCTGAAACGATGGCTTGGCAAAAAATACCGGTTAAAAAGCAAAAACGGAAGGAAGGCCAGGATTCTCTGGGTCCAACGCCTGAGAAGCTGCTGGAGCTGACCAGCCTTGGGCCCGCGGAAACCTCCAAGCGTCAAGTACCCAGAAGTGTAAAGCACAGACGTCACGGGAAGGCATCACTGAACAGCGAGCCTGTGCTGCCACCTACTGGCCGCGTGCTGAACCACCTCGGGAAGTTTAGACGGGCTAACTCGGCAGCTAGCTGTCACTGGGCTCCTTAGAGCAGCTTCCTGAACACACGCGGCCACCTTCAGGACAGTCACAAGATAACCATCGACCTAAAACAGCCGGGGTGTTGGATATGTGGGATAGTTCGTATTTACTGAAGAAGTCAAAGATTCACAGCCCCCCACCTCACAGCTTCATGGAGCGAGCCCCAGTGGCTCCTTCTTCTCTTACTTAAATGACCCTTAACATCTGAACTACAATCCCTGTCCTTCACTCATTCCTCCTCATAGGAGGAACAGGGACTACATCTGCCTTGATTACCACTTCCCCTGGTACCCGGTACCCGGCCTAGCGCTTTAAGAACGTTGATAAAAGAAAGGATGGCAAGGGGCAGCAAAGTGTTCATTAAGGACCCCTGTCAAACACTGGCAGAAGAACCGCCTTACGTTGGTAGAGCACTTTACGGTGCACTAGGCACTTTTACTTGCTGAGACACCTGTTACCTCTCAAGAACCCCTTGGCTATTTTATAGATGAGGCTCAGAAGTGACTTGTCCAGAGCCACTATTAAATGTACTCTGTATTTTTGGAATTTTGTGAGACTGTAGTCAGGGCCCTCTCTTTGTGTTTATGTACCCGTATCAGCCAGAACACCGAAACTCAAAACAGTGCAACACGTCCCCGGCAGGTCCACCTGGTAAACGCACACAACCACCTTCAAGTTCTGCGACGCAGTGTGGACCTGTAGTACGTTACACTCCCCGGGTCCTAGAGACCGGATTCTAAGCATGGGAAAGCCTTACGGCGAAAGTTTTCACTTTTCTCAGTGAGGCAAGATGGTCTTGAACACATGGACTCGGGTTAGGCTGCCTCGTTTCAAATCCCGGTTCCTCCTTTACTAATCGGATCCTGACCAAGGTATTTACCTCTGTGGCTCACTTTCTTCACTGAGTTACTGGCCGCTGAACTGAACTAGCTATACCCAGCACATTCGAAATGGGAGCTAAATGTTAGCTATTTTGTTACTGTTAGTGACGCGCACTTTCTGGGTTTAAAGAGAAGCCGCTTTTAACATCTGAGAGCCCAGCATGCGCCATGCTCCTTGCATGTATTTTCATTACTCTTTCCAACAATCCAGCAAAGTAGGTATTGTGTTTGCCCACTTTTATAAACACGGAGACGGAGGTTAAGCGATTACCCGGTTTCCTCAGGATTGCACAACCGGCAAAGGGTCAGGCCCTGGGGAAGGCTGCCTGCACCCTGGACCGCTGCTCGGCAGCATCCCCGATAGCGCTGGTCCAGAGTCAGGACGGTGCGCCCGGGGTCAAGAGGTCGAATTCCACCTCCTCTGCGAGAACGTCACGAGGACGTCACCGCTGTCACAGTGCGCACGCTGGCACAGCACAAAGTGTACAAAGCGGAGTAATGATCCGCACGGCGTGGCTAGAGATATCGAGTGAAGGTCACGGCTCTCAACCTAGCGTGTCTAAAAATACAAGATCCTAGACACAGTGTGACAGTCCCAACGACCTCTGCTGGGCAGCAGTCACAGACAGGAACGCCCACGTGTCTTCCAGACAAGGCTAAGCTGTACCTTCAGTCACGCCCGATTCATCTAGAAAATACGGCTAAGGGAAAGAGAAACCCCTCCACGATGAACGCTGAGGTTAACCTGTTAAAACTGGTGCTCAGATTGTTAGCGGCCTGGCCAAGCACTTCCACAAGCCCGGCTTTTCTAGCAGAATGCTCTGAAGGGAAACTGAAAAGGCAGAAATGAAAAGAATCTGGTGGGACAGCAGCTCTCCACTAAGACATCAGGTCTGTGTTACTACCTGATGCCCATCACTGACGTTCCCGGGATACTCGAGAAGTGGGCCAGGTTTACAGCTACGAATGGAAACATGGAGTATGGAGCCAAGAGGACTATTCTGCTGGTATTCTTCCCTCTAGATCAGAGGTCCACACACCACAGCCCGTGAGCCACATCTGGCCAGTGCCCTGTATTTGTGCTACCTGTGATCTTAGACATTTTTAAATGGTTGAAAAAAAAAAACTAATAATATTTCATGATGTGAAAATCATATGAAATTCACACTTCAATGTCCATAAATAAGATTTATGTATTGTCTGTGGCTGCTTCCACACTACAGCAGCAGAGATGAACGGTTGTAACAGATATTTGGTCTATAAATCCTAAAATACACATAGCTACATATATTTACAACTACACAGGACACAATGTAAGACGAGGCTTCTGTGAGAAGGAGGCGTGGAGAGCTAGAAAATGCCCGGAAATTGTAAACGACTGCAAAATAGACACGTTCAGAAAATCTCATGAAATAGAGATAAAAGACTTGAAAAAATGAGAGGAGCCACAGAGGGTGGGTCCATATGGACAACAATCTGTCCATTGTTGAACCATTGTGAACTTTCCAATAACATGATACAGTGATGAATATGATAGAATAACCCAAGAAATAACAGAAAATCTTCCTGTGCTAAAGCACGGGATGGCCTTAGACTGAACGGGCTCACCTGACCTGAGACATTCATCCTGACAGAACTTTTGAACACCAAGGGCAAGCAAGCCTAAACTTCTGGAGATACCCAGTACTGACAAAGACATTTAAGCTCTGAGGGAAAATATTTTTATTAATGGGCATGTGTTACTTGTGTAATTTAAAATAGTATTTAAAAAAACTATCATGATGAAAAGCTGCTCAACATGACTAATTATCAGAGAAATGCAAACCAAAACTACAACGAGGTATCACCTCACACCAGTCAGAATGGCCATCATCAAAAAAATCTACAAACAACAAATGCTGGAGAGGGTGTGGAGAAAAGGGAACCCTCTTGCACTGTTGGTGGGAATGCAAATTGATACAGCCACTATGGAGAACAGTATGGAAGTTCCTTAAAAAACTACAAATAGAGCTACCATATGAGCCAGCAATCCCACTACTGGGCATATACCCGGAGAAAACCATAATTCAAAATGACACATGCACCCCAATGTTCATTGCTGCGCTATTTACAATAGCCAGGTCATGGAAGCAACCTAAATGCCTATAGACAGACAAATGGATAAAGAAGATGTGGTACATATATACAATGGAACATTACTCAGCCATACAAAGAAACGAAATTGGGTCATTTGTAGAGACATGGATGGATCCAGAGACTGTCATACAGAGTGAAGTAAGTCAGAAAGAGAAAAACAAATATCGTACATTAACGCATATATGTGGAACCGAGAAAAATGGTACAGGTGAACCGGTTTGCGGGGCAGAAATAGAGACACAGATGTAGAGCACAAACATATGGACACCAAGGGGGAAAGTGGCGGGGTGGTGCTGGTGGTGGTGGGATGAACTAGGAGATTGGGATTGACATGTATACACTAACATGTATAACCAAGAAGAACCTGCTGTATAAAAAAACAAAATTCAAAAAAGAAAAAAACGATCATGAAAATTTTCCAAATAAAATTCAGCATGAACCACCTAAGAGAGAAATGCACGTCCACCTTGAATCGCTAAGTATTCATCAAGTGCGAGAACCATTCATGTGGTTATCAAGGTCCTACGAATCCCCATTAGAGGGACTCCTAACAATAAACATATATGCTGCGTCTCCCTCCTCCTTCCAAGAACCCGAATACACCCGCCTCACCTCTTTTAGCAAACATCCCATCGCAGGAACCTACAGAGTATATAGGCGTCCACCTACCTACTCTATAAATCGTACACTCCCGTTACAATGCCAGTGTCAAGTTCTGCCTCACTGAACTTTCACAAAGACACCAGTTCTTTCCTTTCCTTGAAGCTCGCTTTTGCTCAGGTAAACATTCTTGCTCAGGCGTCTCCTGAATTGTCTTAGGCCCCAAGCTCACAACTCTTAACACTCGTCCAGAATTCTCTCCGGGTTTCCCAAACTTTCCAGGAGGAACAAGTACCTCTAGGAGTGGAGCTTATAAAAGACTCCCTAGGCTTTCCAGAGAATCACCTGGGGCATTTGTTAAACACAACACAGCCAGGATTCTCAGGAAAAATGGATTCAAGTAGACAGGTGAAAGGCCCAGATGATTCTCAAGTACCCCTTTTCCCAGGGTGTTCATCGCTGTTCCCATACCTGCCACCTTCTTCCGGCACATGGTCTTCTCTCACCCTCCTTTCTTGCATTCAAAGCAAAGTTTTTATCCAACAAATCTAGCCACACTCACGTCTTTCTTCTCAATCTCTGCTGCAATTAGTCATGAGAAGCAATAAAATATTTGGCCTTTTAAGTGTACTATGTTCAGTAATACTTGCGGATCAACTGATACCAATTTATCTTATTAATTTTTTTCCCCTAGGTAAAGTCCAGCAGGCGAAGTTAAATGATTTGCAAATGTTCACACAAGTGTGTTGAATGTGAGCCTGGAGCCACGGTTACTAATTCAAAAGCCCCCAATAACTCACTGTATTTAAGCTCTTACCATTAAATGCTACAGGAAAACAATACCTTGGTTCTCCTACAAAGAAAGCAATTTATTTTTGTAGAAGCTTGATAATTACAAGCTTTTGCATTTCTTCTCTCTCATAAGCAGCTTACTCACACCGTTAAGGGACATACTAAATAAAGCCGCCTCCTCCAATGAGCCAGTATTTGCTTTTAAAATTGTACCAAGAAAAAAAGCAACATGTTCCAGTGATGGAGAACAGTAATTCAGCCAACTCTTCATTAGCTGAGGAGGAAGGCATTTATAAACCCACAGATGACACCGGACCAGTACAGTCATCCAACACAGTAACTGTGGCAACTGGTGCTTCTTTATGGGGGCTGCTGTCCTTCCATGAGAAAAGGTAGCCAAACACTGCTAGGTCCCCCTTTCAATTCTAATAACCCAGCATTTGATGACTGCAAAGAGGCTGCACTCATCTTTCCAGCGACCTCTGATTGCCAAGGGGCGTTAAGTTAGGAAGGAACCGATTATCAAATGGGGTCAAGCGTGGGGCTTTACTACCCATTCCCCGCCGCAAAAACGTGCTGAAGGGAAGAGTAGCTTCAGTTCCCTGAAGGTTTCTCTAGCCAAATGTCTAAACCTTGGGGCCTGTAAGAATAATCTGGTTATTACTGTTGCTATTTAAGTAATGTGGAATCTGGGGTCCACCAGTAACAATTCTGTTTAGTAAGTCTACAGTAGGATCTATGAATCTGCATTTATTTAAAAAGCACCTAATGCTGGTTCCGAGGCTCTTTGGGAAACATTTTGCAAGGTATCTCTTCTCTCACCCTGACACATCCATGCCTCATGCCTTCCACTTTGCTCCTGGCTTTTCCCAAGCAAAGTGTTCTAATCTCTTTCCATCCTAAACTGCACTTCAAGGCCCAGCTCAAATGCCAGCCACGTTCTGAAGCCGAAAAAGATCACCACTGCTAAAAGAGACTTTGCACTCTCTGGCATCCTTGTGCCATTTGCAAACCTTTAATTGTAACAGACTAAGAATAAAAGGTGTTTGATTTCATTAAACAGTCACGTCTTTGTGCAAAACTCACCTCTCTTACTGGGCACACTAAACTCCTTAGAGGCTGGCTAAGTCTCACGTTCTTTTACCTCCTATAATAAAGCATCTACAGAGTGAGACAGACTGTAAGTTTTTGAATGAATGAGTGATCAAGCGATGAGCTGATGAATGCATTCACGAGTGTCTTCCAACAAGCAGCTGAAGCGAAAACTGCGCAGAAGCCGGAAAATTGCCTAGATCTTGTAGTAGTAACTGTCTATAATAGTTTACAATAGTGTAACTACCATAAAATCTTTCAATTTCCTTCTAAAACTTCAGGGGACTTCCAGAAAGTTCATTAAACATCTTTCTGGGTCCAAAGCCTAAGATTTCAAATGTTCTGGCCTCTCTTCCTCAGCCAACAGCACAGCTCTCTGTATGTGTGTTACGCAAGCTATCTGTACTCCCAAGATGAGCCTACTGACTAACTGCCCCGAGGGGCCTGGAGGAAACTTAAGGTGAAAAGTTAAGATAGGAGAGACGGCTAGGAAGACCCCAATTGGTTTTCTTTCACCCCTTCTCCTACCTCAAACCTAACAATGTTCCTCTTGAAAACTTCCAGCAAGAAAAACCACTGACCTTCCCTGGTGGAGCAGTGGTTAAGCATCCACCTGCCAATGCAGGGGACACGGGTTCGAGCCCTGGTCCGGGAAGATCCCACATGCCGCAGAGCAACTAAGCCCGTGCGCCACAACTACTGAGCCCACGTGCCACAACTACTGAAGCCCACGCGCTAGAGCCCACCGCAATGAGAAGCCCGCGCACCGCAACGAAGACCCAACGCAGCCAAAAATAAATAAACAAATTTATTTATTTAAAAAATACTTTATAAAAAAAACACTATCAGATATTAGGTGGTAACCATTCTAACAGTTATTTCATTGTGCCAAACTCCTATAGAACTGGAAAGATCTCGGTGACTGCCAAATTCACCCTTTTTAAGAACACTGAAGAATTTAGAGTCTCCGGTAACCACTTTAACATCCTAAATTTATTTTACTTTATTTTATTTATTCATTTATTTTTGGCCGCACCGCAGGGTATGTGGGATCTTAGTTCCCCCGCCAGGGATCGAACCTGCGTCCCCTGTGGTGGAAGCGCCGAGTGTTAAACCACTTGACCGCCAGGTAAGTCCCTAGTCACATTTTGGGTGATCACTCTAAGTAAAGAAAGCCACACTGAACATATTCTTTTTACTGCTCAATCTGTCCTTAAGTAAATCCCAAACTTGGGAATTCCCTGGCGGTCCAGTGGTTAGGGCTCAGGGTTTTTACTGCCCTGGCCCTGGGTTCAATCCCTGGTCTGGGAATCCCGCAAGCCACGCAGCGGGGCCAAAAAAACCCCCCAAAAAAACCCCCAAACCGTTAATCCAGACCTTTGGAGCAAAATGTAGTTATTTACAATCTAAGATGCTCATACGTCTTAAACAGCAATAAACTTGAGCACAACCAAAATACACTTTTTTAGTGTGGTAAGATTGCCAGTTTTGAAAGAGAAGCTTTATTCCTCATTTTGAAAAGTATGACTACTTTTTATGTAGATTGTAGCCGCGGTAATGGGTGCTCAGGCAGAAACCTCTGTGGCCAAAAAGTGGAAATCCAGGGCACGTGACGTATAAAATTGGCTCTTGGCCAAGACGGCATCACCTTTGCAAGATCTTAAGCCAGGTATACAGGACGCAGAATGACGCAAATATTAAGACGGGAAGGCTCCCGAAAGATTTCAAATGTATGTCCAAAGAGTCAGTGCGTGTTATAACACACTGTTCACATGACATTTTTCAAAATTCAGAAACCTAAAAGACATGTAGGTCACGTGATCAGATAAGTGTAACTTTAGATTTTTTGTTTGTTTGCATAAAATGTTCCATCATTAGTGCGATTAGAAACAAAACACAAATAATCTGCGGCCTCGGAAGGGGAAAACTTACAGGTCAAGAGCGAGAAATACAAAAACCACGGCATCGAACGGTAAGGATCAAACTAGAAGCTCCCGCGGGGTTCCGGTTCTTACCGGACGCGGTGCAAGCCCCAGGCAAGGGAAGGCGAGGGCAGAGCCGCAAAGCGGAGCGGAGACAGCGGCTCAGGGAGAGGGGAGCCCGCTTCCCGGTCCGACCCCACCGCCCGGCGGCCCCCGGCTTCCCATTCATTCCGCGCCGTCTCCAGGTGGCGGCCGCGCGTTGGCCGCCGCCGCGTTCTCCGCCCGGAACCGCCGCGCACTCACCTGTTCGGGAGCAAGCCCTCGCGACGCTGCGGGCCGCCGAGGCCACCGCCAGGAGCCGGGGGGAAGCGAGGCGGGGGGCGGCGGCGGGTGCCGGCGAGCGGCGGCGCGGCGGCGGGCCGGGCGGGCGGCGCAGGCCGGGCGCGTCCCTCTGCAGCAGGGCGGAGCAGAGCCGCCGCGGGCTCTGATACATGCCGGGCGCCGCCGCCGCCGCTGCCGCCGCCGCGGCCCCTCGCGCGCCCGACCCACCCGCGGGCCTCGCCGACGCGGGCGAGCCGAGCAGACTCTCGGGGGCGTCCGAGGGGAGGCTCCCGGGCTCCTTCTCTTCCCGCCGCGGCCCGGGGGAAGGTGCTGGGCAGGCGAGCCCGGGACTGAGTGGCTGGTGCTGCGGCTGCTGCGACGCGAAGGCGCTGGCTGCAGCCAGCCGGCGAGAGCTGAGGGGTAACCGGCGAGCGCAGAGCGCTGACAAAGCGGGCGCTACCAAGCGCGACAGGGAGGGGGGATCCATAGGATCGGAGCCAGGCGCGACCAGGTAGGGACTCCTCGAACCGGAGTGATACTGATTTGGGAGGAAGCGGATCTTAAGCTATTTATAGGGTGGGGGCTATGGGAGGTCCAAAGTAACAAGGATCCCTTGAGGCGGTTTTAAAGGAATGAGCCTCCCCTTCCGCTGGCTGCAGTGGAAACGCCCACAGGCTGGGAGACCCAAGACTGCTCCAGGGCTGTGGCCCTGGAGACACGTGGGTGTCCGAGTGGAAGACAGCATCCGTGTGTGCGTGTGAGTGGACGTGTGAATCCGGCAAAGGGTGTCCGCCCCCGACGCCGTCGGCGGGACGTGTTGCGTTAAACGAAATTAAGCGCGATAAAGCCCCCACTGTGTGCGATGGCGATGCTGAGGAAGACGACGTCCCTTTCCTCAAGAATGTTATCCTCAGGCAAAGGGGGCCGAAGGTGGCAAGAGAAATCAGACCTAAAGCTTTACAAGGAAGATTAAGTTCAGTGCCACAAGTTTTCGCAAGTTTGGCGATAGAGGTCATAACAGGCCTGCGGTTTCTAGAAGGTTTATTAGAAGACTTGGCATTTGTGTTGGGCAAAGACTTGGAGGTCTCTGTTTTACACTTGTAGAATTTGGAGCAGGGGGAGAGTGATGGTGATTTACACATGAAAAAGGGGAATAAAGAAAGCCCTGGGTGTATTTATAAGAACAACTCTTAGTTATGTAGGGTGGAAGCTAAGGAGTAAGAAGACAGATGCTTGGATAGGTTATACTGAGGGAGGCAGACGTTATATTAGACGTAATTTGGTAGGAAACGGTGAGCTGTTTTGTGAGCTGCGCAAGGATATGATTTAGGGCTGTGGTTTCCTTGAGGTCATGTATCTCGGGCATGTGAAAAGGCAAGAGAGAGAAGTAGGCCAGCTGATAAAAAAGTTATTCTAGACTTGCATCTAGTACTGGAAAAGAATGAATGGAAGAAATATCTCAGCTAGATTTGGGCAGGAAATGATGACTAACCAGGAAGGGAAGTGGGGTGAGGGGGAGGGAGGCCCAAGACTGGATTCCTTTCTGAATGATTTATGACCTAGAAATGTTTTCTTGCCGGATTTCCCATGGTTCTGGTGATTCTCCTGTCTTGAGGAATTGGAAACTTTTCATTACCAAGGATATTCAATGTATGTTCAGGCCTGGGCTATATATCTGACACCCGGAAGGTGTGGTTGCCATCAGCTGGCACAGGTTGATCATAACTCCTGGGAGTTATGCTTCGTGGCAAATCATTAAATCTCTTAGTCTCACTTTCCTTGTCTATAAAAACAGAATCATACCTTAGTCACTAGGTGAAATAAAAAGTGCTGATAAAACTAGCCTATAAAAAGCGTTTTGCAGGGGCTTCCCTGGTGGCGCAGTAGTTGAGAGTCCGCCTGCCGATGCAGGGGACGCGGGTTCGTGCCCCGGTCCGGGAAGATCCCACATGCCGCGGAGCGGCTGGGCCAGTGAGCCATGGCCGCTGAGCCTGCGCATCCGGAGCCTGTGCTCCGCAACGGGAGAGGCCCGCGTACCGCAAAAAAAAAAAAAAAAAAAAACCACACAGGTGATTCTGATGCACATTCCTGTTGTTCCCTCAATACTACCTCCCAAACACATAAATTGGGGGCAGTGATGCAAAAGAGATGGGTTTAAGAACTATGAAGGAGACAGAAACTACGGGGTTGAGTGACAAATTAAATCCAGGGGGTGAGGGAGGAGAGGACAGAGTCTAGGGACGACCTGGGTGACTGGTAGATGATGGTACCAAACAAGGAAAACAGGTGGAGATGCCTCTCTTAGGGAGGACACTCCCTGAGAGTTAAGATGGGAACATATCATTGGGACGCGCCCGTGGAACACCCAGGTGGAGTCACTTTGTGGGCAAAGAAAACTAAGGACTGGGCGCTCATAACAGAGTCAGGCCCAGACATGTTTGAGGGTCCAGTAGTTAAAGCCATGGATAATGAGATCACTCACAAAAAGTCTCTGAGTGAGAGAAGCGAAGTGTTAAAGGATGAAATTCCTGTGAAACACATAGCTTTAAGGACGGCCGGAAGGGGAAAAGACTTGAAACCTCATCAGAGAAGGAGAACCGGGGGAGGCTGGTATCTTCGAAGTAAGGGAGCCGAAAGTTTCTACAAGGGTAGAACAGTGACGAATGCTCCCAAGAGGTCAAGGCAGAGAGTGGATCCTTTGGATTTGACAACGGGAAGGCCACTCTTTACGTGAACGGTTGTAGGTCGGTCGTGCTGGTGGAAAGCAAGTGGCAGCGGTCAGCGAGGCCGGAAGGCAGGAGCCCGATGAAAGAACAATGGCGTAAAGAACCAGGTGAGTCTTTTTTCTCTGAAGACTGGAGCAACCTCAAAATAGAAATAGAAGAGAAGGAGCTAAGAAACATAGAAGTTGTAGTTTTTCTCCTGTTGAGACTTTCTGCTTAGCACTGCTGTTTGCCTAGCCGTTTCACTAGTTCCTTTGTTTTTGTTTGTTTGTTTGTATTTTTGGTTTTTTTGCGGTACGCGGGCCTCTCACTGCCGTGGCCTCTCCCGTTGCGGAGCACAGGCTCCGGGCGCGCAGGCTCAGCGGCCATGGCTCACGGGCCCAGCCGCTCCGCGGCACGTGGGATCCTCCCGGACCGGGGCACGAACCCGTGTCCCCTGCATCGGCAGGCGGACTCTCAACCCCCGCGCCACCAGGGAAGCCCATCACTAGTTCCTTTGTTAACATCTAACTTCAGCTGTCTGAAGTGAAGCTATATACACATGTGTACACATATATGTATACACACATACGTAGATATACACATATACGAGCATGAGGGGAAGGGAAATCCCTCTCTCTTCCTCTTCTTATAAGACCACCTATCCTATTGGATTAGGGCCCTACCCTTATGACCTCATTTAACCTTAGTTACCTTCTTGAAAACCTTATCTCCAAATATAGTCACATTGGGGGTTAGGATTCAAAATAGGAATTGGGTGAGGCGACACATGGCAGTCCATCGCGTTGTCAAAAACCAGAAGTACATCAGTCAATGAATAGTCAAAACAAAGTAATGAGGTCTCTAATCCTATCACTATAAATGATTCTTCACTTCTAACTGAAGTGATATCATCTTTAACATATTTAAAAAGGCAGAAAAATCCCAATTGCTTTGAGCGTATCTTTATATTTATTAAAGAAATTCATTCAAAAATGTATGTTAAACTCTGTTGGAGTTTTTTCACTTATTATATCCCTTTTCTCAGAAGGTAACACTGTTCCAGGCGTCTTTTCAGAGGATCATCAGGTATCCTGAACAGGAGAATGTGGCTCTCAGACCTCTCACTGGGACTGCAAAGGTATGATTGGTCCATGCCCTCAGTGACTTTGCTCTGACACCCATCACCGCTGTGGAGCCGGGGCCTTGCTTCTTATAAAGTGGGCCCAGCCCACAGCTGAGCATGCTGGGAACACTGAGACAGGCGCGTTCCTGCGAGACAGGGAGTGAGGGGTGAATTTGGCTGGGGAACTCCCCACGGCCTTACCAAACTCTTATAATTGCACTGCCACCTATGGTCCTGTTACCCCAAAACTGGTTTCTCCTCTCGGTGGGTGTCGAGACGGTGGACACAACCAAGCTGCATGTTGGGAGAAGGAAGCATTTATTATCACTTACAGCAAGTAAGGAGAACACCGGGGATCTTTCCCAAAGCAGCGTCACCTTGAACAGCAAAACTGAGGAAGTGTTTTGTTTTTTTTTAATAAATTTATTTATTATTTATTTTGGGCTGCATTGGGTCTGCCTTGTTGCGCACGGGCTTTCTCTAGTTGCGGCGAGCGGGGGCTACTCTTAGTTGCGGTGCGCGGGCTTCTCATTGCGGTGGCTTCTCTTGTTGCAGAGCTCGGGCTAGGCACGCAGGCTTCAGTAGTTGCAGCACGTGGGCTCAATATTCGTGGGTCGCAGGCTCTAGAGTGCAGGCTCAGTAGTTGTGGCGCACGGGCTTAGTTGCTCCGTGGCATGTAGGATCTTCCCGGACTAAGGCTCAAACCCGTGTCCCCTGAATTGGCAGCTGGATTCTTAACCACTGCACCACCAGGGAAGCCCTGGACCAGAGATTCTATGTTGTATAGCAGGGCAGAGAGAGTTGGGATGCCATCTTGGGCTTGCTGTCACAGGTATCTATTCCTTTACCCTCACAACAATGCAGGCTGTATAATCAAGAACATTCTATCCTCCAGGCTTCAGGTTGCATGGCTCTGTTGTTAAGCAGAGCTCCTCTTTATTGATAGTGAAGTAGCAAAATATAGTCTGTCTTGGTCATACAGGTAACTGACAGGATTGAAAATGTAAAATGTTAAAACAAATAGTCCATTATTATGGGATTATATGAAATCATGTGTGTGAAACTTTGGAACATTTTAAAGCACTATAGAATTTAAAGAATGTTTCATTCAATTAAAAAGAAAAGCCACTAGTCCAAAGCCAGTCATTCAGAATGTAAATAAGTAAGCAGAGAAAATATTATACTGTAATTATGAATATAAACATGATAGAATAGAATCCTTTTTTTTTTTTTTTTTTTTTTTGCGGTACATGGGCCTCTCACTGTTGTGGCCTCTCCCGTTGCAGAGCACAGGCTCCGGACGCGCAGGCTCAGCGGCCATGGCTCACGGGCCCAGCCGCTCCGCGGCATGTGGGATCTTCCCGGACGGGGGCACGAACCCGTGTCCCCTGCATCGGCAGGCGGACTCTCAACCACTGCGCCACCAGCGAAGCCCGAATAGAATCCTTTTGACTAGAATTATCGGTCTCCAGCTAACAGAATCCAAAGCCTACCATGGCGACCAAAATTGATGTAAATCTCCGGTGTCCATCTGTGAAACCCTTAACAATAAAAAATAAAATAAGATAAAAATTTAAAAACCTACAACAGGGACTTCCCTGGTGGTGCAGTGGTTAAGAATCTGCCTGCCATTGCAGGGGACATGGGTTCGATCCCTGATCCGGGAAGATGCCCACATGCCCGGAGCAACTAAGCCCGTGTGCCACAACTACTGAAGCCTGCGAGCCACAACTACTGAAGCCCACGTGCCTAGAGCCCGTGCTCCACAGCAAGAGAAGCCACAACGATGAGAAGCCCACGCACCGCAAAGAAAAGTAGCCCCGCTCACCACAACTAGAGAAAGCCCATGTGCAGCAACGGAGACCCAACACAGCCAAAAACAAAACAAAACAAACAAACAAAAAAACCTACAACATACTAATTGGTTTAATGACCACGTGGATTCCACACTTCCCTGAAGATATTTTTTTGGAATAAGAAACCAGTTAAAAAGTTTTCCCTTGGATATCTCTGTAGCACTAATGCCCTGGGCTTAGAGGTAGGTGTGACTATTCCAGTACAACCTATCCCAATTATATTATAGACTTCACAGGGCCCAGGTACTGATACAGATCCTCCTCTTTTTCTTTTCCTTTTTTTAAATGAAATTTGGAGTTTAATTAGAACAGAGATACGATACAGATCCTCTTCTTAATGGACTCTTGCCTAATAGCAATTATCCCACTCAGAGCTCCTAAGGAACCTGGCCACCAGTTTGGGCTGAGCATGTACCCAGTTCTGAAACTTGGCCCAGCAACATTTTTGCCAACCTGAAACAACTGTCATTATGTTTTTGCATACAATTCTTTCTGGCTTCTTTCCCAGTTAAGGAAATGTGTCTCCTCAGTCCAGCCCTCACCTACATGCACGTTAACACCTTGGAAATGGAGATGGGCTCTTAAATTCAATGAAATCCACTATTTACAATCATCAGACGTGTAAATTATAACCGATCTTTTCTTAACCCCTTTTTGAGATCTGCTTTTCTTCACCTGTACTAAGCAATTCATGATTTTCCTGTCCTCTGCTAAATCCTGGTTGGCTGAGTTAGCCTGAACTGTGTTAGTAACAGGGTCATCATGGAATCTGAGTCCCAGGTGCCCGAGGATACAAGTTCTTTGACTTTTAGGATGTTCGTAGACATTTTTTCCCCAATGTCTAAGTATTCTGTCCTTAGAAAATGTGATGGCCCCAATCTTACTTCTTTGTTTGGCTTAAATATCATCTGTTTATTAGAGACCAAACTATTAGAAAATTAAATTCCCCATCTAATATTTCAGATTCTCCCTCTCCTTTTTCCCCACCCAAGTCACCTAACAAAGCTGTGTGTTAGCACTTGGGCAAACTAAAAAACTTGATTTTTTGTTTACATTAGAGAGTCAGTCTCTGAACTACTTGTCCATGTAGATAATAACCAATTTATCTCATGATCAAACTGTGGTATAGTTTGATAAGGCCTTCTGCATCTATACCTTAAAAAAAAGGAACCATCTTTTTTGTGGGTATCTAAACCTTCTACTCATTTGCATACCCACCCCTCAGATGTCTGGAACCAATTTGATAGTCCTCCAAATTGTATTCCTTTTTTTCTAAGTTGTTTTATTTTTTTTGGAATTTGATTTGATTCGATTTTTTATGCAGCAGGTTCTTGTTAGTTATCTATTTTATACATATTAGTGTACACCTGTCGATCCCATTTTCCCAATTCATCCTCCCCGCCCCCTGCTTTCCCCGCTTGGCGCCCATATAAGCAAATTGTATCCTTAAACTTTTCATTAACTGGTATAATAGCTGTAGGGAGAACACACCAAAACTGGTAATTCTACCAAAGCTTTATAACAGCCTTCCGGCAGACACCATAATAGGATACCAGCCACATGGAGCTCCACAATGAAAAGAAAGATCTATCTTCAGGAAACTGTCTGGAAGCTTAGCATCAAAGGAACTGCTAGGCTATAAACATCATCAGGAGTTAAGACTGTGTGCCCTCAGGGCCACATAGAATTATTTATATCAGGATTGAGACCCTTTCTTGCAAATCAGCAGATATCCTTAAACCTGTGTGAACTGACTGGGAGATTATAGTTTGTAGCAGCAAATACAATATTATTACATAGGGACTCTATCCAAAATGGGATCACCAGCCATTTTCAAACTTTTAAAAGTATCAGAACATTTCTATTAAAAATCAAAGTTTTTTTTTGTTGCTGTTGTTTTTAAATCAATTGGTAGCCTGTGATAGTGACACTATACTATAAGAAGTGAGTACTGGGGCTTCCCCGGTGGCGCAGTGGTTGAGAATCTGCCTGCCAATGCAGGGGACGTGCGTTCAATCCCACATGAAGATCCCACATGCCGCGGAGCAGCTAAGCCCATGTGCCACAACTGCTGAGTCCACGTGTCGCAACTACTGAGCTTGCATGCTGCAACTACTGAAGCCCGCGTGCCTAGAGCCCGTGCTACACAACAAGAGAAGCCAACGCAATGAGAAGCCCGCGCACCGCAACGAAGAGTAGCCCCCGCTCGCTGCAACTAGAGAAAGCCCACGCACATCAATGAAGACCCAACGCAGCCATAAATAAATAAATTTAAAGAAGTGAGTACTTACGTATGGCTGATTCATTTTGCTGTGCAGTAGAAGCTAACAGAACATTGTAAAGTAACTATACTCCAATAAAAATTCATGAAAAAAAAATGAGTACTGCTGGGGTCTAGAAGGCTATAAGTTCAAGGAGAGTTAAACCCTGCGATTGGTGATAAGACTAGAAAACAGCAGTGAGTACAGTCACCACATAACAAGGAGCAGAAGAGTGTGATGGGGATAGTGCAGGGCCATGAAGGGCTTCCCAAGCTTTGCTTCATCTGCAGGGACTAACATGTAAAATTTCTTTCACGTCTCCTGTTTTATCATAGAAATCAGTGCAGTTTGGCCCTCTACACCATAACGTTTGTCTTAAGTAAATTTGTTTTATTCCTAAATCATGGAGTGAAATGTGTACACATAAAAGATGTGCTGAATTTATTGTGTGGCTTCAGAGAATCTCCTGGCACGTTGCTGAGGGTCAAACTCGCGTGCTGAGTGAGCCGGGTTAGTATGGGCGCTGGACAGTACACGGGCTCTGGAATGAGATAGAGCAGGGGTGGAGTTCCAGCTCTAACGTGTAGAAGCTGCATGACATCGGGCAGTTATTTAACCAGTCTGAGCTTCGGTTTCCTCAACTATGGAATGGTTTTAACAATGCCTGTCTCAGAATGGCTACGCATCCTCCCCTTCTTCTTAAGCGACAGAACCCTGAGTTTCGGCGAGGCATGGTGCCGAAACCCGGCAACTCACATTGGGACTTGAACCCAGGTTCTTTTTTTTTTTTTTAATAGATCTTTATTAGAGTGTAATTGCTTCACAATACTGTGTTAATTTCTGTTGTACACCAAAGTGAATCAGCCATATGTGTACACATGTCCCCATATCTCCTCCCTCTTGCATCTCCCTTCCACCCTCCCTATCCCACCCCTCTAGGTGGTCACAAAGCACCGAGCTGATCTCCCTGTGCTATGCGGCTGCTTCCCACTAGCTATCTATTTTACATTCGGTAGTGTATATATGTTGATGCTACTCTCACTTCACCCCAGCTTCCCCCTCCCGCCCCATGTCCTCCAGTCCATTCCCTATGTCTACATCAAAAAAACAAACAATCCAATTAAAAACTGGGTGGAAGACCTAAACAGACATTTCACCAAGGAAGACATACAGATGGCCAAGAAGCACATGAAAAGATGCTCAACATCACTAATTATTAGAGAAGTGCAAGTCAGAAGTACAATGAGGTGTCACCTCAAGCCAGTCAGAATGGCCATCATCAAAAACTCTAGAAACAATAAATGCTGGAAAGGGTGTGGTGAAAAGGGAACCCTCCTGCACTGTTGGTGGGAATGTAAATTGATACAGCCACTATGGAGAACAGTATGGAGGTTCCTTAAAAAACTAAAAATAGACCCAGCAATCCCACTACTGGGCACATACCCTGAGAAAACCAAAATTCAAAAAGAGTCATGTACCACAATGTTCATTGCAGCTCTATTTACAATAGCCAGGACATGGAAGCAACCTAAGTGTCCATCGACAGATGAACGAATAAAGAAGATGTGGAACCCAGGTTCTTTTAACTGAGATCACACACCTGGTCTCAGGACTTAATGAAACTCACTTTCTTGATGTCTCATTGCAGAAAGAATTCAGTGAGAGACAAAGTGATAGGTAAGAAGTGGATTTATTTAGAGAGAAACACACTTCACAGAGTGTGGGCCATCTCAGAAGGCAAGAGAGGCACCAGGATATGGGGTTGTCAGTTTTTATAGGGGTGGGTAATTGCATAGGCTAATGGGTGGGAGGAATATTCCAGCTATTTTGGGGATAGGGTGGGGATTTCCAGGAATTGGGCTACTGCCCACTTGTTGACCTTTTATGGTCGGCCTTGGAACTGTCATGGCGCCTGTGGATATGTCATTTAGCGTGTTGATGTGCTACCGTGAGCGTATACTGAGGCTCAAGGTCTAGTGAAAGTCTTATCTGCCATCTTGGGCCTAATTGATTCTAACCATTTATGTCGTGTTCTAAGGCTATGTCATTCTTTTAAAGGTTGTGCCCTGCCCCCTTCCCTCCTGTTTCACTACCATTTGGGTTCCCAGCTGCATAGCATTTCTCAGTCTCCCCAGGAGGTAGATAGAGCCAAGTGGCTAAGTTTTCCAATGGAGTATGAGCCAGAAGGATGTGTGCTGCTTCCAAGCCTTGTCCAAAAAGTATCCCATGTGCTTTCCTTCATGTTCCGTCTTCCCTCCTCTCAGGAGCTGAACTGGCCTTTACAGTGATGGCCAGAGTGACTTGGAAAGCAATGTACTAATGATGGCGGAGACTCAGTTAGCCTGGATCCGTGAATGACTGTGAATCAGAGCCCTTGCCCACTTGCAGTTGGTGCTAAAAGCTCGGCCTCTGTGCACAGGTGCCGAATTGAATCTCAGAGACACAGTTTGGGGTGAAGTAGAAAAGAATAGCTTTATTGCTTTGCCAGGCAAAGGGGGAACACAAGAAGCCCATGCCCCTCAGTAACTGTTTGTTCCAACCTGCAAGGATTTGTTGAGCAGTTTTATAGCAATGGTTCAAGGGCAGGGTTGCCGGATAAGGATTAGGGTATGTGCAGGGCCTGCACTCCTTTAATCTGGCCTGAGGTGGTTTCTTGAAGAGCTTCTCCGGTTCCTTTAATCTGGAATGAAGAATGCTAACATCTTCCACTTGTTGGGGATTTTAGTTCTGTAAGGAGCTCAAAGATATTGTTATGTATATCCCTCAACTAAGCCTGTGCACCACAACTACTGAGCCTGCGCTCTAGAGCCCACGTGCCACAACTAGTGAGTCTGCATGCCACAACTACTGAAGCCTGCGTGCCTAGAGCACGTGCTCCGCAACAAGAGAAGTCACCGCAATGAGAAGTCCGCGCACCACAACGAAGAGTAGCCCCCGCTCGCTGCAACTAGAGAAAGCCCGCGCACAGGAACGAAGACCCAACGCAGCCAAAAATAAATGAATGAATGAATCAATGAATGAATGTCTCTTCAACTGGCAACTCCCAGGACTCAGACAGTGGGTTTATAATTTGTTCCAACTACTAGGCTTTGTTTTTCTTCTGTCGCAGTAGAAATGCCTCTTATTAAATACCTGATTTCACGTAGAGTACAGTACTAACTTTGAGAGCCCAGCCCTATCACCACCTCCTGAAATGAGACACAGCCATTTCACTGAACTGACCTATTCTCAGGACTGACTTCTTCAAACAGGACATGGAGTCATGTATCAACCTAGCTTCTGGATGGTGAAACTTCCCTGGGAAGTTTCAAAGGGGGGACTGTCGCGGAACAGAATTTGCTGCCCCAAAATGTCTCTTTGGAATATTTTAAGCTGGTTGATTTCTAAGAAATAGCCAATCCGGGAAAAACTCTGAAAATCAAGTAGGAGTTACCCTTTTGTAAGAAAGATTTACATTTGTAAGGGAAATCTCCAATTGTAAGGGCGGTTCCCTCACTATACCTGGGAGAGGAGGTTGACCAATTCTCTAGAAACTCTCATGAATGGAGAAGGCAATGACTTAAATCTGCATAACAACCTCACCCTTGTTTACTGTGCCTTTGCCTGTAACCCCTGTAACTGACTCTCCCCATCCTCAATGTCCTCTGTGGCCTTTTTTTTTTTTTTTTTTTTTTTGCGGTACGTGGGCCTCTCACTGTTGTGGCCTCTCCCGTTGCGGAGCACAGGCTCCGGACGCGCAGGCTCAGTGACCATGGCTCACGGGCCCAGCCGCTCCGCGGCATGTGGGATCGGCAGGCGGACTTTCAACCACTGCACCACCAGGGAAGCCCTCCTCTGTGGTCTTTACTGAGAATGGTATTTAAGGTGAGGGCTTCAGCCATCTTGGCGAGTGACTCAGTTTTCCTGGATCTCTCCCATGTTATTAAAATTTTTGTTTGATTTTTCTACTGTTAATGTGTGTCATTCCAATTTAATTTTTAGACCAGCCAGAAGAACCTAAAAGCGTAAAGGAAAATTTCCTCCTCCCTGACAGAAGATAAGTGTTGTTTTAAAAGTAATATTGTTTTCTCTTTTTATCATAAGTAATACACGAATACAGTCTCACTTTAAGACATTAAATCATTCAAACAACGGAAGACCAGCCTCACTTTCAGCCCCTCCTGTAAGCACATAGGTTTGGGGGGGGTGGGTCCCCAGAGAAAGAGAACCAGGCATGACTTTCTTGACAGAAGAGAATCCATTTTTGCCCTAAGCCATTTTGTGATCTAAGCCCGGCCACGATGCTTGCCCTTGAAAAGGTCTCAGGAATCAGTGATCTCAAGGGAACAAAGGAATGAAGGAACAGAGAAAAGGCAGCCAAACACTGGTGCAGTGGTAAAGCAGAGTCCTAGTTCCTCCTCGAGGGATTATACATAATAATAGATCTCTGAGTTCAGCAGGAACTAAGGTCCCCACCCAGGCGGAGGGTGGAAGGAGGAGGTTGATGACCCTCCTGACTTCAATCAACTCAACCTTGGACTCTGTTGACCTTTGCCCCATTTCTATGCTGCATTCTCCTCTGCTCCAGCTTATGAATATGCGTGTACCCTTAGCTTAAAGCTTCCTCGGTTTTGGGCTTCAACGGGAGAGGCCACAACAGAGAGGCCCGCATACCGCAAAAAAAAAAAAACTTCCTCAATTTTGCTGTCCAGGGTGATGCTGCTTTGGGGAAGATCCCCCCCCCCCCCCGGTGTTCTCCTTATTTGCTGTAAATAATAATAAATGCTTCCTTCTCCCGATGTGTGGCTTGGTTTTCTATATTGGCTCGACACCCACCAAGAGGCACAACCAGTTTTCGGGTAACATTCCTTCCAGCTAACTCTTACTAATAGTTTCCTTGGAAGGAGCCTACCTAAGGGCCCTGGGAGCAACTAGAGCTGCATTGCCTGGGCTGGCCCAACAGAAGGGAGAGGAGGTGCCTGAGAGGGGACGAGCCCTAGGCTTCTAGCTATAAAAGGATTGCTTTCCTGCTTTGGGGGAACAGTCATGTTTATTACGATGGTTAGTTATAAACATTCTTTCCCCTAGAGTATGCAGTGTTTGAGAAACATAGGTGAATTCCTCCTAATACTCATTATTTCTAGACTGGGTTTAACCACAGCTCCCTGGGTACAGCTCAAAAGAAGTTTAAATTTCTCAGCATCTCTGCATTCCAGTTATATCCTGGATTCCCGAGGATACGCTCTAAGTGGAGATGTAGCAAACACCTGGTCTTTTCCGTAGCACCTGAAAGATGTGGGTACAAGCCATTATGTGTTCTGTTTTCAAATGGTAAATCATCCTAGTTTTTTTTTTTTTTTTTTTTGATTCTGGGGGTGGGACAGAGATACCTTGACTGTGTAATTCTTAGCACATTGAGTATTGAGTCTTTGCCTTTCTCTTTAGGAGTGAACATTAAACCATAAATTCTTGGATTGCAAGATGCTGTTTTTCCCACAAGATGGTGGATATTGGGGAGCTCAGTTTCATGGCCACTACCTCTTTAGAGGAATCTTGTCCATTCCATGAACGTTTATATCGAGCACCTCCATAATCCAGGCATAGATGTAGGTGCTGGGCATGTTACCCAAAAAACTGGGTTTGCTTCTTCGTGGGTGTTGATTCAAAAGATACAACCAAGCCAAAGATTAGGAGAAGGAAAGGTTTATTATTTGTAGCAAATAAGGAGAACACCGTGGATCTCTCCCAAAGCAGTTTTCCCGAACAGCAAAACTGGAGAATTTTTAAGCTAAGGATACATGCATATACATGAAGGGGCTTGAGCAGAGGAGAATTCAGCATAGAATTGGGGCAAAGGTCAACAGAGTACAAGCTTTAGTTGACTGAAGTCAGAAGGGTCAGAAAAGGTCACCATCACCATCCCTTAAGTTCTAGTTGATCGGGTGGTTGAGTGCTTGGGGTGGGGGGGGGTTGAATTCTGCACAACAGCTCAAGAAAGTGCTTCAGGCTAATCTTTACAACTGAAACACAACTGGGAGTCTTTACAACTGATTTGGTATCTTTGCTATCCTTACTTCTCTTGCCTGATAACAGTTTGTTCTTTTGTTCCCTTAAGATCATTATTAAAAGATCTTTGATTGCTGAGACCTGTTCCAGGGCAAGCATCGCACCAGGCTTAGATCGCAAAATGACTTAGGCCACAAATGGCTTCTCTTATGTCAAGAGAACCATACCTTGTGCTCTTTCTCCCAGGAACCCCTACCCTATCCACTTACAGGCATACAACAGCGAATGAGACAGACAAGGGTACCGTTATGGAACTTACATTCTAGCTGAGAGAGAAGACAGATAATAGGCCAGCAAAATAAATAGGGTAGTTACACAGTGTGATCAATGCTATGAAGGAAGTAAATAAAACGATGTGATAGAGAGTAGAAATATCTGAATTGAGACTGAAGGATGAGGATGAGCACCCCACCGTGGGAAGGGCGGGGGCAGGGAACTGCCAGGGTAATTGCCTTGAGGTGGGAAAATCATTTGATGACGTTCAGGTACAAAAGGAGCCAATGTGACAGGAGTCAGATCACAGCTGTCAAATAAAGAGATTGGTTTTTTTTGTTTTTGTTTTTGTTTTTTTTTGCGGTACGCGGGCCTCTCACTGTTGTGGCCTCTCCCGTTGCGCAGCACAGGCTCCGGACGCGCAGGCTCAGCGGCCATGGCTCACGGGCCCAGCCGCTCTGCGGCATGTGGGATCTTCCTGGATGGCATGTGGGATCTTCCCAGACCAGGGCACGAACCGGTGTCCCCCGCATTGGCAGGCGGATCCTCAACCGCTGCGCCACCAGGGACGCCCAAGAGATTTGTTTTTGTTGTTGTTGTTTACTTAAAGAAAAATGCACAACATAAGAGTTGTGAGTTTTGGGAATTCCTTGGTGGTCCACTGGTTAGGACTCCGCACTTTGACTACTGAGGGCCCGGCTCCACTCTCTGGTTGGGGAACTGAGACCCCACAAACCATGTGGCACGGCCAAAAATAAATTTTAAAGAGTTGTGAGTTTCAAATAAACAATCTAACCTTACACCTAAAGGAACTAGAGAAAGAAGAACAAACAAAACCCAAAGTTAGTAGAAGGAAAGAAATCATAAAGATCAGAGCAGAAATAAATGAAATAGAAACTAAGAAAATAATAGCAAAGATCAATAAAACTAAAAGCTGGTTTTTTGAGAAGATAAACAAAACTGATAAACCTTTAGCCAGACTCATCAAGAAAAAGAGGGAGAGGACTCAAATCAATAAAATTAGAAATGAAAAATGAGAAGTTACAACAGACACCTCAGAAATACAAAGCATCCTAAGAGACTACTACAAGCAACTCTATGCTAATAAAATGGACAACCTGGAAGAAATGGACAAATTCTTAGAGAGGTATAACCTTCCAAGACTGAACCAGGAAGAAATAGAAAATATGAACAGACCAATCACAAGTAATGAAATTGAAACTGTGATTAAAAATCTTCCAGCAAACAAGAGTCCAGGACCAGATGGCTTCACAGGTGAATTCTATCAAACATTTAGAGAAGAGCTAACACCCATCCTTCTCAAACTCTTCCAAAAAATTGCAGAGGAAGGAACGCTCCCAAACTCATTGTATGAGGCCACCATCACCCTGATACCAAAACCAGACAAAGATACTATAAAGAAAGAAAATGACAGACCAATGTCACTGATGAATACAGATGCAAAAATCCTCAACAAAATACTAGCAAACAGAATCCAACAACACATTAAAGGGATCATATACCATGATCAACTGGGGTTTATCCCAGGGATGCAAGGATTCTTCAATATATGCAAATCAATCAATGTGATACACCATATTAACAAATTGAAGAAGAAAAACCATATGATCATCTCAGTAGATGCAGAAAAAGCTTTTGGCAAAATTCAACGCCCATTTATGATAAAAACTCTCCAGAAAGTGGGCATAGAGGGAACCTACCTCAACATAATAAAGGCCATATACGACAAACCCACAGCAAACATCATTCTCAATGGTGAAAAACTGAAAGCATTTCCTCTAAGATCAGGAACAGACAAGGATGTCCACTCTCACCCCTATTATTCAACATAGTTTTGGAAGTCCTAGCCACGGCAATCAGAGAAGAAAAAGAAATAAAAGGAATACAAATTGGAAAAGAAGAAGCAAAACTGTCATTATTTGCAGATGACACGATACTATACATAGAGAATCCTAAAGATGCCACCAAAACTATTCGAGCTAATCAATGAATTTGGTAAAGTTGCAGGATACAAAATTAATGCACAGAAATCTCTTGCATTCCTATACACTAATGACAAAAGATCAGAAAGAGAAATTAAGGAAACAATCCCATTTACCATTGCAACAAAAAGAATAAAATACCTAGGAATAAACCTACCTAAGGAGGTAAAAGACCTGTACCGAGAAACCTATAAGACACTGATGAAAGAAATCAAAGATGACACACACAGATGAAGAGATATACCATGTTCTTGAATTGGAAGAATCAATTTGTGAAAATGACTATACTACTGAAAGCAATTTACAGATTCAGTGCAATCCCTATCAAATTACCAGTGGCATTTTTTTACAGAACTAGAACAAAAAAATCTTAAAATTTGTATGGAGACAAAATTTGTATGCCCCAACTAGAGAAAGCCTGCGTGCAGCAATGAAGACCCAATGCAGCCAAAAAAAAAATAATTAATTAATTAATTAATTAAAAAAAATTGTTCCTAAGGTATATCTCTAACTATCTAAAGGGGCTGCTTGTCCAAAGTACAGGGTAACTCATCATGTTATCATGAATTTCCTCTTTGTGGGCTGTTGGTCAGTGACTGCAGTGGGTTAGGACTTAATCCTTGTAGAACTGGGTGGTGAGCAATTCTCTGTGGTTTTTTTTTTAATTAATTTTTATTGGAGTATAGTTGCTTTACAATGTTGTGTTTCTACTGTAGCTCTGTGTTTACAATTTTATTCTAAGAACAATGGAAAGCTATTGGAGGGTAAGCAACAAAAACAACATCTGACTTATGTTCTTAAATATAAAATACATTTAAAAACATAAAATATAAAACATAAAATAGCTGCTGGGTGGAGAAGGAGGTTCTACTATCTCCCCATGACCTTCTTGCTGTAGACAGATGGGTTCCATCAAAACAGCAGGAGTGGGAAACTGTGCCCTTTCAATTCCACTCCTCATAACCATGGGCGTCTTTTCTTTCTGCGTCCCAGCACTATGGAAAAGCCCTGTGTATGTGTGAAGAGAGTTGAGGCACCCCAGGAGAACTTAGGTTTTGGGGCCTCAAAGGTGGGATGAGTTTTTCTCTGAGCTCCTTTCCCAGACTTTGAGGTTCCCTGGGCTAAAGGAAAGTCCTAGCTTCTTAGGTGATGACTCAATCATCCGGCCACAGGACTTGTGTCACCAAGTCATATAGTCTCCAATAGGAACTGAAGAAATGTTACTTCATGATAATGAAAGTGACAGCGAATAATGAAATAGCAAAATACTGGATGAAATTACCAAAAAAAAAAAAAAAAAGAAAAAAAATCAGCAAGTGGTAGGAAGATGCTCTCTAAGGCTTTTGAACTAGAAAAGTATAAAGGGAATTAAAAAACACAGTCATTCCAGAAAACTTGATAGATTATTTTATTTTCTCAAACATAGTTTGATACATAAATGAACTTAAAGTAACTTTCTTTTCTGAAGTAAATTTGCAGCGGTGTAAGCAAAGTCTTTAGGATGAGGATATGATTTATTCATGTTTCTCTAATGTGCCCTTGACTGACTCTCTATCCAATTTATTCATGAGATGACTTTCTATTTTATAAATCTCAAAATAAACAAGGATGGATTTAATCTTTTAAGGAACCCATGTTTTTTAGAGTATAGAAAACAGAAGTGGGATGTTAGCCATGTTTTCTTTATTTTTTTTTTAGTCATGTAATCTTTATTCTCTCTTTTTTTTTTTCCTTTTAAGGAAAATAGATTGAGAGTCAATCCTTTTGTTATAAACTGATGAAGTGGGGACTTCCCTGATGGCGCAGTGGTTAAGAATCCAACTTCCAATGCAGGGGACGAGGGTTCAGTCCCTGGTTGGGGAATTAAGACCCCACATGCCTCGCGGCAACTAAGCCCACGTGCCGCAACTACTGAGCCCGCACACCACAACTAGAGAGAAGCCCGTGTGCCACAAGAAAGGATCCCACATGCCACAATGAAGATCCCGCATGCTGCAACTAAGACCCGACGCAGCCAAATCAATCAATCAATCAAAATAAACTAATGAAGTAAAAATTCTTATATCTGTACGTATGTGTCTATATATATAGATACATACATCTATATCCATTATCCCAAATTAGAAAACATGAGACTATTTCCACTGCTTTTGCATTTGGGACAGGCATTGAAGTTAGATCTTATTTTCCAGGTACTTCACTTAAACCTCCAGAGTATCTAATAAAACCATTTATTTAAAACCTACATCTTCTGGGCAGCTCCTAAAGAAGAAATACAAATGACAAAACAAAATAAAACGTATCAACTCCACCAGTAGTTAGAGAAAAGCAAACAATACCAACTACTACGAAAAAAAAACCCTGATTATTTCTCACATATCTTATTGATAAAGAGGGGGGAAAAAAGATAATACTCAGTGTTTGCAAAGTGATGCTGGGGTAATGTATTTTTTTAGGATGTGGTTTGACCGTATGTATCAGAATTTTATTGATTTTTTCATGTATAAGGAAATTCAGGTGTAAAAGCTATGTAACTTAGCTTGTTCAAGATACCTAGGTGGTAAATGGCAGGGTTAGGATTCAAATTCAGGTAGTCTGGCTCCTGTATTATTATTATTTTTTTGGCTGTGTGTGGCACGTGGGGTGCGGCATCTTAGTTTCCTGAACAGGGATCGAACCTGTGCCCCCTGCAGTGGAAGCGCAGAGTCTTAACCACTGGCCCACAAGGGAAGTCCCTGTATCACAATTTTAAATGAACGTACCAGCAGTTCTCTTCAGAAATAATTCTAAGGAGTCAGTCACACATATGTGCTAAGTTTTATGCATAAGTATGTTCAGCACAGTATCATTTATTCGAATGAAACACTAGAGACAACCTAATCATTTGTCAGTATCAGATTGGGTTGAGAATATTATGATACATTCACACAATGGAATGCCTTGTGTTCAATTATATGGTCAATTATAAATGACAGCACGGCTCTACACTGATACAGAAAGATTTTTTTTTTTTGGCAGTATTGCACAGCATGTGGGATCTCAGTTCCCTGACCAGGGATTGAATCCTTGCCCCCTGTAGTGGAAGCACAGAGTCTGAACTATTGGACCACCAGGGAAGTGCAACACAGAAAGATTTATATCACATATTGTTGAATGAAAGAGGTGATTACTAAAAAAAAAAAAAAAAAAAAAAAAAAAGAGGTGGTGGTACTGATGGCATGCATAGTATAATTTCATTTATATAAAACTGCATGTTTAAAAAAAGCATGTTTTTGTGTGTGTGTGTGTGTATGTGCGCACGTGCGTGTGGATAGCCAATTCTAGATAGATGTCTGAAAGGATCTTCAGAAGAGTGTTAGCAGTATTTGGTTAGATTTACTTCCTTTTGGGTACTATTCTCTATTATGTGACTTCTTTTTTCTATGAGAATTTTTTTCTTTTTACTCTAAGAAAAACAATAAAGGTATTTTCTACTTAGAACAAAAGTGAAATAGAGCAGCAAATTTAAAAATAAATAGGATTGGGACTTCCCTTGTGGTGCAGTGGTTAAGAATCTGCCTGCCAATGCAATGGACACGGGTTCAAGACCTGGTCCAGGAAGATCTCACATGCCGTGGAGCAACTAAGTCCGTGCGCCACAACTACTGAGACTGCTCTAGAGCCGGCCGTGAGCCACAACTACTGAAGCCCATGTGCCAAAACTACTGAAGCCTGTGCAACTAGAGCCCGTGCTCCGCAACAAGAGAAGCCACGACAATGAGAAGCCCGCGCACCGCAACGAAGAGTAGCCCCTGCTCGCTGCAACTAGAGAAAGCCCGCGCGCAGCAACGAAGACCCAACGCAGCCAAAAATAAATAAATAAATAAATTTTAAGAATACATAAATAGGATAAAAAGAGAAAAATAGGTATAGTTCTACCCAAATAAAATTGATAACTTAGATGAAACGGACCATTCCTCAAAAAACGCAATCATAACTTACCCAATACGAAATAGATAATATGACTGCCCCTATAACTATTAAGGAAGTTGAATTTATAATTTAAGAATTCCCAAGAAAGAAAACCTCACGTCCAGATAGTTTCACTGGTGAATTCTATCAAACATTTGAAGAATAGTTAATACCAATTCCATGCAATTTCTTTCACAAAATAGAAGAGAAGGAAACATTTCACAATTCTTTTCAGGAAGCTAGTGTTACCTTACACCAGAACCATACAAAGGCAGTACAAAAAAGAAAACGACAGACTATATCCCTCATGAATATTGACGAAAAATTCCTTCACAAAGTATTGGCAAATAGAATTCAGAAATATATACCAAGACTTATACACCATGACTAGGTGGAATTTATCCCAGAGATGCAAGGCTGGTTCAATATTTGAAAATCAATCAAATTATTTACCATGTTCAAAGGCTAAAGAAGAAGAATCACATGATCGTATTAACTGGTGCAGAAAAGAGCATTGCAAAATTTAACACCTGTTCATGATAAAAATTCTCAGAAAAATAGGAACAGAGGAAAACTTTCTCAACTTAATAAAGAGCATCTACAAAAAAACCTATAGACAATGTGATATTTAATGGTGAAAAACTACGAGCTTTTAGTTTGCTAGGACTGCCACAATAAAGTATCACAAACGGGGTAACTTAAACAAAAGTTTATTTTCTTCCAATTCTGGAGGCTGGAAGTGCAAAATCATGGTGTCAGCAGGGCGACTTCTTCGGAGCCTCTCTCCTTGGCTTGCAGATGGCTGTCTTGTTCTGGTGTCTGCACATGGTCTTTTTTCTATAAATCTGTGTCCTAATCTCTTTTTATAAAGACGCCAGCCATATTGGATTAGGGCCCACCCTGATGACCTCACTTTAACTTATTAACCTCTTTAAAGACTTTATCTCCAAATATAGTCATATTCTGAGGTACTGGGGGTAGGATGTCAAGATATGAATTTTCAGCCCATAACACCCCCTAAGATTAGGTACAAGGCAAAGATAGCCACTTTCATCACTCTAATTCAATTATAATTCTAGAAGTTACAGCCAGGGCAGTAGGGCAAGAAAGGGAAATAAATGGAATACAGATTCAAAGGAAGAAATAAGAGTGTCCCTATTGGCAGATAATGTGATTTTCTAGTTAGGAAATCCCAAGAAGTCTACAAAAAAACTGCTAGACCTAATAAGTGAGTTTAGCAAGGTCACAGGATACAAGATAAAAATACAAAACTCAATTGTATTTCTGTATACCAGCGAGGAACATGTAGACACTGAAATTAAAAATACAGTACCCTTTACAGTTGCTCAAAAAAAGAGAAATACCTAATTGTATATCTAACAAAACACGTATAGGACTTGTATGCTGAAAACTACACAAAACTGATGAAAGAAATCAAAGCAGACCTAAATAAATGGAAAGGCATATTTTGTTCTTTTCAGCAACGAAGACCCAACACAGCCAATAAATAAATAAATAAATAAATAAATGTTCCTTAAAAGAAAAGAAATAGTAGCTTAAAAATCACAAGGAGATATCATTACATGCCTGTCAGAGTTGCTAAAAAAAAAAAAAATAGTGACAACACTAAATGTTGGCAAGGATGGGGAGAGACTGGATCTCTTATACATTGTTGGTGGGAATTTAAAATGTTACAGCCTTTCTGGAAAACAGTTTCTTACCAAACGAAACATGCAACTACCATACAACCCAGCATTTGCGCTTCTGGGCATTTATCCCAGAGAAATGAAGACATGTACAAAAACCTGTACATGAATGTTTATAGCAGCTGCTTTAGTAATAGTCAAAATCTGGAAACAACCCAGATGTCCTTTGACAGGTAAATGATTATGTACTCCATACCATGGAGTACTACTTAGCAATAAAAAGAGAGAGCTATTGATAGAGCAACTGGATGAATCGCTAGATAATTAGATCCAAAAAGGTTACATACTGTATAATTCCATTTATATAACATTCTGTAATGACAATCTTATAGAAAAGGAGAATAGATGAATGGTTACCAAAGGAGGGAGGGAAGTAGATGTGGCTATAAAAAGCCACCAGGAGGGATCCTTGTGGCAGTGGAGCTGCTCTGGTGTTGATGACTGACTGTATCGTTGTCAATATCCTGGTTGTGATGCTGTAGTATAGTTTTCCAAATTGTTATCACTGGGGGAAACTGGGTAAAGGCTACACAGGATCTCTCTATTATTTCTTTCCCTCTTCCTTCCTTCCTTCCTTCCTCCCACCCTTCCTTCTTTATTTTTTAGTATTTATGTATTAATTTATTTATTTGGCTGTGCCAGGTCTTAGTTGCCGCACGTGAAATCTTTACTTGAGGCATGTGAGATCTTTTAGTTGTGGCATGCAGGCTCTTAGTTGCGGCCTGCGGGATCTAGTTCCTTGACTAGGGATCGAACCCAGGGCCCCTGCATTGGGAGCTCGGAGTCTTCACCACTGGACCACCAGGGAGGTCCCTCTCTGTATTATTTCCTACAACTGCCTGTAAATTTACAATGCTCTCACAAAAAACGTTCAATTAAAAAGACGCAATCTGCTTGCGCAGTTCTCTGGCTCCGTTTCCTGGCCTTTGCCTTTAGCAGTGGGGAAACCTTGTTCTTGTTCTTTTCCTGTGCCCCAGGAACTGTGTCAGTTCACTAGAAAGCGTTTCCAATGACACCTCCAGATATGTCAAAGGGGCCTGCTGTTTGTCAGTCCGTATGGGAAAGCAGCACAAACATTTCCTTAGCCGATTTCCGTGATTTTCAGTGGTTAAAATTGGCAACAGGGGGGCTTCCCTGGTGGCGCAGTGGTTGAGAGTCCGCCTGCCGATGCAGGGGACACGGGTTCGTGCCCCGGTCTGGGAGGATCCCACATGCCGCGGAGCGGCTGGGCCCGTGACCCATGGCCGCTGGGCCTGCGCGTCCGGAGCCTGTGCTCCGCGGCGGGGGAGGCCACAGCGGTGAGAGGCCCGCGTACAGCAAAAAAAAAAAAAAAAAAAAAAAAAATTGGCAACAGGGACATTAGTGAATTACAACATGAATTCTCATGGGAGGAGCCTAGAGGAGAAATATCAGGGTTTGGAGCTCACTGTTATGATCCCTAAAGCTTGGGAGGAAAGGAGTGGGGAAGAGTTTATAAAACAACTCTACGGGGACCAGCAGCAGTTTACAGCCTTGCTGTGACTTTCCCATCTTCTCCCGTTCCCTGCCTCCACTGGAGGCTACATCTGAGTTTAGATGGTTGCCCCCCAAAATTCATCTTTTCAGTTTGCTCTTGGATTGTTTCTTTGTAGACCCTGTCTTTTGTTTTTCTTTTCCTATCAGTCTTTGAATTTTTAAAGTTAAGGATTGTGTGTATATGTATATCTATCTCTATCTCATCACGTTTTTTATCAGTTTAATTAAACACATAATTTTTTTCTTATTAGTTATCCATTTTATACATATTAGTGTGTACATGTCAATCCCAATCTCCCAATTCATCCCCCCGCCCTACTTCCCCCCCTTGGTGTCCATACGTTTGTTCTCTACCTCTGTGTCTCTATTTCTGCCCTGCAAACCAGTTCATCTGTACCATTTTCCTAGGTTCCATATATATGTGTTAATATACAATATTTGTTTTTCTCTTTCTGACTTACTTCACTCTTTATGACAGTCTCTAGATCCATCCACGTCTCTACAAATGGCCCAATTTTGTTCCTTTTTATGGCCGAGTAGTATTCCATTGTATATATGTACCACATCTTCTTTATCCATTCATCTGTCGATGGGCATTTAGGTTATTCCATGACCTGGCTATTGTAAATAGTGCTGCAAACAACACTGTGGTACATGACTCTTTTTGAATTATAGTTTTCTCTGAGTACATGCCCAGTAGTGGGATTGCTGGGTCATATGGTAATTCTATTTTTTAAGGAACCTCCATACTGTTCTCCATAGTGGCTGTATCAATTTACATTCCCACCAACAGTGCAAGAGGGTTCCCTTTTCTCCACACCCTCTCCAGCATTTGTTGTTTATAGATTTTCTGATGATGCCCATTCTGACTGGTGTGAGGTGATACCTCATTGTAGTTTTGATTTGCATTTCTCTAATAATTAGTCATGTTGAGCAGCTTTTCATGTGCCTCTTGGCCATCTGTATGTCTTCTTTGGTGGAATGTCTGTTTAGGTCTTCTGCCCATTTTTTGATTGGGTTGTTTGTTTTTTTAAAAATTATCTCATCAGTTTTCATAAGCAAAAGGGGAAAAGGAACTCACGTTTATTGAGTGCCAGTATGTTGTGCTAAGCATTTTACGTTTGTTATCTAATTCTCTCGGCGAGGTAGGTAACATTTCCCCCATTTTCTGGTTGAGGAAATTAAAGCTTGGACAGGTTACATGACTCCTTCAAATGTCAGACAACCGGTAAATGTCAGAGGCAGCATAACAACACAGGTCTACCTGGCTCCAGTGCCCTATCTATCTATCTATCTATCCATCCAACCATCCATCTATCCCAGACAGTAAAAATCTACAGGTTATATGTGCTGAACTGTCACTTTCACATGAATGGCATGTTAATCCTAAATTGATATATTAACTATATTCTCTAGGGTGGCAAAAAAGCAGGTTTCTAGCTCAGGTGAATGTTAATAAAGTGCCTTAGAGTCTGAAGTGGTCTCTGATGAGGAAGAGTTTCTACGGCCGAGTGAAATTCCTCTGCTCATCTGCTCATGTCACTTACACTGATATGCTGTCGAGCATAGCGTTCTACCACCGGAATAAGCTCAAGTTCAACCTTTCTTGTTTACAGATAAGGAAACTAAGTTCTAGAGTGGTTAATTTGCTTAACATTGCACAGTGCAAGAGTCAGGATTAGAACCCAGATCAAGTGTCTCCAATCCGGTGCTCTTCCTAGGTTAGCACGTTGCCATAGAAAGAATACTGGGTTTACCTTCCATGCTCCTACCTCTTTTAATGGGAAAAAGCCTAGCCTAGTGTTTAAGATCACATCCTCTGAAATTATCTGGCTCCACCTCCAGGATGTGTGACATGAAACAGACTATTAACTCCTCAAGACCCGTTTCCTCCTCTGTAAACTGGGATAAAAATAGTATCGGGACTTCCCTGGCAGTCCAGTGGTTAAGACTCCACGATTCCACTGCAGGGAGCACGGGTTCGATCCCTGGTCGGGGAACTAAAATCCCGCCTGCTGTGCGGTGGCGTGGCTAAAAAAACAAAAACAAAAATAAAAACAAAAAAACCCCTAATAGTACCAACCTCCTTGGAGTGTGAGAAGAAATTACTGCCCGTAAGTGCTTAGAACAGAGCCTGGTACACAGTAAACACCTGATAAACTTTAACTAGTATTTAAACAAGGGGTTTGAGAGGATGCCATGAAGAGATGCCAGGTGTTTACTGAGATGATGACTTTCTAAGGTGTTGGAGCCAGGTGTCTACCTGTGTCATGCTGCCTCTGTCACGTGCTGGCTGTCTGACGTTTGGAGAAGTTACCTAACCTGACCAAGCTTTAATTTCCTCATCTAGAAAATGGGGAAATAGTACCTGTTTTGCCGAGAGAATTAACTAGCAAAGGTGAAATGCTTGGCACGAGGTACTGGCACTCAATAAACAGAAGTTCCTTTCCCCCCATTAAAAAAAAGTAAGTAAGTAATTTTTTGGCTGTGTTGGGTCTTCGTTGCTGCGCGCTGGCTTTCTCTAGTTGCAGCGAGCAGGGCTGCTTACTCTTCGTTGCGGTGCGTGGGCTTCTCATTGTGGTGGCTTCTCCTTGCGGCGCATGGGCTCTAGGCACGTGGACTTCAGCAGTTGTGGTGTGTGGACTCAGTAGTTGTGGCTCGCGGGCTCTAGAGCGCAGGCTCAGTAGTCGTGGTGCACGGGCTTAGTTGCTCGGTGGCCTGTGGGGTCTTCCTGGACCAGGGCTCGAACCCATGTCCCCTGCATTGGCAGGCAGATTCTTAACCACTGCGCCATCAGCGTAGCCCTCCCCCTTTGTTTATTGAAACAGCTGTGTAGCTTTTGGTACGAAATTCTGTCTTCTGGCTGCCAAGGGGTTGCATGGTTCAGTCACCAGGAATGTGGCCATAATTTAATCTGGAACAAAAGTAGCCCTGAAACTCACTTGTTTAACCTAGAGTTAGACAAATGTAGGGAACAGGTTTTATATCAACTGTGCTTTTAGGACATAGGTGATATCCATCTCATAATTCATGTCTTGTTTATTGTTTTAAGCCTTCGAGAGAACCAGTTGCAGCCTCCTGGAAAGTGTCAGGCTGTAGAGAAAAGGTCAGAGCTTCGGGCTAAGAAAACCTTCGGCAGGAGGACTAGAGTGCTGTGTGCTAGTCAGACATAGACCTTGAAGGGCTGCTGTGACAATGAATTATATGCTTCATACACAATACTGTATATGATGTGGGGAAGTAATAATGGCTAATATTTATTGAGCATTTATTATGTGCTGCACTTTGTTGCAAGTAACTCATGTAATTGTTACAACCACCCTGTGAGGTGGGTGCAGTCGCCACCCTTTTGTGGATTAAAAACTCAGACACCGGGCTTCCCTGGTGGCCACCGCCATGAGAAGCCTTGCACCGCAACGAAGAGTAGCCCCTGCTCGCTGCAACTAGAGAAAGCCCGCGTGCAGCAACGAAGACCCAACACAGCCATAAATAAATAAATAAATAAATAAATAACTCAGGCACCAATAATTTATGTTACCCACCCAAAGATTACACTGCTACTTGTGGTGTGGAGTCTGGATTTAAACCGAGGCAAGTGGTTCCGAAGCCCAAGCAATTAGCTGCGAAGCTTTATTGCCACCTTGGCACATAATAGATAGTAAATAAATACTAGTTTCCCATCTTTTCACCTAAGATAGGCTTGTTGAATCGGAAGCCATTTTCAAAGTAGGGGAAAATAGGACTTCCCTGGCGGTCCAGGGGTTGAGACTCCACGCTTCCACTGCAGGGGACGCAGGTTCCATCCCTGATCGGGGAACTAAGATCCCACAAGCCACGTGGTGTGGCCAAAAAAGGAAAAAAAAAAAAAAGGAAAAAACTAAGTAGAGGAAAATAGTGTCCCCCTGTTGCAGGAACGGGGACCCCTTCCAGGGCCCGAGAGTGGGCTCTTGTCTAACACTCGGAAATGAATTGTCCAAGGAGACACACATGCTGACAAAGCAGGAGGCTTTATTGGGAAGGGGCGTCCGGGTGGAGAGCCGGAGGGTGAAGGAACCCAGGAGGACGGCTCTGCCACGTGTTTCGCAGTCTCGGGCTTCATGGTGATGGGATTAGTTTCCGGGTTGTCTCTGGCCAATCACTCTGACTCAGGGTCCTTCCTGGTGGTGCGCGCATCACTCAGCAAAGAGGGATTCCAGCGAGGGGGATTCTGGGGGGTTGGTAGGACGTATGGACTGGTATCTCCTCTCTCCTTTTGACCTTTCCCGAATTCTTCCGGTTGGTGATAGCTTATTAGTTCCACATTCTTTACCAGGACCTCCTGTTGTTCGATAACTCCTGCGACTGGTTACTGTGGTGCTTGGCCAGGGCGGGCGGTTTCGGTCAGAAGGAATAAATCCAGGAAATAGCTGATTAATAATGAGTGTAATTTCTTGGATTTCATGATGCAATATTAACTCTAGGAGCACAGCTGGATTTTTAACTAGTACTTAATGAAATATGTATTTTTATGGAAAAATTTAAAACCAAAACCACTGGAGAAGGAATGATTGTAAAAATCAGAACAGATTAAAAGTCACAGGAGGGACTTCCCTGGTGGTCTGGTGGTTAAGACTCCACGTTCCCAATGCAGGGGGCCCGGGTTCGATCCCTGGTTGGGGAGCTAGATCCCACATGCCGCAACTAAAGATCCCACATGCCGCAACTAAAAGATCCCGTGTGCCACAACTAAGACCCCGCGTGGCCAAAAATAAATACATAAATAAAAAAAAAAAGAAAAGTCACAGGCAAGGGAACGAATACGTTTTGAGCATCTGCTATGTCCCAAGCACGGCACTGGGTGATTTACCAACCTGGTTTTGTTTAATTTTCATAACATTCCTGAGAGAGAGAGATTATCCCAGTGTCTGATGAGGGAACCGTGGTTCACAGAGGCTCAGAAGCTTGCCCAAGGTCACAGATGTGGCAAGTGTCGGAGCCAAGAGTCACATAACTCCCACCGGAGTCCTCAGCTGATGGCTTCCCCCTACCCCTGCCTCTGCTCCCGAAGTCACGTGGCCATATTCCTCATGACTCTGTGACTGCCAAGATTCACAAGTCATGAAGTGTCTTTGGCTGGAATTGTCAGTGCCCGTGCGGGGGTTCTTCGCGGAAACCCTCGGCCGCGGTACGGCGGTTGAACGAGTGCGCATGTGTGTTGAACGGAGCTTCACCTTGGCGGCTCTGAGCCGGGATAAAGCCTCCTCCGGCTGCTCCTGTCCGCCCGCAGCACTGATGTCCTGCTGCTTTCTCTGAATTTAGCAGGGATCCAGGCTTTCGACTTAGTTCTGTTCAACTTAAATGCACACAGGCCTGTGGTCCCTGGAGGGCCCATGTGGTAGCCATATTGGGGTTTATTTATATGAGCCACCAGGGAGGCTCTGACAAATGCTTTGCAAGACAGGAGTCAAAGCACACGGAGCTTTTTCTTCCGTTTCAGAGGGGAGGGGTGATTATCTTTTTTTTCGCCAACCCCGAAGGACTCCAGTCTTGAGTCCTAAGGGAGCAGGGCCTGGGAGGAAAACTGGAGAGAATGGTTTGCTTAAAATCTCTGTGATGGGGACCCATGTATCACGCACAATAACACAAAGGCCATTTTGAGGCCCATCCGTAGAGGCCCCGGCAGCACATTGCTGAACGTCTAAGGACAGTTGAGGTGTCCAAGGAGAGCTGAGAGGTCTCACGTGTGACCACCCGGGGCTCACATCCCGGAGGGTGAGGGGGGGGGGAGTGGCCTCGAATTGAGTTTGAAGAACCCACACCAGGAAGTGGGGTAGATCCCAAGAAATAGTTTTGAGACTATCACACTGATGCTCCTTCTGCGTTGGTATGATGGAGAAAAGATGGGTTAGGGTGTGTTTTAGAATGCCTCTTCCCTCTAGAGGTGTCATGTATGACCTCTGCATTTAACGGAGGAACCAGTCTCACAGATGTTAATTAAGCAGTCACACAGATCTGTAACTTCAGACCGTGACGAGTCCCATGAAGGGGAAATACAGGGCACCCCGCTGGTATATAAGGGGGAATCTGATCTGGCCTGGGGGGGAGAGAATCATAAGGAAAGGCTTCCTTGGGGATGCGACGTTTGCCTTGTCAGTGGTGGGATGGGCAGTGCAAAGACCCTGAGAACGAGTCAAATAACTTACAAACTGTGGGAGGGGGAGGAGGAGACTCACAGGACGTTTCTTCTCTGATTTGCATTTTAAAATGCAGGGTTGCGGGCTTCCCTGGTGGCGCAGCGGTTGAGAGTCCGCCTGCCGATGCAGGGGACCCGGGTTCGTGCCCCGGCCCGGGAGGATCCCACATGCTGCGGAGCGGCTGGGCCCGTGAGCCATGGCCGCTGAGCCACAGCTACTGAGCCTGTGCGTCCGGAGTGGCCACAACAGTGAGAGGCCCGCGTACCGCCAAAAAAAAAAAAGGCATTTGTGAAAGCAGGAGTTAGTGCTGGAAGGGTCTGTCTTGCACAGTTGGTCGGCTTTGACTTTCAGGGCATATGGACTGGGGGCATCCAATACCCTGGACTCTATTTATGCCTCAGTCACCCACAAGTTGCCTGAGTTCAAGCAGGTTTCATAACCTCCATTTTTCTACGTGTGGAGGAGGGCAGAGAGAGGAGTGGAATCTGCCTGGTGATCTCTACAATTCCTTCTGGTGCTCAAAAAAAAATCTAAGAGTAGCTTTTCAAGAGCCGTCTGATATTGCACTTTTAGAGAAAGGGCTTTTCCATTCACTTCATAATTCCTCATAAATGTCCAACCTTTCCCTTTGACTCTCAGAATAGGCCTTAGGAGAATAGAGTTGATTTTGCCATCATGTAAGATTTCATTATTTCATTGAACACATGTTGTCATTCATTACTTACTGCCTGGTCTAGGTGCTGAGTTTCAAAGGAAGAATAGGAGGTGTCAGCACCCCCACCAGCTAACCCCAGTCCACTGTCAGCTCAGAGGACAAATATTATCACGTAATTGCAGCATAAAGTGATAAGTCCATTGCTAGAGATATAGAGAAGGTATTAAAGGAGATTAGAGGAAGGCCACCTAATGCACGTGGAAGAGTAATGTAGTTGATCATACCTGGAGATAAAAACTAGGTGTGTGCAGCATGGTGGGTGTTTAATAAATGGATGTGGCTGAACAAACAAATGAATTGTGTTGCTGTGATTCTAACTTCAGATGGTTCGATGGCCGATTCCAAGACCCCTTTATTGCTCTTTCATGTCATAAAAGAAAAAAAAGTTAGTAACGGTGGCAATTGTTATGATAATAAAGAACCAGCAGATGCTTTGCACATTCACATGGGTATTTACCTGCACTTTATTTTTTTCCTCAACTTTTCATTAGGTGATTGTTTCTACCATTAATCTTTCTTCCCAGAGACGAGAAAGACCGCCTTTGGCCATTTTCATCGTATTGTGTTAAATCTTAGGAAAAAAATGAGTTCAGTGTATATAGCACAAGAGACAGGTTAGGAGGCTAACAGCTGGGGTAGAGAAATTCAATAACAGCTTTCTCCCTGAGGATGGGAGCAAGGGGGGTGTTATGAGCCTGTGAAATGGTGCACTCATTGCTAAGCTGTGGAGAGAGCAGGGTTGAAAGAGTGGAGTTTTCCCCTCTCCCTTTAATTTGCGCTGAACACTTGCTCTGCTAAAAAATGGGAATGGGAGCCCTAAGTGCAAAGCATCAGCTTCAGAAGAAAAAAATGTTACTTTTATGCTGTCCATTAAAACATTTACCTGCTCCATATGCCCCAGTACTTATCAGAGAAAGAGGAATTTGCCCAATGAAAATGGAGAGCTCGTTTCTGAAAAATTGTTTTCCATAAATCTTGCAAATTACTGAGCTCAAATATTCTAGGTTGTAGCCAGAGCGACCCCCAGGGAGTGATTATCAGGGAAGTAACCATGAACAGCAAAAAGGTCTTGCACAGATCTGACTAGTGACACCACGATGTGACCTTTTTGTGCAGGAGACATTCTCCTGCATTGCCAGGAGCTCTGTAATTAACGGGGCACCAGAGATTACCTTCTTCTCTACGAGCTGCTAATTATTCCTCCCAGAGACACACATGAGGCACCACATCCAGGGTGTCATGTTCTGACTACTGCCCCCTGAGGGGAATCTGATGAGTGTATGAGGGGCTAAGTTGACTAAATCCCAATACTCCCCTCTTGTGGTCCTTTCTTTTCTCCCAAAGTGGTCCCACTTGAGGGAAGCTATGGTGATTAAGTAGTACTTACAGTTTCTACTTTCCTTTTTGGGGGAAGATTCATGATTTCATTAGCAATATCATGAGTATCAAATATACGGAATGGTTTGGAACTCACAGATTGTTTTGCTTCCTTTTTACTCGTATGTCTGGGGTGGTTAGTATGATGTGAGAACACTACCACCCATCGTCAGGGTAGGTGAAAACCTACCTGCAGGGCTGCTGTGCGCGGTTGTACATGTTGTGCCCTGCACAAGGATGCCAGCTGAAGGGGTGAGTGAAATCCAGTGGTTCCAGAGCCTGAATTCTTCTTTTTTTTAAAAAAAATATTTATTTATTTACTTGCCTGTGCCGGCTCTTAGTTATGGCATGCAGGATCTTTAGTTGTGGCATGTGGGATCTAGTTCCCTGACCAGGGATCAAACCCGGGCCCCCTGCATTGGGAGCGTGGAGTCTTTACCGATGGACCACCAGGGAGGTCCTCAGAGTCTGAATCCTTAACTACACACCATACTGACTTTATAAACTAACAGTGTACTGGGCTTTCATGTCCTGGCAACCAGCTTTATCATTTAGCAGCTAGCAGTCATTGAAGACCTGGGAGAATATGACGGTTGAAGCAAAACATTTCAAACCAAAAATTAAGTTTGATACTAGGATATTGTCTGTGATCAGTATTTGCTGGAGAAAGAATCATTTTCCCTGGTACACCGTACCATGTTTTACTTCTCCCATTCAATATGAAGGTCTAATGGTAAACGGATAGAATTGTTCATTCACAATCTCAGCATTATAGTTAACTTTTTGTTAAAAAAAGGATTTGACTACTAGTTGGCAAAGTATGAAGCTTCAGTGCAATTAGCAGCTATGTTTGGCAGTCAAGAGATATTGGGGACTTCCCTGGTGGCTCAGTGGTTAAGAATCCGCCTGCCAATACAGGGGACACGGGTTTGATCCCTGGTGTGGGAAGATCTAACATGCCACGGAGCAACTAAGCCCATGAGCCACAACTACTGAGCCTGCGTGCCACAACTACTGAAGCCTGTGCGCCTATAGCCCATGCTCTGTAACAAGAGAAGCCACCACAGTAAGAAGCTGCTCACCGCAATGAAGAATAGTCCCCTCTCGACACAACTAGAGAAAGCCCCTGCGCAGCAACGAAGAACCAACGCAGCCAAAAATAAATAAAATTAAATCTTAAAAAAAAAATTCACGTTTAAAAAAAAAAAAGAATCTGCCTTCCAATGAAGGGGACATGGGGTTTGATCCCTGGGTCAGGGGACTAGATCCCACATGCATGCTGCAACTAAGGTGCCCGCGAGCTGCAACTAAGACCCAGCGCAACCAAAATAAATAAATTAAAAAAAAAAAAAGAGATGTTGACATATCTTCCAGGGAGCCCATGAAGGTTTGGTTCGCCTGGATAAAGGTTGCACGGTAACTGATAGTTTAACACCCGTGTATGCAATTCTGCTGAATCAGTCTTCTCGGGCCAATGCTGTGTCCTTGGCAACGGTGCACCGGAAGCACTGTGGCCTTTAGAAGCAGAACCTTAGCCTCAGCCCTTTCCAGCTGAGGGAACTTCAGCATATGACTGACTTAGCTTCTGAGCCTCAACTTATTTGTCAAATGCCTTCTTCCCACCGTTGTTGGAATTAAATACAATATGTAAAGCGTCCAGCACGGAACCTGGAGCAATGTCATAGGTTGTCAGTAAATGTTAGTCTTCCCCTCCCCCCTTTAAACGATCTTTAATGATTTCTGTATTAGTTTCCTAGGACCGCCGTAACAAAGTACCACGAATCAGGTAGACGACGGAAATTTATCCTCACTGTTCTAGAGGGCAGAAGTCTAAGATCAGGGTGTTGGCAGGGCCATGCTTCCTCTGAAGCCTCTAGAGGAGAATCCTTCCTGCCTCTTGTAGCTTCTGGGAACCTCCGATGTTCCTTGGCTTGTGGCAGAATAATGCCATGTCATCACAGTTTTCCCTCTGTGTCTGTCTTGACGCAACGTTCTCTCTGTGTCCATATTACCCTCTTCTCTGAGGACACCAGTCATATTGGATTAAGGCCCATCCTAATGACCTCATTGTAACTTGACTGCATCGGCAAGTTAAATTTAAATTTAACATTAGCATCAGCAAAGGCCCTGTTTCCAAATAGGGTCACATTCCCAGGTTAGGTGTCCGTATCTTTTTGAAGAACACAATTCAACCCATAACGATTTCCCATCGTCTGCAGGAAAATACTAATCAATAGTTGTCTAGTGACTTTAGAGTTTCTAGAAGGCTTTTATTATCTCTGCCCAGGGAGATAGGACTTAAGATTTTTTGTAAAGGGAGAAACTCCCATTAAAACTAGGTGCTGGTTTTGTTACAGGAAGTAAAGATGTCAATATAGGTTTGATGCAAAATTCTCTGGTTTTGCTAAAAATCACCAGAAGATACCATTTTTTTTTTCTGTTTAAGATTTCACCACAATCATGTTTCCATGTTGCAGCACAGTTTTTGTAATTTTTCACACTTGATTTAGTTGACGTACCACCATTTATTTCCGGGTTGTTGGCTATCTCTAAGACTAACCAAGAATATCTTGACTCAATCTAGAATTCAACTGATATCTTTTAGCTATACGTATAGCTATACAATACTACCAGACCAGTCTTCCTAAATTAGTGCTGTGTTCTTGGCGATTGTGTGTTGGAAACAAAGTATGTTCTAGGGTCAGACAGACCGGAAGTCACGTCTCAGTTCTAGGTCTTGCCGGCTGTCTGAACTTGGCATATTAAAAAAAAAAAAGCGGTAGGACAATGTATAAAGTAAGTATATATTTATATTCATATGAAAAACTGTGTACCTGCTCAGAGAAAAATCTAGAAGGACTCATACAAATATTATTAAGCAGGGTAAGTCCTGAGAAGTGGGAATGAAAATGAATGAGGAGGTGATGAGATGTTCACATTTTACTACGTGTACATTTGTATGAAAAATTATTTTTTCAACAAGCATGTCCTTTTCCTAGTTTTTAAAGAACCAGTTCAGGGACTTCGCTGGTGGTCCAGTGGCTAAGACTCCGTGCTCCCAATGCAGGGGGCCCCGGTTCAATCCCTGGTCAGGGAGCTAGATCCCACGTGCCGCAACAAAGATCCCACATGCGGCAACGAAGATCTCGTGTGCCACAACTAAGACCTGGCACAGCCAAATAAATAAATACATAAACAGGAAAAAGAACCAATTCAAAACCCAAAAGCACCTATCTTAAAAGCAGGTAATAAGAATTCCCTGGTGGTCCAGTGGTTAGGACTCTGCACTTCCACTGCAGGGGGATTGGGTTCGATCCCTGGTTGGGGAAATAAGATCCCACAAGCCATGCGGCACAGCCAAAAAAAAAAAAAAAAAATAGAAAACAGAAATCTTTTTTCTTCTTCTTACTGTTGCTTCTAATTGTAATTTCTCTGTAACCCACTAATAGTTCCTTCAGGTGTCTGAGTCTCTTTAATTGTCTTCCTTTTTAGAGAAAGAAAATAACAGAAAAAAATGTAAGAAATAAATACATCCTTTTATTAGAATTGCCGAAGAAGTATTTGGAATTTTTGCTTTCGTTGTTGCTGATGTTGCTTTAAAATAGGCTTTATTTTTCTGCTGAAACCTGATTTTGCATTGTAAGCAAATATCCTTACTTTTCTAGACAAAATTTCCCCCATCTAAAAAGTTCTGGAAGAAATATATTCATTAAAAATTTCAAAATGATTGCAAGTCTCCTTGATATAATAGTAGTAATGATCCCTCAGTTATTTTTTTCTACAATTCTCTTCAGCAAATTCTGTTTTCTCAAATAATGCATAGCTCAGCATCACATCTTTGTTACTGTTAATATTTGCTTTTGAAAAAGCAGTGTAAACTGGTTTTAAAAGATGAGGATTCTTCCACTTGCCATTCTAACAAATACTTATTAAAAAACTAGGTGATGCCGCTAGGACATGAAATTATTTAAAAAAATGTAATTTCTTTATTTCATTTTCTTCAATATCATTCTAATGTTATTATTCAATTAATTTCCAGTAGGCTTATGGAAAAGTCTTTGCAAGAGATCATTCCTTTTTGATTTATATTTATTGAAAGGCTAAAAAAGTTTTCACAAATGATTGGGTCTGAGAAAATTATATTTGATTCATAACGTATGTATTAATATGAATTATTAAGATATGTTTTCAGCAAATATAGGAAGTTTCATCATCAGTTACTGACAGGTCAAGACAGATCAGTTGATGTTATTTGAATACTTGACAGAAAAGAAAACCTGATGCTATTCCGATGAGTAGAACAAGAACTAAGATCACGTTGAGAGGTCATTGAGGATATTTCGAAACCATTCACACGTCACTAGTAAAGAGTACAAAGATGGTTTAAATGACCTTATGTACATACGTGGTAGTACCTTGATTTGCGTAATGCTTCTCGTGTAACCTTCTGCCAGTTCTCATTATTCTTTAACCCTATCATCATCATCAACTTTATTTAAAAAGAATTTATTAGTCACCTAAGTATGCATGATAATATGCACAGTTGGTACCCAGAGAAGTGCATATACAGCAATGCACATCGTGGCTATTGGTAAAGCATTTGACATTGTGCCTTCCGTGCATTAGGTAGCATAAACATGGCTACTCTTTGAGTTTACAGATAAAAGGTGAGATCCTATTGATTCTGTGTTACTTCAGCGGATTGAAGGCTGACTGACTGGTTCTTAGGCCTTCTGAATCCCTTGCGAGAACAAAAGCCCAGAACCTGGCCCAGGGGAGCCGCTCAAGAAATGCTGCGTTACAAGGTGACCTTCCGGTAAATGCAGATGAAAGCAGCAGGGAGACAAAAGTGTCAAAGGGATAAACTTAACGTTGGGGCCACCTGCTACGACAGCCAGTTGAGTACTTGTTTTTTAGCAAGAAACAAAATAAAAACATATTCTTCTGTGTAACTAACACGGCTTTGGATTTTGAAAAAGCAGAATAATTAGATTTTCATTTGAAAATCTTTTAAAATACTGTGGGATAGAAGTACCATTTCTTTTTGTATCATGAAGCTGAGACATATTGAAAAATAGAATTCCCAGGAAGATAATGAAATTTCAACATTAGGAAATCTAGTCATGCAGTTCACATATTAATCAATTGAAGGAGAATAATTGAATGATGACATCATTAGATGCTGAAAAGACACTTGATAGAATTCAATATGCATTCCTTATTTTAAAAGAAACTATTAATAATAAGCTTTGATAGAGGCAGAAATCACTGCAAATATCATAATAATGAGATATTAGGAGACGCTTATTAAAGATAGGAACAGGATAGGAATTCCACCATCATCTTATTTTGGATTTTGCTCTCCAACTACACTCAGAAGCCTATTCCAAATGAATTGAAAATCCAACGATAAAAAAAAAAAATTTCCATAAAAATACGAGCAGAGTATAGGAGGTTTTCTTTTGATTTGTTTTATTTTTAATAATCTTGGGGCTGAACATGGCCTTCCAAATCAGTCTCAAACCTCAAAAGACATAAGTAAAAAATTGACAGATCTGTCCTCAGAAATATCTTTTTAAACTTCTATTTAGTAAATGATGATGCATCAGTGAAGCTAACTGTCAAGCAGCAGAGAGAGAGGAAGTGTTTTCACAGAACTATAGGAGAGCCATAATATATAAAGAGCTCCTTTGAATCACAAGAGAAAGTAAACGAAAAGAAAAATGGGCAAACGTAAGGAAATTTATAGATAAAGAAATATAAATGGGCAAGAAACATATGAAAAGTTATTTAACCTCCCAAAAAAGAGTCTGGGAAATACAAATAAAAACAACAATAATATGTTATTTTCATTTCCCCAATGCCCCCCCAAATAAATGAAAATATATACTCTCACATTCAATTGGTGGGAGTGTTCATGTTATAAGCTTCTGTGGAGAGCAATTTGGCAACATCTATCAAAACAGTAATTCTCTGGGACTTCCCTGGCAGTCCAGTGGTTAACACTCTGCGCTCCCAATACAGGGGGCCCAGGTTCGATCCCCGGTCAGGGAAATACATCCCACATGCCGCAACTGAGAGTTTGCACGCCTCAACTAAAGATCCCGCGTGCTGCAACTAAGACCTGGCACAGCCAAAGTAAATACATATTTTTAAAAATTAAAAAAAACCCAGTAATGCTCATACACTCTGATTCAGCACTATATGCACAGTGCACGTAAATATTTATTGCAGCCTTGTTTGCATTAATGAAAACCTAAACAGTCAAATTGGGGAATAGTCGAATACTTTATGGTACACTGATAACTCTACATCTGTGAAAGAGAGTGAGGCAGCTCTAGCTGTTCTGACACGGAAGAAGTTTCTGACTCAACACTAAGCAAGTTCCAGAACGATATGTTTACTACAACCCAATACGTGTAAACAAATGAAACTCCCAACACCTGTGTGTGTAAATAGACAGACATGCATAGAAGAAAGTCTGGAAGAACATGCTGCAAACAGCTTCCCGTCCCCACCTGAGGAAGTGTGATGTGGCGAGTCCCACCCCTGTGGGGTTTAAGGAGAGATGAATAGAGATGTTGACTTTTTACTCTCTATACCTTTGCAATGTTAGAATTTTTTTTTTAACAGCAAATGCGTATTTGTAGTGTAAAACATGAATTGCTAGAAGAGGGAAATGTTGTTTCTATAGTGTGAAGATCGTTGCTGTTGTTTTCTTAAGCAGACGTTAGGATGCAACCGAGGTACATGAAATTATTTAGGACTTTTTAATCCCTCAGGCTGAAAAAAATATTGTTTCCATCATAGGCAGGGGAGTTGTTTTCTCATTGATCACATATTTATTTTCCTTAAACGTCAATTAACAAAATTTGCTACTCACTTGCAAAAGCTGCCTTCAACCCTGGCTGCTGAAAAGGAAATTTGAGTATAAGCAGAACTCAATTAAATGCAACGTTTCTCTTATCGGAAAGTAAGTATTAGAAATAAAACTTTTTAAGGCCTTGCTAGGGGTTGAAGTCTGTTGTTGAGTATGATGGGCTATTGTGAACTTTCCAACACCAGAGGTTGAATCTCTCTTGCCTTCCATTTTTTCCCCTCCTTCCCTCCCTCCCTCCCTTTCTTCCTCTTTTCAGTATTTCTGGCCTTGGACAGGCCAGGAAAGAAGGGCAGGGAAATTGAAGTAATGCAATGACGTGGATATGGACCCGTCAGAGGCTGGTCTCACAATGTACTGGCTATCCTTGGATTTCTAAGTACCCTTAGGTGCACGGTACCAACCTCAATTAAGTCAGTCAGCCAGGAGGTAAACAGAAGAATCTGGGACTAGGTCAGAGAGAAAGCGCCTGGCTAAGGACCTGGCTAAGAGCCCACTGGGGGTGTCCAGCTGGTCAAAGGCTAAGCTTCAGAGAATGGGGTGTGAAGCAGAGCTGGCATATGGCAACAGGCTCAAAATGACACCTCGAATCAGGGGAGTTGCAGAAACCCCATGCTTTCAGATTCCCCAGAAAGATTCTTTCCTGAGAACATTTCACAAGAGACATTTTGAATTATTTCTCCAGAAGGCCTTTTGGCTTGTCCGAATTAGAGAGTTCTGAAACACGAAAGGAGGACATCTGTCTCTTCCCAAAGGACAGAACACTTTCCTGATCATTAGCAAGCCTGTTTATACAATACTTTTGTACAGGAGTGAAATCCTTACTTTCTCAAGGCAGGTGGTTCACAGTTTCCAATGTCGAGTTTCTTGTTCTTTCTTATACTTCTTTGTAGGTTACAAGCTCCCAATAACAGGGAGACAGGCCATCATCTTGTGTTCCTTGGACAGTTTTGTTCTATAGCACTAGAACATTCATCTCTTTCCTAACTCAAGCTTTATAACACTGCTGTCTCAGTGTGTCTGCTCCCCGGGCACCCTATTTCCCATCCATATAGGATTCCAGGAGTCAGTTTATTATTCTTAGCAGAATCTATTTATAATCCCACAGGGCTGGCAGAGATGTTGAAATATTGTTAGAACATTATTGAGGTATAAATCTTCCTCCCTCCATTGTCAAGTCTTCAGTACAGGTCAATCATTTGCTACCACTCAACTGCACATTGATGGCCTTTGGTATCGATCGTAGGTCAATTAGCTGGTTTTGGCCACCCCAGCATTTTTAGTACTGTACGTGATGTTGGTTACTATTACATCAGCTCCTAGGGGAGGAGGTGTTCTGGAATCTGAAACCACAAGGTGTTTCAAAACTCTCTCTTATCTCACCTGTGACTGCATTAAAAAAAAAAATTGTTTTTTTATTTCAAATGATGTCACTGTGACCTAAGGGGTCCAATGTATTTCTTTTTTCTTTCACTTTTGGCTGTCATTTATTTCTCAGGTGTTCTTGTTTAAACTACTAAGAAACCCTCAAACCTCTTGATATTTCTTTTTTTAAAATTAATTAATTAATTAATTAATTTTTGGCTGTGTTGGGTCTTTGTTGCTGCACACGGGCTTTCTCTAGTTGCGGTGAGCAGGGGCTACTCTTCGTTGCGGTGCACGGGCTTCTCATTGTGGTGGCTTCTCTTGTTGCGGAGCACGGGCTCTAGGCGCGCGGGCTTCAGTAGTTGTGGCACGCGGGCTCAGTAGTTGTGGCTCGTGGGCTCTAGAGCACAGGCTCAGTAGTTGTGGCACATGGGCTTAGTTGCTCTGCAGCATGTGGGATCTCCCCAGACCAGGGCTCGAACCCATGTACCCTGCATTGGCAGGTGGATTCCTAACCACCATGCCACCAGGAAAGTCCCCTCTTGGTATTTCTAATTGTACACACATTTCTAAAGCATTGGGCTCCCACCTTTGCTCCAACTGTTATCAGTTTTGAGATCCTGAGATTCCTCCTTAAGGAATCCTTGTCTCAGTAAACAAGGAAGAGAGTTCTAGAAGATGAGCCTTGATTGGGCTGAAATCTCCTGTTTCCATAGAAGATGCTTCTGATGTACCCAAGCTTTGGAGAGAGAGAGAGAGAGAGACAGAGAGAGATTGACATTTGGTTTCCTTTCCCATGAAAGTGTAAGAGGCACAAGGGCTGCCCAGATGTGGGCTGCTGTGACGTGCTCTGTGATCAGATCTGCTTTCTGGATCAGAGCAGAAGGCTCTGACACATCACCTACTTCCTTCTTGGCTTCGAAAAAAATCACAAGTAGGGCTGAGTTAAGTTGAACGACTCTACTTGGTGAGAATTCAGTTATACTGGGTGAGACAGAAGCCAGCTTCAAAAACAAACAAATAAACAGTAAGATTCATCAGAGAGCACACATAGGTCAGAAACAGAGAGTCTAGTTACTGTATGATCCAGCAATTCCACTCCTAGGAAGATGCCCACGAGAGGTGAAAACCTATAACCGCACCAAAACTTGTACGTAGATATTCATGGCAGCGTTATTGATAATAGAGCCCCAAAGAGGAAATGACCCAGATGTCTGTCAGCTGAGGACTGGATAAGCAAAATGCGGTCATCCACGCAATGAATATTATTCAGCAATAAAAAGGAATGAAGTACTGACGCATGCTACTGTGTGGATGAACCTTGAACACGTTACGGTAAGCGGAAGAAGCCAGACAAAATGTCACTGTTGTCTGATTCCATTTATATGAAATGTTCAGAACAGGCAAATCCAGAGAGAGAAATCAGACGAGTGAAAAAGCAGAGGGTTAGGGGCGAATGGGGAATGACTGCTCGTGGGTTTGAGGTTTCTTTTACAAAAATGTTCTCAAATTAAATTATGGTGATGTTTCTACGACCATGTGACTGTACTCAAAAACACTTAATTCCATGCTTCAAATGGGTAAATCGTATGGTCTGTGAATTGTATCTCGACACAGTCGTTTCTGTTTTGAAGGAAGAAACAGCCCGTTTGGAAGGAATCAGTGAAAGACAGCTTTGGCATTCAGATCTGTGTGGCAATCGGGAAGCCACATGTGAACCGCATTTCCTTCCTGGCAATGTGTCCTGCCTACCGCCCCAGACTGATCTTCCTCAAGTCCCGTGTTTCTTGCGTCAGAACAGTTACTCAGAACTCTCAGCGATTCCCCGCTGCCAGAAGGATTCTCGGTCTCAAACCCACCTTTCCAGCCCTGAGTCCTGCATGAATCCTTTGTTCCCAGTTGCCAGGTTTCCTCGTCTTCTGCCAAACCCTCCCCCGCATTGCTGTTTGCTCACACAATTCTGCCAGCTTGGAATATGATTTTCCTAGCCTTCACGTTTTCTTTCCTTCGAAGATAAACTAGTGCAAATCCCACCATCTTCACTGAGCACCCAGATCACCTCAAGATTCCTCTCTCTGACTCCCATTTCTTCATCGTCTGCCTCACTTACTTTTCACAAGACAGTGCATGTGCAAAGATGAAAGTGTCACATTTTCTTGTATGTATATTCCTCTCCCCTTTCCTGCTACTCACGTGCATGTATTTGGGGGTGGGGGATGAATGGAACTGGGTTTTGAAGGATCCCTGATCCCCTTCCCAACTCCCCACACAATCAAATGGTAACTTTCAATACATTGAAGAGCTAAGGATGACAAGAAATGAAACAGCCTTTTAAAAATGTTGTTTTCCTATCACTTTGCTGTACGCTTGAAACTAACACAACATTGTAAATTAACTATACTTCAATTAAAAAAATATTGTTTTCCTATTGTTAAAATAAATACATTTAAGAATAGAGCATTTGAAAATAAAGAAAATAAAAATTGCCCTTAATTCGCCTGTCCAAAGGTAGCAGGAAAATGAGCATTTTCTTGTATATCATTGTATACACATACATACACATGTGTAGCAATTTTAAAACTCAGGCGAGTAGAAATGTAATTTTTTAACGATTGAATCTGACCTGCTCCGTCAGCTCTCACTTCTGCTGATGGAGGAAAAATATTGTCTTTTGGTTAAACATTCACTCAAATTTAGGGATCTCCTCGTGCTTTTCTCTTGCCCTTGGCCCATCCTTCCAGATTCCGCCCATGGCTGGATTGGTGAAAGGATGGTCTCTACAAAACACAGACTCCAGGGACTTCCCTGGTCCAGTGGTTAAGACTCTGTGCTTCCAATGCAGGGGGCGCGGGTTGATCCCTGGTTGGTGAACTGAGATCCCGCATGCACGCTGAGTGGCCGAACAAAACAAAAACACACTCTGTCACATGCTCCCTCCCCACCTCTCTCAGTGTAAGACCTTCAGTGGCTCCCATCGCCCACCAAAGTCCTAAAGACCTTCATAGTCTGGCCCCAATCTCCCTTGAATCTCACCTCTTCACTGCTTTTACTAATGCATTCTGCCCCTAGACACCAGAGTATTTACTTTTTCTTGAGTGTAACGAATGCTTTCAAGCCTTTGGTTCAGTCTACTTCCTCTACACGGAGCACCCTTTGCAACTTTCATCACCAAGCGAATATCCTTTGCAATACCCAGTTTAAATGTTGCCTTCTCTGCTTTTTTTTTTTTTTTTTTTTTTCCTTTTTTTTGCGGTACGCGGGCCTCTCACTGCTGTAGCCTCTCCCGTTGCCGGAGCACAGGCTCTGGACGCGCAGGCTCAGCGGCCATGGCTCACGGGCCCAGCCGCTCCGCGGCATGTGGGATCTTCCCGGACCGGGGCACGAACCCGTGTCCCCTGCATCGTCAGGCGGACTCTCAACCACTGCGCCACCAGGGAAGCCCTCTCTGCTTAATTTTGCTTGATTCATTCATGCTGAACTAATCCTCCCTTAATGTACTCTCTTAGCACCTTGTACATATACCTCTATTACTGCATTTATTACACTGTATCAGAATTTGTCAGTCTGTTCCCTCCTCTGGAATGGGAACTTCTTCAGTCTTTATTTTTTTTAAATAAATTTATTTATTTTTATTTTATTTATTTTATTTTTAGCTGCCTCGGGTCTTCGTTGCTGCGTGTGGGCTTTCTCTAGTTGTGGCGAGCGGGGGCTACTCTTCGTTGCAGTGCATGGACGTCTCATTGCGGTGGCTTCTCTTGTTGCGGAGCACGGGCTCTAGGCGTGTGGCCTTCAGTAGTTGTGGCTCACGGCCTGTAGGGCGCAGGCTCAGTAGTTGTGGCTCACGGGCTCTAGAGCGCAGGCTCAGTTGTTGTGGCGCAGGGGCTTCGTTGCTTTGCAGCGTGTGCGATCTTCCCGGGCCAGGGATTGAACCCGTGTCCCCTGCATTGGCAGGTGGATTCTTAAACACTGCGCCACCAGGGAAGCCCCTTCAGTCTTACTTTTATTCATTTTTTTTCTTTTTGCCTTCCAAAGTGGAGTGTTACCCCAGAACATCGAAGGTGCTAAATAATATTTGAAAATAAAATGAAATAATATATCTCAATACATTTTTATTAGCTGATTAAAGAGTATCAGAATAGGTAAGAGATACAGGAAATAGTATGGGATGTCCGGGCAGAAATGCAGGCTATGTTGCTTGTTAGGGGGCTATTCACAAGCTGGCAATGAAAAGATAACTGTCCTTTTAAGATTTCTCATTGATCTCGGACAGCGAAAAGTCACCAAATCTTGACAAGGGACCACTACTGCACACTCTAGAGATGAACTACTTCTAAAGCAAGAGCATGGCATTCCAAATGGTTACATGCATCTATCTTAAAATAAAAAATTTACCCGTGTCCATTGACAGATGAATAAACAAAACGTGGTATATACATTCAGTGAAATATTACTCAGCCTTAATCTGGAAATTCCTGTCACGTGCTACAATATGGAGGAACCTTGAAGACACTGTGCTAAGTGAAATGAGGCTCTTACAAAAAAGACAAACACTGTATGATTCCCCTTAGATGAGTTACCTAGAGAAGTCAGACTCACAGAGACAGAAAGCAGAATGGTGGTTGCCAGGGGCTGGAGGCGGGGCGGGGGAAAATGGGAGCCTTCGTTTAACAGTTTACAGAGTTTCAGCTTTGCAGGGTGAAAAAGTTCTGGAGATGGATGTTGGAGATGACTGCATAACAGTGTGAATGTCCCTAATACCCCTGAACTGTACACTAAAAATTGGTTTAAATGGTACATTTTATGTTATGTATTTTTTACCATAATTAAACATTTAAAAAGATTAAAAAGGGAATTCTCTGGCAGTCCAGTGGTGAGGACTTGGTGCCTTTACTGCTGGGGCCTGGGTTCAATCCCTGGTCAGAGAACTGAGATCCTGCAAGCCGTGTGGCTGTAACAACAACAGCAAAAAGATTAAGAAATGTAAGAGCATAAGATCCATTGTTTTCTCTGCTGTAGGGGAGAATCTAGATTTTGTGGAGCCTAAAGCTGACAGAATTTAGGAACCCCTTTATAGAAAAAAAATTACAAATAGAAAATAAGGTGGAAAAGCAACTATTGATTTAGAATGAGAACGGGAAGGGATTGTGAAAGTGAGGGTTCCTGAAGCTTAAACTTCCTTATCTTCTATGAGAATCTGCTTCTGCTCATTCTCTATTTTTTCTGACGTTCCTGTGTGCTTTGCACATAATGACAGCTGGGGCTGTGCTGGGGAAGGTTTTACTGTATGTCGTAGTACAATGTGGATTGTAGGATCCACCATCTTTCCTGTGCTTATTTATTGACTTTTTTTGCGGTACGCGGGCCTCTCACTGCTGTGGCCTCTCCCGTTGCGGAGCACAGGCTCCGGACGCGCAGGCTCAGCGGCCATGGCTCACGGGCCCAGCCGCTCCGCGGCACGTGGGATCTTCCCGGACCGGGGCACGAACCTGTGTCCCCTGCATCGGCAGGCGGACTCTCAACCACTGCGCCACCAGGGAAGCCCTCCTGTGCTTATTAATGGCTAGATATGGATTAGATTCAAGTCAATATAATAATCAGCTTCCTCTTTTTTTTATCTTGTCTACAATATAGGCTTATTAATTTTAATTCTAATAGTATACAAGAGGATTAGTGTCTCGGACACATAAGAATATAATGCTGTGAAAACAGACATTGAGCTTTCTGTCCAGTGTAGACCCACTTTATCTCTGTATCCCAGTGCACTGTCTAAGACTAGTAAATATAGCTGGGCTACTCTGAGTGTGTAAAGTTAATGCTTTTATACGTGTGTCTTTGAGTGTTTTGTTTTCCTAGCAAGGTTGGTGGTTTTTTTGTTTGTTTGTCTGTGGCCTTGCCACGCAGCTTGTGGGGATGTTAGTTCCCCAACTGGGGATTGAACCCGGGCCCTGGCAGTGAAAGCGCGGAGTCCGCTGGACCGCCAGGGAATCCCCATGGTTGGTGTGTTTAAATTGGTTGATTGTCATCCTTTTGGCTCTAAGGTGGTACAATCAACACAAATGTAAAAACCGAGAATTTTTCTTTGGTCTTTTAGTTTTTCAGTTAATGCCTTTTTCGGAGCAAAAGCAGTGCCGGGTGGGGTGTGGAGTAATTAACAGGCTCCCTCTGGAAGCCAGGGACCTGTCCTGCGCATCTTTGGGGGCCGCAGCTACCCCACCCAGCGCTGCCCACCCTCTTCTCCTGGAGTCCCCCGGTGGCCCGGTGACGGTCTGCAGAGATCAGCAACCTGGGAGTGAACTGCTTCCAAATCTGCCGGATTCACTTTCTGTTGCAAAGAGTTCCCTGGAAAATGACAAAGTCAAAAATGCAGAAGGGGAATTCCTCCGAGGGAGTTTCTGCGGAAGAAAACGCATCCCTTTGTCCTTACAAAGTCTGAACTGTGGAACCCTCCCCATCGTCTGACTCATGTTTAATTGTAACAGCAGAGCAGAACTCGATGGCTGTTCTTCAGAAACGTTGTTCGTGGGTTACACTTATTTTTAGGTTCTATTTAAACCACAAGCCATAAGTAATGAGAAATAATTCGTTTGAAATAATAAGAAAGGTCATGATGTAAGTTTTATATTTAACTCAAGGAACGTGGCAAGAAATGAAGCTAAATAAAATAGAAGACTTAGTGGACCCTGGAATGTGGAATATCGAGGTTCTGGGCTTGGCCGAAAATATCCAGCCAATGATTATTAAGTCATCAGGGGTAAAGCACTACCTCAAAAATCGATTTCCTAAATTATCCTTGGTCTCCGCTACTCTGGGTTGTAGATGAATAAATCCCTCAACTAATGAATGACAGGGCTAGAGGTCTGGGCTCTTGAAAAGAAATTACTGTTTTATCTAATTATAGAAGCAATGTATATACATTAGAAGAACATTTATATCTACAGAAAAGAATGGAAAAAAAAATCCAAAGAAAAATGTCCTGTCATTTTATTTCTCAGAAAAAAATCTCTATAGACTTTTAGGTTAATGTTTAAGTATATTTTCCTTCAGTGTTTAATATAGAAAATAATTTGTATCTAAAAATGTGCAATTTGGAGATCTAGAGAATATGCCGAATAGTCGACTCTGCATTTAAGAATTTAACATTCAGAGCTGTGAACATTTTAGCGATCCGTGACATGTAGAAACACAATTTTGCTGACAGGTTGGTGGGTAGGAATGAGTCAACTGGCTTGTGACTCACATAGTGGCTATTGGGTCCCTGCATCTCAGTTTGGCTCTGCTGTTCTCTGCATGCGAAGAGCAGCTGTCTGCCTGTTGATCTGTGGTCAACACTGTTTAGTGCCTCCCAATACACATTCTCCCCTTCTTCATCGGTTAGATGTATTGTCATCCAACTAAAAGAAGACAGTCCTAATTTCCTGTGTGAATATGTGACTCAGCTTTGGCCCGTGAGATGTGAACAGAAGTGTACACAACTCCTGAGAAGCATTGCTTTTCCATTTCTCCTGGGTGGAATATGATCGCTAGGGCTGGCACTCAGCAGCCACCTTGTACCTCGAGGATGAGCACCTCAATTTAGAGAAAGCTGATGGTGAGCTAGAAAGTATGCTGGTCCCTGCCAATTTCGTGGAGCCACCATACTGGTCTTGGGCTGCCTACCCCCGAATTTCTTTTCTATGAAAGAGCAATACGTTTCTGTCTTAAGCCAATGTAAAAACACGTTTTTGTTTTTGTTTTGTATTCAGCTAAACTTAATCCTAATGGATACAGGCCTGTATACTATCATTTACCTAATGTGCAGAGTTGTTGACTCACCTGTGGAAATACTAGGATGAAGTGATCTCACTATGGAGGATGGAGCCGGGAGGCATTCTTGTCTTGGTTTAATGCCTATTCATGTCTATTCCTGCCTTGTACTGTCTCCTGAGACCCAGGGCCTGTGAGCAGAGCTCATAAAGAGTGGGCCTTGCTCTGTGTTTCTGTGCTGGGTTGGGGTTGGGGTGGGCTAAGGAGTCCCTCCGGCCTCATGGGGAAGGCCAGGACTGGCCAGGGAGGAGTAGCAGGTAAGAACAACTAAAGGTGAAGCCATCTTCCACAGAGGGGGTTTTAGGCAATTGTTGTTTAAGAATGTCCAGGGACACCCAGGATTCCCCGAGACCCTTTCAGGGAGTCATAAGGGCAAAATTATTTTCACAGTACTACTAATATGTTCATACCTTTTCTAAAAACTTTGAGAACTGCTGTTCTAGATTTCCCTTAAAGAGAGCTTGTCTCGACCTCCCATCAGCACCTAAGAGTAACCCCTGGAGATAGGCACTGAATCAATGAGTTATGATGATGCTACCTTAAAGATTCTTCTGGGCTCTGTAATCTTCAGGGAAGATGGACGCAAGGACCTGAGGGCACAGGAAAGAATGCCAAGTGCAGAGAGGAGGGTTATGTCCCTGCCAACTTCATATGTTGTGTTCGACCCTCAGTACCTCAAAGTGTGACCTTTGGGAGATCAGTGAAATTATTTAGGTTTTGGTTTGGCAATATATTTTTTTAATACATTGAGGTATAATCGACATATAACATTATATTAGTTTCAGGTATACAACGTAATGATTTGATATTTGTATGTATTGTGACGTGATCACCACAGTAAGTCTAATAACATGTCACCACACATAGTTAGAAAATTTTTTTTTCTTGTAATCAGAACCCTTTTATTTTTTGCGGTACGTGGGCCTCTCACTGTTGTGGCCTCTCCCGTTGCGGAGCGCAGGCTCCGGACGCGCAGGCTCAGCGGCCACGGCTCACGGGCCCAGCCGCTCCGCGACATGTGGGATCTTCCCGGACTGGGGCACGAACCTGCGTCCCCTGCATCGGCAGGTGGACGCTCAACCACTGCGCCACCAGGGAAGCCCCAGAAGCCTTTTTTTAAAAAAAATTATTTAATTTTTTTATTTGGTTGTGCCGGGTCTTAGTTGTGGCAGGTGGACTCCTTAGTTGCGGCTTGTGTGCTCTTTAGCTGTGGCATGCGAACTCTTAGTTGAGGCATGTATGTGAGATCTAGTTTCCTGACCAGGGATCGAGCCTGGGCCCCCTGCATTGGGAGTGCGGAGTCTTAACCACTGTGCCACCAGGGAAGTCCCTCAGAACTCTTTTTTAAAAACTTTTTTTTTTTTTTTGCGGTATGTGGGCCTCTCACTGTTGTGGCCTCTCCCGTTGCGGAGCACAGGCTCCGGACGCGCAGGCTCAGCGGCCATGGCCCACGGACCCAGCCGCTCCATGGCATGTGGGATCTTCCCGGACTGGGGCACGAACCCGTGTCCCCTGCATCGGCAGGCGGACTCTCAACTACTGTGCCACCAGTGTTTTGGGAAGCCCTAAAAACATTTTTATTTTGTATTGGAGTAGAGTTCATTAACAATGTTATGTTAGTTTCACATGTACAGCAGAGTGATCCCATTATACATACACATGTATTTATTCTTTTTCAAAATCTTTTCCCATTTAGGTTGTTGTGATCAGAACTCTTAAGATTGACTCTCTTAGCAAGTTTCAGTAGGTACTGTTAACTGTAGTCACCATGCTGTACCTTACACCCCCGTGACATTTGATAACTGGAAGGTATATATTTTGTACCTTTTGACCCCCTTCACCCATGTCACTCACCTGGGAAATAGGGGACTTAGGAGATGGCAGAGATGATTAAGAGGAGGTCATTAGGGTGGGCCCAAACCCAATGTGACTGGTGTCCTTGTAAAAAGAAGACATTTAGACCCAGACATGTATGGAGGAAAGACAACGTGCAGACACAGGAAGAAGGTGGCCGTTGACAAGCCAGGGAGAGAGGCCCCGAGAAGAACCCATCCCTGCTGACACCTTGATCTTGGACGTCTGGCCTCCCGTCTGTGGTACTTTTATGGCAGCCCTAGCAAACCAATTCCGTGGGTTTTTCTAACACCCTGCAGAGGGCTGCAGAGAAGAGGAATGAAACAGGTCTGCTCATCACAGAAGCTCTGTCCACTGTCAATGGCTCCTTTACTTTAAGGTGTGACTCCTGATTTGAAAAATTTAAGTTGTCAGTTCCCCAGAGTTTGAAAAAAGTTTTGAAAAGTTAAATGGACAGAACTTAAAGGAGTTATTTTATGTGAGAGTTAATAGGGCCCTAAGAGGAACTCTCCACCTCTCTTATTTTACAGATGAGGTAATGGTACCAGATGTAGCTGCCCCCCACCCCGGGCTGGGCAGGAGTAACTGACTAGAGCATTGCTTCCTAATGAGGAAGCAGAATAGAAGCCCTGCTCTTGAGTGCCTCACATCAATCTGGATGTTTCTAAGTCCTTCAGGGCCCCAAGGAGGGGTTTGGAGTGTGTCTGGGGTAGGAGCGGAGCAAGAATCCTGGATGTACTTTTTCTCTCCATCCCTTCTCTCCGCACAGTTCCTCCAGAGTGGAAGAAGCAAACATTTCTCTTATGTCTCATCGTTTCCAGAAAGACAGTGGGCCCCAGGGCTGAATCAGGGTGATGAACACTCCTCCCTTGCCTGGGATTCAGGGGTTCTCTGCTAAAACCTTAACAGTCCTGGGCAAACTGGCATGAGGTGGGCAGCCTAGGCTTAGCTCTCTCAAGCCCCCGGGCTTTCATTCCACGCACATTGAGAGGAACCCGGTGATGTGTTGAATTGAACTTGGGTTTGTGTTTTCTAAAGACAATGAAGAAATCTCTTTGGCTTGGTAGGTCTCGGGGAGGGGAATTCCCATCTCCCTAAGGGGCATTTGGAAAAGATTGGGAGCATTTTATTTATTTATTTATGGCTGCATTGGGTCTTTGTTGCTGCGCGTGGGCTTTCCCTAGTTGCGGCGAGCCGGGGCTACTCTTCGTTTTATTTAGTGCGTGGGCTTCTCATTGTGGCGGCTTCTCTTGTTGTGGAGCACGGGCTGTAGGCGCGGGCTTCAGTAGTTGTGGCACGCGGGCTCAGTAGTTGTGGCGCACAGGCTTAGTTGCTCCGTGGCCTGTGGGATCTTCCTGGACCAGGACTCAAATCCGTGTCCCCTTCATGGACAGGCGGATTCTTAACCACTGAGCCACCAGGGAAGTCCCAGGAGCATTTTTTTGATTGCAACCTTACCTGAAGTGTGCCACTGGCATTTAGCGAGGTGGGGAAATGCCCATGACAGTCCCCACAATGAATCATTGTCCCACTTAAAACGCAAGTGGTGACCCGTTGATAGCTCGCACAGGATTGCCTAGACTTGTTTTTCAAGCTCAGAGTCTTGCTAAAGAGGCCAAATCCCTCTTTTCTCTTGCTCTGGGGCCTGAAGTCTCAGTGAAGTTTCGTGGGGTTGGGAAGCTTCTAGAACATATAATTTAAAGAAGAACAGTGAGAGGCCTGCGTATCGCCAAAAAAAAAAAAAAAAAAAAGCTAAAGAAGGAAGTTACATGTAGAGGTATACTATTTGCAAAATATTACCTCCTCACAAAACAAAGAACTCAAAGTCTCCGTGATCAGTGGCTCTGGAGTATGAACAAGATATCTCCCAGAAGATACGAGTATGGGGCAGGAACAGTGGAAAATACTAAAAAGTAAGATATGGGATGAAGCAGAATGAATCTCTCAGCCAGTGAGGTCAAGGGTCATAACCAACTCCTCCATGAGAAGGGACTGGGGATTGAGTCTAGAAACTTCCCTGTAACCCTTACAGATCGTTGTGTAACTATGTACCCAGTTTTCATTATAGGGCAAATCCATTTGTCATCCTCATAAAATTCCAACTTAAAGAAAACATTCAGGTATTGTAACATAAAACTGCTTGGACAGGGTGAGTTAGCATCAAGTTTTGTTTTGTTTTTTTTTTGTGTGATACGCGGGCCTCTCACTGCTGTGGCCTCTCCCTTTGCGGAGCACAGGCAGTTTACACAGAGGCTCTTCTTGGCTTGTAACATAATTATTATAATACTTACTTGATAACCTTTTTGGAACATATTTATCCACGAACTCTCTAATATTTACTCAACACCTGCTGCAATCCCCTTCTATCCTGTCTTCCTTTACTACAGAGGCAGGAGAGCTAAAAATATTTCCCAGACTCGCTTGTAACTAGGGTTTTAGGTTCCACCAAGCACAACCACATGGCTGGTTTTCCTGGGGCAGCTGGGTTATATCTATTGTCAGGGCATAATTATTAAAAGGGCCCCCTGGGACTTCCCTGGTGGTCCAGTGGTTAAGACCCCATGCTTCCACTGCAAGGGGCGCAGGTTCGATCCCTGGTCAGGGAACTGAGATCCCACATGCCACGCAGCACGACCAAAAAATTAAAAATAAATAAATAGAGTGCCCCCTTCACTCTCATGGTCCTCACTGGGACTTGAGGACTTGAGGTGGGTGCCTTTGATTGGCTGCTTTGGCAAGTCCCTGGGCAGAAGCATTAAATTTTCAGGGCAGATGTGGCAGTTTCTGATGTGTTACGGGAGTTGAGTGACAGGCAGTGGTGGCAGTGCTATTTCTGCTGTGTCAGCCCTGTTGAGTGGTTGGACATTTTCTCAGGATGCTTTGTTTCTGCTTGCGTAGCACCTAAACCCATTTCCCTGGTCTTTCTGGGAAGTCTGTCAGGTTCCTACTGTATTTTATCTATTTCATCAATTCCAAGGTGCACATATTCCCACTTTTTTTGTCTTCAAAATTAGGATGCTTCCTACAATCGATGACATAGTTTAATTCCTAGTGTTATATCTTTCTTAGTGGTTTATATAATGATAGTGTGCCTTACAAATGGTGGCATCGTAGCTTTAATGAAAACAAACACCATATCATGGGTTTTGGTCTGCTTGGGCTGCCATAATGAGATACCATAGGCTGGGTGGCCTAAATAACAGTAGTTTATTTCTCACAGTTCTGGATTCTGGAAATCCAGTCTCTTTTTACAAAGGACACTAATCCTATGGGATCAGGGCCCCACCCTTAGGACCTCACTTACCCTTAATTACTTCCTTAGAAGCCCTTTCTCCTAATACAGCCATGCTGGTGGGTTAGGGCTTCAACACATGGATTTTGAGGGGACACAAACATTCAGTCCATAACACTGCTTAAATCAGTTAAAGTAGATTATGTTGTTTGTAACCAAGCACCCTGAACCATATAGAATGCAAACAAAAAACGAACCTAAGATAAGAGAGCTGGAATTAATGTAATTGAGTCCTAGGTCACCTTTTTCCTTTTTAAAATTCTACCTGGTTTTCTTAAAAAAAAAAAAAAAGTTTTGTGAATCAGGGCTTTCCAGCAGAGAATAAGGGGTATTTTGCAATGCCCGACAGTTTCTCTTTTTCTTTTTCTTGGCCGTGGGGTGGCAATTGGGATCTTAGTTCCCTAGGGAGAGATCGAACCCTTGCCCCCTGCAGTGGAAGGGTGGAGTCTTAACCACTGGACCGCCCGGGAAGTCCCCTGACAGTTTCTTAAAAACCTGTATTTCTTATCTCCTTCCGGAATGCCCTAAGCTTTTCTCTGTCACTTACCTTCTATCACTTTATTACATTTGAATTTCTCACCACTCCTTGCTTTTTCAATCATAAAAGAAACTCTTACAAGACCTAATTGTTATGTAGCATTGTGGGTTTTTTTAAATAAATAATTAATTAATTTTTGGCTGTGTTGGGCCTGTTGCTGCGCACAGGCTTTCTCTAGTTGTGGCGAGCGGGGGCTACTCTTCGTTGTGGTGCGCGGGCTTCTCAATGAGGTGGCTTCTCTTGTTGCGGAGCATGGGCTCTAAGCACGTGGGCTTCAGTAGTTGTGGCACGTGGGCTCTAGAACGCAGTCTCAGTAGTTGTGGCGTACGGGCTTAGTTTGTCCACGGCATGTACGATCTTCCTGGACCAGGGATCAAACCCAAGTCCCCTGCACTGGCAGGAGGATTCTTAACCACTGTGCCACCAGGGAAGTCCCGCATTGTGGGTTTTTTTAAAAAAAATTGTTTTCCCACAACATCGTTGAGGACCAAGCAGATGTATGTGAATCCAGTCATTCTGCAATATCACTATCATCACCACCAGTATCATCATCAACATTATACCAAAAGGATGTAAGTGTGCCTGTGATTACTGTGGTGTCATCAGGTCCTACTGTTCTTTTTTCTGCCATGTCTCCTTTTTTTTTTTTTTTTTGTGGTACACGGGACTCTCATTGTTGTGGCCTCTCCCGTTGCGGAGCACAGGCTCAGTGGCCATGGCTCAGTGGCCATGGCTCACGGGCCCAGCTGCTCCGCGGCATGTGGGATCTTCCTGGACCGGGGCACGAACCCGCGTCCCCTGCATCGGCAGGCGGACTCTCAACCACTGTGCCACCAGGGAAGCCCTGCCATGTCTCTTGAATTGGATTCTTTCCATCCACACTGACACTGTCCTGGCTGGATAATTGCAGCATTCTCCCGGCATCTAGCCTTGTTCTTGTCATCCCATCCTGCTCTCCTTACAGTGATTGTCCGGTTTCTCAGGCATCTTAGGAGGCTTGGGTCTTGGGAGTTGTGGCTGAGCAGAGCAGGACTGAGGTGCTTCTGGGAAGAGGTGCGTATTAGACATTTTCCCTAACCAGGCATTCATTTATTTGCTCAAGGGCTGGAAAAATTCCCACAAGAAAAAAACCCCCCAAAACAAAAAACTGAACCTTGTCCATCCTTGTCAGGAGGTTCTGACATAAACCAGATTGTAGGAAATGTACTAGTGCATGTGAACACACACGCACACACACACACACACTGATTTGGAATTCATGATAGGAAATCTGGTACAGTGAGCCAACCTGAGATCAAGGACTAAGCATTTGTTGGGGATAATGGTTCCACCTGCAAGCGTTACCTGACTACATGTACGAGTCCTGGGAGAAAGAGCCGGCTGTATTATTTAGGGTAAAACTAGACCATTGTAATAAAGAGACTCACAATAATCATAGCTTAAAGAAGACAGAAGTTTCTTTGTTAGCCACAGTCCAAGGTGAGCTCTGTTCCATGAACTCATTCGGGGACTCAGGTACCCAGTTTTCTCTTCTAGCTCCTAAATCCTGTGTTCCGATGACATGGTTGGAACGCTGTCACAATTGGTCAATATTCTAGTTTGAGTGGAGGGAGCACGTGTATAATATTCTAAGGCCTGGGCCTAGAAGTGGCATGTATCATTTATGCCCGTGTTCCATTGGTGAGAAGTCATATGGCCTCATCTACCTACAAGGGAGACTGGGAAATGTAATCCCTAGCTAGGTGGCTACACACCCATCTGTAACTCCATAATTATGGCAGATGGAGAGAACGGACTTTGGGGGACAGCTCTGATACTCTGAGTATATGTGAATATGTAGAGTGATAATGCCTTGGGTTATGGGTGACTTTGCCATTGGACAACCTTGCAATGTGCTCCCTCTGTCTCTTCGAAGGGGACTTCCTAGTTCTAGCCTCCAGGACTGAGGTGGTGGTAGTTTCAATGGTCATGGAGTCCTCCCTTGAAGGACATGTGTGGGCTCCTGCACCACCAGCCATGGTGGTAGTAAGTTGCCACCAGGATGGATTGAAAAACTCATGTAAGCCACCCTGGAGGGTTTTTGGAAATATACAGGAAGAGGAACCCTAGGAAAAGACTGGACTTCCTGTTACTCAAGCAGTGAATACTCAGAGTATTAAGACCTGGGATAATTATTCAAATATGGCCTCACGTATACTCTTAGGCAAATGAAGCCTGGGCATTCCATTCACAGACTTATGTTATTATTGTTATTGTGCATAAGAAAAACCTTTCTGTCTCCTCTTGCTGCCAGGATAAAGTGCAAACTCTTTAACATAATATTCAAGGCTTCTCACCTTCTCAAGGCCAACCCTTCACATCTAATCTTTGCTCACCACCCTCCATGCCCTGGCTGCACTGTATTAATTACTCTCCTCCCGATGTGACAGGTGTTTTCATGCCTCTATGCCTTTGCTCTTATTGTTTCAGATGCGTAGAATGCCCTTCCTGTCCTGGACTAATCTTACTCGTCCTTCAAGTCTCATAGCAACTAATAAGCATGATGATAGCTAATAATTCAGCACTTGTAGTATGCCTGGCACTGTTCTAAGAACTTTACAAGGTTTATCTCTTTTTTTTTTTTTTTTTTTTTTTTTTTGCGGTACGCGGGCCTCTCACTGTTGTGGCCTCTCCCGTTGCGGAGCACAGGCTCCGGACGCGCAGGCTCAGCGGCCATGGCTCACGGGCCCAGCCGCTCCGCGGCATGTGGGATCTTCCCGGACCGGGGCACGAACCCGCGTCCCCTGCATCGGCAGGCGGACTCGCAACCGCTGCGCCACCAGGGCAGCCCTGGGGAGCTATTTTCAATGGTGTAATCCCCACTTGAGCAAGCGGATATGGTCTGGCTATTGATGTGTATCTATTTAGAAAGATTTTTGCCTCACTGGTGGAACAGATAAAGTCAAAGATGATAATCTCCTCTGTGATGAAATAGTCAGGTTCCTGCTGTGGAATATCGAAACGAATATCCTTTTCTTTAAATCTAGAGGTGGGGAGTGGGCATGGGGAGAAACTCCCCTGCATATCGCTCACTCGCATCTGATGGATATTAATAGGGGATGCCTGGGCTCTGCAATGACCTTGACAGTAATGTAGCTGGCCTTACCTCTTTTAATTGTCATAGGTGACTGTCTATCCGCTTTTCTGCTTTGCTTCATGCTCCCTCTGTGGGCTTTGTGGATCCGAGAACACAGGCATGCATCCCTGGTAGATAGCAGTGATTCAAGACACCAGGGATACTGTAGACATTCGTCCATTGGCATGTGGGGGTCTGTCCAAGATGACACCAATTAACATCATCTTCTGTTTCTCCTCTGTACTTACCTTGCATTGGGGTCAGAATGTACTACTTGCTGTTCAGTACAAGCAGAGGTATGCAGGACTTCCCTGGTGGTCCAGTGGCTGAGACTCTGCACTCCCAATGCAAGAGGCCCGTGTTCGATGCCTGGTCAGGGAACTAGATCCTGCATGCCGCAACTAAAAGATCCCACATGCCGCAACTAAAAGATCCCACATGCCGCAACGAAGATCACGCATGCAACAACAAAGACCCGGCACGGCCAAATAAATAATAAATATTAAAAAAAAAAACCCAAACAGCTATGCTCAGGACGGCTCATGATCTGTGATTTTGTTCATGGAATTACCTTGGCCTGGCATGCCCTTTCTTCCTGTTTGCATGTGTCAAACATTTTATTCATAACTTGATCATCTCAACCAAATCGTTTCTGTTCCTTCTATAGCATTGCCTGCTTTGTTGAGTCGCTACATTAGCACCTGATTATGTTTCAAGTAAGGCCTTGCCTGGTCCACCCGTGTCACTGCAACACAGACATGGCCCACGTGAGGCATCTGCATATGTCAGTGACATTAGCAGTGACTGCTTCCTCCTGCATTAGGTTTGAACTGTCTACCTGCCCAGCCTGGAAAAATTCCCATGACGACAAGCTACTAGTCCTCAGGGGCATCTCTAAGGTGTTATGACCCTATCTTGTCCCATACAAATTGCTTTTAGGACCAGCATGTTTCTTTAGACAAAATGTGCCTTAAAACATCCCAGCTTTTCTAAATATCCAAAGAGAGAAGAATCTCTCTCTTAATTTCAAATCTTCTTGAAACTTCCACGATACCAGCCTTTTATTTCCCTCTTGCAGTTATTATTGTATTAGAATGGAAGCGTTTAAAAGTTATGGTCTGGGACTTCCCTGGTGGTCCAGTGGTTAGGACTCCACGCTTCCACTGCAGGGGGCACGGGTCCCATCCCTGGTCGGGGAACTAAGACCCCACATGCCACAGGGCGAGGCCAAAAAAAAAAAAAAGTTTTGGTGAGGAACCTAGGTCTTAGGCAACGTATGTATTTCAAATTCTTTTATTACCCACTAGATGTCACTCTCTACCTGGTGAATTTCAGAGCTAAGCCTGTGGTGAGCTAATTAGAAAAGAAAGCTCTTTGAAAAAGAGTTTGTAAGTGGCTGCAAAACATATTTTCAATGACTTTCAAATAGGACATTTACCCCCCACTGTCTGCAAGAGGCGTTCATTATTTCTTTGGTAAAAAGAAACCCTTCAAAACTCATTGGAGGAAAGAGTAAAATCGGTGGGAGTCTTTTCTTTTTCCAACCATAGCTGGGTTGAAATCGGACTTGCCTCTGAAATGATTTCCCCAGAAAAGGACAGCCCTGTAGACGGATGTTGGCATTTGAATCTGTTCCTAGAGATGCAGGGAATTCCCGCACCCAGCCCTCTCCACACCCCCTCAGAAAGAAGGAAGCATCCTTGACTTAATTTCATTTTCTGGATTCAACTGGCATTTTCCATCATGAAATGCCTGTGTGGACCTTTTAACTGGATGGCCGGGGCGAAGGAAACCTAAAGAATTAACAATGCGTAAAGGAAGTTCTCCTTTTTTCCCCCTTCCTATTTAAAAAAAAAAGTGAGGGAATTCCCTGGTGGTCCAGTGGTTAGGACTTCACACTTTCACTGCCCTGGGCCCCGGTTCAATCCCTGGTCGGGGAGCTAAGATCCCACAATGTGGTGTGGGGGCGGGAGGGGAGGGGGGAAGAAGAGATATAATTGACTTACCATAGGAAGTTCTTTACTTTTGGGTTGTTTAGGCTGAAACAGTAGGCAGTGCTTCCTGGGTTTTATTCCAGAAGGTGGACTGAAGAGGAATTCTCGCGAACAAGGCCTGTTAGTGTGGTATTGCTTTGTTTAAATTCTCTCATGATCTTTACACCACAGATGTTCATAAATTACAAAACTTCTTTACAATTTCAAAACTTCCAAGGGAAATAGGAGGCATCTTGGTGGTTTGCTGGCGATATTGGCTTTGGCAAACCCTGGGCATATGCACTGGTCAGGGATTCCAGAACTGATTTTCATTTTAAGAAATTTACACGTTTTAGATAGTAACGTAAAGTGGCTCACACCCCCAGCATTCCCGAAACAACAATATTCCCCAAATGACAAAAATAAAGGTGACACTTTAAAGGATAGGCCTGAAATTTCAAGTGTGAACTGACTCGCTCTCTACTTCCTAGAAATCTGTCGGTCAACTACACTTGGAACTGGAACGCATCCAGCAAAGATTTGTGGCATGTTTGAGTGATGTGCTGTCATTCTGACAGAACCTTGAGGGGTGATTGGCATACACAAACAAAAACAATTGTGAGGTCTTACCAAAAATTTTTATGTCTGTGTGCTTCGAATTTAATGGAATACTCAAATAGGTCTCAGTCTTGGGTGTGACTGGGCGACTTGTGGCTGTCCCCAAACCATTATTCCTAAACCATAGTTTGACCTTGTTTAGCTGATATGTTAGAATGTGACATGCTTAATTTTCACGTGTACGTGTCTGTGTGTGATGACGTGTTGAGGCAACCCTTGGTGTTCTTGTTCAGGTCTCGGTGAGACTGGGTTTGAATTATACCTGTAACTTATTCTTCCCAAATTCCAACTTTCCATATTTGGAGATTCCTCAAAGTGGGAGAAATAGATACAAAAATAAGTTGGATTCATTCATTCCATGAGAATTTAGAAACTGATTACTGTCTCTTAATAAAGAGCTTTTTCTCATTATAAAAGCAGTACGTATACACTGTAGGAATTTGGAAAGTAGAGATAGGCACACAGAAGTATATACACCCTACCCATAGTTCTACCATCCAGAGATTTCAACATTCACATTTTAGTGATTTATTGATATTTGGTTGATATATTTCTGGATTTGTCATCTATCTATCTATAAACTGTGATCATGCCGTACATACCATTTTGTTAACTACTTCTGTCTCATTTTCCTTGTAATTAAATATTCTTCTACAACAATTTTTTTTTTATTGAAGTATAGTTGATTTACAATACTGTGTTAGTTTCAGGTGTACAGCCTACTAATTTGGTTATATATATATATGCTTTTTTTCGATTCTTTTCCATTATAGGTTATTGTAAGATATTGAATGTCATTCCCTTGCTATAGAGTAAATCCTTGTTGTTTATCTATTTTATATATGGTACTGTGTATCTGTTAATCCTATATTCCCAGTTTATCTCTACCTCCACCCCCTCCCCTTTGGTAACCACAAGTTTGATTTCTATGTCTGTGAGTCTGTTTCTGTTTTGTAAATAAGTTCACTTGTCCTATTTTTTTAGATTCCACATATAAGTGATATCACATAATATTTGTCTTTCTCCTTCTGACTTACTTTAGTTAGTATGATAATCTCTAGGTCCATCCATGCTGCAAATGGCATTATTCTATTCTTTTTTATGACTGAATAGTATCCCATTGTATATATGTACCACATTTTCCTTATTCATTCATCTGTTGATGGACATTTAGGTTACTTCCATGTCTTGGTTGTTGTTGTACAACATGATTTTTTTTTTTTTTTTTTTTGCGGTACGCAGACCTCTCACTGTTGTGGCCTCTCCTGTTGCGGAGCACAGGCTCCGGACGCGCAGGCTCAGCGGCCATGGCTCAGGGGCCCAGCCGCTCCGCGGCATGTGGTATCTTCCCGGACCGGGGCACGAACCCGTGTCCCCTGCATCGGCAGGCGGACTCTCAACCACTGCGCCACCAGGGAAGCCTACAACATGAATTTTAATGGCCTGAAAGTGTTTTGTTATTTGCACAGTTTTAAAACCCAGTTCTCAATGGTTGGACAGTCTCATAGCTATCACATCATGTATATTCATGATTAGTTCTTTAGGACAAAAACTGTTAGTGGAAGTTTTAGGGTCCAAGGCATGAATATTTTTAAGGTTCTTCCATGTTACAAATTACCTTATCTTTAAAAATATCAATTTACATTTATTTCTACCAGTGGTACACAAACATTCCTGGGTCTTTTCACTGTTGCCTTAGAAATGTGTTTATAGTGATTTCCAATGCTTTCCCCTCGTTTGTTAGTAAAAAAGCAGGCAGGTGTGCTTAACATCAGCCTTAAGATAAATGTCTTAGCACATTAGTAAAGGAAATTTTATACTAGATTAAAGCAAGAGCGAATAAACAATAAAAGTAATAGTACTGTATCTCTGACTCTGTATTTATTACAGCAGAACAGTTTCGTTTTAATTACTGGCGATACGTACTTCATGGTCTACTAATAAATGTGCAGTATATCTCGAAAGATGTACGAAACTCTGTTGGGTGAGAATTCACAACAGTTCTTGGTCTCTAAGTCTTTGTTGAAAAGAAGGGTAAAACTGCCATTTTTTTCTGGTGAGAATTATTGGCAAGACTGATAAGGAAGTGAGACTTGGCAGGTTTTGAAATAATTACAGCCATCGGGGCAAAATTGGGAAACACACCTGCACGTTAATGTAGCACTAATATTAGGTCAGATCAGTGCTTAAAACAAAAGTAAGCCTTAAACACAATCCTTAAGAAATAAATGAAAAAGTTAAGAAAAAGTTAGTTTAGAAATAAAACCAGTACATGGCTACATTTGAAAATGTATTGCTGGGGCTTCCCTGGTGGTGCAGTGGTTAAGAATCTGCCTGGCAATGCAGGGGACACCGGTTCGAGCCCTGGTTCGGGAAAATCCCACATGCCGCGGAGCAGCTAAGCCCGTGAGCCACAGCTACTGAGCCTGCGCGCCACAACTACTGAGCCCACGTGCCACAACTACTGAAGCCTGCATGCCTACAGCCTGTGCTCCGCAACAAGAGAAGCCACTGCAATGAGAAGCCCATGCACTGCAATGAAGAGTAGCCCCTGCTCGCCACAACTAGAGAAAGCCGCGCACAGCAACAAAGACCCAACACAGCCAAAAAAAAAGAAAGAAAATGTATTGCTGAATAGATTAGTCTTGAACTTACATCTGGGAGGCTTTGACCTACTGTTCTCAGTAAAGTTGGCAAAACTGGGCCAAAATATTCAAGTCAGAAAACATTTAGGTTCTAATCTTCATTTGTGCTGATTTTAGGGGTATTCTTGGGAATCAGGAAGCAATTCCTTTTTTTTCACTTTTTGAAATTTTCTTATTCTTCTCTTTTTCCTAGCTCATATTAAAAGAAATCAAAATGGAAATAGCTTTTTTCCCCCCCGATTTACAAAAAGAATACACACTCATTGTCAAGATAATTATACAACACAGAAAAGCATAAAGAAGAAAGGAAAAAAATCATTAAAAGTACCACTAGGCAAAGATAACTGCTGCTAATATTTGGTGACCGTCTTTCCAGATGGCTGACTCTCTTCTCTCAAAAGACACAAAATTTTATACAAATGTGATTCTGCTGCATACAGTATTCAGTAACCTTCTTTGCTTTTTATAGAAATATACATCGTGACCATATTTTGAGGTCAATATGTATAGATCCACAGCATCATTTTTTTTTTTTTTTTTTTTTGCGGTACGCGGGCCTCTCGCTGTTGTGGCCTCTCCCGTTGCGGAGCACAGGCTCCGGACGCGCAGGCTCAGCGGCCACGACTCACGGGCCCAGCTGCTCCGTGGCATGTGGGATCTTCCCGGACCAGAGCACGAACCCGTGTCCCCTGCATCGGCAGGCGGACTCTCAACCACTGCGCCACCAGGGAAGCCCCACAGCATCATTTTTAATGACTACTTAATATTGTGTTGTACAGATGTGCAGTAAATGATTTTAGTTTATTATCTTAACGTTTGAATTTTTAAAGATTACAAGAAGGATATATGCTTCTGAAATGTTTTTTTCCTGAAATTGCAGAAGTACGTAAAGTAAAAGTCTCATTTATTTTCTCTCTTCTCCAATTAATTCCACCTCCCAAGGGTGATCCTAAAATATGATCTCCTCCAGAAATATTTATAAGAATATATATAACTTTAATACACACATGTTCCCCCCAATGGGATCATTTTATGTTTTATAATTTGCTTTCTAAAAAAATTTCCCAATACACTGTATATTTTCCATATATATATATATGTTACATCTATACAGATAAAGTTATCTAACTCTTTTTTAACATCTGTATATGCAGTATGGATTCACCATAATTGATTAAACTTATACCCTATAGATGGATATTTAGATTATTTTAATTTTTAGGTAGTCTAAACAATGCTGTAGTGAACAATCTTGCATATTCATATTTATAAATGTCCTATTATCTCTTTTGTGGATTCCTAACAATGCTATTGCTGAATCAAAGGCATTCTTTTTAAAAAAAATTAATTAATTAATGTTTGTCTGTGTTGGGTCTTCATTGCTGCGTGTGGGCTTTCTCTAGTTGTGGTGAGCAGGGGCTACTCTTTGTTTCAGTGTGCGGGCTTCTCATTGCGGTGGCTTCTCTTGTTGTGGAGCACGGGCTCTAGGCATGCAGGCTTTAGTAGTTGTGGCTCACGGGCTCTAGAGCGCGGGCTCAGTAGTCGTGGCGCATGGGGTTCGTTGCTCCGCAGCATGTGGGATCTTCCCGGACCAGGGCTCGAACCCGTGTCCCCTGCATGGGCAGGCAGACTGTTAACCACTGTGCCACCAGGGAAGTCCCCATTCTTATTTAATATTGATTTGTGTAGTTAACCGTCCTCCACTCACGTTCCACTTCAAGCCTGTGGTAGCTGCTGACATTTTCATTTTTATCTTTTCCAAACTTCTGGGTGGAAACTTCCATATCATTGTTATTTTTATTTGCATTTCTTTTGTTAATGAATTTTAATACATTTTACAATACTTATTGTTGGTCATGTGAAGTTCTTTCATGATGTGCTTATTTGTGTCCTAATCTCATGGTTTATTGGGTTGTTTATCTTTCTCTTATTGTTTCATAAGAGCTTCTAGAATGTCAAAGAGGGCTTCCCTGGTGGCGCAGTGGTTGAGAGTCTGCCTGCCGATGCAGGGGACACGGGTTCGTGCCCCGGTCCGGGAGGATCCCACATGCCACAGAACGGCTGGGCCCGTGAGCCATGGCCGCTGAGCCTGCGCGTCCGGAGCCTGTGCTCCGCAACGGGAGAGGCCACAACAGTGAGAGGCCCGCGTACCGCAAAAAAAAAAAAAAAAGTCAAGGAAATTGTTATTTTTCTGTCATAAATGCCGTAAATATTTTTCAATCAGCTTGTCAACTGTATTTACATGTTGGGTGCTTTGAACAAAGCATGCAGAAGTTCTAAAAGTATGACACAATTAGGAACTCAGATCAGCGTTTTCTAGTCCATGGAAAAGTCTGACTTGATGTGACACGTTCTACTGACACTCTCTTCCTTCTGCCTAATGAGGAAGGAAAGGGAAGGAGGACCGCCCTTTCTCTCCGTCATCGTTTTCAGTGTGGTTGACTAATACACGGATGTAACACAAGTAGGAAAGGATATGAAGTATTTCTTGAGTGTTCTCGTTGCTTACAACACTATTGACTTCTTTCAGGCCAAGCTGGTTTGAATGGAAAACGCGGCCTCCTTTTTGTGGCGTGAGGGGGGCCGTCGAGGCACCACTAACTCAGTGGTGATGTAACACTGAGTCCTGTTGCACTCCTGTGCTTCCTGGGAACACAGGGACTCTATGCAGGGAGCGTTGCCAACAGTATATGCCAGTGGGCGGTAAGGAGTGGTGTAAACCCACATACACACATCTCTCCTCTCCTCAGGTTCCATGGTCCATTGTATTTCGCTTACAAAGCACAAGTTCAAAGATAAAATTGTTGGGGATTTTAAGATGGCAACGATGGAGCATAAAATCGAGTGCAAAGCACTTTTGAGTTGGGGGTTTCTGTGTGACTTTGCGGACCCCATACTAATTTCTGCTGGAGGCTGGGCCTGGGCCATGGTTTAGGGGTCAAGGCTGCTGGGGAGAAGAAAGGAACTCTGACTCTACCAGCTGCTGGTGAGAAAGACCCGAGACCCTTCTAATTAACCCATGACATGATCTCATATCTCCAAAGCGCCTAGCCCCCCTCTGCAGCCCGCTCCCCCCCCCCCGCCCCCCACCACAACATGCACACACGTTTCCAACCGCCTAGGATATTTAACTTAATGCATTGTCACTCATTTGAGCCGTGTCTGTAGGGGGCGGTGAAGGATGTGGGCAGCAGGTCATGTGCCCAGGCTTGTTCCCACAGGGATAGGGCTGAGTCCCATACCCACAAGCCCACAGAAATGCCCTGAGAAAAAGAAAAAGTAGAGAATTTCATCAGCACACCGACAAAGTAAACTTTCTTCCCGAAAACATACTCAGTTTCTGGGAGAGCGGCTGTCTTTATTCTACCCTAGATACAACTGCATTCCGACGGCCGGTGAGGGACCCTTTATACAAGTTTTGTAAAATGCTTGAAGAAGCGTCCAGAAAAGAAGACACCCTGCAAGCCTAAGGCACTATTATCACTTGTTTCAAAGTCTGTGTTTCGTTACCAAACGTTCTCCCCCGGTGACATATAGATCAGCATGGCTTATCATAAGCAAGGCCATGTGTGGCCTCTCATACCCCATCACTTGCCTACAGAGGTTCCTAGTCTCACTGACTTTCCACATCAGAACGAAACCATCCATAAAAGTGCTGAGACGCAAACACCGAGGCAAGGGGGATCTGAGTATTCTGTTTTCCCCCTACCAACAAGTCAAGACTCTAATAACCTAATCCATCAGGTCTCCCAGGCAGAAACCACAAATCTTCTTTTTCTGTTCAGCCTATCGGCACAGCGACAAGTTGATATTACTGTCTGTCGAGAACCTCTCTTGTAACCTCACCAAGTCTCAAGTTCACAACAAGAGCTGAAGCAAATAACCCCGGAATGCAGGTGATTGTTTATTTATGGATTTATCTTGTTTATTTATGGATTTATCTTGTTACATACCAGTCTATACCCAAGGCCTTTCGTCAGAACTTCACGAAAAGTAATAGTAACTGACATTCATCACACATCGAGCTTCTCATTCCATTTCCTGTTTCTTTAATAGATCCCTATAGAAGGTGCCGAAGAAAGCTCGGACTATCGTCAGACAATCGTATTCCTTCACTCTCTCCCAGCTCATCAGACATTCTTTTGCTGCTGCTTGCAAGTGAACCGTATTTTTGAAAGTATGACATGGGTCTCGTTTGTAGATATCTTACCAACATTCGGCCACCATTTTCCTTGACCTCACATCTTTCTAATCCGTTCTCAACGTTCGCGATTCTCCTGAGAGCCCTTATGGATCAGGGAGGGAGGCCGGAGACGTAATAACACCTTCTTGCACTTAGCATCACTGCTCAGGAAATTTTGAAGCACTTACCAGTGGAAACATCCTCCATTTCTCTGATAAAAATAATGAAAAATGCTTGGGTTTAGGATGATAGGCTCTCTGTAAATTCTGATCAGGGTGGACAGATCCATTTATCGGAAGAAAGTTTCTTTGTCTCAATATAAAGAAGTATTTCCAGCTCCTTTCTGCTGCGGGACTTCATTGTCTCCTTCTTCTCTCTCTCCCTTCCTTCCCCCTTTTTTCTTTTTTTTTTTCTGTTCCTATGCTTTAAAAATATTTTTTAAATTGAAGTATAGTTGATTTACAATGTTGTGTTAGTTTCTGCTGTAGAGCAAGTTGAATCAGTTATATATATATATATCCACTCTTTTTTTTAAAAAAAGAAATTAATAAATAAATAAGTTAATTTTTGGCTGCGTTGGGTCTTCGTTGCTGCACTCGGGCTTTCTCTAGTTGCGGCGAGCGGGGGCTACTCTTCGTTGCGGTGCGTGGGGTTCTCATTGCGGTGGCTTCTCTTGTTGCAGAGCACGGACTCTAGGCGCGCGGGCTTCAGTAGTTGTGGCCCGTGGGCTCTAGAGTGCAGGCTCAGTAGTTGTGGCGCACTGGCTTAGTTGCTCCGTGGCATGTGGGATCTTCCCAGACCAGGGCTTGAACCCGTGTCCCCTGCATTGGCAGGCGGATTCTTAACCACTGTGCCACCAGGGAAGTCCCCTATCCACTCTTTTTAAGATTCTTTTCCTATACAGGTCATTTCAGAGTATTGAGAAGAGTTCCCTGTGCTATACAGTAGGTCCTTATTAGTTACCTGTTTTATATATAGTAGTATGTATATGTCAATCCCAGTCTTCCAATTTATCCCTTCCCCTGACCCCAGCTTTGCCCCCCGGTAACCATAAATTTGTTTTCTACATCTGTGACCCTATTTCTGTTTGGTAAATTAGTTAATTTGTACCTTTTTTTTTGGATTCCACATATAAGTGATATCATATGATATTTGCCTTTCTCTGTCTGACTTAACTTTACTCAGTATGACAATCTCTAGGTCCATCCATATTGCTGCAAGTGGCATTATTTCATTCTTTTTTTATGGCTGAGTAACTTTTTTCTCGTTTTGCTTTGAAAATATTTTGAAATATTTCACAATAGAAAAATCTTTTGAAAATTGATTATTTAATCATGCAGTTTGCTTCCATGTGACAACAGAGCAGTCTTCGAAGTGTTTGGAAGGTCTCAATTACCAAGTCCTTTCCTTGGCTTTGGACGTGTTCAGGGTCCAGATTTATTCATTCCTTTCAAAATGGTCATATATGTGTGTGTCCAGATACAAATGGAAAGGAGAGTGGAGCTGCAGTGGAGGGAAGGGAAACTTTACAGGCTCAGCTAAGTCTTCCGAGAAACCTGCCTCTCTTCCTTCTCCCCGCCTCCCCCACTCAAACTGCCCTAGGGATTCTCTTTGCTTCTTCCATAATAACCTTTATGTAGCTCAACCACTGCATTTGTCATTTTTTTTGGTAACTAACTGTATTACCTGGCATTACCAGTGCAATTATTAATCTTTGTTAAAGTTTAATGGAACGATTAGAAATAAATATTTCAGTTGCAGTCATTTTCTAAAATTATAGTAATTAATTCAGAGCTATAATAATTTCCAACTTAGTAATAAAGCTTCCTTGCATGCTACATTTTTCATTCAGGTTAGCCGGAACGCATAGAAATCTGTACTGGAAGGGGAGACCCCTGTAGGACGCGATTTGATCAAAAAATCAGTGAGTGCAAATCTGAGTGCCTGCTTCGCTGGTATAGAGAGAATACACTTGGTCGTTGCAGACATTCGGAAGCAAATGGAGGTAATTTGAGGGACTCTCTGGATCCCAGGGCTAATTACTGCTTTCTCTCGTCTGCACCTTTTAAAAATGTACTGTTAGGCTCTGTTGCTATTTTTTTTTAAATGTCTGGGTTCTGGACAATAAGGTCAGAGTTGGCTCTGACTTTATCACTGGAACACACTATAGCGTTTGTATTTTAGGGCTTGACCATTGAGATGAATTTCAGACCTTGGACAAATCTTAAATTTACAATAATCAATTTGGGGCTCATTTGAAATTCTATTTGTGTTTTCTCCCTGTGGCATGCATGGCATGTCTCTTCAGGTGCCTCCAGGTATATCCCTTGGGTTCCCCCCTGGGTGTTTGCTTGCACTGGGTTTCAGCTACTGGGTGGGGATGCTGCCCATCTTTGGGCGCTCAGAAGAGCCCCTGGTTCTCTTGCCTTGGCTAAACGCGCATCCTTGTGGATACTTCCCAAAAGAGCCTTGATCAGTCCTCATGTTGTTACCTCTTTCTGTCAGAAAAGATTTATTGAGCACCTACTCTATGCCAGATTTTGAACTAGGAATTGGGGACACAACAGAGAAAAAGATAGACTCGGACTTTTGGACTCTCAAAATTCTCAAATTTTCATAAAAGCTCTTGCTGGTGAGGATCTAAGTTTATTTATATTCAAGATGACATTTTTTTTTTCCTCCCTAGCGTGATTTCTTACATGAACGCACGGGGGGAAAACAGGAGAATTAAAATGGGCGATTGCGAAGCAAATGTATGAACTATGTGATATATTACTTGGCATATATTAAAAAAAATGTTGTTCCTTCCTACTCCTAAATCCCCCAAAGTGGATTTCATCTATGTCACATCGCCATACATGATGCCAACTATCTTGGTGCCAGTAATTGTGAAAGGAAAATGAAAATGGAGTTGGCGTTGCTAAGAGAACTCTTGAAAATGAAGCTGAGAGGCCACTGAGAATGTGTGACTTATGCACGTCTCAGCCTGGATGGAATCTGACCTTTTAATGCCAGAAACTCAAGATACTTATCCGACCCTTCTGCTAAAATAACTCATGACAACCACCCCTTAAGGACAAATATTTCTTTTCTTGTGTCAGCGTACAACCTCATGACTTTTGCCTTTGTAAGCTCCTGACTCTTTCTCTTCCCTGCAACCTCTTTCGGTTTTACCCAAATCTGTGTTTGCCAAATTGCAATTCTTTTTTTTTTTTTTTTTGCGGTACGCGGGCCTCTCACCGCCGTGGCCTCTCCCGTTGCGGAGCACAGGCTCCGGATGCGCAGGCTCAGCGGCCATGGCTCACGGGCCCAGCCGCTCCGCGGCATGTGGGATCTTCCCGGACCGGGGCACGAACCCGTGTCCCCTGCATCGGCAGGCGGACTCTCAACCACTGCGCCACCAGGGAAGCCCAAACTGCAATTCTTAAGACCGCACATAAAGCTCTTTGATCTTTGCAGCCTTGATACTGATGATTATTCGACATTACAAATAGAGACCAAATTTTATTATATAGGTAATTAACTTATGTGTTCTCTTCCTAGAGGGTGAAGACTCTGCTTTTCATATTTGAGTAGCTAGAGCCTAGCATAGTACTGGGAACACAGTAAGGGCTCAATAAATGTTTGCTGGATAAATGAAGGCAGGCAGGATTTAGGAAGCTTAAAAATGGGACGACCCTTCTCCTGACTGGTGTTTGGAATGGAAATAAGGGAATGCAAATAGGAGGCTAAGGGTCCCCTATACGCATCGCATGTTTCTTGCACCCTAACTGGGCTAAGAACTTACATACACGGCACATATGAATGCTCGTATTTAATTTCATGAAAGAGGCAGCGTTGCTTTATTTTACAAACAGGGAAACTGAAGCTGAGGCAGCTTATGAGACATGTTCAAGTCACACAGCCGGTTAGCCGGCAGAGCCGCCACTGGGACCCCGGTCAGAAGGGCAGAGCCGCTTTTCACATTTCACGCAACTAACTAGTAAACGTACTGTGCCTTACAGACTAACTGTCCCAGTGCTTTGGTTTATGCAAACCTGCTGGTAGGGTCCCTCCCTGACCCCTCCCCCTCTACTGCTGGGCCCCCCTCACAGCCTTCAGATGCTAAGCCTGCAAATACTAGTGTTGGGAGGCAAGGTATCAAGATGCGAGTCTTCCTTGCAAGTCATATTTAGTTTGAGGAAAGGAATAATTTGATGAAATTTCTAATTATTTACAGCTAGGGTTCCCCCCCCAACATCTGGTAATAGGCCTCTCTGCATTCAAACATACATCTCTACTGAGTTATTTGGAAAGGAAACTATTGCCTTATTTCAGGAGGACAGAGAAGAAGGTGAAGTGGGGAGGAGGTGTGAGGGTTTCTTGTGCTTGTGTGCAGGAGCGATATAAATCAAATGTTTAAAATTTGTGTTTTAGAATAAAATCTCCCATTCATTTTGGGGAGTTTCTGCTTCCTTCTTTGCCTTGGGCCTTATTTAGTGATTCATTTATTTAGGGGTTACAGCATATATTCCTGAAATTCTGGATGGTGGAACTGTTTGCCCTTCCAAAGCAGGGGCTCCTCTAGGCACACACTGAGGCTTCCCTTCAAACAGAGTCAGAGAATTTTCTTCTTGGGGAAAGGGTTCCCTCTCATCTGCAGCCTGTGCTTTTGACTTTGAATCGCCTCAAGGTGAGGGGCAGTAATTAGCATGCCTTCTTAAAGCAGGTCTGGCTTATTATCTCAATTCAGAATGGGATGGGGGACGTTTGCTCCCTTGCCTGTTTGGGTTTAGAAGGACAGCCTAGGATGGATGTCATCTGCTCCCTGATAGAAGGAAGGGAGACTAATGAAAGGCATTAAATACATCTTTTTCCTTATTTCACTCGACTCCTTGTGTCTGTCACAGACCCTGACGGACTGACAGAACGTTACACAAATAACTCTCCTTCTTAAGCAGCGACGAGGCAGCAGTAGGCATTTTTTCATTTAGAGTCCATCAACCGAGAATTGATAAAGTCATCACAGAACAACTGTAGTTTGACCCTGGCCTGACAAAAGAGATCGAAAATGTCTGGTGTGGAGAGGAGCGAGGGGGCTGGGAACATCACTGGCTCAGAAGGAAGCCGCCAGTCGGCTAAGGGCTGACACCAGGCACTCCGCCGCGTGTGTTTAATAACTGAAAAGCAAATAATGAAAGGGCAGTCAATAAACAATTGTGGTTTACTAAATTATTCATTTCAACAATACTTCCAGTGTTTGCCCAGAGAGGGGAGAACGTCTGTATGTTTTCTAACCAACTGCTCATCAGGTCTGAACCTGTCCGGATGCTGAGTTGTTCACACTCTGGACAGCAGAGGGCGCTCGCGTTACATCAAAAGGGAGGCGGTACCACCCCTCCCCCACCCCGCCCCCTCCTCCCGGTGCCTGTCGTGTGTTTACGAAGGCGAGAAAGATGCAAGAGATAGGAAAATGTTAAGAAGAGGCGCAGAGGAAGATAGAAAACGAGAGGATGGGCACGGAAATGAAAAAAACGAATTTTTCACAGGGAGATCAAATTCAACCCTGTATGAAGCTAGGCCTGAGGAAATAAAGAGAAAACAGTTGTTCTATATTCCTTGGTTAAAGTCGCTTCTTTATTTGAAAACCCTAGGACGGCAGATTTGGAACCGACAGGGTAAGGGTCAGGAGAGATTTGAAAAATCCAACAGATCTATTTCCATCCTGAAAACCCAGCTCTGATTTGCAGGGAACGCTCCCGGGAATCAAGTGCTTCTCTGGGGCCTCACCACCAGCAAACAATCAAAAACGCCGCCCAGCTGCCAAGGGGCCCTAGGTCGTTTCCACGCAGGGCATACTTTAATGGCGGATATCAGCCAAGCTCTGCGCTCCTTCTCTGTTCTCACGGCGCTGTGCTCTAGCCCTATTTTATTTATGAAACGGTGTCACAGGAGGCAAAAACGCCTGTCGCAGGGCGAGAAGGGCCGTTGTACTCCCCGGGATATTACTGTCTACCTAGGCGCTTTAATCTGCCCTTCGCAGTCATGCAGATGCTAACACGCATGGTATTTACTTACAATAACGCGTGAGGCAGCCCACAGGGAAGTGTCATCTTGTTTGTAATCAATCCCGTGCCAGACTGCTGTTGCAGCACAGACTTTGTATGAAGTGACACATTGGCCTCGTCTTCTTATTCTTTTTTTTTTTTTGGTGTTTTTTAAAAAAACATTATTTAATTTATTTTTGGCTGCCTGGGGTCTTCGTTGCTGCGCGCGGGCTTTCTCTAGTTGCGGCGAGCGGGGCTACTCTTCGTTGCGGTGCGGTGCGTGGGCTTCTCATTGCGGTGGCTTCTCTTGTTGTGGAGCATGGGTTCTAGGCTTGTGGGCTTCAGTAGTTGTGGCACGTGGGCTCAGTAGTTGTGGCTCACGGGCTTAGTTGCTCTGAGGCATGTGGGATCTTCCCAGACCGGGGCTTGAACCCGTGTCCCCTGCGTTGGCAGGCGGATTCTTAACCACTGCGCCACCAGGGAAGCCCCGTCTGCTTATTCTGACTGTCATTTTTCTTCAGTGGGGATCCATCGTCTCTGCTACCAGGCCTTGGAGTGTGTACCACACAGGGACACACACAAATGCATCCCCTGTGAGCGTGCTCAGGAGAAAAAGCCACTCTCTCCCCTATGCGTGCAAACAAATCCCATTTCTTAGCACTGCAATGAGCGCTGAGATGTTGAAAGTGGTGACTGTGGTGAGTTAAACATTGATGCATCTGGTGAAGGTGGGTTATTGAACGGATACTGGTATTATCTGATTTCAGTTAGGAGTTTGATGGGAAAGTAGATGTCTCAATTCACAAGACTAAGTAAGCTGGAACATTTAGAAGGAGACTTATTTATTTTTCATTCAGTCCCTCAACATTTATCGAACACCAGCCCTGCTCCAGGTCCTGGGGATACCCACACTCCTGGAGCTCACGCTTCACAGATGTAGAAAATTCGGGGCAAAGTGTGTGACCCGCCAAGTTACCCCTCTCCTTTGCTCTGCCCCACCTCCGTCACTGCAGGTTTCCCTCCAGAAGGAGACTTTGTTTTGGTTTTAATTTTAGATGAAGTCTTCTCTCACCTTGTGGCAGACAGACTCTCAAGGTAGTCCCTCCGTAACCTCCACCTCCTAGCGTTCAGACCCTATGACTCTCTTCTCTTGAGTGTGGGCAGGACCTGTGACTTTCTTCTAACCCATACAATATGGCAGAGGTGAAAGGATGTATGAGATTATGTGTATGTGATTACGTGATTGTGTTACATAGGATTGTAACTCCCATCTTGCTGGAGGCTCTCTTTTTCCTTTGCTGTCTTTGAAAAAGCAAGAATCCATGTAGGGAAACCCCACGTGGTAAGGAGATGCAGACAGCGTGTAGAATCTGAGGGCTACCTTCAACCGACATCCAGCAAAAAACAGAAGTCCACAGTCCTACAACCACAAGGAGTTGCATTTTGCCAATAACATAAGTGAGATTGAAAGCAGATCCTTTCCCAGCTGAGTCTCAAATGAGACTGTAGCCCCAATCAACACCGTGATTGTAGCCTTCTGAGACCCTAAGCAGAAGACCCAGCTCAGCTGTTCTCATACTCCTGAGACACAGAAAATGTGAGATAACAAATGTATGTTCTTTTTTTTTTAAAGCTACTAAATTTGTGGTAGTTTTGTTACACAGTAATAGATAACACTCAAAACTATATCCCTCTTTTCTTCCTTCTCTGTCCCATCAACCTCTCAAAAACTGAACTTCTTTAGTGAGCTGAATGAATTTTCCTGCTCAATCAGTACCAGCTTAAAGGTCTTAAAGGCAAATTTGCTAGACCGTCTGGAATAGGACCTTTCTTTCTTCCTTTCTTTCTTCCTTCCTTCCTTCCTTTCTTTCTTTCTTTCTTCCTTCCTTCCTTCCTTCCTTCCTTCCTTCCTTCCTTCCTTCCTTTCTTCCTTTCTTTCTTTCTTTCTTTCTTTCTTTCTTCCTTCCTTCCTTCCTTCCTTCCTTCCTTCCTTCCTTCCTTTCTTTCTTTCTTTCTTTCTTTCTTTCTTTCTTTCTTTCTTTCTTTCTTTCTTTCTTTCTTTCTTTTCTTTTCTTTTCTTTCTTTCCTTTTGGCTGCGTTGGGTCTTGTTGCTGCACGCGGGCTTTCTCTAGTTGCGGCGAGCGGGGGCTACTCTTCGTTGTGGTCCACGGGCTTCTCATTGCAGTGGCTTCTCTTGTTGCGGAGCACGGGCTCTAGGCGCACAGGCTTCAGTAGTTGTACCACGTGGGCTCAGTAGTTGTAGCTCTCAGGCTCTAGAGTGCAGGCTCAGTAGTTGTGGCACATGGGCTTAGTTGCTCCACGGCATGTGGGAATATTCCCAGACCAGGGATCGAACCCCTGTCCCCTGAATTGGCAGGCAGATTCTTAACCACTGTGCCATCAGGGAAGTCCCAGGACTTGCTTTCTGTTTAGAATAAATCTGAAAGTTAGGTACACAGTGAAAATAAACTGCAGTGAAATTGAACTTACGTAGTTAATTGTAACCAGTTTTAAGACTGAGTCTAGGACTTCCCTGGTGGTGCAGTGGTTAAGAATCCGCCTGCCAGTGCAGGGGACACGGGTTCGATCCCTGGTCCTGGAAGATCCCACATGCCGTGGAGCAACTAAGCCCGCAGGCCACAACTACTGAGCCCACATGCCACAACTACTGAAGCCCACATGCCTAAAGTCCGTGCTCTGCAACAAGAGAAGCCACCGCAATGAGAAGCCCACGCACTGCAACAAAGAGTAGCCCCTCCTCGCCGCAACTAGAGAAAGCCCGCGTGCAGCAACGAAGACCCAAAAGCAGCCAAAAAAAAAAAAAAAAAAAGACTCGGTCTAGTTATAAATTAGATTATGATTGTTTGGTTAGATAAAGGAAGAGGTTCCCATAGAGCAGGCAAAGGTGGGGAATATGCAAGCGCGGTGCACTTGGCCCCTTTTGGAGAGTTTACATGTTAAGTGATTGACATATTTTGAAGCTGAGAGTCTGGATTCATGCCTGAGGGAAATGCAGGAGACCATTATTTGTTGGAGAGAGAATAGCAATGAAGAGAATCCACAAAAATGGAGGAGAGCAGGGGCTTCCCTGGTGGCGCAGTGGTTGAGAGTCCTCCTGCCAATGCAGGGGACATGGGTTTGTGCCCCGGTCCGGGAAGATCCCACATGCCGCGGAGCGGCTGGGCCGCTGAGCCTGTGCGTCCGGAGCCTGTGCTCTGCAATGGGAGAGGCCACAACAGTGAGAGGCCCGTGTACCGCAAAAAAAGAAAAAAAACAAAAACAACAACAAAAAAAAAACAAAAATGGAGGAGAGCAAAGAGAGAAATGTTAGGTGATTACAATAACTTGAGACAATGTGAAAAAGAGATGACTAGGGAATTCCCTGGCTGTCCAGTGGTTAGGACTCAGCACTTTCACTGTCGCGGCCTCTGGTTCGATCCCTGGTTGGGGAACTAAGATCCTGCAAGCTGAGCAGCGCGGCCAGGAAAAAAAAAAAACATGACTAATTGGCAACTAGGTGACCAGGAGGTAAGGACAGCGGGGGCATTCCTGCCCTTGCTCAGATCACTCTTCTTTTCCAGAGTGTTCTCATCCCCGACAGATCATCAAATTCCCATTTGCCCTTCAGGTCCAATCAAGTACTAACACTCATGAAATTTCCAGAGAAGGTCTTGATTTCAGGCCACAGAAATTGCCTCAAATTCTTTTAAATGATAAAGAAGTGTTATTGGCCCATGCCGCTGACTAGTCTATGGGTAAACTGGGCTCTGCGTGAGATTGCTCCAGAGGTGTCATCATTATCACGTAATCAACGGGACACTAGCTCTGTCTTTTGTTTTGTTTTTTAAAAAATTTTCAAGTTCTGTTTCCCTCTGGCTTTCCTCATGATAGCAAAAATGACTTTAGTCCTCACTTTTCAGAGGAAGAGAAAAGAAATTTATCCCAGACATCCAAGCAAAGCCCTGAGAGTCACTCCGGTCGGTGGACATACCTGGCCTCCACTGCTCATGTCTGAGTCTGTCATTCTGACCAGGGGGATGGAGGGTGCTGATTGGTGCGGACCATGCCTGAGGCTCTGTCCCTGGGGTAGAATCAGCTCCCCCCGAACCGCATGAATTCCTAAACAGAAACCAGTGTTCACCCAACCTTTTTAAACTCTAGCCCACCCTTGTTTATCTACTTCTGAAATAAAAATTTACTAAGAGTTTTGCATCAGTGGGTGAGTGGTTTTGGAAGTTAGTATCGTCCCTATTTTTAGCCAATTCCTTAGTAAAGTTAGGGTGTTTGTTTCCAATTTTGATCCTTTCACGTTTCATGTGTGGATTGCAGGCCCCTCCTGATTAAAGTATATGCTTATTGAAAGCAAGAACTACGCAGAACTCTTGGGATATTCACCCTAAAGCACCATAGCTGATGGGTACAGTGCAGGTTAATTGAACTGAGGCCTTGCAGACTAGCCTCACAAGTTTCCGCCGATGAGTCCTACCATTGCTTTAACATTTTTATCATGAAAACGAATCTGATGGAACTCAAAATCATCTTTGATCTTTTATGTTGAACTCATTAAACCATGTTAAGAGACAACTGAGATCTCATTTCTGCACCCTCTCTGAACAAACAACTCCCTTAATAGTTCTTTTTAAAATAATAAGAGACAGTCTGGGTTGGTGGTTAAACTCTCAGGTTCTGGACAGACCTGGGTTCAAATTTTGGCCTCACCGCTTCATGACTTTGTTTCCTGCAAACTCTGTAGACTTTCCTACAAACTTCATGACTTTGTTTCATGTCCTCTGTGCCTCAGGGCTCTCATTTGTAAAATGGGAGGATAACAGCAATAGGAAAGAATGCACAAAGCATATGAAGGGAGAGTTCCCCAAAAGGAGATATAAAAGTCCGTTAAGTATAAGAAAGGACTTGGGCCTTACTCATAATAAGAGAAAATTAAAGCGACGTGGAGATAGCATATTTTCCACCTATCAGATTGGATGGACTCAAGCTTTGACAATCCTTCTCTTGTCAAGCCTGATGGGGAAATAGACCCCCTCATATATTGCTGGATCTCATTGTTGGAGGCCCTATGAAGGGCAAGTTGACGACACCTGTCTACATTGCCAATGTGTGTATCCTTGGGTCCAGCCATCCACTTTTGGGAATTTGTCATACGGATATCCTGGCACACTTATGAAATGGTATATGTTCAAACTTATTCACTGTAGCGTTTTTCTTAATGGCAAAAGATTGGAAAACAATCCAATTGTCCATCCATGTGGAACTGGTTAAATCAGTTATGACGCGTTAATACAACAGACTGTTAGCGATTCTATACCGCAGTAAAAAAGAGGAAAAGAAGAAAAAAGCTCTCTCCATATTGGTGTGGAGATACTGACAAATCTATGGCTAAGTGGGAAAAAACTAGGTGCAGAACAGGGTGTAGAATGCATTACTTTTTGTGAAAAACAAAAAGGAAAAAACGCCTATTGGTTTGCACTAGTATTTGCATAAATGAACTCTGAAGGATTTCCTAAAAATCCTATGAAGTGGTTACCTTTTTTGAGAGCCGATCAGGGCTGGTGGGGGGTTGGGGGGTGGGCGATAATCACTCTGGACCTCTGAAGATTGACTTCTGAAACCTGTAAATCTTTCAGCTGTTCAGAAAAATTGCATAAACGTCCGAGCATTTCTGATGTTTTTCCCTTTTGCCTATCTGGGGAGCGGTGGTTGGAACACTCTGTAGCCTCATTTATCATTTACATAGCACGCCTACTGCCTCTTGCCTCAGTCTGGAGAGGACAGCTTAATGTAATTGGTAAAGGGCACGCCCGGATTTGGGGTGAGCCAAACCTGGATTCCAGTTTGGGCTCCGTTGCTTACTGGCTGTGTGGTCCAGGGCAAGCTACGTCACCTCTCTGAGCTTTGTTTTTTCACTTGGAAAATGAGGAGGCATCTCATTTTACAAGTGTGAAGAATAAATCAGATGTTAGGAACACGCTTAGCACCGTGCATGGCGGTTGTGGCTAAGTACTCCTTAAATGATGGCTAGTGTTAGGCTCTAAGCTCCTAGATGTCAGGGGTTGTTGTTCTGTGTTTTGTTTGTTATTTTCTTCCACCAAATCAGTCTTGAGAGAGCTTTGTGCAGACTCACACAGAGGGCTGTTTATGAACATGACGTGATGTGGATGGTGACACTCTTGGTTCCTGAGGGATGGCAGGGAGACAGGTATTCTTGTTCTTAGCTCATAATTATTTATTTATTTTTGGCTGCATTGGGTTTTCGTAGCTGCGTGCGGGCTTTCTCTAGTTGCGGTGAGCGGGGGCTACTCTTCGTTGGGGTGAGCGGGCTTCTCATTGTGGTGGCTTCTCTTGTTGCGGAGCACGGGCTCTAGGCGTGTGGGCTTCAGTAGTTGTGGCTCACGGGCTCAGTAGTTGTGGCTCGTGGGTTCTAGAGCGCAGGCTCAGTAGTTGTGGCGCACGGGCTTAGTTGCTCCGTGGCATGTGGGATCTTCCCGGACCAGGGCTCGAACCCGTGTCCCCTGCATTGGCAGGCGGATTCTTAACCACTGCGCCAACAGGGAAGCCCTTAACTCATAATTTAAAGGGGCTGGAACAGAAGGGCAGAAATTGCTGCTTCTTTTCCTCCTCAAGGCATGACCTGTGTCTGTTGGGGGCAACAGGACAGTGACCTGAAAACTCAGGGGCTCCTCTCCGTGGGCTGGGCTCTCCACGGACTCAGGTGGAGTGGGTCAGAGGTGAGCAGGTGAGCCTCAGGTGTGTTTAAGGATTCTACAGACACCTCTTTTCATGTTGATGCCGGAGCCTGGGGAATATCACTAGTTCAACAAATAATTATGAGCACCTAGCATGGCTCTGACAACTGGTTATGAATCTGGAGAAACAAAGAGAAATGAAATCTGATTTTTGGTCCTTGCTAAAACCAATTCTCAGGACAGTCGGCCTTTGTTTCCTGTGCAGGTTTAAATATGTGGCTTTCCCCCAGAACCTTCCATCTTGGGTCTATCCTCGCCTCCCTTTTACCTTTGACGTTTTAGATTTACCCGAGGCTGTACTCTTTCTGACTCACCTAAATGAAAGACATTTAAGACATTTAACCTGAAGGTCGAAGCGCACAGGCATCCGGACAGGGAAGGACTCTAGGTCACCTAAGGATGCAGGTACCCAGATCTGTACAGGAGAGAAGTAGCGTTATAGCAGCCACATCCTCGAACAGGGAGGATGGAGGTGGACGATCTATCTGCATCCACCCTGCCGTGTGCACGTAGGGCAGGGAACAGGGGTGTCACAAGGCTGGCAGGATGACTTTGTGACTAGGAGCCAGAGATCGCAACCTCCTTACCCTTAATCGGACATGTACGACGTTTGCAAACATCAAACTCAACGGGACCTGTGATTTTTACCATTTGTCAGCTTGAGATGCTGATGAGAGCGAGGGGATGGCATACAAATAATGAAGGATCTTTAAATTAGAGGACTTTATGTAACACTTTACAAAAATACTTCTGTGGGCTTCCCTGGTGGCGCAGTGGTTGAGAGTCCGCCTGCCGATGCAGGGGACACGGGTTCGTGCCCCGGTCTGGGAAGATCCCACATGCCGCGGAGCGGCTGGGCCCGTGAGCCATGGCTGCTGAGCCTGCGCGTCCGGAGCCTGTGCTCCGCAACGGGAGAGGCCACAACAGTGAGAAGGCCCGCGTAGCGCAAAAAAACCCCCCAAAACCCCCCCAACAAAACCCAAAAATACTGCTGAGCTACTTTGATGGTGTAATATCAAGAAATTGCTGAACTTCCTTAGCGCAGGAAATAACCCTGCTTCCTTTTCCCAGACAGTTAGTTCGCGTCTATCCAGTAGATGAAGACAAATGAAACTGACTTAGACCTATTACCTACGGCCTGGTTCATACATCAGGCTGGGACCAGCTCTTCCTTCCTCCTTCCTTCCTCACTTAGTAGTAAATAGTAGCTACTATTATATTATTATAATGCTACTAATATATTATACTATTATATTAATAATCCATTATATTATTATAATGGATCCCAATCATGTATTAACCACGCCCCCGCCCCGCCCCCAGCCCCTCCCCGGCGCTCTCCATGGCCAGGGGTGGAGGTGTTAGCTTCCCGGCAGCCGTGGTGCTCCGAATCCGTGACTGGGACTTCAGAGACCCCTCCTCAACCCTCCCTCTGCGGCCGTGTGGGTGGCCGAGTGACACTCAGGCGGCAGAGGAGAGAAGGCTTTAAAGAATTAGGGGCTGGGACTTCCCTGGTGGTCCAGTGGTTAAGACTCCACACTTCCAATCCAGGGGCAGCGCGGGTTCCATCCCTGTTGGGGAAACTAAGATCCCACCTGCCCCATGGCATGGCCAAAAACGAAACAAAAAATTAAGAGAAAGAATTCGGAGCATCAGAGAATAGCAGCGCCTTGCTCCCATCCCTCACTCTGCCGGCACAGGGACTCTCTCAAACCTTTTAACAGCATCTTGAGTATACTGCACGCTCTTTCAATGCTCTGGGAAACGGAGTTAGGGAGGCCCAGAGCTCTAGCCTCGGAGGAATGGCCACGCTCAGCCGGGCACTGTGCTGGAAGGAGCTGTTAGTTTCCAGGCATCTCTTGAAAAGCATCCTTCTTCACCTCCACCGCTGCCTCACAAAGGGCAAAAAGCCTGCCGTGAGATCCCAGGCTCAGTACTTGGGTTGTTCCTGTCGTTTCCTGCAATGTTTATCCGGTCCTCTCTGTACTTTGCCAGCTAGAACAAAACAGCGCTGCTATGGAAACTGCAAACACCAGGCAATCCTGGCCCCTGCACTTGGCAGCCCAGCCAGAGATAATGGCTTTTGTTGTTATCTACTGGATGCCGATGACGACGCTTAGTCGGTTGTACCCTCAGGCCCTAACTAGGGACACGCTGACACTGCACCATCAAGGCTCTCTTGTAAACTTCCCCAGCCTCGTGATGCAGCGACGCAGGCCTGAGATAACCAGTACGGCCCTTATCCTGATGACAACCTGGGGCTTTATGCTTCCTTGACAACTTCTGTGGTCTCCCCGCTCTCAGGTGACCCAGAACTCTCAAAATAGTCTGCCGAACTCTGTAACTTGCCCAACCAACTGGCAAATCTTCCATCCCAGTTTTCTTTCTTTCTTTTTTTTCCGGTACTAATAAATACATTCTCCTGGAGATGGCTGTGACTCAGATGCATCGTGTCATCCCAGCAGGAACGGCTCATGACACTCAAAACAGGTGACTGGACATTTTTCTTCCCAGAATAAATTCAAAGCCCAGCCCTCTAAACACACGTTTAATATGAAACTCCAAAGATTACTAAAACTTCTCTGTTGGCTGCAACATTTCCTAGGAGGTCAGTTCACTATATCTGACGTTAATTGTTATAATGCTGGGAGAAAAGGAGTCCCAGAGACTGAACAGTGGGATGTGGGAGCCTTTCACCCCTGGGTAGTAGCCAGGCTAAATCAAACACGGCCGGGCAGGGAGTAGGTGTAGACAAACACAGCTGTGTTTAGAACGCACTGATGTCTATTTTTCCAATATTTGTGCTTTGAAAAGAGTTTTCTGCTTGAAATGCAGCCTCTCTTGTGCTTGGAGCTCACATGTGTGGTAGCAGAAACTATTCCATCTCTATTTCTGTGATTCTCAGGGACTGGCTTTCTTAAAGCGGTATTTTCTCCCCCTCGCCCCCCTTGGCAACACCCATTTTCTCTGGTTTCAAACTGCTCTATTCTGGAGGAGATAATCTTGAAAAATCTTCTGACCCATTTGCTTGCAAATGCTTTTCTTTGGTAAGAATTATTTGATATTCTTGAAGCTCTTGCCACACGAAGTAGGGTGATTTTTGAATTCTATTTGATCCTTTTCAAAGCTGGCTAGCCTTGTTCTAGCAGAAAAATTGCAGTACAGGCACACACAGAAAACAGGTCTAATTCCTGACGTTATTTCACATTTGGAGGCTGTTGATCACAGGAATATCTGGATGAGGGAGGTGGCTCCGTGTGAGACTACAATCACTAATGGCCCTCCTCCCTCTTTCCCCAGAGAGGATAGAGCAGGGGCAGTCCCTGGCTAAGAATTTAATGGAGTCTTTGCAGACAGTAATTTTAGTAATTTTAAAGGTTGAGGCAGGCCTTGGTGTAGGTAAGGAAGCTGCAGTCAATATATACACATATCTCGACTGACACATACATGTATGTATGACTTATCAGTGGGTTGGATTCTTATTTCCAGCTGACCACTGAGGTGCAATTTGATTTGAATTTGTGCATGCGGGAGGATTGGTGGAGAAGGAAAGATATTGGTCTTCATAATTACATAGGATATTAACTGCACTGGGAGAGAGTCAGCCTTGCAAACTGTTAACCTCAAACAATAAAATGGTAAGTTATTTTACCAGCAGAATACATTTATTTGAGAACGGCAAAGAATAGCAATTTGGGACGTGCAACTATGGGGAACCACATTCCAGTCTGGTAAAGCAAAGTAGAGGAAACTCTTTTATAGAGGAGAAGGGGAAGTTGGGAGGGCATGTTATAAACAAAAAGTCCATTGGAGGAAACTGGGAGTTCAAAGTATAGTGATCTTTTCAATTGACTGAGCTGTGACAGTCTCTCATTGGCTGAGCTATTGCCAGGAAAGGAGAAAATTTTTCTTTCTCCTGCTGGCAGTAGGAGAGTAGCATCACTTTCTGCCAGAGATACAAGGTACGTCTCCTTCTGTTGGGATCTGTCCATGTGTGAGTGGTGTATCTGTGAGAGCTCCCCTTTCTGGACTCCTGACTCCATTTTAGTGAGGTTTCCCTTTATTAATTTTCACATTTCCCCCTTTAGATCAAGATCTTTCTCAAAAAGCATCGCTGATGCAAGAGTCAAGTTTTGTTTTGTTTTGTTTTTGTTTTTTTTATTTTTTTTTTAAAACAAGCATTTGGAGGCCTTTTGTCCTTCGATGCCGGAAGGACTTTTTCTGGGTGTTGTGACTCATGTCGGAGGGAAAGTACACAGATTGGAAAACTATTGTGGTCGCATTTGAGTAACAAGGAGGGGCAGGAGGGAGATCTCTTAGGCATTTTCCATCTAAAGTCTGTATCTTAGAATTGTGAATACAGCAAGGGCACACTCAAAACTGAAGGAATTAAACAAGTGCTTTATGAAGATGGTGCAGGAATAAACATGAAGTAATTCAACAGTATTGTTATCTCAAAAGAAACTGTTTGGAACCAAATGTTGTATCAGTAATACGACCTGTAGGTTGCAAATTCAGAAACTATGAATTTGGATAATATCCGGAGTCAGTTTTTGGTTTCGATGAAAGAGAGACTTCTGTGAATTATAAACCTTCTAAAAGACCTGGTCTGGAGATCTTGGGAAAGCTGTCTCATCAGATGTCATCCGCTTCAATTCTGGGAAGTCTTTACCTTCAGGTCAGCAGATCCTGTGCCGGTCCAGTCAGGGTTTGGTGCTTCCTTTAGATGTGTCATGTGAGTCCGGGAGTCTGTTCCCTGGAGTTTGGCGGCCCAAGGGTTGGTTAGCAGTACCTGATAGGAGCCTTTCCAGCGAGGTTGAAGAGAATCTTTTTGGAGGTACCTTTTCCAATAGAGAACACCTCCAAGTTGAAAGGTGTGATGCTTAAGGTCTTCGTATCCTGAGAGCTCACTGTGAAAAGATTGCTCGACCAGGGCATGGTTATTTATTTATTTATGGCTGCGTTGGGTCTTCGTTGCTGCGCGCGGGCTTTCTCTAGTCGCGGCGAGCGGGGGCTACTCTTCATTGTGGTGCGCGGGCTTCTCATTGCGGTGGCTTCTCTTTTTGCAGGGCGTGGGCTCTAGGCCTGCAGGCTTCAGTAGTTGTGGCACGCGGGCTCAGTAGTTGTGGCGCGCGGGCTCTAGATTGCAGGGGCTTAGTGGCTCCGCGGCATGTGGGATCTTCCCTGACCAGGGCTCGAACCCGTGTCCCCTGCGTCGGCAGGCGGATTCTCAACCACTGCGCCACCAGGGAGGCCCCGGCATGGTTATTTTTAGTGGAAGCAATTAGGCCTTTACAATACTGAAGTATATCTCCTTTTATCAGCTGTGGGTCAGAGAAGCCGGGCCAGGTGCATTGGGTACCCTGTGCCCATTTCACAGGGTGAGAGTTTATGAGGTCTCAACGTGGTGGACCTGAGATTTAGAAGGACCGGTGGCAGTGCTTTTAGCCAGGGCACTTGAAGGCTCTCTATGAATTTTGCCAGTTGAGTCTTAATAGTGCTGTTAGTACGCTCAACTAGCAGTGAGCATTGAGGATGGTACCTACAGTGAAAATGTAAAAACGGCCAAGCAGTCAGACTTGTACCTGACCAATAAAGGGTTCCTCAATCACTATGAAGTTTGAGAGGGGTTCCCAGGTATGGATGATCTAACAAAATATTAGCCACCAAAGAAACAGTGGCCTGTCTGTAAGGGCAAGCTTCAGTCCAGTGAGGAAACATACAGACCATAATTAAAACATATTTATAGCCTGAGATGGGGGCAGCTGTATGAACTCCATCTGCCAAACCTTGAATGGCCCACTAGGCAATTCAGACTGTCTAGGAGCGATGTGAACAGGTTCTCCTGGATTGTATTTTGGGCAGGTGGGACAAGCAAGGTGGGCCCTCCTTGTGACATTATTAATATTTTCCCACCAATATTCGTTCAGGAATGTTATCATTTGCTCAGTGGAACCAATGGTTTAATGCATGTACAGTGGTAAGGAGTGTGTATCACAGCGGGAGGTGCACCATGGATTTTGTCGATATTAGTTGGAGATTTTGTCCATAAGAAGGGTGGTAGCTGATTCAACAGGGAGAAATGGTCAGTCTTTCAGCTTCAGTACCGCCTGAGACAGAGAACATAAAAGACGTCAAAGTGTCTTTTATTTTTTTATTTTTATTTTTTTTGCGGTACGCAGGCCTCTCACTGTTGTGGCCTCTCCCGTTGCGGAGCACAGGCTCTGGACGCGCAGGCTCAGCGGCCATGGCTCACGGGCCCAGCCGCTCCGCGGCATGTGGGATCTTCCCAGACCGGGGCACGAACCCGCGTCCCCTGCATCGGCAGGCGGACTCTCAACCACTGCGCCACCAGGGAAGCCCCAAAGTGTCTTAATTCATCTGGTTGGCTCTTTTGATGGCTACTGTCGATTCTAGAATTGTTTCCCCCTTTTGAGAGAAAGAGAGTCTGGTATGGTAATTTTCCAAGACGTCAGGCCCTAATAAGTGAATAGGGGTGGAGGAACTAAGGAGAAAAGGGTGTGCATCTCTCAAAGGGCCTAAACGATAGGGAACAGGTTCAGAGACAGGAACTTGTCGAGGTTCATTAGAGATCCCCACTATTTGAACTGTTTTAGTGCTCTGAGGCACGGGCTGCTTCAGAGCAGGGGGGTTGATCGCTGAGAGCGTGGCTCTGGCATCATTAAAGACACAGAGAGATTAATCTCCGAGCTGGAGAGTTGTTTTTCTGAGCTGATTAAGGGGAAAATTGGCAAGAACCCCTGTAGTTCCTCGTAGCCCCCTCATTGGGAATTAGGAGGACATTGGACAGGCTGGTTAGAGGGCTGAAAATGACCCAAACGCTTAAATTTGTAAGAAAGGCTTAAATCTTTTTTCCCAAGGTCATGACTCTTTGCAATAATAGCAGAAACTAGGAGGTTTTTGGTTTCGTTTAGAGATCTTCATTTGTCAGAGTTTAAGAATTTAGCAGTCTTTCTTTCTGGTGACTCATCTAGGGTACAAGCAAGCTGATTTGCTAAATTAACTCAATCTGGAGTGGACCTAGTTTCTCATTCCATCCTGGCCCTTTCAACTGAAAGAGAAGATCCCTGTTCAGCCATTCATAAACGTGGAATTAAAGGCCACCCTAATGGAACTAACCTCTGAAGGAAGACCAGAATTTTCTTTAAAGATAATCTGAAGTTAACTACAATAGTTATGAACAGGTTCATCAGATTTTTGTGTGCAAGCCTGAGTTTTGTTCCCATCAGCAGGCTTAGGAAAGGCTACAGTGATTGCTTGATAGAGGTTTTCAGCCAGTGCTCTGCACTCTTGTCAAGTTAGGGGTTTGCTTTCTAATCCCCTCCAGGATGTTCCCACAGGGCTAGTTTCATCCATTGTTTGGCTTGACCCTCACCAACAAGCATGTGGACTAACTGATATAAATCTGAGAAACCAGGCTGGTAAGTTTGAGTAACTATGTTAAATTCTTTAGCAAACCCATGGGGTTCCTCACTTACTTCTAGAAACTCTAACTGTGGCTCAAATTCAGCCTTAGTCCAGGGAACATAAGAAATTTGGGGTTTACCTGGATCCTCAGAAGATTTCACACTAACGGGGAAGGTTCTGATAGGGTCAGAGAAGGAAGATGGCCCTGGAGGCAAAGCCCGAGACACGGAAGCAGCGGAGGCGAACATGAGACTTCAGAAGCCCTTTCGTCTTTCTTTCTTTCTTTTTTTTTTTTTGCGGTACGTGGGCCTCTCACTGTTGGGGCCTCTCCAGCTGCGGAGCACAGGCTCCGGACGCGCAGGCTCAGCGGCCATGGCTCACGGGCCCAGCCGCTCCGCGGCACGTGGGATCTTCCCGGACCGGGGCACGAACCCGTGTCCCCTGCATCGGCAGGCGGACTCTCAACCACTGCGCCACCAGGGAATACCCCTTTCGTCTTTCTTTAATCCTTTGATTGCTTCAGTTAATTTAATTATTGTACTTTGCAGAGAGGCAATTTTAGACTCCTGGTAATGTTTGGGAACCTTAAAATACCTACCCAAATAGGCATCGAATTTAGTTTTGACGATTTCAGAGCCACGGCTGTCTGATGCAGCCATGGAGTAAGGCTAATGCCTGAGGGTAGGTTTTCTTGGGTAGATGAAGAGTCTTAGTCTGAATTATATTTGTATGTGTGATTAACGCTGTGCTGTGCTCACACATAAGCCCTGGCTTCTCAGGGGCTTATCGCAGTGAAGGTTTACTGGTTGCTCACAGCATACACTCTGTCTCATGGCAGGGCGGGCAGCCCTCCTCCGTCTGGTAGCCATGCCATCTAGAATGGGAGGCCTACAAAAGCGCGAGAGCAGGAGAAGAGAGGGAGTGTATGACCGGGTCTGGAAATGGCAAACATCGCTTCCAATCCTGTCCCGCTGTCCAGAGCCCAGTCATGAGCCCTAACTGCAAGGTAGGCTGAGAAGGGAGTCTTCCTGTGGGCCTGGGAAGAGGAAAACGAAACAAGATCCGTGAGCACCGAGCACTGCCTCTGCTGCAGAGATTAAGGAAAGGCCTGCTTTGGAGAGAAGGGCAGACCTGAGGACAAGAGAGCAGGATTAGGAAGTGGACGTGCCCCTCACTGAGCAGAAGTGAGCTCTCCGGGTCCTTTTCCCCTAGACTGTGGGAAACATCATCTTTAGCACGTAGCTTTGTGCTCTCTTCCGATGTGTAATTCACTTTAATTCTCCCAACCTTTCATGGGAAGCTGATACGCATCCCTCTGTGGCCTCAGGTCGAGGGATGCAGAGAAGAAAGAGACAGCACAATGAGAGGAAGTGCTGTCTGCCTGCCGCCTCTCTGCTGGTCCCTTAGAGAAGCAGCGGCAGCCATCGGAAGTCTGCGTCCTGGAGTCCAGGCAGGGACCAGCCACAAAGTGAGTGGTGACCTGAGGGTCCCACAGCAGGGAGCGCTCCCAGCAGAGAGCTCAGGAAGGAGGTGACCGAAGCCTTCTCTTTGTTACTATCCACCAGAGAAAGCAGTCCTTTGGAAGGGGGATGCTAATGGCTTGGGTTGCGCTTCGCCATAAAAACAGCTCAAAGCCCAGGTCTTATCAGTAGCCTTCCATACGGTTCAGTACTATCGACTGAGCACCTGCACAGCCTGGTGCTACCTGGCTGAACACGCTGCAGCCTCATCTCATTAATCTTCACAGCAACCTGACGAGGTAGAGGCTATTATCCCCCATTTTACAGATGAGGAAACGGAGGCCAAGACAGGTTATTTAGCCCAAGGGGCAGAGACAAGAGTATAACCCAAGTCTGCTTGATTCTAAAGCCAGTCTTATACTTTCCTGACTAGCAGTGGTGAATTACAGTTAACACCCCTCAGGGGATCCTCAGAAAATGGGCTTCTGTCCATGACTGAATCTGCAGAATCTCAGGAGGATTGGGATTAGTTTGGGGACCGCGGTTGGAATCAAAAGTCCTGCTTTGTGAAGTGTCTTAGAGCCTGGATGTCCTAAAATTCTGGGAGAGCTAAGACAGGAAGAGTTCCAGCCTGTTCAGGAGTTTATATCACTCCTTGATGTAATATATACTTGATAGTGTCCTGCAGATGCTGGCCTAAAATAGACCAAAGAAAGAAAGAGAGGAAAGAAAGAAAGAAGAGAGACAGAAAGATATACAATACTCGCACCATAAATTACCAAAACGACATGATTCAGTTAATCTTTCAGCTTAAATGACTATCGCCGTGGCTCTGTATATAAATATGAGTACGTGTATATATATATACACAGGTATACTGTGCACCGTGTGTGTATGTACATATGTATAGACACACATATCTGCAGGATAGTAAAGACGGTGTCCTGGGGATTCTGGCCTGAAACAGATGAAAGAAAGGAAGAAAGAAAGAAAGAAAGAAAGAAAGAAAGACAGACAGAAAGAAAGAAAGAAAGAAAGAAAGAAAGAAAGAAAGAAAGGAAGGAAGGAAGAAAGAAAGAAAGAAAGAAAGACAGAAAGAAAGAAAGAAAGGGAGGGAGGGAGGGAGGGAGGGAGGGAGAGAGAGAGAGAGAAAGGATGGAAGGAAGGAAGGAAGGAAGGAAGGAAGGAAGGAAGGAAGGAAGGAAGGAAGAAGGAAAGAAGGAATATATAATACATGCCTATAAAAATTACCTAAACATGATTCAGTTAATATTTAAGCTTATATGCCTATATAGCTGGCTCTGTGTGTGTGTGTATATATATATATATATATATATATATATATATATATACATTTATATCAGTATGTGTATATATATATACACATTCACTCATGTTTAAATAATATTTTTTATAAAAACAATATTCAACTCTAATTCTATTTTTTTTAGAATTGCTTTATTTTTATTTTATTTTTTATTTATATATTTTTATTTTTGGCTTCATTGGGTCTTAGTTGCGGGATCTTTCATTGCGTCATGCAGCGCACAGGCTTCTCTCTAGTTGTGGCTTCTCTCTAGTTGTGGTTTCTCTCTAGTGGCTTCTCTCTAGTTGTGTGGCTTCTCTCTAGTTGTGGTTTCTCTCTAATGGCTTGTCTCTAGTTGTGGCTTTTCTCTAGTTGTGGCTTCTCCCTAGTGGCTTCTCTCTAGTTGTGTGGCTTCTCTCTAGTTGTGGTTTCTCTCTAGTGGCTTGTCTCTAGTTGGGGCTTCTTTCTAGTTGTGTGGCTTGTATCTAGTTGTGGCTTCTCTCTAGTTGTGGTTTCTCTCTAGTGGCTTGTCTCTAGTTGTGGCTTCTTTCTAGTTGTGTGGCTTGTATCTAGTTGTGGCTTCTCTCTAGTTGTGGTTTCTCTCTAGTGGCTTGTCTCTAGTGGTGGCTTGTCTCTAGTTGTGGCTTCTCTCTAGTTGTGGTTTCTCTCTAGTTGTGGTTTCTCTCTAGTGGCTTCTCTCTAGTTGTGGTTTCTCTCTAGTGGCTTCTCTCTAGTTGTGGCTTGTCTCTAGTTGTGTGGCTTCTCTCTAGTTGTGGTGCTTGGGCTTAGTTGCCTTGCGGCATTTGGGATCTTAGTTCCCCAGCCAGGGATCGAACTTGCATCCCCTGCATTGGAAGATGGATTCTAAACCACGGGACCACCAGGGAAGCCCCTCGAATTCTATTTCTGCAGCAGCTTTGGGGTGCTCTTCCTTGAGTGTGTTGGTGCTTGTGGGGACGTTGGGCGTGGGCAAGCTGCGATCAAGGCCAACCACCAGGAAGTCACGGTGCAGGCTGAGGAGTGAGGAGAGAAGTACGGAGAGGGCCCGGCTCAGAGGCCAGGCACCACTAGAGGACGCTGCAGGCCTGTCTGCCTGCGCTGTGACAGTGGCCTGGCTCTTAAAGGTGGTAAAACATGGCTTTATAGATTTAATAGTTTAATGTGGTGATGCCTTGGGATGTCTTGGGATGATGTTGGTAATTTTCTTTCTTTGAGAGCTGTTGTGCTCTCAGGATCCGTCTCATTTTTAAAAAACCAAAACTTTGCCTGGGCACGCGTCCTGAAGATGGGTCCAGAGCTGGCAGTATCCTTTCTTTCAGGCACATAGGTGGATGCTGTCAAAGACACAAGAGCTGATGCCCTCCCTCCCTCCCTCCTTCCATCCTTCCTTCTTTAGCTTTAGATCTTGTGTCTCTTCCTCACCCAGGCTTGTAAAGTCAGACACTCAGTAGTAAAACTTGGCTTCTTTGGCCTTGTATCTGAGGAGTGCGTATCACAGTAACACTCAGGGCCTCAGTGGTTTATAAATGAATAAAACTCAATGAGTACATGAAACCGACGTCTGAGGTTGAAGTTCAGTGAAAGTACCAAGTTTTTCATAGTTCCCTCCAAGTGCAACGTTAAAATGACCTCATTTCAGGCTGTGAGTTTAGTGTTTTTGCTTTTTAAATGAAGACTTCAGGACGTTCCATTAGATAAGTCAAGATGCATTACCTAAAATATGCTGTTTTCTAGCTGAGGGTCGGGGGAGGGAGGGAACAGAGGGCATGTTGGAAGTCAGAGGACATCCCTGACGGTTAAGGTGGAATCATTACCCATTTCTTCTTGGGACTCAAGTGTATCCTTTAATTTCTAGGCATGGGAGATCCCAGGCATTCCAATTAACGACACTTTTTTCTTCATACAGAGTGTAATAAACACTGCAAACTTGGAAAAGAGAGAGAAAAACCATGAAATAAAACAGAACGTAAAAGGCAGAAATCCTGTTGCCCTAAGGCTAGTTTGGTGCTGGGATCAGGGGTGGGCTCCTGAGGTCCCAGAATTCCTCCCAGTGGCTCGAATCCTTCCAAGGAAGTGGAGGGGAGGACACATTGTCTCAGTGGTACCTGTTATTTAAAGACCAAGAATCCTAATTTAGGGACACCCACTAAATGCCATTGACTTTTTTTTTTTTGCAGTACGCAAGCCTCTCACCATTGTGGCCTCTCCCGTTGCGGAGCACAGGCTCCGGACGCGCAGGCTCAGCGGCCATGGCTCACAGGCCCAGCCGCTCCGCGGCATGTGGGATCTTCCCGGACCGGGGCACGAACCCGCGTCCCCTGTATTGGCAGGCGGACTCTCAACCACTGAACCACCAGGGAAGCCCTGCCATTGACTTTAATGACCTCTGATCCTTGCATTTCTGGGAGGTGGGTATTATTTTCCTTAAAAAAATTTTTTTAATTATATGGGAATAGTGATAATAATTATAAAGGCCTACGCTCAGCTGATAAAATATATATTGTTCCAGAAGAAATTATTACATGTATTAAAAATGAATTATTTCTGACAGTGAATGGCTCCCATGACATTTTTCAACAATTAAAACATAAGCAGGCTTCAGGCTTTATACTTACAGGGAAAAAAATTTCTGCTTTGTGGAATCAGAAAGTTTTTTTTGTTTTAAAATTTTTGTTGGAGTATAGGTGGTTTACAATGTTGTGTTAGTATGGGGTGTACCCACAAAGTGAATCAGTTATACCTATATATACATGCTCATTTTTTAGCTTCTTTCCCCATATAGATCATTATAGAGTATTGAGTAGAGTTCCCTGTAGGGAACTCTATAGAGTAGGTCCTTATTAGTTATCTATTTTATATTTAGTAGTGTTTATATGTCAATCTCAATCTTCCAATTTATCCCTCCCCCCCCCCTTACCCCCTGGTAACCATAAGTTTGTTCTCTACGTCTGTGACTCTGTTTCTGTTGTGTAAGTAAGTTCATTTGTACCCTTTTTTTTAGATTCCACATATAAACAATATCATATGATATCTGTCTCTCCCTGTCTGACTTACTTCACTTAATATGATAATCTCTAGGTCCATCCATGTTGCTGCAAATGACATTATTTCGTTCTTTTAATGGCTGAGTAATATTCCATTGTGGGTATTATTTTCCTTACTTTGTAAGGCTAGAAATGGAGGCTCAGAGAGGTGAAGAAAACTGCCCACATAACGGTTAACACCAATGAAGCCCTTATGCACCAGTTCAAGTTATAGGCACTTTATATGTAGTAACTTATTTAATCTTTACTCTATCCCTATGATTAGGCCACTCTTATTCTCCCCATTTCACAGATGAGGAAACTGAGGCACAGAGGTCAAGGGGCTCATCCAAAGTCGTGTGATTAGTGAATGGGTGGGCCGGGATTCAAACCAAGTCTGTCCGATTTCCCAACCTCTTTTATTTTTCTTACCTCACCATGTGGCAGCTTAAAAAACTGAGAAATATCACAAACATCACAAAATCCAGAAAAATAACATACTGTTTTGATTAATTTATTTTCTAGGATACTTTTATCTTTTTCCCTACTTTTTTTGGCGGCATGTTTTGACTCTTTACATAACAATAATTTTGTGATATCAATTGCTATATTGACAATAGAAAATAATTCAGTCCTTCCTTTAGCCTGATTGATCAAAACTTTTTAAAATAACTTAGAGTTGAGGGGCTTCCCTGGTGGCGCAGTGGTTGAGAGTCCGCCTGCCGATGCAGGGGACACGGGTTCGTGCCCCGGTCCGGGAAGATCCCACATGCCGCGGAGCGGCTGGGCCCGTGAGCCATGGCCACTGAGCCTGCGCGTCAGGAGCCTGTGCTCCGCAACGGGAGAGGCCACAACAGTGAGAGGCCGGCGTACCGCAAAAAAAAAAAAAAAAAAATTAGAGTTGAGAATGCATAAATCATGTGATGTCACACACAGACAAACTTGTTTAATACAGCTATAGGATTTTGGCCTATGATAAAGGAATTATGATAAATTCTATTTTGTACGATTCTCATGAAAAATATCTAGTGCATCTATAATTATATACCATGCATTTTTGCATCTATTCCTGACAGAAACTTTTGTTGTGACGAGGCTTCAACGAGAATTGAATCTTCCAGTTACAATTTAACATGTCTGAAGACTCAAATTATTTTCCACCAACTAGCTTCTGGTTCCCTATGTTCCAAATCTTGTTTCTCTTCTGCTACCCACACACTTTCAGTGCTGGGTGCTGTAGAACAGGTGATAATACATTTGGGTTTATCTGGGTCAGTCCCAGTTTACACCTGTCGTCCTGATATAATAGGGCCTTTCTTTTCGCTCACAAAACTGTCCTGGTGGGGAGGAAGGAGCTAAAGCAGTTCATTTGTGATCCGTTTCTCCTCTGATTCCTGGGGGAAAGCTTCTGCAAAAGAAAGGAAGTGGCCTGGCTTCATCTCTCTGTAAATATGCTCTTAACTGGACCCCCTGGTAGACCAATGATATTTGATAGGAAAGTCCTTATATATTGAGTGTTCTTAGTTGGATATCCTTGATTTGGGATTACTTAGGGCCAACAAACTTAGATGTTATAGATTTATGAGGCATGATTCCTGGAGAAGATCGTGTTACCTATACAATTACCTGGGTATAAAATGGGGATGTTTCATAACCTAAAATCTCCTTGATGTGTGAGGTGACACACCAACCTTACCTAGAGACCCTCATATATTATTATTCTGTCCAAAGGGCATGTGTCTGATGTGAGAAGGAAGGACCGGGGCAGTCAGTAGGACACCTCAGACATCACCCTGCTTTGCCTATGCCTCCTGGTGGCTTATATCCTTAAAACCACTAGTACAGCTTAATTTGGGGGTAACGTCTCAGATTTGTGTGAGCGTGATTTGACAACCTGATGCTTTAGGCTAGCTCACTGGGGTTGCTTACAAGAGATTATAGGGCATCCTAGCCTTCTGACCCAGAAGGTCACATGGTCCTGTGACCTCTAGCTCTGTATCTTTGCGTCGTGAGGTTGGGCACGTTGGCATAGACGGAGCTTTACTGGAATCCTACTGACGACTAGACGCGGAGAAGACAAACGACTTCCCAGGTGGTACTGGTATCGGTGTTCCGAGTTCCACATCTTGCGAACCACTAGTTTAAAACCATTGATTGGCCTCTCTAGGTCCCAGTCCCATTTTGGGGTCGTGCTCCGATGACAGCCTGGGAGACTCTGAAACCTCGCTTTCCAACCACTGCTTGTGGTTGCTCTGGGTCTTGCCTTTTCGTACTCAAGTATAAATCTGTTAGATTCCACAGAACCACTGAATTACCAGTTTTCTAGTCCCAGCCTCTCTCAATGTCTTTTAGCACAGTTTAAGCCAGAGACATTTTATTTCCAGGAGACCCACTTGGAACAAGCTCTTGACAGACACTCAGCAAGCTTCTGCCGTTTAGAGACACTGATGATACCACAAGGCTGTTGAAGACACAGAGACCCAAGAAATAGCGTCCTTCTCCCTACAGCCCTGGCGTTCAGCACAGCATATTAGAGAATCTATAAGGAGAATGAATGATGCCAAGATCTAATAAAAAAAGGCCAACCACATATATCCAAAGTGGATATAAAGTTTCTGCCATGATCAAATTCCTCGTAAGAAATTAAAATTCAGTAATAAAATCTTGAAATTTCAGGTTCAGATATGTTAGAAGTCCAAGGATGTAAAATTAGAAATATATATTTTTTACCCTTGAGTTAAACATTCTGTTGTTACAGCCTCCAATTTCTTATTCTGCTGAGTCACTGGAACCTCCATCCCAACCCAGCACACGTGTTGAGTACAATGCAGTCCAGGTAGCACCACCTCTGCTGAGACCTCCTTCATGGGCCAGAGCACCAGCTTTCACCTTCTGTAACCCAGCGGGACTGTACGGGGCCTTCCCAGGGCAGACCCTTCCCCCATATCCTCTGCTGTCACTCCTCTCTGAAGTACCTAGATAACAGTATCTGATGCACATTTCCCGAGTTGTTTTACAGGTGCTAAAACCCTCACCAAATGCAAGAAATCAACTACTTGATGACCACGAGCCCGTAGCCCCCAGACCCACTGGGCCTAAGGATGGATAACGTTAACCCCTGTGACACCACCCTGTTACCTCACCATCAGCCAATCAGAGAATTGTGCACGAGCTGATCACATACCCTGGGACGCCCCTCCCTCACCTTGGCTTTAAAAGTGCTTTGCTGAAACCCTTTGGGGAGTTTGGGGTTTTTGAGAACGAACCACAAGCCACCCATTCTCCTTGTATTGGTGCCTTATAATAAACGCCGCACTTCCCTTTGCCACAGTCGATTGGCTTTACTGCACGCGGGCGAGTGGACCCAAGTTTGGTTTGGTAACGCTTTTCCTAGTAGCTTATTTGTCTTGGCTAAAATCTGGGTGTCCGTGTAAGGCCAGAGTGGAGGAAACATTTGCTTGAAGCCACCATGCAGGCAGCCTTCCTTTCATGGAAGCAGTCACTCGCCTAAGGATGAAGCCACCTTAACTGGCAGGAGGGGCAAAAAGCTTTCCCCATTAACACAGACCAGTGGGCTTTCCTGTGGCTTCAGAGATCTAAGGTTCCATCTCTAGAGATTCCGATTAAGGTTTGGGGCAGGGTCTAAGAACTGGTAGTTCAACAAGCACCTCAGGTGATTCTGATGGAAGTTGTTTGTGGCATTTGGTTGCAAATCCCTGGAATGTATTCCCAGTCTATAGCGTAGCATCTGGAACTTATTAGGCGCTCAATGAATATGTGTGGACTGAGTAAAACACTTTGAATCTCGAAGGGGAGAAAGGATGACAGGAGATCTGAGGAAGAATTTCATAAAACTGTACTAATCGTCCAGCTTTGTCAAGGCTAAGAGATTCTTCTTAGAATGTATTTGTTAGTAGGTTCTTGGGTTTTAGGTTTTGACGGTGGTGGGACTGGGAAGGAGGGGACATTAGAAAGTCAATTCCTTCTAAAAGTACTGGGACTGTATATGTATATCACATCATCATGTTGTACACTTAGAATATGCTACAATTTTATCTGTCAATTATACCTCACTAAAACTGAAAAGAATTACTGGGACTGTAGGACCCAAGGGTATGTCAAGTTGTTTGTCAATGAATGTCACTTTCTGTACAGACCAGTGCCATTCAATAGTCAGATAGAACCTGTCTTGGACGCAGAATGTCATTTATTGTCTCTACAATGCTTTATAATCCTAATGTTGTATAGCTACTTCTGATTTTAGTGCCACCTTGACTTCCAGCTCTGTTCTGTTAACTCTTATCACTTACACCCTGATTTTTAAAAACTCAGGTATTCTGCGCAAGATTCTTTTCTCCCTTAAAGTTCCTTCCGTCTTGTTATGCTTTACTTTTCTCTCTGCACCTCTCCTGCACATCTCTAAACTAGACAGTTACATCTCTGCCGCCAATTTGATTCTCTGAGAAATCACTGCAAATCCTTTGGTTAAGGAACTTAGCCACCAGTAATCCATATAGAATGAATTTTCAACTTTTACGTGCTCATACTATATATTTTTCAGAAAGTCACAGATTCTGCTTAACTTGACCTAGCCAGGAGTCCTCAGACATAGGCTAAGGCATGTTTTTCTACTGGTAGGAAAGCTGCCACCAGGCTTAACGAAGATAAGAAGTGGTTGTGCAGCAAAACGTGACCCGAGTTGCTTGGCCCTCAGCTGTCCTGAAGGTTGATAAGGTAATCCTATTACCTTAAGAGAGAGCGTGAGAGCATGTGGCCCCCCCCAGCGGCCATCTCAGGGGGATCAGGTGAGGCTCCCGAGCCCCCCAGCTTTGCATGCTTGGATACGTGCCGGTGAGGTTGGCTGCTTCCACTGTAGCGTGAGTCTCGGTGCGTTCAATCACTCTGTCCCTGCCTTTTATTTTGGAGTCTCCCATTGTGAAAAGAAAACGGGAATTCTAAGACGTTTTAGATACTGCATTCTTCGGAGGCATTCTAAATCTTTCGGACTTGTCTTCTTTCACCCGTGAGACAAAATCCCAGTACTAAAAATAACCCTGGGTGCTGACAGTGTCGAGTTAGGACACAATCCCTATCTCCTTAGTTCCAGAGTAAACAGTTGCGTGTCTTGTACCTTGGCCAATCACAGAAGCTGGGTCTCAGCCACTCTGCTATCTGCTCTCTCTGCTGGGCTTCTGCAAATCTGTGCAAACCCTAACCCAGGAATAGTTCATTTTCATCCCAAAATTTGTTTTCCATCTTCCCTCTGTATTACCACTTTATTTGCCCAGAAACGATCTCACTCTGTCCCTTCACTAGTGGGTCTCAAACATTAGCTTACATCAGAATCACCTGAAATTCACTGAAACACAGATGAACTGGGTTCCACCCCATGAGTTTCTGATTCAGTAGGTTTGGGTTGGGGGTCTGAGAATTTGCATTTCTTTCTTTTTTTTTTTTTTTTTTTGCCGTACGCGGGCCTCTCACTGCTGTGGCCTCTCCCGTTGCGGAGCACAGGCTCCAGACGCGCAGGCTCAGCGGCCATGGCTCACGGGCCCAGCCGCTCCGCGGCATGTGGGATCTTCCCGGACCGGGGCACGAACCCGCGTCCCCTGCATCGGCAGGCGGACTCTCAACCACTGCGCCACCAGGGAAGCCCTTTGCATTTCTAATAAGTCCCCGAGTGATCTTGATGCTCTTGCTGGTACAGGGACCACACTTTGAGAACCACTGCCCTAAACCAATTTTACTGATTCTGATTAACTACTGGACTGGGATAAATGTAAAATACCATCAGGTTAAGTTAAAGAGCATCAGGTGGAGATGCTGTTTAATTAAATTGGATTAAATGAAGACATTAGATCAATTTAAAATGCCAGCAGATAAATTTAGATACTACTGGGTCAACTTAAAATACCATCACTCATCCCTGGTGGCACAGTGGTTCAGACTCCACGCTCCCAGTGCAGGGGGCCCAGGTTCGATCCCTCATCAGGGAACTAGATCCCAAATGGATGCCACAACGAAGGAGCCTGCGTGCTGCAACTAAGGAGCTGGTGAGCTGCAACTAAGGAGCCCACCTGCTGCAACTAAGACCTGGTACAATCAAATAAATAAATAAATATTAAAGAAAAAAGACTATTAGTCAGAGATGATAGTTCACCCACAGGTCCTAAGAAAAGGGGCAAAAAAATCAAGAGCGAGTGAGCGTTTTGAGAACCTCTTTCTTCCGTAAATTCTTCAAAAATATATGGGAAGAGATGGCAGTGAATCGTACACCTTTCATGTTGATACAAGTACACCAGAACGTAAGGTTATGGTGCATTATTATATCAACTCAGCTGAATTATGGGTTGGAACATAACCCTTACAGTCTGATACAGGGCCAAGATGCTGATGAGTCCTAGCCCTTAATTCGGAAAATGGTTATTGAGGTTCTATTATGTGTAAGAAGCCGGATTAAAAATAGGTGCAGAAGTTAGATGACAAGATACAGTTCTAAGAGCTTGCAATCCGGTAGGTAAGATTAGTCAGAACAATAGTACAAGGCATGGAAAGTGTCACGAGAGAAGTACAAATACATTCTTTTGGATGTTCAGAGGGAGGAAGGATCATGTGAAGCTGGGGTTGAGGAAGGGAGAATGAGAAAAAGTGTAAAAGAAGAGGGGGTCTTTTGAGGGGACAGTGGACATCTTAGGTCAGGGACTGGAGGCTGTTTGTGTATTTGAGGACACTAATATAGCACATGGGCAGGTAGATGGTCACTGCATGTTTGTGGGTACACATCTTGAAGGATGAGTGTGACTTAGGTAGGTGGAAAAGGGTGAGAGTCTTCATCAAAAGAATGGGAATTTTTAAAAAAATATTTATTTATTTGGTTGTGCCGGGTCCTAGTTGCAGTTCGAGGGCTCCTTTGTTGTGGCCTCCCAGCTCCTTAGTCGTGGCTTGCGAACCCCCAGCTGCAGCATGCATGTGGGATCCAGTCCCCTGACCAGGGACCAAACCCAGGCCCCCTGCATTGGGAGTTTGGAGTCCCAACCACTGTGCCACCAGGGAAGTCCCAAGAATGGGAAAGTTTGTGGGGAAAAAGTGAGACAGCGGAAAGGTACAATTTCAGATGTGAAATGCCAGCTTGAGGAATTTATTTCAAAGGCTTTGGGGAACTGGGTGTTGTTTTATGAACTAGGCAAACAATCTGGTAAATGAGGAGGATGAATTGTGGCTGGGTGTGTGCAACAGTTACGTTCAGTGAACGTTTACTAATGTGCTCGGTTCTGTGCTGAGTACTTCAGGGGAAATATCTTTACTCCTTGTAACAGCTGATGGATAATACATTATTGTTCCCATTTTACAGATGAGGATATGGGGACATCGCAACCTAAAGGGAGTTGCCCAAGGTGTCATAACTAGTAAATGGTGGGGAAGTAATGAGAGCCTGAGGAAGGGTGACGGTGGCAGGAGTCCTCAGCAGGGGACGTGCTCTGGGGACATAACAGTATGGCAGAGGTAATATCCACAGGGCTAGGCAATAACCGTGGTGAGAGAGGGAGCAGGATAGGACAGCTTGAGAAAAAAGTGTTCCCATCACCCGTGGTTTCCAGTCCTGATAATATTAGCATTGTAAATGAAACTTCGTTGTCTTTGAAAAGGAGAGAGCGAAACAACAAAGGAGAGAGATGCTTAGTTGAAAAGGCTGTGAGGAGAATGAGTGTCATTAGGTGAAGGGGGGCCGTGCTGTGTGTGTGAGGAACACAGACGTAGCGTGCACTTTGATCCCATTTACGGCCCCGGCAATGCTCCAGAACCTTCCATTTCTCTGCCAGTATACCCTGTGAATTCTTTGCACCTTCTTCCTTAAAGAGGTAGAGTCTATTTTCCCATCCTTTGAAGCTGGGCTGTCCTTGACCATATTTAACGAGGTTTGAACGATGTTGTGCAACTTCTAACCCTGCTCTTTGAGAGGGCTGCACACTTCCACTTGCTCTCTCTCTCTCTCTCTCTCTTTTTCTTTTTTTGCAACTTTTTAATTGGAGTGTAGTTGCTTTACAATGTTGTGCTAGTTTCTGCTGTGCAGCAAAGTGAATCAGCTATACATATACATCTCTCCCCTCCTTTTTTGGATTTCCTTCCCATTTACCTCATCACAGAGTGTTGAGTAGAGTTCCCTGTGCTAAACTGCAGGTTCTCATGAGTTATCTATTTTATACACAGTAGTGTGTATATGTCAATCCCAATCTCCCATTGTCCACCTGTTCTCTTGATGTGAGCCAGGCCACAACAAAAGTACCACCCAACCAACCTTCAGGATCGTGAGCAAATGAATGTTGTTTCAATCCACTGCATTTTGTGGTCATTCATTATAAGGCAAAGTCTAACTGATTCACCATGTTACTTGATGGACCCATTCAACAATATTCTCAACTGTGGATTTCCCAGCCATATACAGGCCCAAAGGACTCAAGACTCAAACGAGTTATTCTATCACCCCACTGTAAACGCTTGACTTTCCAGTCCTGGAGGGTTTAAAATTCATTTCTTCATATGTTTAAAACAGAGCAGAAGAAGTCTAACTTAGTTTGTCGACTCAATGATAGATCTGGGAAAAATTTCTCCTGGGTCCCATTTTTCAACAGCAACACCACTTTGACTTCTCTTGATAAGAAAATTCCCCATAAATGATCGTTGTTGTTGTCTACATCAGTGAATTCCAATCTTGAATGAGCAGAAGTATAACCTGAGTGCTCTTGGGCTCCATTCTCAGCGATGTGATTCAGTAAGTCTGGGGAGGGGCTCAAGAGTCTATATTGGGGCTTCCCTGGTGGCGCAGTGGTTGAGAGTCCGCCTGCCGATGCAGGGGACGCGGGTTCGCGCCCCGGTCCGGGAAGATCCCACATGCCGCGGAGCGGCTGGGCCCGTGAGCCATGGCCGCTAAGCCTGCGCGTCCGGAGCCTGTGCTCCGCAACGGGAGAGGCCACAACAGTGAGAGGCCTGCGTACCGCAAAAAACAAAAACAAAAACAAAAACAAAACAAAAAAAGAGAGTCTATATTGACAATAAGGACCCAGGATGGTTATGAGGCAGGTACTTCGCTGATCACACTTTGGAAATATTGGCCTAAACATTGAAGGTTGAATCTGAAATAGTCTATGTCTCCTCTGTGGCCTTGCTCTGTGATTTGCCCATAATTACAGGTAACTGGAAACAATTTCTGGAACAGGCCAACTGGTAAACAAGTATCAGGGTACTGAGAATGCCCATCTCCCATGCTCATGCCACGTAGATGCCAGATTTACTCATGCAATACCCTGTTTTCTATGACGTTTTTCTTCTAAGTGAGGTATATCGAGGGAATTCATAGAATGAGGGCTTTGTTTCGTAGGCATCTTCTTTAACTTTCATTAATCATTGACATTCTCATTCCTACCTACCAAGGAGGATTGAAAAGTTCCGTACATAGCAGGCAGAGGGCAAAATTAATTGGTGTCTAGATTTCTTTAAGTCTCTCTCCCTTTTTCTAAGGGTGCTTCCTAAAAGTGTGGTTTGGATGAGAAGCTTCAAAACGTGTATAGGAGAGAGAGAAATACAGGGGTTAAGGGAGAAAATGAGGCGGAGGGGGAGAGAGAGAGGGGGAGAGAGAGCGAGAGAGCGAGAGAGAGAGAGAGAGATGGTTATGCTAGGTAAAAAAAAAGATAGGAGAGGGTTTGTAAAACTATGAAAAGGTAATGTTTACCACTATTAGTTTCTTTCAGATTTTCAAGTTTCAGGAAAATTCGTGCAGGGTAAGGAGAGGGAATTAGCTGTTTCAGTCTAGTTTCTTACTTGCAGGATTCCTCATGAGTTTGAAAGTGAATTACAACTTGAGGAAGTGACCCTGTCCTTTGTCTGAGTTGGTGTCATTTTCTATGCTTCATGCCTGACCCATTTCGCTGGACGACTCGATAGTCCCTGAAAGAAATAGCCACAGCAGAAATGAGAAGAGAGTTGGGAATCTTTAGAAGAGCGTCTCGTTTTCCTCATGCCCAAGCAGGGCTATTTTAAATTCACCTTTTCACTCATTTCCCCACTTCACTAGAATATAGAACTTCTTTTCCTTCCATTGATGACTTTTTAAGGTTTAATGGTCTCTGTTGTTTGAATGAAAAACACAAAAACAAGGAGTACATCTCATAGGGGAAACACCCCGATTTTTCTCTGTGGTAGAGGGATCAAAATATGTGGGTGAAAACAGGGAGGAGCAACAGAGCCGCTCACCTGAGTCCTGGGTTCTCCTGCAACGTCAAATCACACTCGGACCGTTTCCAAGGTAGTCTGGTTTCAGAGCAACTGGTGACCTTCTCAATCCAAACATCCATTCAATTTAGTGAAAGAGAAATCAATCCATCTGGTTGTTTGATTGGGTTGGCCTGTCCATTTGACTGGAACCATGGTGTTTCAACCTGAGAAGTGGTGGGTTTGGGGGTTAGCAGGGAACTCCAAATCAGAATCTACCAGGGAAATTGCTTTTGTTCTTTAAAATACACATGTTCGGGCTTCCCTGGTGGCGCAGTGGTTAAGACTCCCCCTGCCAATGCAGGGGACACGGGTTCGAGCCCTGGTCCGGGAAGATCCCACATGCCGCGGAGCAACTAAGCCCGCGAGCCACAACTACTGAGCCTGCGCTCTAGATCCCGTGAGCCACAACTACGGAGCCCACGCGCCTACGGCCCGTGCTCCGCAACAAGAGAAGCCACCGCAATGAGAAGCCCACGCGCTGCAACGAAGACCCAACACAGCCCAAAATAAATAAATAAAATATATAAATTTATAAAAAGAAATAAATAAAATACGCATGTTCAGGCTTCTTCCCTCAGTTTTGGATATGCCTTTGGGGTCCTCAAAAGTCACCGAGGTCATGCTGACAGGCCTCCCGACCCTTGCTGAGATCCTTTGAGTTAAGTAGCCCCGTTGTGGCAATTTGAAAGGCTTAAGATAGTTCCCTGCTCCAGGGGTTTTAATAAAAAAAGAGTGAACCGCCGGTTGATTTTCTAAAAGAGAAAACATGAATAATATTGCACTTATCCTAAATGACTGGAAAGATCATTTCTTTCGGGGGGCTTAGGGTGCTTGTGCTTCAGCTCGTGTTTTAGGAAGGCATCGACGCTGACAGCACAATCGTGAACCTTTGGTTCAACGGCATCCTCTACTTCTGCCCTGAACTTGGACTGAAGCTGCTTTCAGGCTGGCTCTGACAGCGAGGGGCTTTCTCTTTTGAATGTTTGTTTTACGATCTAAAAACCAGCCTCACGCGCAGAACAGTAAGTCCCCTGGACGGCGAGGCTGTGTGCTATCCGGGGGGTTACGAATGGCTAAGCTGCGTTAGGAACAGACCTTTATGATCAACTTCCCAGTCAATTAAAATTCCAGCTATGACTAAGGCAGAATTCAATTAAGGTTAATTGGCGCTTCTGAAAACTGCTTTTCCAAAGGGAAACCATGATGGGATTGTGATTCCTAGTGGGTTTCGATCAGTTTTAAATAACTTTCCGTGTGCCTTTCTTTTCTTGGCAAGACGCCTCTTCTCCCTGCTGCCCCCGCTCCTGCTATTATCATTCGATTTAGATGTTGATTTCTCTGTCATAAGTTATCAAGGTGACTTATTTGGTTTCGGCTTTGTCTTTTTCTTAAAAACAAAACAACCCAGAAAAACAAAACAAAACTCCCAAGGCTCTCAGCAGACCAGAACCCTTCACCAAATCGCAACCTGCACTGTGGCGGGACCCACCTTGGTCCGACATGAAAGAAATATAGTCATTTGGAAGATGGTGACGACATTTCAGAAGCAATTCTCCAAACTGGAAAAAGAACCCATTTCTTTTCCTTTGTCATTAAGGTGGATGAACAGGTTCTCAAACACTGTCAACGATGGGGGGAAAGGAAGCCGGGGCGGGGTGGTGTGTGGAAAACAGGTGCGGGCCAGAATTACGATGCAAGTCAGGCTTTCCATTCTACCCGAAATTTTATTTTCTTGTCGTCAAGGGCTATTGTGACAGTTCTTAGCACAGTTGATTGAGCTGGGAAAACACATGGGACGGGGCCTTAGTCACCGAATGCAGAGCATGTATTCTGTAGCTCGTAGAGCCGTGTGGAGCAAAGGCGTGGATAGCAATTTCAGCAGTTTGTTTTCTCAGAGTTTCCAACCTATTGTTCATCACCGGAGATTAATAGCACCGAGCTAAAGAGACATTTTCTTTCTGAAAAGAAGAAGTGGAAATGTGTGAGTGGGGGGAGACGTCGCAACCGCTCAGATGTTCCGTTGTTCATGGGTTCTTCCAACTAGCAGAGCTGTGCGTTTGCCGCGGCAGCTAGGAGCCCGTCAGATGCCGCCTCCTTCTTGAATTGGCAACTCTCTCCAAGTTTCACACACCAGTGCCTCCCCCCGTACAGGTGCTCGCCGGGGCACACATACTGGGGACAATTTTGTCCGGAGCGTGACTTTGGAAATGGCCTTGCTTAGGAGAGCAGAGGAAGGAGTTAGGTGAGGCCAGTAGTAAAGGCTGTTGATTTGTGTAATTCCCGTCTTTGTGCATTTCAGCCGATGGTCAAACAATGCCGTGGACAGGCTGTGACCGGTGACAATGAACAGGTCTGTGTAGTGTCACCTGTTTTAAATGAGCTTCTTCCCAAAGCCTCTTTTATTTGTACGTGAGGATAGTATTCAGATTGCTCCTGCCCCCTCGTAGGAAGGACCCACATTGGAATTGTTTTCTAGGGATGGTCTCGTTGGCACGGTGTTCCAACACACTGCTTTTCTCTACAGACGACGCACGGTCTAGGAAGGAAGGTCCCTATTTACAACCTTATCTTTGCCAATTTCCTCTTCCCTTTCTTTTTCTTTTTTTTTAAATAGCATTATTGGAGTATAATTGCTTTACCGTGTTGTGTGAGTTTCTGCTTTATAACAAAGTGAATCAGCTATATGTGTACATATATCCCCATATCCCCTCCCTCTTGCGTCTCCCTCCCCCCCACCCTCCCTATCCCACCCCTCTAGGTGGTCACAAAGCACCAAGCTGATCTCCCTGTGCTATGCGGCTGCTTCCCACTAGCTGTCTATTTTATATTGGGTAGTGTATATAGTCCATGCCACTCTCTCAATTCATCCCAGCTTACCCTTCTCACTCCCCGAGTCCTCAAGTCCATTCTCTATGTCTGCGTCTTTATTCCTGTCCTGCCCCTAGGTTCATTAGACCTTTTTTTGTTTTGTTTTTTTTAGACTCCATATATATGTGTTAGCATACGGTATTTGTTTTTCTCTTTCTGACTTACTTCACTCTCTATGACAGTCTCTAGGTCCATCCACGTCTCTACAAATGACCCAGTTTCGTTTATTTTTATGGCTGAGTAATATTCCATTGTATATATGTGCCACATCTTCTTTATCCATTCATCTGTCAATGGACACTTAGGTTGCTTCCATGACCTGGCTATTGTAAATAGTGCTGCAGTGAAAATTGTGGTACATGACTGTTTTTGAATTATGGTTTTCTCAGGGTATATGCCCAGTAGTGGGATTGCTGGGCCGTATGGTAGTTCTGTTTTTAGTTTTTTAAGGAACCTCCATAGTGGCTGTACCAATTCACATTCCCACCAGCAGTGCAAGAGTGTTCCCTTTTGTCCACACCCTCTCCAGCATTTATTGTCTGTAGACCTTTTGATGATGGCCATTCTGACCGGTGTGAGGTGATACCTCATTGCAGTTTTGATTTGCATTTCTCTAATGATTAGCGACGTTGAGCATCCTTTCATGTGTTTGTTGGCAATCTGTATATCTTCTTTGGAGAAATGTCTGTTTAGGTCTTCTGCCCATTTTTGTATTTGTTTGTTTGTTTTTTTGATATTGAGCTGCATGAGCTGCTTGTATATTTTGGAGGTTAATCTTTTGTCAGTTGCTTCATTTGCAAATATTTTCTCCCATTCTGAGGGTTGTCTTTTGGTCTTGTTTATGGTTTCCTTTACTGTGCAAAAGCTTTGAAGTTTCATTAGGTCCCATTTGTTTATTTTTGTTTTTATTTCCATTTCTCTAGGAGGTGGGTCAAAAAGGATCTTGCTGTGATTTATGTCATAGAGTGTTCTGCCTATGTTTTCCTCTAAGAGTTTTATAGTGTCTGGCCTTACATTTAGGTCTTTAATCCATTTTGAATTTATTTTGGTGTATGGTGTTAGGAAGTGTTCTAATTTCATTCTTTTACATGTAGCTGTCCAGTTTTCCCAGCACCACTTATTGAAGAGGCTGTGTTTTCTCCATTGTATACTCTTGCCTCCTTGATCAAAGATAAGGTGACCATATGTGTGAGGGTTTATCTCTGGGCTTTCTGTCCTGTTCCATTTGTCTTCCCTTTCTTTTTAAAGGCTGACTGGAAAAGGAGAGACTGGAAAAACGAGAGGTTCTAAAATGGTAGACAGGTTTAGGGGAAAAAGTTTCTGTAATCAGAAATCTGGGGTGTAATTATATAATCGCCAGAAGAAAGAAACATGAAACAAGTCTCCGGAGTAAGATTACTAATGAATTCTCTCTGTTCCTTATGGAAAAGAGCCACGTTTGTAAAATTAAAAGTCAATGCCTCTTTGATGAGAGGATTTGCAGGATCCGCTGTCCTTTTTTCAAATATCGTGTGCTTGGAAAGAGAGCGAGGAATGGAAACCTCTGGTCCAGGGCCTGGAGCAGAGCTGGCAGTTGGCTGCCTGCCCCCATCTCGGGGCTGTGGGAGCCTTTTTCAGAAAGAACTTGATCGGTGCTACGTACATGGATGTTTTGAGGAAGTGGCCTTGTCTAGACAACTTCAGAATCCCCAGTCAATTCAGGGGAGAAAAACACTTTTTTAATTGAGTTTTATTTTTATTTATTAAAAACATTTTTTTTTAAATTGAAGTAGAGTTGATTTACAATGCTGTGCCAATGTCTGCTGTACGGCAAAGTGACTCAGTTATCCACACAGAGACATTCGTTTCTTAAAAATATCCTTTTCCATTATGGTTTATCCACTATATTGAATATAGTTCCCATGCTATACATTAGGACCTTGTTGTTTATCTATTCTAAATGTAATAGTTTGCATCTACCAACCCCAAACTTCCCCTCCTCCCCCTTGGCAACCACATGTCTGCTCTCTATGTCTGTGAGTCTGTTTCTGTTTCATAGATAGGTTCATTTGTGTCATATTTTAGATTCCACATATAAGTGACATCATATGGTATTTGTCTTTCTCTTTCTGACATACTTTACTTAGAAAGATAATCTCTAGGTCCATCCATGTCGCTGCAAATGGCGGTGTTTCATTCTTTTTCATGGCCGAGTAGTATTCCACTGTATATATGTACCACATCTTCTTTATCCATTCCTCTGTTGATGGACATTTAGGTTGTTTCCACATCTTGGTTACTGTGAACAGTGTTGCTATGAACATAGGGGTGCATGTATCTTTTTGAATTAGAGTTTTGTCCGGGTATATTCCTAGGAGTGGGATTGCTGGATCCTATGGTAGCTCTATTTTTAGTTTTCTGAGAACCTCCGTACTGTTCTCTATAGTGGCTGTACCCACTTATACTCCCACCAACAGTGTAGGAGGGTTCCCTCAGAGGAGAAAAACATTTGAGCTATACTAGTCTTCTGGCACGGTGTAGCCCAAACGAGTGGGTGACTGGGTCACCAGCCACCAAGTGTCACACGCAAGAGGCCGTTGTCCATGTGGTGGGAGGGTCTCCACTGAAAAACACTTAGAATTTGAGAGGAGGCCAAGAAACAGCTACTTCATAGACCTGGCAAGTTCCCTGAAATTCAGCCTTTCTAGCTCTTCTTTTGGGTCACGTGATAAATGCCCTCAGTTAGCAGTCACCTTAGCCAACCAGAAGGAGGGCGTGGGCGTGTTGGGGGGTTGGGGGCGGTTTGCCGCAGCCAGCGCCTACAGCCAGAGAGAACCAACTGTTCAGTTTTCTGGAAAGTTATGAGTTGGCTGTTAAACACAGGTGTCATTTATAAGAATTAAATTATATAAACATATTTCAATAAATTATTATTAGAAACAAAGGTAATACTCAGTACTCACCCTTTCCTAATTATTTTACTACATTTAACGATGGTCTGTGCCTCGAGGCTCTTTGCACCTGTTGTATCTGTGTGGTGGAGATGCTGGGTAACCATGTGCTGGTGTTCGTCTCTTTCAAACTAGCCCGCCGCCCCCACCCCACCCCCCACCCCCACCCCCGTTCAGTGACATGATGTTGGTCACTCAAAATGAGCCACGGTGGCAGAATTTACACCACTGACAATGGCAAATCCAACAAATCAGGGTTTTTTCTGTTTTAGAGAGTGGATTGATGAACAATTACAGGTACAGCACTGTGTGTGTGTGTGTGTGTGTGTGTGTGTTTGTGTGTGTGTGAGAGAGAGAGAGGGAGGGAGGGAGAGAGGGAGTTGGGGGCAGTGGCGGCATCAGGGCTTGTGTGCTGGGTAAGCAAATTATTCGTTTTTAAGTTGGGGGAGTGTGTTAGTCAGCTCTTGCTGCTGTAACAAGAATACCATAGGCAGAGTGGCTTAAACAACCAACTTATTTCTCGTAGTTCTGGAGAAGTTCTGGGAAGTCCAAGATCACGGTGCCAGCATGGTTGCACTCTGGTGAGGACCGTCTTCCTGGTTTCCTCACATGGCAGGGGAGAGAATGAGAGAGAGAGAGAGAGAGAGGGAGAGGGAGAGGGAGAGGGAGAGGGAGAGGGAGAGGGAGAGGGAGAGGGAGAGAGAGAGAGAGAGAGAGAGAGAGAGAGAAAGAGAGAGGGAGAGGGAGGGAAGGAGAGCACACCCTCTAGTGTCTCTTCTTATAAGGGCACTGATGCCATCACAAGGGCTCCACTTTCCTGACCTAACTCAAAGACCCCATCTCTAAATACCATCACACTGGGGACTTGGGTTTCAATGTATAAATTTTGGGAGGACACAAACATTCAACCCATAACAGCAGGCAGGCAGGCTAAGATAGGCTTCCTGGAAGGAGAAGGGAAGCTATCCAGGAATAGTAGGCTTCCCGGAGAGAAATGGGAGGATCCAGGATGACCCCCCAGATTTTGCAGTTCTGTCTAGGGTAGGTGGGGTAGGAGGGGGCTTCCCAGACCTCTCCTCTGCTTTCTTCCCGCCCCCCACCAAGCCCTCCGCCCCTCCCCAGGTCAGCGTCAGCCAGTGGTCTTTGCCCATACACAACTTCACTACTAGGGGAAACTTCTGATGGACCCTGGATCTGTGGTTCAGGTTATGTTACAGACTGAATGTTTATGTCCTTCCCAACCCCCAAATTCATACGTTGAAGCCCTAAAGCCCGATGTGCTGGCACTGGGAGGTGGGACCTTTGGGAGATTAGGTTTAAATGAGGTCATGAGGGTGGAGCCCCATGATGGGATTAGTGCCCTTAGAAGAAGTGGAAGAGGCGGGAGAGCTCCTTCCACGAGGCTGCGCTGAGGAAAGAGCACGCGAGCTCACAGGGAAGACGTGGCATCTCAAGCCGGGAAGCCAGCTCTTGCCTGACACTGAATCTGCCAGCACCTTGATCTTGGATTTGCCAGACTCCAGAACTAGGAGAAAGAAATGTCTGTCATTTAAGCCACCCAGTCTGTGGTCTTTTGTTATAGCAGCCTGAGCTAAGACAGATATAAGCTTAATTTAGTACAAATAGGTTGGGGTGATTTCGAGGTTACTTGTCCACACACAATGAAGGGAGCGTGTGAGGATTCTGAGGTGCTTTGCACACCCACTCGAGTTTCAGGAGGACAATGAGAAAGACGCTGTGGCCAGGAACCAGGAGGCCTGGGCTTTAAAGACAGGTGTTGCACTTCTAGCTGCGGAATGAATTTTGGGCAGCAAGCAAACAGCCTCTGTTCATTCCTATATTAAAAGGCACATGCTTGGGCTTCCCTGTTGGCGCAGTGGTTGTGAGTCCGCCTGCCGATGCAGGGGACACGGGTTCGTGCCCCTGTCCGGGAAGATCCCACGTGCCGTGGAGCGGCTGGGCCCGTGAGCCATGGCCGCTGAGCCTGCGCGTCTGGAGCCTGTGTTCCGCAACGGGAGAGGCCACGATGGTGAGAGGCCCGCATACCGCAAAAAATTTATAAACCTGTGCAAACGGAAGGTGTGAGTAGCCCAGGGGCAATTTTTAAATTCACAGGCCCAGTGCTAAAGGCGATTTTCTTTTTTTGGAGCCCACTTACCTCTTTCTCCTCATAGCCTTCCTTCTCCTTCCGTAATATTTAATTTTCCTGCTTTAACTCTCTTCTTTATTTTGACCTTCTCTCCTCCTTTCTTCCTCACTCTGTTTTTCTCTCCAAGCTTCTTCCCCTCTCTCTCATTTCTCTAAGAATATAATAGGATGACACCCCTCACCCTGGGAGTGGGGTGTGGAAATTGCTAGGGGACCTCCTCTGGGGACAGGCAGGCCAATGCTTGTAGCAGGTGCACAGTCGAGGCTTAGAATCCTAGTTTTCCTTGAAGGAAGGATGGCAATTAACCTTGGCAGTGGAGCAGAACTCGCTTGAATTTGTACCTGTAAATCTGCACCTCTCCTTAAGCAAATATGACGGGAAGAATCCAGATTTTCATCAGAAGTAAATTAAAAATGGAGTCTTCACCTTACGAAAGAATTCGCAGGGAGATTTCCTTAGCGAGCGGCTCTTCCTCCCTTGTATTTAAGGCGCATTTTGATTCAGAGAAATTCATCACCGACAGGGCTTTTTCTAGCAGGAGACCCCCTGAAAACGTGAGGCACAACTGGCTTAAGCGACAGCCCAGCTCACAACTTCGCTAAGTTTACCAGCCGGCATCGATCTTTACTTCTTTTAAGCCCGGGTGAGCCTGTTGTGTTACTTCTGCCCATTGGGGCTTAAGACACTACCCGTTTATTTGGACTCGTGGCTCTGTTCTCTCTTCCCTTAGGCAGGGATTTTGGCTTCTGTGATGCAAGAGAAAGTAGGTCACTAATGAAATGCTTCATGCCACGGATACGTGCTCTGCCATCCGAACGGCACCCAAAGGATGTTTACCAAAGAGACAGTCCAGACGGAGAGCGAGAGGCACAGCCAGACTAGGACGCTTTCCAGGAACTGTCCAGCATGTCACTGTAGTGTGGACGTCAGATCTCTGAGCTGCAGGAGCTCTGGCCTGGCGCCAAATTCACGCAAAACGTCCCAAAGGCAATAGTGATGCTGGTGGAGGCGCCACCTCCTTTGGCGCAGAGTTCGCCAGAGGTTAGCTGGGGGCGAGTGGAGCCGTTGAAGCTGTTTTTCCAACTTTACGTTCATCGCTGGTACATCCCGCTACCCTCTGATGATCTGGAAGGCTGGGCTCCAGGGAGGAGATGCAGATTGAAGTGAGTGATGGAGCCGGGTATGTCCTTTCTACAGAGACCACGATTCCCCTTGAAGATGTTCTCCGTTCATTGCAGTTACCTTCCCCTCACTTGTATTAGTCTCCCACCGCTGCTCTAACAAATGACCGCAAACCAGGCAGCTTAAAACCACAGAAATGTATTCTCTCGCCATTCTGGAGGCCAAAAGTGTGCGCTCAGTTTCACTGGACTGGGGTCAAGATATCTGCAGGGCCTCGTTCCCTCCAGAGGCTCTGAGTGGGCATCTGTTAACTTGCCTCTAGCTTCTGACGTCTGCTCAAAGCGGCCACGCCGCCTGCTTTCTCTGCCTGTGTCAGATCTCTCCCTGCCTGTCTCTTATGAGGATACCGTGATGGCACTGAGGGCCTACTGAGATAACCCGGGATAATCTCCCACCTCCAGACCCTTAACTTAATCACATCTGCAACGTTTTTGCCCAGTAAGGTGACATTTACAAGTTCTAGGAATGAGGTCCTGACATCTTTGGGGCCATTCTTCAGCTTACTACACCACCTCTCAATTCTTCAGCAATTCTGTGCTTCCGTGTTAGCAGAGCACTGATCATCTGTAATTATTGAGTGGCACTGGAAAGCTCTTCCTGCCCACTAAGGACTCTCTGGCCTCGTAGCACACAGGCACGTGCGTGTGTGTGCGTGCACGTGTGTGTGATTGTGTGATAAAATGCCCTGGCAAGGAGGGGCATTTTACCACAGACGTTGCTTCCAATTGCCTTTGTGTGATGCTAATAATAAAACTGGGTCAGTTTTATTTTGGGCGGACCCCTCCCCCCCCACCGCTGCCACCTTGGTACATCCCTGCTCTGGCAGCTTCTCAGTAAAGGAACCAGCTCCTACTTTATGGATCACGCTAGACTCAGAGGGGTGAGAAGATCTGCCCACAGAGCTGAGACCGGCACTCATGGCTCCTCGCTCACAGCTCAGGGCCAAGTCCTTGCCCCTTATGTCCCTCCTCGAGCCCCATGAGCTCTGAAGGCTGCAGAGGTCCAGCTTACTGAGCTCTGAAGGCTGCAGAGGTCCACTTACTGAGCTCTGAAGGCTGCAGAGGTCCAGCTCTGAAGGCTGCAGAGGTCCAGCTTGACCCTCATGCTTCTCTTCTGAGCTGTCATCTCCTGCTCTTTCTTGGGGGCTTTTCTCCTTCCCAATCTAAGTCTGGTTGCAGAGTGGGAGGTTCTTTCTCTACTTTCCTGTTTCCTGGGGCAGGTGGAACATCTGGTCCAGGGGCCTCCGGGCTGCTCACCAGGGGCAAAGAAAGCCACAGAGATGGAGCAAAGATTCCAGGCATCTTATACCATTCTTACGGCTGTGAGTCACGCTCCGTAGTTCCGTGTTCCTTCTCTTAAATCGTGTGGGAAGTCCCCCGGGATGTTCTGGGATGTCCTTCTCACTGTACCTGGCCGGTTTTAGCTACCCAGGTCTGATTAGGCTGGAGGCTGCCTAAACCGTTTAGACAGATGGGGCTGGCAGATCCTTCGAGCCTTCCTTCCTAATCTTTCTGGATGTGAGACTCTTGGGCTGGCCCTCGGCTTCCTGGGATGGCTCTGGGGAACTTCTGTGCACAGTTGCTTTGCACAGGCTGTGTGTTCCTCTCGCCAGCCCCCGAAATCATATGCACAGAGGCACGTAGAGGCCACTCCCCCTTGCCCTTTGGATTATACCCAAAGTAGTCGCTGAGAAGCTGGGGTAAACTACTGACTCGCTTTTCCTAGGCCAGAGAAGGCCCCTGTGGCCTTTGACACCGAAGGAGGCCAGGTGGCCGTCATGACCCATTTGCCCTTCTGTGTGCTCCCCTACCACTCTCCTGGGCCGTTCCTAGGGTGGGGACAGATCTCAGCAGGGAACACCCCCAGGCTGTCTTCACTCTAAGATGTGCGCACATCCAAAAAGAAGCTGCCCATATTTACTGCCCCTGACCCCGGATGAAAGCTCCAAGCCATAGCCCCTGAGGCCCCATGAATATTTTAAACTTTGCTTCATCCATCTGGACACTCCTCTTTGGAGAGCACAGGGCGGAGCACGTGCTACCTTGCAGCCCATCTTTCTGTACAGATTTCCAGGTACCTCTCCCCCTCCCTCCCTCCCTCCAGTGGTGACCTTGCGGGCTGTAGTCTAGATAACTCTTGTTTTCCTTTCTCCTCCGGAGAAGTGGGACATGTCCTAAATTGGCTCTTAAAACTCCTTTAAGATTTTATGTGGAGTCTAGAAACATGGTGGTAGAGATGAACTTATCAGCAAAGCAGAAATGGAGACACAGACATAGAGAATAATCTTATGGTTACCAAGGGGGAAGGGGGGGTGGGAGGAACTGGGAGATGGAGGTTGACATAGACACGCTACTATGTATAAAAGAGATAACTAATGAGAACCTACTGTTTAGCGCAGGGAACCCAACTCAGTGCTGTGTGTTGACCTAAACGGGAAGGAAATCCGAAGAAGAGTGGAGATATGTATACGTATGGCCGATTCCCTTTACTGTACAGCAGAAACTAACACAACACTGTAAAGCAATTATACTCCAATAAAAAGTTAAAAAAGAAAAAAAAAAAAAGATTTTCTCGTTTAGCCTTCCAGGAAGACCCTGGCCCCTGGAAGGCCTCTCTCTCCTGCTTTCTCCGCTCTCTTGTGTTTGCCAGCTGTTCCTCACGGGCCAGTCCTTAAGGCTGATTTGACGTTGGTTAAATGCCAGCATCTCTTTCCGCTACTTTAAGCCCACGGTCCACCTCTGACACAGCCCGGCCCCCCTGGGAGGACCCGTCTTGCTTGACGGGAGCCTGCATCCTTTAGGTCTTCTCCCTCCTTCCAGCTCCTGGGACTTTTCTCTTCACACCAAGCTCCCGGGCTCCCCAGACGGGCCTCTGGTTCACGGCTCTGCATGGAGCTCAGTGGAAGCATCCAGATGGCCCCAGCTCAGGTTACTGTGGGTCGGGGCCCCCTCTGGTGTTACTTGCCCCTCCATTTTCTTCTCTCTCTGCTCCCCCACCCCTTCCCCCTGCCCTCAACGGAGCAGTCTTTTCCAATCGCATCTTTAAAAAAGAAAACACTTCAAAATACGGAGACAATAAAAGACATAAAACCTGCCGAGGGACGAGGAGGTTATTTCCACACATGCGTTTTCTGACAATTTTGGCAAAGCTGCTTCCCAAACATCTGCACTAAATATTCCCCAACACAGGTGTGTGCTTAATGAAGTCTTGGAGTAAATAACACAGAATTGCAATCACCAGGCCGCTTGGGACTAGACAGACCCTCTACCTGGGTTTACTTCTTGGGACTCCAGGGTGAGGGAGGCCCTGGGACCTGGGCTCCGGGGCTGCCGGGGATAGATTTGCTTTTGCTCAGAAGCGCTGGGGAGGCAGCCCGGCCTCAGGCCTTCGAAAGAGACAACACTAGCTTTTAAATAGCAGCACAGCCCCGTATATCAACGTGCTCTTAATTTAGCCACTGTGCTATCACTCTTCCGCTCCACAGATGAGAAAAACGAGGCAGGGAATAGTCAAAGTTTATCTCCTAAGTACCTCTGTCCCCTCGTCTTCAAGTTGAAGAGGATGGACTAAAGTTTCTCCTTATTCTCAAATGGTCTGATTCTATGAAATCACTCCTTCCAAATTTATACACTCTTGCTGAGGAGTGCGGCTGCCTCTCTAATTTCCGAGGGATGTGAAGGGTTTTCTAGCAATCTGCGGGCTGAACTGAATGCGTCTTTGTGCTTTCCATCACGGTCTAAAAGAAAATCTTTGGAATTGTAGCAGAAAAAAAAAAAAAAACCATCTGAAAATGTCGCAGAAAAAGAAAAGTACCTTCACGGTAGCCTCTGTAGCACAAAAGGCAAAAGAGCTTGACATTTTCCCAGGAGTGAATGAGTAGGTGCAGCAATTGTAAGGGTTCATGGCAAGGGCTCCCAAGAGCTCTGGGATAAGGATGGGATCGTTACTGAACTTCTCAATGAGCTTTTTAAGGGATGACGCACTGGCTGGAACCTAGGATGCCATTATATTTCTCGGGTGAGGAAAAAAAAAAAGGCTGTTTTAATGCATCTCCTGTCCTACTCCCCTCTTCAGTAGCCTGTGGACCTACGTATGTACGTATGTACGTATCTCTCTCTGTCAAATCCATATGTGTACGTATATATCCATCCATCCATCGGTCTGTCCATCTATCCATCCATCTGCCTTTCTTTCCCTTGATCTCACCTGCCTGCTCTGACTCTGCCTCTTCTCATTTTTGTCTCGTCAGGCTGAAATTACCTGCCTTCCCAGTAAGGATGAATAATGAAGCAGTGTTTTCCCACCCGCAGTATGTCAATCTTTCTCCTGAGTGGACTGTTCAGATAGGTTTCATTGAATTAAAATTCCAAGTCTGCCCTGAAAGTTGAAGCATACATCTTTAATGCTTCCTAAGGGTTTTCAGAAATTCCGCTACAGCTGATCATAGCTGCTGATGGTGGGGCGCCTCTACTCTGAATGGTCCCCCAGGCCTCTTAGTATGATCATCAAGGAGGTGTCCCCAGGTGCCTGTTGGCAGTAAGGGTCGACATCTTCCCATTCAAATTCTCTTTGTCTCCTGAGGTGTGGATGGAATTGGAGGCTGCGGAATCCCATGGAGGATGTGTTAATGCCGTCTCTTCCTTAAGGAGCTTGAGGTCTTGGAAAGAAGACATGCATTTCCTGAGAACAAACAGAGTCATGAAGTCTACAAATAGAATTTTGAACGAGCAGATCATCTCTTCCAGGTCCCCGGCCCTGCTGATTTGAGTTGCTGGAATGTAGCGACCATAACTGGCATCGATTGAGAGCGTAGACATTGTTACAAGTGTTGTACACGCATGAACACACTTAATTCCCACAATAACCCAATGGGGCAGATACTATTAATAGCCTTATTTTACAGGAAGGGGGTTAATGAGGTAACTGATATCTTTTGGATGGTGAGACGCACATTCTGTTCGGGGATTAAAGAGACAAGGGAATCCAAAGAGTGAATTTCTGTCCTACCCATATTTAAAATTCCCTACTGGCAGGCAAAAATAATTTTAAAATAATTTAAAAAATAGGGCAATAAGGATAAATAGGGCAGGGAAAAAAATAGAGCAACTGCGGCTAGATTCCTGATCTGCTGGGGTGGACGTGAGTAGGGATACAAGACATCATCTCGAGATCATCCTCGGCCCCTGGTCGGCTGTTGAGAACATCTGTAAGACAGGCGGGTCGCTTCAGCTCTGTGTCACGGCCATTCTGAGCCCCACGGGGCTGAGGATGCCTTTTCTCCGTCTCTAGTCACGCTCTTCCCGCTGGGGGGCGCAGACTCGCCGGATGCAGTAGGATCTGGGTTTCCATCTATGCCTGATTTGTGCTGCCCTTTACTCCGCAAGTTTCTTGGCTCCGGAGGGGTGGAGAGGGCAGAAGGAAAAGGGAGCTCTAAGGACCAGCTGCCCATGCCTCTGATGTTTACCTCTGCGTCTGTTGGCAGGTGCAGGGTTGAGGAGGGTGAGGGGACGGAACCCAAGTCGCTCCTTCCGCAAGGCTGGTGGGATCTCCGTCACATTCCATCAACACTGTAGGCGGTTAGTTGCCATCCTTCTGGACAGGACCATGACTGCCTATGTTTTCCAAAAGGCTAAACTTGGCTTCTGTTTTTAAGCCTTTAAACCAGCGCGTGGAGAAAGCAGGTCCCTCCAGTGCAGGATGTTGACAGCTTATCTAAGCTTAGAGGCCATGAGGGGTGTGATTTTGCATATGTCCCTTCCTGATGCCAGTTGGCACCGCAGAACTCAGCACAAGCCCTGAGCATTTTCGTGCTGCTCCCTCTCTGCGTGCGCGCGTGCGCGCACACACACACACACACGCACACACACACACACACACACGCACACTCACACCCTGTGCGTTCCAGACAGGCTGCTTCAAGCAGGTGACTAAGAAGAGACAACAAAAGCATTGTACCAGTTGCTTTGAAAATGGCTCCTTTCAAAATGCCCTTGAGATCTGGGTGCAACGCTCTGTCTGGAATCTATGGGGAAATGCCGTGTACCCAGCACAGCGTTCTGAGGCACAACAGTTCGGCCGACTGTGCCCTCTGCCAAGCCTGTTTACAGGAAGAGCTTTCACTGCCAGAGCCGCTCACGCTTCTCAAATTCAGGATATAGCCACTAGATGGCGCTAAAGGTCTGTGAAACTTGTTTCTGGTCGGCCCTTAAATCTGTAATTCCGCCCTTAGCTGAAGAATCCTTGCAGAAGAGAGAGACCTTGATCATAAATCCCACACGCAATAACAGGGTCATAATGCATCCTAGTGACTACACGTTGTATTTCTTTTTCTCCCTGAGAAATAAAATTTCTCTTTCAATGGAGAAGGATGTTCCTTACCATCTAACATGTGCTAATGTTAAATCTCTTTCCTAGGAAGCCTGCAGACTAAGCCTTTAATGTGCACTGACCAAGACATCTGGGCAGTGTCTGCGGCGGGATGCCGATTGATAGCGTGAGGGACTGAGAACACATAAGACACAGTCTGGGCAGCCTGGATAGAGAGGGTTATTTTTCCCTTAAAAAATGCACCTTTGACTTGTCAAAAACGTTTTCTCATTGATCCACGGAGACAGAATCTGCAGGTTAGCGAGGCAAGTTTACGGAAAATCTCCTTCATCTTTGGAAGGGAAGTTAAGGGCAAAGAAGAGACTAATTTCTTCTGTTTAAAAAGTATTTACGTATTTGAGAGTGAGTTTAAGAATATAATAGTGGTGGGACAGAATTACATTTCGTTTTTTCCCTGACTCTTCCATCCCATGGCCTTCCGCATTACCTGGGTAAGAGGAATGACAGAACATTAAAAAAATGCCAAATGAGAGAATCAACAGCAGAATCTATATGAAAACAGAGCGCAATACATTCACCAACATCTCAATTTATTCTTTTTTTTGTTTGTTTTGCGGTACACAGGCCTCTCACTGTTGTGGCCTCTCCCGTTGCGGAGCACAGGCTCCGGATGCGCAGGCTCAGTGGCCATGGCTCACGGGCCCAGCCGCTCCGCGGCATGTGGGATCTTCCAGGACTGGGGCACGAACCCGTGTCCCCTGCATCGGCAGGCGGACTCTCAACCACTGCACCACCAGAGAAGCCCTTCAATCTATTCTTAATATCGGTCCTTTTGTTAGCAGTGCCATGCAGCGAAAAGGGCTGGAATTCCCTGATTATGATGCACCTTTTGGTAGCTTATTGGTGAAGACTACGTGTTGATTGTTTGTCATGTGCACAATGTGAGACTAGTAAAAACCAAAACCAAAACTGAAAAACCCACACACTTAAAACCAAATTGCATTGCAATTCCTTTGAAATCTCTACCTGTCATAGAGTCCCAGTTAAGTCTCCAAATTGCTTTCTGGGGTCTGCGCTAGAAGGGCAGGTGCCTTGCGTCTCTCTTTCCTTCTTGCGTGCCCAGCACCTGGCCTCACGTCTGGCACATGTGTGGGGTCTCAATCTACTTGCTCTGGGAGAGAAGGGCATGAAGGACTGGCTGTGGGCCCAGCACGGAGAGAACATGTTAATTTCTATATTTTGTATGTGTCCCATTCTGAAATCTGCCTATTTCAGACTGACCCCTCCAGAGGCAGAGACTTACCTAGAGACCTTGCAAGCTTATGATTGGAAAACGTAGGATCAAAACCACCGCACTGGGACTTCCCTGGTGGCGCAGTGGTTAAGAATCTGCCTGCCAATGCAGGGGACACGGGTTTGAGCCCTGGTCCCGGAAGATCCCACATGCTGCAGAGCGACTAAGCCCGTGCGCCACAACTACTGAGCCTGCACTCTAGAGCCCGCGAGCCACAACTACTGAGCCCACGAGCCACAACTACTGAGCCCACAAGCCACAAGTACTGAAGCCCGCGCGCCTTGAGCCCGTGCTCTGCAACAAGAGAAGCCACCGCAATGAGAAGTCCGTGCACTGCAATAAAGAGTAGCCCCTGTTTACTGCAACTGGAGAAAGCCCACGTGCAGCAACGAAGACCCAATGCAGCCAAAAATAAATAAATGGATAAATTATTAAAAAAATAAAACCCACCGCACCTCCATGACAAAAATGGGGACAATCTGCTCCTTTCAGAGAAATCAACCCAAGATCTCACAGTTGAATGTGGCGCAGTTATTATTATTATTTTTATTGAAGTATAGTTGATTTACAATGTTGTGTTAGTTTCAGGTGTACATCAAAGTGATTCAGTTATATATACATATATATATATTCTTTTTCATATTCTTTTCCATTGTGGTTTATTATAGGATATTGAGTACAGTTCCCTGTGCTATACAATAGGACCTTGTTCTTTAAAACTATGGAACGCTCCACGAATTTGCATGTCATCCTTGTGCAGGGACCATGCGAATCTTGTCTGTATTGTTCCAGTTTTAGTATACGTGCTGCTGGAGTGCGCACTGGCACAATTATTTGTAACAGGTTTGTTTGTTTTTATTACCATGTATCATAAATAAGAGGCGTTTACTCTGTCAATGTTTTTCTTCTCCAGAGTTGGATGATGTCTTCCTGGCTTCCACAGTGCTAAACAGCCATCTCACACTTAGTGCCGGCCTGTGCGGCCGTTCGTAAAAGGGATGTCCACGGACAGTGAGGCACATGTTCATTTAGACCCTGAGAGAGACAAAACGGGAACTCTTAATGAGGTGAGAGAAGCATTTCTTCTCCCGTTGACATGCTATTTTTGTCAAACTTCATTTTCAGATAGAACAATATAGGAAGCAGATGCATGTGTTCTAGGTTTGGAGTTCCTCTTCATTATTCAGAAGACTTCTCCCCTCCCTCCCCTCCCCTCCCTCCCCTCCCCTTCCCTCCTTTCCCTCCCCTCCCTTCCCCTCCTTTCCCTCCCCTCCCCTCCCCTCCTTTCCCTCCCCTCCCTTCCCCTCCTTTCCCTCCCCTCCCCCCTCCCTCTCTCCCCTTCCCTCCCTCTCTCCCCTCCCGTCCCCTCCCCTCCCCTCCCCTTCCCTCCCTCCCCTCCCCTCCCGTCCCCTCCTGCTCTCCCTTCTATGCTCTCCTCCTCCAGACAAAGAGATAGGTCTCCTTCTTTCCCTTCAAGATGAGATAAATCATGGTCTCTAATCTTCAAAGGAGGAACAGTTGTGTCCTTGGGCTGCATCCCCATTCAGTGATGGAGAATCACAGGTCAAGGCTGGGGGACGTACCATCTACCTCCCAACAGCTGGGCCCCAGAAGCTGGGATGTGACCACAGCAGGACCAGAAACTGCTACCTCTTCCCAGCTGCTGAGGCCACAGACCCAGCAGTGAGGGAGCAGAAGTGGCCTCTAGGTTTCCCCCTGTTGGCTGTCACACCCAGGAAGCAAACTGAATGCAGCGCAGATCACATTCCAGCTGCTCTTTCTTCTGGGAGTTCCTTATTCTGCTTCAGGGAACGCTTTTCTTTGTGGTCCCCTTCTGCTCTGGGGCAGCACCTCACCTGTCCCACAAGGGGTTTTGCTGGAGACCCAGCAGCATAGCTCTCTCCAAAGATACGGCTTCATCGATATCATCATCCAAACCCCTCACACAATTCTTGCTCCTTTGCCCTCTTTTCACATCCTTCTCAGGATCCAGGGGCCAGGAGTTCTGGGATCATCTCCGTGAATTCTGCTGAGACAGGTCTGTCCCGATCATCTTGATACCAGACACCAGTTTTTTTTGTTTTTTTTTTTGCCACCTCAGTTGAAACCGAGGCAGAGAGTCTCTTTCTAATATCTCATTCCTTCAGGACTGAATGAGATCCTGTTGGTGAAAACCAAATGTGAAGAGATCTCTGTCAACTATAACGTTCTGTGCAAACGTCACTTAGGAGCATCTAATCTCTGCTAATCTGATAATGCAGTCTTCTTACAACCACTACCAGGAAATAGGAAAAAACCCTTTCCAGCGAGACAGTGTACATTCTGGAAACAATGTTTAGGTTCCAGGGTAATTAGTGAGAATCTTTGGTAGGGGAGCAGTGAATTTCCAATCCTGTATCCGAGGCAGTGGGCAGTGGCCATGTGCTGAGACTGTGCGGTGAATACTGACCGTCCTCAAAAATCCTGCCCGATTCAAGTGGGCTGAGGCAAACAGCGGCACATCAAGGGACTGTAAAACAAGGCTGTTGTTTTCAAGAGGCAGAGAGAAATTCAGTCAGCATGTAATAGCTAAGGGAATGAAAGTGGGGGAGGGATGAGTATTCCAGGGATGGGCGTGCAAACGGAAAGGAGAGGGACTCCACGAGGCGTGTGTGTGTGTGTTGTGTGTGTGATTTGTGTGTGTGTGTAGCGTGTGTGTTGTGTGTGTGATTTGTGTGTATGTGTTGTGTATGTGGTGTGTGTGTGTCATGTGGGTTATGTGTGTATATGTGTATGAGTGTGTGTTGTGTGGTGTGTGTATGTGCACACCTGCTTGTGTACCTGTAGCTGGGGAAAGGTGCCTTCAGAGCATTAATTAGACACCTAATTGCCCTGTTAGAAAGTTGACGGAAGGAAGGTCTTAAGAGCTGATTCTGAGTTCAGGTTTGATAGATAGTGAATGTTGAGTCATGTTGAGTTCTGCCGTAATATAGATGCCAGGGGTTTTCCCCGGAAGGCGGGCGTGGGGCCATGCTTGGTAGACTTGGGGGGCACGTCACCTCAAGGTGGACGCCACTGAGTGACAAACCCCCCTTGGCCATGAGTAGACCTTACAGTGGGGCAAGGAGAAGAGAACTCAGCTATTGTCAGCCTCCTGAACTCCTGAACTTGCCAGACCTCCTCCCAGGGGCTACAGCTTCTCCTTGTCACTGTCTGCGTCCCTGGTCGTGTCTCTGCATCTTCCCCCTGGCCCCTGGAGCTTTTCCTCCCCGTCTCGCTCAGCCTTAAACCTTTGCTCTGTTAGCCTGTGCCAGAGCTTCCTGCCCTACATCGATTACTTGCGACGTTCTTCTTGTTCCGTTGTGTGCGACTCACGCCAGGGTACCAGTAAAGCGTTTTGGTCAGTCTAGTTAGAGGGAGAAACACACTGATTAATATCTTGAAATACCCTCACGTGGATCATTTAAGAGTGAAAGCCTTCATGATACCATGCCTTAGAGAAAACCCCTGTTTCCACCTGCCATGCATTCTCCCAGGCACCTAATGACGTGGGCAAAGAAGACATGCAATCACGTCTGTGTTATTTACAAAAACGGGATCTTACGACATGGACTCTTCTGCATCGTATTTTTTTCACTTAACACATCTTGGACGTCTTTCCAAATTGTGAGCCGTAGATCAACCTCATCACCTCTAGGGGGCGCACGAGGACGTTATTTTGGGAAAACTGCTCAGGCAATCCAGGAGCTAATCCTTCCCACCCCAGGCTGCTGCCCTGCGACCCCTCTGTGATGAACACCCTCACTCCTTTGCTTGGTGCCCACAGAGGCTGTGCTTGACGCCTCATCCGCACACTTATTGTCCCTTTATTAATGTGGAAAAGAACCACAGAAGGGCTGTTCTCTAGTTTTCCTTTCCTGTAGCTGGAACCCTAATGAGCTTTGATCACCTTGAGGGAGGAGGACACATATTAAAAATGCCCAGCGTCTCTGAAGGCTGCGGTGCTGCCAGGCTGGGGGAGAAGCCTGGGAGGAGGGGCCCCTGCAGGGACGCTGGGGACAGAGCCGAGGCTCCTCTGATTCCTTGGAAAAATAACATTTCTCTTCTGTCACTGCCATTAGGTTGCTCACAAGATGCATCTGCGCTTTTGTCTAAATGCATAGAAGGAGAGCAGGCGCATAGAACCAGAGCAGCTCTGCAGCTGCCTTCCCTGTCCTCTGCTAAGACCTGTTGCCTGATGGCTGGTATTTTTGCCTTTAATCACCGGCCTTAGAGTTCGAGGCTGGGGGTGGTGCCTCTAACTCTGCAACCTTCATCCTCACGTGGCATCTGTTACAGACCTCACGGGCAGGGGCACCCTTAGAATTTCAGCTTTTCCCTGAAACGAGGGACCTAGTTCAGCAAATGACTCTCTAACTTCAATAGCCTGTCTGTCTGATCAATAAGGAAACATTTTTGACGAGTTTGATGTTCAGTTTTGAGGAGGAAAATGACCTCCTTGAGCTGGGAGAGGAAGGATTTGTGTGCCAGGGCAGGAAGACCTTGGCTCTCACCCTGAGCTTGTGGAAGGAGATGTTAGGGTAATGCACACTTGGCTTCTTTTGCCTCTGTGACAACTTCTATCAGGACCTTTTATTTTCCTTCTTAAGCTCAAATATCAAAGCTGGTAGCAAACATTACAAACCATGACACCAGCAATCACAAAGAAGAAAAAACAAGCTTCTTGGAAGGGTAAACGACATCCTTTGATTTTCTTAGGGACGCGGTTAGATTGTGAGGTTTCAGAAGGAGTTATTCTGACCCTTGAATGGGATTTCCATTCGGGAGAAGGTTAATTCCCTGTCTTACCTCCCTCTGTCTAGTGTGTTACTCTGTGACACTTTTCATCTTACCCATGAGGAATTTGGGGTACCGTTAGGCTTGGTAAGTCTCCAGGAGCAAGTGGCATTTGAAACCTTTGTCCAACTGCATATTAAGATAGAGTCTCTGTTAATCTCAATTTTCCTATTCCTACTGGGTTTGAGATCAGAAGTTAGTGTAGATGCCCAGGAGAATTCCAGCACAGAGGCAGGAAACCCACCGAGGTTTGGGAGTGCTGCCTCGCAGGGGCAGTGGGGCCTGGCCCTACCTTCACCTGGTAGTTCCTGCTACAAAGAACTCAGGTTTGATGCCCTGGATGGGCTGTCCAACTTTTTGCTCTTTTTTTTTTTTCTCTTGGCCACGCTGCACAGCACGTGGGATCTTAGTTCCGCGACCAGGGATCGAACCCGGCCCCCTGCATTGGAAGGCGGAGTCTTAACCACTGGACCACAGGAGAAGTCCTCCTACTTCCTGCTCTCTAGATGCTTGGGATGCAGGACAGCAAACCATGGTCAGATAGAATCGTAATTGTGGGCTTCCGATTAAATGGGATGTGCCCAAGGCGTTTTCTTCTATCTTGGGGGCAGACCAATTCCAACTCTGAGGCAGATATATTGAAATGATTGACCGGGAGTGTGGATACCCATTCAGGGTCTGAAAAAGAAAGACAGGGCTTAACAACCAAGACACTAATTGAACCTTGTTAGAAATCAATGCATTAAATGCAATTGAACTGGTGGATGAAGCCCCAGCCAATCCGGGCCTGGGGTTTGGGCACCTTGGTTTATCAGCTCTGAGTTTAGCTTTGTTCAGTGATAATCTGATAGCAGCTCTGCATGCTGATTGGCTGGGGGCGGTTCTCTTCTGCAATGAGAAACTAATCAATCATGTTACAGGCTTTTGTCTTGGCCAAGGTGTTTAGATTACAGCCAGCTGGTAAGCTGCCTCAAGGCCACCTGCTTGACTGAAAAATAAAGCATCAGTCTCTTTCCCCTTGCAAGGAGAGGGGAGGAAGTATTGACTTGTGATAATTTTAGGTGGATGATTACATTTGGCCTCTTAGGCTCCGGCTGAAAATTCAATTCAGATGACTGGTTTTTCTTTGCATATACTGTTGAGCAATCCTGTGTACTGCCATGGCTAGTGTTCCTGTCTATTGTCCTACAGAATCCCCGGCCACCGTCTATTTCGTGTGGCTGCCGGCTTCCAGAACAGGACGAGTAAATGCACTCTTACCACGTTAAGTTAAGAATAACTCTTATGCAGGCGTGCGCAGAGAGGCTCTCCAAGTAACAAAATTGCTCTGTTGGAGAAAATAGGAACAGTGATGATTGCTCTGATGATAGTTCATAAAATATACCAGTTTCCTCTGGTGCATTTCAAATGTACAGGGCAATTGGTCACGCGTCTGGCGTCATTTGGCCGAAACGTCGCAATCTCAGATGCCAAAGAAGCGAACGAGTTCCATGTGTAAGAGCTGGCCGCAAGTCAGAGGGACATTCTTGACTCTCATTCCCCACATCAAATCCACCAGCAAATCCTGCCATTCTATCTCCATAACATTTCTCCCAACTTGCTTCTCTGCATCTTCACAAAGTACCACCCAGTAAACACCTCCATCATCTCTCACCTGGACGACTGCCATCACCTCCTAAGTGGTCCCCCTCCTTCCATTTTTGCCTTCCAAAATCCATTCCCCTCGCAACAGCTAGGGTACTCTTAAAAAAAAAAAATTAGGTCACGAATCTCCCTTGATTAAAAACTTCTAATAGCTGCCCATCATACTTAGGTCAAAATGAAGCTCTCCAGTAGAGTCCTGAGGACCTTAGGAGATCTGGCCTCTGCTCACCTGTCTGACCTCATCTCACACCTCTCTCTTCTCCCTTGCCCTGCTCTTGCTGTGTCTTAAAAACGTCAAGTTCCCTTCCATCTTAGGGCCTTTGCACTAGGTGTTTCCTGTGCCTGGAACGTGCTTCCCCTAGCCAAGATCTTCACGGAATGTCATCATATTCATTCTGGCTTCAGCGACTAATGCAAACTAAAGTAGTCTAGTCCTTTTGTATTACATTTTCCTGTTTTACCTTTGAAATAGCACTAACCACTACCATACATGTTTTCCCTTGTGTATTCGTTTATTGCCTGTCTCCTTTACTAGAATGTAAGATCTGTTACAATACTGACTTTGTTGTATCCAGTTTTGTAAACAGCAGGTACCCAGTAAATGGTTAGCTTGTAAAGGAATGAGCAAAGCCTGGCAAAGAAGAGATTTTCCTAAGTGATACAGGAACAGGATGCTTTAGGTGTAGTCCTGTCAAGAGTTAGGAGATGAGGCTGACTGGCTTCTTGCACGTTTATTTTTGATCCAAATTCTGAGCATCTAAGTTATCAGATATTCTCCGAGACCCAATGTCTGTGATGATGTTAAATGTACTCAAACAATGACAACCTCTTATCTTGAGGAGGTAAGAGATTGACCTCATTCTCAGCTGATCTGATCAACTGAAAACCAAATGTGCCATTAATTTTAGGATCCATTATACGTGACATTTCTGTCTTGCTAAAGGTTAGGGGCCACTAGGAGAATTGGAGAAGCTTGCTAACCAATGTATCTTTATGCACATTTGGAATTAATCATCCCTGGGGACAGTTTTGTACTCACCCTGAGTTGAGGTCTAGGTCTTAGTTTTCCAGGAAGGGCTGGTGTCTATGCTGTGTCCTCAAGTGTCTAAAATATCTTATTCATGCATGAACAAAGGGCAGGCGTGATTCAGACAGGATGAATCCCCAAACCTCACAGACAGGAGAAAAATGTGGAGTCGTGATACTTGAAACATTTCTCAGCCTCTCTTGCCAGTGCTGGTACTGATGTTCTGAAGAACATTTCTGAAATGAACTCTGCTAAGGCTAGGTCAGTGACACCACAAAAAAGAATTTTGCAATTAAAAAGGCTTAGAGGGTTCACTGGCAAGATGGCCTTTTCTTTTCTTTTTTAAAAAACAAGTCACTTAAAGAAGTAAACTCAATAGAAGTCTTTCCTTACATCAGTTTTACCATCAGTCAAAATGAAGGCATCCAGGCTGAGAAAAGCCACCATTTGAGAAACTCTAAAGGGCAGTGTTTTAGAACTCAGCCTTTGCTTGGGAAGCCATTTTTAATGTAATGAAGGCATCTGTATGGTGACTTCAGTGGTCCTTAAAGTTTGACAATCTATGGAGAAAGATAATAGGATTAGGAAATAAGATATAGATAAAACAGCTCATTGGAAAAGTCCTACCTTTTATGAACATCTATAAGCTTTACTATTTTAATGTACCAGATGGATGGAAGTAATTTCACATATTACAATGAAGGAAAACAATCACTTCCACGAAATCACATAATATTCAATGTACATTTACTACTTTTGACACATCTGGGTCTCAGGATTTAGATCTTACTAGCTGTTTTTTTTTTTAAGATTTGTTTATTTATTTGGCTGCACTGGGTCTTAGTTGCGGCACGTGGGATCTTTAGTTGTGGCACGTGGGATCTTTAGTTGCAGCACGTGGGATATTTAGTTGTGGCATGCGAACTCTTAGTTGTGGCTTGTGGGATCTAGTTCCCCAACCAGGGATCAAACCCGGGCCCCCTGCATTGGGAGTGTGGAGTCTTAGCCACTGGACCACCAGGGAAGTCCCACCAGCTGTTTAATAAATTAGCCAAAATACCCCAAATCAGCGACAATGAAATGAATGAAAAAGGAGCAGGAGGGTCATTCGTGTCTGGGGTCCCCTTGGTGCTCTAAGGGGAAGCAGCTATTTTCCTGAGCTACCCTGTGATGATAAATGACCATAGGAGTTGACGTCAGTTCAGCCTCTCTCTTGAATGGAAAGCAATTAAGATCCATAATGAGAGATTATCCCAAGGGAGGAGTTTTAAATCAGACAGTTGACGGGTTCTTTCTGACAATTTGCCATTACCAGGACCACACACACACACACAGAGCAAAAATGACCACAGAACTCTGTAAGGGGACAGAACGGGAAGTTTAGAGAGTATTTGAGCTGGAAGATCTCAGAGAGCGTCCAGCCTGAACTCCCTATTATGCCAACAAGGGAACAGAGACCTGAAAGGGTTAAACGATGTGCTAAGTGCCACACAGATAATGACGAAGTGAGGGCTGGTACCTGAGTGTGGTGAACCATAGTCTTTCTAGACGGAACGGAAAATTAGAAAAAAGCCCCATTATTTCTAATGCTGATTATACTATGTCTTCAATGTCCTTCTGCTACACGGTGGCATATGTTTGAAGGAACTATGACGTCTGCGTTTGAACACAGGATCTCTTACTCTTAGCTGTCTGATCTTAGGTAAATTATTTAACCACTCTGGGTTCCTGTTCCCTGATCTTTGGAAAGTACAAACATAGGCAGTGGTGAACTTTAAAAGCAGTATGTGCGAAAGCTTGTGTACAGTAAGAAAGGTGGCTGTTCTTATTGCATTAGAGGAAACGTTGTTTGCTAGTTGAGAGAGTGGGCACTGGAGTCAGGCTGACAGGCTTCGATTCTCCCTCCACTTCCTAGTTCTGGGACCTCCTTAGTTCTTTAAGCTTTGAGTCCTTTCACTTTTTTATTTTTATTTGGTTGCTCTGGGTCTTGGTTTCGGCAGGTGGGTCTTAGTTGCGATAGGCGGGCTCCTTAGTTGCGGCACGTGGGATCTAGTTCCCTGACCAGGGATTGAACCCGGGCCCCCTGCGTTGGGAGCACGGAGACTTAACCCCTGCACCATCAGGGAGGTCCCAAGTCCTTCACTTTTAAAATGGAGAAAACAAAATACTTACTTGATAGAACTGTTGTGGAGAATTAATAATATACTTCATGGAATGTGTGTAACTGCATTGCACGTTGTAAAGTTTGATAAACATTGGCCATTATGATAATTATCTTAAATTTTGCCACAAAGGATGTAGGGCCAGAGTCAGTAGACTTTATAAAGGATCAAATAATTAATATCTTGGGCTTTGCATGGCATTTAAGGGCTCTGTTGCAAATACTCAACTCTGCCCTTTGTAGCAAGAAAGGAGCCACAGACAACATGGAAATGAATATGCACGGCTGTGTTCCGATAAAACTTTATTTACAAAAACAGGCAGTGGGCTGGACTTGGCTTGTGGGCCATACTTTGCTAACTCCTGATAAAGGGCAATTAAGAACTCCTGCTCTATGGCTTCCGGAGGAAGGCATCTGTTGATACAGGTAAAGGAGCAGATATAGTTTTTCATGGAAAGAAGAACTAGATAAGTCCCCTTTAGACACGCTTCCTATCTTCAGACCCTGTTCATGGCAGAATTTACACATAGTAGGGCAAGAGTCTCTTTTTTGCCCTCTGCCCGAAGCTTGCTTTCTCCCAGCAGACACGGCCAGTCAGGCTCATAAAGAGACAAAGAACCTAAGAATCACCTCACAGTCAGATCCACAATCCACCCAGTTTCTATGCGGTCCTTAGATTTCATGTCATGATGTCAGCATACGAGATGATGGATATTACTTCCAAATGCTGTGTGGTTCTGATACTGGCATGATTTGCACAGTTCACTAGGGGTTTTCAATTTTTCTTCCCCTGCTATTTGTGGAAGAGCAGGTGGTTTCTGCTTTGCTTTGAGTCCTAGGACCCTTCATGAGAAGGTCTTCAGAGACAAGGTATTTTTGGCTTTGACGCCACGCTGTGATCTTTCTCCGGTTGTTCCTGAACCCAGCAAGCAGAAGGTCAGTGGCTCCCTTTCTGGAGATGATTAAAGGTGGCACTTTGCTCCAGAGTGGAGGTGTAATCTTATTAATCTGGTACCAGAGTACATCTTTCAGGCAGCAAAAAGAGAAATTTAATCTTGGCTACTTTCACATGCAGTATCAAGACAATTTATTTCCTATCCACTGATCTAGGTTCTGGGACTGTAGGAAAGAAGCATCTTGGGCAGCTGCAAAAATTAGGGAATGAACTCTGCTACATAAACATTCAGTGGCTTTATATAACACAAAGCACGGTGATTGCCAACAGCAGTCTAAATAGTAGTGAGCTAATCATTAGGGTGTGGCTCCCAGACTTTCTCAATGATCCAGGGTTAAGTGTTCCCCACAGAGCATGTGTGCAAAGGAAGCTATTTATGGGAAAAAAGATCAGGTCCTTGTGGTCTCAGCAGAAACCTGTGACCAATATTTCCTGGTTAGTGTTGGGGGAAGGCAGTTAAAAAAATACCACGACGTTTAGGAGAAAAGGAAAGTTCTCTCATATTTCTTTTCTTTCTTTTCCATTATGGTTTATTACAGGATATTGAATGTAGTTCCCTGTGTTCTCTCTCTTTTTTTTTTTTTTTTTTGCGGTACACAGGCCTCTCACTGTTGTGGCCTCTCCCATTGCGGAGCACAGGCTCCGGACGCGCAGGCTCAGCGGCCATGGCTCGTGGGCGCAGCTGCTCTGCGGCATGTGGGATCTACCCGGACCGGGGCACAAACCCGTGTCCCCTGCATCGGCAGGCGGACTCTCAACCACTGCACCACCAGGGAAGCCCTCTCATATTTCTTAAAAAAAATTTTTTTAAATAAATTTATTTATTTTTGGCTGCATTGGGTCTTCGTGGCTGTGCACAGGCTTTCTCTAGTTGTGGTGAACGGGGGCTACTCTTCGTTGCGGTGCACGGGCTTCTCATTGTGGTGGCTTCTCTTGTTGCAGAGCATGGGCTCTAGGTGTGTGGGCTTCAGTAGTTGTGGCACACGGGCTTAGTTGCTCCGTGGCATGTGGGATCTTCCCGGACCAGGGCTCGAACCTGTGTCCCCTGCATTGGCAGGAGGATTCTTAACCACTGTTAAGGGAAGCCCACCAGGGAAGCCCTCTCTCATAGTTCTGACATTAAAACATATTATTTCAGGACGTTCATAGACAGATATTGATAATTAATTTTCCCAGAATCCTCCTTACTGTAGACCTTTGACTCTCTTGGGGACGGGGCATCAAATTTGTCATCTGTAATCAGAGTTCTGGGGAGTTAGTAGGATATTACCTTGCCAGTTCTCAATTACGGAAATTTTTATATTGTTTTCATTATGTGACCAGTGTTTCTATAGGTATTTTTTAAATTTTTAAATTTTTTATTTATTTGATTGTGCCAGGTCTTAGTTGTAGCAGGCAGCCTCCTTAGTTGCGGCTCACTGGTTCCTTAGTTGCGGCACACAGGCTCCTCCGTTGTGGCATGCGAACTCAGTTGCGGCATGCACATGGGATCTAGTTCCCTGACGAGGGATTGAACCTGGGCCACCTGCATTGGGAGCGCGGAGTCTTAACCACTGCACCACCAGGGAAAGTCCCTCTACAGGCGTTAAAATATATTTATTTTCTTGGGCATGATTTTATTTTTGTCTGTCCAGACAACAGAGTTGTCATGCCTTCAAAATGGACTCATTTTATATTCTTCAATGTGCTTTCTGAGGTAACGTCTAATTATCTATTCAATTAATTTCATATTAATGGTGATGAATTAAAGTGCAATCTTTTCAAAAGACATTTACTTTTCAAACAGAGGATTCTGTGAGATATAGGACTTTAACCCAGAGAGCTGACTCTTCAATCACATATTTGGTGTGGAGGAGCTCTCTGTGTAGGGAGGTGGTGAGGACAGAGAGGCTGGAGAGCTCTGCCTCATCCTCTCTGAAGCCCTCAGACACATTGCTGCAGCTCAGCTTTGAATAAAGCCAAGTGCTGCAATGCAGACAGGGTGGCGGCAGAGGGGAACAGACAATGTTGGAGAGCTCAGAGAAAGGGCTTCCTCCATCACGTCAGACATGTCCAAAAAGTCCAAAGGATTAGGAGGCCTTATAGACTATTAGACTTGGCAGAAAGGTTGGATTTGATGATCCTGAAGAGTCCTTTCAGTGGTGTGCTGGGTGGGAAAGCTGTCTTTTAGATGTTTGAAGAGACAATGTAGGAAGGTAAGGAGATTTGGCAGTTAAAGACTGGATGAAACTAAGGCAGTATTTACAGGCAGTAGCAAGCCCAAGTCATGGAAACAGCATGAGGAGAAATGATGCTCCTGGCAGCCTTGCTGGTCGCACCACAGGTTCATGGAGGAGCAGGTGCTGGAACCCGCAGCACCTGATACCCAGCCTTGGGACGACTTTCCACACGACAGGAACACGAGCATGTTTGATGACAGAAGGAAAGGACTGATGGAGGCTTGTTGAGGGTGCTGGAGGGGCAGTGGTTTGTTTTTTTCCTTTTAAATAAATTTATTTATTTATTTAGGGCTGCGTTGGGTCTTCGTTGCTGCGCACGAGCGTTCTTTAGCTGCGGCGAGCGGGGGCTACTCTTCGTTGCGGTGCGCGGGCTTCTCATTGTCGTGGCTTCTCTTGTTGCGGAGCACGGGCTCTAGGCGCACGGGCTTCAGTAGTTGTGGCACGTGGGCTCAGTAGTTGTGGCACGTGGGTTCAGTAGTTGTGGCTCACGGGCTCTAGAGCTCAGGCTCAGTAGTTGTGGCGCACGGGCTTAGTCGCTCCGCGGCATGTGGGATCTTCCGGGACCAGGGCTCGAACCCGTGTCCCCTGCATTGGCAGGTGGATTCTTAACCACTGCGCCACCAGAGAAGCCCTGCGGCAGTGGTTTTTGAGCAAAAGACACCTCTTCTCTCTGAAGGCTGAGAGGGAAGCCCAAAAGGTGGATAAAGAAACAAGGGAGGTGGATGGACGACCAGTGCCAGGCTGTCATGCTCCTCGGGAGAATCCACATTAATGGTAAATGAAACCTCTCTCTTCACACACACACACACACACACACACACACACACACGCACACGCACACGCACACACACACACGCTAACAAATAGTGAACAATGGAAATTCAATGGTTCTTACTTGGACTGATTCTTCCCCTTTTCAAGGAGTAAATCTTCAAATGATTGCTGTGACTCACCATTGTGGATTTAGGTAGGGAGAGAAAATTGTTCCCATTTTCCTGTTTAAGTCTCTTTTAAATTAGGACTATTTTGATGCAATTCTTTGCCTCTAGAATGTAGATTATGGTGGAGCTGGCTATAGTTCATGGATAGGTGAGATCACCATCCTCCTTCCCTTCCTTTCTTTCTCTTACAAACTGATTTCTAAGTGTTGGCCACATCCCAGGACTAGGATCTATAAAATAGCCTTAACGATTTTACCAGACTAGTAACCATGACAAGATACCTCTTGAAGGTAGGATAATACAAATAATAGAAAATCTACCAGCTCTATGCTAGAATCAAGCTTGGGGGCCCAGTGCACAGCAGGTACACTTTGTAAATTTTCTTCCAATGCTCTTTGGCTTGAGCTTGTTAGGAAATGCTAGGGGGAAAATAATGGGTGCTTTCCAATCACCATAAAAAGACCCAGATTCCTTTAATTGCACATTTCTTGTGATGACAAGCCTTCATTCCTGCTCTACCTGCTGATTCCCACCTGCAGTTCAGGACTGAGAGCTAAGAGCTAAGACGATCCTCCTTCTGTATTTATAATCTCAGGATAAACCATAGACGCTAGAAATGAATGCGTAAGTTCACGTTTATCCAAAATTCAAACCTCCAGAGAGCTCATATTAGCAACGTGTATTTCTAAAAGTGCTGGGCAGTGATGAACAATTTTCATAATTGTCACCCAAGGCTTAGAATAATCCTGAGAGGCCGTCTGGATTGTCAAAGAGAGGTGCCTTTTTGTTCAGTCTCAGTATTCGATTTCTTTCGTTTGATTTTCTAATTTGCTGAAAACAGAGGATGGTTTATGAGACCTCAGCCGGAATATTTGATCAGCAGGGGCCACTGAACGTCTAGCCATCTTTTCTGAATGGGAACAAAGGGAAAGCGAATCCTGCTTTATTCTCTTCCCCGAAGAGGCCACAGGGATGGTGAGAAAGTCCCTTCTTTAAAGTAAAGCTGCTTGTCAAAAGAGAAAGGACTTGTCTCGCCTACCTTGCTAGCCACCTGCGTTCAATCACAAAAGGAGACATCGCCACACAAGGGTTAATTCCTAACACCTGACTCCTCCGCGAGACACTGCCAGCGAGTCTAGCCGCTTCCCTGGTCTAATTACCCACTGAACGCTGGGGTGGGAGCCCGCTCGGCAGGAGGCCCTGCCCTACCTGCTTGAGCGCTTAGGTTGGAACACGCCTGGTTTTTAATCCTATACACGGCCCAGTCTTCTGCTAGTTGTTATTTTCCTTCCTCACCTCTGGACACTTCGGCGCATTCACTGGCAATATCATCACAGGAGAGCTCGGCTTTGACGGAAACCTCTTTGAAATGATTTTTTTTTTTTTCCCGTTCTGGCTTGCACTTGAATAATTCTCCAACAACAGCACGTCTGATTGAGTTGGCATCACAAACCCTTTTGTATGCTATTTTTTTTTTCTTCGAGAAATATTAAAGCCTGAATAAAATTGGAATGGCTGCCTGGTAATGATCTCATTATATATAAATACAAAAGTGCTCGCGGCGGGGGGAGGGGGCGGGGGTACATAAGGACTCCCAGGCTCAGGTATGCGGCGAATACCTATTACCTTGCAGGTGTCCGCCCACGGCAGCCCTCCTCCACGCCGCCGCCACCACGCATCCCTTTCAGCCTCAGGTTCAAGTTGCAGAGAACGAATGGCTGATGGAAGGTGGGAATAGGGTTTTTTTCTTTTCGCCTTCGTGACATATGTTAGGAGACGAAAGGAACCGGGCCGTGTGTTTACTTCTCATTTGGGAGCTTCACATGTTCTGATTGGTCGGGAAGCCAAGAAAGGGCAGAAGGAGAGCCATTTGGTGATGGTTGCAAACCACATCCGTTCTCAATGTGAAGCTGCCTCGTTTGGTGAGGATAATTGTGAAGAGGTAGGGACGGACGCTACTCAGAGATGGTTACAAATCCCAAGCCCGCCCCTCAGTTTGAGTTCTTAGGTAGCAAAGCACACACACAGATGGCGGCAGTCGGAGTGGGGCGGGGGGTGGGAGAGACACTTTTACTGTGGGAGTTTATTAGTGCTTAGCCCCAGTCATGTTTTCTGGCTGCCATAAGTTTAGCACATCACAGAGGGTCACGTGTAGGTCCGTTCCCGATATGGGCTAAGCAACCCTGGACAATTTTTACCCGCTGTGATTAGCACCGAGAAAAGCCATTGGATAGGGGAGATGGTAGACCCCATTGCTCTCAACGTCCGTCTTAGGTTCTAAAGGGGCATTCGTCTAAAGGAGGATTGCCATCTGCCATCTTAGATCAGAAAGAGAGTGGTGGTGGTGGAGGAGTACCAGGCTGTTTCCTCCGGCATGAGGTTATAAAGCTGATTTTTTCTTTCTGACAGCCATATTGGGAACTATCGAAAATACAGAATAATACTATGAACATAAGTCTTTGGCAAAAGGATGGCATGAATGGCAAAGATATTTTGCCCATAGTTAAAAGTCTTTCGTGCAATGTACATGGTATGTTGTAGAGCAGTGACAACAAATTCCTGTTGACTGAGGGTTATGGCCATAACATCTAAAGAAGGGAGTGTTAGGCGGATTACACAGGGGCCTGTGTGGCCGGAGGGGAGCCCCTGGCATTGGGTGGGACCATTCTCACTGTGCAGAGGTTCAGGAAAGACGTTCTCAGCCACGATGGGATTCATACTGTACACATGCTGTTTGATACACTTCTAAGTTAGTTCATTATGTGTTGACATTTGTAATGTCTTAGCCTCAGGGAAAGAATCTTCCTTCTCTCCTTCCAGTGCCACAGCTACTGTTGGGATCTGAGAGAACGTTCCCCCACTTGTGCTCTGATCTCCTTGGGTGATGGCAATGGAGGGTGAATTCAATTGTTTGCAGAAATTGAGCATTGGGACCCCAACTTCTCGTAGTTTTCCTGTTCCTTGTGGAAGGATCTAAGAGAAGTAAATCCCCATTTCAGTAATTACGTATCCCCTCCAGTACCCAGGCGTATCTCGGGATGCCTCCATTTTGATGATGATGATGATAAAGAAACAACCGTTCTTTGAGAGATTAACACACGCCAAGCACAGGGCTGCCTGCTTTACACACTTTGTCTCATTACTGGGAGGGGATACTATTATCTCATTTGCAAGATGATCTTACGGATAATAGTTTGATGTCTAACTGGAGAAGGACTGGTTTGTGGTGACACATACTTGGAGGCTGTGGAGGCCTCCTGTGGAAGCAGGGGGCGAGATGGGTCACACAGAAGAGAAATCTCTGAAGGAATCCCTTGTTTTCTCAATCCCTTTGCGCTTAGTTGACCAGTTTTCATGATGACTTCAGTATTCAGCCTCCGTCGTTCGCGATACCACAGAAATACGAGGCACAATCCCTGCCTACAGGGCACCTATAATCTAGCAGGTGGATCAGAGGAGATTGTGAAGACACTGCCACGCGGAGCAGATTTGGGTTTGGCCTCTCATCTCCTATGAGCCTTTGTGGGCCTGAGCTGCTACCGCTTCTTCCTTCTCTTTGGGTCAATGCCATGTGGCTTGTGGTATTTTAGTTCCCTGGCCAAGGATGGAACCCAGGCCCTGGCAAGTGGAAGAGCCAATTCCTAACCTGACCTACGCTTCCTTCTAAAAACTAAATGATTGGACTAGATAAGAAGTTTGCAAACTTTTTTTCTATAAAAGGCCAGATATAACTATTTTAGTCTCTTGGGGTCCTACCGTCTCTGACTACTCAACGCTGCCATCATAGCATGCAAGTGGCAGCATGCAAGTGGCTGACGACAGTATGTCACAGATAGGCATGGCTGTATTCAAACAAGTTTTGTTTACAAGAACACCCGTAAATGAAAATCAGGTGTGCTGGATTTAGCCCCTGGCCGACCCCTGGACCCGTTGATGGCTATCAGCCCTTTCTGGCTAGAAAATGCAATCGTTTCTTCACCTTCCACATTGATTTCAGCCTTGGAGTGTGGAGACATTTCTTTGGCTTTTCTCTTCTTGAGGAGGAGTATATAAAAAATGGCAATAGAAGTGGTCCTGGAGAGGCACCAGGAGGGATTCCCAGCAATGTTTTGATTGAAATCGCAATGGGAGGAAGCCATTAAAAGGGGTGGGGAGAAAGGTCCCATTAATCAGAGATGGGCACTGCTGTTTTAGTTGGAGATCTGGCTATGAGCTCAGCAGGAACCCAAGGAAGACAAGATGGGGTAGGCTGGAAAACTGGCTTTTCCAGAGGCAGAAGGCTAAAGAATTCTTTTCAGAACAAGATTTCCATGCAATTTCTTATATAAAGCTTAAAATCTAAGCATAGTCAATAACGAAATTCTGCTTGTGTTGGGAAACACAATCTAGCATAGCAACGTAACAATCTTAACAAAGGACCCTAACAGTCCTAACAGTCTAACACAGTATAAACGTAGGTTTCATTTTTGTTGCAAATACCTATATCTCTCCATTTGAAAACTCTCTCATGTTGTTTTGCCATATATTTGAATAACCAGGGTTTCCAAGACATTTAAACAGAGGCACAGTCATAGGACTCTTCCTGTTGCAAGTGACGGAAACACCTTGTTCAGTTTGACCTAAAACACGGGATGTGTGGGCCAGAAGACAACACAGTCCAGAGGGATGCTGGCTTCCTCTGGGGGAAGTGTCTGATCCGGAATGTCACACGAGGTCATTCGTTTCCTGTCTCTTTCATTTCTTCTTTCCTTGTGTATCAGCCTCATCTGCAGGGGGACTCCTTTCTGGGTAATAGGATGCTATCCCAAGACTCACTTTCTTCTATGACCAAATACAGCAAAGGAGCAAGGGCTTCTTTTTTGTCGAAAGCGATGGCACGGTCTCCTTGGCCCTGATTGGGCCATGTGCCCATTTCTAAACCAACTCCTGTGGTCTTAGCCAGTTAGGGCCCACTACACAGCTGAGAATGGTAAAGGGGAGGTTCCCCAAAGGAGAGTTGGATTACATCTATTGGACAGAGGTGGATGATTTTGGGTAACTACCAGCAGATGTCCAGTGTAGTAATACATTATAATTTTCAAAACACTCTCGTGGAAACGGTCTCATTTGATTTTACAACAGTTTCATGGGAATACGTGTGTCAGGTATTATTATTTCCATTTTCAGATGAGAACACTAGGGCTTAAATCACATGACTTGTTCAAAGTCACATAGGTGGTGAAAGATGTTGTATTACATTTTTTCCTTCATGCTGTGATGTTTGACCACTGGACAACAGAACTGTCACCTCTCTTGTTTTGGACTAGATACCTATTAATATCACCTAAAAGAGAATTAGCATTCACCATAGCACACTGGCTTATACTGATTCTATAGCAAAGTAAGAATCTCACTGGTTTTTCCACGATTGCTGGTAAAATGTACCTAAAATGGCTTTTTGAACTAAGTGCAGGGCTACCTTTATTCCTGTGATATTTTATATTAAATGTCCCCCACTGCCAGCCTGGCAAGGATTTTTGAGTCATGTGGAATCCAAAACATTAACTGTCTCTTCCAGCTTTGTACCATCTTCAAGTTTAACAAATAGCTGCTTCTATTTCATCTTTTAAGTAATTGCTGAAGTGGTTGAACAATATATGTAACATTGACTAATGACTGACTTTAATCTGGAATGAAGTCTCCAGGTGACACGTCGCAGGACCCTACCTTTGGATTTGTTCAATATTTTTATAACTGATATGGCTGGAGGCTTAACTGATACGTTAGAAAGGTCAGTCACATCACAGATGGAATATATCTTCTCATTTGACCTCCTGTCCCATATTTCTGATATGAGCAACATTTTGATGGAGGACATCACCGTTTACAATGAAAATCCAAATGATTGACATGGAGTCAGTGGTAACTATGATGTCGTGAAACCCCCGCATCATTTATCCTGGACAGAGTCAGGAAAATTGTGGCCATTCAGTTAATGTTACAATTACAGAAATGAAAATAAGAAGGTAATCACAGTGGTGGTCAAACATCACCATCTGAGAAAATTTAGGAAGAAACAGACAGTACGTATTCCCCTAGTGACTTAATTTTCTTTTTTCAGATTAGAAAATTGAAATTCTAGAACTCACATGGAAGTGATACCAAGAATTCGGCCAGAAATATTATCTAGGACTCAGCTTCTCAGGCACGCACGTGGCAGGTGGGTTGTAGGCTCATCTGGTGGCAGGGATGGCAGTGAGGACTTTACCCAAACGTGCTCCCATCTTATAGCTTTGGCTGGGGGTTAGTTCGAAGCACTTTGAAGGAGGATGAGAGATTTTTATGAATACTAGAAATAATTTTATCCATTATTATCATCATTTAAACAGGTTTGAGAAACATCACTGTGCAGCTTAATTTCTCTAAAAAGACCCCTTTTAGGACTGGGCTCAGCCCTAGAGCGGGAGGCTTCTTGGGAAGGTCCGGGGGAGGCACCCTCGTCACTTTCGCCCTGGTCACTTTCTCCCCGAGGACTGATTCCACGCCAAAATCTTTGCAGCCCCTGTGTCCCAGCTGATGACCATGTTCTCCCAGACAATGACCGGAACACAGCCGTTCCTGCACTGCCTTCTCCCGTCTCTGCTCCCTCTTCCCCACCCTGAGAGCTTGTAGAAACGCCACCCTCACGTAGGTATTTCCTTGAGAAATTTTGCTTTCAAACTAATGGATGGGTTTCACGGAAGATGAACAAAAGCGATTCTCTTCTCTTCTTTCCCATTAAGTGATTAGCCTTGAGATCTGGAAAATACCGTTTCTGTTTAAAAGGAGAAATATTTAGAGAGCAAGCTTCACCTTTTCCCAGCTGCTCTCAGAAAACGAGAAAACAGTCGCTTGTTCTCTTGTTCAGGTCTCTCACCCGCCCTCTCCCCTCCCAGCGGCCCCCTTTCCCCATCACAGTCCTTCCTCAGCTACAAGCACAGAATATTGAGGTGCTAATAAGCTCAAAAATGTTCCAGCCTTGTGTTAGGCGTCAGCCACATTGCACTGCTCAAAAGAGGTTAAATGCTTGTGTGAACCTGTGTTTTCCACCCCCGGCCAGGCAGCCCTAAGCCAGGCTGATCCGGCCTCGCCTGGGCCTCTCCCCACAAGAGACTCGTGGCGCGGCGGGATGATTGAGGTGACCTCAGCCTCCCCAGCAGCTGCTGACTTGCACTTGGAAATTCAATCCTCTCAAGGTAATTCCTCAGCTTAGGAGAAACTTCCAGCAATGAATTCTGACTTTGATGCAGGGCAAAGGCAGGCTCCCTGGCTTCCACAGACGCCAGGCCTGGGGTGGGTGAGAAGCGGTGTGTTATCAAAGCAGTTTTACAAGGGCTCATTAGGAGGTTTCTAGCAATTTCTAGAACACCGTTCTGAATCTTCTTTCCCTTCGGAGGTTTTCTGCATCCCAAATGACTCGGGCCCGTCTGGCCACCCCATAGGCTACAAGGTGGCCTGGCTTCGAATGTCAGAGTAAAACTACGCTTCTGTCTCTTCTCGGCTGGAGCACCTCTCACTGCTTAGAGTGGCACTTTGACACTAACATCGGAGGCCGAACTAATTGTAGAAGGAGATATGGGGGAACCATTTGCTATGGTACCTCGGTCACCTCCTGCAAGCTGGTGGAAGTGGACATCTTGGCATAAACAGATGGGGTACCAGGTTCGGAGAAATTCTCCTCAATGCAGGGAAGTGGCCCAGAGATTCTGCAATAACCATCTGCTTTTAAGATTTTGGGGATCATTTTTCTCAGGCGGTAACCATTTCCCTTTCTTTTCCTTCCTCACTCCCCAAAGCCGCTCCCATCCCCAAGAGCAGGAAGTCCCCAGTGGTGGATGCAGGGACTGCCATGACATTCCTCTGCCTCCTCACGGGGGACGGCTTTGTTGTGGGAAGATCTGAATGTCCTTGTTGTCCCCTAAAGCTTCAGCTCCGAGTTTCAGGACGAGTTTCAGAATCAATCGTCACTGAGCCCTTGATCATCTTTTATGCCCCGTAGAAGTATGTTTTTACTCATCCATTTCTTCAGGAGGTAAGAAATAAAACTGTTCCATTCTAGGCATAAATTAGCATTTATAACAATGCAGTGCAAAAAATGTAATTTAAATAGAACTGATTAGAATTTTGATAGGCACCTAGGAACCTCTAAACAAATGCTGATCAGGTAATGAGTGGAACAAGCCATTTATTTCAGTGCTTCACTTCTCCGTTCGATGATTGGGTCACAGTTTCCCAAACATCTACGGCGACTGTTCATTAATTATTCACTTCTCGCTCAGTAATTGTCCAATTTAACTACACACCGTGAGCTTACAGGCAAAGCCACAGAAGACAGCAGAGGGAAAAAGGGACAACCTAGATAAAAGTATATTTTCTTTTTGTAATAACATTCGCTAATTCAAGGACTCAGAGAGAGGGTTAGCTATTGTTAGACCTTGGCCATTGTCTCATCTACATGTACTGGACTAAATTGCTCACCATTTGTTAAGCGGGGACATTTAAGCTCCAGAGTGGCGAGCTTTGCAGATGAGGCTGTACAAGTTGGCATTCAGCCTGTCTTTGTGGGTAGAGCCTCACCTTTGGGTCAGCGAGCAACATGCCGTAAGTGGGACAGAGAAGTTTCAGGATGCTATCATCCTGAATCACATGTTTTTCTTCAGGTGCGTCATCTTGGAAAATGTCCTGAATCAATCTGGAAGGTTCGTTTGCAGGGTTTTTCTCCATTGATATTTTGGAGGTTTTTCTTTTATTAAGAAGATGAAAATGTTTCCCTCTTATTTCATGAGTTCGACACACGTTCAGGAAATTCTGGGTGCGGTGGCTTCCCCAGGATATCATTGCATTCCATGTTCTGCTTTACTTATTGATGATATTCACTGGTAGTTAAAATTAGTTTATCAGCCCTCTTGTCTTGATATAATCTTGGTATTAGTAGGATGTCATCTGCTAGAATGCAGGTTAGAAATGAAATCCCAAGAAAGGCAATAAGTTAAACAATTGTTCCCCCGCAAGTCAGAACAAAGCGTTGTTTTAAAGGAAGAATCATCAGTTTATTATAGTTTTTTAAAAAATGTTTATTTATTTGTCTGTATAGGGTCTTAGTTGCAGCACGCGAGACCTTCATTGCAGCACGTAGGCTACTCTCTAGTTGTGGCGCGCGGGCTCTCAAGTGTGCGGGCTCCGTAGTTGCAGCACGCGGGCTCTAGAGCGTGCAGGCTTAGCTGCCCCGCGGCATGTGGGATCTTAGTTCCACGACCAGGGATCGAACCGGCGTCCCCTGCATTGGAAGGCGGATTCTTAACCGCTGGACCACCAGGGAAGCCCCTTTATTATAGTTTTAATGTTGCCCTCCTTGTCCTGGGTGTTTTGTGGGTGAAGAACCTCCAGGGATGAGGCTCTACAAAGTGGAGCGTGCTTTGAACGAGCACCTGATATCTGGGGCAGGTGGGAGAACAGGGCTAGCGTGATCCTATGGTCTGGCGGGTTAATGGTTGGCATAGCGATTTGTGTGAGTGGCACTTGTCTTTCTTCCTGCTGCAGCCTGAAAAGAGAATGTCTTCCTTCCTTTGTGTCATGACTGGGTACAAAGCAAGCATCTAAGGCGGTACCCAGTGGAGGAGGCGTCTACGCTGCTCATCATTACAGAGTTCATAAAGCTGGGGTCTAGGTGAAACCCACATGCTGGCAGTGGAGTGACAAGCATGTGTAGAGAATTTCTGTTGATGAAAACAACAGTAAATATCTCTGGGACAGAGTCTTTGTTGCCCAAACTTACTGTATCCTTGGGGAAGAAAAAGTAAAAGTTTGTTATTGCCGGAAGAATTGATAGCAGCCTGGCTCTATGTTTGCAGAATTCAACCGTCCTCTGAATACCTGTTTCTTCGAATAGGTGTCGGGCCATTTTACAGCCGAGTAAACTAAGGCAAAGAGAGGTGAAGAGATTTGCCATACTCACAAAATAATTCTGAGGCCTAGGAGAAATGAGGACCAATGGTCCACCGCAAAGCGATTTAAAACCGCCTAGGCCTATGTGTATCCCTGTGCCTTTCTTTTAAAATAAAGTAAAAAAGAATTAGGTGTACTCTTAGAGATGGCTGGTACTGTTTTCGACAGTGATGATTTTGGTTCTCATGAACTTTGCTATTTAGAGATATGCTAAGAGATCTTACTACCTTGGAACAAGCAAATGGCAAACAGATAAAATATTGTGTTTGGGGTAATTTATTTTCGACGGCTTTGTTAACTGAGCAATTAACTGGAGTATTTCCCTAGTGTGAACAGGGACTCTATTCATATTAAAACAATTAATTGGACAATTGTCGTAGGGTGAACGTTTACTCTCTTATTTTCTTCTCCTCCTCCTGCCACCTCTCCTTCCCCACATGTCTGGCTCTCCCAGAGACAGCAATTTCCACCGCATTATGTCTACGTGAAGATTGGAAGCTCTCAAGAATCATGGCAAGGAACTACAGCCACACACTTATTCTCAGCCGATCTTTGCATATCTTTGGATTTTTATGTTTTGCTTACTTTCCAATGACTGAGTTCCACGCTATAACATCTCCGTTATTTTGGTGGGTGGATTAGAGCTTATTGTCTCTCACAGCAGCCTTCGGCTGCCCTGGGTGAGACCTCCACAGCCTTACTTACCTTATCATAATATTGGAAAGCAATTTCTCTTGACTGCTGTGAACCGACACTAGAATTCTGAAATGCTGCCATGGTCATTAAGTGATTTCCAATTAGTTAATTGGTTTCACAGGCTGCTTCTTTCTAAACTGTACCTTAAATGAAAAGCGGAACCATTCACTTTTGAAAGGAAAAAATATCCTGGAACCTTTGAGTTTTAAGATCCTAAAACAAAGCATACTTTGGAAGAAACGTCACAGAAAACACCAGTCCTGCAAACAGAAAATATTATTATTATTATTACGGAAAAGAACGGACGGTCTCTCCTGACCTTGCCAAATGGTCGAGGGTTTATGTTGCCCACTTTAACTTTGAATCAAAGGAAGTGAGGTCGATTATTGGAGAGCAGCACAGAACATGGAGAGTTTCGAGATCAACATGGATTCTTCTCTAGGGAAGCTTCCTGGGCCTCTGTGTTGGGTCTTCAGGGCCATATCTGCCTGCCTGCTCTAGGATGTACTAACCCTCACTGAGCAGGAGGGCAAAGTCCTTGTGCATGGTTTATCAAGAAGCTGCTTTTTGGAAAGAGAACTCTATATGGTTAGGTATGTGGACTGACAGAAGGAATGGGGTGAAAGACGGTGAGAGGTTTACTTAGGATATCTCTAGTCAACACGTGTTGTTAATGGTGGGGGCCATAAACAGGATTTTTGAGCAATAACTGATTTGCACAGTAGAATAAATACTTATTCAATAGGGTAGATATGGTAATAATTACCCACTAGGGTAAATCAATCATCTGTTTTCCCTGATAGAAAACTTGGCTTTAATAGTAGGTAGGATGCATAAAATATGAATGCAAAATTTCCTCTCTATTAATTAGACAAAAACGCAGCCAATCAAATAAGAAGCATCGGAGTCTAGCAGTTAAAAGCATGGACTCTGGAGACATACTACCTGGGTGGAAATCCTGATTGTCACTTTCTAGCTGTGTGACTTGGGGCAAGTTGCTTGACCTCTCTGTGCTTGTCTCTGGGGAAATGGAGGAGAGGGGTAATACCATCCTCACAGGGTTGTTATGAAAGGTGAACATAAAGGGTTAAAATTCATCAATCCCTTAGAATCGAGTTTGAAACATAGTTTGTTAAAGAAACCAAATTTTATCGTATGCCATATTTTGAAAGATCCATCTTTTGATTTCTCCATTGAAAAAACCCTCCCCTCTTCTGGGTAACCAGCCATGAGATCCAGTACTCAAAGGAGGGCAAGAGCTGAGATGCTGGCAGTCCCTTGGGTTGGTCAGTCCATCTGTCGGTCAGCTATGTTCCCTGCCATTAGCTCTTTAAGACAATTTCTTTCCCCCAAATCGGTCAGCCTGACCTTTTTGTTAAAGAAGAATGTTTATGTCAGAGAAGTAGATTAAATTGGAATAGCAAAGGGGGCAGTAGCTGGAATACTGGGTCAGAAAGAGGCAGAGAACTTCAGTGTGTGCAAGTGTATATGTGTGTGTGTGTGCATGTGTGTCTGTATGAAAGACAGAGACAGAGAGACATGGTGTCAGAGAAAGACAGAGAGGACACACAGAGACATTCACACAGAGAGACACAGGGACACAGACAGAGACAGAGAGAACATGCGGAGAGCAACAGAAAATCTTCGGTGAGTGGGAGACCGTGCACAGGGAAAGTCAGCACTTTGCTGAGAAGGAATTGAGAGACGTGAGGAAGGCCAGGAAGGGAGGTGAGGACAGAAAGCCCTGACTGGCGATCGTGCCTTTACGTCTGCTGTAGAGGTAGTTGGTTCATCATTTCAGCAGCCTGGAGTCCTTTAGTAATGACTTATGGATTAAAATTTAAAACCAAATTAGATGTGTTTTCAAAACAGCACTCACACTGAATTGATAACAAGATGCTGAAGTTGGGCTCACAGTTATCCCAGAGCCCGGGGTATGCTGTTCTGCTAGACGGTCCTGGTGCTTGTTGAAGTGGGTAGGACCACAGCCCCGCTTTCTTCTGTGTCACTTCCCGCCCTGCCTAAAGACAGCACTTTCAGGTGATACGCTGGCAGGCACAAGTAACGCATTTACGGGCACATGTTGCCTGGCCTCGATAGTAACCCTGGTAGAAACTTGTCTGCTTTTTAAAAAATTTATGTTTAAGTTTCCTCGTGCAGCCTGTTCATTCCAGTCGAAACGATGGTTTGAGAAATACTAAGTCCAGAATCTCATAATGATACAGGAGTTTTGAGACCGTGTTTTTCTTTTTTGAATTTTATTTTATTTATTTTTTTATACAGCAGGTTCTTATTAGCCATCCATTTTATACACATCAGTGTATACATGTCAATCCCAACAGCCCAATTCATCACACCACCACCCACACCCCCCGCCGCTTTCCCCTTTGGTGTCCATACGTTTGTTCTCTACATCTGTGTCTCAATTTCTGCCCTGCAAACTGGTTCATCTGTACCATTTTTCTAGGTTCCGCACATATGTGTTAACATACAGTATTTGTTTTTCTCTTTCTGACTTACTTCATTCTGTATGACAGTCTCTAGATCCATCCACGTCTCGACAAATGACCCAATTTCGTTTCTTTTTATGGCTGAGTAATATTCCATTGTATATATGTACCATATCTTCTTTATCCATTTGTCTGTCGATGGGCATTTAGGTTGCTTCCGTGACCTGGCTGTTGAAATAGTGCTGCAATGAACATTGGGGTGCATGTATCTTTTTGAATTATGGTTTTCTCTGGGTATATGCCCAGTAGTGGGATTGCTGGGTCATATGATAATTCTATTTTTAGTTTTGTAAGGAACCTCCATACTGTTCTCCATAGTGACTGTATCAATTTACATTCCCACCAACAGTGCAAGAGGGTTCCCTTTTCTCCACACCCTGTCCAACATTTGTTGTTTGTAGATTTTCTGATGATGCCCATTCTAACCGGTGTGAAGCGATACCTCATTGTAGTTTTGATTTGCATTTCTCTAATAATTAGTGATGTTGAGCAGCTTTTCATGTGCTTCTTGGCCATCTGTATGTTTTCTTTGGAGAAATGTCTATTTAGGTCTTCTGCCCGTTTTTGGATTGGGTTGTTTGTTTTTTTAATATTGAGCTGCACAAGCTGTTCAGATATTTTGTAGATTAATCCTTTGTCCATTGATTCATTTGCAAATATTTTCTCCCATTCTGAGCATTGTTTTTTCATCTTGTTTATGGTTTCCTTTGCTGTGCAAAAGCTTTGAAGTTTCATTAGGTCCCATTTGTTTATTTTTGTTTTTATTTCCATTACTGTAGGAGGTGGGTCAAAAAAGATCTTGCTGTGACTTATGTCAAAGAGTGTTCTGCCTATGTTTTCCTCTAAGAGTTTTATAGTGTCTGGCCTTACATTTAGGTCTTTAATCCATTTTGAGTTTATTTTTGTGTATGGTGTTAGGGAGTGTTCTAATTTCATTCTTTTACATGTAGCTGTCCAGTTTTCCCAGCACCACTTATTGAAGAGACTGTCTTTTCTCCATTGTATACCCTTGTCTCCTTTGTCATAGATTAGCTGATCACAGATGCATGGGTTTATCTCTGGGCTTTCTATCTTGTTCCATTGATCTATATTTCTGTTTTTGTGCCAGGACTATAATGTCTTGATTACTATAGCTTTGTAGTATAGTCTGAAGTCAGGGAGTCTGACTCCTCCAGCTCCGCTTTTTCCCCTCAAGACTGCTTTGACTTTTCAGGGTCTTTTGTGTCTCCATAGAAATTTTAAGAGATTTTGTTCTAGCTCTGTAAAAAATGCCATTGGTAATTTGATAGGGATTGCATTGAATCTGCAGATTGCTTGGGGTAGTATAGTCATTTTCACAATACAGATTCTTCCAATCCAAGAACATGGCATATCTCTCCATCTGTTGGTATCATCTTTAATTTCTTTCATCAGTGTCTTATAGTTTTCTCATACAGGTCTTTTGCCTCCCTAGGTAGGTTTATTCCTAGGTATTTTATTCTTTTTGTTACAATGGTAAATGGAAGTGTTTCCTTAATTTCTCTTTCAGAGTTTTCATCATTAGTATATAGGAATGCAAGAGATTTCTGTGCATTAATTTTGTATCCTTCAACTTTACCAAATTCATTGATTAGCTCTAGTAGTTTTCTGGTGGCATCTTTAGGATTCTCTATGTATAGTATTGTGTCATCTGCAGTGACAGTTTTACTTCTTCTTTTCCAATTTGTATTCCTTTTATTTGTTTTTCTTCTCTGATTGCCATGGCTAGAGCTCCCAAAACTATGTTGAATAATAGTGGTGAGAATGGACATCTTTGTCTTTTTCCTGATCTTAGAGGAAATGCTTTCAGTTTTTCACCATTGAGAATGATGTTTGCTGTGGGTTTGTCATATATGGCCTTTATTATGTTGAGGTAGGTTCCCTCTATGCCCACTTTCTGGAGAGTTTTTATCATAAATCGGTGTTGAATTTTGTCAAAAGCTTTTTCTGCATCTACTGAGATGATCATATGGTTTTTCTTCTTCAGTTTGTTAATATGGTGTATCACATTGATTGATTTGCATATATTGAAGAATTCTGCATCCCTGGGATAAATCCCACTTGATCATGGTGTATGATCCCTTTAATGTGTTGTTGGATTCTGTTTGCTAGTATTTTGTTGAGAATTTTTACATCTATATTCATCAGTGATATTGGTGTGTAATTTTCTTTCTTTGTAGTATCTTTGTCTGGTTTTGGTATCAGGGTGATGGTGGCCTCATAGAATGAGTTTGGGAGTGTTCCTTCCTCTGCAATTTTTTGGAAGAGTTTGAGAAGGATGGGTGTTAGTTCTTCCCTAAATGCTTGATAGAATTCACCTGTGAAGCCATCTGGTCCTGGACTTTTGTCTGTTGGAATATTTTTAATCACAGTTTCAATTTCATTACTTGTGATTTGTTTGTTCATATTTTCTATTTCTTCCTGGTTCAGTCTTGGAAGGTTATACCTCTCTAAGTATTTGTCCATTTCTTCCAGGTTGTCCATTTTATTGGCATAGAGTTGGTTGTAGTAGTCTCTTTGGATGCTTTGTATTTCTGTGGTGTCTGTTGTAACTTCTCCTTTTTCATTTTTAATTTTATTGATTTGAGTCCTCTCCCTCTTTTTCTTGATGAGTCTGGCTAATGGTTTATCAATTTTGTTTATCTTCTCAAAGAACCAGCTTTTGGTTTTATTGATCTTTGCTATTGTTTTCTTAGTTTGTATTTCATTTATTTCTGCTCTGATCTTTATGATTTCTTTCCTTCTGCTACCTTTGGGTTTTGTTTGTTCTTCTTTCTCTAGTCCCTCTAGGTGTAAGGTTAGATTGTTTATTTGAGATGTTTCTTGTTTCTTGAGGTCAGATTGTATAGCTATAAACTTCCTTCTTAGAACTGCTTTTGTTGCATCCCATAGGTTTTGGATCATCGTGTTTTCGTTGTCATTTGTCTCTAGGTATTTTTTGATTTCCTCTTTGATTTCTTCAGTGATCCCATGGTTATTTAGTAACTTATTGTTTAGCCTCCATTTGTTTGTGTTTTTTACGTTTTTCCCCCTGTAATTGATTTCTAATCTCATAGCGTTGTGGTCAGAAAAGACGCTTGATATGATTTCAGTTTTCTTAAATTTACTGAGGCTTGATTTGTGACCCAAGATGTGATCTATCCTGGAGAATGTTCCGTGTGCACTTGAGAACAAAGTGTAATCTGCTGTTTTTGGATGGAATGTCCTATAAATATCAATTAAATCTATCTGGTCTATTGTGTCATTTAAAGCTTTTGTTTCCGTATTTATTTTCATTTTGGATGATCTGTCCATTGGTGTAAGTGATGGGTTAAAGTCCCCCACTATTATTGTGTTACTGTTGATTTCCTCTTTTATAGCTGTTAGCAGTTGCCTTATGTATTGAGGTGCTCCTATGTTGGGTGCATATATATTTATAATTGTTATATCTTCTTCTTGGATTGATCCCTTGATCATTATGTAGTGTCCTTCCTTGTCTCTTGTAACATTCTTTATTTTAAAGTCTATTTTATCTGATATGAGTATTGCTACTCCAGCTTTCTTTTGATTTCCATTTGCATGGAATATCTTTTTCCATCCCCTCACTTTCAGTCTGTATGTGTCCCTAGGTCTGAAGTGGGTCTCTTGTAGACAGCATATATATGGGTCTTGTTTTTGGATCCATTCAGCAAACCTGTGTCTTTTGGTTGGAGCAGTTAATCCATTCACGTTTAAGGTAATTATCGATATGTATGTTCCTATGACCATTTTCTTAATTGTTTTGGGTTTATTTTTCCAGGTCCTTTTCTTCTCTTGTGTTTCCCACTTAGAGAAGTTCCTTTAGCATTTGTTGTAGAGCTGGTTTGTTGGTGCTGAATTCTCTTAGCTTTTGCTTGTCTGTAAAGCTTTTGATTTCTCCATGGAATCTGAATGAGATCCTTGCTGGGTAGAGTAATCTTGGTTGTAGGTTCTTCCCTTTCATCACTTTAAATATGTCCTGCCACTCCCTTCTGGCTTGTAGAGTTTCTGCTGAGAAATCAGCTGTTAACCTTATGGAAGTTCCCTTTTATGTTATTTGTCGTTTTTCCCTTGCTGCTTTCAATAATTTTTCTTTGTCTTTAATTTTTGCCAATTTGATTATTATGTGTCTTGGTGTGTTTCTCTTTGAGTTTATCCTGTATGGGACTCTCTGCACTTCCTGGACTTGGGTGGCTATTTCCTTTCCCATGTTAGGGAAATTTTCAACTGTTATCTCTTCAAATATTTTCTCAGGTCTTTTCTCTCTCTCTTCTCCTTCTGGAACCCTTATAATGTGAATGTTGTTGCGTTTAATGCTGTCCCAGAGGCCTCTTAGGCTGTCTTTTTTCTTTTCATTGTTTTGTCTTTATTCTGTTCTGCAGCAGTGAATTCCACCATTCTGTCTTCTAGGTCACTTATCCATTCTTCTGCGTCAGTTATTCTGCTATTGATTCCTTCTAGTGCAGTTTCATTTCAGTTATTGTATTGTTCATCTCTGTTTGTTTGTTCTTTAATTCTTCTAGGTCTTTGTTAAACATTTCTTGCATCTTCTTGTTCTTTGCCTGTATTCTCTTTCTGAGGTCCTGGATCATTTTCACTATCATTATTCTGAATTCTTTGTCTGGAAGGTTGCCTATCTCCACTTCATTTAGTTGTTTTTCTGGGGTTTTATCTTGTTCCTTCATTGGATATATAACCCTCTCCCTTTTCATCTTGATATCTCTCTGTGAATGTGGTTTTTGTTCCACAGGCTGCAGGATTGTAGTTCTTCTTGCTTCTGCTGTCTGCCCTCTGGTGGATGAGGCTATCTCGAGACCGTGTGTTTTGAAAGCGAAATGTTTTCAGGAACGACAAGTTCCTCTGCTACCTTCTCCAGCAGCAAACCCTGTTTCCTACTGCCTAGTTGTTCCAGAGAGAGGGAGAATCTTTTATTTCAGTTTTCTGCAATAGAATGCAGTTTTTTCTCCTCATATACTTTTTAGAACAGGAGCTGCTCTTTCAAGTTTGCTAATCAGTATAAAGGCAAGAAGACATCAAAGGGAATGCTTCTTGGTTTGAAGACACAGCAAGGCTTTCTCTTGTAATGAAGTGCATTGATAAGTTTATTTCTGTGGTCCATGAAGCTAGTTATGACTCAATAAATATCAAATCAATCAATCAGCCACATAACCTCTCCCTGCCCTCAAGGAACTTATGATCTGCTGAAACACGATGAGTATCATGTACCTATATCTTTTAATATTTTTTTGACTTTCACTTAATGGGAATAAAATCTCACGAATTCCCAACCAGGGAGCCTGAAGAGGTTTGGGCTCCTAAATTCATTTACAAGCCAATGAGAAGATTTGGTTGGAGTTGATACCTGAGCCTGAATAATGCTTGTGAAATGGCCCCTTTACGAAAGAGAGCTAAGTGCTAAAATAACACGGGGGCTGAAGAAAGTGTGGCTGCTTGTGATGGTCCAGAGGGGTGTGTGCTGTGTCTCCAAGGGTAGGGAGAGCAGGGCAAGCACACTGGGACAAGACTGTGCCATCTATTAATCACAAGATTTAAAACCACGTTTCACTTACGTGGGATTCCATGCTAACGTGAGTGGCTTTTCCATTTCAGAAGGCAGCAGGAGCTCGCCGCAGAGTCAGTGGGCATCTGAAAGCCTGATTAAATGTGGTGAGGGTACGCACGGAATATTTTAGTCTCTGGATGTTATTTAGATTGAGACAGGAGCGTCTTGGGGGAACAGAGATGCATTAAAGCTGCACACGTAACGGACCATCTTTTACTTCCAGAGAGGCTGCATGTTGCTGTGTGGGCTCCAGCGGCCCCCGGTAAAGCTCTTGGCTTCTTCCTGACCTGTGCTAAACCTGCTCTCTGGGCTCAAGACGCATTAGAAATAAACAAAATGCACTTGTTTGAACCGATGCCGGACATGAAGCGGCTCCTGGGCTTTACATCAGGATCTCTGGTAGGCGTGGTTATCCGGGTCTCTGGTAGGCGTGGTTATCCTCTGGCTGCGTGCGCTGGGGTTTGGGTGACGGGATATTTATTTATTTATCTTGGAGGATAGTTGCTTTACAGTGTTGTGTTAGTTTCTGCTGTACAGAAAAGTGAATTGGTTATACGTATACATATAACCACTCTTTTTTAGATTTCCTTCTCATTTAGGTCAACACAGAGCACTGCGTGAAGTTCCCTGTGCTATACAATAGGTTCTCATTAGTTATCTATTTTATGCATAATAGTGTGTATGTGTCAATCCCAATCTCTCAATTCATCCCATCCCCCCATCCCCCCTTGGTAACCGTAAGCTTGTTCTCTACATCTGTGACTCTATTTCTGCTTTGCAGATAAGTTCATCTGTACCATTTTTCTAGATTCCACATATAAGCGATAGTACATATTTGTCTTTCTCTGTGTGAGTTCACTCTGTATGGCAGTCTCTAGGTTCGTCCACGTCTCTGTAAATGGCTTTATTTCATTCGTTTTTATGGCTGAGTAATATTCCATTGTATATATGTACCACATCTTTTTCCATTCCTCTGTAGGTGACAGGAAATTTCAAACTAAATGGGCCAAACATTTAACACCTGGAGGCACTCGGTCTTATGACGGTTCCTAGGTTCTCGAGCCTTTAGGAAGCTCCCGATCGAATAGGAGGGAGGGTGCTGTCCTCCCTCAATGGTTTATGCCTTCTCACTGCTCTGCCTCTTACCTTGTCCCTTACTTAACTCATTCTTCAAGAGCAGCTAAAAATGTCACGTTGATCTTCCTTCGTGCCTGCCTTTACTAATGCTTATCCCCCTTCCTGCCCCATCCCCATAAAACACTTAAGAAGCATAGGATCGGGCTTCCCTGGTGGCGCAGTGGTTGAGGGTCTGCCTGACGATGCAGGGGACACGGGTTCGTGCCCCGGTCCGGGAAGATCCCACATGCCGCGGAGCGGCTGGGCCCGTGAGCCATGGCCGCTGAGCCTGCGCGTCCGGAGCCTGTGCTCCACAACGGGAGAGACCACAACAGTGAGAGGCCAACATACCGCAAAAAGAAAAGAAAAAAAAGAAGCATAGTATCATAGAAAAGCATGGATTTTGTTCCAGATAAGTCTGAGTTTATGTTCCAGGTCTCACAGTTACTAGGTGTGTTTACCTGGTAAGGCTTCTCGTCCGTTTTTAGCCTTACTTTCCCTTAACTGTAAAGTGGGGATAATGCCACTTACCTTAGGGTTTGTAGGCGCATTAAATGATACCATCAAGTACAAGGCCAGGTCGAGAATATTCCACTGATCTTAGCTCCTTCATCCTTCATAGTTTGTCCGGCCAACTGTAATTCTTAATCGTTTGGTCATGGATCTGTTGGAGAATCTGATGAAAGTGATGGTCTCTGCTCCCAGGGAAAAAAAAAGATACATGCACAAAATTGCATACAATTTAAGGAAATTCAGGGATCCCTAGAGCCCAAACGAGAGCCCCTTAAGGATGGTGAACCTGGGACTTCCCTAGTGGTTCAGTGCTTAGGATTCCGTGCTTTCATTGCAGGGGGCATGGGTTTTATCCCTGGTCAGGGAACAAAGATCCTGCCAGCCGCGAGGCATGGCCAAAAAGAAAGGTGGTTGTCCCTCGGTTAAACCCCTCCTCTACAAATAGCCACATTTGTAAGACACTGGCGAGGCTGAAAAGAGACCTGGCGCTTAGGAGGGGCTGAACAAACACTGGTTAATCTCACCTCTGTCTAAATTGCAATCACGATATACACCATGCCTGGTGGAAATCTAGCTGTAATTTTTCCCTCTGTTTAGTTTTGAGAAGCTGTCATGGACAAGTGACAGAAATACCTCTGAGTGGAGAGTCTGGTCCCTGACTGACATGTCTTCCAGCTGGCCTGCCCTGCCTGTTTTCGACAAATTTGGCCTTTTCAAAGACCTTCCCTTTCTTATCCCACTCTACCCTGCAGTCCTGTGTGTGCTGCTCCCCAGCCAGGCGATGTGTTTTGCTGACATCTCTGTCTTTGCTCTCTGTACGGGATGGAGAGCAATTATCCTTTGGTTGGTCCCCGTGTCTGTGTTTTGGCAGACTGCCCTGCCTTCCATGTGATAAGTGTTTTGCAGACGGTGCAGCCTGACCTCTGCCAAGCCTAATGTCACCCTCATCAGATGCCGCCTGGGTCCAGGGGTTACCTCCACCTGCCCCTTCCCTTCTGAGTCTGCTGCTGCAGCTTCCCCTGGCACTACGTTTAAAAGCACAAAACGATGTGCAAGTCTGACTGTGATCCAGTGCCTTGGAACAATGTTAGCAGTGAAAGTGAACCTGGATAATTCAGGCACCTCTGAATGTTTTTCTTACAACCTGCATTGGTTTGTCTGACTGTGTACAGCAAGTAAATGAACTGGATAATCGCCATATTTCTACTCCGTGCTGTGTAGCCTGCGCCTCTGGAAACAAAAGTTTTCTCTACAACAAAGACAATCCTCAAGAACAACGATGGCCCCCGGGGGGGGATGAATCCCTTTGTCAGTGTGTGCCAAGGTATGGCTAATCCAGTTGACTCAGAAAGCACCTTTCTCCCATTTGATTTTCACTGGATAAGAGCAAGCAAACAACAGGGACAACAGCAACAAAAAACTAGAAAAACAACCAACCAAACAAAACCGAAACCACCATCACCTCCCTCCCAACCATCTCTCATTGATGTGCCCCTTCCCACTGTGCGTTCAGATCACCTGGAGGTCTTGGTAAAATGCAGATTCTGATTCAGTGGGTCTGGGGAGGGATCAGAGATTCCGCATGTCTAACAAGCTCCCGGGGATGCCGGTCCCACTGGTCCACGGGCGAACCTTGGAGAATCGAGACAGTAGCCTCATCCTGTAAGGCACGTGCACCCAAAAGTCAAGTCCGTCCCAACACGTGCCAACCTATGTGGCCCGTTAGGCCCTCAGCTTGGCGAGCTCTTCATCACAGCCTGCTTCTGTGTCTTACAGCAAATGCAAGTAGCAAGGCTCTGGTCTTGAGAGAAGGGCAAACAAATTTTCATGAAATCAAGGCAGAATGCACCTAAATATAACCCATGGCCCTCACAGACACCTCCTTGCCTGCAAGTCCTCATTGGCTTCTCGCTAGTTATTTAAAGTTCTCGGTAGGAAATTGTTCATCACTCAGAATTTAGGACAGCTTAGAAAAGTGCAATGACTGTAAATTTTCAGAGTCTGAAGTACTTGTCGCAGCAAAGAGCAAATTCTTGGAGTTCGAGTTTAAGACAAGGAAAACTCTAATCACAGCCACTCTTTTTTTTTTTTCCTCACTCCTATTAAATACCATTCTTTTTTGGTTTTATGTCTCTTAGAAAACCACCTGAACTCTTTGCTGGAAGGAATCAGATACATTATGTAAACATTTATTCTTTAAACACGGAATGTCTCCTATGTGTGAAAAAACTGTGGTAGTGACTTGCTTCTGAGTTAATAAAACAAGCCATTAACCTCTGTGAGTTTCCGTTTTCACATCTGAATAAGGAAGGGCTGGCCTGCGTGATTCCGGTTGTCTGGGATCGTGCATTCTAAGCACTGGGATACACTGAAGCAGAACATTCTGCCTGTTTTGTGGCTTTTTACTGTCCAACGCGAAGGCTTTTCTTAGCTCTTTCTGTTTCATGGCAGAGTGGGGAAGGCACACGTCCTTCTGTGTGTATCTCTCATGGTTTATAGGTGATAAGTGAGGAAAGGAATATGATTCCTTGTAGGCATGTTGCTTTTTTCTTTCTCTTTTGCGTGGAAGAGTATTCCTGTCAAAGAAAAATCCCACATAGAATTCCTATATACAAAAGTTAGAAAGGTGAAGGGGTCCAAAGTCCATCTGGGGGCCGATGCTTTGGCCCTTGAGGAGGTTCCAGAGATACCCTAGGTCCCTACAGGAGACGGATGGAAAACCGTTGCTCTAAACTGAGTTCTCTAAGGTCCAAATTCCAAACCACTCAGCTGTTCCTATGTAAATAAAGCTGGTGATGGGAAATCTAATTTAGGAAAAAAATGTGTAAGGAGCAGTGTGGAAATCTGAGTGGGCCTCGGTAAATAGAAATAAGGAGGATAGAGAGGCTGTGTCCTTCTTTTTTTTTTTTTTTTAAATATTTATTTGGCTGTGCCGGGGCTTAGTTGCAGCACTCAGGGTCTTCGTTGCTGCCCATGGGATCCTCGTTGTGGCATGTGGGATCTAGTTCCCTGACCAGGGATCGAACCCAGGCCCCCTGCATTGGGAGTGCAGAGTCTTAGCCACTGGACCGCCAGGGAAGTCCCTAGGCTGTGTCCTTCTGAGGATGGTGAGGGAAAGAGGTGCGACCTGGCCACTGTGTGTAAAGCTGGCCAGACCAGGTCTTAACAGCTCATGGTTCTTCCCATGCAAGGGGTGGATGTGAGTTTTTTAATGGAGAGGCTGGCTTTTGGACTTGTTCTTGAAACAGGAATGAGGGGCAGGCAGGGACTGAGAGAGAGAGAGAGAGAGAGAGAGAGAGAGAGAGAGAATCTGAACGAGAGAGAGAATGAATAAGAGAGAGAGAGAAATGTAGCTAGCCTGCACTCCCTGAGTCTGGTGGGCAGAAAATTAAGCAGAGCTGCTGGGAGCCCATGATGGATGGCGTGGAGGGGACTTTCCTGTCCAATGTAAGTCTGTCCATTTACATTGAGTTGGTTTGAAAGTCCCAATGTGCAAACCACAGGGGCTGAGTTTAGACCCTCAGTCGAGTATCTGCCTTCATTGCCTTTGGTGTCTGCGAAACGCTTAGCCAGTGAGTGAGAAGAGGAATCCTAGTTTTGACTTGAGCCAGTGGAGCATAAGTCCTGCTATAGCTTTCGGGCAAATGGCTTTTTATTTCATCTGTATATAAGGTAAAAAACCTCATATATATATGTGTGTGTGTGTGTGTATATATATATATGTATGTATGTATTTTTTTTTTCCTTTTCTTACAGGATGACTAAAAGGGAAGTGTTCCTTTCCTGTTGTTGCGAAGGCTGCTGTCCAGTTGAGTTGCTTCTCCAGCAGAAACAGTCGGTGTCATTAACCTTTTCTCCGTACTGTGTGAGCTGTGGAACACGAAACCGGCCTGATTGATCACATCGCCACTTCAGAACGGAGGCGGGTAGGTGTGTGGGTTGACGAACCGCTTTGGAGATTTGCGTAGTTATCACAGCATTGCCCCTCGGGGGCTGGATGACATTTTGGATCGGCCTGTGTGTGAGGGGCTGGATAAAATCAGGATGGAAGGAGAGAGGTGGGGCGAAACTAAAGGGAGAAGGTGACGCTGCCTCAGCCTCGCGGCAGCCATAACTGCGAGATGGGCTACGTTTCGGTGCTTGTCGGAAGGTGGGGCGTGATGTGTGCCTGGGGGCGGAACCAGGATGGAAAAGGGATTGAAAATCCTGTTACATGAGGAAGAGATCAAAGACCGAATGTATTTAGTGGCAAAAGAGAAATTCTACTTTGGGGTGTGTCCTATTTTTTGTCTTCAATTCTTAAAAGGCTGTTGAAGGGAGGGGTATGGAATCTCCTGTACGGCTTCTGAGGAAAAATTGGAGCCTCTTTGACTCCATTTGAGGTGAAATGTTTAAATGGAATGGGTAGCTGCTAATGGAAGTGGATTTCTCCTCAGGCCGCCATTCAAGCCAATGCCTTAAGCGAAGTGCGTGATCTGGGACGAAGTTGGCTTGGTTGACCTCTAGAGGTGCTTAGAAGGCTGTCAGACAAAGAGTCCATCACATTTCATCATTTTCTCCCCGTCTCCAATAACAACTCATGAACAATTTCTGGCCTTGCTGAAACTAGATACCCTGCCGTGGACAGAATCTAGTTTCCTGTGGAAGTGGAGTTGTACAGAATTGGCTTTTTTTCCCTTTAAGAAATAAGAAGATTAAAAGTCTCAGTTTCTGGGGGCTTCCCTGGTGGTGCAGTGGTTAAGAATCCTCCTGCCAATGCAGGGGACACGGGTTTGAGCCCCAGTCTGGGAAGATCCCACACGCCGCAGAGCAACTAAGCCCATGCGCCACAACTACTGAGCCTGTGCTCTAGAGCCTGTGCTCTGCAACAAGAGAAGCCACCGCAATGAGAAGCCCGTGCACTGCTACAAAGAGCAGCCCCCACTCGCCGCAACTAGAGAAAGCTTGTGCACAGCAACAAAGACCCAACACAGCCAAAAAATAAATAAATAAAAAATCTCGGTTTCTGTGTCCTTGTGGTACAGGAGAAGGAACAGAACTTGTAATCTAGAGCGGGATCCTAACTTAAACATTTTCTTATTGTGTGATCTTGGGCAAAGTTTCAGATTTTTAATTTGTAAATTGGAGCTAATGCTATTACCTTTGCATGGTTGTTAGAAGCATTAAGTGAGATGATATTGGTACGGTGCCCAAGACAGGGCTTGGTACACAGTAGTCACTCGATAAATGGATTTATTTCCATTTATTTCCTTTAGTCTCCCAGGTAACTAAAATAGAACAGTTGGACTGTAAGAAAAGGAAACTACAGGCCAATATCCCTGATGAATATGGATGCAAAAATTCTCAACAAAACTGCATTCAACAGCACATTAAAGAGATTATACACCATGGTCAAGTGGGGTTCACCCTTGAGATGCAGAGACGGTTCCACACATGCAACTCAGTAAGTGTGATTCATCACATTAATAGGATGAAAGATGAAAGTCATATGATCATCTTTGTGAGATAAGTGGCCATGAGGCTGCTCAGCGCGTGCTCAGACTCCCTTAGGGTGAATGCAGGTCATGGCTCCAAGACCCATGGGAGGGACGGATGAATGGTGGGGTGGAGGGATGGGATGGCAGAGCGCTGGATGCCAGTGTGTCGGTAGTTCAGACTAGAGCAGGGATCTCCTTTTGTGGTCCCATTTGCCTCAGAGCAGCGTGCATGTGTGTGTGTGCGCGCATGCGCGCACGCGCATATATTTTTCTTCTGCTTCTCCTAGACTCAAGCCGTCTATTGCATAATTCCTCTAGTCCAGTGTTCCTCAAACTCCAATGTGCGTACAAATCTCCTGGGGATCTTGAGAAAACGCAGATACCAGTTCAGCATATCGGTGGAGGGGCGTGAGATTTTGCATTTCTAACAAGCTCCCGGGCAGTGCTGAAGCTGCTGGTGTATGGACTGCACTTTGGGTGGAAAGGTTTTAGTTTGTGACACTGCTGCCTGTAGAAAGCCTCTGAAACCATCTCTAGTTGGGTGATGACTTTGGAGCCTGCCTCTCCGATCCTGCTGGGATTCCTGGAGAATGCTTCCTTATCATTGTCTTCTTTTTTTCTGCTAAGACCTATTATTTATGAGTACTATCTAGGTATCTCTTTTTCTCCAAAGATGAGGTCTACCCGCAATCTATAAAGCCCGTATTTGGGCTTCTTATAGCAACACATCTTTTTCTCAGAGTGGTGCTAACACCGCTGGTGGTGAAGCCCTAGGTACAAACCTGTTTTAGGAAAGAAATTCATCTTGTTAGAGGGAGCTGAGTACTTACAAGGCAGATAACGTTCTGCAGCTTGCTGAATTGATGAAGAGAAGCACTGAGATTCAGACTTAACCTATCTTTCATTCTTTGAATGAAGTCTATCTTCTGAATTACATGAGCCGTGTGAAGCAGAGAAAGAGAGCGATGGTTCTAGAAACAAAAACAGAGTTCTTGTCTTTTAATACAGGAGACAATGCCTCGGGATATTATTATTTGTGATCTATGGGGTGCATAGCAATATGACCGGTGTCTCACCACAGCAGACAGACGACTCTGAACCTCTGCCTTTGATGAACTCTTGTAGCTTCCCAGGGGCAATTTTCCACTGTAGAATAGCTGCTGCATCACACAATTTTGGCTTAAAAAAATCATACTAAATGAGCTGCTAGGAAACTTGGTTTCTGTTTTCAGTCTTACTGCTGACTTATTCTGACTTTGTCCAAACTCCTTCAATCTTCTGACCTGTTAGTAAATATCGCTATCAAATATTTGCTCTTGACATACCTTGAGATGTTTATTAGCTAAATTAGTCTCAAGTATTTGTGAAAACTTGCTTTTCCTTCTGAAGATATATCAGATTTCCCTACAAGGGCAAACTGTGTAAATGAGTAAAACCAACTAAACAAACAAAACAGAGAAGATGACCAGATCATCCTCTGTAAGAAAGGAGTAGAAGAGAAGACAAATTTCCTTCCCCCACTCCTTTCTTCCTTTCTTCTGACTTTTAAAAAACTTTATTTTGAAATAATTTCAGATTTATAGAAAAGTTGCAAGAATAGTATAAAGATTGCACAAATGTTAACATTTTCACCTCATTGGCTCTCATTCTCTCTCTCTTTCTATCTATATCTATATATGTGTTTTTTTCTGACCCAGTTGAGAATAAGTGGAAGACAAAGTAGATGCCCTTTATGCTTAAATGCTGCAGTGACTATACTGAGGACGTACTTACTCACAATATAGTTACGAAAATGAAGAATTAAACTGACAACACGATTAAATCTATGGACTTTATTCAGATTTTGTCAATTGCCTTCATATGTCCTTTATAGTATGACAAAAAAATAATCTTTGGTCCAGATCCAAACCAGGCTCATGTGTTTTATATAATTGTCCTGTTTCTTGTCTCATTAATCTAGAGCATCAACTCAGTCTTTCTTTCTTTCATAGTGAAGCTAAATTCTTTTTTTCAATTGAAATACAGTTGAAATACAATATTGCATTAGTTTCAGGTGTGAACTACCTAATGATTTGACAGTTGCATACATTATGAAATGACCCCACGATAAGTCTAGTCTGTCCCCATGTAAAATTATTATTATGATTGACCATGTTTCTTGTGTTGTATATTATATTCCTCTGCTTATTTATTTTATACCTGGAGTTTGTACCTCTTAGTCCCCTTCACCTATTTCACCCCCCCCCCCCCCAGACCTCCCTCCTTTCTGGCAACCACCTGCTTGTTCTCTGTATCTATGACTCTGTTTTCATCTTGCTTTGTTTGTTTTGCTTTTCAGCTTCCACATTTAAGTGAGATCACGCAGTATTTGTACTTCCCTGTGTGACTTATTTCACTTAGCCTAATACTCTTTTGATCCATGCTTACTATTGCAAATGGCTAGATTTCATTTTTAAATGGCTGAGTAATATTCCATTGTGTATATATGTATATACATATATATGTGTGTGTGTGTATATATATGTATGTATATATATATGTATACATACATATACACATACACACATATATGCATATCTTCCTTATCCATTTGTCTGTTAATGGACACTTACGTTGCTTCTAGATCTTGGATATTATAAATAATGCTGCAGTGAACATTGGAGTGCACATATCTTTTCAAATTAGAGTTTTGGTTTTCTTTGTGTAAATACCCAGAAGTGAAATTGCTGGATCATATTGCGGTTCTATTTTTAGTTTTTTGAGGAACCTCCATTCTGTTTTCTATAATGGCTACACCAATTTACAATCCCACCAACAGTGCAAGGGTTCCCTTTTCTCCACATCCTTGCCAACTCTTGTTATTTATTGTCTTTTTGAAGATAGCCATTCTGACAGGTGTGAGGTGGTATCTCGTGTTTTAAAAAAAAATTATTTTATTTATTTTATTTTGTTTTTGGCTGTGTTGGGTCTTTCTTGCTGCACGCGGGCTTTCTCTAGTTGTAGAGCAGGGGCTACTCTTCCCTGCAGTGCGTGGGCTTCTCATCGCAGTGGCTTCTCTTGTTGTGGAGCACGGGCTCTAGATGTGCAGGCTTCAGTAGTTGTGGCACATGGGCTCTAGAGCGCAGGCTCAGCAGTTGTGATGCATTGGCTTTGTTGCTCCGTGGCATGTGGGATCCTTCTGGACCAAGGCTCGAACCTGTGTCCCCTGCATAGGCAGGTGGATTCCCAACCACTGCGCCACCAGGGAAGCCCTATCTCATGGTTTTGATTTGCATTTCCCTGACGTTTAGTGATGTTGAGCATCTTTTCATGTGCCTGTTGGCCATCTGTACATCTTCTATTCAGTAGGCGGCCTTTTTGTTTTGTTGATAGTTTCCTTAGTTGTGCAAAAGCTTTTTAGTTCGACATAGTCATATTTGTTTATTTTTGCTTTTGTTTTCCTTGCCTGAGGAGACAGATCCAAAAAAATATTACTAAGGCTGATGTCAGAGAGTATACTGCCTATGTTTTTTTCTAGGAGTTTTGTGGTTTCAGGTCTTACATTTAAGTCTTTAATCCATTTTGAGTTTATTTTTGTTTATGGTGCAAGAAAATAGTCCAATGTGATTCTTTTGCATGGCAGCTGTTCAATTTTCCCAACACCACTTACTGAAGAAGCTGTCTTTTTCCTATTGTATATTCTTGTCTCCTTCGTCATAGATCAATTGACCATATAAGTGTGGGTTTATTTCTGGGCTCTGTATTCCATTCCACTGATCTATGTGTCTGTTTTTGTGCCAGTACCACATTGTTTTGATTACTGTAACTTTGTAGTATAGTTTGAAATCAGGGAGCATGATACCTCTACCTTTGCTTTTCTTTCTGAAGATTGTTTTAGCTATTTGAGGTCTTTTTTGTTTCCATACAAATTTTAGGATTATTTTTTCTAGTTCTATGAAAAATGTCATTGGTATTTTGATAGAGATTGCATTGAATCTTTAGTTTTCTTGAGGTAGTGTAGTCATTTTAATAATATTTAATTCTTCTAATCCATGTACATGGTATATCTTTCCATTTGTTTGTGTTGTCTTCAATTTCTTTCATCAGTGTCTTATAGTTTTTCTGAGTATAAGTCTTTTATCTCCTTGGTTAGGTTTATTCCTAGGTATTGTATTCTTTTTTTTTTTTTTTTTTTTTTTTGGCGGTATGCAGCCCTCTCACTGTTGTGCCCTCTCCCGTTGTGGAGCACAGGCTGCGGACGTGCAGGCTCAGAGGCCATGGCTCACGGGCCTAGCCGCTCCGCGGCATGTGGGATCTTCCTGGACTGGGGCACGAACCCGTGTCCCCTGCACCAGCAGGCGGACTCTCAACCACTGCGCCACCAGGGAAGCCCATATTCTTTTTGATGCAATTATGAATGTAATTGTTTTCTTAATTTCTATTTTTGATAGTTCATTGTTAGTATATAGAAATGCAACAGATTTCTGTATATTAATTTTGTGTCCTGCAACTTTACTGCATTCATTTATTAGTTCTAAAAGTTTTTTTGGTGGTGTGTGTGTCATCTTTAGGATTTTCTGTATGAAGTAGCATGTCATCTGCAAACAGTGACAGTTTTACTTCTTCCTCCCCAATTTGGATTCCTTTAATTTCTTTTTCTTGTCTGATTGCTGTGGGTAGGACTTCCAGTACTATGTTAAATAAAAATAGTGAGAGTGGATATCCTTGTCTTGTTCCTGATCTCAGAGGAAATGCTTTCACCTTTTCACTATTGAGTATGATGTCGGGTGTAAGTTTATCATATATGGCCTTTCTTATGTTGAGGTATCTTGCCTTTATACCCATGTTGTTGAGAGTTTTTATCTTAAATGGATGATGAATTTTGTCAAAAGTTTGTTTTTTCCTGCATCTATTGAGATGATCATATAATTTTTATTCAATTTTGTAACTGTGGTGTATCACATAGATTGATTTGTGGATACTGAACCATCCTTGCATCCCTAGAATAAATCCCATTTAATCATGGTGTATGATCCTTTCACTATATTGTTGAATTCAATTTGCTAATATTTTGTTGACGATTTTTGCATCTATGTTCATCAGTGATACTGGCCTGTAATTTTTTCTTTTTGTGATGTCTTTGTCTGGTTTTTGTATCAGGGTGATGCTGACCTGATGCTGAATGAGTTTGGAAGTGTTCCTTCCTCGCAGTTTTTTTGCAATAGTTTGAGAAGGATAGGTGTTAACTTTTCTTGAAAAGTTTAGTAGAATTCATCTGTGAAGACATCTGGTCCTGGAATTTTGTTTGTGGTGAGTTTTTTTTTTTTTAATTAATTTTTTAAAATATTTATTTATTTATTTATTTTGGCTGCGTTGGGTCTTCTTTGCTGTGCACGGGCTTTCTCTAGCTGCGGCGAGCGGGGGCTACTCTTTGTTGTGGTGTGTGGGCTTCTCACTGTGGTGGCTTCTCTTGTTGTGGAGCACAGGCTCTAGGTGCTCGGGTTTCAGTAGTTTTGGCATGTGGGCTCAGTAGTTGTGACTCACAGGCTCTAGAGCGCAGGCTCAGTAGTTGTGGCACATGGGCTTAGTTGCTCTGCGGCATGTGGGATCTTCCTGGACAAGAGCTCGAACCCACGTCCCCTGCATTGGCAGGCGGATTCTTAACCACTGTGCCACCAGGGAAGCCCTTGTTGTCAGTTTTTTAAATTACTAATTCAATTTCATTACCATTAATTGGTCTGTTAATATTTTCTATTTCTTCCTGATTAAGTCTTGGGAGATTGTACGTTTCTAGGAATTTATCCATTTCCTTTAGACTATCCATTTTATCAGCATATAGTTGTTCATACTGGTCTCCTATGATTTTTTGTATTTCTGTGCTGTCCATTGTAACTTCTTTTTCATTCCTGATTTTATTTATTTGGGCTCTCTCTCTCTCTCTCTTTTTTTTTCCTTGATGAATCTGGCTCAAGGTTTCCAATTTTATTTATCATTTCAAAGAACCAGCTCTTAGTTTCATTGATCTTTTCTATTGTTTTTAAGTCTCTATTTCATGTATTCCTGCTCTGATCTTTATGATTTCTTTCCTTCTACTAACTTTGGGTTTTGTTGGTTCTTTTTCTAGTTCCTTTAGGCTTAAGTGTTAGATTGTGTGTTTGAGATTTCTCTTGTTTCCTGAGGTAGGCTTGTATTGCTATAAACTTCCCTCTTAGAACTGCTTTTGCTGTGCCTCATAGATTTTGGATTGTTGTGTTTCCATTTTCATTTGTCTCCAGTAGTTTTTTTTTTTTTAACTGTTCAAACTACTCTTTTATTTATTTATTTATTTATGGCTGTGTTGGGTCTTTGTCTCTGTGCGAGGGTTTTCCTAGTTGTGGCAAGCGGGGGCCACTCTTCATCGTGGTGCGTGGGCTTCTCACTATTGTGGCCTCTCTTGTTGTGGAGCACAGGCTCCAGACGCGTAGGCTCAGCAATTGTGGCTCAAGGGCCCAGTTGCTCCGTGGCATGTGGGATCATCCCAGACCAGGGCTCGAACCCGTGTCCCCTGCATTAGCAGGCAGATTCTCAACCACTGAGCCACCAGGGAAGCCCTCTAGTCGTTTTTTATTTCCTCTTTGATTTCTTCAATGACCCACTGGTTGTTTAGTAGCATATTGTTTAGCCTCCATGTTCTTGTGTTTTTTGCAGTTTTTTCCCCTCATCGTTGATTTCTAGTCTTATGCTGGTATAGTCAGAAAAGATGCTTGAAATGATTTCAATCTTCTTAAAATTATACTGAGACTTGTTTTGTGGCCCAGCATGTGATCTGTCCTAGAGAATGTTCCATGTGCTCTTGAAAAGAATGTGTATTCTGCTGTTTTTGGATAGAATGTTTTAGATTAAATGTATCTATTAAATCCATCTAGTATAATTTGTTGTTTAAGACCCGTCTTTCTTTATTAATTTTTTTTGGTCTGACTGATCTGTCCATTGATGTAAGTGAGGTGTTAAAGTCCTCTACTATTATTGTGTTACTGTCAATTTCTCCCTTTATGTTTGTTAATATTTGCTTTATGTATTTAGGTGCTCATATGTTGAGAGCATATATATTTTCAATTGTTATCTTCTTGATTGATTGATCCCTTTACCTTATGTAATATCCTTCATTGTCTCTTGTTACACTCTTTGTTTTAAAGCCTCTGTCTGATATAAGTATTGCTATTCTAGCTTTCTCTTTTTTTCCATTTGCATGGAATACCTTTTCCACCCTCTCACTTTCAGTATGTGTGTGTCTTTAGATCTGAAGTGAGTCTCTTGTAGGTAGCATATATATGTCACTTTTTTAAATTTTTTTTTGCGGTATGCGGGCCTCTCACTGTTGTGGCCTCTCCCGTTGCAGAGCACAGGCTCCAGACGCGCAGGCTCAGCAGCCATGGCTCATGGGCCCAGCCGCTCTGCGGCATGTGAGTTCTTCCCAGACCGGGGCACAAACCTGTGTCCCCTGTGTTGGCAGGCGGACTCTCAACCACTCAGCCACCAGGGAAGGCCTGTCTTGTTTTTTTAAATCTGTTCAGCCTATATCTTTTTATTGGAGTATTTAGTCCATGTACATTTAAAGTAATTATTGATAGGTATGTACTTATTGCCATTTTGTTAATTGTTTTCTGGTTGTTTTTGTAGTTTGCTTCCTTTCTTCTTTTCTCTCTTACCTTGTGATATGATGATTATTTTTAGTGTTATCTTTGGATTCTTTTCTCTTTTTTTTGTGCATGTATCTATTATAAGTTTTTGGTTAGCCATTACTATGAGGTTCATAATAAAAACATATATCTATATATAATTATTTTAAGTTGATGATATTTTAAGTTCAAACACATTCTAACCACCCTACATTTTTATTCTCCACCCCCATGTTTACTATTTTTGACATCATATTTTATGTATTTTTGTTTTGTGTATTCCTTAACTAGTTATTATGGATATAGGTGATTTGACTACATTTGTCTTTTTTTTAAAAAAATATTTATTTATGGCTGTGCTGGGTCTTCGTTGCTGTGCGCAGGCTTTCTCTACTTGCAGCGAGTGGGGACCACTCTTTGTTGTGGTGCGTGGGCTTCTCATTGCAGTGGCTTCTCTGTTGCAGAGCACGGGCTCTAAACATGCAGGCTTCAGTGGCTGTGGCACGTGGGCTCATTAGCCATGGCTTGCAGGCTCTAGAGCGCAGGCTTAGTAGTTGTGGCACATGGGCCTAGCCGCTCCACGGCATGTGGGAACTTCCCAGAACAGGGCTCAAACCCGTGTCCCCTGCATCGGCAGGCAGACTCTCAACCACTGCGCCACCAGGGAAGCCCGAGAACATTCTTTTTTGAAGCACACAAGCAGAGTTTGGGGAGCAAACTCCTTCTTTGAATTCTTGGCCCTTTTCTGCTCTTCTCTTTCATGGTGTCCTCAGATTCTTATTTACTGGCTCCTCATGGAGGATGTCATCAGGGTGGTTGTAGCCTGGGAAGACTTTAGCACAACTTGGGTAATATAGCTTTATATTATATAAGTGTAATGTTGACCCATTTCAAAGGTCAGAATGAAACATGAAAAAAAGGTTTAAAATGACACTTTCCATTCATCGAAATCTGTCTCTTTTGCAATGAAACTAGAATTCATGATTACATGACATGATATATAAATATACACACACAAATATATATCTCTCAATATCCACACACGCATGCACACATTTTGTACAAGCTTTTGTGATCACATATCTGGGCATCATCCCCTGTGGGTGTTAATTTCTAACTGTTTAGATACTCTTTTATCTGTATCCCAGATTAGAAGCGCAGCTGCTCTCCAGTCTTAGACACACTTGCTTGATCTTGGAATGACATTAGGGGGTTTCTTGTGACTGGTTTGCTGAGATCATTAAGAAAATCAGTCTTAAAGATTGGTTTAGGCTGGTTTTCCTTTGGTTCTCGAGTGGACTTTCTCTGGACCTTTCTGACCTTTAACTCTATTCAGTCTTTGCTTATCCTGATCTTATGGTGCCTTTAAACCCCAGAGGGCAACTAGACACTGATGATCCAAAGTTATTTATGAGCGTGATGGCTGTATTAGTGGTTTTCCCATTTTGCCTTTCTCCCTGCAGCTTTTAACCTGAAAGCATTTTGGAACAGGGTCTGTTTTCCTATAACTGCCTTCTTGTACTGGTTGAGCAAAAAATCAGAGCAGTGATTGAGTCCTCAGCACTATTATGGCACTACAGAGTAATAACATTTATCACACTTCTTTTTCAGCCCTTTAGAGAGTGACATTTCACAGTGTAATTTTGCTTCACAGATCTTTCCCTTGCGAGTTTTAACTTTCAGGGTAGAATTCTCTCTTATGGCTTCACCTTTTCCCTCTTTTGTGTATCTGTAAGAAGTTGCACAAATCAGCTTCCTCTCAGCATAGCAAATGGAATCAGGTCGTGCTCCCAAGTGCCCTTCACCTCGAGATTCCTGATGGTTTCTTCCTTATTTGTCGTGAACAGGCGCAAATTGCCTCACCTCTAGTTGTCCTTTCCACTTTATGAAACAAGCAATAGCAACACAGCTCTAAAAATTCCAAGATGACCTGCATTTTTCTCTTTTTATTATCCCTTAAGAAATGTCTCAGTAATTGAAGTCTAGAGGAGCAGAGTTTTGTCATCTTGTCATTTAGCATCTTACTTATGTTTGGTTTATTTATCCTGTGCCTTTAAACCCCAGTGGGCAACATCTGCCTAAGGGACCTAAAGAAATGAAACCAAGAATATTGTCATTAATTCAAAGGCCAGAAGTTAAGCAGAGGTCTTAGTGCCCACGGTGGTCTGAGAGTCAGAAGGAGGAAAAGGAAGAGAAGAACGCGCGAACATTTTAGTAGGCAACAGCAGAGATGCGAGACATCTGTGCCCAAGATTCATACTGCATGCTACATTTTATTTATTTATGGGGACATGGGTGTCTGTTTTTGTCCCTCTATAGTAATTTATCAGTGAGTTCATCTTGATTTACTAGTGCACTGAGGACCCGCACTGCTAATTCCCCTTGATTTCATATATTTCTTTTACCTTAACTCATAAAGCTTCAGCGTTGCCTTTATCATCCGTATGTGTTTCTTTGCAAGTCCGACTTGTTTTGATCTATAGCATGAGCCCTCTTTCCCCACTTCTTTGTCCCGTCTTCACAGATTGCTTTCCTCAGTATGACATTTCAGTCATTTGATTTTTCCCAACAGGTTCCCTGATGCCAACCAGGTCATGATACCCTAGCGTCACTTCAAGACCTTCCTGGTTATTTCCCTTGGTTCCTAGGATTTGTGGACCGGCACCTAAGAGATTTACTGATGATTTGTCTCCTCTTTTAGGTTTTTGTTTGCTTAGATCCAAACCACAGGTGGTAAATTAGACGGCCTGAGGATATCTGGAATTGTGTGAAATGGGAGCTTTGTTCTGCTTGGTAGAGAGTGCTGGAATGTTCTATCACAAGCGTTGTCACAGAAGGCCCATGTCTGGAATTGCTTTACAGAGAAGGATTCTGCTAGCCTTTGTAAATCAAATACCATCTACCTAATTTCCCTGAGAGCTTCTAGATGGGGAGAGTTGGATTATCAATTTTCAAAGTGGTTTGTCTTTTAAAAAGAGGAACACACCTGTAAGAAACTCATATAATTTCGGTTCGAAGGGGATAGAAGACATTTTTTCTTGTTTCATTTGTTTTTCATTGGTACTATATTTGTGGGATCTGAGCCACACACACATATGCAGACGGACACCTACGTATATATAACGGAGAGACAGAGAGAAAGAGAAAAAAATTCCTTTTTTAAATTCTCATGCTATTGGCATTAAAACACTGAATGCTGCATTATCACGAGAACTTCAGCTGTCCCGATTTACATTAGTGACATCTATTTCGGGTGTCAGACAAGAGAAAGCTGTACAGAATTATTTTTTTCTGATCTTTTTAGCTTTCTTTAAACAGTTTCTGTGATTCCACATGGAGAGAGGTTTTGTGGCTGCGTATGACATTAGAAAAGTAGCCTTGTTAGGAAAAGTAGCCTTGTCCTTAAATTGAGTATAATTCAGGAATTTCCCCATTATTTAAAATTATAATTCCGCGAAGGGCACTCCTAATTCTCTATTCTGTTGCTTTACTCTGTGAAGCATGTGTGGCTGGGTTCTTTCAGGGCTGTTCTAGTTGAGGTCTGTGAAGTTGATCCCACCTCATATCGTGATGGTGGATGAAAGACTTTCTGCCTGTGGGTAGGGAATGCCTGTTAATGCCGCCGCCCGCCCCCCACCCCGTGCTATTACCATCCCCCCACCCCATTCACTGCTGAGGGTACATTGACCATAAGACACTGCGGTGTCTACTTTTCCATTGTTCCCTCACCTGTTAAATAAAGGAGTTCAATAAGTCACCCAGTCCTAAAATCAAATTTAAAATGGGCTTCTATTGCAGTTGGAGGGCTTTGGGTAGCTATAAGGAAGAATTTCCTGATGCTGAGGATATCAAATTGCTTGAATGGTTGTATAATCACATTCTCAACAGACCTTAAGAAATATTTTAATCTCTGTCAGATACCTGAAGGCAGAGGAAAGAACCGTTTGACACCAGGTCCATAACTCAGTTCTGTAGTAGGGGAAACCACAACAGGTAATACCACTTTGTAATTTCTGATAATGGTACATGGATTTCTGCCCAATATTAATGTTTTATTGATTCAAAAATGTTCCTGGAATCCAGTGAAACGAATCCAAGCTGATAGACAGGATGACTAAGTAAATAATAGCAAAGCAGTAACCAAAAATGTCCAGAGAAAAAATTATGGGGAAAAAAATCCCTAATGAAGAACGTATGTTTAATATCAGAGGTAAATAATAAAAAGTCAAATTAACTTACTTAAAAAATCCATTTTTGGGGCTTCCCTGGTGGCGCAGTGGTTGAGAGTCCGCCTGCCAATGCAGGGGACACGGGTTCGTGCCCCGGTCTGGGAAGATCCCACATGACGCGGAGTGGCTGGGCCCGTGAGCCATGGCCACTGAGCCTGCACGTCCGGAGCCTGTGCTCCACAACGGGAGAGGCCACCACAGTGAGAGGCCCACGCACCGCAAAAAAAAAAAAAAAAAAAAATCCATTTTTGAAAAGGAACAAAAATTACAAAAAAAGGAAAAAAAGTAGAATTAAAACCTGACCTTTGAACAAGAGACACCATGGGGTCAGATTTGAGGGCACAAAGGGAAAAAATAGTATTAATATTATTTCTTTCAAGACATTAGTAAGTGAAGTCGTAGGCAAATGTGATCTGTACGTCCAAAAGTTCCACATGACTTATCTGACACCAGGGTTAAAAATAATACATATATGCCTGTTGGAATTACCACCAAGTAGAGTGCAGTAGCAGAAACAACGTTTGTCCCTCATCTCCAGCATTTTATATATTCCACCAATCCTTACCAATGGGATTTATGAAGTATTATACAGAATTTAATTATCCTATTATAATAGTATATACACTCTGAAATTAGGAATATGCTGCAGGCGTTGACTGAAAATGCATAGGCTGATGGCTTTTAACAAGAAGGGAAGACAAGATTCAAAAACAAAACAGACTCCTAAGTGTTGAGCTATGGCTTCTTCTCAAAACGCCTTCTCACAGATTTTTTTATTTTTAAACTGAGAGAAAAGTACTGATTGACCATTTCTGTAAGGGGCATAATTTATCTGCACTGATTAAAATGGTCAAGTGATAGCTCCTTATATCCCAGGTAAATGCTTCCTTTGTGCTTTCCAGACACGAATTTCTGACATGATGTGGGAAAAGCTGACGAAGTCAGTCTGTGGGCTGTGTTTTTATCCAGAAGGTGGCTTGAGATGGATTCATGGCAAATCACAGTAAATTATTTATCAGATAATAGGTGTGGTAATTGTTCTTATTTATCATCAGTATAACTTGCCTTGTTCTCCTGTCATGCTTTCAATCAAACCCTCCCCAAAGATTTGCAGGTTAAGATATACAGCCAAAAGGCCATTCCAACAGTGTTTACTCATAATGGCGCACTGATTATCTCCTAATTGAAAAATGTAAACTAGGGGCTTTGTAAGTCATGCGAGCGACCCTTGCATTTCTAACTCAATGAGGAGAGTCATTCTGTACCTCCTGCCTCCTGCCAAAAGGAACAGCACAATTTTCAGTACTTTTGATGGTCTCCTGAATTAATTTGGAAATAACTTCTTTGTTTTCCATGGAGAAGGGGAAAAACCCACATACCCAAATTTGCTGAAAAAGTACGGAGGTAGAATACCACCGTCTACTGTCCTGACGGCAGCTAATCCGTCGAAGCTTAATTGTAGGTATTCACCAGGTCTGGAGTTGGAGAGGAACGCTGATTATTGCTGCGTGCGTTTCCATAAGCAAGACTGTGTCTTGAGCCTGTTGCAAAGTTTCAAGTAAATTTATTTCTACCGGCAGCTGTAATGGATCTTTGGTCATGGACTATTTCTGGACTTGGTGCAGTGGGAGAAAATAATTCCAACTTACCCATGCAGAATTTCTCCAAAGGTTGCCAGGGTTTGCAAAAGGGGACTGACACACTCTGAAGCACCCCACACTCTTTTTGTCAGAGGCACCTGTGGTCCAGATGGCCCTGGGTTATTTTACTGTGGTTTACCTCTTCACCCAGAAACTCATACGCAGCTAGGCAGCCCAGTAAGGGTTTCCCAGCTTCCTTAACAAGAGCAGTGACTGCTACAGAGACTGTGTCTCATCCCTCCCCCGCTTCACTCCCCTCTCCTCCTTTCTTCTCTCCTCACTTGTTTTGGGTGTGACCCAAGGTCGTAGCTCAGATAGGACCCTCTACTAATGCTCTATTTCCCTCTGGCGTGCATCCTATTACACAGCTCACAGCCTCTTTCGGCCGTGTTGCTTCCTTGTGACCCTACCAACCTTGTCTAATTCCCGTGTCTATTCCTTCCTGGTCAGTCTGCTTCTCCTGTACCATCTGGGGATTTTCACGTATTTGGGTTGGATCACGGCCTTTCCGAAGTTGCTCAGCAACCTTCACAGCTCCCATCTACAGGCCTCCTGCTGATACCCTAAGCCACGCCCTTCTCCACCCACTTGCTCTGTTCTTGTTATCTGGGCTCCAGCTCCCCTTGCCTCTTACTGTGTTTTCACATCTTTGCGCAGCTCTCTTCAGATCGTTTGTATTGTTTCTCTTATTCCCAGCCTTGCCCTCATCCTTGGAAACTATTTATTCCTTCTTTTCTAACGTTCCACGGGGGTGAGCTGGACTTACCTCTACTTCCTCAACTAAGTTAGTGTAAGAGCATTCATCCTCCTGCTTTGCCTCTTGTGGAATTTAGACACTATTAGTGTCAAGTCCCATGGTAGAGGTCACTTTCTGACTCTCAGTAAACTGGCCAGGGGGCCTATTTTCCAAAAGGGTCTTGATAATTATCTCTGTGACTGTCAGTTCATTGAGAAGTTGCCCTGTTTCATCTAGGAAATAGAAGTTTTTTTGTGAACTGTGTAGTGATGGAATATTCCTAGGGTGCCTCACGGAGCTCTTCTAGTCCTGGGACTGATTGAGATTCAGTGACTCTGACCTTGTGTACAAGGCAAGCAGTTGTTTTGGTGATCAAATTCTTTAAACCCCCAACTCAGGACACATGGACGAACAATAGAACAGAATATCTGAAATCTTGAAAAATCTAGGATGTCGTATTAGTTATTTATTGCTGTGTAACAAACTACTCCAAAACTTACTGGCTTAAAACAACAAACATTTATTATCTCATACAGTTTTTGTGGGTCAGGAATTTGGGTGCAGTTTAGCTGAGAAAAAATCATGGGGAAAAAAATCCCTGATGAAAAACATATGTTTAGTATCAGAGGTAAATAATAAAAAGTCAAATTAACTTACTTAAAAAATCCATTTTGGGGGCTTCCCTGGTGGCGCAGTGGTTGAGAGTCCGCCTGCCAATGCAGGGGACGCGGGTTCGTGCCCCAGTCCGGGAGGATCCCACATGCCGCGGAGCGGCTGGGCCCGTGAGCCATGGCTGCTGAGCCTGCGCGTCCGGAGCCTGTGCTCCACAACGGGAGAGGCCGCAACAGTGAGAGGCCCGCGTACCACAAAAAAAGATGCAGGCTGAGGTTACAGTTATCTGAAGGCCTGACTTGGCGCTTCTAAGAGGACTCACTGACATGGCTGTAGACAGAAGGACTCTTTTCTTCACCACATAGGTTTCTCCACAGGGCTGCTTGAGTGTTCTCACAATATGGCAGCTGGCTTCCCCCAGAGCAAGTGATCCCACAACAGCAAGTTAGAAGCTGTAATGTCTTGTGACCTAGCCTCGGAGGTTGTACTTCATTATTTCCATAGTATCCCATTGGTTACACAAATCACCCCTATTTATTGTGGGAGGGGACCACCCAAGGGCAGGATACCAGGAGGCAGGGATTATTGGGGACCATCTTGGAAGCTGGCTACCACAAAGGTGTAGGCTCTTTTTTTGTGTCTTATTCTGCCCTTGTTATCCTTCCAACCATGTTTAGAAGATTATGAAGAGCACTGTGCCTCGCTCAGCTCAGCTAGAAGACAGACACCGGGGCATATTATGTCCTTTGAGCACGTGAATCAGAAAACAAAGGACTCCAGCAACCATCATGGTTAAAACAAAGTGTTTTCATTCCTTCTCTCTTTCGTTCTTTCTTCCACCAAACTTGGTGCTTCCCAGTGTATACTTCCCAGAGTACTAGTCCTGTGAAGTACTCTACCAAAAATTATTTTGCAATCAAACTCATAGATTCACAATTTTCATGAAGACTCTGAGAATTCTTGCAATAGAGATACTTATTTCACTGTTTAACCCAGCGCTTCTCAAGTTTATTTGTCCATAGGTTTTGAAATTTTGTCATACCTGAAAACGTCCGCTAAACCTAGTGTTCTTTAAAATATACATTTTGAAACACTGGTCTGCAGAGTTAGATGTCCATAACCAATATTATTCCAGAAAAGATTTAAGATGGTGGTAATACAAAAGCAGGACATTGAACCTACCTGGAATTGTATAGTTGAGTATGCCCATTCGATTGAGCCCTTGAAGGGCAATCTTATATCCACAATACCTAACTCAGTACCTGAAACTGTTGGTTTGCTGGGGAATCCTCCTTTGACTATCCCCTTTACTATGCTCTAAGAACGTGTGCTTTGATGTTTCTTTACCCCTGTATGAAATCTCTATTGAAAACTGGCCCTCAAAGTCTTTCAAAGAGCATTAACCTCCTTCCCCAAGAGGAGAACATTTTCTCCACCTACGTATAAACTCCAAGAAGCATTGCACTGCTGAGATTAAGCATCTCTTAGCTGGTGTATTTTATGGCCGAATTGTTTGTCTTGGTATGTAAGCCTCTGGGGCATAACCATTTCTCCTTATGAGTCTGGTATAGCACTCAGCACACTGTCAGCACTCGACCCAAAGTAAATCATCATAATAATAGTCATAAACATAAATCAAGGGAGCACCATTCAACTTATTTATAGCCTTACAGGAGAAGCACAAGAGAGAAAGTGCAGTTATTTTCCATCATATTATCCTATATCATTTCCAAGCAAAATGTCCTATTGTCCACTAGTGTGTAACCAGGCAATGAAGGATTCTGGAGTAACCTGCAAATTCCATGAGGGCAGAATTAAATGATGTGAGGCTAGAAGCTCATGTTTTCTAAGTTTCTATAATTAAAATCTAAATTTCTAGGGCTTATTAAGGTAATATTTAACATATAATTATCTTGACATTTTAAAAGGGAAAAGTGTTTAAGACAAATTATGTAGTAATATTTAATCACAAAAATCTACTTGTTCTGTTCCTTTCTTCAAAGGTCTGTTCTCTGATTTCTAAGGTGAAAGCTTAAAACTTAATAAAGAGTTTAATGTAATGTTTAATCTAATGGATAATAGTGGATTAGTTAGTGGGTTATCCCTCCCATCTAACATACAGGGTGTTTTTACCACATTGAATTCCGGGCCAACCTTACAGTTGGGCTTGTTATGCCGTATGACTGAATATCAAACTATAGTAGCCACGTTTTCCACTTCTTTTTCTAACTTGAGAGATTTGGAAAACACACCTACACACACACGCACACCCTGCCCCCATACTCACCCCCCTCATAAATGTAAAAATAACAATCCCAAATGTATCCACCATCAAGCAAGGTACTTGAACATTTTGATAGACTTCTTTTCAGGCTTTATCCGAAGCATCCACTTTAAAAAACATCTGAGTAACACATGACTGTATTTTCCTTTTTTTTTTTTTTTGCGGTACGCGGGCCTCTCACTGCTGTGGCCTCTCCCGTTGCGGAGCACAGGCTCCGGACGCGCAGGCTCAGCGGCCATGGCTCACGGGCCCAGCCGCTCTGCGGCATGTGGGATCTTCCCGGACCGGGGCACGAACCCGCGTCCCCTGCATCGGCAGGCGGACTCTCAACCACTGCGCCACCAGGGAAACCCCTCCTTTTTTGTTTTTTATGAAGGCATTTTAGATAAAGCTGAAGTCGTCTTCAATGACCATCTAAATCTTGCCCTCCCTCTCGTTAGTGGCACTTCCTTTTTTGGTATTTTTAATCATGAATTTGGTTTGTATTCTTCCAGATGATTGTTTGTTGTGCTAACATATATATCTATGTATTTCTATGAAATATATAGTATTGTTTTGTAACATGAAAAGCATTATATTTACATTATAGTTTATGTATTTTTATGCAAGTTACTTGAAAACAAAACCGTCAATGGTGATGTACACACACATTCATACTCTAGTTTATTCATTTTATCTACTATATAATATTCCACATCTTAAAAATACATTTTATTTAACAGTTCCATGATTTCTATTGCAGTGAATACCTTTGCATATACTAGAGTGGTTTTTTTTTTAGCATTAAAAAAAAATTTATTTATTTATTTATTTTTGGCTGCATTGGGTCTTTGTTGCTGCTCCGGGGCTTTCCCTAGTTGCGGCGAGCGGGGGCTACTCTTTGTTGTGGTGCATGGGCTTCTCATTGCGGTGGCTTCTCTTGTTGTTGAGCACGGGGTCTAGGCTCACGGGCTTCAGTAGTTGTGGCTCACGGGCTCTAGAGCGCAGGCTCAGTAGTTGTGGTGCACGGGCTTAGTTGCTCCAGGGCATGTGGGATCTTCCCGGACCAGGGCTCAAACCCATGTCACCTGCATTGGCAGGCAGATTCTTAATCACTGCGCCACCAGGGAGATCCACCCCCCCAACACAACCTTTTTGTTTTTTTAATTAGTAGATATCTAGAAGTTTAACATCTGGGTCATGGGTATGAACATTTTAAATTTTAACAGGTGGTGCAAAGTGAATGTTCTAATTGACCAGGTCACCACTGGTAAATAGATCCCTCCTTCCCCGCAGGTATTCTCAAATGTTAACATTTCTTCTTATCTGCCAATGCATGGTATTCTCAAATGTTAAGATTTCTCCTTATCTGATCACTGTAAAATATCACTAGTGATTTAATTTGTATTTCCCTGGTTGTTAGTGAGGGCAAACTTATTGTCCTATGTTTCTTGGCCATTTGCATTGCCTCTTCAATGAATTGCCTATTATATTCTTTATTTTCCTACTAGATCATCTTTTTTCTTATTAATTTTTAGCAGTTCTTTTTATATTCTGGATATAAACATTTTGTCTTTCATATTTGTTTTGAATATCTTTCACAATCTGGTTCTTGTCTTTGAACTTTGTTTAGGCGTCTTTTGTTTAAAAGTAGTTTAAAATTTTCAGGTAATCCATTTTATTTATATGTTCTTTCACAGTTTTTACTTTTTTTAATTTTAGGGAGACAGGTTTAGTTGCTTTTTTGTTCTCTAGTACAAGGAGTATGCAGTAATGCTGGATCTTAGCTTGATCAGATGTGAAATCAATGTAGAGTTGAAACTCAGTCGATACTGGTCCTAATGGACTTAATCAATGGAGAATCTCAGAAAATATCTAATATGTGTACCTCATTTTAACAAAGTGAAGGTACCGTTTTCTTTTCTCATCAATGATTTTATGCCTGAGCTTATTATATTTAGCAGTTGGCTTCTCCTCCTTTGATTTTCAACATCATCTAATTAGACATTTGGCCATCTCCACTGAATGGCTTGCTCATTCTGTCACTAAAATTTTAACAGCAGTTATTAAGTGAAACAAGAGAAAGCTGTGTTCACCAAGATGTACTCCAAATTCGAGGGAAAATGGGTTTCAGAATTGGAATTAACGTGGTTATGTCACATGAGAAAAATCTCTCTTGGACTTTCCTGCTTTATTTGCACCTGGCCCCCTCTGTTCACACGTTAAATTTCCTGTGTCCCGAACACCTTACAGCACATTTATCCTTGTCTGTTTATTGGCTTATGTTCAGAGTAAGGTATCAAGTAGTGAGACTTTTAGAAGTTTGACAAGGTCTAAAGTGACCGCTGCCCCAAATTTTAGCAATGGAGATAGAATACAGAATCTTAGTGAGATGGACAGACTCCTGGCACACCACTGTACCCCGGGGCCAGCCTTCAGATTTGTTATACATGCTAATTTAAGAACATGTGGTGGATAGTGACTGCTTTGATAGTTTTAAGCTTCTTTTAGGTATCGTTGGATTGACAGGGTAGCATCAAAAACATCTTTTTCAAATGGTCATGAAGAACCTAGGGGCAAGACGGGAATAAAGACGCAGATCTACTAGAGAATGGAGTTGAGGACATGGGGAGGGGGAAGGGTAAGCTGGGACAAAGTGAGAGAGTGGTAGTGTATATATGTCCATATATACACTACTAAATGTAAAATAGATAGCTAGTGGGAAGAAGTCGCATAGCACAGGGAGATCAGCTCGGTGCTTTGTGACCACCTAGAGGGGTGGGATAGGGACAGTGGGAGGGAGACGCAAGAGGGAAGAGATATGGGAACATATGTATATGTATAGCTGATTCACTTTGTTATAAAGCAGAAACTAACACACCATTGTAAAACAATTATATTCCAATAAAAATGTTAAAAAAACCAAACCAAAACAAAACAAAAAAAACCCATCTTTTTCTTTTTTGAAAAAATTTATTTATTTATTTTAGTTTTGGCTTCGTTGGGTCTTTGCTGCTGCGCGCGGGCTTTCTCTAGCTGTGGCAAGCGGGGGCTACTCTTTGTTGCAGTGCGTGGGCTTCTCATTGTGGTGGCTTCTCTTGTTGCGGAGCACGGGCTCTAGGTGCGCGGGCTTCAGTAGTTGTGGCTCACGGGCTCTAGAGCGCAGGCTCAGTAGTTGTGGTGCACAGGCTTAGTTGTTCCACAGCACGTGGTATCTTCCCGGACCAGGGCTCGAACCCGTGTCCCCTGCATTGGCAGGTGGATTCTTAACCACTGTGCCACCAGGGAAGTCCAAAAACATCTTTTTCAAGGAAAGTTTAAATGTAGTTATATGGCTAATATTATATAGGATGTTCTTAATGAAGAGCTTTTGTATGTCTTACATTGTTTAATCCTTACAACAACCCTGATAGGTATTATTTTTAGGTATTATTTTTTAATAACAGATTTTTCAAGAATAATTCAAATAACATACAATTACCTTTTGAAGCATTCAGTTCAGTGGTTTTTAGTATGCTCATGGAGTGGGAAAACTGTCACCACAATCAATTTTAGAATATTTTCGTTACCCCTCCCCAAATTCCCATAACCATTAGTGGTCACTTCGTCATGTCTCTACCCCCCAACTCTAGACAACCATTAATCTACTTTCTGCCACTATAGATTCGCCTTTTATGGACATTTCATATATATGGAACCATTAATACATAGCCTTTTGTGACTGGCTTCTTTCACTTAGTAATATAATCTCTTCAAGGTTCATCCGTATCGTAGCGTGTATTAATACTTTATTCTTTATTAATGCTGAATAATATTCCATTGTATGGATATATCCCATATTTTTGTGGGAGATTTTAAAAATTGAAGTACAGTTGCTGCACAATATTATACAAGTTATAGGTGTACAATATAGTGATTCACAATTTTTGAAGGTTACATTCCATTTATAGTTATTATAAAATATTGGCTATGTTCCCTGTGCTGTACAATATATCCTTGTAGCTTATTTATTTTATACATAGTAGCTTGTGCCTTTTAATCCCCTACCCCGATTTTGCACCTCCCCGCTTCCTCTCCCCGCTGGTAACCACTAATTTGTTGTCTATATCTGTGAGTCTGTTTTGTTATATTCACTAATTTGTTTTATTTTTAAAATTCCACATATAAGTGATAACATACAGTATTTGTCTTTCTCTGACTTACTTCACTTAGCATAATACTCTCCAGGTCCAGCCATGTTGTTACAAATGGCAAAACTCATTCTTTTTTTTTAAAATAAATTTATTTATTTTATTTATTTATTTTTGGCTGTGTTGGGTCTTCGTTGCTCTGCGGGGGCTTTCTCTAGTTGCGGCGAGCGGAGGCTACTCTTCGTTGTAGTATGCAGGCTTCTCAGTGCGGTGGCTTCTCTTGTTGTGGAGCACGGGCTCTAGGCACACGGGCTTCAGTAGTTGTGGCATGGGGGCTCTAGAGCTGAGGCTCAGTAGTCGTGCCGCATGGGCTTAGTTGCTCCATGGCATGTGGGATCTTCCTGGACCAGGGCTCGAACACTTGTCCCCTGCATTGGCAGGCAGATTCTTAACCAATGTGCTACCAGGGAAGTCCGGTAGTTCTATTTTTAGACTTTTGAGAAACCTCCATGCTGTTTTCCATAATGGTTGCACCAATTTACATTCCCATCAGCAGTGTATAGGGTTCCCTTTTCTCCACATCTTTGCCAACATTTGTTATTTGTAGATTTTTTGATGATAGCCATTCTGACAGGTGTGAGGTGATATCTTGTTGTGGTTTCGATTTGCATTTCCCTGATGACTAGTGATGTTGAACATCTTTTCATGTGCCTGTGGCTATCTGTATATCTTCTTTGGAGAAATGACTATTCAGGTCTTCTGCCCATTTTTTAATCAGGTTGTTTCTGTTTTTGATATTGAGTTGTATGAGCTGTTTATATATTTTGGCTATCACCCCCTCATTAGTTATATCATTTGCAAATATTTTCTTCCATTCAGTAGGTTGTCTTTTCATTTTGTTGATAGTTTCCTTTGCTGTGCAAAAACTTTTAAGTTTAATTAGGTCCAGTTTCTTTATTTTTGCTTTTGTTTCCTTTGCCTTAGGAGACGGATCCTAAAAAATGTTGCTATAATTTATGTCAAAGAGTGTTCTGCTTATGTTTTCTTCTGGGAGTTTTATGGTGTCATGTCTTATATTTAGGTCTTTAATACATTTTGAGTTTATTTTTATATATGGTGTGAGAAAATGTTCTAATTTTATTCCTTTACATGTAGCTGTCCAGTTTTCCCAGCACCACTTATTGAAGAGACTTTTTCTCCATTGTATATTCTTGCCTCCTTTGTTATGGATTAACTGACTATAAGTGGATGGATTTATTTCTGAGCTCTCTATTCTGTTCCATTGATCTGTGTATTTGTTTTTGTGCCAGTACAATATTGTTTTGATTACTGTAGTTTGTAGTATAGTCTGAAGCCAGGGAGCATAATATCTCCAGCTTTGTTCTTTTTTCTCAAGATTGTTTTGGCTATTTGGGGTCTTTTGTGGTTCTGTATAAATTTTAGGATGATTTTTTCTAGTTATGTGAAAAATGGCATGGATATTTTGATAGGGATTCCATTAAATATGTAGATTTCTTTAGGTAGTATAGACATTTTGACAATATTAATTCTTCGAATTCATGAGTACTTATATTTTTCCATTTCTTTGTATCAGCTTCAAATTCCTTCATTAGTGTTTTATAATTTTCAGAGTATAAGTCTTTTACCTCCTTGGTTAAGTTTATTCCTAGGTATTTTATTCTTTTGATGCAATTATAAATTTGTATGTATGTATGTATTTTGGCTGCACTGCACAGCATGCAGGATCTTAGTTCCCTGACCAGGGATTGAACCCATGCCCCCTGCAGTGGGAGCATGGAGCCTTAACCACTGGACCACCAGGGAAGTCCTGATGCAATTTTAAACAGGATTGTTTTCTTGCTTTCTATTTCCAATAGTCCATTATCAGTGTATAGATAAGCAACAGATTTCTGTATATTAATCTTATATCCAGCAAATTTACTGAGTCATTTATTAGTTCTAATAGCTTTTGGGTGGAGACTTTAAGGTTTTCTATATAGTACATGATGTCACCTGAAAATTCAGTTTTACTTCTTCCCTTCCAATTTGGATACGTTTTATTTCTTTTTCTTGTCTGTTTGCTGTGGCTAGGACCTCCAATACTATGTTGAATAAAAGTGGTGAGAGTGGACATCCTTGTCTTGTTCTTGATCTTACAGGAAATGTTTTCAGCTTTCCACCATTGAGTATGATGTTAGCTCTTGGTTTGTCATAATGGACTTTATTATGTTGTGTTCCCTGTATACCAACTTTGATGAGAGTTTTTATCATGAATGGTTGTTGACTTTTGTCAAATGCTTTCTCAGCATCTATTTAGATGATCATGTGATTTTTTTACCCTTCATTTTGTTAATGTGGTGTACTACATTGATTGATTTGCAGATATTGAACCATCCTTGCATCCCTGGGATAAATCCCACTAGATCATGGTGTATGATCCTTTTTATATATTGTTGAATTTGATTTGCTAATATTTTTTTAAGGATTTTTGCATCTATATTCATTAGAGATATTGACCTATGATTTTCTTTTTTTGTGTTGTCTTCTTCTGGTTTTGGTATCAGGGTAACTGTGGCCTCACTGAAGGAATTTGGGTGTTCCCTCCACTTCAGTATTTTTGGCATAGCTTGAGAAGGATAGGTATTATCTTTTTTTTATATGTTTGGTAGAATTCCCCTGTGAAGCTGTCCAGTCCTGGACTTCTTTTTGCTGTGAGATTTTTAAATTACAAATTCAGTTTCACTATTAGTGGTTTGTCTGTTCAGATTGTCTGTTTCTTCCTTATTAAGTCTTGGAAGATTGTGTGTTTCTAGAAATTTATCCATTTCTTTTAGTTTGTTCAACTTTTTGCATATAGCTGTTCATAATATTCTCTTATGATATTTTGTGTCTCTGTGATATCAGTTGTTATTTCTCCTCTTTCATTTATTATTTTGTTTATTGATATGCTACATTTTGTTTATCCATTAATCTGTTGATGAAAATTTGGGTTTTCCCCACTCCAATAGGTATTATTACCCTCATTTGGTAAATGAGGAAACAGCCTCAAAATGCTCAAGTGATTTATTCATGGTCATATAGCCAGTCATTGCCAGAACTATAAATTAAATCCATTGCACACTTCACAATATAAGAATATCTCTTTTCATATTGTTTCACTTTCTCCTTGTTTTCTCTTAAAATTAAGGACAACCTGATATTTACGTTTAGAGGTATTGCTATTAACTTGATCTCTTTGCTCTTAAGTCATTTTCATCAATCCCCCTGGGTAGGGACTAAGTTCTTGGGCACCATGAGTGTAACAAACTTTATACACATCTACAGACTCAACACAGACATTCCCCAAGCAGTTAATACTTTGGAATCCCACTCGTAATTGTCATGCCAACCTGTTAACTTTTGATAGTTTGGTAGTTGATGACAGTTAAAAAATTCCTGGCTGACACATTAGTTATCATTTGAAAGTATGGAGGAGTAAAATGTCTTGAAATTTTTCCTAGTTCCAAATTTAACAGATTTAGAGAGCCCTGCTTCCTTGTTCAATATGTTACATGTGAAAGAATGTCTTAAATGTAAAAACAAACTTGATGCTAATGGTGAACAATAAAGTTTGTAACTCCATACTAACTTTAAGATGACTTCATAACTGGTATTGAGCAAAGTTATGATGGAATTATTGAAATTGAATCTGGACAATGCAATAAAAATCTCTCATATATGGAAGAAAACATCAATTAATTTAAACGACTCTCCTTGGGACAACTCTCATCTCCTGTGCCATATACATTATTAATGTTCAGATGAATTGGCCAAAACATTTGATGTTCAGCAGTATTCCTTGAAACTAATGATTTCTGTTATCTGGTTGTAGGGCAAGTAGGAGAAGGTGGATACATAGTCTTAAATGTTATAGGGACTTTACATCAGCTAATTTTCAAGCCTCCCTATTTATGGTTGGAGAAACTAAGTCCTAAAGAGATAAGGGTCTTATTTAAAGTCACGAAGTGAACGTCAGTCTTCTTATGCTTTGCCTGACTAACAACTATCCTTAAAACTCAGCAGATTGGAAAATAGTAAGCAGGTTCCTTAAAAAATTAAAAATAGAACTGTAACATGATCCAGCAATTTTACTTCTGAAGAAAAAAAAATACTAATTCAAAAAGATGTATGCACCCAATGTTGTAGCATTATTTACAATAGCCAAGATATGGAAGCAACCTAAGTGTCCATCAGATGAATGGATAAAGCAGATGTGGTTTACACATACAATGGAATGTTACTCAGCCATAAAAGAATGGCATCTTGCTATTTGCAACAATATGAATGGATCTAGAGGGTATTATGCTAAGTGAAATAAGTCAGACAGAGAAGGACAAATATAATTTCACTTATATGTAGAATCTAAAAAACAAAACGAACAAAACAAAAGCATACCGTCAATACAGAGAGCAAATGGGTGGTAGCCAGAGGTGAGGTGAGGCAGTGTGGGTATAGTAGGTGAAGGGGATTAGGAAGTACAAACCTCAGGTTATAAAATAAGTCATGGGGATGTAATACACAGCATAAGGAACACGGTCAATTATATTGTACTTGCTTTGTATGGAAACAGATAATTATTAGACTTATTGTGGTGATCATTTCACAAGGTATGCAAATGTCAAATCACTATGTAGTACACTTGAAACTAACACAGTATTGTATTTCAACTATATTTCAATTAAAGAAAGACTAGCAGATGCCTCTGGCAGGGCACATCCCCGACATCCTTCCTCAGTGCTCCTTTGATTTCCCAAAATTTCCGAGAATATTGTAATTATTTGTTATGTGGACTTGGTTAAATGTGAGTTTGGCTATCTTCTTGTCTATGTATTCCCAATGTCCAGATCACACTTGAGAACACAATAGATGCTCTATAAATATTCATGTTTCTGTGATACTCTATCCAATGTCCTTTCATGTTTTTCTATCTCATGGTCCAGGCTAGAGTTTGTCTATGTTTTTAGTGATGGGACAGTTTCCTCCCTGCTAACATCTTACAGAAAACGCCAATGTATAAGACAGATAACAGAAGAGTTGGCTTGACTGAAGCAGGAGTCAGGGAGCCAGATGTCCGGATTTTTGGTCTTCCCTCTCATGGCTCTGCAACAGGGGTTGGGGGTGAAGAAGACATGTCTCAGAGGGGTGCCAAGCCTCCAGGAATCACAGCTGAAAAACCCGCCATTCCAGATGCTCAAAGAGAGCTAGAATTAAGATCATAACTAGGAATAGCTATTGCATATTCATTAGTTCATGTCCTGTTTGAGAAATGTAATCATACGTTAGCTTACACAAAACTCTAAGACTCTAAATTTTGCAGGAAGCTATATGTTCATTCAGTTCACTCACCATTTGTGTAATGAGCACCTACTATATACTGGGCTCTATTTTAATAGCTATCGATCCAAAAGAGTGAGCAAACAGACCAAAATATTTTCTTTCTTGGAGCTGACATTCTGATAGAGGAAGATAGACAATTATAAAAGACATAGGGCTTCCCTGGTGGCACAGCGGTTAAGAATCCTGCTGCCAGTGCAGGAGGTTCGAGCCCTGGTCCGGGAAGATCCCACCTGCCGCAGAGCCACTAAGCCTGTGCGCCACAACTACTGAGCCTGTGCTCTGGAGCCTGTGAGCCACAGCTACTGAACCTGCGCGCCTAGAGCCTGTGCTCCACAACAAGAGAAGCCACTGCAATGAGAAGCCTGCGCACCACAATGAAGAGTAGCCCCTGCTCACCACAACAGGGGAAAGCCTGCACACAGCAAGGAAGACCCAGCACAGACAAAACTAAAGTAAACGAAAATAAATAAATTTAAAAAGAGAGACATAATTACACAGTATGTTGGATGGTGATGGTGATAGGTTTATAGAGAAACAGTGTTGAAGGGATACAGGGTGTGTGTGTGTGTGTGTGTGTGTGTGTGTGTGTGTGTGTGTGTGTGTTTGTTGGGGTGTTGTAGTTAATGCGGTAGTAATGGGAGGTCTAAGTGACCTTTGCCTACAGACTTGAAGGAGGTGAGGGAAGGAGCCATAGGCATTTTGTGAACAGTAAGTGTAAAGCCCTAAGTGAAAGTATGCCTGGGAATCTGCGTATCTTCTTTGGAGAAATGTCTATTTAGGTCTTCTGCCCATTTTTGGATGGGGTTGTTTGCTTTTTTGATATTGAGCTGCATGAGTGGCTTGTATGTTTTGGAGATTAATCCTTTGTCAGTTGCTTCATTTGCAAATCTTTTCTCTCATTCTGAGGGTTGTCTTTTTGTCTTGTTTATGATTTCCTTTACTGTGCAAAAGCTTTTAAGTTTCATTAGGTCCCATTTGTTTATTTTTGTTTTTATTTCCATTTCTCTAGAAGGTGGGTCAAAAAGGATCTTGCTGTGATTTATGTCATAGAGTTTTCTGCCTATGTTTTCCTCTAAGAGTTTGATGGTGTCTGGCCTTACATTTAGGTCTTTAATCCATTTTGAGTTTATTTTTGTGTATGGTGTTACGGAGAAGATATACAGATTGCCAACAAACACATGAAAGAATGCTCAACATCATTAATCATTAGAGAAATGCAAATCAAAACTACAATGAGGTATTATCTCACACCGGTCAGAATGGCCATCATCAAAAAATCTACAAACAGGGCTTCCCTGGTGACGCAGTGGTTGAGAGTCCACCTGCCGATGCAGGGGACGCGGGTTCGTGTCCCGGTCCAGGAGGATCCCGCATGCCGCGGAGTGGCTGGGCCCGTGGGCCGTGGGCGCTGAGCCTGCGCATCTGGAGCCTGTGCTCCACAGTGGGAGAGGCCCGAGTACAGCAAAAAAAAAAAAAAAAAAAAAAAAAATCTACAAACAGTAAATGCTGGAGAGGGTATGGAGAAAAGGGAACCCTCTTACACTGTTGGTGGGAATGTAAATTGATACAGCCACTATGGAGAACAGTATGGAGGTTCCTTAAAAAATGAAAAATGGAGCTACCATACGACCCAGCAATCCCACTACTGGGCATATACCCTGAGAAAACCATAATTCAAAAGAGTCATGTACCACAATTTTCATTGCAGCTCTATTTACAACAGCCAGGACATGGAAGCAACCTAAGTGTCCATCAATGGATGAATGGATAAAGAAGATGTGGCACACATATACAGTGGAATATTACTCAGCCATAAAAAGGAACGAAACTGAGTTATTTGTAGTGAGGTGGATGGACCTAGAGACTGTCATAGAGAGTGAAGTAAGTCAGAAAGAGAAAAACAAATACCATATGCTAACACATATATATGGAATCTAATTAAAAAAAAGAAAAAGAAAATGGTCAGAAGAACCTAGAGGCAAGACGGGAATAAAGATGCAGACCTACTAGAGAATGGACTTGAGGACATGGGGAGGGGGAAGGGTAAGCTGGGACAAAGTGAGAGTGGCATGGACATATATACACTACCAAATGTAAAATAGATAGCTAGTGGGAAGCAGCCGCATAGCACAGGGAGATCAGCTCTGTGCTTTGTGACCACCTAGAGGCGTGGGATAGGGAGGGTGGGAGGGAGGGAGACGCAAGAGGGAAGAGATATGGGGATATATGTATATGTATAACTGATTCATTTTGTTATAAAGCAGAAACCAACACACGATTGTAAAGCAATTATACTCTAATAAAGATGTTAAGAAAAAAAAAGAAAGTATGCCTGGTATGTGTAAATCTCCTTTACGTGAGATTCCTTAGATTACAAAGAGCCATAGAAGAATTTTGATCCAGGTAATGATTTGGTTGAATTTCCTTCGTTCAGATCCTATAATTAGGCAATAGATAGGAAAGTACTTTCATGATGAATGATCTAAGAATAACTTACCTGCTATCATGGAATTAAATTGTCTTTGGCCAATTATGGTGACTCACATATATACTGATTTGAGATGTAAGTGAATTCCCTTCCCATTTGTCTCCCTATTCCTGAGCAGAAGGGAAGCATTAAGAACCTCCTTTCTTAGGGGGTCTTTAAAATAGGCCAGTCTCCCGAACGCAGATCAAACTCCCAAGTCTCGTTACTACCCAAAGAATCTTTACAATAGACTGCGCCTCTCCAGGGGATCTCAACTTCTCTCTATTAACCAGTAGGAAGTTCTTTGGTGCTGTCATCCCTTCAATTGTCCCTGGATCAGATGCAGAGAAAATACTGGGGCGTCACAGACCTTAAAGGGTGTGGGAGAACTGTGCTCCATCATTTAGACCGTAAGCAGCATCGTTAGGGGGATGACGAAGGAAACGAGTCCTGCGAGATTGCTGTGTGATCCCATGACCACCTTTGCTACAGACCGTATTTTCTAAAACACCTCACTAGTTTCTTTCAAGGGAGGTTGTTATCTGCTCCTCTAAACAGCTTGCTTTGTAGCCAAGTCGCCTGTGGAGAGGACAGGTTATGAGGCTTCTGGAACAGGCTGGTGATAGTGGTGACAGGATCGCAACCAAGGGCCTTTGAGAGCTGTTCACACTTTAGATTTTGTTTGAAGCCCAATCCTGGCCCCGTGGAGTATAGTGTTTATGTTTATTTAATGATAGCCCGATACTGAAAAATGGTTGCTGTATAACTTTCTAGTGGGAGGCTGGGGAAGGGAGTCAAAATGATAGTGCAGAAGGGAGTTTGACGAGGGGGAGATATACCCCGCCCTATCATTACCAAGTTCCTACTCTTCAATTGTTGCCACCTGTTTAAATGCCTGCCCTGTGGCTCCCCTGAGGACCAACCTTCAGTACATAGTTGTTACTACTGGGGAGCTGTTGCTAGTGGTGTTTTGGGGGGGCAGGATAAGGAGATAGATGGGGGAGGAAATGTAATGTGTCATAAAAAATGACCCCATGTTTTTACAAATATACCTTCCCTTATGCAAGAGATGAATTCTTTTTATTTAAGATATTCCACATGAGCTTTTTTTTTTTTAACATCTTTATTGGAGTATAATTGCTTTACAATGGTGTGTTAGTTTCTGCTTTATAACAAAGTGAATCAGCTATACATATACATATGTTCCCATATCCCCTCCCTCTTGCTTCTCCCTCCCACCCTCCCTATCCCACACCTCTAGGTGGTCACAAAACACCGAGCTGATCTCCCTGTGCTATGCGGCTGCTTCCCACTAGCTAGCTATTTTACATTTGGTAGTGTATATATGTCCATGCCACTCTCTCACTTCATCCCAGTTTACCCTTCCCCCTCCCCGTGTTCTCAAGTCCGTTCTCTATGTCTGCATCTTTATTCCTGTCCTGCCCCTAGGTTCTTCAGAACCATTTTTTTTTAGATTCCATATATTTGTGTTAGCATATGGTATTTGTTTTTCTCTTTCTGGCTTACTTCACTCTGTATGACAGACTCTAGGTCCATCCACCTCACTACAAATAACTCAATTTCGTTTCTTTTTATGGCTGAGTAATATTCCATTGTATACATGTGCCACATCTTCTTTATCCATTCATCTGTTGCTGGACACTTAGGTTGCTTCCATGTCCTGGCTATTGTAAATAGAGCTGCAGTGAACATTGTGGTAAATGACTCTTTTTGAATTATGGTTTTCTCAGGGTATAAGTCCGGTAGTGGGATTGCTGGGTCGTATGGTAGTTCTATTTTTATTTTTTTAAGGAACCTCCATACTGTTCTGCATAGTGGCTGTACCAGTTTACATTCCCACTAACAGTGCAAGAGGGTTCCCTTTTCTCCACACCCTCTCCAGCATTTATCGTTTGTAGATTGTTTGATGATGGCCATTCTGACTGGTGTGAGGTGATACCTCATTGTAGTTTTGATTTGCCTTTCTCTAATGATTCCACATAAGCTTTTTATTAAAGGAACTCAATGGTAAATTATTTTTTAAATAGAGTTTTTTTTTAATTAAAGTATTTTGTAAAACTGGATTTTCATAGTGCAGCTTTTGTGAAAGTGGGAAGCAACTGTAAGACACCTTGTTAGATGTCACTTGAACTCGGCTTGGGGATGTGAGAAGTCCCTAGCTGTAGATACCAGAGAGATCAGGTTTGATTCTTGGATCCGCCATTTGCAAGCTCTGTGACTGGATAAATCACTTCACTTCTGAGTCTTCAGTTGATTCATGTGCAGAAATGGAGGTAATGATTCATCTCACGCTGGGTTGTTGTGATGTAAAGCCTCTGACACACGATAGAGGCTCAACGAATGTTATTTCATGCTTCTCTTTCTCCATTGGCACATGAGCACACCCATTTAGGCTGAATGGAAAGCATCATCTTCATTTATCAGAGAAATTTACCAGTGATGGTGCAGAAACCATTTCTTACTCACACTAATTTTTAGTGCTTTCCTTGGATTTTGCTGATTCATCCTCAAGTCTGAAATCACATGTGTTAATTTTCTTTTTAAAAAAAAATTATTTATTTATTTATTTTTGGCTGCATTGCGTCTTCGTTGCTGAGTGTGGGTTTTCTCTAGTTTACTCTTCTTCGTTGCGGTGTGTGGGCTTCTCATTGCGGTGGCTTCTCTTGTTGTGGAGCACGGGCTCTAGGCTTGTAGCCTTCAGTAGTTGCAGCACACGGGCTCAGTAGTTGTGGCTTATGGGCTCTAGAGCTCAGGCTCAGTACTTGTGGTGCACGGGCTTATTTGCTCTGTGGCATGTGGGATCTTCCCGGACCAGGGCTTGAACCTGTGTCCCCTCCATTGGCAGGCGGATTCTTAACCACTGCACCACCAGGGAAGTCCCTGTGTTAATTTTCTGACTCTGGCCCTTGCAGTGGCCTCAGGGATTTCCCCTCCTAGGGCCCTGCTCCCCTCTCAGTACTTAGGAGTGACATCACATTGAACTCATCAGTTATCAACATGTCAACCTGTTGTGTGGATTCTGGGTTTCTTCTAAGTGCCCCAATTCCACAATTTATACTGAGTCAGTTCCTTCATCTTTGGGAAGAAGCTTCAAGTAACCAACAGATTTACTAGGAGCTGGCAAATAGTAGGAGAAAACCTTTCCCAAAGTTTGTGTGTTTACTGTATTTATTTTCTATAGACCACATAAGAATGCCATAATTCTAAGGCATTGGTGTTGACCACGCCTAAGGAACTCCAACAATGGTGGACATTGTAATAAAACACAGGAAACTGGCCCAGATATTATAAAACAAAAAGGTATTTGTCCTTTTGACACTCTTTGAAGGTGGGTCGGATGGTGCTGCTTGGTCTCCTGTGGAAGAGACATATCCATTTACTGTTAGGTTCCTGGACCATTTCCATGTATAAAGAAGGGATGCGTTGTGTGGAGACAGTTACTCATTTAAGATATTGAAGTTTTCGGACTTCCCTGGTGGCGCAGTAGTTAAGAATCTACCTGCCAATGCAGGGGATGCGGGTTCGAGCCCTGGTCCAGGAAGATCCCACATGCCACGGAGCAACTAAGCCCGTGCACCACAACTACTGAGCATGTGCTCTAGAGCCCGCGAGCCACAACTACTGAGCCCACATGCCACAGCTACTGAAGCCCACGTGCCTAGAGCCCGTGCTCCGCAACAAGAGAAGCCGCCACAAATGAGAAGCCCGCGCACCGCAACGAAGAGAAGCCTCTGCTCGCCGCAACTAGAGAAAGTCCACGTGCAGCAATGAAGACACAATGCAGCCAAAAATCAATTAAAAAAAAAAGATATTGAAGTTTTTTGTTTTAAAGTGTTCTTACTCTCTTGTGGGAAATCTAACGGAAGGCAGTGGGTTTCAGCATTTGCCACGTTAGTGGTGTTATCAGTTTTCCTAGGAACCACCTTGGCCTTTTTTTTAAAAAATAAATAAATAAATTTATTTATTTATTTGGCTGCGGGCGAGCAGGGGGGCTACTCTTCTTTGCGGTGCACAGGCTTCTCATTGCGGTGGCTTCTCTTGTTGTGGAGCATGGGCTCTAGGCACGTGGGCTTCAGTAGTTGTGGCACGCAGGCTCAGTAGTTGTGGCGCACGGGCTTAGTTGCTCCGCGGCATGTGGAATCTTCCCGGACCAGGGCTCGAACCCGTGTCCCCTGCATCGGCAGGTGGATTCTTAACCACTGCGCCAGTAGGGAAGTCCCCACCTTGGCCTTTAGTGTTGGATTTTTGGCTCTCGGTGGAACATATCTGTATGCTAAACATCTGAGAATACTCTGTGTTTGTATTTTTTATCAGGGCAAATGAGAGCATAGTGATTTCATTTTGCTGCAGGAGCTGTAATGATCGAATAGGTGGATTCTCTGCTGAACTTGCTTCCATATTTTCTAGCATGATTTCTTCATTGGTCAGTAGAATGAGACTGCTATATTTCTCACTATCTGTGGAAAGGGCTATAGAAGAGAACTAATTCCTCCTGCTCCAGTAATTCTCTAATATCATTTTGTGACCAGTGCCTGATTTCTGTACTACTGTTCTCGAACTTGTATCCCTAAATTAGAATTGTCTTTCCAAAGAGTTACCTGGGAAGGCTCACCGTTAACTCCAGTGATGCCACGAATGCTGATGTGTGATTGTGCGAACCATTTCTGGGCCTTCCCTTTGGAAACTGCCTTCAGAGGCAAAACCCTAGTCACAAAGAAGACAGTTTGCTCCTATCAGGGACTTTAAAATCTAAGAACAACAGGACTGATCTCTTTGAAAATCAACACTGAATGTGTAAGCTGTGATCTGTTTGCTAAAAACATCAGCCTCATTAGCTTATGGTCACAGCTGCCAAGGATAGAAAAGAATATTTATAGGGACTTCCCTGGCAGTCCAGTGGTGAAGACTCTCTGCTTCCACTGCAGGGGGCACGGGTCCCATCCCTGGTCAGGGAACTAAGATCCCGTGTGCTGGGCAGCGCAGCCCCAAAATAAAATAAAACAGGCCTATTTGTTCTCTCATAGTAAAAAAGCAATATAAAGTAAAAAAAAAAAAGTTTTTTTAAAGATTATTTATAATAACATCTTAGCACAGCTACAGTCAACAGCTCATGCCAGAAATACAGAGTATCAGCTTTTCCTTGATCATCAACAGTGTGTCCTTTTCTGGTCATTATGTCATTCATTGGTACTTGTTTTGCTTCTTCCTTGATTTAAAAAAAAATTTTTTTCTGTTAAGTCTTTCTCCCATGATCCCTGAACTTGCAGTCTCACTTGTTTCGGGGAAGCTTTTATATCCCCGGTTCCAGGCATATTCTTTGATGGTTCAAAGCCCTCTGTTTGCTTTTCTCTTTTTCTAGCCAAGACCATCTTTACTTCGCACTCCTGAAGCCATACTTGCCCAGCCACGATTCTTCTATCAGGGGAAACTGCTAATCACTCTTGCCTTCCTGTGATATGCACTGGGTTTGTTCCCATGCTCCTGCAGTTTTGTGTTTGAAATCTGAACTCATAGTAAGAAAGGACGTGTGTAACGGGGTTAAGATTGTCTAGTAGCCTTTTACATGTTATATTGGGGTGTGTGTGTGTGTGTGTGTGTGTGTATTCTCTTTTCTGGGTTCTTTTTACATATGTACTGCTGGTCAAGTTTCTACTTATTACGAAGGCTAAATAAAGCCTTCTTTTCAGAGGGAGATTATTTTGGTAGGGCAGGATTTAAGAGTTTGGTAGCATGCAGCATTTGCAAGAAAAAGGAAACTCAAAGTCCAGAAGACTGATAAGTGACCCAGTCAACCCGAGTCCCTGGGCACCGCACTTACCTCTTGCTTCAAAGCAATCTCAATCCTTCATCAAAGAGATTTCCAGAGCACTCCCAATGGGTTAACATAAATCTTACTGTTCTCACTCTTTCGTTTTTTTTCCCCTTCCAAGTTGCCTTTCAAAAAAAAAATCAGTCCTGTGTCTCCATTTCTTTAAATCTTTTATCCTCGGGCTGCTACCACTGGCTGTATGGATTACATATTAGCAGTGAAGAATATTCCACAAAGTCCTGGCTTGTTCTCACCCTGCAGTGCTTACAGTCGCCGCTGGCGATGAAAGGAATTTGAAGAGCACAGCCAGGCTATCCTGCCCCCGCTCACCACAGACCCTCTCTGCGGCTTTTCGCGCTGAGGATGTTCTTTTGACCAGCCATCGATCGTGTTTGAAACTCACCCCTGATTCCTGAGATAGGAACCCCTTTGACAGAAGTTAACGATACAGCACACGCAGCATGGGCTAAGGAAAATATTTTTGACTTCGAGTTAAAGAAATGCTTTGTTCCAGCTTAGAGTTTTGACACTTTCTTAGGGTCTTCCTTCTCTTGGGCAGCCTCCGTGGCCCCCTGCCAGCTAAGTCAAGTTCAAGCACCCACGGTTGCTTCCGTGGCTGCCATAACAGGAAAAAAGAGGCTCCTGGAGGGAGACTGACCGGAATAAAGGAGAACAGAGAAAGAGATGGGATGGAGAGAGGAGAGCGAGGATGAGAAAAGAAGAATCGAATTGAAGGCAGGAGTGATTGGGAAAGGGCCAAGTCCTGAGGGAGCTGGAGGTGTAGACAGAGCCCTCAGTGTCAAGGTCAGGGGCATCTAGCGAGAGGAAGAAATGCCGAGCGCCCAGATGTCTGTGTGCTTTACAATACACAAGTATAAAGGAGCCATTCTGGGAAACGTTCTTGGGAGCAGGAGGTTCACCTGTTACTCAGACCCCACCCTGTGTGATTCCTCTGTTGTTTTTCAAACCTAGGCTTTGCTTCAAAATATTTGAATTTTTATCCCTGCTGCAGGGTAACAGGGCAGATCTCTCCTCTTTGCTGATGGGGGTTTAGCTCTGAGCCCTGGGGCTATTTAAACATCAAAGAAGCCATAGGAGCCCTCACAGCCATCAGGCAGATTTCATCTTCACTTACTTCTAGCAGAAAGAAAAGAGGGGAGTCGTCTGCAAAATTATTGGGCCCAGGACCCCCATACCATTGAGCATTATTTTGAAAGGACAGGACACTGATTGCTCAGTGCTTTGGGAAAGATGTTCATCAACTGAGCAACGTCCAGAACAAGTGCCACCTGCCTCCCTGCGTTGAGGGCTGAAGATTGGAATGAAAATGTCACCGTTTCTTTTATCTCCAGCAGCACTTTGGAGGTACTTTCCCTGGAGAGTTGATTTGTTCCTTTTTTCACTGGGTTGGAATAATTCCATTAAGTCTTTTGCTAACTCAAGTAAAACACTCTACCAAGTGAGTGGCATTTGGCAAACTTGGTCCCTTTTCTTGATTATTCTGGTCTATTGATCTGTGTCTCTGGAGAAATTCTGGAAACTTCCAAGACGCCTTTTGGAGTTTAAACTATTATCTCCCTGGTGATAAACTTGAATCAGAGACTAATAAGATGAATTCCTTCCTTGCCTTAGTGATTGCAGTTCTCTCTTCACACCCATCAATTCTCCTGCTCTTAGAGAACTCAGAAACAAAGGAGTCTATTTGTCACCAGGGGGTAACAAGGCAACAGAAAAATTCAGATGGGTCAGACAAAATTAAATGCCTTTGCAGGAAAAGTAAAAGGCACACTGTTGGTTGTAGGAAATTGGAAAGAAAGAATTTTACATGAAATGGTGGAAGGAGGAAACCCAGCTGTTAAAAACCACAGAATTATTGTTATCCTATGGTAAATGGTAGATTCCATGAGGTCTGGGTTCAGATAATCTGCCACTGGGAACAAGGAAAAAAATAGAAGTGTCTTTCTTTGTATTTTACTTAGAAAACATCCTGATTGGCATTTGAATTCCTAGAGTACATGAGGAAAGAATGCAGTAAGCTTTTTCAGAGAGTCCACTTTCTTCTGGAGAGAAGCTAGCAGAAAAATGAATGATGGGTTACTTCTAATTTATAATGATGGTTTCATCTCTCCCAGGTATTATTTTAGTTCTTGGATGATTGGTTCTCCCCACCTGAATCCTGATTGCTTTTTGAAGATGAGAAAGATCACAGAGGCTATACAGTCCATTTCTAGTCTTTTGCAACTTACACACTGCTTTTTTTTTTTTTTGCGGTACGCGGGCCTCTCACTGTCGTGGCCTCTCCCGTTGCGGAGCACAGGCTCCGGACGCGCAGGCTCAGCGGCCATGGCTTACGGGCCCAGCCGCTCCGCGGCATGTAGGATCTTCCCGGACCGGGGCACGAACCCGCGTCCCCTGTATCAGCAGGCGGACCCTCAACCACTGCGCCACCAGGGAAGCCCTACACACTGCTTTTAATACTAGTCTAAAATTCTTTGGGTAATGGAGATTCCAGTTTGTTTTAAATTTTTCCTTTACTCTATGGCTTGATTAACAAACACTCATAAACGAAACTGATTAGTTCCTATCGCTTTTTAAGTTGTTGTTTGTGTTGAAACCCAGACTTCAGCTAAGTTATTTTGAACATAACTAGAGGCTAACTTTATTGGAATAAACCACACAGCCAACATGAGAAATACTGCCAATGTGTATATGTCTGACATAACGAGAAACATGGCGCTTAACAAGAAACATATAATATGTTTCATAATATCGAAGTGAATTATCTCTTTGTGCTTGCTCTCAGATTTGGCACTGTTTTGTTTTTTAACTTATGCTGTAGTTTTAGGTATTCTGGAGTTCTGACCGCTTTCATTCATACTTATATAAAAATTGGAACGCTCCCCAAAAGAAATGATAATGTCTGTGCTACTGTTTTTAGAAAGACAGTTTGATCTTTATTAAAAAGAGCAAGGATAAAACCCATGTATTAATCAGCCCCATTGCCTTTGTTCCAAATTTAAGATTACTGTCTTCCTCTTTGCTTCAGTATCTTCTTTGACCCAAGCTGCTCTCTCTCTCTTTTTTTAAAAAATTTATTTATTTTTGGCTGTGTTGGGTCTTAGTTGCTGCACGCAGGCTTTCTCTAGTTGCGGTGAGCGGGGGCTACTCTTCCTTGTGGTGCGCGGGCTTCTCATTGTGGTGGCTTCTCTCGTTGTGGAGCACGGGCTCTAGGCACACGGGCTTCAGTAGTTGCGGCACGCGGGCTCAGTAGTTGTGGCTCACAGGCTCTAGAGCGCAGGCTCAGTAGTTGTGGTGCACGGGCTTACTTTCTCCGCGGCATGTGGGATCTTCCCGGCCCAGGGATCAAACCCGTGTCCCCTGCCTTGGCAGGCGGATTCTCAACCACTGCGCCACCAGGGAAGCCCCCATACTGCTCTCTTTTAGACAGGGAAGATAAGGACGAAGGGCAGGATCTATGAGGGCAGGATATAGGGCAAGATACATGTGTTCTTTGGGGGCAGGAACCATATCTTCTTCAGCGTTTATTCCACCCTCAGACTGCCTCTCTCTGCCAAACACTTAGAGCCTAGCTTGACAATCATTTGATTTTGTTGATGAGATAAATGAGTAGGAAGATGGAGTTTGTGGCCAAGTCTAGACCAAGAGTTCCCAAAGTGTGGTTCTGGGTAACATTAGTCTAGATATATCCCATACAAATATTCTAAGAAAAAATAGATTGAGATTATATTTTCTTTAGGGGAGTCAAATTGTACATTAGTATATTAAAGAGTCTGAAAAAAATCCAATAGGAAAGAAATCTGTCGTAAAGCAATAAACCCAGGGTTTCTCCAATCTATTTGACCATGAAACTTTTTTTCCCCTCTTTTAAAAACCTTCTTTCTTAATGTCCCCCAGAACCATTGCTCTGATGAACACCCTAGATGAAGATGGATTAAATTAAGATGGAAAAATTTTGCCTTCTTCGAGCATTAAATTTAAGATGTAGTTACTGAATATATAACCATGTCTTTAGGTATCACGAGAAGTCCCATAATAAGAAAAAGGAGACCACGAAGTAAGTAAAAACCTTCATTTCCCATCAGGTCAGAAAACAAACAAACAAAAAACAGTTGAAACAAGAATCTTGATGAAATATTGCTTAGGGAGGGACCTGGTACCACTTAAAGATATCTTAAAGATTGTAAATGTCTCTTATAGGAAGCAACGGTAGGCCTGCCTGAAATATTTGGTATTGCCGAGTCACAGCCTTAATGTAATCGTGCAGAGAGAAACTGTGTACTCTCCTGGAATGAATAACAATTTAGCCCGGGCAAGCAATAGAGATTGATGATTTTATGTATCTTTAATTTTTTAATGTTTTTCTAGAGTACGAGCAGAGTGAAAAAAAATCAGGCCCCTCAAGGTTTCTTCTTATGTCTGTAAGGTTTGTGAGGAACTTTACCACGAAGAGGCCAGCATACATTTTCCTGGTCAAGCTTTGTCTCGACTTGCTCTGTTCTGAGTAGCATTAGAGCTCGTGTTTGAGACCAATGGGTTCCATCATTTCTTCACCACTCAGACATGTAGCAGGAAGATGGCACTGACGCGAGCGAAGCTTCGACATGGCAGTCACCGTCCCTTTATTTCTGCTCTCCCTTCTTTTTGGGTAATGGATCGGGGTGTCGTTAGCTGCCTGCCTCGTGTTCATCACTGTCAGAGCTGGCAGGGTAACAGATGACAGCAGAGATTCAAGGCCACCCAGGGGATGAAGGCTGACAGGACCTCATCTATCACTCCCATTTTAGGGGGTCTCTGTGGTAGAGCTAGCATCAAAGCTGTAATCGAAGCTCACCAGGTCTTCAGGGGCCGGGCAGGGTTGCTCCGCCAAAAAAGGAACTTGAGCTGTCAAATCTGCTTTGTAAATGAAGTGCTTTTCTAGAGACAGTGTGTTTATAATTGTCATCCTGTATGTAGTCCCTCAACACCCAAGAGCTTCTCTCCACCGGCTCGCTCTTGTTATTTTCAGACAAATGAAACTTACGCCATGGGGAGGAGAGGTGTGCCAGCAGATGGATGTATTTGACCTTGGGCATACCTAAGCATACTCTGTTTCTGAGGTTTCTGTCATCTCCTCCAGCAGCTCAATTATTAAGGCTGGGTAGAAATGGCCTGACTAGGGGGCTACCTCTTCTCTTGTCCTTTTCCCTGTGTGAGTCTATCCTCATGGCTACTTCCTTCCTTCCTTCCTTCCTTCCATCCATCCATCCATGTCAGCGACCTCCAGATTTCCATGAACAGCTAGCTCAGTTCTCCAGTCTCCAGTCCAGAAGAGTATGTCCAAATCTCTACTTGCATGTTCCACAGGCACCTCAAATTCATCATGTCCCAGACAGGATATATCATCTCTACTCCAAACCTGCTTCCATCTGCATTCTCAATCTCAAGAAATGCATCACCTTCTAGCAAGAAAAGGAGGAGAAGCATCCTACATCTCTTGTTCAGCTTTACCCTCCTCCAAAATCCAATTAAAATTAATTCTGTTGGAAGCAACTCCTAAGCGTCTTCAGCAGTCGTCCCATCGTCTCCATCTCCTTGTTTCATCTGGACATTAAGAACATCTTAATGTTCTTCCTGCCCGTCTCCCTCCACACCACAGAGAGCTTCCCAACATACAGAGCTGATCATGTCAGTTTCCTGCTCAATAATGCCTCCCCGGTGCCTATGGGATGAGCTCCACCCCTTCCGGTGACATTCCAGGCTCTTCGTAATTAGACTCCTGTCTATCTGACCACTTTCGTCTCCTGGACTCTGCCTTGAGCTTATGATCTAGAAATACTGAATTAGCTGCACGTCTTAGAAGATGCCAGTTACTTTAATGTCCCTGTACCTTTTCACATGCTGCTTTCTCTTCCAGGAAGGTCCTCCCAACACATGCCCGCTCAGCAAATACTATTCATTTTTACGTCTTAGTACAGGGAATTTGGCATCTGTGAAAACTTCTCTAACTCCTTCGCACTCACTGTTACGATTTTTCATGCTTGTCTTTCCACTGTAGAACAAGTATCATTTATCGAGCGCCTCCAATGGTCAGGCACTGTATTACTTTCTTTACGTATTTGCATTTAATTCTCAAGTCTGTCTATAAGGTAGATGCTATTTGACCAATTATACACATGATAAAATTGAGGCTCAGACGAATGAAATAGTTTCCCCCGATTCATAAACCTAGTAGATGGTGGATACGAGCTTTAATTCCACGTTTATGTGACTTTGAGATGCCGCTCTTTCCATTGTTTTAAACTGGATCTGTTCATGTCTTGAGAATAAGCACCATATGTTTCCATTTTTATTTTCCTAGTGCCGGGCACAGTGTTTGGTACAGACTAGACACTCAACAGTTACTGAACGAATGAAACTCATAAAGGATTCCATATATTTGTATTCCCAAGGTACCTTATACACATTATCTCTATTTTTCAACCCTGTGATAAGCAATGGTATTACCATTTTTACAGTTGTGGAAACTAAAACTTGAGCAGTTAAATGACTTGACTAAGGTCATATAGGGGGCAGAAGCTGTGTTTCCTCATCCCATAGCCCACGTTCTTCTCAACACGTTCAAGCACTGGTGAATTATGTCTGTTCATGTTGGTCATTCACGGCATGAGAAGTTCTTCAAGGCTTCTATTTCTGCTTGATTTCCTAGAAAGCCTCACCCTTATTACTGAAGATTTTTCAGGAAAAGGAAGTTATGCTGTATTCCTTGTTGAATGCCAGACGTCCATGCTGACTGCCAATGAATGAATTCTCTGATGACCATGAAAGAATCAACATCAAGGAAGGGATAAAGAAAGATGAAGAGCATACGGTTCAAGTCCAAATTCATTACCGTTACCGTGCCCTTCATGGCATTCTGTGGTTTCACCGTATTCTTTCCATGGAGCTTTTTCTAACACAACTCGGCAACTTCCGTCCCCTTCTCTCTAGTGAGCCTGGCCTCTCAAATCCCCTCTTACACATCCTGCCTGTCGTTCCTGCTCTCTGATTTTACTTACACCCTCTGCACTGCCTGAGGTGCCCTTCTCTGCTGCTGTACACAGCTGAACCCATACATCTCCCAAGGACAAGCTCCAGTTCCATCTCCTCTATGAATAATTTCCCATAGCTCCATCCTGCTCGCCCCGACCAAGCATAATGTTGTACCTTATATTTTAGTCTTGGTTACATAATTTGATTGCATTGCTCTATTCTATCTGGCATCCTGTAATTACTTCAGCATCCAAGTTTTATTCCCGGGAATATTGCAAACTCCTTGACAGGAGGGACTGTGCTATATATTCCTTTTCTATTTCACACAGCGCATAGCGCAATTCTAGACAGGCCCTCAATAAATATTTATTGAATTAAATTGGCTACGGCACAGACTGCATTTAAACCTGTACAGAGTTCCTTTTCATAAATTATAGGGGCCTAGACAAGAGGGTCGCTGGAGGGAACCACTGAATATATTCAGTCTGGGCAAGGACACACGAGAAGGTGGGGCTAGGATGCAAGTTCCTGGACAGAGAGTAGTAGGTAAACTGGGATTTGGATCCAAGGGTGGGAAGAGGAAGACTCTGTAGAGTAGAGGAAGGGGAGTAGTAGCTGTGGTGAGAGCAGTGAAGGGAGCTCCGAGACAAGAGAGAGGCCTCGTTAGCAAAGAGGCTGCCGAGAACGTCTGTTTTTAGAAGTTATTAACAAGTTAAATAATTTGACAATGTGTTCTTAGGTAGTCAGGAGATCTGCTAACCAAATATCTTGCTGGGTCAGCAAAATAACACTGCTCGCATAATTTCTGCACAGGTGGAATGAAGAGTTTTCAGAGTTTTATTCATTCAGAACACCTCTATTTGTTTCTAGTACTCCTGTCTCTCAATTCTTCCCCTCCCTCCCCACATCCAAGCCCCGAAACACACACTCACACACATACCTACCCTCTCTTTCAATTGGGTAGAACATCCAATTGAAAGAGAGGGTATTTGGGGTGATAATATTCTCTCTTAAGTGACTAGATTCTTGAAGGATTTCGTGATTTTCTTTTCTGTTTTTTTTTACTTCTATCTCGGATTTACATGTTTGCGGCTACAGAGGAAGCTCATGTGTGGAATTTGACTTATTACAGATAATATTGATCCTAAAATGACTGTTCAAACACAAAACGACATATCAAACCATTCACAACATTGATGTTTCCTGGGAATCTTTCAATATAATTTTTAAAAAATCTGCCAGGTTTTTTTCTCTTGGCCTCATTTCTGTACTTGGAACTTATGGTTTATTGCCAGGAACACTTTCCTGAACAGTTCTGAGAAGATAGAAAACGAATATGCCATAAACACAGATTGGGATTAAATGGCAACTCGGGGGACTATTTTGTTAGTTTCCTTGCTTTCCAGTAGGAGAGAAATTATAAAACATTTCCATTCACTTTTGATTGCAGTTGAAATCCTTAAATATCTCCAGGGAAACACGTGCCACCAGCCCACTAGGAAACAGTTTCTGATGCCCCATGAATACTATCAAATATCAAGAAATTGTTCTCCAGGAGGAAATGTTTTTCCACCTCTGTCTCTCTTTCCTCCCCCTTCTTTTCCTTGTTCTTGTTGCGTTATTGTGAAGCAATGATTTGTTTCCATTTGAAAGCCTTCTATTTCTGCTGAAGAGATAGTTTTATGGGATATCACAGATATTGCTGGCTGGCCGGCTCATCTCAGAGCCACACCTTCATCTCCCAGTTGAGTGTGACCACGTGACAAGGTTCTGGCCAGTGAGAGTAAACAGAGGATGCTGTTTGCAGACTCCCAGAACCATAAGGCAATAAACTGGTGTTATTCAAGCCACTAAAGTTTGTGATACCTTGTTACATCAGTGCAGCCACAGAGCAAGACAGTGTAGAGGTTTCTCAAAAAACTAAAAATAGATCTACTGTATGACCCAGCAATTCCACTCCTGGATATAGATCCCAAAAAAACAAAAACACTAATTTGAAAAGATACACGCACCCCAATGTTCACAGCAGCATTATTTACAATTGCCAAGATATGGAAGCAACCTAAGTGTCCATTAACAGACGCATGGATAAAGAAGACATGGCATACACACACACACACACACACACACACACACACACAATGGAATACTACTCAGCCATAAAAAGAATGACATTTTGCCATTTGCAGCAACATGGATGACCTTGGAGGGCATTATGCTAGGTGAAACAAGTCAGACAGAGAAAGACAAATACTGTATGATATCACTTATATGTCAAGCCTAAAAAATACAACAAATCAGTGAGTATAACAAAAAAGAAGGAGACTCACAGACATAGAGAACAAGCTAGTGGTAACCAGTGAGGGGCAGGGGGCAGGGGAAACATAGAGGTGGGAGAGTGGGAGCTACAAACTACTGGTGTAAGATAGGTTCAGAGATAATACTGTACAGCACGGGGAATCTAGCCAATATTTTATAATAACTGTAAATGGAGTATAACCTTTAAAAATTGCATTAAAAAGAAATATGGAGGAAAACAAATAAAAAATACAAAAACAAAAATTGTTACACCAGTAATAGGAAACAAATACACTAGGTTTGCCTGTTTCCCTACCCCGTCTCTTTATTCCGAATAACTCCCCACCACTCCCTCTTCTCCCCACTCCACTTTGTGCTATGAGGCCTGTTAGTCTGGTAAATCCATTGGAATTTTAGACAATAGACTAGAATTAGGCACCTCCTTAAATTCCCGTTCCTTTGTGTAACGACTCTCAGGTGCTCAGTAGCGACAGCCACTTTCACACGTGAAGATGGCACTGCTGAGCCCCTGTGGTCACAGCCCTCCTCACTTTGAACTCGTGTTACTGTAGCAACCTTCTCTGTGTTCTCCATACTATGTTTTATCTCTCTAACTGGATAAAACTGACCTTTCTCATACGCCACGTTTATCATGGAAGTCTCTGATCAAGAACCTACACTGGCTCTCTCTTTCCCTAATAAACTGAGACGGTCTTCTTTTTAGCTTTCAAAATCTGATCTTACTCTGGATTTCTAACCTGAGCTTGAACTTTCTGTTTGATTGGGTTACTCTCTTCCTATCTGCCACATCCCAAACCATAGCAAACCCTTGCCTAGCTTGGAATTATCTTCCCTTGGTTTTTTTCTTTTCTTTTAAAGTCCCCTCCCTCCCTCCTTCTTTCCTTTCTTTCCACTGACACTCTGTACGTTCTTGAAAGTTTCACTTCAGTTACCAAACATCCTGACTCTTCTAATTACTGTTGACTTTCTGTTACCTGATTGTTGAACTGTACTTGGTACCACCTATGTGGTTTTATTTGTGAGTTAAAGCTTATATTCCTGTAGTTCCTTTTGCCTGTGATTCAGGACAGAGCACATGGTAATAATGCACATGGATTCATACTTAATTGATCCCATTCTCTCTTGCCTCCTGGACTCCTCCCTCGTTACTGTGTAACCAATGCCAAAGATTCTCCATAGCGCTAACTGTGGACTGGGAGAGTGGGTTCAGAGGCTGTTAGTGGGACCAGATCTGAAACCTGCTGCAGTCAGGATTGTGTTCTCTCCCCCTGAGCAAACTGTTTGTGGAAATGCTTGGCAAGTACTGGTTACTTGATCGACTGAACAGACGTTTTAGAACACGCTCATAGTCTTGTTCATCACATTTACCTTTCAGTATGTAAGCATCACCATCACCACCACCATCACCATCATCATCACCATCACCACCACCATCATCATCACCATCACCACCACCACCACCATCACCATCATCATCACCATCACCACCACCATCACCACCACCATCATCATCACCATCACCATCACCACCACCATCACCATCATCATCACCATCACCACCACCATCACCACCACCATCATCATCACCATCACCACCACCACCACCATCACCATCATCATCACCATCACCACCACCATCATCATCACCATCACCACCACCACCACCATCACCACCACCATCATCATCACCATCACCGTCACCACCACCATCATCATCACCATCACCACCACCATCACCATCACCATCATCATCACCATCACCACCACCATCACCACCACCATCATCATCACCATCACCATTAGCATCACCATCATCATCACCATCACCACCACCATCACCATCATCATCACCATCACCACCACCATCACCACCATCACCACCACCATCACCACCATCACCACCACCATCACCATCATCATCGCCATCACCATCATCATCACCATCACCATTAGCATCACCATCATCATCACCATCACCACCACCATCACCATTATCATCACCATCACCACCACCATCATCATCATCATCACCACCACCATCACCATCACCATCATCATCACCATCACCACCACCATCACCATCATCATCACCATCACCACCACCATCACCACCATCACCACCACCATCATCATCACCATCACCACCATCAGTATCATCATCATCACCATCACCATCATCCATCATCACCATCACCATTAGCATCACCATCATCATCATCACCATTAGCATCACCTTCATCATCATCACCATCATCATCATCACCATCACCATTAGCATCACCTTCATCATCATCACCATCATCACCATCAGTATCACCATCATCACCATCATCATCATCACCATCATCACCATCAGTATCACCATCACCACCATCATCATCACCATCATCATCATCACCATCACCATCACCATCACCATCATCACCACCACCATCAGCATCACCATCATCATCACCTTCATCATCATCACCATCATCATCATCTAAAGCTTCCAGTATTTTCTCGAAAATGTAACCCAGGTATCAGAAACTTCTACCTTACTGGGGGTCATCTGTCCTTGATATTTAAATAAAATTTGGTTTATGTCTCCATTCCAGTGGGATACTCAATGTTTCTTCCATGATCTTTAGGCTTCCAGGGAAGTGACATTTTTCATAATCACTTCTGGCTGTGAGTTCCTACTTTGGTTCCAGGTTCGATTTCCAGTCTGCATTCTGCCCTCTTGGATGTTGTTTCTTTTCCTGTCTGATATTAGCCTGCTGCATATTGCCCTTATCCAACGTCTTTTCTCTTCAAAGTCCCACCAACTTAAGCTGCTGAGTATTGCAGATTTTATGAAGATTTAGGGGTTGATGGTGGTTGACCTGGAGGGATAGATGGTCTGTTCTCATTGATTCTATTAAAAGCATATTAGACATTCCTGTTCTACCCTTTAGATAGACCTGCCTTAAAAATTGCTGATCATCTCTTCTGCCATGCCAGGGGAGCCCCTCTCCACTTTAATTCCTCCTCTCTCCTTGTAGATTTTGATTCCTATCCATTTCTGGGGAAAACCATTTAGATATTCTTTTGTCCTGCCTCAGAAGATTCAAGCCAAGCCTTGTGGGCTTCAATTTTATAATCAAACATGTCTATATAGGTGTGTTCCTAAACAAAGATGGTTTTCTCCTTGAGAAAATCTCTGCTAGTACTGCACTAATTTTTTTTCTCTTGTACTATTAATGGAAAATGTAAATCAGAATTAATTGTGAAAATCATAAAATGTTACCATTCCATATCTTTGGGTATTTAGATTGTGGGTAATCATTACTTTCTTTTTTTCAACATTTTTGTAATGAATATGTATTTATTCACAACTAGAAAAACATGAACAAACTAATCCAAAACGAATACAAATAAAAGAAAAAATATTAAAACTGATGAATATATAGGTACATATTATTTATATTTTGAAATATTTATGAGTCCTTTAGTTTTAGAATCAAAACTTCTAAAAGAGGATAATTTTTAAGCACGTCCTTTCTAAGGAGTTAATGCACTGTGGGTCTCCGATAAATGTGAAATGATGTCTACTTGATTCACTCCCTCAGCTGACGTACTGACACTGCTTCAAGACATTAAACCATTTTATGAGGAAACTTGATGAGTACAAGTTATTGCCCCATTATCGGTGTAAGACACAGAATAAAATACCCTTCAGTTGGGCCAATGGGAATAAGGCCTGTAAAGCAAGAACAACTTTGAAGAGAAGGAACTAAAGTGATCAAAATGGACACCAGAAATATTGAAGGGACACAAATATTAGAGAAAAATACGATGAGACAGAGCAAGATAATGACTATGAAACATGGGCCTTTTTGGCCAAAATTTTTTTCTGTTTTGTCCCTGCTGCTATCACTTTGTTAAATCAACAATTCAGTCTGGGCCAGATGCTCTAGTGATTAAGCTTTAAATAAGGATATTGAAATAATCGAGACAAATGATGGAGTCATCCATTATCATAATATATTTTCATAACGCCAAACAATCCCACATTTAATCAAGAGATTGGCAGGATGAAGTTGATAATTCGCAGTTGTAATGTAATGAAAATGTTATAATTCATGGATGAGACACCCAGACTACATCATGTATTAGGAGTTTAACTTGACTTATAACTCTTTCTGGAATTTAAACCATCAAACCCGACCATATGCGTTGACTTTTATAGTGATTTAAAGAGTTGTTTGGTGAAAATAGATGTTGACAAAGTTACAAAATTTTCTTTTTTCTTTCTTTCTTTCTTTTTTTTTTTAAAGATTGCTGTTCTCTCTTTGGATACTAGAGCTGGGTGTTTTGCAATAATCCAAGAGTTTCTCTTTCCCCGTAATCCATGGCCTGGGACGGATTGTGGTCATTTTGCATGCTTGATCTTGGTGGATGGGTCTAGGCAAAAAGAGCCTCACAGAACATAGTGATTAACCTCTGGTGGTGGCAGCAAGATAATAGTGTAAGTTTGGAAATAAGGGACCCAAAGCCCTGATATCCCAAGTATCACCTGATTCCCCAGGGAAGTGCCTCGTCTTCTGGATGTGGTTTGGCTTCAACTTAGTGCTGCTGTTGTAGCTATTCAGAGCGCTGGTCACGATGCTGGACCTGAAGGGTGAGTGATTATCTTGTAAGGACAAGCTCAATTCCTGTGGAATCTCACAGGAGGATCTCAGCTACTGCACGATGCTGTCGATACTGAAAAAATGAAATAGTGCCGAATTGTCGCAGTAGCGTAGTAAAGTGTCTTCTCAAATGAGCTGTAATTTGATCAGGCACACGTTATCCGCTCATAGAGAAAAGTAAGGAATTACTAACCGGCTTATGACGTACTCTCTAATTGGTTCCGCTAACTTTTAGTTACGGCATAAGGGAATAAACAGGGAATCCTGTTTTGGGCTTTGGCTAGGCCAGAGAGACATCATGAAATTTCCCTACATGATAAAAATGATTAGATGTACCACCATTTAGCAAACATAATAAGGCAATAACCCATAATCTATTAAGAGCTGCATAACCGTCCTGACTGCATGGTCAATGAACCAGTATGAACGTGAAACTCCCCGGGAATAAACTGATCTGATGTGTGGGAGGGAATGACCTCCTTTAGGGCATCGAGTACCCTGAAGAGTGATTTACTCTCTTGTCCTACAAAAAGCCATTTGCCTCACAGGGGTGACATTTTTCTTACCCATGAGTTTCAACGCAACTGCTACTGTTACCTGCTTATGTAAAGGGAAATGAACATTGGAGGTAACTACCTAAATCTTATGGACCAGTAAAATGCTTTTTCTTCAGTTGCCTTGATATTTCAGTCAAATGTTTTTTGGCCTCAGTGCTGATTGCCTTAATTTTGCGTTTCGCTTTGGACACGGAGACTAGACTGTGTCGTAGGAGGGAAAACTAGTCAAAGTTTTCCAGAGTGTTTGAGATAACCCATAATGCTATGTTAAAAGAAAATTTGCTTGTGATACACGGCCCAATGATAATGGATGCATTTTTATCTTTTAATATTTACTGTTTAAGCCAAGGTTTTAATATTTAGATCAATAAACATGGCTTATTATCCAAAGGCTAAAAAAATGGAGTTTGATGTTTTTAGCATCAGAACCTGGCCACTTCTCACCACCTCCTCTGCCGACACCTTGTCTGAGGTACCATCACGTCACACCTGGATGGTTGTAAAAGTCTCAAAGCTGGTCGCTTGCTTCCATCCTAGTGCTGTGCTCCATTTGTCACACAGCAGCCAGAGTTTTCCTATAAGATGCAAGTCAGTTGTTGCCATTTCCCCACTAGAAACTCTCCATGGCTTCTCATTTTCATTCAGAGCAAAGGCCATGGTCCTCACCATGGCCGAAGGCTCTGCAAGATTGGTCCCCAGCCCCCTCTCTGCCCACTTCTTGAGTCCTTGCCGCTGTTCCAACCACACTGTCTTCCCGGTCATTCCCTGACTACTGGAAGCAGTGTCTGCCCTTGTGATCTTTACACTTGCCATTTCTTCCACCTGGAATGCATGACTCAATTGTTCAGCTGCTCCAGGATCTCTGCTTAAGTGGCCCCTTATCAGAGAAGCCTTTTGTGACCACTCTCCACAAAGGAGGTGCCACGTTCAATACCCCTTTCTTTCCCTTATTCTTCTTCATAGGATCATCGTCATCTGATATTTCCTGTATTTATCTCTGGAGTTGTTTATTGCCAGGCTCCTCCCATCCCTAAGCATATGTACGAGGGCAGAGACTTTATATTTTTGTTTACTTTGCATGGCAGATTGAATTCTCCAAGGTGGCCACAAGATCTCCTGTCTTCTTAGAATGTGATATTGACACTCCTCCAGCAAGAGATGTGGGGGGGCAGGGGAGGATGGGCTGTGCTCTTCCACTTGAATCTTGGCAGGCCTGTGGCTACTGGCAGAAGCGATGCTATGTGATTTCCAAGGCTAACTCATAAGAGTGATACAGCTTCCTCCGGGTCCCCTAGGGATTCTCAGTCTTGGAACCCAACCACCACGCTGTGAGGAAACCCTGGCTCGAAGAATAGGCTGTGTTTTATTGATGCAGTGACATTAATTGATGAGGTCCGGGATCGACTACTAGACATGTGACTAAGGAAGCTTTTGTGATGACGCCAGGCCCCAGTCCCCATCTGACTGCGGCTATATCAGTGACCCCAAGAGACAACTGACTTATCAACCTCCAGAAGTATGTGGCATAATAATAAAATGATTGTCATTTATTTAGATGTTGGGATCTCTCATTTAGCAGCAATAGACAACCAGAACACTGTGTCCCCCAGAGCCTGAAATAGTGCTTGAAACATACTTCCTCAATAAATATTTTCTGATTAGACAAATGGGGAAGAACTCTAGAGGTGAAAAGCCTCCTGGTTTATGGTTAGAAGCTTCCTTTAGCCTTCTCTATTCTAGTGGCAACTTCTGATTAGTTAATTTACATGTTGTGCATCCCCCTGTATATTTAGACATTTCAAGCTAGCAATTCTGTTTGAATTTTTGAGAATAGATAGCTCACAAGATCTGAATAAAGGAAGGTTAAGCTTAAGAGGCTTAAACGTATGATCTTTTTTTTTTTTAGCGTTTTCTTTTTTTGAGTATTTAGTTACATGTACCTATCTTCGACAGAGAGAATGTTAGTAAGTCTAGAAAAAGACATTCATGAGGAAGAGGCTAAGGTCTTGGTATTATCTGTTGATTGCCTTTATCTTTGCTGTACAGGTATCCCCCACTTTTCGGAAGGTCACTGTACACCATTTTGCTTTTATGAAAGACTTACATTGATACCTATTTTCACTAACCTAGATAAATCTGAAAAGGATTTTCATGTTTCTGAAAAGAAGTAAGAAGCAAAGGTAGCGTTCAGTGTTTGTTTCGCAGGGGCTGTTGTAGAAGCAGTGGAAACCCTGAGTGGCAAGAGTGGCGCTACCAAGCCCCTTCCCCGGGAGTCTCAGATTATTTTGTGCATCGTTAGCAAGATGTGTCCTAAGGTACTTGCTTCTTTGCCTTACGCCTTTTTGGCTTTACAGGAAAGGTTTTGTACGAAGAGCTCTACTTTCAGAGAGCAGGGGGAACCTGTACTTCTTCCCAGTTGTAATTACTCACATAGGGAATAGAAAAGCTTTAGCCCAGTTTACATTTTATACTATCACTATAGCAGAATTTCAGACAAAAGCAAGAAAGCAGGGCTTCCCTGGTGGCGCAGTGGTTGAGAGTCCGCCTGCCGATGCAGGGGACACGGGTTCGTGCCCCGGTCCGGGAAGATCCCACATGCCGCGGAGCGGCTGAGCCCGTGAGCCATGGCCGCTGAGCCTGTGCGTCCGGAGCCTGTGCTCCGCAACGGGAGAGGCCACAACAGTGAGAGGCCCGCGTACCACAAAAAAAAAAAAAAAAAAAAAAAAAAAAGAAACCATTTTCAAAGTCACCATAACTCACATGGAGTAAAACTGTTTTAAAATGGGCTCTTTTCTTACTAAGAAAGACCTATTACACCTGAGCTGTATTGTTTTCCTGTTCACTACCCAGTGTCAAAGCAATGGGGTGTTCTCAGACTCAACCCTTAAAAATGTCACCTGTGCTCAAGCGTAAAAGTCGCCCAGCTAGATTCAGTCACTTTGATACGAAGGAGTCAAGCTTCTATCTTGGGGCATTTCAAAGAGGTCCCGGAACGCCATTTCTTTCTTCATTCTTTGACTGACACTCGCTCTTGGTAGGCCTTTGCATCGCGACCCACAGCTTTTCCATCGCCCATCTGGCTGTTGAAGCATGGAACGGGGGTCTTGCAGAGATGTGAGGTAGGAGGCCAGGGTTGGCTGTGGGTTTTTTCTCCGAAAACACGCAGGAGCAGCGTAGGAAAGGGGCCGCCTCATTTGCAGTATCATCCCGTTATGTGTACATCGCCCATCTCTGTGGCTCAGAGAGGAAACCTGAACAATGAAGGGTACCGCAGGGTAGGGGAACCGCCTCATAACTAATGCTTTCAACTCTCCCACCACTTTCTAGACTTCACCTCTGGGGAGAGCAGAGCCCTTCAGGCAGAGGTCCTCATGTGTCCCATGGCCCTTCGTCTCTCTATAATCTCGGTGATTTTCTCTCGTATTCCTGGGGGCTGACAGCAAGTTTGCAAAACAGCGCGAATGAGCGAAGTCACGTTAGAAATTTAGCGTGGGCTTAAGGCAGGGCACAAGGCGTCGGGATTTAAGACCAGACATTCAGAGACTGTGTAGCTATGGCACAAGATTTGGGATGCGTATTGCTTATGCCCCAGTTGAGCTACCCCAGCTGCCTTTGCATGGAGCAGAGACAAATCTTTCCTACCAAGTGCCAACTAAAGAATGTTGCTTGTCACCCGGCTCTACATGGATTAGCCATTAGCCACTGCAGTCGCTGACCTCCAACACATCCTGAAAGGAATTCAGGGTGGAGATCGGAAATGAGGCAGCCTGTGCTCTGGGATAAACTGGCAGAACAGGCCTTCAGATCGTTAGATATTTTGGAAGGCTCAGGGTCTCTTATAACCTAATCTCAGAAGTGACAATTGTTACTTCTGCCATCTTCTTTTGGTCACACAGACCAATCCTTTTCCAACAGGGGAGGGAACTGTACAGGATGTGAATATCAGCGGGAGGGGCTCATGTGGGTCCACCTTGAGGAGTGGCTACCATACCTTCTATCCTGGTTCCATGTTTTATCTGCTTGGTTGCCTGCTTCCTTTCAGTGGATTACATTTTTCTAGTGGCATCCTGAAAAAGGTTGCCTGGGCAGTAATCTTTTTCAGATGTGGCATTTGTGAACATGTCTTTATACCTCATCCCTGAATAATGGTTTGGGTTTAGAATTCTAGGTTGATAACATTTTTCTTCAGAATTTTGAAGGCTTTATCCATTATCGTGTAGTTTCCAGACTTTATTTTTTTATTTTTTTTTTGCGGGCCTCTCACTGCTGTGGCCTCTCCCGTTGCGGAGCACAGGCTCCGGACGTGCAGGCTCAGCGGCCATGGCTCACGGGCGCAGCTGCTCCGCGGCATGTGGGATCTTCCCGGACCGGGGCACGAACCCGCGTCCCCTGCATCGGCAGGCAGACTCTCAACCACTGCGCCACCAGGGAAACCCTCCAGACTTCTAATTGTCAAGTCTGATGCCGTTGTGAATCTTCATTTTCACGTGCTTCCTGTCTTTGTGTTCTTGAAACTTTTAGGCTTTTCTCTTTATCCCCTTTATTCTGGAGTTTCATATTGTGTACGGGTTTTTTTCTTCTTCCTACATTTGTGTATTATCCTGGGTATGTGATGGGCTCTTTCAATTCGGAAACTCAAGCTCTTCAATTCTGTGAAGTTTTTGTTTTTATTTATTTGGTAATTTTCTCAGTTATCTCTTTCTGGGGTCGTATTTGTTGCATGTTTAACCTGTATTGATTCTCTGCTTTTCTTAGTATTATTTTTTCTATTTTCTACCAATTTTTCTTTGATCTACTTTCTGAAAGATTTTCTCAACTTTTATCTTCCAAAACTTTTATTAATTTTTAAATTTCTGCTTTTTTATTTTTAACGTCCAAGAAGTCCTTTGTGGTTTGATGAATGTTTCTTTCCTTTTTTTTTTTTAAACACTTTGTCCTTCCATTCTACTTTTATCATCTTGTCTAATTTTTCCCCCATTGGATGCTTTCTGAGAATGTATGACTTAATAATCCTGGACTGTCTACTAGTGCGAAGAGTGATGCATGAAAGTTGATTGGAAGAGTATGTTCAGAGGCAGGGCTTGTCAAGATGTGGGCTTTAATTTAGGGTAATTTGTTGGTGTTCTTTCCTTGATGGATATCTCAGCTCTCAGTATTTATAGGTCTTTTTTTTTCTCTTGTATTGTTTAGTTTCCTCAGAGAAAAATTACCCAGTCTCTTGCTTATGGTGTGTTTGTTGGGGGGGTGGATAACAAACTAGGCTGCAGGATTCTAAGAGCAGAGCAGAGTAAGGAGGATGGGAGATCTCATCACACCTTATGCATGATTTCACCCTGTTTTCCTCAGCTCTGGCTGGCATCCCTGAGTCTGGAGCTTGTCTGCGTTTAGGCTTTCAGTAAATTGGCAACATGGAGGGAGACAGGCAGTTACCTCATTGTAGCAGCTAAGAGAGGGGACTCAGGGCAAGGGGTTTAGCTGCTTCCTAGACAGACTTTAAACCAGTGCGGCTCTGGTTCAGACTCAGCCTCCCCCCAGCCTTCACAAGCACTTCCGGTCTCCTGTCTGGGGAACATGCACTTTGCTGTTACTGCACGTAGAGGGGAATTTATTAGAGCATCGGTTCTCAGAGTGTGGTCTGGGGGTCTGAAAAGTCAAAAGAATTTTTATAATAATACTAAGATGAGATTTTCCCTTTTCACTCACATATTCCCGTGAGCGTACAGGGGAATTTTCTAGAGGCAACATGATGTGTGATAATGCAACAGATTAAATGCAGAAGCAGATATGGGAATCTGGCTGTCTTCTGCTACGCCAAACATTACTGAGCTTTATAAAAATGTGCAACAAAGCCACTCTTCTCACTACGTTTTCTTGGTTTGAAATATAAACTTATCTTTCATAAAATATGTTATTCACATTAACATGTACTGGATTTATTAATATTGTTAAGTGGATTAATAAAGAAATACTAAAAGTTTCAGCTTTTGGGAAATATATATTTTTTATGTATATATATATACACAATACCTTTATATATAAATATATAAAAATATATATGTATATATTGCCCCAAAGCTGATACTTTTAGTATATAACCAACATGAATAAAAGCTCTTTGAGGTCTTCAATATTTTTTTTTTTTTTTTTTTTTTGTGTTACGCGGGCCTCTCACTGTTGTAGCCTCTCCCGTTGGGGAGCACAGGCTCCGGACACGCAGGCTCAGCGGCCATGGCTCACGGGCCCAGCCGCTCCGCGGCATGTGGGATCTTCCCGGACCGAGGCACGAACCCGTGTCCCCTGCATCGGCAGGCGGGCTCTCAACCACTGCGCCACCAGGGAAGCCCTTCAATATTTTTTAATAGTATGAAAGGGTCTTGAGACCAAAACATCTGAGGTCACTGTATTAGAATAATACTCTTGGATTCTTTCTTCTCGTGCCTTCACTCCTCCCTAGGTGACAAGAGTGACTTAATCAGAGAGTTTGGGAGAAGAACTGGGCAGGCGCGGCTCAGCCCTTTCCTCTCACTTTTCTTTTATGTGATCCTAACTTCCCACACTTAAGATTTGCCTGTCTGTAACAGAGCATGTTTTCTTAACAGTTTTTGGCCGGGGGTCAGCTTAGGGCCCGTGGCACTGTCCTGTGATGAGACATGAGTTGTCCCATCATGGCTTGTGATTCTTATTGGGTAGATCTGTCTAATTCAGGGGTGGAGTTGGCAAATCTATCTAGTTCAGGCAGAATAAGCTATGCTTTCTCAGAAGAGCTTTATTTGCGATAAAGGAGACATTTAACTTTTAAAGAAGGTTTGATTTTTGAGAGATTTTAGACTTACAGGCAAGTTGCAAAAAATAGTACAGAGAGTTCCTAGATACCCTTTGTCCAGCTTCCCCTAATGTTAATGTTTTATGTAACTACAGGACAGAGATAGAAAGCAGGAGATCACAGTACATTACAATAAACTAACCCACAGACCTTTTTTGAATTTCATCAGTTTTCCCACCAGTCTTTTTCTGGTCCAGGATCCAATCCAGGATTTCACATTAAAAGTGACATTTTGATCTCCTGCTGCCCAGTTCCTGCATCTGTGTCTTAACCAGTTGTATATTCAACTGAGAAAAAGCTGGGGGACGGGAGTTATTTATCAGTCAGCCTTGTCTCCCAGCACCTCCCAATGTTGAATCTTTCTAGAATTCTATGGTGTGAAGAAATGAGTTCTTGTCTTCTTCCCCATGTTCTCCACTGTGGTACTTCCTACCTTCTCCCTTTGACTCACTCAGTTGCCTCAAGTCCACATCTTTTCCAGCTTCCAGAACTTTGTTGCTAACTCTCTTCTGCTCTTGTCTGCCCTTGTATTTCCTGTGGTTTGCTTTTTCGGTGACTTACACTCTTGCCCTCAGTCTAAGGTCAGTTGCCAAGCCCCACCCGTGCTCTGAGAACTTGGGAGTTAATAAAGTCTTATTCCTTTAATATTGTTATTAGTGGTTGGGTTTTAGAAAGAAGCGGCGATAAATAATAGTTTTAATCTCCTTGTTTAATTAGAATCTGACCCTTGATATATAATCCCCAATTTGTACATAATTTTTGCTTTTCAATGGAAAACCTCATTTAAATACTTTTAATGACTCTTGTACTTAAATGAAGCCCTATAGTCACTTTTCAAGCAAAACCATGGCAAGATTAGGGAAAAATTGGGTAATTTTAAAACTAATTTTATGTATACCTATTGTTTGTAATCAAACACATGTAGGCCCCAATTAGAATGCTTTTTGTAGCTTACCTTGAATTTCTTAGCTTGGAATCAAAAGACCCATGCCCGGGGATGGGTCTTATCCTTTAGGCTTGGCTGGCATCATGGTGCCTGCAGCTACTCACTGCTCAGAGATCAACTGTAGGTCTCTCCTAGTCACCTCTTCCTTCAGTTTCTAAAAAGGAAGAATTGCTGGAAGGAACAAACACTATCTTATCTCTGGTTCCCAGTTCCCAACTTTTTCCTATCATTTTCTCACACTCAACTGAAAAGGAAGAGTGAGATTATGGCTATGTTATACTTTTCAATAAAGTATTTGGCTGTCCTTAATTACTTTTCCTTAAAAGTAATCAGGTTCTCTATGTTTACAGTATTTATAAGAAGAGTAAAACATTCTCTTCCTATCTCTTATATTAAAAATTTGCCTTGATACAGCTATTCCTTGTCTTTATACTTTTGCTTTTTATTTTAATTTACTATTTATTTATTATTGAAGTATAGTTTATTTACAACATTATATAAGTTTCAGGTGTACAACATAGTGATTCACGATTTTTAAAGATTATATGCCATTTATAATTATTATAAAATATTGGCTCTCCCTGGGCTGTACAATATATCCTTGCAGCTTATTAATTTTATACATAGTGGTTTGTACCTCTTAATCCCATACACTTATCTTGACCCTCTCCTCTTCTTCCCTCTCCCCACTGGTAACTACTAGTTTGTTCTCTATATCTGTGAGTTTGCTTCTTTTTTGTTATATTCACTAGTTCGTTGTATTTTTAGATTCCACATGTTAAGTGGTATCATACAGTATTTGTCTGTCTTTGTCTGACTTACTTCACCAGGCATAATACCCTCCAAGTTCATCTGTGTTGTTGCAAATGGCAAAATTTCAGTCTTTTTTATGGCTGAGTAGTATTCCATTGTGTATATATACTACATCTTCTTTATCCATTTGTCTGTTGCTGGACACTTAGGGTGCTTCCATATCTTGGCTATTGTAAATAATGCTGCTATGAACATTGGGGTGCATGTATTTTTATATTCATAAATAATGTGCTATATTATTTGTTGTATATTTAAAAGTTGCATCCATGACTTTCTCATAGGGTGGAAGATGAGGGATGAGAATGGGGGTGGAGAAGGGAATGTAGGGGACAGTTTCCTTGACTGTGATGCTTTAGTTCTTAAAAGATTAAGATCTGGAGCACATATGACAAAATATTAATGTTAATTTTGAGGGGTGGAAATGGGTGTTTATGACATCATTGTTACTCTTTGGCATTTTAAAAATAATTTTTTCAAATTTATAACCATTTTTTTTTTTAAGCTGGATGTAGCTTGATTTTACTGGGAATCACAGTGACTACCTGGTCTTCTGTCATCTGAGAATGGATCATCTTCCATAAGTGAAAGGATTGTATCCAACTGAAACTTAACTTTTAGGTGTAAATGTTATTTCCTAGGCTGCACCTACCTTGGTAAACCTTGGGACGGTAGAAACAATAATTACAAAGCAGTACTTCTATGTATCTGTTCTCACTTGGTCTGCAGAAATTTCAGCCCTCTCAAATTTGGTAAAATGGTCTAGAGATCTCTAGGAAATGTCTGTGTCATAAAAACTTCAAAGTCATCTCCTGTCCTGGCTAGCTACAATAATGACTCCAGGTATGGCAGATGTCTTACTCAGCTGTGTCACCAGTGTCCGCCCAAGGCACCAGAGCTGCCAGTGTTCTAGTTGCTTGGTGATTCTGGTAATGAGGGCACTGACCTCTGCGCCCTTGAAATCTAGGTCATTGAATTGATCACCACCCCTGGCGACAAGGTGTACAGAGCTCCTGCTACCAATACCTCGCCATCACCGGCTCTAGTGTGGCTGATGTTTCACAGTCTGAAGGTCCCATGGAGGCTTCAGAGAAGGAATTATTTTGGCTCTTCTTGGTGCAACCTGCAGTGGGTGTGGGCTGGAGGACAGTCTGAGCGACAGTCACCTGCTATGCTCTCATTCACTTCTCTCTTCCAAGCTTGGGCCATTGACTCTCTTATTAGAATGAGTTTTTTCCTGGGAAGAACCTTGATCATCATTAAAATAGACTCCTGGTGAGCCTGTCTCACTAGTCCCTGTGGAATGTCAGGATAGTAGAATAGATTCGAGGTGACACACCTTAGACTCAAACTGGGACTCTGTTACAGGTTCTAAAGCGTGTATATTTTTAAAAACGTGGTTAGGGCTTCCCTGGTGGCGCAGTGGTTGAGAGTCTGCCTGCCGATGCAGGGGACACAGGTTCGTGCCCCGCTCCGGGAAGATCCCACATGCCGCGTAGCGGCTGGGCCCATGAGCCATGGCCGCTAAGCCTGTGCATCCGGAGCCTGTGCTCCTCAACGGGAGAGGCCACAACAGTGAGAGGCCCGTGTACCGCAAAAAAAACAAAAAAACAAAAAAACAAAAAACGTGCTTAAAAAGGGACCTTACCTAATATGGAATATTTACCATCCTGACTTTAGAAATTATTTTTATTATTCTAATGCAGGCAGCAGCAAAAAAAATGTCCTGGGTCTCTGAGAGTCATCTGTAAAATCAAAGCATAATAATGACTTTAGAATATATGCAAAACAGGACGCAGATATAAATATTGCTTAGGTCCAGAAGCAGGAAGTACAATACAAAACTGGCTCTATTAGCATGTCCAGAAGCTATTGTGGGTTAAATTATTTAATATGTTATAAGAAAAAAACATGTCAATCAGAAAAGGAGGTAGATGATCAGTGATGGAAGTCCGCAAAGTCACGGAGGGAGATTTGCCATTACATCCCAGCTCCGCCCAAGAGAAGTTCTCCTGGCCAGTGGACTTCATCTGTCTGGGGACAGGGACAGCTTTTTTGAAGTGATACAGCTGACAAGTCCCCACATAGAGCAATCAATCCCATTAAATGTCAGAACTTAAATCCAAGTACTGTTTATCTGATTCCGTGGTCACTAAATTAAAAGGGTACAACTCAAGGTCCCTTTGGCAGTTAAATTTCTTGTTTTAAAGACATAATTTGCATTTAGATTTATGTACTAGTCGTTTGCAGTCAAGGTTAATTTGAGTACATCCATTGAAGAACGATCTACTTACTTTCAGGTTGTGAAAAAAATCAACTAGTTGAGCTTGCAAAGTTGAGAAGAAGATTCTGGAGAACTACGAATTCACTGAAGTGCTAACATGAGGATTCTTGGTAGTAAACTCCCACCTTGGTAGCGCCCTACCATGGCAGATAGTCCGCAACAAAAGCAATGCAATTACATTAGAATATTTAGAATACAGAAGAGAATCAGTCACAATTTCACCGATATTACAGTTTTGATGTTACTGTTAATTTTGAGTGTATTTACATGTAATCATTGTGTGTGTGTGTGTGTGTAAGTGTGTGTTGTATATATAATTTAGGTCCTGGAGTTTTTTTTTTTATTAAAATGGTAAATTTTATTTTTTTTAATTCTTTTTTTAATTTATTTTTTTGGAACTTTATTGTACTTATTTTTTATACAGCACGTTCTTATTAGTCATCTATTTTATACATATTAGTGTATACATGTCAATCCCAATCTCCCAATTCATCACACCACCACCAGCACCACCCTGCCACTTTCCCCCCTTGGTGTCCATATGTTTGTGCTCTACATCTGTGTCTCTATTTCTGCCCTGCAAACCGGTTCATCTGTACCATTTTTCTAGGTTCCACATATATGTGTTAATGTACGATATTTGTTTTTCTCTTTCTGACTTACTTCACTCTGTATGACAGTCTCTGGATTCATCCATGTCTCTACAAATGACCCAATTTCGTTCCTTTTTATGGCTGAGTAATATTCTAAAAAATGGTAAATTTCATTTTATGTTAGTTTTTTTTTGAAGTATAGTTGATTTACAATGTTGTGCTAAATTCTGCTGTACAGCAAAGTGATTCAGTTATACATATATATACATTCTTTTTTAATATTCTTTTCCATTATGGCTTATCACAGGATACTGAATACATTTCTCTGTGCTATACAGTAGGACCTTGTTTATTATCCATCCTCTATATAATAGCTTACATCTGCTGACCCCACCTACCACTCCGTCTCTCTCTCCCCCAACCTACTCCCCCTTGACAACTACAAGTTTGTTCCATATGCCCATGAGTCTATTTCTGTTTCATAGGTAGGTTCATTTGTGTCATAGTTTAGATTCCACATATAAGTGATATTATATGGTATTTGTCTTTCTCTTTCTGACTTATATCACTTAGTATGATAATCTCTGCATGTTGCATGTTGCTGCAAATGGCATTATTTCATTCTTTTTAATGGCTGAGTAGTATTCCATTGTATATATATATATATATATATATATATATATATATATATATATATATATATATATATATATATATATATATATATATATATATATACTACATCTTCTTTATCCATTCATCTGTCGATGGACATTTAGGTTGTTTCCATGTCTTGGCTATTGTGAATAGTGCTGCTATGAACCTAGGGGTGCATGTATCTTTTTGGATTAATTTTTGTCTGGATACATGCCCAGGAGTGGGATTGCTGGATAATATGGTAATTCTCTTTTTAGTTTTCTGAGGAACCTTCATACTGTTCTCTATAGTGGCTGTACCAATTTACATTCTCACCAGCAGTGTAGAAGGGTTCCCTTTTCTCCACACCCTCTCCAGCATTTGTTATTTGTAGAGTTTTGTTTTGTTTTTTTAAAGACACTATTTTTGAGAGCAGTTTTAGTTTCACAACAAGGTTAAGAGGAAGGTACAGAGAGTTCCCATATTCTCCTGCCCGCACACATGCTTAGCCTCCCCCATCACCCCCCACCAGAGTTGTACATTTGTGACAATTGATGAACCTATGTTGACTCATCATAATCACCAAAAGTCCATAGTTTACATTATGGTTCAATCTTTTTTTTTAAAACATCTTTATTGGAGTATAATTGCTTTACAATGGAGTGTTAGTTTCTGCTTTATAACAAAGTGAATCAGCTCTTAGTGTTGTACATTCTATGGGTTTGGACAAATGTATAATGACATGTTTCCACCATTAGAGTATAACGCAGAGGAGTTTCACCGCCCTAAAATCCTCTGTGCTCTATTTAACCTGTCCTACCCCTCCTCCATCCCTGACAATCACTGATTCTTTCACTGTCTCCACAGTTTTGCCTTTTTCAGATGTCATACAGATGGAATCATGCAGTAGGGAGTCTTTTCAGATTGACTTATTTCCCTTAGTCATATGCATTTAAGGTTCCTCCATGTCTTTTCATGGCTTGATAGCTCATTTCTGTTGTTTAAATTTTTATTGGAGTATAGTTGCTTTCCAATATCGTGTTAGTTTCTACTGTACAGCAAAGTGAATCAGCTGTTTATGTCAGAGAATGTTTTGCCTATGATCTCTTCTATAGGTCCTGACTTTTTAATTAAGCGTTTCTTTATGTGTTTCACAAATTTTTATTGAATTGCTGTTATTTTCTAGGTGTTGCTTAGGTGCCGGGTGGATAAAAGCTTTTGCCTTCAAGGAATGTACCTTCTTAAATGAGGGACAGAAAAGAAACAAGGGAAAGATCAAACAGGTGGCATGTCTGGTGGCAGTCGAGGACAGGAAGAGTAAGTAAAGCAATGGAAGGAGGGAGAGAGTGATGGATGTGCTCCAGGATGGGGTGAATCAGGGAAGACTTCTCAGAGGAGGTGACAGTGAATAAAGGTCTCACTCAACTCTCAAGAGGATGCAGTAGTAAATGAAAAGAGGGAAGATCTAGATTGAATAAGACTTGGGATTACTGATGTCTGTTACTAAAAGCCAATTTATTTCTTCAGACTTAGGAGTGGGTTAGATATATTATGGCTGTTAAATCTTTATTAGCACTGGCATTTTATTGGACATATTTATTATCTCAAAAGGCAGGCGTGTATATTTGTATGCACGTTCATTGGAATAAAAGGGGAAGACTAATGTGTAAGTGTGAATGCTTCCATGTAAGAAAGATTCATCTGGCCCTCCTGAAAGATTCCAGGTCTTTCAAGAATCTTACACTCTCGCTGTATATTAAACACTAAAATAAAGGACCAACTTTAGTGCCGTGACATACTAGGTATAGTCATACTCCTCCAAAGACTTTCCTATCACTTATAAGATTTTCACTTTGTAGTCCCCAAATTCAAGTCTAGGTTCATGTCCTTGATGTTTTCACAGTCAGTCAACAAACAGCTGTATCAAATTTATTATGAGGTGATTTTTGACTCTGCTATTTCCTGCTAATCTCTCTTTTACCTAATCAACACTTGTCATGCTCATATTATGTTCCAGCTATTGACGAATTGAGGCCAGAGATGGAAGACAAAATCCCTATACTGACAGAGGATCATTTCCTCTAGCAGGGGAAATGATCAACATGGCAGGACAGATGCTGTGGTGGATGGAGACAGTGCGAGGCGTGGAGAACAGGGGCCTGGGAAGGTGGCCTGTGAGGCCCCTAAGGTCCTCATTTTAAAAGGAGACAGGATATAAAGGACGTGTTCCATAATTTAGTTAGCAATTTCCTTATTTGCTGTATATGATGTTTGCTTCTAATTTTTCATTGGTATAAAATAGAAACAATTTCACTTCTAGGTGTATAACCCAAAGAATTGAAAGCAGGGACTCAAACAGATATTTGTACACTAGCACTATTCACAGTAGCCAAAAGGTAGAAACAATAAAAATGCCCAATAACGAACAAATGGATTAACAAAATGCTATATATATATATATATATATATATATATATATATATATATATATTATTCAGCCTTAAAAAAGGAATGAAATTCTGATGCATGCTACAATATGAATGAACCTTGAAATATTATGCTAAGTAAAATAAGCCAGACACTGAAAGACAAATATTACATCGTTCCACTTATGTGAAGTACCTAGATTAGTCAAATTTAGAGACAGAAAATAGAATAGTGCTTACCAGGAGTTGAGGAGAGGGAGGAATGGGGAGTTAGTGTTTAATGGGTACAGAGTTTATGTTGAGAATGATGAAAAAGTCCTGGTGATGGTTGCTCGACAATGCGAACGTACTTAATGCCACTGACTGTGCGCCTAAAATTGGTTAAAATGGTAAATTTTTATGCATGTATATTTGATCACAGCTTTTTTTAAAAAAAATGATAAGCTGAGATGACATTCCAATGTATATAGGAAATGCATATATCCTAATATGTAATACAGATTTCCCGGAATTTGGATCATTTCCTTATTCTAGAACCCAGAAGAAATCTTACTGGATCAGAGTTTATGGCATTTAATAAATATCATCAAATTATTTTGGGAGAACAACTGCACAAGTTTACAGTTCTCCCAGGTACATATACAAGCACTGATCTCATTATTCATATGCCAATCCCTATCCCTGACTAAAGGAACGAAAATCGTTTTGAAAATTCACAGTACCAGTGAAGAACTAAGCCTTGGGCTTAGGGTCCACATTAAATTATAAGTAAAAATATGATGCCTTGTTTTAATATGCACTTCTTTATTAGTGAGGTTTATACTCTCTTGGTATCTTTTTTTTTTAATTTATTTTTATTTTTTTAACATCTTTATTGGAATATAATTGTTTTATAATGGTGTGTTAGTTTCTGCTTTATAACAAAGTGAATCAGCTATACATATACATATGTTCCCATATCTCTTCCCTCTTGCGTCTCCCTCCCTCCCACCCTCCCTATCCCACCCCTCTAGGTGGTCACAAAGCACTGGAGCTGATCTCCCTGTGCTCTGCGGCTGCTTCCCACTGGCTATCTATTTTACGTTTGGTAGTGTATATATGTCCATGCCACTCTCTTTTTGTTTACTGGATATATTTCCTATTGTGTGGGTTCCCTGGTTTCTCAGAGTATTTAAAAATTCATTTCTCACTTTAAGACAGCGTAGCAAAACACATATACAACAACAGCGTGTTTTAAAAGTGAAGAATATTGGAGCAGAGGGAAACGAATGGTAGGAAAATAAAATGAAGACAAGGTAAGTTATTGAATATGAAGTTTGCCAAGGGATTTGGCTGGAGGAAGGCGACACATTTGCCAATGAGTTTTCTGGAAGCCAATGGAAAAGAAGAGAAACAAGATCCGTAGTTTCATGAGCTCCGCCAACATCTCCTTGGTTGACACCACATTCATTCCCGGTATAGACTCTGAACCACATTCTTCCCGTGGGTTCATATGCTAGACCGCATCAAAAATCACAGGAGCAATATTTTCCATCCCTTGTGATTCTGCAAAACATTTCCACTCCCACGCAAGAGGTGGAGTCTATTTTCCCCTCCCCTTCAACCTGGGCTGGCCTTGGGATGGCCGCCCTTGATTAACAGAACATGGCAGAGGTAAGGCTATGTGACTCCTGAAGCAAGGCCATCTGGGAAGGGCAACACAGCTTCCCCCCCCCCCCCCACCCCGGGCTCTCTCTCCTGGGACAGATGCCTGGGAAGCCTAGAGTCCACCTGTGAAAAGTCTGGCCACCTTGAAGCTGCAATACTGTAGAGACCATGTGTTGGAGATAAAGAGGCAGATCCAGTCAGATGGAGCTGAGCCGGGTGGAGAGCAGCCGTCCCTGCTGAGCACTGCCGGGGTTGCAGATTCATGAGCAAAAGTAAGTTTTGTTTGTTGCTTTAAGCCCCTGTGTTTTAGGGTGATTTGTTATGCAGCAGTAAGTAACTGCGACAGTTTATTTAAAGAGAATAGAGAAACTTCAGCAGCGCTCTTCCTCGGGCGCTGCCTAAGGAGGTGGCAGCCATGTCCTACTCGGCATCGTGGCCGCCCTCAGACCCCTCTTGGGGCCCAAGATGATCCAAAAAAAAAAGGACCAAGAAGTTCATCCGGCACCAGCCAGACCGATATGCCGACAGTAAGCAGAACTGGTGGAAACCCAGAGCCATTGACAGCAGGGCGCATAGGAGATTCAAGGGCCAGATCTTGATGCCCAACATCGGTTACCGGAGTAACAAGAAAACAAAACACAGGCTGCCCAGCGGCTTCCGCAGGTTCCTGGTCCACAAGGTCAAGAAGCCTGAAGTGCTGCCGATGTGCGACACATCTTACTGTGCTGAGATTGCTTGCAATGTCTCCTCCGAGAACTGCAGGGCCATGGTGGAAAGAGCAGTCCAGCAGGCCGTCGGAGTCACTGGTCCCAACGCCAGGCTGCGCGGCAAGAAAATGAATAGGCAGCCCGTGTGCACATTTTGTTTGTGTTAATAAAACCATAAAACTCAGCCGGAAAAGCAAAACCAAAAAACCTTCAGCAACCATCTTTTACAGCATCAGTGTGCCAGACACACGTGGGGTCAAGAGCTGTTTTGTCAAGGACTCTGTCAACGCTGCAGTCGGAAGCCACAGCGTCTATCAGTGGGCTTTGCAAACAAAGCAGTTTGAATGCCTTCGAACTTTCCTGCACATTATCGGAAACACACGTGTCGCTTTTCTTAGCAGTATACTTACAATGAGCTCATAAATAATCTTGAGTACAGACAGGTATTGAGAGTTTCTTCTTAAAGACCATTTAACTTTCATAGAGAACATCTTATGTAAAACAGTTTCCTGGTAGAGGCTTATATGTGTTTAATGGCAAACTATAGGCTATTCTAGACTCTTTTTTTTGATGAAGGATTCAGGTAAACCAGAAATAGATTCCAGATACCTACTAAGTGCTCAAACCAGATTCCAGATACCTGCTAAGTGCTCAAACCATAATTCAAATCTATTATTCAAAAGGTAGAGGAGTGTTTGGGAGGTTTTTTTTTTTACATCTTTATTGGAGTATAATTGCTTTACAATGCTGTGTTAGTTTCTGCTTATAACAAAGTGAATCAGTTATACATATACATATGTTCCCATATCTCTTCCCTCCTGCGTCTCCCTCCCTCCCACCCTCCCTATCCCACCCCTCTAGGTGGTCACAGAGCACCGAGCTGATCTCCCTGTGTGTTTGGGAGGTTTGATTCTCTCTCGTCCCTCTGATTAATGCCATGGTTAAGCTCCCATGATTGGCAAGCTTTCCATGGATGGGACCCAAAGGAGGGTGAGAAAATCTGGGTCTACCCAGGAAAATTGTGACTGACTGAAGCTTTACATGGGACCTTTGCCTCCATGGTGCTATTTATTGCTCTAGCAGAACTTCCACTGGATGTCAAATTCCTTTAGGAAAAGGAGGCAGGTCTTACTACAGCCGTGGAAGCTGGCAGAGAGCCAGAATGTACCTAGCAGGCTGTTATCATCGTTAAGAATGTGAGCATGGACTCGGGGTCCAGAGAGTCTCTGTCTAAATCCCGCTGATGCCACTCACTGGCGGAATAACTTCAGGCAAACTATTTAACCTCTCTGTGCCTCAGTTTCCTCCTCTATAAAAATAGGAATGCTCGCAAGGGTTAAACGATTTAAAAGTCCCTAGAACAATGTGTGGCATAGAAGTGATAAATGTCAGCTGTTGCTGCTACTACTGCTACTTCTACTATTACTACTACATATTAGTAATGGGCACCAGTGAAGTTTGCTGAGTGAATAAATGAGTGAATGAATGCCACTCTACTGTGTCCTAGATTTTCCCCTTTATGTTTCTGTAATTAAAAAAAAAATTATTTATTTTTTCAGCTGTGCCGGGTCTTAGTTGCAGCACACGGGATCTTTGTTGCTGTGTGTGGAATCTTCAGTTGCGGCGTGTGGGATCTAGTTGCCTGACCGAGGATCAAACCCAGTCCCCCTGCATTGGGAGTGCAGAGTCTTAACCACTGGACCACCAAGGAAGTCCCCTATGTATCTATAATTTTTCTACTTTCTAGCTCCATTTACCATAGTCTTTGAAGACCTCATCCTACCCAGGGCTACTGGACTCTTACACAGCCACAAGCTGAAGATTTGTCCATATAAATAGTTGGTTTGTTCACTGTTTGGCCTTCCAGAGCTCCAGGGCTCAGGTCCTCTTGTCCCTTCTGAACTTGATCCTTTCAATGAAACTTTCTTATTGTTCATTGTTCATGCACGGTAGGAATATATTTAAGAGTGCACGGAACACTCCCTTTTCTGCCAGCTGTTCAGACTTCCCTCTTAACTCACGTGTCGTTCCTTGTTCTCATTCTTCCCGGATCCCTGTTCATTTGCCTCCATCAGTGGGTCACTGATATCCATTTCTCCATGTACATGCTTTGATCTGCTCTGTTCAACTTTCAGCTTGTACCCCTTGGGTCTTTTCTGCTCACCCCGACCTGCAGGCTGCAGATGCTGTGCCTGATTCCTCACCCTCGGGTGACCAGGTCAGCCAGTATGCCCTGACAGTTACACCACAAAGAGCTCTTAATCACACACCTCCAGGCCACCCTCCCAACTTCCAATCCCATCAGGTCTGCAGACCCACCCCATCCCATCTGGCGAGCATTTATCTGAACCCTGCCCATCGTTTAGAGATACACACTGGAAAACACATTGCGATTCTATCTCCTATGAATAGTGCATTGTGTTTATTTAGCTGTCGGTCTGTTTCCTCGACTTATATTAAAAGCATTCTGATGGAAAGGATTGTAGGTCGTGTTGTATGTGGTGGAGGTTGTGTCTGTTGTAGATTTGTGTTCTAGGGTCTTGACATGAATCTCCCTCTTTCGTGGATTCAGGATCTGTTGGTGGAGATGAGTAGAGTGAAAAGTTAAGTTGTGGTTGAGTTTTTGTCATGTTTTGTCCCTCTTTGTATCAGTCTGCTTAACACTTACTTGGTTTGCTCGTAGGTTTCCATTGTAAACAGAGCATTGGCTTGGGGGTCAGAAGACCTTGATTCATGCTTTAATTCCTTGGACAATTCGTTTCAGTTGAGTCTCAGTTGTCTAATTTGTAAGAGTAGGGCCATAATATCTCTCAGAATTGTTTGAGGGTTTAATGCAATCATGCTCATCAGGTTCACTGCTAGTCCAAAGGAGGGCTTTGTGAAAATGAGAAAAAGGTGTTCCCACATCCTGGCAGACACAGTTTTGTCCCAGGATGTGCCCTTTGTGAGTGGAATGTGATCTGTGTTCCCCACACATCCTCTTAGCTGGGGGGATGCCCTGGTACAGAGCTGTGTGCAGAGACTCCACGACTTTTAAAAGTGTAGTTTGTAATGATAAAATGTCACACATGTATTGGGAATTATTATTTATTATAAGTTCTGTTTCTCAGACCCTATCCTATCTATCTGCCTATCTATCTATCTATCTACCTACCTACCTATCCATCCGTCCATCCATCCATCGTTCTTTCTGTATATCTGTGTATCTCTATCTACATATGGATGTGTGGATGTATAGATGTATCTATCTCTCTGTCTCCATCCATTTAATCATTCCACCTCTTTTCACAAAGGATTTGAGGTGGCATTGATTAAATTACAGAATCACAGCTAATATTTGCATACTGCTTTTTCATTGATCTGAATTACTTTATGTCATTTTTATAAGGGTCTTATGGGGGGAGTATCCTGTCTCTCACTTTACAGATGGGCTGGCTGGGTCTCAGACACACATAAGAAATGTCGGACTCAGGACGGAAGCCCAGATTTCTGGTTTATACCCATGTTATTTTACCAGTATCATGCCATCCAATCTGCTTGTCACTATGATAAAGGACAATATGACAGAACTATTTTTTATTTTCTGTACTAGATCTCAAAAATTGGAACTGCTCTTCAGTAACTGAAATTGAAGAAAGATCAACATCTATTATTATAAACACAACAGAGACCTACAGAATTGGTTTTCTCTTGGTTTCTGTACTGTCTCTAGATGTTAGGGAATTTAATTTAATTTCTACGTGAGAGAAGCAGCACGTTCAACCAAAGGTATGTGGAGGACATAGAAATGAGATAGGCTTAAAAAGGACTCAGATAGCCAGAGGAAAGACAGAAAAAGACAACGCTACCTACAGCTTAAGTAATTACTCACATCATTTATTGTGGCTACTGTATGTTGCTGTATAAATATATCACATACGATCTTATACAAAGGGGATTTCTATAAGACGTATTATGATTAAACACAAGTGGATTTCAGATAAATCTCATACATCCGTTTCATATCTCCCTTTGTTACAGGATTTCAAAATCCTTGTGAAACACTAAGGAAATGAAACCATATCTAGCCTCTTATCAAACGAGCAAGCGTATTGCATTGATGGTTATAAGACCCAGGAGCACAGAGGTATTTTAAAATTGCATGTATGCCGCTCAGAACCACAACCCTGGGCTTCAGAAATCACCCACTGTTAGATATTTTCTTAGAAAAGATGCGTTTCCATGATTCCTTTGACTGCAATTACTCATACAGTTTCAACCTCATTATTAGTGTTCAGAGTAAGAATTGTATTTTTTATTTGAGTGATATCAGATTTGGGGAAACGTCACAAAGTAAAACTGATCTATTTCCATAATTCTAGGCCTTGGGTATTCCCCCCCCCCCCCCCCCCCCCCAGAGGATGAAGGTAATGGTTACCACCTCATCCCGGGAAAAATACCAAGTCAAGTGGCTTTCAGAACAAAGAGACCCTGGGCTTCATGTGACTGCTGTTGAAGTACAGGGAGAAAGAGATCGGCCCCTTCTTGTAGCAGGACAAACGCCCACACTCTAGTCTAAATTTGTCACTGGTGTCTCAGGAGACATGATGTGATTTGTGGCAACACTGAGTCCAGATTACAGAGGGCAAGAGAGCCCATATGGTGCTTGGCATTTCAGCAAGAAACGTGAGTTAGGTAGGAACTTATTGATTTTTTTTTCCTTTTTACAGCAAATTTAGAAAGTATATTGAAATAAATCACAATGTAAATACCACATAGTAAAACTTCAGGGATACCAAAAGTTGCTTGCAGAAAGCAGCTCAAACCATCTGTTGAGGCACACTGAAAGCCTTAAGTTCTCATATTAGAAAAAGAAACACTGAAAAATTATTAACCTACACTTTTTTTCTAATTTTTTTCCCCCAATCTCCCAATTCATCACACCGCAACCCCCATCTCCCGCCCCTTTCCCTCCTTGGTGTCCATAATGTTTGTGGAATTTATTGATTTTAATCTCAAATAATTCTCATGGAATTCTTTTGAGGATATAAGGGAGCTTTAGGGTAGTTTAATCCATTTTTGTTTTCTATGAAGAAATTGGCTCCAGAGTGGTAAGATGAATTACTTGGTGGTAACACCAAAACCAAGGCCTTTAGGACACCAGCCAGGAAGTCCCTCACCCACCATTCAACCACTTTCTTCCTTCTTCAAGGTGAAGACAAATATATTTATTAAAAATCAGTATAAATAAGATTTATTCAGATTTTTTTTCTATTTTGGGCACTGTTCTTTATTATTTCATTGAATCTTTCCGTAGCCCTACGACTCTAAGTACTATGCTATTATTACTATTGTTCACCTGCCTTACAGATGAGGAAACTGAGGCTTACAGAGGTGATGAAGGACCTTGATCTGAATCACACACCTGTGAGAGCCAGGATCGGAACCCAGTCTTATCTGAGAGACCACACTCTCAACCGCCACCTGAAACTAACCCCCTTTGCTGTATTCTCTTTACTCTGGGTCTCCTTGGGAAGGAGTTTCTGTTGTGTATTAGCTGAAGTGATGGAGCTCAGGGGGAGAGACAGCACTTCACTCTCTAAGTGGTCACTCGCTGTGTCCTTTCTCTTTTTTATACTCTTCTTTGTCCTTCTCTCTATAACCATCTTTCCTTTTACGTTCTCAAAGCCAGAGACAGTGCACGTGCTGACTGAAGCATTCCAGCTCGAATTCCCATTTCCAGCTCTGGGTTTCATCTGAAGTTTTCCCTCTCCTTTTATTTCTACATTTGATTGTAAAGGTCCTTAGGCTGTGTAGACTTTTGGCACACACATAAGTATTAAAATCATAATATTACTCACTTAGATTGTAGGAGATTTATACGTAGTCATTCTTGACAAAGAGCAGGCCGTTTGATTGCTTTTGTGAGAGAGGTTAGAAGTGGGTTCCTCAGCTTTTCTCAAACTTACATGCATTCCTTCTATTGAGGGCAAAGGAAATGTATTTTCCCTCTGACTCTATTAAAGTTTGGTAGCGTGGAGAATACTTGTTGCATTAAAAGCATGTCCCTATTTGGTTCAATGGTTTGCCGCCTATGGCTCTAAAAAAATGCACTGTTTGTGGGTGAGGAAAGTAACAATGAGTGCTTTGTGCCTGAAGGCATTTCTACAAAGTGCTGCAGCTTGCTTTATGGTGCGAACATTGTTTGGAGGATGCTAAGTACGCAATGTGGATTCAACGTGGATCCCGGCGATCACCGTGCAATTTCTTTGCGTCCAGGGTGACTTAGTCAGTGACATTTGTCTGTCCGTAGCCGGGATACTGGTTCATTTCTAAGCATGGTTCAGGCATGTCCAACATAGCTCGTGAACCAGGGGCCGGGCGAATTGAAATTTTCAATTTATTTTCTTGGGGGCTGTGTAGCTTCCCAAGAAAGTACACAAGCGGGGTTCCCTGCTGGTGTGCAGATGTGTCTGGGCGTCTCTGCTGACCCAGAGGGGTTGCCCGCTGAAGTCTATTTGCGGGGGCACTGAGGAGACTTCTGGGAAAGCACCCATCTTAGGTGAGGGAGAGCCGGGCCTGGGAGATTGACTCAGGAGCAGGTTGCGATGTCTTGAGGACTGTATCCTACGTGTGGCTTTGATTCGTCTCCTTGTCACAGCTCTTCTGCCCAAATGGCTGTACACCCAGATTTGTTTGGTCAAGGCTACCAAACAATGGGACACAAATCGTGCGGCTTAGGGGCCTCGAAGGGACTGTCCACAGAGGGGAGTGGTCCATTCTCCCTTCCTCCTCACTGTGGCCCACCACCCACTTGGCCCCTTGGTTGTCTCATTCCAGAGCATTTGGTTCCTTGACCATCGCACCTGTCTTCCCTGCTCCGCAGAGAGCTCTGAGAGAGCCGGCCAACTTCTGTCTTGTTCAGTATGGTATCCCCAGCCCTTAGCCTCTTAGAGGAGCTCAATCAACATGTTGTTGGATGGATGACGTTTGGGTGGAGGAAGGTAGTGATTCTCAAGTCGGCACTGAGGTACCTGGCAGAGCTGGGGGTGAACTGCTGGGCCTTGTATGGGAACGGGAAGGGCTGGGGAGTAGAGCTGCCCTGAGCGGTGGACTGACCATGGATCAATCGACCTTCCAAGTCAGAGAGGAGAAGTAAACTGATACTTGTGTTCTTCTGGGTTGTTGGAGTTTTTGTTTGTTTTGGATTTTGTTCTGGTTTGAAGGTCACATTTGGGTTCTGTCTTAGTTTCTGCCGTATGACTTCAAGTTTACAGCAGTCTCTTAGTTTACAAGAGCAGAGCCTTTGATCCATTTCACTGAGTGAAGCCAGTGCCGGTGGCCGGCCTTGGTGACTGATGTCATCACTGTATCTGCCACTTATCTCTCCTGCACGGCCCGAGTTTCAGGAATGTCTCTGGTCGTCCATGCTGCTCACCTTGTGGACCCAGGATCGGAAGACTTTAACATCCTTGTGCCAGCCTTTCCCAGGTTACGTCTTTCTGGTGCCACCTGCTAAGTCCTGCCCTTCTCTTGTTTATTTTCTTTTTTCTCTACTCTTTTTCAATTCATGGATCACATGTCTCAGTGCTCCTTCAACCTATAGCCAAGTTCGGTTTTAACACCTGTGGGAAGAACCAGTCACGGCGACTGATTAACCCAGTGACACATGCTAATGAGACTGGACATGGGCACAGGGAGGGAACGTATTCATGACGAGTCCATTAAATCTCATTTCCATCGGAAACTTGAAAACCTCCGAGGGATCAAAAGTTCTATGTGATTTTTCTGAGAGAAGAGAATTGTTCCGGCATTAAGGACAGTGGTCTGGAGATTCCTAGACAGTTGGAATCCTAATTCATTCTTGCACAGGGACATATAGTGATGACATTTTGTGGATGTCGTTAGGACAATAAGGTCAGAGTTAACTTAAAGAAGCGCCCAGTGTCTTGCTAACTTCCCAGAACCTCTCTTGCTGTTATGATTCTGAACCTTTATGCATCCATGTCCCCTTTTCCATCTGGCAAACTCCTACTCATTTTTTAAGACTCAGTTCCTTAGTGAAGCTTCCGCAAGTTCCCAGACACAGTTAGGCGCCGCTGTCCCCTACCACATGCCTCTATAGCATCCTTCAGCACACATATGTTATAGTATTTACCGAGACATAGGGCAGGAGTTGGCAAGCTTTCTGTAAAGGGCCGGATAGTAAACATTTTCAGTTTTGCCAGCCATATGGTTGCAACCATTCAACTTGGCTGCCGGGTGTACGTAGTCATAGACAATATCTAAATGAATGAGCGTGGCTGTGCTCCAATAAATTTAATCACGGATTCTGAGATTTGGATTTGAGACTTGGATTTCATGGACTCTTTCGATGTCATGAGATATTCTTCTTCATTTGATTTTTTTCCCCCCAAACATTCAAAAATGTGAAAATCATGCTTAGCTCAGGGACCATCCAAAAACGGGCATGGGTTTGGCCCGTGGACTGTGTTTGTCCAGCTCTGATACAGAGCTTTTATTCAACACATGTCTGTCTCTTCCGTCTGACTGTCAGCAGTTGAGTTCAGCTAGTAGAATCCTAAGGCATAGGGTAGTTCCTGGCACCTAGGAAGGACGGACTCAACAAATGCTTGCTGAATGGACGCCTGTGCCGGAGTATGAAGGAATCCTTCCCCAAATTTGTTGAGCGCTTACGGTGTCAAGCATTGAGCTGAGCAGAGCACTTTGCATGCACTTCTCTTTTAATCCTCATTTAATTTTGCTATCCAGAGACATTAAAGTCAACAGTTATCATTAGACTGTGTTAAACGTGTCTTTGTAGTCACATTGAATCCTCTCAACGACCCTTTGGTGAGTACTGGTAACATCCACACTTACAGCTGAGGGAAATTAAGCTTGGAGAGATTCTTTGCTCAAAGTTAGCGAGCTAGGGAGTAGGGTGGGGTTAGGAAAGAGCCTGGGTCCCCAGACTTGAGGGTCTCCAGTTCATGACGCCCATGCTGTAGAGCATCAAAGCTTGGATGCCTTCTTGATGGACTTGAGTATCAGGTAGCTTCTGGGACCGTGGTGATGCGGAGACAGGCATGGGGGATGTCCTTTTCTCCTCCTAGCCATTTGGTTATGTTTAAGGACTACCGTGATTCTGTTCCTAACTAGCTGTGTAATGTTTGGAATGTGGCTTAACTTTTCTGGGTCCGTGTCTTCCACTAGTATAGCAAAGAGTTCGAATTGTATGCTGTCAAATGTGTCCTCTTACGATAAGTTTCTGTAATTTTGTTCTCTGCTGTCTTCTGCTTACATATTGCTATTGTCTGTCTCAATTCTCCCGATCTTGACTACAGAAATCCCAGGTCCCGTGGGGTTGCTTGGACTTAGAAGGGAGGAAGGGAGAAGGGAAATATTCATCTAGCCACAAATACATTTTTAAGACCACAGAATAGCAGCTTTTAGGATATTTGTTTTTTGGCTTTTTTTTTTTTTTTTTTTTTGATGGAAAGGTAGCTTTTCCAAGAAAAACAAGTAACGTTATTGTCTATAACAAAATGACAGTAGTGATAGCATCTTCTATTTCCCAGGCACCTTTTAAAAGTGCCTTTTTGAAGGCATTATCTAATTCATCCTTCCAATATTCCTTTGAGACATGTAAGAAGCTTTTTTATTAGAAGATCCTTTTACGTAGCTGCAGAACGAGCCTTTCTTTGTTGTAAACTGAAAGGCACTGAGTGTCCCAGAGAGATTTCAGTAGCAGGCCACTGAGTGAGTGGTCACTTCTCAGATGGACGGTCACAATTCTTAAGGAAAAAAAAAAAGAAAGCCAGGCTTCTGCCAGGGCTTTTAGAAGTTAAAAAAACATTTTTTTTCCACTTAATATAAACGTGGCCTTTGGTATTTAAAAATCTGATATCCTTGTTTGGCTGGTGAACATGAGTCATTGGAATTAGTGGAGGTGGATATACCTAACTCATTCCCAATAAATATTTTTATTATTATTTTAATTTTTTTTATTATTTTATTTTTTATAAATATTTTATTTATTTATTATTTTATTTATTAAATATTTTATTTATTTATTATTTTTATTTTTTATTATTTTATTTTATTTTTTATTCCCAATAAATATTGCTGTAGGAGTCAAGGGACGTTTGAGACAATCTTCGGAAAGGCAGGAATTGTATCTACGGGGAAGTTCCATGTCCTGTGGCCATGTCACTGGGCCCAAGCGAACTGTAGAGGCAAGATCATAGGAGGTTTCGATTAGATGTGCTTAAGTGACATCTCTCTGGGTAGCTAGAGGGATAGACCTAAACAAGTAAAATAAAACAAAAATTCAGAATGCTCCATAAATGAGCATGTCAAACCATCTTTTCTGAATTCAACTTTTACATTTACAGAAAATATAACACTTCCACGGTGTCTTTGCAGTGCAGACATTGGCTTTTAGCTTGTTTAGCAGTGATTACCACAAGTATATCCTCACAGCCAGGGAACGCCATTGATAACATGACAAAAGAGATAGAATTTGTTATGGGGGCCTGCCTCCTCCCCGTTTCGCATCCAGCTGCCCAGATCCCTCGTACTGCCCTTGACGTCTCGCAAGCCCATAAGGATGCTCTACCTACACCAACTCTTCCCTAGGGTTCTAACCCTTCAGGACGTCTCTACTTCTCTTCATCCTGTTCCCCACTGCCTCCACTTCCTTAGAGCATTCTGCCCTCTCTAAGTAGGAAATCAAGTTGATAAGTAAATTTACACTATGGTATAAATCAATGCTAGGCTTTTGGATTTTATGAATAAGAGAAATTTAAAAATTTTGAATTGCCATCTTTTCTATTCAACTTCCATCACCAGAATTTTGTAAACTAAAGGGTAGCTTATTACCTTCAAATTAGGATGGATATAATCTTACAACAGAAGATAATTCAGCCTAATAGAAGATAGTTGGCAACTTCATACTGACATGTTAAAAAAAAAGGATATTTTATTTATTTATTATTATTATTTTTTTTTTAATTAATTAATTTATTTATTTATGGCTGTGTTGGGTCTTCGTTTCTGTGCGAGGGCTTTTTCCAGTTGTGGCAAGCGGGGGCCATTCTTCATCGCGGAGCGCGGGTCTCTCACTATTGCGGCCTCTCTTGTTGCGGAGCACAGGCTCCAGACGCGCAGGCTCAGTAGTTGTGGCTCACGGGCCCAGTTGCTCCGCGGCATGTGGGATCTTCCCAGACCAGGGCTCGAACCTGTGTCTCCTGCATCGGCAGGCAGACTCTCAACCACTGCGCCACCAGGGAAGCCCAGGAATATATTTTTAAAGGATAGAATGTAATAAAATTACAACCTTCATTTTTATTTTATAATTTACATGTAAAATTGGCAACTGAGCAGTCCACATTAAGAGATGAAGATTGTCTAACATGATCTGGGACATTTTTTTTTTTTTTTAAATAGTCCTTGTCAAATACCAAATTTTGCCTGGAGGAGCTTGACAAAATGGTAAGCTATGTTTTTTAACTTGTTCAGATCAATTTGAAACGTTCTAGGTAAACTAGAGGAGCTCAGGAAGTGTTGCCCTCAAGTTGCCCATTCCTTTTCTGCAACTTCTCTTTGCAAGACTGTTGAGAGATCTGAGAAATTAAGCTGTAAGCAGGGTGTCTGGTTAGCAAATGTTCCAAAAGCAGACGACAGAGCAAGCATCACGCGGCATCTGCTGACACACAGGTCTGTGCAACCTGGGCGCCCCATTCGCCCAACCTGGAGTCATCAGAAAGGTACTCAAGAGGGAGGCTTCAGATTGGTAAAAAATTTCTGCAAGCACGGGCCACACGCCTACCAGCCTTTGGGAACTGTTTGTGTAAAAGGCATCACTAAACTTCCAAGGGTAATTTGCATTTGAAGAGCTTATTAACCAAAGAAGTGTCCAGTGCCTTAGTTTTAGTGTGCTCAGAGATCCTTTTGGGAATCTGATGAGAGCCCTAGCCACTGTCCCCAGGAAAATATCACAAGCTCACACAAGAATTGCACATTTTAGCAGGCAATTTCAGGAGGTTTATGGATTTACAAAACTCTAATAAATAGAATTTGGGAAGCATAAGGATGAAGTGAAGCTTTTCAGAAGTCTGGGAGAACTGTTAGGGACATTGTGGGTAAGTAGCCCTGTTTTTAATGTCTCAAGAGTCTTCTTAATTACGCACTTTCTTTCCTGAAATGGACATCAATAGGATGAGTATAATTGTAACCTGAACAGAAAGATATCTTTTTTGTTCTTCTTGCAAATTAAAGGAGAGCTGAGTTATAGCAAAATACTCCAAGTTTACGCTTTGCACAGGAAAATATAGAAGAAATGATTGCCTTTTGATCTTTGAAGCCCTCTTGGTGTTCAGCCACTTAAACCCAGGCATCCTACCTAGATGGTCATGAAGAATTCACGCTCCAAAGTAATGCAGTGACACTGCTGGCATTATAGTTGTCCTTATGCTAATCTCTTCTATCTTGTGACTGTGATGTTGAGAAGGGACAGACATACTTAATATTTTCATAGTACCCTTGGACTCAAATATGTGCTTATTAAGTTCTAGAGTTTTGTCTCTGATATTTCTGTTGGTGAAAGAAATACAATTCAAGAGAGATTGCATTGCTCCGTGTGCTGTGTACATTATTCATGACGCAGAAACATGAGTCACTTTCCCTTGCTGTGCTAATCAGACCATCCATAAGGTAGAGTCGTTATCTATAGGCTCTTCTTTTTCATACCAATCTGTTCAATATGGTCAGACAGGGTTTCTCCTGTCAGACATACCCACCCCCCCACACACTTTTTGCTTTGACTATTTGTATTGTAAGCATATAAAAAGACATAACATGATATTTTCACACTTCTCCCCCCGCCCAACTCTTTTACATGAGAATTCTAAATTTTTCGAATCTCTTAAATCATCTGGGCTGAAATGACAACCCATCAGCTGACAGAGCAGTAGAAATTTGGATGGGTCTTCTCATTATTTTTCTTTCTGCCTTTCCCACTCCCTCACTCCCATCCCCATCTTCCTATCCCTCTCCACCATGCTTCCTGATCTCCTGGAATCTCTGGTAGAAATAAGAGAAAGTTTAGACCCAGCATGCAAATAATGGTTACGTTTCTCACAAATAGAGATTGAATTCTAATTTGGCTTTACAAAATATTTTTGGCCAGTATAAGCATAAAAGATTTGCTTCAAAGCTAGACTCTTAATGGAGCTCTGCCTCTTCTGAATGAAGACATTGGAATTGGACCCACTTTATCCTCCTCCAGAGACGGTAACCTATCTGACTTAAACACTGTGATGCTGTTTAGGCTGAACTGTAACTAGTCGAATGCAGTGCATTGAGAACTTGAACTAGGACTTGGAAGTCATTGGCCGAACTACTGACTTGAGAGCTGGGGTACCTATACTTCAGTTACTGTCAGGAACTCGATGCAGTGTAACCTTTACTTAAAGAGGGTTTAGCTCTTCATCTACATGGAGAGTATGCGGAGTGACAGCATCCTTCTGTCTGAGATTGGCTAGATATTCGCCAGTCTGTTTCCTTTCTCTGGGCACATATAAAGAGAGTACATTTCCCAGCCTTGCTTACAGTTGGGCTGGGGCCATCTCAGTGGTGTCAGTGGGATATGAGGGGAAGTGACGGATGCCGTTTTCAGTCCTGGTCACGAAAATCCCTTTATAATCAGCTGCATGATGATAGGGTCCTACTGTGGGGATGAGAGTCATTGAGGGCTGCTGCCCTCCACTCACCATGACAATGGTGAGAAATAAACCTTTATCATGTGAAGTCATTGAGAAGTTGGGTTTGTTAGTTACAGTGGCTAGTATTACTTATTAAAATTCAACAGTCACATTGCCTTCGAGAAGGTGATTTTGAAAATGTGTTTCTGAGCATAGGCTTTGTATAATTTCTATTATTAACAACCTTAAAGTTGATGGAATTGATCACACAATGAAGGATATTTGAAGAAAATGTCACATTTCTGCTTTTATAAATAAATCTTCACTGAATGCTTACGATATAAGGCATTTATGGGACACAGCTTCTGACACAGCTCTCAATGATCCCAACTCCTGGTACTCATGCTCTTGTGTAATATCCAGCCCCTTGAATGTGAGCTGGACCTAGTGAGTCACTTCTAACAAGTAGAATGTGGCACAAGTGATGGGATGTTGCTACCACGACAAAAGACTGTAACTCCCTTCTTGCTGACGCTCTCTCTGTTGCTGGCACTCTCGCGCCTTCTCACTTGCTTGCTCTGATGAAACCAGATACCATGTGGTGAGTTGCCCTACGGAGAGACCCATGTAGCAAGGAACCGAGGAAAGCCTCCGGTCAACAGCTGATGTGAAACCTAATCCTGCCAACAACCGCTGGAGTGAGCTTGGAAAGCAGGTCCGCTTCCAGCTGAGCCCTCAGATGAGACTTTGGCCTCCACCATCCTACAGCTTGATTATAGCCTATGAGAGATCCAGAGCCGGGAGACCTGGCTGAGCCTTGCCCAGATTTCTGACTCAGAGAAACTGTGAAATAATAAATGATGCTCGTAGCCACTAAGTTTGGGGCTAATTTTTTTTTTTTTGCAGTGATAGATAACTAATATAGCACTCTATTAGATGGTCGGGGCTATGATTTCTTTTCTTTTCTTTTTTAATATTTATTTATTTGGCTGCGCTGGGTCTTACGGCAAACGGGATCTTCATTGCCGCGTACGGGATCTTCGTTGTGGCATGTGGGATCTTTAGTTGTGGCATGTGGGATCTTTAGTTGCAGCATGTGGGATATTTAGTTGCGGCATGCAGGATCTAGTTCCCTGTCCAGGGATGGAACCCAGGCCCCCTGCATTGGGAGCAGGGAGTCTTAGCCGCTGGACCTCCAGGGAAGTCCCATATGATTTCTGTTTTTAAGGAGCACGGGGTTCTGTAGTGATTGCCAGAGTGGCTACAAGAACAAAGCTTTTAAGGATGAGGTAGAGTTCTGTTCATTCTGCCAGGGGTTAGGGTTAGAGGAAATTGTGTTGAGTAACTGGTACTGGGTTTGATTAGGATTTGACTATACAAGGGGTGGGAAGAAGACACTTCAGGCATGGAGAGTAGCACAGGGAGGTGTGAAAGAGCCTTGCATGTTTGGGAAACATCAGGTGGTCTAGTGAGGCAGGCGAATGAGGAGGTGGTTGAGGAGCGATCTGTAAGGATGTGTGGGGGACACGAGGCTGCAGAGATTGCTTTAGATAATAGGATTTGTTCCTCACCCAGTGGTAAGGTCATGGACCATGGGTTGAAAATTTGTCTGTTGAAACTGGTATCAACCATGGTGTGAAGCGCACAGAGCCCAAATTCTGGGCAAGAGATATTTTATCATCCACACAGTCCATGCCTAGATAATACCAAACTCAGTCATTAAAATCTCATCACAGGACTTCCCTGGTGGCGCAGTGGTTGAGAGTCCGCCTGCCGATGCAGGGGACACGGGTTCGTGCCCCGGTCCGGGAAGATCCCACATGCCGCGGAGCGGCTGGGCCCGTGAGCCATGGCCGCTGAGCCTGCGCGTCCGGAGCCTGTGCTCCGCAACGGGAGAGGCCACGGCGGTGAGAGGCCCGCGTGCCGCAAAAAAAAAAAAAAAAAAAAAAAAAATCTCATCACAGTATTTGGTTTGATATTAGAAATGGCTTTGTCTGATTTTTCACTGAGTTATTTCTGTGTGGAATAAATATAGTTAAAATGATTTTCAAGGTGATGGGTGCGTTAGCTAACTGTGGTGCTCATTTTGCGATTTACATATATCAACTCATTACATTCGACAACTTAAACTTACGCAATGTTATATGTCAATTATATTTCAATAAAGCTGGAAGAAGAAAATCTTTGTAAACAGAAAACACAAACAAAAACCTGTTTCAAGTCACCTTATCCCTTTTTTATTGGCTTCAGGGGTCTTTGGGCAGAAAACTGTATTCCTCCCCTAGGAATAAGGATTGGGAGGTTTTTTTCACTGAGCCTGCAAGTTCACTGGACCTCCTATTACTATATTCCTTTTTTTAAAAATAAAATGTTTTCTTTTTAAATTAGTTAATTAATTTTTGGCTGCGTTGGGTCTTCGTTGCTGCACGTGGGCTTTCTCTAGTTGCTGCAAGCGGGGGCTACTCTTCGCTGTGATGCACGGGCTTCTCATTGTGGTGGCTTCTCTTGTTGTGGAGCACGGGCTCTAGGCACGTGGGCTTCAGTATTTGCAGCATGCAGGCTCAATAGTTGTGGCACACGGGCTTAGTTGCCCCACGGCATGTGAGATCTTCCCGAACCGATGTCCCCTACATTGGTAGGTGGATTCTTAACCACTGCGCCACCAGGGAAGCCCTATTATTAGGTTTTTTTTTTTAGGCTGCACTGCACAGCATGCGGGATCTTAGTTCTCCCGACCAGGGATCGAACCCGTGCCCCCTGCATTGGGAGTGCAGAGTCTTAACCACTAGACCGCCTGGGAAATCCCTACATATTTATATTTAAACTCACCTCTGCAACGAATCCAAGTATCAGGAAACTATTGAAGCACTAAATTTCTAAAGGCTATGGTAAATGACAGAATAAGATATTTCACAAGTTGGTAACTATATAGCATCAACGAGCCCCGTATCTTTCAGATACAGGCATTATTAGAGCGGGGAAGGCAGTTCAGCCTGAAACAAACACTGTTGTTGGTTGTCTTTGAAAAGGCATTCTCTGATTTGCATTAAATGGAAAAGTTAGGATTCTGTGCTTGTGCCCATTTTGTTGGAAAAAAAATGTACTGTGGAATCATTAAATATACCACGTTTCAAACTTCACTAATCTTCCTTTCCACTCTTTTCCAGTTAAATGATCAAATAGTTTAGCGTTATCTGTTCTGCTCGTGGTTTTCTGAAGTGGTACATTTTCCCCTCCCTTGGATTTATTTACTTCATTCTTGACTCTTTCCTCTGCTGGTAGCCAGTACTAATGGCCTTCTTGGAAAACAGATATTTGCTTTATTAGCTGCCCAGCTGGTACTCATATTGGGATGATGTCCGTTTCCATGAGCATCAACAGGGCTTTCGAGGGGAAATTCCCATTTGCTGCTGTGTGAAGTGGGGCTCCAGGGCTCCCCAGAGCTGGCCTGGTTCGGTTCAGTCACTGGACCTCAGGGATGTCGATTCTGATGATGAGTCTGGCTCGTGAGAATCACTTTTTGCACTTCTTTCTCAGTTGGGGACGTTTATTCAAGAATCACTGCAATGGCAGGCTCAGTGACTGGGGTCACCTTGGTCTGCGTGAAACAGCGGCACACAGCTATCAATCCTGGATCCGCGCGTGTGTGCTGCTTGAGAAGGGACAGACTCATTCCCTTGCTTGAGATTTATCCGATGCCTGGTATCAATGACGCTTAATCTCACTCCCCCACCTGGAGTCCCTGCTGATCTCTAAGTCCTCTTTTGCACACTTCAAGCATGGTGGTTGCAGTTCCAGAAAGGAGAAAGGCTGAGTGGAGGTCAGGTCTGTAAAAATATGAGAGGCAAGCTTGGGTAGGTCTGAAGAATCACTGTAAAATGTTACCAGCTCCTCTGTGTCCTACACTTCTGCAAAAATCACATTTCTTGAAAACTGATTCTAAATCCAAATTAAAAAAAGAAAGAAACAAAATCATTTCTTTTATTCTGATTAACATTCTACATGTGTTTGTACCAGTCTTACACATTGATACAAAGAATTACAGGCTTATGTTTTTTTCTTGGGGGGGGCAGTTATGTTTTCTCCAGTGGTGTCACTTGTAACAAACAACTGTCAGGGCATAAGACTATTAAAAGAGGAGAAAATCCCACGCCAACCTTTTTTTTTTTTTCTCCTTTCATTGGGCTTCTCCCTATTTGCAGCTCTGTACTCCATAGGCTACCGGATAGCTTTTACTCAAGAAAGTCGAGTTGTTTTGAAGGTTTGGTTGCTGTTTTCATTTCAGTATTCCAGAGCCAGATGCTTTATGTTCCAGTTCGGTATTTCCCATGTTCACTTTGTTGGTGAACTGTTCTCTGTGGACCACAGTAAGGTGCTGCCTGGGTGTCTTTTAGTGCTGACAGATACCACTTTAGTGTTAAGAAGGGCTCAGAGGCTGTATTAGTCAGGACGTGCACTGAGAACACTCGACCACAGACATTTTAGCGTCTTAGAAATGGAGGTCTATTTCCTGCTCATGCTAAGTGCCCATTGTAGGTGGCCGTGGGGCTTTGCTTGCTGTTCTCATCACTCTTCCTTGGAGCTACATATTCATTTGGTACATTTTTGCCTTTGGCGTTCTCACAGGTGAACACTTTACTAGATACTGTATCACTGTGTGATAGGGATTGTCATCCTTGCAGCCTCTGATGGTGGGTTCCCCTCTGTCTACTCCCTGACCTTACGTTTTTAGTTTTCTTCTAAAGGTAGAGCGGAATTTCACTTATTGGTACCAATTTCTGAATTGGTCAGGATTGGCTAGGTTACACTGTAGTGAAGGACAACCTCAAAGCTGCAGTGGCTTAAATGCCAAACGATGATTTCTTACTCCTGGTATACATCTTGAGGGACACTGCCCTGTCCTCCTTACCTAGAGATCCAGGCTGAAAGAAACTCCCCGTCTGTTTCTATCACTGCTCAGGTTAGTGTCATAGTCACCTAGTGCTGTGTAACAAACAACTTTCAAACGTAGTGGCTTTAAACAACCATTATCTAGTTGCTCACTATTTTGTAGCTTGGGGTAGGCTTAGCTGGGCAGTTCTGCTGTTCTCGCCTGGGGTTGCTTTGCAGTCATAGTCAGCTGGTGGGTTGGCTGGGGACGGCTGGCCTCCCTCATGTGTCTGGGGTTCAACTGAGATTACTGGAGCAACTGGGACGGCTGGGTCTCTCTAACCACCTGGTCTCTCATCTTCAAGGAGTCTAGCCTGGGTTTCATTGTTCTACTAAAGAGTGAGAGGTGAAGTTTCATAGACCTCTCGGGGACAGTGCTCACACTGTCACTTTCACCAGGTTCTATTGGTCAAAGCAAGTCATAGGGCCTGCTCAGATTCAAGAGAAGTGGAAACCTTCTCTTGGAAGAAACCGCAGAGAATTTATGGCCATTTTAACTCACCACAGCAGGAGAATGGGATGGCGGCGAAACGTGTACAGGCATGCCTCAGAGACAGTCGCGGGTTGGTTCCAGACCACACAGCAAGGCGAATATATAATAAAGTAAGTCACGTAATTTTTTTTCTAGTGCATATCAAACTTACATGTACACCACACTGTAGTCTAGTAAGTGTGCAATAGCATTATATCTAAAAAAGCAACATACATACCATAATTTAAAAATAATTTATTGCTAAAAAATGCTAGCCATCATCTGAGCCTTCAGCGAATTGTAGTAGTGGCATTAAAAATCGCTGATCACAGGGGCTTCCCTGGTGGCGCAGCGGTTGAGAGTCCGCCTGCCGATGCAGGGGACACGGGTTCGTGCCCCGGTCCGGGAAGATCCCACATGCCGCGGAGCGGCTGGGCCCGTGAGCCATGGCCGCTGAGCCTGCGCGTCCGGAGCCTGTGCTCCGCAACGGGAGAGGCCACAATAGCGAGAGGCCCGCGTACCGCAAAAAAAAAAAAAGCATGAAATAATGCCACGTGCACCAACATGGATGGACCTGGAGATGGTCGTACAATTGAAGTAAGTCAGACAAAGACAAGTATCGTATGGCATCGCTTATACGTGGAGTCTAAAAAAATGATACAAATGGACTTATTTACAAAACAGAAACAGACTCACAGACATAGAAAACAAACTTATGGTTACCAAAGGAGATAGTGGAGGGTAAGCGTGTGTGGGGAGATAAATTAGGAGTTTGGGATTAGCATATGCACACTACTATAAAATATATATAAAATAGATAACCAACAAGGACCTACTGTTGTATAGCACAGGGAACTCTCTTGTAATAACCTATAATGGAAAAGAATCTGGAAAAGAATAAATATATGCATATAACTGAATCACTTTGCTGTACCCTTGAAACTAACACAACAGTGTAAATTAACCATGCTTCAACAACAAAAAAATCCTAAGGTTAAAAAAAAACAACAGTAAGGGCTTTGGAGCCAGTGGATGTGGTTCAGGACCCGGCCCTGCTGTTTATTGGCAGCGTGTCTCAGAGACAGTGAGTACCAGTGGCACAGACCAGCCACCTTCCTGAGCCTCCCTTGCAGTTGAGGTGTGACCACGTGACTGAATGAGAGCTACTGGAATGAGGGCAGCGCGAGTAGAATGTGCCACTTTCAGCCTTGGGCCAGAAAGACACTCCTCCGTCATATGTGACCCTCGCTCCCTTTCCCCCTCTGCCGTCTGAATGGAGAAGATTTGGGGGGCGGGGGGCTTGGAGGAGGGCGGAGAAGTTGGAAGTTGCCTGGGTTCTTGAATGACTTTGCGCAGCGCAGCCTGCTTCCCTCCCACCCCATCGCCGTTGCTGCATCGGACCACAGGTGCACAAAGCATCTGGCTTGGTCAAACCCCTGAGATTTGGGGGTTTGTTAGAGCAGATAGTTCTACTCTATTACTTGTGTAATATTAGGCAAGACACATAGTCCTTATCAGCGCTACTTTCTATTTTTGTGTGTTTCTGTTAACTGGGTTTTTTTAAGTCTTTGTAAAAAATTGAAGTATAATTGCTGTACAATATTATATAAGTTATAAGTGTACAATACAGTGGTTCACAGTTTTTAAAGGTTATACTCCTTTTATAGTTATTATAAAATATTGGCTATATTCACTGTATTGTACAGCATATCCCTGTAGCTTATTTTATTTTATTTTTAATAGATTTAAAATTTTTATTTATTTTTGGCTGCTTTGGGTCTTCGTTGCTGCGTGAGGGCTTTCTCTAGTTGCGGCAAGAGGGGGCTACTCTTCATTGCGTTGCGCGGGATTTTCACTGCGGTGGCTTCTCTTGTTGTGGAGCATGTGCGCTAGGTGCGCGGGTTTCAGTAGTTGTGGCATGCAGGCTTAGTAGTTGTGGCACACGGGCTTAGCAACTCCGCGGCATGAGGGATCTTCCTGGACCAGGGCTCAAACCCGTGTCCCCTGCATTGGCAGGCAGAGTCTTAACCACTGCGCCACCAGGGAAGCCCTGTAGCTTATTTTATACCTAATAGTTTGTACCTCTTACTCCCCTACCCCATCCTGTCCCTCCCGCCTCCCCTCTCCTCACTGGTGACCACTAGTTTGTTCTCTGTGTCTGTGAGTCTGTCAGCCCCACTTTCCTCATCTATAAACTGAGGCAACCAATGCCCACTTAATGGAATTTTTTGTAAGGATCGAAAGACGTAAGGTTTATAAAGTGTTTAACATATTGCCTAGCATATAGTAAATACTCAATAAATGGTAGATATTAATAATAATAATAGGAATGTTAGAGTGTTTCCTTTCTGAAGTTGGAACAAACTACTTTTTTTCAGTTCCTCCTAATGTACTATGAGATTAATTACAGTAAAGAGCTTTGGAAAGACCGAGGCAGAATTACCAGTTTAACACTTAGTCAGATACCTTAGGCTACGTGGAAAAAAACTAGAATGTCTTACTTGATTGATTTCTTTGGGGATGAGAAGTAGATAAAATAGAACAGACTGGATGAAGCATATGAAACTGGGAACTCTTACTTCACCTCATTATCAGACACCAGCGTGTGCTTGCTAAGACCCAAAAGCTGACCCCAGCGTTATGCCAGGCGCTGTTGAGGTGCTTCACGTGTATTAACTCCTAAATCCTCACAGGGGCCCTCTGAAGTGGGCACTCCTATTATGCCCATTTTACAGATGAGGAGACTGAGGCATGGAGTAGTTAAGTACTAACTTGTCCAAGGCCATCCCGGCTAGCCAACGGCAGAGCCAGGATTTGAGTCATGCAGCCTGGCTCCACGGTCCATGCTTTGGACCACTACCCCTCCACACTGCCGTAGACAGTAGGCAGTAGCCGTAGGCAGAGCAGGTGCTCTATAAATATTTATTTGTTCAGTAAGTGAAGGTTGCCACTTGGCATATTTTCAGAGACCTATATCACCCATGTGGGAATTGGAACTCCTGGATAGCAATCAGATCCCCGATTCTTTTACGATATTAAAATATGATAAGAAGTAATGTGGTGGCGGAGGGGTCAGAGAGCCACGTTAGATTTGCTGGGTGCTAAACTGAACCCAGCATTCAAGTTGAGGTCAGGAGAACCCAGAATTCAAGTTGAGGTCAGGAGATGGGCACAACCAGTGCTGGTGGGGTGCTTACTTTCTGGATTGTAGAGATTAGGTCTCCACTCATACTGCAGGCAAACCTAATAAGATTTGATTGCCAAATAATCCTAAACTTCAGCCCTTTAAGAAGCTTCTGACTTGGGCAAAGTGTGCTCTTCATAGAGGTGTCAACCCACATTGCGCTTTCTCCCGCACTGTACCGTGGTTGTGAGCAAAAAGAAATGTCACTTGAACACGAAAGCACGATTTACACTTAATATTCCTTAAATGACTCCCGGAAGCTTATCTGCCTTTCCAGCAATTTTGTGATGGATGTCATTGCTTATTTTGTTTTACAAGCTACCCACAGGTTGGTGATTTCTTTTTTATAAAGCTCATAAGATGAGTGACAGTATAGCGTCCACTCTCTGTCACCAAAGGTGTTTGTACACATCTGTCTGTAGGTAGATCTATACGAAGAGAGGAAAGAGACCAAGCTGACCTACGATTCCTTTTTTCCTAAAATTTCCTTGTGTCATAGCTCTGATCTTAAATCTTATTTGGCAAGTCACAGAATGTGCTAGTTTATCAAAGAGATTAAAAAAAATGGACTTTTTTTCCTGCCTTCTGAATTTCAATGAAAGCAGAGTATTCGTCTTCACTATTGATCTCTTCCATTGAGTAGTTCTTTTGATGATTACCACTTTTCTATATTTATAGAGAATCAGCACTTCATAAATGTCAAAAGGCACTTTGCTTTCCAGAAGTGTCAGTGTTCTAACATCTCACGAAGTTAGCAATTATCATGAGAACCACGTGTGGAAACTGGAAAATAACTAATTACTAAGGGAAGTAATCTTTTTTTCTTGGTAGAATCAGAGAATGAGGAAAAGTTCTTCTCTGTCTTATTTTGATTGTCCTTTTGTCCATAGAGTCACTGTGGTCCAGGAACTTTGTCATCTTCCTTTTCCACTTGCTTTTCTGCCTCAAAGTTACTCTCTCCGGGGGCTTGAATATCAAGTGGGCTATAAAAATCTCCTGTAATGTGGGATGCTTGTCCTGGGACAGAGGAAAATTACATTTGGAACATAGGAATCAGAAAGGGCAGCCTTTTGGGGTCCTAGGTATTAGGGTTTATAAAGAAATTTCTCTATACTGTGATGACAGTATAAGTGAAGATTTCCGACAGTTTTCAGCATCGGGGGTAGAGGGGCTGTAAATAATGTTTAAGAGCTGTCCTGACCATTTACCCTCCACGGAATTGAGCAGCTCTTCCACGTCCTGTAGACATAATCTGTGCTTGCAGGTTTTTTGTTTGTTTGTTTTTTCAAGTCCCCAGTAAGGCTAATTTGAAAAGTTGTCATAGTAACACTGGCCACTGGTCTCAGATAACATAACAGGGTGAGAAGGTGGCCTCCACTGGACTTCAGGCTTTGTTAGCTCATGCTGTTTTGTCCTGGAATGGCTTGTTTGGAGATAACATTTCATTGCAGCAAAAACGCTCTATGCTGGAGACCCCTAGGAAAGCGGTATCTTGCTCTCAAAGTGGGTGCGTCACACGAACCTCCCCCGCTGCCCTCTGTCCCTCACCGCCTCTCCTATTTAGTGGGGACTGTGTCTAGTCTCTTGGCCCGTGGATTGCCACTCGTCACATTTCTTATCATGTGTTCATAGAATTATGCTAAATTGGGCGCGTGGTGTCTTCTCAGTAGCATTAGTTGGAATAGACAGCTTTCAGCTTTGTGGAGTTTTTCGGTTCAGTCTGCCAGGAAGTTTGAGATGTCCTGGGTTTTTTTCAGCAGACTCCTGTCACCTACACATGGTTGTTCTACATGTTACGGCTCTTGCATTTCATGACTGTGTTAAGTGACGTTACTCTCATAATTCAAAGGGACAGCATACAAAGCCCTGTGTGTTTTTCAGGAAACTGCAAAGGAATGTTGAATGCCATCCGTCTTCCTCACACAGAATGTGGCTTCAGGTTTTCTGTGTCACGGGTCCTGGGCTGTCACATTTATGTTGATTGACTTTTCATGTCTTTTGACGGGATGAAAAAATGTCTGCTTTCACATTTTGGCTCTTTGATGTCAGTGACCTGATTTGCTAGTGTTTCGAAAAAGCCTCAGCCTCTCTTTTGGAGTTGCATTCCTCTCAGTTCATCACCCTAAGTTCTTATCTGCCTCTACCTCTTTCATTCTTATTTTTCTGGCTTCTCACTTTGACCTGATAGCAACACAGTAGGCACCTAATACATTTGGATCGTGTTGAATTTTAGGAGGGAGAGAGAGACAAGGCACAATTTGGATGAATGCTATTTTAGGAGAACCTCTTTACGCTGACGTCTCTCAGAGGGTTATGGCCTTGTGTCAGGGAGTAGAACAGAGCTGAGCTTCTCCGGCTGATAACTGACCATTCCCTGTTTGAAATCAGGCGCAGGTGCGTTGGCCGCAGGCAGGGTGTTCGGACTGACACAGTTTTTCAGGCTGATCTGATAATTGAGAATATTCATCTATTGGAAAGATGTCTGTGAAAGCTGTGGAGAGCTAGCAAACAAAACAAAACGAAGACAGTAATTCCGGCTCTGCAATAAGCCATTTCTGTGTTTGGGTATTTCCAGCAGATTTATTGCCATGATTATTTTAAATACTCTTATGTAAATTGAACAAAGAATGTATTTTGCCTTTCATCCCAATGACTCTGGTGATATGTGGTCCCTGATTTTGATCAGCCGGGATCGTGCCATGTGAGAGAGAGCAACGTGATAATAAATGAGAAGGCAGCAGAGATAAACTGCCCCGTCCTGCCCAGTCACCTCCATTCTTTCAACACAGATTGACTCCAGGACATGAAAGGACTGCCAAGTAGTTAACCTGCACAAACAGCAGTAGAGCTGCAGCAGACGAACTGTCCTTTGACGAAAGCATCTCAGTGCCTCTATAATTACATCCCCAAGGATTCGCATCTCTTAACCACCAGAATGGCCACGTTGCAATGGCCACGCGGAAAAGAAGTAAGAAGGATTAGAAACCAGCAGATTAAATTACTCGGGGACTGTGTTTCTCAGAACTCTCACAAAAGTGGAGAGGAAACCTGAGCACGAGAGGGAGTAACTCACAAAGCATCTGAATACTGTTTCCGATCCCCCGACCTTCTCCCAAACTTGCAGAGCCCCACGTAACTCAAGAATTGAATTTTCATAATGGAAAAGATTTTAGGATGACATGTCACATTTCCACTTTCCCAGTGGGGGAAAACGTCACACAGAAAGACGCGTCTACAGTACTGATTTACAGCTCTGAATGGCAAAATTGAAAGATATCAAACACCAGTCTACCTAGTCATGGGGTCCATGATGATATCACAGGCAATGGAGTGTCAGTTACTGTTTAAAAGATACTGTAGGAAAACTAAATACCGTGGGTGGTACTACAAGATACAGTGTCGTCTGGCACACACTTGGTGCTCAATAATTATTTGAATCAAATATGAAGTGGATTCTGCAACCTGATCTTATAATTCAGAACAATCTAGTTCAGCTCAGTAGATTTCAGTTCAATTCAGCAACCATTTACTACCAATAATTTGCAAGGCGCTGTGCTGGGGGCTGCAGAGAATAGTAAGGTACAATCTGGTGGTGTTCTTGATGGTAGTGGATGTGATCACCAGCATAAGACAAGCAAACAAATATAATAGCTATAAAACAGGCAATATTAGCTTCACAAGGGAGCTACCTAAAAGCTATACCCGAAAAGCATAATGCAGATGTATGAATATTACTAGAGTACAGGTTACAGAAGCCACCAAGTCATTGGTCGTGCTCATTCAGTTAAGCGTAATGAAGGTCAGACAAGCTTGAATGCCTATTTGTAGCCCAGAATGGCTATGTGGTGGTTTTATGGAAACTTTCTCACGTAAAGGGTACTTACTGCATGGGCCAGCGGGATGAACACAGATATTTTTAGCCCAAGTGACCTGCGTTCAGATCCTACTTCCGCCAATGGTTAGCATCGTGAAAACTGGTAGATCTCTCTGCTTCTTAATTCTTTTGTCTCCAAAATAGACATAGTATTCCTATTAATATGAATTTGCAGGGTGGTTGTAAGGTTTAAGAGAGGCTACTTATGTTTAACATGGCATCTGGCACGTAGAAAGCCCTCAATAAAGATCCCTTCTCTATCTTTCTCTCTTCCACCAGAGAGTGAACGTACACAAGTCAGTCTATTAATCTGACCCTTTTGCCATAACTGTTCTAAGGAAAAGGGTAGGAACCATTTTCTGGGCTGTTTACCTTTTAGTAGCGCTAAGGAAACTTAAAAAAAGAAAATTAAGGATCTGCAAATAAAGCAGTGGATGTTTCCCAAGATGGAGGGGACCCCATATGTTGAACAGTGTATTATTTGTGTTTGCAAAACCACGTGTTGGTATTCAGAGAATTATTTCAAGCCTCTTTCACACACATGATCTCACGTTCCCCTCGTTCACTGTTGAATATATTTGAAAAGTAGCCAGCTTCTGATTATGAATTTGTTTGATGGATAAATATTTTATTCACAATATAGCTTAGATCTGTTTTCAATTCCATATATATATATATTTCGTTTTTGCTAAAATTGAGTAACAGTGTACCTATGACTGAAGGTGGTGGTGGGTTATGTTTCTGAGCTATTTCCCCCTGGAGTTTGAGGGTCTTTCAGATGCTAAGTGCACGGCGTTTTGTAGTTTCCCCTCATATCTTATCCTGGAAGTTGCTAGTTTTTCTTCTCTTCTTGAAGGTTTTCTTAAAACACAGATTCCTCTTTATCTCCATACTTTTCTTTTCTTTTTTCCTCCTGAGGTTCTTACCGAAGACAACCAGATTGTAAACTCCCCGAAAGAAGTCTTTATGTCTTAAATCTCTTTGCTCAACAAATATTTACGCACATGCCAAAAGCCCAGGGAAGTCTCGAGCAAATCGACCGCTCCCTTTGTAACAGTCAAGTCAGTATTCTAGCCACCAAAGCGTCACTCGTCATGGGACATGGTTTCTAATTCTTCTGATGAGTCAGAAAACCACGAAATGCTATACTTGGAAAAGTCACAGCAAATGAATATTTTCATTCATTTTATACTATATGGATTAATTTGTAGAAGATCTTGAAATTCCAATAGATTACATAAGAGATCATATTTATTTTAAGTACAATACTGTATGTTCCTATGTTAAGGAAGAATGGATTTCTCTTCTTTTTTCCCTCCCTTTCTCACCCCACACCTTCTTCCTCCTTACCTAGATCATTTCATGAAACGGGGGAAGATATACTGTCACGGTGGCTGATTTTCCAAAATTTACGGCATTGCTTTCTCCAGCTATTTTCTGTCTGCATTGTTCACTTCTTAGAGCGATGTCTCATATTTAAATGGGATCACAAACAAGTGAAAAGTAAGTGGCGACCCACCTTATTTTTATGTCATCCTCTCATTTTTTTTTTCTTGCGGTACGCGGGCCTCTCACTGCTGTGGCCTCTCCCGTTGCGGAGCACAGGCTCCGGACGCGCAGGCTCGGCGGCCATGGCTCACGGGCCCAGCCGCTCCGCGGCATGTGGGATCTTCCCAGACCGGGGCACGAACCCGTGTCCCCTGCATCGGCAGGCAGACTCTCAACCACTGCGCCAGCAGGGAAGCCCTATGTCATCCTCTCTTAAGAGGTTTACTAGAAGCTGATAGTCTTCACTTTATTACATAACACATACTTATGGGGCACTTAAATGCCAGGCACTGGGCGAGTTGCTGGATGTACAGCAGTGAACAGGGGTCCTGTGAATGAGAGCTCACAGTCAGAGGGCAACGGTTTTCCAGGCCCAGGGCAGTTTGTATTCAGTCAGGGGCTTTGAAGAAGTACATTTGGCTTCACAATTAGAAGAGTGTGGATTAGGACTTCTTCTGGTTAAATAAATTCCTCTTCAGTTACTCAGCCAGAAACAAGAATGAAATAATGCCGTTTGCAGCAACATGATGGACCTGGAGATGGTCATACTAAGTGAAGTAAGTTGGACAAAAACAGATGTCATATGATCTCACTTACACGTGGAATCAAAAAATGATACAGGGCTTCCCTGGTGGCGCAGTGGTTGAGAGTCCGCCTGCAGATGCAGGGGACACGGGTTCGTGCCCCGGTCCGGGAAGAGCCCACATGCCGCGGAGCGGCTGGGCCCGTGAGCCATGGCCGCTGAGCCTGCGCGTCCGGAGCCTGTGCTCCACAACGGGAGAGGCCACAACGTACCGCAAAAAAAAAAAAAAAAAAAAAAAAAAGATACAGATGATCTTATTTACAAAATAGAAATAGACTCACAGACACAGAAAACAAACTTACAGTTACCAGGGAGGAAGGGGCAGGGAAGGGATAAGTTAGGAGTTTGGGATTAACAGATACACACTACTATATATAAAATAGATAAATGACAAAGACCTACTGTATAGCACAGGGAACTATATTCAATATCTTGTAATAACCTATAATGGAAAAGAATATGAAAAAATATATATAACTGTATCACTTTACTGTACACCTAAAACATTGTAAATCAATTATATTTCAGTTAAAAAAAATCCCTCTTCACATTTCCCTGAATTACCAGTAATCAGGAGAAAACTTTGTTTCCTGAAGTTCTACCACGGATTAGCAGGAGAATGATTAATCATTTAAACTAAAAAAAAAAAAAATTTTAATCATTTAAACTTCCTCTCATTTAGACAAACTTTCCTCATTTGCTGGAAAAACTGGCTCCGCTGACTGCTATTTACTCAGCACAACCCGGAGAGGCATTAAGAGCTGCTCTAAACTCAGAAGAGTCCCCTTTATTGGGAAGTTGGTGGTAATAGTTCTCTAACAGGCATTCTTAATCAATGATAAAAATAACCTTTTAGATGCTTAAATCATTTGGCTGCCAAGGGCATTTAATTAGGCCCATTGCCAAATGCTAATTAATGATACAAGTGGAGGGTTTTATTTAAATTTGTTATACTAACATGTGGAAATATAAACTGCCGATGGAGAGAAACTTGTCGAAGGTGGAATGTGTCAGGTGAAGGAACAAACACCAAACATTAAAATAATAGACCTGCTGAGTTACAGAAGGTAATTGAAATAGAAACCTTGCATAGAAGATAATTCATTTGTAAAAAGCTTCTTGTAATTTAAAGTACTCAAGCTGCTGAAAAATATAGAAAATCATGGGCATTATTGTAGGCTAATCCTTATTGAATAGGACGAATTTAACTCAGTTCTGAGGGAGGTAAGTTCCAGAGAGCTGTGTGGCATAAAGGCCGTCTCCCTTTCGTTAAATACATTTGCTTTTCCAGTGTTTATACGTCCAGTTGATGTTATAGTCCTGAGTTTATTTCCAGCCCCAGCTGCACTGATGTCATGTTTTAGGTCTTTCTGATTTGCAAAGAAAATTTATGGTGGGGCTATGGTATCCCCAATGGCTAATGGCTAACAAGATTTCTTCCAGGCTCAGTGGAGGGATGCTATACTGTGCAGTCCAGATACGTCTGGGTTTTTATCAACATGTTTCCCCTGGAAAGCCCCATGGCTTGGCTTTCTGCCACTCATGCTCCTGACATGTCCCGGTGGGTTTATTGTGGATTAAAACAATTGGAGTAGCTAAAGGCAGAAGATGCACCCAAAGTTAAGAGGGCAGTGGGGGCCACATGCCGTTCTATTCTTACTGGACGTGAGCAAAAATGGGAAGGTCTATAGATACGCATTTTTTCTTGTATTAGTGGAAAGATTGGGTCTACAGATCTCTAAACTTGAGTCTGGCAACTAACCACTGAATGTGATGAAATTCTGGTTAAAGAAACAAGAGCTCTGAGTCAAGAAGCCGTTCATAAGGATCAGTTTGATGGGATCCACTTTGTGAGGTAGAGAAATAGCGAGGAGGGGCTGGAGGTAGTTGCCACACTGAGTGACAGCGCGGGATTGAATCTGCTCTCTTCTGGTTTGCTTCTGAGATCTCCCAGCTTAGCACCGTGGTTTATGTTCATGTCCCTTAGAGTGAGTGTTCTCCAGTTCCTTCGTCTCTTTACATTCCTCCACTACATCCAGCTCAAATTCCACTTTCACTGGAAAAACCTTGGAGCACTCCATCTAGGATTGATGCCTCATTCAGCTGAAGAAAGATCCCGGATACATTTAAAATCCACCGGGAAAACGGCACTCATTGCCTAGAATCACGTGACGGACACTCATGGTATATTATCTCTTTCTTTTATAATTGCTTGGATGCCTATCTCGTCAAATTAGATTTCACATTCAGGGAAGGCAGGGGTGATCCATTTGCATTTCCCACACCTTTGCACGGTGCCGAGCTTAGGAGAGTTACACAGTAATTATTTGTTGATGAACCAGTGAAAGAACACAGAGGGTTGAACTCAAATGGCCAGTGTCACCAGAGCTGGTGAGTACAATGTGTCATTCTCACTGTGAAGGCCATCTGCCCTGTTTCTCCACCCCTCACTGTGGCTCTAATGCCAGAAAGGGGCCGGGATGCATCTCATTAAGTGAAACATTAACTTTTTACCACACGTCCAAATGGTATAAACATCTGGGAGTGCTCAAGATAGACACATTCAAATCTGCATTACCAAATGACTACAGAATGTCTGACAAAGCTTTTCAGTGTTCCTTTTTGCTTACAGGACATCTCAGTCAACATTTGGATTCCATAAGGGCAGGGTGATGTAACTCCCGCGGCATCACAAGGAGATGGTATTTTTAGCTCCTCTTCTCAAGACCTGGTATCTTCTACCTGGAACCCTAGGGATGAAATCGACCTTACAGACCCCTTCCCTTTACTGAGGAGGAAAGTGAGGCTTACAGAGTTTAAAGGACTTGTTCAAGGTCACTCAGCTTGTGATTGACAGCTGTCCAAATACAGTATCATTCACAGATGGCTGTGCTGTTTGACCATCAGGTATAGACCAAACCCTTAATTTTGGGGGCTCTTTATATCATATTGAGCTAGTTTGATCTTTATACATCAAACCTGGAGAGTCTCTGGCAAGTAGACTATTTCTCAGATGAGGAGACCGCCTCACATGTAAGTTGAGGTTGTTTGTTTGAGATCAGCGACAACTAAGCCCACGTAGAAATGATCGTTACCACTGGCTGAGCTTTTATTTTGACGTTTAGTTCCGGCAAAGAAAAAGCATCTGTTTCTCTCTGTTCTTGCTTGGCTGGCCCCCCTTGGGACCAATAACAAGCATTGATCCTGAAAATTGTTACCTGACTTCTCACCCATCTGTGGATGCAAAGCAAGGTGTGAGGACCCCAAGGACCCAGGGTTCCTGCTCCAGCCCCTCCTCTCTCCTGCCGGGCACAGAGCTGTCCCACGAAGACCTCTCCAGGTGTGAGGGTCCCAAGTGAAGCCTGGCATGTGCTGACAGCTGAATTTCCAGGTTTAGAAATTAAGCTCTCCTTGTTTTCTGTGACGACCCCTTACACGCAGGCCTCCAAGCCATCTGGGGGAGCATTCCATTGCCATTTCTAATGGTAGCAGCTGTGAGGTCACTGATGCTTACATCAGGTGCTGTCTTTTGATTCTTCTAACGATGACCATCTTTAGGTTTCCAAGTGGTGATGTTATCCTCACAGAAATGGAGGATGGCTCTCTCCCCATTTCTTTGCTTCACTTTATTATTCGGGCCTTAAAACGTAATGACTTGGGTGTACAGTCACAAAACATCTCTTAAGAAACCAGTTCCTGGAAGTTCCCTGGTGGCCTCGTGGTTAGGATTCAGCACTTTCACTGCTGTGGCCCAGGTTCAGTCCCTGGTGGGGGAACTGAGATCCCACGAGCCTCACAGTGTAGCCAAAAAAAAAAAAAGAAAAAGGAAACAGTTCCTTCAGACCGTAGCCCTGTCTTGGGGACAATCTGAAGTCAAGTGTGAGAATCTGGACATGTCCCATTATTACGTTCTCTGTGTTCTCCACTTCTTCCTCCTCTTCCCCACACTCCCCTAAAGCAAAAAATAACATTTCTTCCTCTCCTTCAGCAAAACATGTATCAACTCATGCAAATAGTTGTGGGAAAGGGTCACGGTGTTACTGCACCAAACTTGAGTCCGCTTGCCCGCGGGCAGTAAAGCCAATCTACTGATACCGGGCGGTAGTGAAGGAAAAGTGCAGCGTTTATTGCAGACGCCAAGCAAGGAGTCCAGGACAGCTAGTGCTCAAAAGACCTGAACTCCCTGAAGGCTTTCAGAGAAAGGTTTTTTTTTTTTAAAATAAATTTATTTATTTTTGGTTGCGTTGGGTCTTCGTTGCTGCGTGCGGGCTTTCTCTAGTTGCGGCGATTGGGGGCTACTCCTCATTGCAGTGCATGGGCTTCTCATTGCGGTGGCTTCTCTTGTTGCGGAGCACAGGCTTTAGGTGCGCAGGCTTCAGTAGTTGTGGCTCGTGGGCTCTAGAGCGCAGGCTCAGCAGTTGTGGCGCACGGGCTTAGTTGTTCCTCAGTATGTGGGATCTTCCCGGACCAGGGCTCGAACCCACGTCCCCTGCATTGGCAGGCGGATTCTTAACCACTGTGCCACCAGGGAAGTCCCAGGGAAAGGTTTTTGAACACTGGGTGAAGGAGGGGTGTTATGAGATGCGTGGTCAGCTTGTGGACATTCTTCTGATTGGTTGGTGGTGAGGTAATCAGGAGTCAACATCCTCAACCTTCCGGTTCCAGCTCATCCGGGGTCTACATGCTTGTGGGCAGCATAGAGTTAACTTCTTCCATGTGGTGAGGGTTTCAGTCTCTGTAAAACAGCTCACAGGACCCGGCTCAGAACATGATCTATAGCCCTTGAGGAGGAACTAAAGGTCCTTGACTTTGTTGAATGGCTAACCTATAATTATTGTGTCTGGCTTGACTGTTTTACTTTCTTTATGCACTGTCTCACTTCTCTGACTAAGTTTACTCTTTGGAACTTGGGGAAGGCCTAGGAGGCTACAGTTTTTCTACAGACCAGAGGCAGGTGGAGGACATGGTAGGGGTTCTGTTCTGGGGAGGCCCCAAAGGGCCCCGTTCGGTTACAGCTGGCCCTGCTCCTTGGACAAGTGGGCAACACACAAAGGTGAAAGCTCTTATTTCCCCCGTTTTCAAATTCCTACCCTGGGCGCATATTTTGACATCCATTATCATATTTAATTCTCGCAGCAGTTGAAAGTTAACACTATTATTCCAAATTAGAGTGAGGTAACCAAAGCTCAGAGAGATCTAGTCAGGGTGAAGAAACGCGCCCAAGTCAGGCAGTTATAAGTAAACGATCTCAGGTTCCAACCCGGTTCTGGCTGACGCCTCAGCTGTGGTGTTATGTAAGCGCCACCTGGGGTGCTTGTCAAGAAAGCAGACCCCGGGGCCCCGTCCCAGGGCCCAGCAATGGTCATCATCCCAGGTGATTCAACCACAGGAGACTATGGGAAAGACATCTATGGGGCCTGGAGCAGAGTAGCGTCCGCGAATGCAAATGGACGGGACTTTATACCGTACTCGATCCACGGTGCTCTTTCTGCCTGAGCTCTCTCATCTGGGGCAGAGGTCACACTGATTGTTCCTATCCCTGTTCAGGAGTGCACTTGGATGAACACAGCAGTTCCTCAGGTCTTTGGATCATCTGCCTCAGAAGAGGGCATTTATTTAAAGATCGCAGATACCCTGGTACCTTCACAGATCCACTGTGGGCTTGGAAGCCCGGGAATCTGCATTTTTACCATGCCCCTACCTGGATGTTATGCACAATCAACACTAGATATGAAAACAAACAAACAATATAAAAGCCAGGAACAGATCCAGAAATAGCTCTTTCTACGCGGCTTCCAAAATTAGTCTGTGTTTGAACGGTAAATAAATGCGGGAAAATATATGACCAAAGCCGTTTCTAGGCATTGTTTCCATTGAATTTGTCATCTGGGATGTGCTTACCTGTTCAAATCGATACAACAGAGAGGACGGTGAAAATAACACTGTAAGAAACAGACAAAATGAGAGCCTGTTAGGTTAATCCCTTTCTTCCCACTAGGTCAGTGAAGTGTCCATTTCCTAGTTGTTTATCCCCATGGGCTTTCAAAGCAGATCTGGGGACCGAGGTCCTGTGAGAATACAATTGATTGAAACTGCAAGAATTTTGGAGCATGAGGGCTGGAATTAATTAGCACCCTGAAAACAGCAGCACTAGGCCCTTGAATTTTTGGAACATCTGAATGGTAACTGTTGATTTCTCAACCCAAGGCAGAACATCTGTTCTTTTGCAGAGAGTCGAGCAAAGATTGCAATGCAGAGTCAGGTGGGCGTAGCGTTGTGAGGAAATGTTTGGATCATAGCTGTCCATTTGGATGTATTATTAGACAGCACTCAGTATAATTGCTTTCTCAAGAATTTTTAGATGTCTGACACATACACTGTACATCTTGTGGGATTTTATAGGTCCTTGATCCTCTGTAAAGTTATTCCAATCCCAAATGTCATGAGAGGTACCCATAAAATGTAACAAGCGGTCTGTATTCGGAATTAATTTAACATTCAACACAATTCATTAATTCCCATCCAGTCATAATCTGTGTCATCTTGCATGCTTGGATCTTTGGGAGATACAGACAGGTCAGTGAGGAAAGGAGAGGAAGATGAAGCCAGGGAAAGGAAGGGATACAGATGGAGTTGTTTCTAGTCATTTTCTAGATGTAAATGACTAGACCTAAGAATACGGTAATGATAAGGTAACAGCAAAGCAAAGTCAAAACTTAAAAATATGATATCGCTTATATGTGGAATCTCAAAAAAGGTACATATGAACTTATTTACAAAACAGAAATAGACTCATAGACACAGAAAACAAACTTACGGTTACCAAAGGGGAAAGGTGGGAGCGAGGGATAAGTTAGGGGTTTGGGGTTAGCAGATACAAACTCCTATGTATAAAATAGATGACCAACAAGGACCTACTGTATAGCACAGGGAACTATATTCAATATCTTGTAATAACCTATGATGGAAAAGAATCTGAAAAAAGATATATGTGTAAGAAAACCCTTAAAAATAAACAGAATTATTAAAGATGTCAAGTATAGACCCTCATCTAGTGTACACATAACGTGTCATCATTTTTATCATTCATTCATTTTCATCTTAACTCAAGGCATCAGAGAGACCTTGGGTACATCCTAGCGTTGCCACAAACTTGTTCTGTCATCTTTGGGAAGTTATTTAAATTTTCTAGGTGAAGTGAGTTTATGTAAAATGGAGATAGTAATTCTTTCCTTGCAGGGTTCTTGTAAGAGTGAAAATGATAGAAGGTATTTTAAAATGCCAGTTACTTCTCTTCCTTCCCCTACGTCTAGGATCAGCTATGCAGCTGATGTGTTTGTGCTCAGACTTGAGAGAATTGCATTATTTAGTTGCTGTTTCACTAAATTAATCGGCAAGCGAATGGCTGACTACATTGATTTTGTCTGGTGCCCTGCAAACAAATACGGTTCCTTGTTCTGAGCTGAAGTGGGCGGAGCTGGGTTCCTTTAGGAGCGAGGAACAAGGTGATGCTTGAGAAGCAAACTCCTGTTCATTTTTATGATCTAGGCTAGTTATTGTAAGGTCGGATCTTAACAAACGGCACCGCGAAACAGAGGAAAGCTTCAAGTGAGCTTTATTAGGGAGCGCTCCCGGGCGAGGTTCACTGGTCCGAGAGAAAGGGGCCAGAGAAGTCGCGCCCGGGCGAGGGTCGGGCAAGATTTTATAGGGGAAGAAGGGAAAGGGGTGTGGTGAATCTGGGAGGGCGCAGGGTATTCCTTATTTGGCGGTCTTTTCGGGTATCCTGGGGGACCGTTAGTCCCGCCCCTCGAAAGGCGGGAAGGCTGGCCTGGGTTCAAAGTCCCCAGGTCAGTTCCTGGAACTGGGTGGTCCGGAATGTCTCCAGGGCAGTTTCTGGAACTGGGTGGTCCGGAGAATTTCGGTCTGTTGCAACCTGTGAATCTGCCTCGGGCCAGTTGGCCTTACGGTTATGTTTTGTATTCCGTTGTAAGAAAGTTATGAAAAATCAAGAGATTGCGGCCTTCGCTTTTGTTTCATTTTCTGCCATGCTTTTGGACTATGAAGCAGTCTCCAAAGTGCGTGTGTGTGGGGAAGAGAGTTTATAGATAGATGTGACCTGGGGCGGAAGCGCCGACTCTGTCTTAGGGTTCCGTTCCTTTCGTCTTGGGTTGCCTCTTGTTTTCCTTGTAGGGGCTGGCCTGCTGGTAGGCTTAAAAAAACACTAAAATGCTTCCCCATTACTATTTTCAAATTTTATAAACTATAGAGTTTATTAGACAGTGTAAATGGGACTGTTGAGGGTGAAATGGAAAGAGAGCAATCAAGACCCGGATTTAGATCATTCGAGTCATTGGAAACTTGGCTTTTTCCAATTTATACTTTAACGGTTGGATGTCTAGCGTTAACACTTAGTTAGCTGGATGGTGAGCGATTAACGCTGTTGTGGGGGGAGCTAGCCCCTCTGACTTCTCTAACGGGCTCCCAAATGATGCCATTTATTAATTAAATTAAATCAGCCTGATGATTTTATTTCTAGGGCTTCTTTCAGTGGTGAGCACCATCTCTGTGATAGGAAAGCTCGAGAGATTTTGGATTTTACTTGGCGATGGTTAGGGCTAGGAATCGGAATTCCTCGATACTAGGGAGAGAGATGAAGTTTCAAAATAAAAGGTAAATGACATTTTATATTTTCGGCTTCACAGAAGATTCACAAAACACTCTTCAAGGATTCCTTATGCCTTGACCTCAGGTAAGAGAGCGCCATCTTTTTATAAGACAGAACCATACTATAAGCTAGCTGTAGACTTCTAACCCTCACTTTCTGCTTTATTTCCCTTCCGTGAGAGTGAAATAAGAGGCACACGGACACTGTAAGCAAGGGTGCTTCTTGGTTAAGTGATAGAAATGAAATTAGCACCAGAATTAGGAATTGGTAGCCTGGCCTGCTATGGAAGAGAGGCCAAGTTTACTTCCATACAGATACGGAAATGGTCAACTCCGGGGGTTTCTGCAGTGGTGTCTATCAATCTATCTATCTATCTATCATTATCTATGTATCATTATTAAATATCATTATCATCTATCATTATCTGTCATCATCTATCATTATCTATCTATGTATGTATCATTATCTCTCTATCATTATCCATCCATCTACCTATCTATCTATCTTTCTATCTATTTCTCAGTGGTCCAAGATATTGATTAAGCCTATGTTTGTTGCCATTCAAGCTGTGATGAATATAGCACTAATACCGGACTCAGAAGATATTGGAAAAAAAATCTAAATTTAAAAAAGAAAAACAGAGTGACTGTACTGGCCCAGATAGCCTGGCAGTAAAAACAAATCCATGCTCTTGACACTTCTTCCTCTTCCACCTTACATGAGTGACATCGTTCTCTTTGGGCAGGGTTTTCTGTTTTGTTTTGTTTTGTCTTTTTTGAATGGGTACCAGCAGGAAGACACACAGGTGTCACAAGTGTATTTTTTCTGGAGCCTCAAAAGGAAATTTCAGGCAGATTTCGTTAGGAAATAGTATTCATTGCTGAACTGCAAATTAGATTGCCAATGCTTCGGGCCTTCTTAGTAAATTATATAGCTAAAACCTGGAGCTGTACTAAACCCTTTGAATTTAATTTGACTGCTGACAGCCATCAATGGTTAAAAGATTTTAGAAAACCGGAATGCTAATGCTTGAATGTGCTGGTAGGGGATGTTGTAGAAAAGACAGAGAGACAAATAAAACACTGGCCTTTTATGGACTGTTCAAAAACTAATACAATAAAAATGAATATACTGCATAATATTGCAAGAAGCGCTAATGTAATCAAGGCGCACACAGCTTACGAGCGTTACAAGTTCCTTTTCTACCTTCTGAGTTATTACTAGCACAATTTACCTCTCTGCTTTGCAGTCTTCATTCTGGGGAGGCTTGTCCTGCCCCACGTTGCTGGCCTGTGTCCTTTTCATTGTTAATACCATATTCTCCTCTAACCTGATGATAACAGATTAGTATCTCTGACTTCCTTTTTTGTATAATGCATTTCCCAGCCAAGCAGGGAACCTGACGTTTGTCTTAAACAGTCTTAAACATTTTTCATCTGAAATTCAATTAAACTATTTCCTAGTCTGAATGTGCGCAATTACTTACCTTTCAGCAGAATGAAGTTTTCCTTCCTGTGAAAATACTTAAAAGCAAGCAATTGAAGGGAGGGGGTTGGGGAGAGAGGGAGAGGGTGCGGGCAGGAAGGGGTGAGCCGTGCTCTTTGGTACAGGCAGCTAATTGTTTCAGCCTTTGCTTTTCTGTTCCCCTTGAAGATGAGCTGTATTTTAATTACCTCAGGAAAGATTTGTCTTGATTAGATGGCTAGGAGGTGTCAGTGCTTCTGAAAGAGATGAAGCTGCAGAAGAAGGGGAAGGAGGTAAGAAGAGTGGATTGATTTTGGAAACTTTCTAGGTTTCTCCTGTCCTCCCTGTCCTTTTTCCACCATGGACCTCACTTCTGTTCAGGCTCCATTTCAGGTACCAAAGGAGCCTTGAGATATTTTATTTTTATTTTTATTTTTTTGCGGTACGCAGGCCTCTCACTGTTGTGGCCTCTCCCGTTGCGGAGCACAGGCTCCAGACGCGCAGTCTCAGCGGCCATGGCTCGCCGGCCCAGCCGCTCCGCGGCACGTGGGATCCTCCCGGACTGGGGCACGAACCCGCGTCCCCTGTATCGGCAGGCGGACTCTCAACCACTGCGCCACCAGGGGAGCCCAGCCTTGAGATATTTTTTTAACACAGTGGGCTGAAATAGATAGGAACCTCTTTGCTTGCGATGAGGAATGAACGGATGAAAACTTTGCTGGAGAGTACCTGGAAAGAAATTAGGCAAAACCTCTCCATCTTTTTCTTTTTTTTTTATTGGAGTATAGTTGATTTACAAGGTTGTGTTACTTTCTGCTGTGCAGCAAAGTGAACCAGTTATACATATATCCACTCTTTTTTAGATTATTTTCCCATATAGGTCATTACAGAGTATAGAGTAGAGTTCCTTGTGCTATACAATAGGTCCTTATTAGTTATCTATTTTATATATAGTAGTGTCTCTATGTCAATTCCAATCTCCCAATTTATCCCTCCCCCACTTTCCCCCTGGTAACCATAAAATTGTTTTCTACCTCTGTGACTCTTTTTCTGTTTTGTAAATAATTCATTAGTACCATTTTTTTTAGATTCCACATATAAGTGATATCATACGATATTTGTCCTTCTCTGTCTGACTTACTTCACTCAGTATGATAATCTCTAGGTCCATCCATGTTGCTGCAAATTGCATTATTTCATTCTTTTTTATGGCTGAGTAATATTCTTTTTTTAAAATTAATTTTTATTGGGGTATAGTTGCTTTACAATGTTGTGTCAGTTTCTACCATACAGCAAAATGAATCAGCTATACCTGTACATATATCCCCTCTTTTTTGGATTTCCTTCCCATTTAGGTCACCACAGTGCATTAAGTAGAGTTGCCTGTGCTATGCAGTATGTTCTCATTAGTTATCTATTTTATACATAGTATCAGTAGTATATATGTGTCAGTCCCAATCTCCCAATTCCGCCCACCCATCCCCTTTACCCCTTGGTATCCATACATTTGTTCTCTACGTCTGTGTCTCTATTTCTGCTTTGCAAATAAGATCATCAATACCGTTTTTCTAGATTCCACATATATGCATTAATATACTATATTTGTTTTTCTCTTTCTGACTTACTTTACTCTGTATCATACTCTTTGGGTCCATCCACGTCTCTACAAATGACCCAGTTTCGTTCCTTTTTATGGCTGAGTAATATTCCATTGTATATATGTACCACATCTTCTTTATCCATTCCTCTGTCGATGGACATTTAGGTTGCTTCTGCGTCCTGGCTATTGTAAATAGTGCTGCAATGAACATTGGGGTGCATGTATCTTTTCGAATTATGGTTTTCTCTGGGTATATGTCCAGGAGTGGGACTGCTGGATCATATGGTAGCTCTATTTTTAGTTTTTTAAGGAACCTCTGTACAGTTCTCCATAGTAGCTGTACCAACTTACATTCCCACCAACATGTAGGAGAGTTCTCTTTTCTTCACACCCTCTCCAGCAGTTATTAAAACCTCTCCATCTAAATACCATGGGAGAGGGCTTCCCTGGTGGCGCAGTGGTTGAGAGTCCGCCTGCCGATGCAGGGGACACAGGTTCGTGCCCCGGTCCGGGAAGATCCCACATGCCGCGGAGCGGCTGGGCCCGTGAGCCATGGCCGCTGAGCCTGCGCGTCCGGAGCCTGTGCTCCGCAACGGGAGAGGCCACAACAGTGAGAGGCCCGCGTACCGCAAATAAATAAATAAATAAATACCATGGGAGAGAGCTACCATGCGGCGTGGCCAGAGCTCTCTGCTCTACTTCCTGAGATGGAAAAAGTTGCATAGACTACCAGCCAACTCCAGGCACTTGGTAGGTGATGTGGGCATAAAGATAAATCAATCGAAATCCCCTTACTCATAGTTGGTGGAGGAGACAAAAAATGGGTACCTTGCTGCATGGAAATTCTCTTGGAATGTGCAGAGCTGCTCCAGGAGCATAGAGGATGGGGCGCCCAGGTTGCCACTGGGGCATGGGTTGGGTAAGACTTCATGGGAGAAGTCATGCTCGTGCAGTCTCCAAGGATGAGTGATGGGGGAAAGGGTCCATCTATGTAACTAGGATAAGGACTGAACGGTAAGAAAACGTTTAACAATTGGACGGTCACGGGTAACATTAGTGAGAGAAGTTGGAGGAAGCAGTGGGGATGGAAGCAGGTTGTCTAGCCTGTAGGATAGGAGAGAAATAGCAGAAAGGGAAATCCTGTAGAGTTTTTGGAGAAATTAACTTGCAGAGGAAAGGAGGAAGGAGAGATTCTTAATTAGAGTGTTTCAGGCTAGACTTACATGTAAAGCCAAGCAAAAAGTTGATATCTGGATATCTCAGGCACCAAAGTATTGCTACTAGAGAAAAACCAGACTTGACTGAGTGTGCAGTTTTCAAATAGCTCATACAATGAATGAAATCGGAAGACCGTTGCTCAATTTCCAATTTCTTTTTGCCTCTGTAACACAGCCTTTATTTATTTATTGAAAGTCTTTATTGAATTTGTTACAGTGTTGCTTCTGTTTTACGTTTTGGTTGTTTGGCTGTGAGGCACGTGGGATCTTAGCTCCCCGACCAGGGATTGAACCCACACCCCCAGCACTGGAAGGCGGAGTCTTAACCACTGGACCACCAGGGAAGTCCCTGTAATGCAGCCTTTAAAGGGAACTATTCCTCACAGGGAATCTGTGAAATTATCTTCTCTTTACTCTGGACATTTTTTGAATTTTTTAAAATAACAGAGATAAAGGGCCTGGTTTAGTTGAATAAGTGTTTGTGATATAAACGAGTTTAGCTAAAGAAGCAGTAGGTGTTTAACCGAAGGTAACATTTAGTTGTATAAAGAGCCTTTTTTTCAAACTCACAAACCACATTTGAGTTATTTGTTTTTTAAAAAATGGTAATTTCCAACTTCTTTGTGAAAGGCGATATGAGACCCACATATTCCATATTTTCAGTTTGTTTGTTTACTCTTTTTTTTGTGTGTGTGGTATGCGGGCCTCTCACTGTTGTGGCCTCTCCCGTCGCGGAGCACAGGCTCTGGACGCACAGTCTCAGTGGCCATGGCTCACGGGCCCAGCCGCTCCGCGGCATGTGGGATCTTCCTTGACCAGGGCATGAACCCGTGTCCCCTGCATCGGCAGGCGGACTTCCAACCACTGCGCCACCAGGGAAGCCCTGTTTTCTCTTTATTATTAAACTGCACAGCATTTTCTGTGCTCTCAGTGAAATGACTTTCCAAATACTGGTTGTGTTAGGGGAATAAAGAAAGCTCTCTGTTCTCTAACTTCCCTCCCCTTCTTACCCCTCTTGATTGAGAAAAAACAATTCAAAGTTAAGTTTTGGAACCAGGTAAGGGAGGAAGGGAAGAACGTTCAGAGCTTTGGGTGTCTGTGTGTGTGAGTGGAATCAGTCCTTGGTCTGACACTGAATTCAGGCTGATTCTGGGATAAGCGTACGTGTTCACAATGGGATTCAAGTTTTCAATGTCCGGGACTACTGCCAATGAGTTGAAATGAGGTGAAAGAATAAAGAAAGTGTTAAAAATAAGAATGAAGAAAGGATGTTGCCAATTCTGGAAAAATTACTCAGCTGTGAAAAGGAACGAAACTGAGTTATTTGCAGTGAGGTGGATGGACCTAGAGTCTGTCATACAGAGTGAAGTAAGTCAGAAAGAGAAAAACAAATACCGTATGCTAACACATATATATGGAATCTAAAAAAAAAAAAAAAATGGTCATGAAGAACCTAGGGGCAGGACGGGAATAAAGATGCAGACCTACTAGAGAATGGATCTGAGGATACGGGGAGGGAGAAGGGTAAGCTGGGACAAAGTGAGAGAGTGGCATGGACATATGTACGCTGCCAAACGTGAAATAGATAGCTAGTGGGAAGCAGCCTCAGAGCACAGGGAGATCAGCTCGGTGCTTTGTGACCACCTAGAGGGGTGGGATAGGGAGGGTGGGAGGGAGGGAGACGCAAGAGGGAAGAGATATGGGAACATATGTATATGTATAACTGATTCACTTTGTTATAAAGCAGAAACTAACACACCATTGTAAAGTAATTATATTCCAATAAAGATGTTAAAAAAAGAAGGCATCATATTTTTATAGAGGGCATAGTTTTCCCTATCATTACCACTAGAATCTGTTTTACTTAATGTAAGCAATTATTGAAGGCCTGGTGAGTGAATATGTGGTCTATATAGGATACCTTCATTCATATTTAGGTGAATGCTATTTCTTTTTCAATCCTACTTCTTGAAATTTTTATATTTTGGAAAATACCAGGGACATTTTGAGGTCCTAAAAGATCAATAAATGCTGAAGCTGAATTTTATGGGCTGTGGAAGTACTGTGAGAAGTCTGATTGGATTGTTTCTAGGTAGAAAGTGTACGCTTATCTTTTTAAAAATTTAATGAAATTTTGGGTAAAGTTACCCCCAAATCAGGAAATGAATGTCAGAAATCATTATGCGTCGTTTTAATGGGTTGGTTCTCCTTCCCGATGCCTCCTGTGGAAAACACTGAGAAAGTGACTCTGAGGTTTGATTTGAAATAGTCACATACACAGAAGAAAACCATGATACCTCCAGACTCTGGGGGAGATGCTCAATTATTTAAAGAAAGAAAGTCTGAGTCAAGAAGCGAATATACAGGCCAAGAAAGATTTACAATGGTAATTTTTTTCTGAATTTTTATTTTAATAAAAATTCATTTTTATATTTTTAGGAAGCCGAGAAGCTTCTGGAACTTAAAGGAAACAGGGATTCCTGAGGATGTTGGCTCAGGTTCGCCCCTTAACTTGGTGACAGCGACTTGCAATATTCACGATAAAGGGAATGTTAGGTTGTTGAAAACCAGCAAATTCTAAATCAGTTTCTCTTCGGAATGCCTAGTATTTTCTTAGGAAAATGGTATGTTTTCTGGGGAGGGGGACACAAATTGTGTATCAACTAGGTAAAAAAAATGTCTTACCACTTCGTGAAAGGAAAGACCAAAAAATTCTTGATGAAAAGTCTACAAGAGGCAACTCGAATCTCCTAGCGAAGGGACAGATTTTCATGTTATCCAGTGCAATAGAAGATATTTAAAGCGTTGCCATGCATCTGATATTACAATCTGCTCTCTGAGGCTGCCTTATTACTGGCTGTTATTCAATAAAGCATAAAAGGGTTTCAGTCCAATTTATCTTACTTCATATTTGTTGCAGGGTAAAAAAGCCCTATGAACCACCCACCTACATTTATAGTCATTTCCAAAAAGACAGGGGCTTGAAAGAATCTTAAAAAGTTAATGCAGTTAACTGTCAGTCAATCTGTGATACTCCCTCAAAGATAAGCAGTTTTAGAGAAATGGTATTTCTCATAAGGTCTAAAAAGTCCCGTCTTAACTTTCTTAGATTCAAATTTAAAATGAGATATGTGGACATATGGAGTGTCAGAGGCATCTGTTACATCGAATCGTGGACATTGCTAGGGTTTATGTATGTGTGTAAATATGTAGGAGTGTAGAATTTCTGTAGATTATACTGACTAAAGAAAGGTCACAGAAGGACACATTTTTCTTCCAAGTTTTAGAGACTAACGATTTTGAGGCTATTGAGTTTTAGGTTAATTGTCTCTTGCCTAAATAGACTGATCTGGAATACGGAATGGTAATGGCTATAAATGACACGCATGTAGAAATTTTAATTGTATAGCGTAGTACGGTAGTATGACAAAGAGAAAGGAGTTCATTGTTTATTCTGTGTACGTAGGGTTCAGGTAGTGCAGAAATGGGGTATTGCGTGAATCGAGTTTCGTGTAACTCTAGCAAAGATGTTATCTAGTAAATGGAAATTTTTAGATGATGAATATTTAAAGAATGTTTCGATTCTTTCTTGGAAGAGAGTTGTATGTCCATGCTCCAGTTCAGCAAAATCTTGATTAATTGGAAGCCAGTTCTCCTGACTAGGAATTACCCAGGGCTTCCTCTGCTGCTGGTCATTTCACTTCTTATTAGCATAATCCTCAAGCAGATGGAAGGGAGTTGAGAGATAAAACTCGAATCAGCTTTGTTCCTTGCTAACAACTCTGGCAAACGGTCGACACTTCCGGCTAAAATGAAGTTTGGGTATTCTCTGCGGATTTTTATTATTTGTGCTGTCCTTGTCTCCACAGATAATCAACAGTTCACTGCGTAATATACAGCAGATGCAACCTGGCTCAGTCCTTTGAATTAGTAATTAGAGGTAATGCAAATGAACACCTTCACCTTGGAAAAAAATCACTTTAGAATTCACCCAGTTCAGTTAAGTAGAGGAAATAACCTTAATGATAGGGTTTTAATGATAAAGGATTCAAAGAAAAAGCAAGGCATTTCCCTCCTCCTGCAGGAAATATACATTCTAATTATCTTATAGCTACCGAAAGGAGGCAATTCAAGTTGGGATGACCCTACATTTGGATGAAAGTGCATACAAAATAACGTATGCAAAAAACAACTCATGTTAATTCTCTCTCTCTCTCTTCTTCTTTCCGGACAGCTGTGCTGGTAGTTATTATTGAGGAATGTTGAACTGTTTGACATTTAGAAGCAGTAATTAAAAAACCGTTGTTTTATTTATTATTTTAAAGAGCCCATATTCCTTGTACAGACTTCAGAAGCTACACGAAACTCTTTACAAGTCAATGAAGAGTTTGATTGTCTTAATTTTGCTTACTTATATTTTTATGATACATTCCTCAAATAGAACCACACTGTTTATATTGTTCCATAATATTTTTCAGTTAACACATTGCGTCATTAAATGTTCTTCCATAACACTACTTCTAAATGGTACATAGCATCTCATACCAATATACTAGAATTTATTCAGCCCCCCTAATGCCAGACGTTTGCTCCTTTCCGTGTTTTACTATTGCAAACGAATACAGATTGGATATCCCTATAGCTAAATCTTTGCATAAGTCCATGGTTTTTTTTTTTTTTTTCTTTTCTTTCAGGATAAATTCCTGATGAGAAATTGCCGAGTCCAAGAGTATATATACATTTTAAAGTCTTTCGAAAGGTATTGCCAGATACCTTCCTCTAGGAAGGTTAGGCTATTTTGATAACTTAAAGACAGACCTAAGTCATGGGGCAGAGTTTCCAGAATATCTATATGGGCTGTCGTTTGAACTCAACAGGTAAAACATAAACCTGTATGGTGTGGACACAACCCTGATGGCTCTGGTCGTGAGTGAGTCATACCAGCCTCTTCCCTTAGATATTGCCTAGAATTTTGAGACCTTGAGAATATACATGGTTTTCTCTGGGGCTTGGTGGGATCCGTTTTGTCCTCAGGAGGGGCAGGGGTTCCCGTTTGGAAATGGGTTACTCTAGGTCTACAACCCGTTTTCTTCCTCCTCACTTGCCCCAGGTGGGAATTTATTTCCATTTCCTTGAAATCAAGGAATCATAGTAGTGCTGCTCAAGACCACGCCCAAACAATGACTATGGAGTTCCAGAGGTCATGCCTCAGGGGACGTTTGTCACTGCAGAGGGGGCCACCGGGGGAGAGACTTGTGTTAGAGGTGCAGGTCTGGTTTTAACTACCACAAAAGCTGGCTCTCTTGATTCAGGAGTCCCCCCACCTTTGGTGCCCAGAGACTGGAGCCTTTTCTACGTCATGATTGCCCCTTGAGCTGAGAAAAATTTCCCCTACGTATGGGGGAGTCGAAAGGTAGAGAAAATCTTTATTTAAAAGAAAAACTTTAAACATAAAGTACATTGTGGATACATAAAAGCATGGTGGTTTAATCAATAACATTAACAGATACCAGAAACTTCATCTCATATTCACAGAGACACTAGCTGAAAAGTCCTGTTGAGAGGGTCTGTTTCCTTGTGTCTCCATCAAACCCACTAACTGTAATGGCTCTGACTTAGGCGTGACTTCTAAGGGTAAAACAGACCACCATCAAGACCACGAGACCCAAACTGCTGTTTTGGGATGTTTTATTCTTAGGGTCTCTCTACACCATATTCCTCCTTGTCACAAGGTGAGAAAAAAAACGTATACTTCCTACAATTCCCAACAGAGTTTGTGTTCAATACTTGTTTTAGGCTGTAGGTTAAAAGTATTTAGAGAGCTGTGTTATGGACCAAAAAATTCCTCTTTTAGATTTTGTACTATATTTACAAAAGCAGACAGTTAGTGATTTGCTAATTTACTTAGTAAGGTTCATATACATTCTGATATGTATATGTACCTGTGTCCTTCCCCTTACTCTTTCCAAATTTCATAACTTAAGATTTAAAAAATCCTTTTATCAAAGGTTAAAAAAATAGACGGTTCTCTATGTGACTCTATAGCTATAGTGACCGACGTCTTGGATTTTTCAGTTTTAATTTCAAAATTACTTTTCTCTTGGCCTCCATTGTATTGAATATAAAAATGTTTTTCAGACTATAAATCACCTTTTTTTTTTTTTGTCTCAGAAAATGCAGTCACCATAGTTATGGTTAAAATACTTCTCATATTCCTTTTTCACAATGCTTCTGTCTTCGCCCTGAGAGTATACTCACTACTCCCGGTCTTTCTGGAACAGATAGACTTGGGCAAGCACCCCAAAAAAAACACGGCTTCATAGGGATGAACGCTTTAATATAGAACTTCTTGTCAGGTTTCAAGTTGTGTTTTTTAGCGGCAGCTTATAAACCCAGGTGAACAATAAGGAGAGAAGACAGCACATGTGTGCCCTAAATGGCAGACACCATCAATAACAGGGTGAGTTGATTTTCTGCTTGTGTCCATCGGCCTCTGGACGCAGTGGAAAGTCATGTGTGAAGGATGCTCTCCAGCCCCTTAGCCGCCCGTGGGAATTATTGTAAAGCAGTCTGCCAGAAGGAACGTGTGAGCAAATGACAAATGGTACCTGACTCCAGGGGAAAGTAGATGTTGGGAAGCTTTTAATGCCAAGTTTTATAACGTTGAGGATGAAATACTGCATCAGATTTCTCATGAAGATGGAAACGACCTCGGATCCATTTAACAAAACGTTTTCCAGCAGAAGAGAACATGCTTGAATAGAAAAAGAAAATATCCCAGTACTTAAAGTTTAGAGAGGGCTTCCTTTTCTTCCTGTTGCTGACTCCCAACTCTTTCATCCTGACTTCCATTCTATGACGCCCAGCCTTGATCATTTAGAAAAACTACACTCTATGTAGATTTTCTGAGTTGATGCTGAGAGCAAATATTCTGCCCCATCGAACTCAAAAGTACCCTCGTGATTGTCAGACCATATAACCAGTTTTGGGGGGTTCAGAAAACACGAGCACCATATTTAATCAGTCATCAGTCTCTTCCTGTACTTTCTTTTAAAGTATATTTCATCTCCGCCCTCTCCTCTTTGTTCTCCTTGTCACCATCTCAGCCCAGATCTTCATCTCCTGCCTGGATTAATGCCATTCTCTTCTATGTTCACCTAATTGATGAGACTAAAGAAGGCGGGTTGGATGCAAGAGACATTTTCAAAGTGAAATTCACATGACCTGGAATTTGATATGAGGATGAAGGGCATCAACGCTAATTCTTAAAGGATTCCGACCTCATCGAGGGAATGTAGAGAAGAATCCTGCTATTGATATCTAAAGGCATTACACTACCATTTTCATTGCTTAATTTAATTTAGTACAATGACCTCCTGTGGCAGTCTTCTTTATTTTGACACAAAAGCATACACAAAATGAATTAGTAGAAGCAGTTGTATTATTTGTTTATTTATTTATTTAATGTATTTTTGGCTGCTTTGGGTCTTCGTTGCTGTGTGCAGGCTTCCTCTAGTTGTGGCGAGCAGGGGCTGCTCTTCCTTGTGTTCGTTGAGGTACGCGGGCTTCTCTTGTTGTGGAGCACAGGCTCTAGGCACGTGGGCTTCAGTATTTGTGGTGCGTGGGCTCAGTAGTTGTGGCGCACGGGCTTAGTTGTTCTGCAGCATGTGGGATCTTCCTGGACCCCTGCATTGGCAGGAGGATTCTTAACCCCCGTGTCACCGGGGAAACCTTAAAAAGTTGTATTTAAAGAATCTTCCAATCATAAATCCTATGAATTTCTGACTTACATTATTAGGAAAAAAGTGATTCTATATGTATGCATGTATGTATGTATTTATCTATCTATATCTTTTCTCTACTTCCTATCACTATTTATTTCAGAGTTGAGATCTTTTCATGTCTTTTGCTTCTTCCTTTCTTTCTGTTTTTTGCTTCTTTCTTATGTCTCATGAATCTGATATGATAAAGGGAAGAGAGTAATAATCAATAAATATTGACCAGGCTTCAATGATGAGAAAGGAGATACACTGAGAATTCATGATTTCGTTCATTTTATTTTTGTTATCTCAGTGAATGAGTTGACTTGATGTTACTTTTCCCTGCTTGCGATTTTTCTGTTGATGTGTGGAGAAGAGCCTATTCGATGTATTCAGTTGAAAAAAAAAAAAGTGAGTAAGGAAGGGAGAAAAGTCATGTCTTAAGGCATTTTAAGGATATCCCAGAAGCCATCTTCCCCTGGTTGTTTATGTGGCTGGGTTTCATGGTCCTGAAATTAGAGCAGATTAGATTTCTTTGGCTTCAATCAGCTTTCATGCAATGGGAATGTTTTCAAAACAGCTCAGCCTGGAGAAAACATGACTGAGAAGCCAGTTTATTTTAATGCCTGAACCGTACTGAGCTGCACTTTTAGAAAAGTTAATCATTTATTATGGAGTTTACTTTTACCACTGTAAAGTCGTACATGCTCATTACCAAAAAATTAGAAACAAAACAGTAGGAGTGAAAAATTTTGCCTGTAATCCAGCTACCCAGAGGTAAACCAGGGCAGCCTTTCCGTCAGTATCTATCCAGCCCCCTTGAAAAAATATATATAGTTGTAATCACACTTTTAGTATGATGTTTGTACCTGTTTTTCCTTAGGTAACTTTTTAGTGGCTTCATCATACTACAGTCAATTGGCACAAATATCCTCTGCGATGTACGTGTTGGACATTGAGGTGATATTCAGTTTTTCATTGTAATAGGTGATGCTCTAATGAGCATCCTTAAGCCTTTCCAGTAATTAGGATTAATTTCTCAGGATAGATTGTGCAAAGTGAATATTTTTAAAGCTTATACTAAATTTTGCCAAATTAGTTTTTAAAAGTTCTTCCATTGGTATGTGAGTGTGTCTTCTTCATCTCACCCTTATCAGTGCAGAATGTTCCTAGTTAAAAAATAGGCAAAAGAACTTTTGCCTATTTTTATAGGCAAAAGTTATCAGTCATTTAGTTGCCCTGATTTCCAGCGCTCATCGTTATTCGTTTGCTGAGTGTCCTTTTTTGTGAATTATTTGCGTGAATCTTTCGGCTTCTTAGTTATCACAATCTCAGTGGTTTTTATTTTTTGCAGAATTGATTTGGTAGACTCTTCATATGTTGAACATTAATCTTTGTTACATGTATTTTGAATTCTTGCCTGTTGTTTCCCTTTTTGCTTGGATAGTTTTCTCTTTACGCGCAACGTCGTAAACTTTTATATAGTAAACGCGTAATTCCCCGACTTTCTTGATAATTAAAAAAATATTCTAGGTTCAGCTTAGAAATTTACCTCCTCCCCCAAGACATTGCTCTTCACCAATCAACTGAAGATTTAAAACAGTGTAATTTTTAGATTGGGATTGACATATGCACACTACTATACATAAAATAGATAACTAATAAGGACCTACTGTATAGCACAAGAAACTCTACTCAATACTCTGTAATGACCTATATGGGAAAAGAATCTAAAAAAGAGTGGATACATGTGTATGTATAACTGATCTACTTTGTTGTACACCTGAAACTAACTCAACATTGTAAATCAACTATACTCCAAAGAAAATTTTAAAAATAGTGTAATTAGCATTTCCTGTAGGAAACAAACATCTTGGGAAATTTCTTAGAAAAAATGTTTTTTTATATTTTGCTATATAATCCCAGTGAAATAATCCAGAAGAAAGATCTGTGATTTCACTTTTTATTTCCCCCACTGTGGCTGGGTTTCCTAATGTTTAACATATGGGAATCATGCCTTAGAGCAGTGGTTCTTAACTTGGGGTAATTTTGCCCCGGAAGGATGTTTGGCAATGTCTGGAGACATTCTTGATTGCCACAGCATGGGGGAGAGGCGTGCCAACTGCATCCAGTAGGGAGAGCCCAGGGATCCTGCTAAGCGTCTCACAGTGCACACAACAGGTAATTATCCTGCTTGAAATGTCAATACTGCTGCTGTGGAGAGATCCTGCCATGGAGTTAGTGCTAGTCAGAATGGTTATTCATGCTATGCTAGTGGGAAAGAAGTTGAATGTCAAATACTTTAAAATTCACTATTTCTCTCTTTTTCTCTGTCTCTCTTTTTTTCTGAGTAGAGAGTCCATTGCTTTTCACTTCATTTTCCTCAAGTATTTTAATGACTTACTCTTAGTCCCCTTCAGGAAATTGGCCAGCTTAGGGATGTGCGTGCGTGTGTGTGTGTGTGTGTGTGTGTGTGTGTGTGTGTGTGGATTGGGTTGACCTTCCTTCCAGTGTTAATTTTCCTGCAATGGGGATCCACTTGTGGACAAACTCTGGGCATGCGTGATCCCTAGTCTCTCGTTTTCCATCCCTTTCTTGTTTGGATGTGGATAACTTGGAAATCATGATATTAAGAACTTTGGATATGATATGTTTGCATACAACTTACAGACATGTCATTGCATTTGGGCAGGGCTAGTTCTTCCAGGCCCCCAAGTCAGGTTGAATGAAGGGAAAGGGGTAAGAAAGCTTTGTCTTAGCCACGTTCTTCGAGGGAGAGAACCCACAGTCAAGTTTGGGAGAGTCAGTGACAACACAAAACCCAGAGATAGGAATAAAATAGTAAATAGTAAATAGAAATGACTTTGATGGAAGCAGAATTGTAATACAGGAGGTACCACAAACTGCATTGGAACATCAAGGCTAGTTCTTCACTCAGAAAACAGGGCAACAGTCTTTATTTAAGTGTGTTCCTACTACACAGGATGTTCATTCCTATTATGTAAAGACCAGCCATCTTAGCCACCAAACAAGCAAACACACAAGTTCTTTCTGCAGTTAAAATTTGAGAGCAATTTAAATAAATTTAAACAAAATTAAATTGGATTTTTTGTGGTAGGACTTCCAGCCTCTTTGATATGACAAATTGCACTGGTAATCTAGAAGAGGGGCTTGTGGACTACTGTCTTTTACGCTTACTCTACCCTTGCGAACCCTAGTGTTTCATCGAGCATCTCGCAGAGCTGGTGCTGTACCAGTGGTTTTCATCCATGGCTTCCGATTTGAATAAAACTGTGCTCAGTGTGTGGGTGGAACTTAAAATGCCTGGGCTGTCCACACTCCAGCTTCTGACTGAATTGGTCTGGGCGGGGGCATTGGCTTGTGTAAGAAGCTATCTAGGTGACTCCACTGGGCATGAGAACCCCTACATTAATGGAACACACTTTGGGAAGAACCCACTGAGATCACGGAGAACAGTGTTTTCAAACTTGTCAATTCATAAGGATCATCTCAGTGTTCATTAAAGATATATTCCCAGGTTATCATTTTGGGTGATTCTGATTCAGTCAGTGGAGTAGGTCCCAGGAATATGTATGTTTAGCAAGCCCTTTGGGTGATGTTTATGCTGAGGCTGTTCTGTGGTCTTCAGTGGCAGGACATTACAGGCAAAGGGAGTGTGGCTGGTGGGCAGGAAGCTGTCCAGCCCTGGAGTGCTGGAGTCTCACCTTCAGTGCCTCTAAGGTCTGTTTTCAGTCCCTTACAGGCTCACAAACCTCTACGTTTTTTTGTTTGTTTTCTTCAAGCAAATGAATGGATTCATCCAAAAAGACTTTGTGAGTGTTCAGTCCTCTCTTTCTTCCTTTCAATCTCCAGGAGATGACTGGTTTCTAGAGAGTTTTGGAAATAAAATAGATGGTTGGTCTCGAGTATTGAAAGGCAAATAGACAAATGGTGGCATGGGGTGGGTAAGGGGGAGAGAGAGAGAGAGAGTGAGAGAGAGAGAGAGAGAGAGAGAGAGAGAGAATATGAATCTCAAAGTGTAATAAGGAGTGAAAACCCGGATTGTTCAAAAAAGACCTGACCTCAGATAGAGCCGTTCATATCTGCCCTAAGTCAGAAGCCACACTCCGTACCCAGTGCCTTGTAAACCTGCAGAGTAAACTTGTGGTCTATAAATTGGTTGGATCTTGAGGCAATTGTTATTATACCAATGCTAAGATATTGCATTAATCCTGTTTATACTTTTTATCGGATTTCTTTCTAGACCTCTAAAGCCCAAGTCAGAAATTATTTTAAGAAGAGGTCAAACAAGCAGGCTGAAGTTACAAAAGATTATTGCTGTTTTGGTTAAAGCTACTAGGAGCTGTTATCAGCTAAGTGGTAGGTTGGACTCTTAGGGAAGTTGAGAGTCAGAAAACATTTATTATCTGGGCAACTCCCTTAAAGTCACAAAAGCTATCTTCATGTTATATGGGGATCAAGAACTTGCTTGTTATATGGAGATCAAGAACTTGCTTACCATGACTGGTCTAACTGAAAAAGGATCTCTGGATGGGTCTTCTAAGCAGCGAGTACTGATAATTGTTTATTAAGCCATTATTCAGCAGACTCCCAGTGCCTGAGTCTCTGCTAAGCAGTGAGCATGTAACAACGAAAGTTTGGTTACCTCCTAGGAGACACAGTGTAACAGGGATGTCCCAGAGGTACACAACACCAACCTTCTTGTGAATCAAGGGCACTTATCCACCAAGACGCATGTGGCACAGAACCACAAGACGAGAGGGACCAATCCTATTCTTCCTTCAGGGACTTGGAATTGGGAAGCTGAGAGATGACAGCTGTTAGCACCAGAAGCAAAAGATGAACGGTGATGTTGAGAGTTAGGTCACATAGCGCAGGCTTGGGTGGGTTTGTGGGCTGAGCTGAAGTAGGGGGACCTGGCTGGGAGAGCGAGAGAGAATGGGAGTGAGGTGCAGACAGGAGCAATGATGCTGTGACCTTAAAGTCTCTTGGGGAGAGATAGAAAGAAAGGCTTCAATTTCGGATGGCTTTTGTATTCTGGTTCCTGGGAAGCTCATGTTCTCAGGTGCCTGTGAGGACCCCTGCACCCTTAAAATAAATCCCACTCAGGTTGGGTGATGGCATCTCTGCCCTTGCAGAGAAAGTGGAATAGAAAGGAGAAAATAGGCAGTTACCCAATTGCGTTAAGTGCTGTGATGGTGAAAGTACCGTGTGCTATAGGAGGATCTGGGAGCACTTTATCAGGATTGAGGGAGGCAGAGAAGGATTCCTGTAGGTGACATGTGAGATAAGAACTTAATGGCAAGGAAGAGTTAGCCGGGCAAAGGGGATTGGAAGAGAATTGGGGAACAGCACAGGCAGTGCTGGGTGGTGAGAGGAAGCATGACACTCTCAAGGAAACTTGAGAAATTTAGGATGATGGCAGAGATAACGAGTTAAAATGAATGAGACTGGAGAGAGAGACAATGAAAGCCCTAGTCAATCATGTTAAGAATTGGGAACTTATCCCGAGGCAAAGGGGGAAATATGTAAGAATGTTAAGTAGAGGACTTCAATAGTAGGATTTGCTTTTAAGAAGGCTTACTTGGGGGCTGTAGTCGGGGGAGACGAGGTTGGAAGTCTCCAGGGCCAGCTGGGAGGCTGTAGCAGCTCTCTGAGGGGGGTGGTGATGAGATCCCAATTAGGGCGGTGGCAGAAGGGGTGGAGAGAAGTGGGACAGGCTGAAGGCTACGTAGGAAGTAGAGAGAGCTGCCAGAGCGTGGTCATCACTTAGAGTCGGAGATAAGGTGATGATGGAGGTAAGAATGAGCTCCAGGTTTACAACTTGGGGTGTTTTCGTTGAGATAGGTCTGTGATGTGCCTTGGGATTTAGCGAGGTGGTATTAGAGAGAGTCGTTTTCTTGGAGTGATGGGCTCAAGAAGCCAAAATCTAGAGAGGTGAGGTAGGAGGTGGGAGGTGGGAGTTTGAATGTGAGGAAAAGGGAGGGAGCTGGGGTGGGGAGAGGGGATGGGCATCGTGCAGAGAGGGGCTGGGCATCGTGCAGAGAGGGGCAACCGTGTGTTAATAAAAATCACCTGAGTCCAGCCCTCAGGGTGCTCATAGCCTTTGTCTGTGAAACTAGGGCACAAAGATGGAAGTTCCTTGAAATATATTGGAAGAGCCCGGGGAATGCAGTTTCCTGGAGAAGCTGACACTGAACGGAGGCTAAGAATTAGTGAAACTGTGTTGGGTGGGGAAGGGGCAGAAAAGGGGAAGATGTGTCACAGAGAGAGAGAAAATGGAAGATGAAAGGATTTGAAGAGGGAAGAGTGTGGGCCTTGGAATGGGGGCTTCCAAGTGGGATTGCGAGGAAACCAGGGCAGACGAGACTTTCTGAACACGTGTGTTCACTGTGTCCCGTCTGCAAGGATTTGAGGAAATGTCGAAACAGCCCATGTATGGAAAAATGACCTAAGGGGACTTGCAAAGATGCTTTTATGAATCCGAGAGTAGTTTCCCTTAACATCTGATCCATCTTGAGGAAAGTTATGTGTATAGACAGTGTATTTTTTTCCCTCTCTGGTCCACCTCTCCCCCTTCTCCATGCTTACAGCCTGTGGGTGGAAACCCAGGGCCCAAGCTGGTATATATCATCTTGGGCTCCAGGCCACACCGCTTTATTATTTTAGGTTAGATTTCTAATGCTTTGCGTAAACCTTGCCCTCTCACCGTTGTTGTTGAGTGGATTTCTTTGAGGCTGCAGCCAATTTACAATAATTAATGTGCTCAGGACAGCAGCTGTAGCAGTCATTAATTCCTTAATCTTGGAGTAGAGAGAAATGGATTAGAGATAAATATAGCTTATGGCGTTTTCTCCTGACAGCAAACCCTTTAAAAACAATGCTTTCTGCTGCAGTGTGGAGGTGATGGGGAAATGAGAGCCCTTTCCCTTTTCCTTGGGGAATTATTCTTGCAGGAATGAAGGAGTTTGGTGGGGGGAGGATGTCGGCGTGAGGTAAAATTGAGGTTCATCTAAAATGGGAAAAAAAAGGCTGGCCCTGGACACCACGAGGGCTTTTGTCTTCACTCCCAGGGCCCTGAGACCTCTGGGTGAAGATTCGCCCATTGAACTTATATCAGTGTTTCGTGCACACATCAAATCTCTGCTTAGGAAGCTGAGCTGAGGCAGGAGAGAGAGAGAAAAAAACAACCCAGATTCTCTTCTGTTGAGTGAGCCATTTGTTTGAAAATGAGATGAGAGGTTGCTCAGAGATGTTAATGGAAATCTTTGCAAATACACGCTTAAAGCTTCTTCCATCCAAAGAGTCACTCAGCTATAAATATGTGTGGGTTATTTAGATGCTTCCAAAGGTTACTTGAAGATTGCTTATTTTTCCACAAAGAAGTGAGCTGTTTATTGCTTCAAAAACGTGTCTCAGAATGAATGCCTTTCTTCATCCGAGAAAGGAAAAAGTACTGAAATGCATGTAATGCTGGGAAAAGTTTGATTGGAGAACAGAGAGTGTCTGGGGCTAGAAGTTTACGATGTCTGCAGAACGTATGCTCCCCCCAAGCCTTCGAATTGGGGAAAAAGCAGGTGTCCTCATGTGACATTAGCGAGTGTTGGTCTCATAGTGGGTCTGGCGAAAGGCCACAGGAAGGCAGGCTGTAAGGAGAGGCAGTTGGGTTTCTGTAGCAGAGACCTCGGGGGCTGAAAAATAATGCTTCCATGAGTACTTCCTGACGGCTCCGGAGCGCCGAGGAGTGCTTTGCAAAGCTCTTGACGGCATCTCGTGAATTCATGGCTGATCCTTTCGCAGGGTCACCAAGTAATAGGGCCCAGTTTTTTCACCCTTTGGGAAACCCTATAATAGAGAACATTTTTCTGGCCACTTAGGTGGATTTACACTGGATTCCAATAAAGTCGAGGCTGTGTTTGTAGTTCAGATACATCTTCTGGTGGATGGCTGGTATGGCCTTCTCTGGGATTGAATTTCTGTCAGAATCAGGGTTGAGACCAGGGCCTAATGAGTGTGCTTGTAATTCCTGCCTGTGTAGTCCGGGGAGTATGGAGGCTTCCCTTTCCGTGAGATCCTTGCACGGGGAAGTTTAAAGCAGGTTGAGAGATGACATTGGTTGAGGATCTCCTATATGCAGCGCTAGGCTAGGCATTTTTTAATGTAGTATTTAAATTCAACCTCAAAAGAATCTTGGAAGGTATTTCCTGATTTTCACACGTGAGTGAACTAATAATTTGCCCAAGGTTGAAAGAGAGAAAGAGAGGCACACACACGCGCACACACACACACACACACACACACACACACTCTCTCTCTCTCTCAGGCCGCCCCGCACAGTGGGTTCATTTGGCCTCTGGGAGCCCCGTGGGTGAACATGGCTCATAAGCGTCTCAGTTCCCTGAAATAGCCTTGAAGTGGGAAAAGTTGGCCGGCGTCACCTGGCTAAATGCATGTCGCTGGACAGGACTTCCCAGCAGGCTGTGGGAAGCACGGTCCATCCGTATTGATGCTCAAGATGCTGGAGTTTACCTTCTCCTCTCCCCAAAGCCCTGGGGACTGAGACCAAATGGAATCACTTAGTGTTGTTATTTGTGCGGTAGCTGAAATATGTATGACTCTGTAAAGCTATAGACGAATCTGTTGTCTGCTGAGAACTGAAGATAAGACACCAAGTTATTGGCAACATTTCCCACGGGCTCCACTTGAGTGAGAATGAATCATTCATTGGATGTTCATGGTGACAACCACCACCAACCTTTTTGCTTTTAGAAACTAAAAAAAAAAAAGTTGTTGTACTGCAGCAGCAGGAAGTAATAAAGCCAATTAATTTTGAATTTACACAGCGCCCACGTCCTCCCTTCGTCTGGCTTAGTGTGAGTCTGAGGCCGTTCTCACTTGTTTACTCTGATGTTTCAAACCTCTTGGAGGACACCCCGCTTAGGCAGGCTGGTTTCAGGTCTCGTGTTTTATCATGTTTTGCCCCCAAAGCCTGACGCGACTTGTAGGGCTTTATGCAGAGTAGTTTGCATACGGCTCCATTTAATAAAGCCGGCTATAGATCTGTCCCATTTTCACCTTGTCAACAGCAGGCAATACAGAATAGTACAATACTCATAGTAGAAGGGTTTCATTGGAATTCAGTTTTGATTGTTAAAATGGGTAGAAGATAAACTGCTTAGCAGCTTTTCAAGACCACGTAAATTGGGTGTCCTACAGAGCAGAACTCCGAAGTGCATCCTTTCAGCTTGTGAAAAGAAGCATCAGAGGCAGAGCTTAGAATTTGTTTCCACTGAGTTGGCGGTAATCCCAGACACAATGGCGTGTCCTAGGTACTATTCATTTCTTTGAAAATTGATATGTTACGGCTAAAACCAGCCAATAGCTCTGGCAAGAAAAGCTAACACATTCATGAATGATGCTTGAGTTTTGTGTTTTAATTTTTTTTTTTTTTTTTTTTTTTTTTTTTTGCGGTATGCGGGCCTCTCACTGCTGTGGCCTCTCCCGTTGCGGAGCACAGGCTCCGGACGCGCAGGCTCAGCGGCCATGGCTCACGGGCCCAGCCACTCCACGGCACGTGGGATCCTCCCGGACCGGGGCACGAACCCGCGTCCCCTGCATCGGCAGGCGGACTCTCAACCACTACACCACCAGGGAAGTCCTTGTGTTTTAATTTAAAATTGTTAAAGTCACGCGTGATTCCACCATGAGAGTGTTGACTGACTGATTTTGGCCAACCTGGTAAAAATCCAATGAAGTTAACTGCAAATTATAAACAGTTTTATAAACGAATGCTAATTAATGATACTGATGTATGTGGTTGAAAAAGAGAAAGAATCGGTCGCTTCCTTGATGTATAGATATGTTTTATAAATTTGTTCTTGCCCCTCCTTTGCTAGATATAGAGATTTTCTTTGTGGTGAGAGAAAAATTTCCAAGCTGTTTCCTGCTCAAAACTCTGCAGCTATAGCTATACTCACACTGTAGGAAAATATCCAAAAGTCCTGAGCTGGCAATCAGGGACCTACCTTGCCAAACTCAACAGCAATCAGCAGGATTTCTTGGAGGCAATACTTCCTGTTACTTGCGTGGACCGAAATTCTTCCAGCCTAGAATACTGCCTTCCATCTCTAATTTTATACCCATCCTTCAAACTTCAAGCTCAATTTGATCTCTTCCATGATTTTATTTTTTCTGTCTGATCTAGATGAATTCCTATAACAAATGTTTATACGACTTCTATGTGATAAAGGATATACCTGGACAGGCTGAGATTAAAGGAATAAAGAACGTAAGTATTAAGCAAGACTCCAAAACTCTCCCCCTATGACTAATTCCACATTAAACATCAGTACCATCTTAGGTCTTTTGATAGAGCAGTTGAGTAGAGTAATTCTGAAGGGTTCCTTGGGCACGTCATGGAATAAAGTGGGGTTCATTCTCCCACATTCCCATTTCCTGGCTGGTAAGCAGGATTGCTTTTGGGAAGAGAGGCGGGTGTTCTAGTTCTGAAAATCCTCCTGAACCCTCTCAGGGATTTGGCCTTAAAGGGAAAAGACTGTGAAGGAGATCTGAAGGCATTCTGGGTTCCTCCTGCTGCAGGGAGGAACTGGGATTGTGTGAGTCCAAAATTAATTTGTTTTATTACGTTCTGCTGCTGCAAGTATAACAAACAGCTGACTTCTTTTTTCAGTTTCTAAAAGCAGAAGCTGGGTACTTCTGGGGTTCCTGAAGTACTGCTGGGGTTCCTCTACCACTCCTGTGTCCTACTGGCCCGGTAGGACTTTTGACTCTTCTTTACCTTGGAGGCAGGGGGCAGGGGGCCGTGGGGACTGACTCCCATGGTCTATGTCCTTATTGAACAGAGGGGATCTAGCAGGGTCTCTGCCCTTTGCTAGGCTCTGTCTTCCTCTCAGGGGGAGGCCAGCAGGGATCTCTGTCATACCTTAGCTTCTCCTTTCCCCTTTCCTGGGGTTCACATTTCCCCTCTGTGGCATTAAGGAAGGTTCTGGCTAAAAGATTACAGAGATAGTAAAAGGATCAGTGGTTTGTAAGGGTTTGTGGGTGGGCGGGGTGGGGGAGAAGGGTAGGCTAGAGGGGTGGAGCACGGTGTATTTTTAGGGAAGGGAGACTATTCTGTGCTACTGTAATGGAGAACGTCTAACATTCTGCACTTGGCAAAACCCACAGAACTGTAAGACAGCGAGTAAACACTGATGCAAACAGTGGGCTTTAGTTAATAATGGATCAATATTGGTTCCTCAGCTGTAACAGCTATACCACACTAAAGCAAGATAATAGGGGAATGATATTAATTAATTATTAGGCTTGTGAAAAGTCTGATATTAATAATAACAGGGGAACCTCATTATGTTGTACATGGGAAACGAACATATAATGTTATATGTCAATTATACCTCAGTTAAAAACAGCAATTAAAAAAATAGGGGGGAGGAAAAGGAATATCTGGCTAGCCTTATTCATGCCCACACCTTTCAAAGTCCTTGCCTTCCCCGCCTCATCACCCAGGTAGGGGGTCATGAGCTCTCACACCAGTTGTGCTCCTACTGCTTCATTTGACGTGCTTGCGTCTGACCGTGGGTCTTCTGAGAATGTCCTCCCAGTTGCCCAAATGGTTGACAGAGGAGCTGGGAGGGACGTTTGCTGTGTGTGGCACATGTGGGCCCGTGAGCGTGCATGTTGGTGTGGCCTCCTCACCCAGATGCTTCGGTCCCAGCTACGCAGGTATACGACAAGAATCCCAGGGCACAGGTATGGTCTTTGGAAGCAAACCCACTTGGGATGGAACCCTGATTCAGTGACCTGCTAGCTCTGTCTTCTTGCACAAGTTCTTAAACTTCTCTTGTCTTTAATTCCTCATCTGTGAAGTGAAGATTATGATAGTCGTCAACTCAGGAGTTTGTTATGGGGATTAGATGAAATGAGGCAAATTATAGCTCATTGTAGGTTCTAGTAAATGTTAGTTATTTTTTTGGACCCAGGTGTGTGTGCGACAGAGTGGGGGGCATGTCAGTTCCTGAGATATCCATGAAGGCAGAGGGCCATCACCTACTGGCCTGATTTAGTCATTCCACAAATATTCGTCAAATGCATATTACATTGTATACTCTCTGCTTTAGGCCCCAGAAGAAAACTGAGTAAAAGCAGACATGGTCTCTGTCCCCATGGAGCTCAGAGTCTAGTGGGAGAGATAGACGTTAATCAAGTAATCACAAAAATGTGTGTAACTGTAAACTATGATATGTGTGCCAAGAAAAAAAAAAAGCATGTGATACTGTGAAGGTATTACATAGGAGCACTTGATCTAGCTTGAAATATGGTAAAGAGTAAATTAAGTGCAGAAGGAGAGACCTGTATGTGTGCAGGTCATGTAGCAGAGGTAACCATGGTTTACTTGAGGAACCATAAGAGCACACGTGTGGTTGGAACCCACAGAAAAGTGGGGGGATAACTGTATGAAATGAGACTGGCAACGTAGGTGGAGTAGTAGAATAATGGCCCTCAGAGATATCCATGTCCTAACCTCTGGAACCTGAGAATATGTTCCCTTAGTTATGGCAAAGGGACTTTGCATAAGTAATGAAGGTTAAAGATCTTGAGAGGGGAGATTATCTTGGATTATCTGGGTGGACCAGATAATGTATGAGAAATGAGAATGGAAATGGGAGAGGGGTAGGGTGAGAGAGAGAAAGAGAAGGGGAGGGGAGGGGAGTGGAGGGGAGGGGAGGGGATGGGAGGGGAGGAGAGAGGAGAAGAGAGGGAGAGAGAGAGAGGTGCTATACTGCTAGATTTGAAGATAAAGGAAGGAGGCTACAACTCAAGGAATGCCTGTGACTTCTAGAAGGTGGAAAAGGCAAGGAAACAGCCCTGCTGACTCCTTGCTTTTGGCCCTGTGAGACCCATTTTAGATTTCTGACCTCCAGAACTATAAGCTAATAAATTTTTGTTGTTTTAGGCCACTAAGTTTGTCACAGTTGGTTCTGCAGAATAGGAAATGAATATGAAGGCTAGTATCAAGTCTCATTCTTGCAGGTCCAAAGGGCTCCCACTTAGAGTGCCCTCTGGGGAAATGAGAGGTAAAGGAATAGCTGGGGTGGTTGTGGCCATGCTGAGAGAAGGGTAGGGGCTGGGCAACAGTGGGAAGAGAAGAGATGAACCTGAAAAGTCGTGGGACGTGGCAGGATCTGGTGACTGACTGGCTGTGAGGGACAAAGAAGCAGCTCCGTCATTTAAGGGTTTTGAGACTGAAAGAGTGAGAGGATAGTGGTTGAACTGAACAAGAGAGGAAGAGGGAAAGGGGAGCTAGAGTGGACGGCAGGCTGCAGGTCAGTGTGGTTGAGGCAGAATTAACAGTGAACCTGATTTTATTGTTGTCGAACTTGGAGCACTGATGGAAGAGCCCTTGAACTTGGGCACTAGGATTTGGGGAAACATGGGATGATAGTAGATGAACAGGTAATAATTAGGTTAATAGAGTGAACAATAGAAGAGAAGTTTGGGTTGAAGATGTGCCTCTGGAAGATGAAGATTGAGATGGGAGCTGAAGCAATGAATAGAAAAAAAATTTCTTTGAGACAGTCTAAAGGTAGCAGGGAAGAGGGAAGTTAAGCTAGCATTCACTGAGCACCTGCTTCGACCAGGCGTTAGAGTACATTTTATTTTTTAAATACATGTTAACTAAGTTAATCCCAATAACAGCCGTCCATTTTATCCATTACGACATAGTGTTGGAACTGTTTTGATGATAAGTACAGAATCAGAGAAGATAAGTAACTTGCTTATAATCAAACAATCAGTAAATTGTCTTTTACACCATGTACACAGTTAGGAGAAGCCAAGAAGCAGGAGGGATCTACAGGGTCAAATATTACTAGTCAAAGATTGTCCGATCAGAATTCAGAATCCTGAACGATGCTTCACTAGAACCCAGCCTCTGGATCGCTGGGTATTAGGCGGCACTCTTTTGAGGTATGTTTCATTGTCAATGGTCTCTTCAGTTGTATCAGGGCTTCTATTGAAGTGTCTCTACAATATGCTGTGATGAGGAGGAGGATGATGATGTGTGTGTGACAGAGAGAGAGAGAGACAGAGAAATCATAGATCGCCTTTCTCTCAGGCACGATTAAGCTTCCTGACTATAACTAAGGTTATAGAAGATGTTTTTGGTTTTCAAGATGCCAGACCTTCCCAGAAGTACTGGTTATAATTTTATGACAAACACTGTGGGAAGTACTTGACTTTTGGCTCGGAAGTGTCGTGGTCCAGATAAATCAATGATATACCACACACCTTTTAAATTCCCCCCAATCAGGTCTATGAAAGGCACACTTTCATGGCCCACCCACATTCAGGCAGAATCAGATGGTGTATTAATTCAGACTTGAATTAAAAACCCTCCCCTCTCTTGTTTTAGCTGTTCACGATGCGGTCTGCATCTAGTTATTAGAATGAACACTTCCAGTGACCATAGCCCTGGATCTAATACTCCATATGGCACCGGAGTGAAGGCTCTTGACATGTGCACTTTTGTCTTTGGTCATTTCAGACTGAAAATACAATTAGACTTGGCTGTCAGACAGATGAAATCTGTTATATTTCCCCTATAGGACCTGCACTTGGTCCAGATCAATAAATATAAAACCGCTTGCCCATAAATTGCAAACTAAGCTTGCAGCTTCAATACATGTGGGCTTAAATTCACTTGTATCTGGCATCCACTGCTTCCTGGCCAAACAGTCTGTTTCTGTGATTAGTGCAATATCATAGCTGGACCAGAAAAACAAGGCTGCAAACCATCACTATAAAGCAGCAGCTGGCTTTGCCACACCTTCCCTGTAAGGGCAGTTCCCCCAGAAAATGGGGTTGTAGCTGCTGCTGTCTAGAATGGAACTTTAAAATTGGGATGAGTTCAAGTCATTTCCTGAGTATAGCTCCACAAATCTGTTATTTTTTTCCTATGCTTCTCAATATTTCAAATGGCATTTGTAATAAGCTTTGCCTGGACACGACTTGTCACACGGAAGAGACATGCTTTATACACAGAGACACAAGATTCTCTGTGTATGCTTGACAGAGGCAGCTTTTACCTGATGATACGTACATGTTGGAGTGGCTTCATGGAGAATATGAGATGTGCTTTCTCTTTCTCCAGAGGACATTAACCGAGATAACATTGATTTGGGGGAAAGGTAAACTCTTAAAACCTATTTTCTTTCCCCATTTAGTTTAACGTACAGGTCCGGATTCACACAAAGGGAATTTTTTTCTAGTGGAATTAGGCTGTAGAATTTGCTGCGGTGGGATATTAAGGGAGGCAATTAACCTAGACTGTTTAGAGGCAAGAATTAGACATTTGCTGTATCTGAATAAGAAGAACATCTCTATTTTCAGGAGCTACTGTGGAATCAAAACCTTCACATTTCCAAATATGGTGCTTGCTAAGCGAAGTGATTACAAAATCAGGTCAAGAAAAAAAATCCTTTGAAGCAGACAATATAAAAAGACATGTCAAGTGAGCTGGTGGTGTAACTTCCTCGAAGGCCACTGCTCTTGGGGCTAGAACAGATTCTGAGATCACGGACATAGAGAAAAGACTGGTGGCTGCTAAGGGGAAGGGGGTTGGGGGAGGGATGGAGTGGGAGGCTGCAGTTAGCAGATGTAAGCTATTATATAGAGAATGGATAAACAACAGAGTCCTACTGTACAGCACAGAGAACTATATTCAGTATTCTTTGAGAAAACATAACGGTAAAGGCTATGAAAAAAATAATGTGTATATATATATATATATATATATATATACACACACACACATATATATACATACATATATATACACACACACATGTATAACTGAATCATTTTGCTATACAGCAATACTTAACACAACATTGTAAATCAACTATACTTCGAAAAGAAAAATATTCTGAAGATGGCTAAATCCACCCGGCTGAGTGCTGCTTCCTTGCTTGGTCCGGACATTCCTCTTCTGGGAATTCATGGGGGTCCAGTAACATGGATGTCAGTTGTCTGATGCTGCCCACTTTGATGTGCTCATGTTATAACAGAATCTTCTCATGAGTGGTGAATGAGAATAGCCCTTTGAGGGCCATTTAAAATTAATAATTCAAAATAGGTGGAACAAACAATACATATTATTATTATTTTTTAAACGTCTTTATTGGAGTATAATTGCTTTACAATGGCGTGTTAGTTTCTGCTTTATAACAAAGTGAATCAGTTATACGTATACATATGTTCCCATATCTCTTCTCTCTTGCGTCTCCCTCCCTACCACCCTCCCTATCCCACCCCTCTAGGTGATCACAAAGCACTGAGCTGATCTCCCTGTGCTATGAGGCTGCTTCCCACTAGCTACTATTTTACGTTTGGTAGTGTATATATGTCCATGCCACTCTCTCACTTTGTCAGAGCTTACCCTTCCCCCTTCACATACCCTCAAGTCCATGCTCTAGTAGGTCTGTGTCTTTATTCCTGTCTTACCCCTAGGTCCTTCATGACTTTTTTTTTTCTTCTTAGTGTCCATATATATGTGTTAGCATATGGTATTTGTTTTTCTCTTTCTGACTTACTTCACTCTATATGACAGACTCAAGGTCCATCCACCTTACTACAAATAACTCAATTTCGTTTCTTTTAATGGCTGTGTAATATTCCATTGTATATATGTGCCACATCTTCTTTATCCATTCATCTGCTGATGGACACTTCGGTTGCTTCCATGTCCTGGCAATTGTAAATAGAGCTGCAATGAACATTTTGGTACATGACTCTTTTTGAATTACGGTTTTCTCAGGGTATATGCCCAGTAGTGGGATTGCTGGGTCGTATGGTAGTTCTATTTGTAGTTTTTTAAAAACCTCCATACTGTTCTCCATAGTAGCTGTATCAATTTACATTCCCACCAACGTGCAAGAAGGTTCCCTTTTCTCCACACCGTCTCCAGCATTTATTGTTTCTAGATGTTTTGATGATGGCCATTTTGACTGGTGTGAGATAATATCTCATTGTAGTTTTGATTTGCATTTCTCTAATGATTAATGATGTTGAGCATTCTTTCATGTGTTTGTTGGCAATCTGTATATCTTCTTTGGAGAAATTTCTGTTTAGGTCTTCTGCCCATTTTTGGATTGGGTTGTTTGTTTTTTTGTTATTGAGCTGCATGAGCTGCTTGTAAATTTTGGAGATTCATCCTTTGTCAGTTGCTTCATTTGCAAATATTTTCTCCCATTCTGAGGGTTGTCTTTTGGTCTTGTTTATGGTTTCCTTTACTGTGCAAAAGCTTTGAAGTTTCATTAGGTCCCATTTGTTTATTTTTGTTTTTATTTCCATTTCTCTAGGAGGTGGGTCAAAAAGAATCTTGCTGTGATTTATGTCACAGAGTGTTCTGCCTATGTTTTCCTCTAAGAGTTTGATAGTGTCTGGCTTTACATTTAGGTCTTTAATCCATTTTGAGTTTGTTTTTCTGTATGGTGTTAGGGAGTGTTCTAATTTCATACTTTTACATGTACCTGTCCAGTTTTCCCAGCACCACTTATTGAAGAGGCTGTCTTTTCTCCACTGTATATTCTTGCCTCCTTTATCAAAGATAAGGTGACCATATGTGCATGGGTTTATCTCTGGGCTTTCTATCCTGTTCCATTTATCTATATTTCTGTTTTCGTGCCAATAACATACTGTCTTGATTACTGTAGCTTTGTAGTATAGTCTGAAGCCAGGGAGCCTGATTCCTCCAGCTCCATTTTTCGTTCTCAAGATTGTTTTGGCTATTCGGGGCTTTTGTGTTTCCATACAAATTGTGAAATCTTTTGTTCTAGTTCTGTGAAAAATGCCAGTGGTAGTTTGATAGGGATTGCATTGAATCTGTAGATTGCTTTGGGTAGTAGAGTCATTTTCACTATGTTGATTCTTCCAATCCAGGAACATGGTGTATCTCTCCATCTATTTGTATCATCTTTAATTTCTTTCATCAGTGTCTTATAATTTTCTGCATACAGGTCTTTTGTCTCCTTAGGTAGGTTTATTCCTAGATACTTTATTCTTTTTGTTGCAGTGGTAAATGGGAGTGTTTTCTTAATTTCACTTTCAGATTTTTCATCATTAGTGTACAGGAATGCCAGAGATTTCTGTGCATTAATTTTGTATCCTGCTACTTTACCAAATTCATTGATTAGCTCTAGTAGTTTTCTGGTAGCATCTTTAGGATTCTCTATGTATAGTTTCATGTCATCTGTAAACAGTGACAGCTTTACTTCTTTTCCGATTTGGATTCCTTTTATTTCTTTTTCTTCTCTGATTGCTGTGGCTAAAACTTCCAAAACTATGTTGAATAAGAGTGGTGAGAGTGGGCAACCTTATCTTGTTCCTGATCTTACTGGAAATGGTTTCATTTTTTCACCATTGAGGACGATGTTGGCTGTGGGTTTGTCATATATGGCCTTTATTATGTTGAGAAAATTTCCCTCTATGCCTACTTTCTGCAGGGTTTTTATCATAAATGGGTGTTGAATTTTGTCGAAAGCTTTCTCTGCATCTATTGAGATGATCATATGGTTTTTCTCCTTCAATTTGTTAATATGGTGTATCACATTGATTGATTTGCGTATATTGAAGAATCCTTGCATTCCTGGAATAAACCCCACTTGATCATGGTGTATGATCCTTTTAATGTGCTGTTGGATTCTGTTTGCTAGTATTTTGTTGAGGATTTTTGCATCTATGCTCATCAGTGATATTGGCCTGTAGTTTTCTTTCTTTGTGACATCCTTGTCTGATTTTGGTATCAGGGTGATGGTGGCCTTGTAGAATGAGTTTGGGAGTGTTCCTCCCTCTGCTATATTTTGGAAGAGTTTGAGAAGGATAGATGTTAGCTCTTCTCTAAATGTTTGATAGAATTCGCCTGTGAAGCCATCTGGTCCTGGGCTTTTGTTTGTTGGAAGATTTTTAATCACAGTTTCAATTTCAGTGCTTGTGATTGATCTGTTCATATTTTCTATTTCTTCCTGGTTCAGTCGTGGCATGTTGTGCATTTCTAAGAATTTGTCCATTTCTTCCAGGTTGTCCATTTTATTGGCATAGAGTTGCTTGTAGTAATCGCTCATGATCCTTTGTCTTTCTGTAGTGACAGTTGTTACTTCTACTTTTTCATTTCTAATTCTATTGATTTGAGTCTTCTCCCTTTGTTTCTTGATGAGTCTGGCGAATGGTTTATCAATTTTGTTTATCTTCTCAAAGAACAAGCTTTTAGTTTGATTGATCTTTGCTATTGTTTCCTTCATTTCTTTTTCATTTATTTCTTATCTGATCTTTATGATTTCTTTCCTTCTGCTAACGTTGGGTTTTTAGTTTTGTTCTTCTTTCTCTAATTGCTTTAGGTGTAAGGTTAGGTTGTTTATTTGAGATGTTTCCTGTTTCTTAACTTAGGATTGTATTGCTATAAACTTCCCTTTTAGAACTGCTTTTGCTGCATCCCATAGGTTTTGGGTCGTCATGTCTCCATTGTCATTTGTTTCTAGGTATTTTTTGATTTCCTCTTTTATTTCTTCAGTGATCACTTCGTTATTAACTAGTGTATTGTTTAGCCTCCATGCGTTTGTATTTTTTACAGATCTTTTCCTGTAATTGATACCTAGTCTCATAGCTTTGTGGTCGGAAAAGATACTTGATACAATTTCAATTTTCTTAAATTTACCGAGGCTAGATTTGTGACCCAAGATATGATCTATCCTGGAGAATGTTCCATGAGCACTTGAGAAAAATGTTTATTCTGTTGTTTTTGGATGGAATGTCCTATAAATATCGACTAAGTCAATCTTGTTTAATGTATCATTTAAAGCTTGTGTTTCCTTATTTATTTTCATCTTGGACGATCTGTCCATTGGTGAAACTGGGGTGTTAAAGTCCCCTACTATGATTGTGTTACTGTCAATTTCCCCTTTTATGGCTGTTAGTATTTGTCTTATGTATTGAGGTGCTCCTATGTTGGGTGCATAAATATTTACAATTGTTATATCTTCTTCTTGAATCGATCCCTTGATCATTATGTTGTGTCCTTCTTTGTCTCTTGTAATAGTGTTTATTTTAAAGTCTATTTTGTCTGATACGAGAATTGCTATTCCAGCTTTCTTTTGATTTCCATTTGCATGGAATATCTTTTTCCATCCCCTCACTTTCAGTCTGTATGTGTCCCTAGGTCTGAAGTGGGTCTCTTAGACAGCATATATATGGGTCTTGTTGTTGTATCCATTCAGCCAGTCTCTGTCTTTTGGTGGGAGCATTTAATCCATTTACATTTAAGGTAATTATCAATATGTATGTTCCTATTCCCATTTTCTTAATTGTTTTGGGATTGTTATTGTAGGTCTTTTCCTTCTCTTGTGTTTCTTACCTAGAGAGGTTCCTTTAGCATTTGTTGTAAAGCTGGTTTGGTGGTGCTGAACTCTCTCAGCTTTTGCTTGTCTGTAAAGGTTTTAATTTCTCCGTCAAATCTGAATGAGATCCTTGCTGAGTAGAGTAATCTTGGTTGTAGGTTTTTCTCCTTCATCACTTTAAATATGTCCTGCCAGTCCCTTCTGGCTTGCAGAGTTTCTGCTGAAAGATCAGCTGTTAACCTTATGGGGATTCCCTTGTGTGTTATTTGTTGTTTTTCCCTTGCTGCTTTTAATATGCTTTCTTTGTATTTAATTTTTGATAGTTTGATTAATATGTGTCTTGGTATGTTTCTCCTTGGATATATCTTGTATGGGACTCTCTGTGCTTCCTGGACTTGATTAACTATTTCCTTTCCCATATTAGGGAAGTTTCAACTATAATCTCTTCAAATATTTTCTCAGTCCCTTTCTTTTTCTTTTCTTCTTCTGGAACCCCTATAATTCGAATGTTGGTGCATTTAATGTTGTCCCAGTGGTCTCTGAGACTGTCCTCAGTTCTTTTCATTCTTTTTTCTTTATTCTGCTCTGCAGTAGTTATTTCCACTATTTTATCTTCCAGGTCACTTATCCATTCTTCTGCCTCAGTTATTCTGCTCTTGATTCCTTCTAGAGTATTTTTAATTTCATTTATTGTGTTGTTCATCATTGTTTGTTTCATCTTTAGTTCTTCTAGGTCCTTGTTAAATGTTTCTTGCATTTTGTCTATTCTATTTCCAAGATTTTGGATCATCTTTACTGTCACTACTCTGAATTCTTTTTCAGGTAGACTGCCTATTTCCTCTTCAGTTGTTAGGTCTGGTGGGTTTTTACCTTGCTCCTTCATCTGCTGTGTGTTTTTCTGTCTTCTCATTTTGCTTATCTTACTATGTTTGGGGTCTCCTTTTTGCAGGCTGCAGGTTCGTAGTTCCCGTTGTTTTTGGTGTCTGTCCCCAGTGGCTAAGGTTGGTTCAGTGGGTTGTGTAGGCTTCCAGGTGGAGGGGACTGCTACCTGTGTTCTGGTGGATGAGGCTGGAACTTGTCTTTCTGGTGGGCAGGTCCATGTCTGGTGGTGTGTTTTGGGGTGTCTGTGGACTTATTATGATTTTATGCAGCCTCTCTGCTAATGGGTGGGGTTGTGTTCCTATCTTGCAAGTTGTTTGGCATAGGGTGTCCAGCACTGTAGCTTGCTGGTCGTTGAGTGAGGCTGGGTCTTGGTGTTGAGATGGAGATCTCTGGGAGATTTTCCCGGTTTGATATTACGTGGAGCTGGGAGGTCTCTTGTGGACCAGTGTCCTGAAGTTGGCTCTCCCTCCTCAGAGGCACAGCACTGACTCCTGGCTGCAGCACTAAGAGCCTTTCATCCACACGGCTCAGAATAAAAGGGAGAAAAAGTAGAAAGAAAGAAGGAAAGAAAGAAAGAGGATAAAATAAAATAAAGTAAGGTAAAATAAAATAAAGTTATTAAAATAAAAATATTATTAAGAAAAAAATTTTTTTGTAAAGTAAAAAAATAAAAAAAACGGACGGATAGAACCCTAGGACAAATGGTGAAAGTAAAGCTATACAGACAAAATCTCACACAGAAGCATACACATACACACTCACAAAAAGAGGAAAAGGGGAAAAAATAATCTGTCTTGCTCCCAAAGTCCACCTCCTTAATTTGGGATGATCTGTTGTCTATTCATGTATTCCACAGATGCAGGTACATCAAGTTGATCGTGGAGCTTTAATCCGCTGCTTCTGAGGCTGCTGGGAGAGATTTCCCTTTCTCTTCTTTGTTCTCACAGCTCCCAGGGCTCACCTTTGGGTTTGGCCCCGCCTCTGCGTTTAGGTCGCTGGAGGGCGTCTGTTCTTCCCTCAGACAGGATGGGGTTAAAGGTGCAGCTGCTTTGGGGGCTCTGGCTCACTCAGGCCGGGGGGAGGGAGGGGCACAGAATGCGGGGCGAGCCTGCGGCGGCAGAGGCCGGCGTGACATTGCACCAGCCTGAGGCGCGCCGTGCGTTCTCCCGGGGAAGTTGTCCCTGGATCCCGGGACCCTGGCAGTGGCGGGCTGCACAGGCTCCCGGAAGAGGGGTGTGGAGAGTGACCTGTGCTCGCACACAGGCTTCTTGGTGGCGGCAGCAGCAGCCTTAGCGTCTCATCCCCGTCTCTGGGGTCTGCGCTTTTAGCCGCGGCTTGGGCCCGTCTCTGGAGCTCCTTTAAGCAGCGCTCTGAATTCCCTCTCCTCGCGCACCAGGAAACAAAGAGGCAAGAAAAAGTCTCTTGCCTCTTCGGCAGGTCCAGACTTTTCCCCAGACTCCCTCCCGGCTAGCCGTGGTGCACTAACCCCCTGCAGGCTGTGTTCACACCGCCAACCCCAGTCCTCTCCCTGCGCTCCGACCGAAGCCCGAGCCTCAGCTCCCAGCCCCGCCCGCCCTGGTGGGTGAGCAGACAAGCCTCTCGGGCTGGTGAGTAGTGGTCGGCCCTGATCCTCTGTGCGGGAATCTCCCCGCTTTGCCCTCCGCAACCCTGTTGCTGTGCTCTCCTCCGCGGCTCCGAAGCTCCCCCCTCTGCCACCTGCAGTCTCCACCCGCAAAGGGGCTTCTAGTGTGTGGAAACCTTTCCTCCTTCACGGCTCCCTCCCACTGGTGCCGGTCCCGTCCCTATTCTTTTGTCTCTGTTTATTCTTTTTTCTTTTGCCCTACCCAGGTACGTGGGGAGTTTCTTGCCTTTTGGGAGGTCTGAGGTCTTCTGCCAGCCTTCAGTAGGTGTTCTGTAGGAGTTTTTCCACGTGTAGATGTATTTCTGGTGTATCTGTGGGGAGGAAGGTGATCTCCGCGTCTTACTTGTCCGCCATCTTCTCCTCTCACCTCTAACAATACATATTATATCTTCAGGCTGTGTATTTTGGGGAAATCATGATTTGGGTAAATTATCCCGAAGTCACGTTAGACTTTATGTGTCTTTTTAATTCTAGTAAGTAAAATCTGGTCAAGGTTTGAATTGGTATAGACCAAGGATTACAATCTTTCAGACATTGTAGGAGGGGTAAGGGTACCGAACTGGTCCATGAACAGGCCAGAGAATGAACTTCAACCTTAAAAAAATCAAAGCACAACTGTAAGCCTCATTTTACTAACTAGAGATTAGTTTATATCAAAAAACTGGTTTAAAAACATTCCCTCCCCTTTGCCCCTCAAACCCAGCAATACTTAACAGGAAACAAATGAAACATTCAAATTAGGATAACTCAAGGAAAATCTAAGGAGTTTTATTTACTGATACAAAGGGGTGAGTTCACGGAAACGAGAAGGGATAGTTTAGTAAACTGGAGCTGTAACAATTGAGCTGTTACCACCCCTGGGGCTGAGAGGGGGGTGAAGATGGAGAGGTTACTGAACCAGTTACCAAAGCCACAAGAGGAAAGAGTTTCGTAAAATGTGAAAAACATGGTTTGAAAAGACACACGCAGCCCAATGTTCACTGTAGCACTGTTTACAATAGCCAAGACATGGAAGCAACCTAAATGTCCATTGGCAGATGGATGGATAAACAAGATGTGGTACACATATAAAATGGAATATTACTCAGCCATTAAAAAGAATGAAATGATGCCACTTGCAGCAACATGAATGGACCTGGAGATTATCACACTAAGCGAAGTAAGTCAGAGGGAGAAAGACAAATATTATATGTTATCACGTATACATGGAATCTAAAAAAAAATGATACGAATGCACTTGTTTACAAAACAGAAACAGACTCACAGACTAGAGAGTGAACTTATGATTACCAGGGGGAAGGGGTTGGGGGGAGAGATAGGGAGTTTGGGATTGACAGGTATACACTGGTATATTTAAAATAGATAACCAACCAGGACCTACTGTAAAAAAAAAAATTTATTGGTTTCTAAATTGGTAATAATATACACCAAGATTGAAAAAAAAGTGTCCTCTTGAGAGATGAGTAGTGACTTTTAATTAAGGCATCTGTCATCTCCAGTGAAGCTTACAGGGAAGCAGCCAGGGAGATACACGCCCTTCTTCTCCTTTCTTCCTCCCTTGGATTTCCTGTTAGGACTTCCCACTGGCCAGAGGGCCCAGGAGCTCTGCTGATGTGGTCCATGATGGTTAGAGTAAAGGTGGAGAGCGTGTCTCCACCAATTGGAAGACGTACGCACACCAACCTAGTTTACCAAGCGAGAACGGAGTCAATCAAATATTTTACTTTCTTTATAACATTCAGCTGCGCTGCAAGCATGGTAGTTTTGAGCAAGTGGGCATTTCTAGAAGGACAGGCTTCAGTGTGAGAATTAGATGGAGCCAGAGGACAGCGCGAGGGGTCTGGGAGGACACGGTAGCCGGGGAAAAATCTTTGCCTGCGTGGGTAAAGGATAAGCTTTGAGGTGGGAGAGCAAAAAAGGATGCTGTACATGACATTTTGTAGTTGGCAAAAGCACAGAATCCACTCCCCTAATTTTGCTATTAGAGGTTGGAGAGCTTATGGGCTAGCTCGGAGGCCCGTGAGAGTCATTGCAGTGTCAGTGTTCAAATCTTGGTCTATTAACTTGCTCTCCACTCAGGTTTTCTCTTTTCAACACTGTCTCCTGAACAGATATCATCAACTTAACATTTTGCCAAGACTCCTATTGACAGTGGCTACTCTATGTTTGAGCTACGTTTTTTCTTCTTTTTTTCAAATTGAAGTATAGTCGATTGACAATATTATATTAGTTTCAGGTGTACAGCATAGTGATCCAATATTCTTATAGATTATACTCCATTCCATTTAAAGTTACTACAGAAGAATGGCTACATTTCTCTGTGCTCTACAATATATCCGTGTTACTTATCCTTATTGCTTATCTATATTTTATACGTAGTAGTCGGTATCTCTTAATCCCCTCCCCCTCTCTTGCCCCTCCCCCCTTTCCTTCTCCCCACTGGTAACCACTAGTTTGTTTTCTATATCTGTGAGTCTGTTTCTCTTTTGTTATATAAATTCGTTTGCTTTATTTTTTAGATTCCACATATAAGTGATAACACACAGTATTTGTCTTTCTCTGACTTATTTCACTAAGCATAATACTCTCCAGGGC